>NC_138537.1:19488820-20841320 GCF_964234715.1 Podarcis melisellensis
CATTCTTAAGATTCTTACTGGATACAGAGACAGGTGTCTACACCTTGCCTTTTTTGTTTCCCCCCCGTCTCCCACAATAATCATTTCATTTCCCCTTTAGCATCATGAAGAGTTCTGGAGAACCCAAAAGCCTCCACAGTATTTTGTGACCTTCTGGTTGGTCTAAACCAGTCTCCAGCTGTTTTTGGACTACAAATCCCATCATCCCTAGCTAGCAAGACCAATGGGCAGGGATGATGGGAATTGTAGTCCAAAAACAGCTGGAGACCCAAGGTTGGGAAACACTGGTCTAGACCTATAAAAAGCTTTGTCCTAATATGGATTTTTGCATTTTTCATATGGGCCAACATGGCTACATTTACTATTTTAGAATGAAATAAAAAGGTAAAGGGACCCCTGACCATTAGGTCCAGTCGTGGCCAACTCTGGGGTTGCGGCACTCGTCTCGCTTTATTGGCCTAGGGAGCCGGCGTACAGCTTCCAGGTCATGCTATTTATCTACAGATTCAAATAATCTATTCAGAGGCAGGGAAAATCCTGCCTGCAGGCCTGGCACGGTCCCCATTTGGCCTGCTAGATCGTTCCCTCCCCCCAACTGCATCTCTCCATCCCACACCTGACCTCATATGTCAATTCAGGTGTGCGGCAAGCAGAGATGTGGCTGGGTGAGCCATCTCCTTGCCCTATGTTATTAGCAAGGATTGGCAAAGGTGTAACGGGCAGGTGGTAAAGCACATATCTTCAAGCACCAAGGCTGGAATGAATGGCACTTGTCCAAGCAACAGTCGCAAGGTAAGATTATAGTGCACATCTGATAAAAGTACAGTGGTACCTCAGGTTAAGTACTCAATTCGTTCCGGAGGTCTGTACTTAACCTGAAGCACCACCTTAGCTAATGGGGCCTCCTGCTGCCACTGCGCCGCTGGAGCACGATTTCTGTTCTCATCCTGAAGCAAAGTTCTTAACCTGAAGCACTATTTCTGGGTTAGCGGAGTCTGTAACACTGCACAGTCAGGTCAGAACAGAAGAGAACAACATAGGATGCAATCATAACATCTGATGGGCAGGAGCAGGTTTCAAGGAGTGGCAGATCTGAAGCCCTGCTTCTTGTGTCAACCAGAAAAGAAGGCAGGGTGGAGCAGGAGAAGGCTGCATGCTCAAGCTCCACACCGCGGCTGGACTAGCTTGGGACCCAGATGATTCTTTGCCAGCTCCACTCTGCTCTGCCTCCTCCCCACCCTCCCCAATTTGGGGTAGGGGAGAATGCTGGCTCCAAAAAGTGGGGATCCCGCCAGCAGCAGCTTCCCCACATCTGTGCTTTCAGCAGACAGAACAGTGGTGGAGCCTACCCGATGGCAGGGCCCATCAGAGCTGGGTGGAAGGACATCTCCAGCTCATTCAGAGGTTTTGGGTTGCTCGGTTAATCCCAATGAATGAGGGCAATCCGTTTGAAAGATACGTGTGCGGACCTGGGCCTACGGGTTAAGGAGGGGGCTATCCTGAGCCTAATACCACGAGAAAACCCTGTGGATTTCCAGCAAAGGGTATTCAGAATTATTACCACCTCCAACCACGAGGCCTTATCTCCCCAATACACTTTTAAACCCATCCATGTTTAAGCACAGTTATTTTCATATATTATGGATGTACGATATCCATCTTAGCTGTCCAACACTTTGAAGGCATTGTGATATTTGTAGCAGGCTTACAAGTAACAATCTGAATAGCAAACTGTTGGAACAGGGCATCCTTTGGGAAAGAGAGGAGAGGACAGGAAGAGGCAAAAGAGTTTGGGAACCACTGGTCTATAGGTTGCTAGTTACTTGTCTGTAATTTATACCTTTGGCTAGCCTTCGGGTGAAGATGGCAACGAATAAGGCAGATCTCAGTGGTCTGTGCTAGCTTTAATTTGTTTTTATCCTGAATAGTATTAAAGTTTTAAAGTCAGCTGGCTCAGCAGTTAAGGTCAGTTGGTATATACAGGCAAAGAGCCTATCTGTTATACTTCTATGTAGGCTTCAAAGCCGTATCTTTTAACCGGAGGACAGGAACTGGGAGAACAGCTGTTTTAGCTCAGTGTTTAACTGATAAGGAACACTTAGAAGACCATCTTGCCCAAAGGATACTTTGCAGTTTTAACAGTTTTAACATGGTTATAGCATGAGCAACAGAGCTACAGTGCTTCAGTTAAAGTGTCCGGAACTCCATTGCCAAATTTAGTCTGGAAATTGATGCTGGACTATTGTAAATCAGCAAGGGATTCAGAAGTAACTGCAAAGCAACTGTGGCAAGAAGAAATTACTATGTCTTACTTGCTAGAATTCCTCTAATGAAAGCTTAGTTAACTGGTCAATTGATCTGAACTTGTTAGGAGCTGAGACATATGCTCCCAGGCTACCTCAGCGTCCTCCATATTAAAAAACCTCAATTAGGCATAATAATAATATTAACATAATAGATTCAGCCACAACAGAGATTGTATAGAGATTCGCTGTACAAACTTTAAAGAGACCAACGTCTCCCGGCTAAACAAACAACAGAGAGGATCTTTAGCAGAACCGACACATTGTAAAATGTAGCTTGGGCTTTGAATGCTTTAATTGTTGCACTGGTTGGGTTGGCAGAAACAGGAATTCTGACTGTAGCCTCACTGCTAAGACCTACCAGCAAAGAAACTGACAGTGGTGATGGTTTGAAGATACGTACATCAGGACAGGGATAGGTCTGAGTTTACTAAGTCCCTATCAGATTCAGTAACCATTTACTGACATTTACCAAGATCAGAACTTGAACTCAGAAACCTGCTTTTACACCAATATGAATGCTAAAGAGATGGACTTAGAGGAATAATTATCTTTCTCAGTTTAACCCCTTCAGATCCAAGGGTGCTGATAGTGGATGAGTATGCTCATAACCCACTTGCTATCTGCCAGGGAAATGATCTCAGCCTGTCACCTAACTGAAATTGTTGAAACCCCAATCTGGAGTCTTTCAATGGAACTCTGGAGGCTTCAAGTCAGCACTCCACTTTTCCTGTTCTGCAGCACAGGTGGGAAGAAAAGGCAGCAAATGATGGTTTAATAAACATATCTTGGGAAAGTACTGAATGAGGGGGGAGAGTCCAAATTCCAATGATGAAAGAGGTCCCCAGATTTTCTACAGGCCAGTGAAGAAACCCAACAGAATAATGAAAACAGAATCAGAGCTCAGGCAGGAATTCAAGCTATTGTAGGGGCTTCCCTGGATTTAGGAAATGGTTTACATTGTAAATACCTGTATAATTGTGACCAGAGTGGCAGTATCGAACTAACCTTTCAGGATCCTGCTGTATGGGATAAATTTGGTCTCTAATTCATCTGAAATCAAGCTGGATTTGAAGTTGCTGGTGTCTCTGGTAACTCCTCTTTCCTATATCACAGATGTTGGCAAATTGGATTTTACAAAGGCAAAATAATATTAGAATTGGAGTTGTCAGAGATGCACAAGGGAAATTGTATTTTAATGCTCAGGAAGCTGGCAAGGCCTCTTTTTATATTGTTATGTGTTTTAATATTATGGATGTACATTCTGTATCATTTTATTGGAGCTTAAAGAGAATACAAAACAAGAGCTAACAACAAATAACAAAAAAAAAGGAAATAACGAAAAGGAAATCAGTCCTCCAGTTTTTCAAACTAGACAACAGGCAAGGAGGGTTGCACACATTGGTTCTGGGACCAGAGAGATGATACTAGGACACTGGAGTGAATGTAGCCTCTTAAGGAATGTGTGAGGGCAAGGGGCACCACTGAGGTGACCCCTGAAAAGGGGTAGCATCAGCATCTGCAGTGGTTTGTTTGTTTGTTTGTTTGTTTGTTGTTTTGGTAGTGATACAAAAATATAGTGACACATACCGCCAGCAAATGCACTGTATAGTACAGGGGTAGATAACATGGTGGGCTCCAGCTGTTTTGCCATTCAACTCCCATCATCCCTGATCTTTGGCCATGCTGGCTGGGGCTGATGGGAGTTGGAGTCATGGATGCTTTAGCTGAGATTCCTGCACTGCAGGGGGTTGGACCAGATGACCCTTGGGGTTTCTTCCAACTGTACAAATCTATGATTCTAACTTTTGGAGGGTGCCACAGTGACTACTCCTGGCCTAGCACACATCCCATCTGGACCAAGGTAGAGGACATCTTTCGGGTCTTTTCTCTCCTGGCAGTAGCCAGAAACTGCTTTTGCTCTCTCTTTTAAAACTGTGCATTACTGTGGGGGCCCCCAACTCTGCCCACCCCCTCTTCAGTGGGAAGGGTGTCACTAGGTTAAAGCTCTGAAGCGTGTCTCTCCAAGCACATGAGAGAAATTCCCAGTTATCAGAAGATCATCTCCTGCCATTACTTTATGTTGACGGAATGTTAGTCACCACCCTCAGCTAAATGTTAGTCACCGGTCTGGACTATTAGCAACCAGTCTGCCCAAGAAAGGGAATGGCTGACCAGCAACTCTAATAATATTAGGATTAAAACAAAAAAAATTCCTTCCAGTAGCACCTTAAAGAACAACTAAGTTAGTTCTTGGTATGAGCTTTCGTGTGCATGCACACTTCTTCAGATACCATGCACACGAAAGCTCATACCAAGAACTAACTTAGTTGGTCTTTAAGGTGCTACTGGAAGGAATTTTTTTTGTTTTGACTATGGCAGACCAACACGGCTACCTATCTGTAACTGGAATATTAGGATTATTATTCTTTAACGAAGTTATAAGTGGGTATGTTGGGTTCTGGATCTGGAAAAAGTTTAGCCAGTCTACTGGTCTGCTTCAGACTCAGGGTGATCATCAGCAAATCTGACTGCATGAGGAATACCAGTTGACTTGTGCTGCTGTATGGACAACGTGGTGCCTTTGCCAAAGGGAAATGCTGGCAGGATATTTGAGGCGAGGATGCAGGTGGCGCTGTTGTCTAAACCACTGATCCACTTGGGCTTGCCGATCAGAAGGTCAACGGTTCAAATCCACACGACGGGGTGAGCTCCCATTGCTCTGTCCCAGCTTCTGCCAACCTAGCAGTTCGAAATCATGCCAGTGTGAGTAGATAAATATGTACTGCTGCGGCAAGAAGGTAAATGGTGTTTTCGTGTGCTCTGGCATTCGTCACGGTGTCCCATTGCACCTAAAGCTGTTTAGTCATGCTGGCCATAGGACCTGAAAAGCTGTCTGTGGACAAAGGCTGGCTCCCTCAGCTTGTTAAGCAAGATAAGTGCCGTACCCCATTCATCTTTGACTGGAATTAACCATCCAAGGGTCCTTTACCTTTACCTTTAGGAGGCAAGAGTAGGGCTTGGTCATCTCCTTCTATGTAAGAGGTGGGGAATGTTTTTGGCCTGGCGAGATGAAATCTTTATCTTCCCCCAACCAATCCTGGTGAGCCAACTTGGACATGCCAATTATCTGGTGTGACATGGATGTTGGGAGATTAACAAGTGGGTTGCCTTGTCTGCCTGCCACAGTTGGTCCTTGGGGATGGGCAGGGGAGATTCTGTCCAAGCAGGATTGAATTCCTTGCACATCAGCTGATACCTGGGGAGTCCGATCCTGTTTCCCACAGGGTTTGGGCATGCCAGCTAGTTTCTCTTAGGTGGCGTGCTCAAATCAAGCAGGATCAAACTCCCCACATGCATCAGGTGACACGTGAGGGGTTCAGTCCTGCTTTCTGTAGCCATGCCACAGCCTGCCCCATACCTGACATCACATAGGTGTGGGGCAGGGGACGTGGTTTCCACAAAACAGCCTTGCAGACCAAATGGGGAGAGCCAGACAACGGCTGGCTGAAACAACGTGCTTCCTGGGACTTGCCTTAAATGACCACACAACTGGAGTGCCTTAAGGAACAAATGTGTCTCAGTGACATTCCAGTCCCCTATTAAAGTGTCACCAGCAGGGTGTGACCGAAGGAAATTGTTGGGCAGCCGCTCGATTCCTGAACCAGTAAAACCAGAATGACATCACTTGGGTCCTATGGATCAGCTAATCCACTTAAACGATTTTCCTAATGAGGATATGGAAAGGCTACAAACTGACTAGTTTAAGCTCCTTAAAACCACCTTTCCAAATGATGGGGAAGCTGTGGCCCTTTGGATTTACTGGACTCCAACTCCCAACAGCCCCAGCCACAATGGCCAATGGTTGGGGTGAGGGGAGTTGTAGTTTCCCACCCCTGATTTAATGTGACATCAATTCTCTCCTTGGCTCCAACCCACAAAGCTCATTAGGGTAATCCTAATTAGCAGTTATAGAGCAAGAGGACCGCAGGCTCTGGCAAACACCACACACAGCAGAAGATCACCTTTGTGCTTTGTTTTATGCAGAGCGATGCCACCTCCGCTTCTGCGTCTTATTTAGCGGGAAATGAAATACCTAGGGCCGGCCCTGCCTCGGGCGGCAAATGCCAATAGGACAGGGAATGGGAGAGAGCTGTATGTCACACAGCCTGGCCTGCATGCTGTGCTCAGTGTGCTGCCCGCAGGTGCAGGGGAGGGCATTTTCTTCTTGCCACTTGAAGCAAAATTCAACTGCCAGGCTGGCCAGCTTTTGAGGAGATGTTGCCTCAGGGCCCTTCCAGACACCCATCATGGGGTTTTTTTGTGATGGTGTTTGGGGCAGTTATATGCAATCCTGCTGGCTGCACCTGCCAGAATTGCAATTAATTAATTAAATTTGTATACCGCCCTTCGTCCGAGGATCACAGGGCCAATACAGCAGAACCATAGAATTGTAGAGTTGGGAGGGACATCAAGGGTCCTGCAAGGAATCTTTTGCCTAACATGGTGGTTTGTGAGCCAGTGTGGTGTAGTGGTTAAGAGCGGTAGAGTCGTAATCTGGGGAACCGGGTTCGTGTCTCCGCTCCTCCACATGCAGCTGCTGGGTGACCTTGGGCCAGTCACACTTCTTTGAAGTCTCTCAGCCCCACTCACATCACAGAGTGTTTGTTGTGGAGAAGGAAGGGAAAGGAGATTATTAGCCGCTTTGAGACTCCTTAAAGGGAGTGAAAGGCGGGATATCAAATCCAAAGTCGTCTTCTTCTTCTTGAAAACACAACCCTGAGATTAAGAGTCTCATGCTCTACTGACTGAGCTATCCATCTACAATATAAAACCACAAAAAAAATACATTAACTGAGTAACTCTTGCCACCCTTTGGGAGGAAGGGCAGAATATAGTTATGGGTTTGTTGGGGGCAAGGATCCCCTAAAATTCCTGGGTGCCAGGTTTTCCCCATAATTTCTGAAATTAGTAAATGTGGGGAACACATAGCCAGGATACTATCAATACGGGGTCCCCTATTTAATCCTGGTCAGCTTTCCATGTCTGCCCATCTGGCATACCAGGAGCAGGATTTTCTTTAAATATAATTTTTATTAAATTTTCTGTTCTACAATTTAGAATATTAATTTAGACTATCTTAAAATAACAATGACTTCCCTTCTTCTCTGTCCATGGTTCATTTTGCATACCATAAATCCCTGCATATTTTAAATAAACTAAACCATTCAGTATTCCATTATTATTTCCATCAAAACGTATTTACACTGTTGAATTTATCTTAGTGCTGCCAGCGTTTTCAAGTGTACCCAATTTCCCCCCATATATTCAATAAACATTTTCCAATCTTCTTTAAACGAATGTTCTTCTTGTTCTCTTATTCTTTAAGTTAGATCTGCAAGCCGCGCATATTCCATCAGTTTAAATTGCCATTCTTCTTTGGTTGAGACCTCACTCATTTTCCATTTTTGGGCTAATGAAACACTAATGGTATACATAAATAACCTTTTTTGACACCTGGGAATTTCCATCTGAATTATCCCCAACAAAAAGGACTCTGTGTTTTTTTGGGGGAAAGGTGCTTTTAAACATTTTTTTCCCAATTCATTATAAATTACTTTTACAGGTCCACCACATATGAAAGAATGTACCCTTGCATCTCCAGCACTTACCTGATTCAGTCTTATACATCTTAGCAAGTCTACTCAGAGTTAAATACCATCTGTAAATCATTCTCAAGTAGTTCTTCAAGGATTTTCTAGGCTCATGAAGGAGGACTGGAGAGTGAATGAAGAGCATGCTGAAGACTCATCAGTACTACCACGATAGCGTCACCCTTGATTCGACATTGCCAACCACTTGTTCCTTTTCCTTTTGAGGAATTTTGTTTTATTTCCATTAAAGAGGACAAATGACAAATATAACCGCACAGAATTATTTCAGTTACAAGCTTGCACAAAACAAAACAAAGCACACTGCAATACAGAAGCAAGAAGAGCAACCAGCAATGTAATATTATGGATGCTCAGCACCCATGCAGTTGGAGACTCAAGGATCCTATGCCTCAAGCATTATCTGTCTTTCAAAGAGTCCCTGTGTGGTTTCTCTCCATGTAGGACCTTGAGAGGTTGAGAGATATAAAGCATGCTGTCCCTTATTTATGCTCCCTGAACCGCAAGATAGCATAGGAGATTCTTGGCTTCTCAGGCCTGTAAAGTCCCTGGTACTTTGGGACCCCATTCATTGGGCTCCTGCCTCCTAGCCTTGGATTCAGTGAGCCCCTGAGACCTCGCTCGTTTTCCATTTTTGGGCTAACGAAACACTAATGGCATACATAAATAACCTTTTTTGACACCTGGGAATTTCCATCTGAATTATCCCCAACAAAAAAAGGAGTCTGTGTTTTTGGGGGGGGAAGGTGCTTTTAAACATTTTTTTCCAATTCATTATAAATTACTTCCCAATATCAGTATCAGCCTCAAAGCCAGGACCCTCATCCAGCTCCTCAGCCAGAAGCCAAGAAACCCCTGATTTGGTGTCTTGCCCACTGCTGGACTCCCAGGACATGTCAGGAAGGCTGCAGATTCCCTGCCTTTGCTTGAAAGGCAGGGAAGCCTCTCAGGGCCTGGACCTGCTAAGCCTTAATATAGAATTGTCACCTTTTTATGGGCAGTAGTGATCCTAGTCATTTAGCAACTGTGTGCCAGAAATATATCCAAGCAGGTGTATGGAGATGCTGTGACGGAAAAGCCTTTATCCATTGATCTCTTCCTGTAACTCAGCTTTAAAATGCATGGAGTTATCTTCTATAAATGGTAATTCAAAGAGTCAGAACACTGGGACAACTTATGCATAATTTCAGACACACCCCTTTGAGCAACATGTTGATTCAACTTCATCTGCATTCTGCTATTATCTGCCTGCTTCCCTTGCCAGGCCTGTTCCCCTCATGCCTCGACAGGCCTTTGGAGAGAAATGCCTGCCCTGCCAAACTCGAGCTTGGTTATCTGTGCTACCCAATCCTAGAGAATATGGGTTTTTCTTTTTGGCATTCAGGCTTCAGGAAGCTCCCTGACAACCTTAAGTTTTTCTTAAGTGAAGAGAATGATCAAACGCTAAACCCAACCTATAGGCTCCGATCAGATTGCATTCCACTTGAAAGAGATGGTTATGCCTTCCGTCAATAGATCACCACAGAATTTCCAGCCACACCTTGGGTGATTTCCTTTTCCTGATATGATTGGCAGAAAAACAAGATCTTAGGCGTTGTGTTCTACCACGAGTTGTTTGCTATGGGTGCAGGAACAGATCCAGTATGACAGTGGCTTCTGACCTTTCTGACTTCATGGACCACATTCCACACGGAGTTTTCTGCTGAAGAACTCCTGTGCACTTGTCATGGGAGCTCTGCACATTATGGAGGTTTCTGCAACCTGGTACCCACCCACCACCCCTGACCATTGGCCATAGTCCAAGTCACCTGGGTGAAATCAGCTTGAGATCTGGTGCGGTATAGTGGTCAAAATGTCGGACTAGGACCTGGGAGACCCTTCCCACAAACACATTTAAGAGGCTGTAGAATATTAATCAGCCAAAGGCATGGTGAAAGAGGGACATTTTCACCTGTCGCCTAAAAAGATATAATGAAGGCACCAGGTGAGCCTCCCTGGGGAGAGCATTCCACAAACAGGGAGCCACTACAGAAAAATCTCTTTCTTGTGTTGCCACCCTCTGGACCTCATGTGGAGGAGGCACACAAAGAAGGGCCAGGATGAGTCCAGGATGGTTTATATGGGAAGAGGTGGTCTATTTTTCTAAACTAAAACCCCCCAACTTAACACACTTGCTGAAAGAAACATCAGAGAAACACACAGGGCTCACACAGTGGTTGTGTCTGCCATAGAGCTGTCCTCAGACAGAACTGTGTATACTGAAAAGTGCTTCAATCAAGATGGCAAGGGTGAGGACTGAGCGGAAGACAACCTGAACCAGTAAATCTCTGCTAGTTCCTGAGATGTATTAGGAGTTAGTGCATGGAATTGTTGCACATCTTACATCAGCCTCTGGGTGTGCAGTGTGGCTGACAATCCCACAGAAATCAGATTCGATTTGTTTCAACCTCTGTAGGTTGGATTGCAACACCAAAGTTCCATGAAATGCTGGAGCATGTGGTTGCTTAATTTATTTATGGTAAGATGTAAGAATTTAAGCAACATCTTTGTCTTATGTGCCCAAGAAGTAGCAATTAGTAAGATGTGAGAATTTAAGCAACAACTTTGTCTATGTAGAATCACAGAATCAGAGAATCTTAAGAGCTGGAAGGGACCCCAAGGGTCATCTAGTCCAGCCCTCTGCAATGCAGGAATCTCAGCTAAAGCATCCATGACAGATGGCCATACAACCTCTGTTTAAAAACATCCAAGGAAGGAGAGTCTTCTCCCACCTCTCAGAGTTTGTTCCACTGCTGAACAGCTCTTACTGTCAGAAAGTTTTTCCAAATGTTTAGTCGGAATCTCCTTTCTTGCAACTTGAGAGCCAGTGTGGTGTAGTGGTTAAGAGTGGTAGTCTCATAATCTGGGGAACCGGGTTTGAGTCTCCGCTCCTCCACATGCAGCTGCTGGGTGACCTTGGGCCAGTCACACTTCTCTGAAGTCTCTCAGCCCCACTCACCTCACAGAGTGTTTGTTGTGGGGGAGGAAGGGAAAGGAGAATGTTAGCCGCTTTGAGACTCCTTAAAAGGAGTGAAAGGCGGGATATCAAATCCAAACTCTTCTTCTTCTTCTTCTGAAGCCATTGGTTTGAGTCCTACTCTCCAGATCATGAGAAAACAAGCATGCTTCCTCTTCCATGTGACAGCCCTTAAGATATTTAAAGATGGCTATCGTATCTCCTCTCAGTCTCCTCTTTTCCAGGCTAAACATACCTGGCTCCTTCAAGTGCTCCTCATAAGGCTTAGTTTCCAGACCCTTGATCATCTTGGTTGCCCTCCTCTGCACACGTTCCAGCTTGTCAACATCCTTCTTAAATTGTGGTGCCCAGAATTGGAGACAGTATTCCAAATGTGGTCTGAGTAAGGTAGAATAGAGTGGTACTATTACTTCCATTGATCTGGACACTATATTTCTGTTGATGCAGTCTAGAATAGCATTAGTTTTTTTTTTTTGGTTTTTTTTTGCTGCTGCATGACATTGTTGACTCATGTTCAGCTTGTGGTCCACTAAGACTGCTAGACCCCTTTCACATGTAAGCCAGGTGCCCCCCATCCTATATTTGTGCATCTGTTTCTTCCTGCCTAAGTTACATTTGTCCCTAATGAAATTAAATTTGTTGGCTTGGGCCAAGTTCTCCAATCTAATGGCTTGACAAGTTGGGTTGGGTGAATTTATGGCAGACAAGCTTATTGAGGCCTATAAACCAGGAGTGGGTGACTTTTTCTGACCTGCAGGCTAGATTGTTTTGCCCCATCCTTGGTGGGCCTAATTTAACAGGTGAGTGGGGCCACCCACCTATCAGTCACCTGGCTTCACTATGGCCTTTGCAAACAGCTTTGTGCTGCTCCTCTGCAAATCAGCTTGCGGAGGCCTTTTGAGCAGGCCTGAGGAGGTTTAAAGAAGCAGTGTGAAGCTCCTTCCAAGAGCAGTGCTGGAAGAGAAGCAGATTCCATTGAATGGAGACCACTTCCCCTTCCTTGAGTGAGACACACTCCCACCCATCTGTCAGCTGATGAACGGGTGGGAGGTGCTTTGCTCTAGCAAAGAGACGATTTACTGGGAGCTCATTTTACGCTTCCGATTGTTCCTCTGAAGCCCTGTTCTTACCCACCCACAACCTGACGTCATGTGGTCCAAGTGAGGAGGCCTGGCAGGCCACATTTGGCCGGTGGACCAGTGATTCCCCACCCCTGCTATAGACTGTCCATGTTCAGAGGCCACATGCCAACGATTGCCATTCACTGGCATTCATACCCAGCTTGTGGGTCTCCCAAAGCCATATTTGGGAAGGAGGATGTGGGACTAGATGGACCATTTTGATCCAGCAGGGCTTATTGATAACCTGGAAAATATTGGGCCTGATATTATACACCCAAATCCAGAAAGTGAGTTCCACACTTGCAAATCAACACTGGCACTGTTGGTTGGATCTCTGTCGAATGCGCTGAATGCATTTGAGATGGATAGGCACAGAGGAAAGCCAGCAAGGAAGGACAGCTCTGACGGCTCACTTCTTTACTACAAGTTTACTCCTCCAAAGTAAGTTCCACTGATTCAATGAGGCTAATTGAGAGCCAGTGTGGTGTAGTGGTTAAGAGCGGTAGTTTCGTAATCTGGGGAACCGGGTTCGCGTCTCCGCTCCTCCACATGCAGCTGCTGGGTGACCTGGGGCCAGTCACACTTCTTTGAAGTCTCTCAGCCCCACTCACCTCACAGAGTGTTTGTTGTGGGGGAGGAAGGGAAAGGAGAATGTTAGCTGCTTTGAGACTCCTTAAAAGGGAGTGAAAGGCGGGATATCAAATCCAAACTCTTCTTCTTATTCTTCTAATTCCAAGAAAGTGTGTGCAGGATTACAACCTAAACCTGGATCGTGTCCATAAAATAGCACAACATTCAGGCACAGTACAGACATTGTCCTATCTATTTTCCGTGTTTTATTCGCATTTTATAGTTTCTCACAGAATAGTGGTACATAATGAATAAAATTTGAATGAAAACAAGCACGTTGCGAGATTTAATTCTGGTAAGAAACAATGAACATGAAGGGAAGCAATTAGAGCTGAAGAAAATCCCAGGAGCAAACCTCTCTGGATAAGTTAAAAAAAAAAAAGTTTTTTACATGACATTTCACCCACCAATCTGCCTGAGACATGCAGAGACTCTATAGGTGATATAAGGTGAATAAGGATGCAACTATTGTGACTTCCCTGAGACTTCTTTGCTAGAAGACGAAGAAGAATAAAGTTGCTTTTATAAATGCCAGAATGTCTCTGTAAGCACATGGCTTAAAAAGGGGGGGGGGATGACAGTCACTAATTGTGCATTGTAAGTTCACATCATGGCTGGAATGGTGCTTTCTGGTTGCAAGCCAAACACATGATAAACGAGATTCAGAACCAGGCGGATCTGAGGAGGAACAACAGCATAAAAAACGTAGGCCGACCCCATAATGCAAACAAGGAGCAAACTGTGGAAGAGCCACCATTCGAAAGGATCCATGAGATAAGCCATCGTGATCAGCTGGTATTGCCAGTAGTACCAGGAGAGAGTGCTGAACTTGCGTTTAATAGCCATAGTCGTCTTAACAGCGCTCAGGTGCCACACCTAAGAGAAACAAGTGAGCAAACAAATGTTTAATGAGATCTCTAGAGGTTTTGAGAGGAGGCACACACACGCACACAATATTTACTGCTATAATTCTGAATAAATTATACGCTGCTCTTCAACCACACCTAGGTCCCAAAGTGACTTACAAAATAATAAAAAGCACACTGTAGTTAAACATATGTATACCAGGTAAAAACACAGCTAAAACGCATAAACTTTTTTTTTTTTAAAGAAACCAAATACACATAAGATAATTACAATTCAAATGCAAACAAAACCAGTAAAACTTCCATAATAAAAATTGGTAACCAAACTATATGGGGTTGAGAGGGTCAACTAATATTCCTCAGGAAGCCCATGACTTGTTGATGCTTGCAATACTGCAGCCTAAGCCAGGATGTTCATCTATTTTTATTACATAAAACTGAATATTAATTACCATATTTTTATTTTATGTCTATAGCCTTGCTGCCAGGGCAGCTTATGTAATAAACTAGTGCCCAGTTTGGGTGCCATATTTGAAGTTGGATTTCACAAAGTAGGGCCAGAGCAGGGCAACCTCAATGGTGAAGTTTTCCACAGGTCTTGTGGAAACAGCGACATATGTTTAGCCTGGATAAGATTAAGGGAACACAGGATGACTGCTGTCTTCAAAAGTCCAAAAGGCTGTCACACAGAACAGGGGCTCTCACATTTTCTACCCCTGGGGCCCACTTGAGAGGCCTATCAGTCACAAAATGGCGGATGATGGGGCCAGAGCCAATCATAAAATGCCATAGTCAGTTAGGATGCTTGAAGCAGTGGCGTAGCGTGGGGGGTGCAGGGGGGGCCGGCCGCACTGGGTGCAACATCTGGGGGTTAGGGGGCGCAAATCCACGGGTTAGGGGGCGCAAATCCATGGGTTAGGGGGTGCAAATTACTTGCCTTGCCCCGGGTGCTGACAACCCACGCTACGCCACTGGCTTGAAGATAGCATAGCTCAGGCTGCTCACTTCCTCCACTTCTGCCTCAGTCTCCTCTTTCCTTTCTGCTCGCTCCACCCTCCTCTTCCTGGTACAGCGGTGGCAGCAAAAGAGGAGAAAGCCAAATGAGACCCATCTGGGTTCCCAGGAGAGGTTAGTGGGAGACAGCTGCAGACAGCGCGGCCCACCTGAAACAACCCTGAGCCCCACTTTGGGCCCCTATCTACAGCATGGGAAACACTGACATGGAAGATGGAGCAAACTTGTTCTTGGTCGCTCCAGAATGAATGGGAGGGCATTGCAAAGAAACATATTCCGGTTTAACAAAAGAGGAAACCCGCTAACAGGACAACCAGTTTCACAGAGGAACAGATGGCCTCTCCTTCAGTGCAGCTATTTCAGCAGAAGCAACCTCTCAGACACGCACAAAAATTCCTACACTGAGTAGGACTTTGGACTGGCGGAGCTCCAAGGCCCCGTCTAAGTCAAAACGTGCCATTATTCTAGGTGAATGAAATACTTTGCTATGTTAATCGGCCAGGTCCTGGCTGTGCTCGATTGAATCATTTGCCTTTACCTACTCCCTGCAGAGTAATGCCATACTTCAACTTCTTCCCCTATGATTCATGGCATAAACACCCCTTCAATGGGAGCATGCCATCATGTTCTGTGACATTATACTGGGTCAGCAATTTGTAAGCTCCATCCCATCCTGCCCCAAAGAGCTTATTTCTCAGTATCTTTACTTGGAAGTAACTTACCGAGTGAGGAACAGGTGAAGCAACACTGCTGATGGTCAGTACTCCCCCTTTTAAGCATCCCAGCAGATGTTCTTGCTTTGCAGAGGAGTTGGAAATGCCTGATAAACTATGGCTTAGTGTGTTGTGTGAACCAAACCAGTATAAGTCTGCTTCCTATGTTCCCACACTATTGTGTACAAGCCAAAGTACATCCAGGGTTGTGACTATATTGTTGTGAGTTTCCGAAGTTTGGATCACAGAAAGTTAATAGGGTAAAAAAAACTGCAGACGTTGCATAACAGGAATGGCAAAGCTTCCAGACATATCATCTGCTGGGGAAATTGTTCTGGTGGCCAGAACAGGACACAGGTGTGGTCTGCCACTCCACTCTGCCTTGATCAGACCACATCTGGATTTCTGTCTCCAGTTCTGGACACCACAAACTGAGAGGAAATATTATAGCCACCTTCAAATATCTAAAGGGCTGCCACACTGAAGATGGAGCAAGTTTCATCTTCTGGAGGGTTCGAGTCTGGAGGGTAGGCCTTGAACCAAAGGCTTCAAGTTACAAGAAAGGAAATTCCGATTAAACATCAGGAGGAACCTTCTGACAGTAAGCTGTTCGACAGTGAAACAGACTCTCTCTAGAGGTTGTGGACCCTCCTTCCTTCGAGGTTTTTAAGCAGAGGTTGGGTGGCCAATTGTCATGATCTAATTGAGTTTCCTGCATTGCAGGGGATTGGACAAGATGGCCCTTCAGGTCCTTTCCAACTCCACAATTCTATGATTCTTTGAAATG
This sequence comes from Podarcis melisellensis, assembly GCF_964234715.1. NCBI lineage: Eukaryota > Metazoa > Chordata > Lepidosauria > Squamata > Lacertidae > Podarcis > Podarcis melisellensis. Next base: position 19,504,943 of record NC_138537.1, read on the forward strand.
TAATCCTAAAAGGCTAGGAGATTGATGGGGAAGATAATTCACCCTTATTCTTCCCCACTGCCTCCAGATAGAGAGAAGGTGCAAGCTAGGGTGGAAATCAATAGAAACATTTTGAGAAGCAGCCTGCAGTGAGAGGTTTTAAGAGAGATTCAGAGAGTGGGCAAGCTCCAGGAAGGGCCTTTTGGTAGTGAGGGGAGCTGCCTCACGCTGGGGATCTGGTGTGGGGCAGTGGCTTAGTCTGCCTGCTGTGAGTGTTAAACTGTGTCTCCACCTAGGCTCAGCCTGTACATTTGTAAATAAACATAAACATAACAAAACACTACAAGACTCCACTATAATACAACAACAACAACAACAACAACAACAACTTATTATTTATTCCCCAGCCATTCTGGGCAGCTTCCAAAAAATATTAAAATACAAAATCTATTAAACATTAAAAGCTTCCCTAAACAAGGCTGCCTTCAGATGTCTTCTAAAAGTCTGGTACTTTAGTTGTTTTTCTCTTTGACATCTGGTGGGAGGGCGTTCCAGAGGGCGGGTGCCACTACCGAGAAGGCCCTCTGCCTGGTTCCCTGTAACTTGGCTTCTCGCAGCAAGGAAACTGCCAGAAGGCCCTCGGCACTGGACCTGGACCACTAGGTTCTTTCCACTAACTTCTTTCCAAAGGAAACCCAACTCAGACAAGTGCCACGACCATGGAATTTCTCACCACTCCAAGAAATGGAGTAAGCATGACCATGTGAGGCTTCTGTAAAAGGCAAGGGAAGTTTGTTTCTGGGGCATGTTTTGAGCTAAAAATGCTTCACCTGTAAAAGCCCCAAAGGCCAGAGGTACCAAGGTTATTTCTGCAACAGGGTGTGCCAGGGACATCTCATGAATTTTAAGTTGCATCTTAGAACAGGTTTACACTCATCAGCTGGCGACTGCATTAATAAGCCAATATGCAAGGCGGCCCAATTATTAATTTCCCCATTTAAAATTATGTAAATTATGACAAATCAGCTGTGTGCATGCTAGGGCCTATACATCAGTTTCCTGGCTTACACAAAACTTTATGCATGTGATTGGGAGGATCATGACTGACCCACTAGGGAACAATTATTATTTTTTTAACAAGCCCATCCCTGTGGTTTTCCCAGTAGTGAAGTATGGAAGTGAAAGCAGGGCCATAAAGAAGGCTGATTGCCGAAGAATTGATGCTTTTGAATTATGGTGCTGGAGGAGACTCTTGAGAGTCCCATTGACTGCAAGAAGATCAATGAGGCAGATTAGGGGAAAACCTGGGAAAAAATGGGAGAGGAGGAGGAGGAAGAATAAGCATTAGAGGGACAGATGACGAACACAGTGTCTTTAGAAAGCATTCCAGACCGCCCCTCGCCCAGAACCTGATAAGCATTGAAAATAGGAGAGTAAAGAGCTCAAAGGCAGAGGGCACGTAGCAGCAACCGCAGCAATGGCGCAAGAGAGAGGGAGGGGGTGGAGACTCATTCGGGGCAAAGCCATTGTTCCAAGAGGCTTCATTTCCAAGCCTCTCTCTGTGAATATGGAATAAAAAGCGGTTGGTAAAGACTTTTCCTTGTCTTATCCGTTCCTGGCAACCTGCCGTGGGGTTGGATCCTCTGCCGCCTGACATCTAGCCTATAATTTCTATCAAACCAACTTCAATCCAAATTGAGAAAGAGAACCAGACCCTCCAAGTTTCCCTATTTTCCAGGGCCAGTCCTGGATTTACAGAAGCCATCCCAGTTTCTGATTTGATCCTGGAATGTCCCACATTTCTTTAGGACGTTCCTATTTTCATCGAACAATATTGGAGGGTGTGGTAGGATGTCCCTATTTTCATCGGAGAAATGCTGGAGCCTATGCTAGCTTTGTTTTAAGATGGTAATAGGCACACAGCCTTAAACTGATTTAACAATTAATTCCTATTCCCAGGGTACTCTAGAAACTGCAGTCAACAAACTACCGTATTTTTCGCTCTATAACACGCACCAGACCATAACACGCACGTAGTTTCTAGAGGAGGAAAACAAGAAAAAATATATATTCTAAACGAAATAGTGGATATATGATTTTTGTGGTTCATGCTGTGGCCACAGACATGTGATCTGACAGTGAGTTTGGAGTAGCCCAATGCAAAAATCCTGAGGATCCATGTGGATCCATGCTTTGTAACCACGGAGGAGGGAAGGAAGGGGAACCATGGATCCTCTGCTCACGACTGCAGCAGATCCCCACCACCACCACCCGCAGGCATTCGCTCCATAACACGCACAGACATTTCCCCTTACTTTCTAGGAGGAAAAAAGTGAGTGTAATGGTGTTATGGTACATTTCCCAATATTCGGGGGGGCGTGTCTGTTAAAGTGGTAAAAAATCGACAGAAATAATAATAATAAATTTTATTTATATCCCGCCCTCCCCAGCCGAAGCCGGGCTCAGAAAATGTATATCGTGTGTGAGGCAGATGTGTGCGAAGAGGTTTGTGGACACAGAGGTTCAGAAAGTGCTGTATCAAACACTTAATGCAAGAACATGGAAGAAAAAGAGGCTTTGACTCAACACTCTCAGCAGGAGATTCAGAGATCTAGCAGGCAAGCCCAGTGTCGTGAGAGTGACACCCTGTGGTCATTGGAGAGAAATAAGGCCATTTCCAGCTAGGCAGGCTGTGTTAAGCTTTCCATAAGCTACCTTGCTAGATAGTGATGTAAAATAGAGTTTCCTAGTGGAAAGCCCATTTTTAAATAATTGCATGCTGATTGTTGGCTGATAAAGTATGAAAAATGTCTGTCTCCCACTTTCTACATCACAAGAACATGAACAATGACATGCCAAACGTGCACGGAGTCCTTCCATATATGCGTGGTTATTCAGATATTGCACATCTGAAGCGCTAAAAATTAGGTTCTGGGATTAAAACTTGGTCAGATCTACCTCAAATTAAGCCAGGCTCCACAGAAAGCTACTTCATTAACACTGTGAAAAGCATTCTTGTTCAAAACACTAAGGGCAGAGTGAGATCACACCCAATGTTTGTTGACTCACACACTGATCAGAACAAAGTAAGTCCTGCTGGTTATTTTCAGGTCTATGAGGATTACATACCGCCCCATACCCGGAGGTCTCAGGGCGGTTCACAGAAAAGATCACAACATATATAATCAGAATAAAAACAACAACAACCCAATAACATATGCACACCCCAGAAAAGGGCCACATTTTAAAAGGGCATAGGTTGTCAACAGATCAACCAAAGGCCTGGTTAAAAAGGAACATTTTTGCCTGGCGCCTAAAAGTGTGTAAGGAAGGGAGGCACCAGGCGAACTTCCCTGGGGAGAGCATTCCACAGACGGGGAGCCACTGCAGAGAAGGCACCCTCTGGTCCTCTCGAGGAGATACAAGAAGGAGGGCTTCAGAAGATGTAGGTTCATATGGGAAGAGGCGGTCCTTGAAGTATTGAGGGCCTGAGCCATTGAAGGCTTCATAGTATTAAGTGGATTAAGTGGTAATGATCAGCTTGCTTCAGTTTTGAGTTTGGGGCTGTATTTAATAAATTTGTACACCACCCCTCAGGAAGATTTCAGGGTGGTTCACAATATAAACTGTAGAGCTATGACTTTCTCATGAGGCTTGCTGGAGTTTTTGAAACATTATTCATCCAATTATTCATCTAAATTGGGGCTTAAGCGGGAGACTTCCAGTTCAGATTGGGTGAAGATCATGTGGGATGGTGATACTCTCCCCCCTCCCCCCAAAGCATCTTTCTGAAACCTGGTGCCTTTCCTAAGTTTTGAACTTCAGCCTCAAAGATTGCAGTCCAAACACCTGAAGAGCAACAGGTTGGAAAAAGCTCGCTTGGAGTGCCGTTGTAATATAAAGCAAGGTTGAAATAACAAGCAGGAAGAGTAAGAACAGTCTCTAGAGGGCACCAAAGACCAAGCTGTATCAGAGAGAAGACTCAAGTCCTGTTCAGAATTGGGCAGGGCAGGGGAGCCTCCAATCACACAGCCACTGGCTAGCCTTCCTGACCCTTACTATACCTGATATTCGGGGGTGGTATTCAACTACATTTTATACAGAGTAGACTGAAATTAATGGACGTAACTTACATCATGTTCATCTGCTCTGAGTAAAACTTAATGGAATAGCACCCCATGTGCTGGATGGCATATAAGTATAGTCGACTCTCAACGTAATAGCCAAAACCATATACAGTGGTACCTCGAGTTAAGTACTTAATTTGTTCCGGAGGTCCGTTCTTAAGCTGAAACTGTTCTTAACCTGAAGCACCACTTTAGCTAATGGGGCCTCCTGCTGCCGCCGCGCCGCCGGAGCACAATTTCTGTTTTCATCCTGAAGCAAAGTTCTTAACCCGAGGTACTAATTCTGGGTTAGCGGAGTCTGTAACCTGAAGCGTATGTAACCCGAGGTACCACTGTATGATCAGAACAACCTTGTAAAAACCGTAAAAAGTGCAGGGAGCGCAGCACATATCACACTCTCTCAAGACCGCTGTTGATTCTCTCTGCACCTCTGAATGCTCTCCCAGGGTGTGTGAAATGGTGGGTGGGATTGCCAAAGGTTTGCCCCCACTCTCCCACCCCCTTTTAATTTTTAAAAAACTTTTTCAGCCAAGCACATAAATCTGCAACTGCACATGTTTAATGCACGTAAGTTGTGAGTTGACTGTACATACATACAACCATGGACTCCAAATGCATGAAGGCTCCAACCACACATTGACATCTATGCACAAAGGCTGCTTTGAGCACATGCTGAATATCTGGATGTCACAGTTAAGGAACAACTATGATTCCCCACATCTATGCACACACATAAACACAGCAATAGCAGCTGCCAACAACTTCAGAGCTGCTCTCTCTCCTTGTCACTTTAAAGTGATACTGTGCTTTTTTAAAAATCCCAGAGAAAACATGACTATTTTATGTTTCTGCAGAGGGAAAAACATTAGTTCTCGGAGTTTCTCTCTATGTTTGGGTTGTTCCCAAAGTTTGGGGAATTGGAAACAAATGTCAGTTTGTCAGAATGAAAAAATGAGAGAAAGTGCAGAGGAGACAAAGGAGAGAGAGTCCTCTGGGCATATCTACACTGAAGACATGTCCATTTTATAGCAATGTCACAGCTTCTCCCATAGAATCATGGGAATATTGATATTTTGGTGAGAATACTGTCTCTGTTTGAGATCCCTACTTTCAGTTCCCAAAGTTTCCTAGAGAGGGAAAGTCTGTTAAATCATTTTAAGTCTGTGGTGTGGATGTGATTACTCTCAGCATTAAAGGAAATGAATGTAAAAGCTACCTGCTCCTTCCTTAAGATATGCTAAAATTTCTCAGCAACTTTCTCCTCTTCTCAGTAGTAACCAACCAGTGATCTGGTCCTCATCTCTTTCTGCCCATTCAGAGAACTCTAGCAACTCTAGAAAGCAGAAGAAATTTGTCCAAATGTAATGATATTATATCATCAAAACCATAGTGACCCATGAAACAATACATACATGAGGGAAATAATAAGTTTATCTATTTACACATATGCTATTTGGTTCTGTAACCTTAATTATATTTTAGTGTTATTGTTGTTATTGATGTATTCCCCTGCAATTTAATGCATTTTAATTCCCCCCTCCTTTTCTCTTTTCTTTTTCTTCTGATTTACTTTAATTCTCTGTAATACTCTCAGCAAAATAGAAATAAATAAATAAATAAATTAATAAATTAGAAAGCAGAAGAAATGGCACTGTGGAATGGATATAGAAAGCAGATTGCAATATATGGGAAACAGTGAAGGTGATCAGATCCAAAGGAGGACAGGGCTCCTTTCCCATTAACAGTTTGGGAGGAACATACATACACTTTACTGGGGATAAGGGGTGTGCAGGGACTGAGTCAAGGCTGGCTGTCCCTTTACCACAAGGAAAAAATCAGGCTAAATTGTAAATTATGCTTAAGAATGTCTGTCCAAATTTATTAATCCTCTATTTACCTTTGGTGCCCTGAACTTTTAAGATCTGCTGTACTCAATCTGCTGGAACAGAACAAGCAGTGATATTTTTCTAGAAAAAGAGGTGCTCACCACAAATGCCTCCCTCGTTCTCTTAGAATGGCAATGGTGCCATTCTAAGTTCCAGTGAATCCTGGCTGAAAAAAAGCCCTAAGAACAAGTATTCCAAACAATGTGTCGTAGTCCCTGCCTTTCTCCCTTCTCTAGAACAGCAAGTATAAGAACACACAAAAGGGAAACAGGATCTGGCTACATGTCCCACCCAACACCAATCTTCTTCTTCTTCTTCCCAACCTGTTGACTACGGCCTCTGGCAGCCACGCAACCCCAATCAGAGTGAAAGTTTACATGGGTTGCATACTGATGTGACAAGCTACCTTTCACATAAATGTTGAACATGTGACCAGAAAACACGATACTGGCCACGACCTTGAACTGAGATGGGACAAAAGCTTGTCTGAACACATCTGGGGCAGCCAGCCCCCCAGATCTTCATTGTCCATTATACCTAAACACTTTGGACCTTTAGCTGAATGTATAAATTACTTATTTTAGACTTCCAGATTGCTATTTCTACACCTTATACTATTACTGTGCCTTCAGGTTTTTCCCCCTTCTGTAATCAAGGGATGCTTTGGCCCTTTCCATGTAGAGGTGCCTGAGTGTCCTTCTTACTGCTGTCTGTGCACATTTACTCAGAGATGGGACACAGGAGCAGAGGAAGCTGCCACCAAGTTGGACCACTGGGCCAGCTGGCTCACAATTGTCTACACTGGTTGGCTGGCAGAGCCTCTCCAGGATTTCAGACAGGTGTCTCCCCACAGCCCTAGCTAGAGATGCCAGGGATTAGGACCTTCTCCATGCAAAGCAGATGCTCCACTGCTGAGCTTTGGCCCTTCAAAGCTCTGAATTATGGTCTACAGATGTCAATTTTATTTTCTTGTTAATTATGCTGTTTTAAATGTGTATATTATATTTGACTTCCTTTAGCAATGTTTTCTTCTGAAATGTTTAAAGATAATTTTTGCTGTTGTATTAAATGCACATTCTGTAGCTGACCTGCTTTGTTTTGAAATCTTTAAGGCAATATTTTACTTCCCTGTTAATTAATGCTGCTTGGAAGGCATACTTAATATGCGACTTTCTCCAGTGATGTTTAATTTGGATTGTTTTTATTTTATGTGTATATCTGAAACAGCATCTCCACCCCACCCCATTGTTCAGCCCCAAAACTGAGGTCCAGCTCCGAAGGCCTTCTGGCGGTTCCCTCACTGCGAGGAGTGAAATTATAGGGAACCTGGAAGAAATCCTTCTTGGTAGTCACACCCGCCCTGTGGAACGCCCTCCTGTCAAAGATAAGCAACTATATGACTTAGTAGACATCTGAAGGAAGCTTTTAATGACTGATGTCCCTTTCCCCCTCTGTATTTTGCTGGAAGCTGTTCCTGGGGTAACCTAGTCAGATGGGCGGGGTGTAAGAAAAGAATTGTTGTGGTTAGGCGGTTTGTGTTGTAAACTGCTTTTTTAAAGATGTTTTTCTTAAAAACAAAGTGGTATAGAAATAAGAATAAGAATAAGAATACCCTAGGCCTCACTCACCTGTTTCCAAGAGAACCAAGAAATACTATTTATTGTTTCTTCTTTTTTTGCGTGTGTGTCTTATCTTACTCTGTGCACTTGTAATTTTGCACTTATTATTGCTTAACAAAGAAACTATCTATCATTTCCAAGAGAACCAGAGAGTGCTTGGGCAGCAAACTCTATGACTCTAGAGGAGGGCGTGTGCTCAATCGGGCACACGTGTCTCTAACGCAGCAATCTGGCTGAAGTGTATTTAAAATGTCAAGAAAATAAACAACTGTCTGACTTTTAGAAGACATCTGAAGGCAGTGCTTTTAAAAATAAAACAAAATGTTTAGGGGTACTCTCATTCTGACTCAGGAAAACCACCATTTTATAGTTCAAATGGGGGGGGGGCGATACAGTAAACGGACAAAAGTACAAAGATTCACAAAATGTTTAGGGGTATGCGCCCCCCCAGAAAAAAGCCTGTCTGAAGGCAACCCTGTTTAGATAAGTTTTTAATGTTTGATGTTTCATTGTCTTCTTAATATTCTGTTGGGAGCCACCCAGAGTGGCTGGGGTATAAATAATAAATTATTATTATTATTATTATTATTATTATTGGGTTCAGGCATGACCCACCACCAGTAACCCTGGCCCTCTCCCTCCTTACCTGGCACCCTGAGCTCAGGGGTTCATAGGTTGCAGCGCCAGCCTTCCTGGTCCTCAAAAGCTGCTCTCAGCACACTGGGCCTTATTCAGCCCAGGCCTCAGAACAGCTTGGCTTTGATTGGACAGCCCTGCCTAGGTGGCAGCCTATGAGCTTGACCCGCCGTGGGAGGCCTGGCACTCTAGGACTTGTCATCTGTGGCCCTTTTATGCTTGAGAACTACATGTCCCAGAGTTCCCTAATTCTACAAGCTTTACCTCTGAGCACAGTGCAGAAAGAGCTAGCAGCGTGTGGGAGGTTGTCAGTGCCGGATTTATGTACAAGCTAAACAATCTATAGGGCCCCGCTCTTTTGCCCCCCCCCAAATACACTATTAATATACTTCAGTTCAAGAATTACTTTGATAAAATACATACTTTGTTATATGCAAATAGCTTTAGATACCTATTAGGTCCATAAATTACCATATAGGTAAGGTAAAGGGACCCCTGACCATTAGTTCCAGTCGTGACCGAATCTGGGGTTGTGGCGCTCATCTCGCTTTATTGCCTGAGGGAGCCGGCATACAGTTTCCAGGTCATGTGGCCAGCACGACTAAGCAACTTCTGGCGAAGCAGAGCAGTGCACGGAAACACCGTTTACCTTCCCGCCAGAGCGGTACCTATTTATCTACTTGCACTTTGATGTGCTTTCGAACTGCTAGGTTGGCAGGAGCTGGGACTGAGCAACGGGAGCTCACCCCATCGCGGGGATTTGAACCGCCAACCTTCTGATCAACAAGTCCTAGACTCTGGGGTTTAACCCACAGCGCCACCCGTGTCCCAAAATTACCATATAGCATATATTCAACACAAAAAACAATGACAATCTGTTGTTGACAAAGGGCAGCTGGACATATAAAGGGCCCTATTACCTTCAGTAGCTTAGGGCCTCATCAAACCTAAATCCAGCCCTGGAGGTTGGGCATGGGAGACTTAATTTTTTGTAAGGTTATTCAGTGAGGAGCCTTAAATATACGTTTTTCGGGTGTGAGGAATTCTAATTTGTTGCGTGTGTTTTTGTGATTTGGCAGCTCGGGATGTCTACGTTGGATGAAGAAGCACATTCACTACTTTCAGGAAACCAAAGGAATTTTAGCTTCTGATAAGGTCTGGTCATGCTAAAGAAGAGGAAGAAGAAGAAGGAGGAGAAATAACATATAATCCAACTGCAAGTACTTGGCAATCCCTTTTTTAATTACTGGTATTTCTATGTGCAATTTTGCATACGCTTTACTTACCAAGCAAAACTAAATTATACTCATTTAACCCGAATATCTCTTGAATTCCCAGAGCATGTTGCAACTTTTGAACACCCCTAATTTTGGTGATTTGAAAGTTGGAAAATCCAGTACGCCCTAGTGTGGGAGTAGACAAGCAGCAAGAGGATAATGAGGGACAATGAGGCACTGGGGCAGTTGAGAGGCAATACTTCTGGTGGAAGGTGCAGGCCTCGGAACATAGGGAGTGTATAGGGAAGTTTTTAATGTTTGATGTTTTACCGCGTTTGATGTTTTAATTTGTTGAAAGCAGCCCAGAGTGACTGGAGGCAACCCAGTTAGATGGGTGGCATATAAATAAGGAAGTATAATTATTATTATTATTAAAAAGGTGAATTGAGTGGAAAGCAGGAATGGGGGAAGCTTGTTTCCTCCAGGTGCTGTTGGAAGTTCAGCTGGGTACATGAAAACTACTTTATACAGTTAAGACGCTTGGGCCCATCTAGGCTCAGTCCTGTCTCATATCCTCCAACACAATGAAGACAAAAACTGAGACACAATCTTTCTCACCAAAAAAAGCACCTTTTCTGAACACAGCACCAAAAAATATGTGTTTTGAGGTGTCATGCGAGATCACAGTCCCCCAAAAGCACTTTTCCAGGGAGGAAATTGTGCAAGATCACACCCAAAATGGTCTCCGTCTTCTTGCAAGGAAAAAAAAAACAGGATGTCCTGGTTTTTCCAGGACACTTGTGGGACATGATGTCTAAACTGACTGGCAGTGGTTCTCCCCAGGATTTCCTGCTCAAGTTCCCCTCCCCTCAGCACTCCCTGAACATGCTGGGTATTGAACCTTTTCTGCATCTAAAGCAGTGGTTCTGTGACTGATCTGCAACCCTTCCTAAAACGACTGCCTGTTTTGTGGGGAAAGCATTACAATACTGAAGTGTCAGAGCACAGGTTTTCAATTCAGGTCCCAACCTTACAGATGGCTGAGCCAACCTGAGTTTAGTCAGTACATGGGTAGATGACTGCCTGGGAGCCACATGTACACTGTCTCAGATTCCATGGAGGAAGAAAGGTTGGGTAGACAGACCGCTTCTTCTGTGTTAGAGGAGCCAGAGGAGAAGCCTAGCTGCACCTTACAGCAAACGGGAGCTGCTAGCATCTCACGTTCCTCCTCAAAAGCACGAGGTGATGTTCAACATTCTCCATGCTTCCTTTTATTCAGGTCTGAGACAGTTTTGTCCAGCTTTCTATAGATTTTATTTATTCAAACGTGTGTTAAAACAGAGTCACCATGATCAAGAGATGCTATTATATGGACATAAGCACAACAAACCCAAACCAGCAGTTGCATTCGCCGCAGAAAGTGTGGAACTACCTTCAGTGCCAAAGAAATGCAACTAGACATACAGTAAGACTAAAACAGATAAAACAGTGGTAAGTGAGATGTTCCTTCAGAGTAAACAGTTTGTGAATCAACTTCTCAGAGAGCCCTTATGTTTTTTCCAGCTTAAACAAAGAAGGAAAACTAAACTAATGGGAATAAAAGGAGAACAGCTTGGCCGGAACATTTCCTGCATATCTTTGCAAATGTTAAGTTTATGCCACGGTTGCTCTGCCAAGTGAAGAGAGGCTTTCTTGGAGCAACTGCAAGGAGCTTTCTTTTGTGAATCGGTCTTTGTTGAGTGTCTGCAGCAATTGCCCTACTTGAAGAGGAATCTCGGGCAGCAACGGAAACTTAAAACCATTTGGCAACTTCTTTTGCCTCACTCTGCTTCCACTGGCAAAGTGGCAGTACAGGAGGAGACCTGTACTTGCTTCTTTCTCATTTTTATACCCTAAAGGCAAACAACATGATAGGTGGTTCCAAACATACCACAAATATAGCATATAAACATCAGTTAGACACGCCTACCACATCTTTGGGGGGAAAGACCACTTAAGGGTAAGAAAGCTGGGGCTGCAGATGCTCTTCCCTGGCTCTTCCTGCATTAAGATTCTTCCTTATCTACCTTTCACGTCTTCCTTATATACTGTGCATACTTACCAAGCACAGTTATCCTGCCATGCCAAACCAAAACTGCTATGGATGACACTGGCAGATCCCAAAACGACCAATCCAAAGCATGTCTTGAGCACATTAAGAGCATAAGGAGAGCTAAACCTTTTCTGTTCAGTCATTTGCTGGTGGCATTGATAATAATCATCACCATTTATTTTATTTTATTTTTCAATTAATAATCATGTGGCTGTTAGGACATGCAAAATTACTTCCCTACGTTACCATTTCACTGCGCCTTCCATATCATTTAACGAAAAGAACACTGGGACTAGTGAGATCTCATAATCTTTGCCTCTTATTATTTAATTTTTATTCCACACACCCCATCGCTTTTTCACAAAATGATGCTCACACCATACCAATAGCCTCCCCTGCTCTCATTTTTACATTTCCAATGTTTGCTTTTTAAGCTCACGTGGTGGGGATTCTATTTTATATTTGCAAGGCGAGCTAGAAACAGGAATCTACCTTATAAGCCCATCTCGCTCAGTATTGTCAACACTGACTGTCAGCTGCTGTCCCGGGTTTCAGACAGGGAATCTTCCCTAGTCCTACCTGGAGACGCCAGGGGTTGAACCTTGAACCAGCAGCCTGCAGTGCAGCAGGTACCACTAAGCTATGACACTTCTTTGCCACTTGCTTATATGGCGTTCATCTTCTAACTTATTTCACATCATTTTGCTCAAAATGCAAACAAATCAGGCCTCCAAATATTATTTAACACATAAGTGCTTGACGGTTTATTTCTTCCGTGGCATTGGAACTGTAAGGACACACTTGCAGTCCTGTTTTCTTTTTATACTTTCTTTTTCTGGCATCTCAGCAGTACCATCAAGACATCCCTTTTTAAAAGAAGGGGGGGGGGGGAAGGATACATTATCCCAAGAGAGGAAAGCAAGATATTTTCTAAATGTGACCCTAAGATGTACATTCGAGTTGGTCTCAGTTTTTGTATCAACTGATAAATGCTGTTAAGGTTTTTACATGAAAGCTTTTTATATGAAAGCTGCGGTCCTGTAGGTTTTTGAATTATGGTGCTGGAGGAGACTCTTGAGAGTCCCATGGACTGCAAGAAAATCAAACCTATCCATTCTTAAGAAAATCAGCCCTGAGTGCTCACTGGAAGGACAGATCGTGAAGCTGAGGCTCCAATACTTTGAGAAGAGAAGACTCCCTGGAAAAGACCCTGATGTTGGGAAAGATTGAGGGCAGAAGGAGAAGGGGACGACAGAGGACAAGATGGCTGGACAGTGTTCTCGAAGCTACCAGCATGAGTTTGACCAAACTGCGGGAGGCAGTGGAAGACAGGAGTGCCTGGTGTGCTCTGGTCACAAAGAGTCGGACACGACTAAACAACAACCTGTAGGTTAATTTGGTCCCATCCACAGTATACATTTAAAGCTCATGGCTCGCCCCCCCCCCCAATATAATCCTAGAAACTGTTAAAGGAGCTCAGAATTGTAGCTCTGTGTGTAAACAGCAGTTCCCATTATTTGGGGGTGGGGGTGAGGATGGGGACAATGTACCGTATTTTTCGTTCTATAGGACGCACTTCTTCCCCTCCAAAAATTAAGGGGAAATGTGTGTGCATCTTATAGAGTGAATGCAGGCTGTGCGGCTAAGCCCAAAGCCAGAACAGGGAGACGGAGCGCTGCGTCTGGCTGTTCTTGCTTGGGGTTAGCTGCGCAAAGCCTTCTTTGTGCCTTCACCCCACTGCCCTGCGGAGGCTACAAAGGCTGTATGAAGGTGGGGGAAAGGCTGCAATGCTTCCCTCCACCGCCAGCCCCACAAGCTCGGGGAGCAGCGGGAAGGCAGCCCGCCGCCTTTGCGCTGCTCCCCGACCTGGTCTTTGGGACTGGCAGCGGGGGAAAGAAACAGGTTGAAAGGAACCCAAAGCCTCCGGGGCCCAGTGGGAACTCCCGCTGGGCTCCGGAGGCTTTGGGTGAGCGCACCTTCAACGCACAGAACGCACCTTGTTTTAGAGGGGGAGAACAAGAAAAAAATTTTTTTCTGTTCTCCCCCTCCTATGGTCCGGTGCGTCCTATAGAGTGAAAAATACAGTATCTCAAATGCCCTGAATGTGAACTTAATTGGCCATAATCCTCACATAATCCTCACTTAACTGAATAGTAACTTCTGAGCAGACATGCATAAGCTTGCCCTGCTTATTTTCGTTTTTTTTTTCTTCAAAAAATGCATTCTATAACATCACGTTTGGTACTATTCATTCATTGCACCTTACAATAAAAACGTTTTTAAAACACACATTAATTTGGCATTGAAAAGAAAAACATAAAAAGGCCAGACTGCATTGGGAAAGGCTGCATATGCTCCATCCAGTATCAAAAAGGCCTGGCTTCTCTTTCTGCATGTCTGCCTAGGTAAGCTGTTATTATTGTTCCTACCTTGGTGCTGATCAGCTGGTTTAGCTTCTTACTTGCACTGCGAGCTTTTAGCCCTCATTCTGCACGTTTAATATAGTTTGCTTTGCAGAGGCTCCACCTCTTTGGTGTTTCACCATTCACAATGTGATAGCCAATGAATTACATTGCAAAGGCAATAAAGAGTTCACTTTTAAATACCTACCTAAACAGCAAGGTTCGAGCTCAGGCCCGACTAGCAGAGCATATGCTCTGCATACAATTGGTGGTCTCAAACTAAGTCATACTCAGAGCAATTCCACTGAAATCTTAAAAAGCGGCTGTGGAGGAGGTCCTTGAAGAAGAATTTCAGCCCTCCAGGCTATGAGAATGGTGCACCGTGGACATTTTTTTGTCAGACTTTCTTCGGTGGTCGTCCTGTTGGAATCCATACGATATGAGAAACATGGCCTGTGTGCAAGATGTTAGCTGCTGTACCCGCTTTTTAAGAACTCTCCTGAGAAATGTGCACATACAGGTCTGAATTTAGCATTGGAAATGCAAATATACAGTATATAAAAAAACAAACTTGTGTTTTCTGACGTTTCCAGAATGTTCTTGGACTTACAGTGTAGACTGCTTGGAAGCTGGCTTTAAAGAAGGCTGGACTGGTTGGTGTAATGATTGCTGCTCCTTTTTTTTTTAAATAACCACATCTGAAACCAAATAAACTGAGAGGGCAAATCTGGGATCAAAACTACGAACCACATCTTAATGATTTCCAAAACCTGTTTAAAAGCTTTGAGTCTGAGAGTTAGCAAACTGAGATTAATAAAGAATTCAGCTTCTGAAAATAGCACTCAATCAATCCAAATTTCTTTATTGTGGAACAAACTGCATATTATGTGCAGAACAGTGAATTTGCAAATATGTAAAATCATAAACATTGATTGTGTACAATTGAACAACGTTACAGAGAAATGCAATTGCTTCCTGCCTTTTTAAGAAACATACTAGCTGATTACCAAGGAATGCTGTAATGAAAGAATTTCTGAAATAATGTGATCACAGAAAATCTCTCTGCTGAATGAATTGCAACTTATCACCAAACTTAAAACCACGGAGAGACCTGGTCTGAACAAAAACATTGGATTCTTATCTCATTATACATGACAAAGCCATTTTTCACCTTCTCACCCCTTGCTTTTTCCTGTAAGACCTATTGCAGGCGTTAACAGTCGTCAACTGGCTCATCACAGCTATCTGCCCATCACCCATTCCCACCACCCTTCTGAGTAATACCCCTCCCCACCTTCTCACTATATAGAAGGGTCTGGAAACTTCTGTTTCAGTGTATCTGAAGAAGTGTGCATGCACACGAAAGTTCATACCAAGAACTAACTTAGTTGATCTTTAAGGTGCTACTGGAAGGAATTTTTTTTTGTTTTGACATACAAGCAAATTCAGGTTGCACGATATAAATTGATTTGATGCTCTTGCACAACAAACCCATTTCCCGCCAAACACTGAATTCTTGCTATAAGGAAAATGATAGGGGAACTTGCATTGGAAAGTGCGGAATTAACACTTGCTTGATGCAACGTCATATATAAACTTCCCACAAACTAATAATAATGGCTGCCTGAGAAATAGCCGTCATCCTCCAACCTCCTCGCAGATTTGGTACAAATAAACCAGAATGAACGCTCAGTAAACAGGTAATTCGAAAGAGACTTGGCTTATGACAACGCAGCAACGGTCAGTCTTCTAGTGTTCCACTTTTCTTTTTGGGGAGGGAGTTTGGTTTTTGGTTTTCTCGTCAGTGGGTAAAAACCAATCCATTTCACTGCTCCCTGGTAACATTACCCATTGTGAAATGTTGCTATTTCTAATTGTAATTTAACCAAGGGACAGCTGATTTCTCTTTTTGCAAAATTTGCAATATGAAGCTAAAACTACCTGCAGTTCCAGAATGCTGCCCCCATTGGCACCCCTGTGACAATTCCGCACAACTGCATCCTGCTTAAAATAGTGAGAAGCCTTCAATGTTTTCTGTAATTCTCAAGCTCATGGTGCAACAAACAACACAATGGAGTGCAACAACTTGGCCAAACATCACTTAAGATGCACAGCTTAAAAGTTGTACAGTGGTACCTTGGGTTAAGTACTTAATTTGTTCCAGAGGTCCGTTCTTAAGCTGAAACTGTTCTTAACCTGAAGCACCACTTTAGCTAACGGGGCCTCCTGCTGCTGCCACGCCGCCGGAGCCCGGTTTCTGTTCTTATCCTGCAGCAAAGTTCTTAACCTGAAGCACTATTTCTGGGTTAGTGGAGTGTGTAACCTGAAGCGTATGTAACCTGAAGCGTATGTAACCCGAGGTACCACTGTAGTTCCTTTTTGGCCAGCGTTGACTGCTGTCCGTCAATTAAATGGATAGCTTCGTTTTGAAACTTAAGATGTCATTTAAAAAGAACAGCTAGTTATTTTCCTTTAGGCACTGGAGGCAATAAGAAGACACTACAAGTATCTGGCCCATGTGAGTGTTCCCATGAGAAGAGCTAAGGTGCTTTGTTAGCATTGCTTGCCACTCAGCCTACAGTTTTTATAGCTGTGGCTCACCTGCATTAAAGTCGTGCCAAGCAGAATTGCAGCTATCAAAATGAGGACTGAATCTGCTAGCAGGTATTGTGTACAGAGGCATACCTTGGGTTGGCAAAGTTGGCTCCCGCCAAGGGCGCAGGCCCAGGGGGTTACAAAAACCATGCCTCTGCACTCTGACTCAGCTCCTCTGGCAAGGGGGCAAGGGACAGGAGAGAGCTCCTTGCCAACAGGAGCACAGGTACCCCTCTGGCTGTGTAACACTGATCCTGAAAGAACTAAATTGCTTGCTGATGTGCTTCCTGGAATAATTTTAGTTGCTGGTGTTTACCTAAGTTACTTGGGGCCCCGATATATGAAAGAACACATCTCCTGTATCTGAACACTTGTATCAGTGGGCCCAAGTTTTTTAGTGTGTCAGACACAGGCGACAAGTTCCACCCAAATTTGGGAGGCCCAGCGTACATGTGTGACATCACATGGCAGGAGGAAGCCCAGCGGGGCCCGCCGTAGCCATGGGAAGGCCTGACGGTGCCCATCATAGCTGCAGGAGGACCCGGTGGACTGCAGATACACCCAGTGGGGCCCAACATGGCCGCGGTGAGGCCCTGCAAGGTCCACCATGGCCACAGGTAGGCCCAATGGGGCATCCTTATATCACCTTAACTGTCATGGCTTCCCTACCACCACCAAAGCATCCTGGGAATTGTAGTTAACTTGAGGATGCTGGGAATTGTTGCTCTGTGAAGGGTCTCCTCAGCACCCACAACAAGCTGCAATTACCAAGATCCTCTGGGGGAAACCATGACTATTTAAAATGGTATTAGGGTGATTTAAATAGATGTGTCCACTGAAGCGTAAGAAAGGTGTCAGACCTCTTTACTCATTCAGGATGTTGTTTAGGGATTAGGGGAGCTTCACCCATTTTGGTGACTTTGATGTTCTGCATTAAGTGAATTTGTGTAAGGGAGCCTCTCTTTCTTTTCCCCACTTCTTTAATCTGGAAAGGTGCTTCAAGGCATCTACTGCTGGCAGATGGGAACAAGACAGCAAAATTACTGAAAAATATTAGAATGCATAGATTAATAATTTAAATGTTGCAGCCTAAGCAGCAACGACCTCCTCATTTGTTTCTACTTAGCAGGCACGCTTGGTGGTTTATAATTATCCCATGAAGTAACATCCAATAAACAGAAATAAAACAGAATCAGCAGAGTGACAGACATTTTGTTAATACAGTGGTGCCTCGGTTTTTGAACAGCTTAGTTCATGAACAACTTGGAATGCGAATGCTGCAAAACCGGAAGTAAGTGTTCCAGTTTTCAAACTTTTTTCCAGAAGCTGAACGTGCTCCGTTTTTAGCCCCCCTGTGTTTCCTGTTGCACTGCTAATTTGCATCCCCCATTGTAATTCAAGCCTTCTGTTTCTGATTGCAGTGTTCTGAGGTGACATTAGGAGCTTACATTTGGTGCTTTTGTTTTTGCTATTTATTTTGCGTTTTTTGTTTTGAGGCTTTTCCCTGTTAATTTGTTTTTGTGACTGTGTTCAGCTACTGATTGATTGATTGATTGTGTGACTGCGGAAATGGATAAAAGCCCCCCATCCAAATAATGACTATCATCAATGCAGGTAAGAAAATAGTAATAATTTTAATTTTTTATCATCTGCAATACTGTTTGTTTTTAAAAGTCTGGAATGGAGTAATCCATTTTGCATTACTTTCTATGGGAAAGCGCGTCTTGGTTTTGGAACACGCCCTCAAATGACTCAAACTGGAACTAATTAGCCAAGCACTCCAGGCATCAGATTATTTATTTACTGCATGAGATCTCTGTTTCATAAGGAAATCCTCATGAAATCTGATCTATTTATTCAGGCCTCACGTTTCATCTTGAAACAGCAGCAATAAGCAACCCAATGAAATGCCATTATGTTGGGAGGAACAGAAGACAGAAGAAAAGATAATCACAACATGGTGATTATCCACTTCCCTCTTTGATATGTGCACCTGCTCACCTAACCCCCCCCCCCCAATTTGTAAAGGGAAAAAATTGCAAACTACATTGTAATAGGTGCCTGTGAGATTGAAATATCAAAATGCGAGTGGTTGTGCACATTCAAGATACATTTGTAAGCTGTAGCTTCAAAAACAGCTGACATGGATTTCCAGAGAGCCAAGAGTCAGGGAAGCCTCTTAAACACTGTGCTTTTCTAGGTGCTGCGGGATTCGGACCACAAGATAATTGTTTGAAACCTTTGCAAGTGGCAACACTTCTTCCTGATATGCTTGCCCATCAGTGCCATTGGTGCTCAGACCATTGTACAAAGTGCAAAATATAGGTGCACTAGTTGACACGCAACAAGCACATGTGTGATTGGGTAACATGACTTGTGAAAATATACTGGGAGATTGCAAAAGTTGCAAGAAGATTCCAGCAAGTTACTAAATTTACGTTTGAAACCAGCTTGTCTAGCAGTTGTTTTGCCTTATTGGCAGTCTGTAGTTACATGTGTTGGAATATTTTTGCATGACTTTGTTCTTATGGCCACAGCAGCATAAAAAGCAAGAAATCGCTATCCTCGCCCCCATTCTTTGTTACACACATACTTTAATGTGGACCAGAGCAAAGTTCATTGCAAGTGCAGGTGAGCTGGTGGGTGACTTGTAGTAGCAGAAATTATGACAAGCTAACAATATGGAATTAAAAACGGCCACACCTTTATTGATTACAGATTACAGATGTAAGTAGGCTTTGGCCTAGGCACTGGGTACGTATCCTGAATCAATCAACCAACCAACCAACCAACCCATAAGCTGATTTATTTCTCTTTCAGGGTCGATCCTGGGTTCAGGGATCTCCCCATGATGCAGATCAAATGAAGTGATCCCACCAGAACATTACTAACCGTTGGGGTTTTTTTCTAACAGCCTGACAATCTTATTTTATTTTTTAATATCTGTTCTTATATAATTGTTATATTATCTTATTGTTGTGTTCCGTATTATTTTATCTGGACTTGGCTGTGGTCGCTTCAATGTTAGATTGTTGTTAGCCACACTGGATATTTTTCACCCGAAAGACTGTGTCAATTGAACAATCATCAATATTATTATTATTATTATTATTATTATTATTATTATTATTATTATTATTTATTATTTATACCCCACCCGTCTGGCTGAGTTTCCCCAGCCACTCTGTGTGGCTCCCAAACAAGTGTTAAAAACAGTACAGTGTTAAATATTAAAAAACTTCCCTTAAGGGCTGCCTTAAGATGTCTTCTGAATGTCAGGTAGTTGTTTATCTCTTTGACACCTGATGGGAGGGCGTTCCACAGGGCGGGCGCCACTACCGAGAAGGCTCTCTGCCTGGTTTCCTGTAGCCTCACTTCTCGCAATGAGGGAACCGCCAGAAGGCCCTCTGTGCTGGATCTCAGTCTCCGGGCTGAACGATGGGGGTGGAGACGCTCCTTCAGCTATAAAAATATTTATCAGAATACACATACTTAAATAGTCCTGTGGGGATGTGTGAAGTGGTTGTTGTTAGGATGGAACAGCCAGTCTGACAGGAATTGTTCTACGTTAAAAACCCTTACTAGTGAAAATTCTCATTACTTGGTGAAAAAGCAGCTTCATTTATTCAGAGTTTGAACCAGCATCAGCTGTTATGAAATTCCCATAATTTGTATCTAATGGTAGCAGAAACCCTGATTATCCCCATGCACAAAACCCAATCTTGTGGTACATGCTCTGTTTGAAGTGCATTCATTGCTATTCAATGAACGTTGATTTCTTTCCGCCCCCTAATGCCTTGTGCTGGCTGTTGTTGCCCTTCCATTCCTTTTTAATTTGTAAATCTGTAAATAAACACAATCCCATAAAAACATTTTTTTGAAACTGCAAAGCGTTCTCCTCTGGAATAAACTGACTAGGGTGGGGAGCTGCTACCAATCCTGAATGGAAGGGTACTAGTCTGTGCATTCCATTTCCATTTGGCTTTGAGAATCAGCATGTTTTTCTGATTCAGTTCAAGTATTAGGGGGCAAGAACCACTGGGGTGAGCAGCCTGGGATGCAGTGGATCTCCAGCTCAGCATTAATTCCCCATCTCTGGCTCAGCCAAAATTACACTGGTGTAACTGTAGCACCCTGCTTGTGGTTAACGCTTAGCTGGAATGAAATATTCAACGCAGCAATAGAGAAATTAAAATAATAATTTATTTGTCAGACAAATAAATGAGAGGCACAGTGGTATATGGTTACCAAGCTCTGGCCTGGGCTCCTGCCATTATGGCCAGCACTTATATTCCCTCAGCCCAGCCTCCTTGCTCCTCCTTTGGCTGCCTCTGTCCAATCAGCCTGGTTGAAATTCCCATTGGCTGTTTGCTAGAACCAATCCTAAAAGATACACCCATTTCCTATTGCCTTTTATGGGAAACAAAAAGCTATATATTCTTCTATCTAAAAATGACAAATAAGTAGTCATATATCTTACATTTGTCTCAACAAGGAACCTTAATTACCAGCTCACCTCTTGCCCTCCTTGCCCTATTGCTCTCTAAAACAGATGGTTAATAGTTTTAAATTTTTATCTTAAACAGATGTCAGAGATCTTGGGTTCACATTCTCATGCATCATCAATGAAAGATCTCCTTTTTGGAGGTCTTTAAACAAAGGCCTGACAACCATATGTCAGGAGTGCTCGATGGCGTCTCCGGTCTGGCAGGGGGCTGGGCTCGTTTGCCCCTCTGGTCTCCTACAGCTATAAGACTCTATGAAATAAGAATTTAACATTTCTTTCTTTCTAGATCCTTTGCATAATTACATTTAAGCCAATATATTTCATACATTTATCATAGATAGCTTTTTAGAAGAATAAACCTTCTCAAAGTAAAAAGGAAGGAACAGTTTACAGCCTCAAAATAAAATAGGAAAAAGCCTCTTCTTCTGTTTACACTCCCCTTCTCCAGCCAGTTGCTTTTTTTCCATTTGCTCTTGGCCTTTAACCTTAGGAAGATATGGCTCAGGTTTAATGGGAGGCACACTATTTACCAACTCTTAATTATGTTTTTTCTCAGCTTTTTTATATTCTGTAATATGTAGGGTCAGTGTAACCTTGCTCTCAGCCTGTAATTCCCTTTTTACGACTTTGAGAATTGTTTTCTGCTATAAATCAGGGGGCCCCCTTGTCCAGGAGGATAAACATCTTGCCAAAGTACTTAGGCAGCTGGTCTTCTGCCTGTCATAAAACATTTGAAAATCTTTAAGCTCATTTTAAAATACAGATCCTGATCAAAATATAAGCCTTGATAAAAATGCAGGCTATGATTAGATGCCTCATAACCTTGCACTAGGGGCGCGGGTGGCGCTGTGGGTTAAACTACAGAGCCTAGGACTTGCCAATCAGAAGGTCGGCGGTTCAAATCCCCGCGACGTGGTGAGCTCTCATTGTTCGGTCCCTGCTCCTGCCAACCTAGCAGTTCAAAAGCACCTCAAAGTACAAGTAGATAAATAGGTGCTGCTGCGGCGGGAAGGTAAACGGCGTTTCCGTGCGCTGCTCTGGTTCACCAGAAGTGGCTTAGTCACGCTGGCCACATGACTCGGAAGCTGTACGCCGGCTCCCTCGGCCAATAAAGCGAGATGAGCACCGCAACCCCAGAGTCGGTCACGACTAGACCTAATGGTCAGGGGTCCCTTTGCTTTTACCTTTAACCTTGCACTGCCCAATTCAGCCAGGGCTCAGCCCCCCAAAAGGGGTGTTTCTTCTGAGGACATGGTGGGAGCAGGAACAAAGAGGGGGGACAAGGCTGGATCCTACTTGGCTGGTATTAGCAGCTCCCACCCCCACCCCCATTTCTACAATAGCCCAACCCTCATATCCAGCTTTTACACTGTCCTAGTTTCTCTGAGGCTTTAGAATGGAAATACCAGCACTGTTATATATATATATATATATATATAGAGAGAGAGAGAGAGAGAGAGAGAGAGAGAGAGAGAGAGAGAGAGATAGATCACATTTTAATTTGAAAACAGAATGAACCAAACTTTTAAAACTTCACAAATAAAACCCTCAGACAACTGATTATTAATTAAAGTCAAGATGCAAAAGTGGCAAAGCTTCAAACCCAAGCTGCTTTCTGTGTTTTTAGACTATTGTTTGAACTTACATCTGAACTTACACCTGATAATAATTTTACCTTCAGGCCTCTTTGCCAAGGCAAGATGTGGCAAGGTGGGGAGGTTAAATAGTAAGAGAAGCATTTTAAATGACAGGTGCGTTTCATATTTTCATTTATTGCATAACTTTGATGAAGGCTGAGGACCAAACTATATGTCATGTTCCAAAATGCAAAAGAGCATGCTAACTTTCAAGCTCCCTTCCATCAGGCATTGATTGCAAACACACACACACACACACACACATATACACACCACGTTTTGAATACGTTAGGTGTAATGCTGTGGATCTCTTCCTAGATGTTTCTTTAAAAAGCAAAGTTTTAAAATGCTAGGCATTCAAAGGTGACTCCATGGCTGAAAGTAGAAAGTCAAAGGTCCCAGGTTCAAGCCCCAACAACCAGTTTGAAATCCGTTTTCCGGCTGGGAACCAGAAACACAGTGTGAGGTCAGTTGCTGCTTCACCTCCATAGGAAGAGTATGGAGGGGCCCTAGTTCCTCAGGTGATGTTGCTTTATCAATACAAGAACTGCAGCACAGCAATGCAACAATAGCGAGGATGCTGCATGTTCTATTTCTGCCCAAAAGGGCAGATGAACTTATGTGTGTCTTTGTAGTAACATAGTGTTGCGATGTTGTTGTGTTTTGGATGTAGGCTGAGTCCCTTCTAATTCCTGGATCCAGCAAGGGTTAAAATCAATGGAGGATGCTTGAGTCCCTTCTATATTCCCTAGCTCAGTGCATGGGAATGTAGAATAGCCTCAAACCTCCCTCCCAAAGCAGACAAAGCAGAGAAGGATAAGCAGTAGTTTAATCCTCAGTGGAGTCATTGTACAAGCAAGGAAGAAGTGGAGCAGTTTATTGCAGACATTAATGTGGGCAGAAACAGCTCTCCTTTAAAGAGAGAGGTGTGAACACAACCCCATTCACCTTCAGAAAGCGTCGCACGAAGGAATACTTCCTAGAGCAACATTTTACTTGATTAACAACGTGTAGCTCTGTAAGGAGATTCCGCTCATCTTTGAAAGAAGGTCTAGTATGTCAATCACATTGGAAGGCATGTCAGGGACAAATGTTTGATCTAAAAATTTATGAAACATGAAATGAGCTGTAATGCTGAGCCTGCTGCACACCTGAATCAATCGGTCTCTTTGGAGTGTCTGCGTCCAGAACACTTTTATGATTATTTGGTAGGCTGACAAATGATGGAGCAATGAATGGAGGAAAAGAATTTCAAAGTTAATTGAACAGTGGCTCGTAAATTCATGAGGCTTGAGGTTGCACTGCGAGTATTCGCTGAGAAATGCTCCCGCTTCACCAAATTGTAAAGGTTAACTCTAAATAAAATCCAAGCAGCTCTTCCCACGAAACATTATTAAATCCACAGTGGAGTGCCATTTTAGAGGAGCATCTTTTCCTTGCCCCCAGTCTCTATTTCTGTGCCTTTTTTATTTTTTCCAGAGGGGGAAGGGTTCTACTCCAGAGTTTGGGTGAAGTGGACATTTTGATATTTCACCTGGTGCCCTCCAGGTTTTGTCGACTGAAACTCTCATCCTCTCTGACCATTGGCCGTCCTGGGTGTTGCAATCCACAACAAAAAGAAGGAACCACCTCTGGCCTAAAGCCTGGCAAGCTTTGCTAGACATGAGTAGAGGGGAAAAATATGGCGTGTGTGGCTGGAATATACCTACTGTCCTGGCTCCCTCCCAGACCACGAAGGCAGAGGGCTCATCCAGATTTCTGCTTGCCCCCACTGCTTTCCCCTGGGTAAACCTGATCTTTACCACTGGATCGGAGCAAATATCAATTGGGTTTTTCATGCATTGATGTTTGTTCTGATTCAGTGCTAAGAGTGAGTTTTCCCAGGGAAAGTGGTAGGGCAAATGGAAAACTGCTCCGCTCTGTGCTTTTTAGGCACAGGACAAGCAGAAGTGTGGATGAGCTCAGAGACTCTTAACCTGGAGCAGTAAGGAAGAGAATTTTATTGAAGCAAAGAAGACTTACAGTTTGAGTAATGAGTCACATCAGCTGCTACACTCAGGCTACATAGGAAAGGAAAGGCCAGCTGGCCCAAGTTTAAGGAGTGCAATATCAGGACATGGAGTTAGGAATTCCATAGAATTCCCTAACTAACAGGACCAGTGGTCAGGGATGATGGGAATTGTAGTCCCAAAACATCTGGAGGACCGAGTTTACCTATGCCTGTCATAGAAGCAACTGAGTTGTTTCAAAGAACTGGGGCAGCCCCCTTCCAAGGTTTTAAAGTCAGGACAAGGTGAGCTTACAAAACTCTTGGGCCTGACGATTCAAGGCTAAAAGAGCAGGTTTTCCCGGGGGATGAGCCCTCAGTTTCTCTCCCTGTCTGCTGTCCTAACCCTCTTACTTAAGAGTGCTTTAGATGTATGGTGCGGGTGTGAAATGTGAATGAACATGACCCAATTTGTTTGCAGGGAGATTATACAATAGCAGTTCAAGCAATTGTTCATGCACACTTTCTCGACACATTGCAGGGGATTGGATTAGATGACTCTCAGGGTGTCTACAGTTCTATGATTCTGGTGCTTTCCCCCATCATTTTCCTTTCCTGCATAAAGTCCAGCTGGCTTTTGGAGGTGGTTGGGTTGCCAAGTCTACTTTGAATGTGCAACCTGAATTTGCTGGTGTGCAATTGAACCACACCTGCAAAAAACAATGGTATGAAAGCACCCCAGACCCTTTCATCGAGATTAGAAGGCCCAAGCAGCTTTTGTGAATGGCTGCTTCTCGCCAGCTAGCTATCTAGCTAGCAATTTGACCGCTGCTCTCTGTGCCAGCTGATCCTTCCAAATGATTTCTAAACGCCGATAGTTGCCTCGTATCATCCAGATTGCCAGGACAACGCACAGCATTGTCTAAAACCCGGAACGTGCTTATTACTGTACAGGTGGCTCAAGCATTGGGGTCGTTCCACATAATAAATCTTGGCTGTCACATTCAGATCCACCTGGAATACTGCAAGGAAACAGAAATATCCTCTTGTTTCAATATCATGCAAAGCAGATTAGAGGCCGAAGAACGAGAGCAGCTTGAACCAGAATGTAGGAGGTGGGACCATGCATGTCTAATCACCCCACCAGAGCAGGAAGGGGCATAGCTCAGTGATCAAGCACCTGCTCCATGCACAGAAGCTGCCAGGTTATCTAGGTAGGGCTTGGGAAGTCCAGAACCCCAGAAAGCCCCAGTGCAGGCAATATTGAGTTAGGTGGACCTGGACCGGTGGTTTTGATGCTCTACAAGTCAGCTGCTAGAGAGATGAATTCAATGTTGTTCTTTTCCAAACGTTCCACCAGTGCAGTTATTTCATCCTGTCCAATATAATCACCCTCTCTCCCCACCACCTGCCATGCGCTGATATGGAGTTTCTCCTAACACACACGCAAGCCTGGAAAAGAGGAGACTGAGAGGAGATATGAAAGCAAGCCACCTTCAAGTATCTAAAGGGCTGTCACACGGAAGATGGAGCAAGCTTGTTTTCTCCTGCTCTGGAAGGTAGAACTCAAACCAATGGTTTCAAGTTACAAGAAAGGAGATTCAGACTAAACATCAGGAAGAAATTTCTGACAGCAAGAGCTATTTGACTGTGGAACAGACTCCCACTAGAGGTGGTGGACTCTCCTTCCTTGGAGAGTTTTTAAGCGGAGGTTGGATGGCCATCTGTCATGGATGCTTTAGCTGAGATTCCAGCATTGCAGGGGGTTGGACTTGATGGTCCTTCGGGGTACCTTCCAACTCTATGATTCTAAGCCAATTTGGGGGTACAGGGAATGCATGGGGGGAAGGAGCCCCATGATGTCCTTGCATAGGCTTCTGCTAGTGGCATCATTTAGTTGAGTTGTCCCTATGTTTCTATTTATTTGCGTGTGAACAGAGTCATAGCCTCCATCCAGCAAAGAGACTCATTTCCTGTACGAGTGCCATTTAGAGTTTTTCTAAGGTGATAAATAAATATGACCACATTAACAGGATTTGTGTCTCTGTCAAGCAGTTCTGCTCAGTGCTGGGAAAGAGGAAAAAGTTGCAGGGCAAGTGGAAGTTTCAAGACTATCCAGTTTGGAAAGACATAGTGTGGCTTGGTGGAAGGAGATAATATCAGATTTGACAGCAGCCTGTGAAGTATTGGCTCTCTCTGGTACATAGGTGACCTCTGTGTATCGGTGTGGTTTTTCTTGCTTGCTTTTTGTCGTGTTTCATTAGTTTTCACAGTGGGAAGAACCGTGCGTTGACAGAACACACATATGGTTCAAAGGACAGGACACAAGCCCCTCTGGATGAATGAGAATGCCTTCTTCCAGATGATTGATCATACTGGGTTTTCAGCAATAAATGCAGTTGCCACTCCTTTTTTGTGACAGGATGAAAAATGAATGCCAATGAATCCAATGAAACAAATTCTAATGTATTCCGAGTTAAACACAGCAAGAGAAGCACTTTCGGAGCACTCAAACTGCAAGAGCTGACGGTCGGGAAATCGCAACGCTATAAAAGAGGATTGGGCAAAGTCAGGGAAGAGAAAAGCTGTCAGCGACTACTAGCCGTGATGTCTGTGCTCTGCCTCCAAAGTTTTGTGTGCTGCCACATTGTAAGCTGTGCCTCTTCTGTTGCTATGAGCAGGTCGGCCTCTGGTTATATACTTAAACTGACTCCATTTATGTTCTGCATTGACTTAAACTTTCCAGGCATTACTTTAAAAGCTTTCTGTTTCTCCTCCCGGTTATATCATGCCCTCCCTTTGAGCCTTTCTGCTCCTTCGTTAGGAAAGGAATGGAAAACAAAGCTGCCAATATCATATTGTGGTACCTTGGGTTAATTCGTTCTGGAGGTCCATTCTTAACCTGAAACTCTTCTTAACCTGAGGTACCACTTTAGCTAACGGGGCCTGCTGCTGCCACACGATTTCTGTTCTCATCCTGAAGCAAAGTTCTTAACCCGAGGTACTATTTCTGGGTTAGCGGAGTCTGTAACCTGAAGTGTCTGTAACCTGAAGCGACTGTAACCTGAGGTACCACTGTAATGACTTTCTACAAATCTGCAATGTGACCCATGCTTGGAATATTGAGCAAGGAACCAAATTTCTTCCCCCTCTCTTCTTGGCAGTGGTACATGGGGTGGCTACTTTAAGCCTACATTTACACTATACATTTAAAGCACATTCCTGTCCCCGCAAAAGAACCATCAACACCACTACCTAGGGAGCAACCGTATATGCCTGTCAGAGGGGGAAACGAGCCTTTAAAACAGTGTTGGACTTGCACCACACTTTTTGCCGGCTTATTTTATGCCGGGTTGGTCAGTCACATGACCAGGTTGGACAGGTTTAGGATCCAGCCTAAGGCCTCCCCCTACTCTGGTCCCACTGCTGCCGCACCCCCCAAAATGACCCTTTTCCAGAGCTTATGGCAGCTAAGGATCCACTGGTCAGCTGGGTCCTGGCTAAGGGCTTATCCACACTTTCCTTTTGCACCTCTCTCCCCAGGTCCATACTTTCAACACTCTGTCAGAGCAGTGTCCTTCCTTCCCCTGAACTCCTCCGCACAAAAACCCACTTTCTAATGCTGCATTGGAACAAACATCAAATCAGGTTTTCAACGAATTGGCACAAAGTTTTAAGGAATGGGGTTTCGATGGGAAAGCTCTGGAGCAAAAGGAGGGGTGGATGGGCTGCTTGGCTATGGAACTTTAAGTTTCAGGCTGTGTCTGGAAATAGTGGAGGAAAAGTAAGTGTGGCTAACAGGGCTGTCTTAAGCAAGGGTGCAAAGATTCGCCCAGCGCCCCCCACCCCCCGTTGCCCAGAGTTTCGACCTTTTTTAGAGGGGACCTTTTTTTAGGGCAGGCGGGCTGGCGAGGCGCACATGGCAAAGCTGGCCTGGTCGGCCACCTCAGCATCCACAGTGCAGCCTGAAGTGGCAGCAGCAGAGCCCAGTGCAGCAACAGTCCAGCCCGAGGCAGTGGCAGCAACTGAGCGAAGCTGGGTGCCTCGTGTGAGCCTCTCGGCGGCCTGGAGGGTGGAGCAGGCCAGCTGCCTCAGCACCTCGCTCACCCGTAGCAGAAAAGCTGCAGCGCTCCAATGGGCTTTGCTCCGCTTGCCAGCGGCTGTCGACTCTTCCCAGTCTCCAGACTCCAAATCTTGGCCCTGGACTCTCGGCCTGGCACCCCTGAGAGCCCGGCGCCCGGGTGCCTCGCACCCCTAGTGCCTATGGGTAAGACGGCCCTTGTGGCTAAGCCCTAAGTCAGGATGCAGGTAATAAGCTCTGGCAGGGGGTTGGACTCAATGGCCCTTGTGGTCTCTTCCAACTCTATGATTCTATGATCTCCAGCTGAGGAATTAGGATCACCTAGAGATCGCCTGGCTGCTAACTCACTCAGATATTGATAGGATTGCTCCTGTATTGTCGGTTTCATCCTTCTCCCCTTGGCCTGTACAATATTTGTGGAGCATAAGCCCTCTGAAGTACAAATTTGGGCAAGAGTTCTTTGATGTAAGCAGACTTAATTGGCCCAGTGGAACTTTGGAAACCGCCCCCCCTTTGAACAACTGACCCATGCACCATTTTTATTTTATCCATTTTTTATTCTGCTGGATTGTAGTAAAACCAGTAAAAGCTTTGCAAAACCCATCTACCATGCACTACCCACCCAAATGGAGGAGATCCAGGCATAGATTTCTTGCAGCACATAGATTTTCCTCATGCACTTGCATCCTGTGTTAGATGGATCAAGATTGTTGATCTGACCCGGTAAAATTGTTCTCATATTGCTACCTAATCTAAAAGGTACTTCGCTATGGATGTGGCAATCACGTTCACAAGCATCGCTTGACGATCACACCTGCATTTCTGATATATGAGCGTGCCTTCTATAGTGTGTCAATTCAACAGCAACTCGGTGTACTTCATGTAATCCATAAAAGAAGATAAAGGATCAAAGTTGCCCACCTGGTATGGTGCTAATTTAAAAGTCTCACAACCCAATGCGCACACATGTGCACACACAAAAAATGTTGTGCCGTATAAAACTTAATGAACAAGAAAATAAAGATTCCTTGTTTTCAGATAACTTTTGTGCTTAATGAGAGAGTTGTCTGCTTTGTGGCCAAGCCAAAGTGCTTGTAAATCAATTTCCTTTCTTTCTTTCGCACTACGCTTTGATTACTTTCCTCCTGTTATTGGGCCATATTTCATATGTTAATCCACCCCATGCTGTTTTTATCCCTTCCCAAATATTTGTACCCAGTGTCCTGGGGCATAAGTATTTAATGAGGTAGTGCACTGAAATAATAAATTGTCGGAGCAGAGTGTACCAGACTAGAATATATTTAATTCAATAATGAACGAAAACAGCTACCTGAAGTGGCTTCCTCTGTCTGTTGAATGCAGGGGTGGGGAACCTGTGGTTTTTCTGATGTCGTTTGACTCTAGCTCCCAACATTCCTGGCCATTGGCCATGCTGTTTGGGGCTACTGGGGGTTGGAAGTCCAACCCCATCTGAGGACAACAGGATCCCCACCACCTAATGATAGGGCTGGCCCTACCAATGCAGGCTTCTTTCTTGGTGGTAGGGGAGGACAGCTACCTTTTGCAAACATGAGTGGCAAGTGGGACTTCTTCCACTGGCTGTTGGGTACTTGAGGACCCTGCACAAGGGATTTTGACAGGGAGGTGGGACAGCCTATGGCCCCTGGATCCAAGCAGGTTCACCACCTTGGTACATATGGACCAGATTCTCAGCATGCCTATAGCCTCCTTTAGATGTGCACGAAGTGACTTCATATAATAATATAATAATAATTTATTATTTATACCCCGCCCATCTGGCTGAGTTTCCCCAGCCACTCTGGGCGGCTGCCAATCAAGTGTTAAAAACAGTACAATGTTAAAGATGTCTTTTAAAGATAGGATAGCTGCTTATTTCCTTCACATCTGAAGGGAGGCTGTTCCACAGGGTGGGTGCCACTACCGAGAAGGCCCTCTGTCTAGTTCCCTGTAACCTCACTTCTTGCAATGAGGGAACCGCCAGAAGGCCCTCGGCGCTGGATCTCAGTTTCCGAGCTGAACGATGGGGGTGGGCACGCTCCTTCAGGTATACAGGATAATATGATAAACATCCTCAATTAATGCATGAAGGGGGCTTGTGTCTCACCTGCAAACAGGCTGTCCAACCAGCTTCAGGAGCTGAAGGTGGGAGCCTTTAGTTCTGCATGTAGCAAATCCGCACCTTCTGTTGATTTTGAGCTCCAGTCCCATTCCTCTGCTGGTTGGGAGAACCTTGAAACTTGGGTCAGCCCGATATAATCATTTAACATCAACTGCCTGAACTACGAATCTGCCCAGAATCTCCTTGTATTTAAGTATACCAGAACCCATTAACACAATTCCATTACTGACCCAGTAGTTTTTCTTAATGATAGTTCAGTCTTGGTTGTACTCCCAGTGAATAAGTAGCTAGAAATAAATTTCAGGTAGTCTTGCAGCACTGAAATATTAATGACTGTGTGGAGAGCTTGATCTTGCAAGCCAATGGAAAATCAATAGCATCATGTAGGTGGAGGGAGTGTACTCTGGGATGGTAGGGAAATAGATTGCACTGCATAAGCGCTATGCTTCTCTTGTTGGCAGAATCACTGGATTCCATTTCAAAACTTGTCTAATTGAAGTGTTCCAAGCTCTCATAAAAAGGTCCATTTGTATACTATAGGCATCAAAGTATTGCCACATTGAGAAAAGGCGGCTAGATCTGTCCTTTCTGCAGATTTTCCCATGGGAAAGGGCATCCTCATAAAGCTATTCTCAAATGATTGCACACATGTAATTTGAAATAACTATATGAGCATTGAAAACCAAAAGCCCGCCCCCATTGTATGTGTTTTTCTCAAAACTGAATTATTGTCGAATCAGGGGCAACAACAAAAAATCTGATAACCTTAGCTTAACTGTGTAGTTAAGCTAAGGTTATCAGATTTTTTTCCCAAAGAATCTGGGAATACTTTTTTTTTTGAAAAGAGAAAAAAACAGTTACTTTTTAAAGTTTTTTTTTTTTTTAAAAGAAGAAGAAGAATATCTTCTCTTCTGTGGTCTCCTTTGTCGCACTGCCTTCCTCTGGGTTCCGGCCTGCTCTCTTGGAGTGCTATCCACCATGGAGTAGGCTTGGGCCAGGCCTGGGCCTGGCCATGTGTCCTTGCCCTCCTGGTGTGCTCTCCTACCTCTTCTCCTCAACGGTGGCGGCAGCAGCAGCGCAACAAGGTCGGGGCTCCCCTCTTTTTTCTCTTCCCTCTCCTTCTCCTCTCCCCTTTCTCCCTGTGTCGGCTCCAGGGTTTTCCTGGCCCTGGAGCGCCACTGGGCAGTTGGCTAGGTGGCTGGGCGCTCTCACTCCTGGCTCAATTTGGGTCGTGGGGTGGGTGTGTCAGCAGTTCCCCCAGTTGACGCGCCTGGCATCCCCGGTTCCCCCTTGGCAGTGGCAGCGGCTGTCTCAGCAGCCCAGAGCCAGCCTGGTAGCACAGTTGGCTCTGGCTGGCCTCAGGAGTTGCTCGCTGCCCACCATTCTCCCTTGCTGGAAGTCCCCATATGATGTGTCTTGTGCTGTTGAACCAATCACGCAACATTCATTCCCTACTAATGAATCTACAACACTTAAAATATAAATCCGGGGACATTAAATGAAATCCGGGGACGGATGTTGTCCGGGACAGATTTATGAATCCGGGGACTGTCCCCGGGGAACGGGGATATCTGGTAACCATAAGTTCTGGGGGCTGATGGGAGTCCAACAGGTCCACTGGTTCCCTGCTCCTGCTGTAGAGTAGCCTTCCCCAACCCGGTTCTCGCCAGATCTGCTACAACTTTTAGATGCCAGAGCAAACAAGGCCAAGGGATGGTGGGGTTGTGGCATGAAACATCTGGAGGGCATCAAGTTGGAGAAGACTGTTGAGAAGGTCCAGGTCTGCCTTTGTTTGGAAGGCCCACTTCAGACACGAGATGGAGCATGGCAAGCCAATAGGATTACTGCTGCTTCTTCATGCTGTTTTATAGTAAGAGCTGCTGTTATACAACCTTTAAGTATCTTCTTAATACTTTTCAGGGGAAGCATGGTTGTACTTGACTCATCTTGTGATCTTCCCCGGAGCATCTTGGTTGGCCGCTGTGGGAACAGGATGATGAGTTAGATGGAGGAGTTTGGAGGAGTTTGGATTTGATTTCCCGCTTTATCACTACCCGAAGGAGTCTCAAATGGCCTAATATTCTCCTTTCCCTTCCTCCCCCACAACAAACACTCTGTGAGGTGAGTGGGGCTGAGAGACTTCAGAGAAGTGTGACTAGCCCAAGGTCACCCAGCAGCTGCATGTGGAGGAGCGGGGAAGCGAACCTGGTTCACCAGATTACGAGTCCACCGCTCTTAACCACTACACCACACTGGCTCTCTGGGCCACTGGCCTGTTCCAGCTGGCTTTTCTTTTGATAATACCTCATTATGTTCTTTTATTGAAGAAAGATGGATGCCTAGAGTAAATGTGGTTACCTGCCGTCAGCCCATAAATTCTGCTTTCATCTCCTCACGCCATGATGTTTTCAGGATTTATTCCCAGCTGCATATTATCTATATTTCACACAATATTGGGCTTGGCTTTATTTATTTATTTTGGCAGCGGGCAACACGCTAATTTCTTTTGGAAAAGAGATGCCCATAACAATCAATTAGTAATATTGAATACAATCCCACTTTCCAGCACAACTCAATTCCTTGGTGCTTTTGATATATGCCTGTAGGCCTCAAAAGAATGGTAAACACAGCAAAGGATCAATAATGCAGACGTTATTTTCTGCCATGATCATAGAATGATTCTCCACGAGAGATCTTTGCTTCTCATTATAGGTTGGACTCGGTTGTGATATTAAAAAATGACAAACCATATAAGCTATAAAATGACATTTTTAAACAATGTGTCTATAAACAGCTCAATGGTCTGTGCTGTATTTTATACATACAGCCTGAATAATTTTTTTAAAAGCCATGCTATTTTATCTTTTTACATGCTCTGGAGCTAATTCTCTCTACAAGGACAGAAATACCATATTTTTCCGTGTATAAGAGGCCCCCATGTATAGGACGACCCCTATTTTTTAAAACCCAAAATTAATAAATCAATATTTCTTGAGTTGTTCACTATCCATGTAATGTATAAGATGACCCCCAATTTTGGCCTAATTTTTTGATAGCGAAAAAACCATAATCTTATACACGGTAAGGACAGTGTTTCGAGGTTAAGATCCTCAGGACTTGCTTTAAACTACTACAGCATTAAACTAATTCCTTCCCTGATAACAGAACCCCAGCGCCAGGGACGACTGGTCTATTAGGGCAAATTGAGCACTGCCCCACTTGCTGCCTTCCTTAAATTCACTTGTAGGGTGCCTCAGGGCTCTGTCCTCTTCCCCCATGCTTTAGCCATTTCCTCCTGGGAGGAGAGGGGGTTGCGGGCTAAACCCTCCTCCCACACACGCGGGGGCAGGATCTTGCCCCCGCGTGGACAGGGAATCCCCGGGCGTGCCTTCCACCCCGTCCGCCAATCGGCGGGCCGGGGAAGGGGGGCCTAGCCCATTTAAGGCCGGGCACGCCCAGGGACTGCCCTCTTTTCCCTTTGGCAGGCATTGGCAGGGGTTAATTGTTATGCAAATGAATGGGGGGAAGGAAGCGCCATCACCTTCCCCAATGGAAAGGGTAGTCCAGTAGAGGACTCCGGGGGGGGCGTTGCCTTGTCCGAAATCTAGGGAGGTAAGGGCCCCCGGCACGCCCCCGAGCGGTGACACCCGTGGGATCCTAGTTGGCGTACTTCAACAGGACTCCCACGGCTTGTGGACAACCCTACCCAGTCTCCATGCCGGGTAGACGATAGGAGCCAATGCCTAAGGCCAATACCTTTCAATTCTGTAATCAATAAAGTTGTGGCCTTTTTATGCCCATTAACCTTAAATAATGTGTCCACGCAATCAACTTGCCACGCAATCAACATCTATATGAAGCCTCTGGGAGAGATCATCAGAGGGTTTGGGCTGAGTGTTAACCAGTACACGGACGATACCCAGCTCTACTTCTCCTTTAAATCAGATAAGGCAGTGAATGTCCTGTGTGAGTGTCTGGTATAAAATTACTATTATGTGGAAAGTGTTCTGTTTGGTTACTTTCTGATGTTTTGTTTAGCGTTTATGACTACTTTTGCTATCTTTGTAGTTATATGCTGTAAGCTGACTTGAGCATGGAAGGGTGGCATACGAATAAAATGATTGATAAAAGAATAGAAATGATTGATTGTATAAAAAAATGGAAATGGTTTATTGAATATTTACGGATAAATTGTAAACAGATAAGAACACTGGCAGGATTATTGTAATAACCTGCAGTTTTATAAGAGTATGTATTTTAAGTAGATGAATAAATGAGCAAATTTAGTTAATTTGGATATGCAGAAAATATATTTTTTAAAAATTAAAGAACCGGAGAAAGAGTGGGAAGGAAGTCAAGTTTTGAAATGTTAAAATGACTGTAAAATTAGTGAAATGTATAAAGCTGAAAAGCATAAATATTTTTATTTTTTTAAAAAAATGATTGATTGAAAAGGAGTGGACAAACAGAAGAGAAGAAAGAAAAGCGATAAAAGTTCAGTTTATGAATGCAAAAGCAACTTTCCTGTGGCCAAGCCTTACTCTGTCAGAGTTTCAGCCCTGTCCAGGCCTTGAATCTGGGGGTTCTTCTGACAAATAACAAGTTATGGGGCAGTTACAAGTTATCTAGCAGATACCCATCGAAGCAGTGACCCTGGAGTTTTGTAGGATCCAGACATCGCTGGCTGGAGGTTCCCTACTGGAGGTCCCCACACCAGCCCCCTGGGTTCCTGGTCATTTCTTGGACTGCCACAACCACCCATCTCCCCCACAACAAACACTCTGTGAGGTGAGTGGGGCTGAGAGACTTCAGAGAAGTGTGATTGGCCCAAGGTCACCCAGCAGCTGCATGTGGAGAAGCGGAGACGCAAACCCAGTTCACCAGATTACGAGTCCACCGCTCTTAACCACTACACCATACTGTAGCAAAGGAAACAGCATGCCATGCAGGAACCTCAGAACTGCTTCTTGAGCACATGGAAATACCTCTGTGGATCAGAGCCTGACTGAGAGCCAGAAAGATGTGGCCTCCGGATCCTACGTCGGTTTCCAATCTGAACTGCTTCCTTGCGGAAGAAAGAGCTTTCATCATACTCTCTGACATGAGGAAATGGGCACACTTGCTATTTTTTCCTGGCCAGGAACAAGTAGGCTAGAATAATATGTCAGGGCTGCATATATATAACTAAATTTAAGGTAGCAGTGTGGAATATTGATTGATTGATGCGTGACCTTCTAATTGCTTTACGATCGCCAATTAGCCTTTTATCACCGGGTCCGGCACACTTCTTCACAAGCTGCGCCACTGTTGCTCCCTTCAGGTCACGCTCAGCAGAGTAAACACAGCGGTAAAAACTGTCGCCTAGCATCAGACAAACTCAGAGAGCACTTAAGTCCATTTACAGTTGTTTATTAGAGCATTTCATCAACAGACTCCATCACTGCTTCCTGCCATAGCAAAGCACGTCTTTCTCTCTCAAAGACACAGAGAGAACAGAAAGTACAGGAACAAGCTCCTCCCAGCTTCTAAAACTGACGTCGGAATGTGACGCACACTCAGAACAACTTAACCAGTTCTGAACTCTCACCCCCCCTCTTGCGTTGGATTCCGACTGCACCTGTGGAACATCCTCAGCAAAACTCTGTGAGATCAATCCCTTCCCCAATGCCTTGCGCCCTCTCTTGGCGTCCCTGTCAGGCAACTGTGGAACCACCTCACAACTCTCAGAATCGCACTGTGCGAAACTTACCCATGCACCTGTGGCTTGGTACCTCTCAGGTGGAATACCCTTGGTTGTGCGACTGGACCGCCTAGGCACAAACTCAGGAGTTTCCTCTGACTCACTTTGGTCAGCAGGTGTGTCCTCTGCATCACAGGATTCCCCCTCTGACTTAAAGCGTCTTCGAATCCTTTCCATTACACTCACAGGAGAACTAGGCTCACTTTTGGGCACTCTCTTAGCAACTTGTGGAGATGCCACATCCTGCTCTTGACCCTGGTCAGTGACCTGGTCGTCATCAGCAGCCTCAGCCCCTCCTTCCTCCTCATCAGAACTGTCCTCTGGATCAGAGAGACAATCTGAAAGAAGATCACGCTGGACAACAATCTTTGGCCTCTCATCCTGCTCAAAGAATTCAGCGTGTTTACTGATCAGCACCTTACTCTGATCACCTGACGGGTAAGCAAACCGCCATACACGAGCTTCTGGCTCATACCCACAGAAGATCATTTTCTGGAACTTGGATCCATCTGGCCCTCGCAAAGCCTTGGGCACCGGCACAGATGCTGGTGATCCAAACTTGCGCAGAAAATGAACCTGGGGTTTTCTGCCATTCAACAAAGAAAACGGTGTGTCACCTACCAGTGAATTGTAGGTCCTATTCCAGGTGAAGCATACGCATCTGGTTGCCTCCAGCCAAAACCTAGGAGGTAACCCAGACTCTGTAAGCATTACCTGTGCTGCCTTGACCAGAGCCTCACTTCTGAGCTCTGCCACCCCCCTCTGCTGGGGATCTGTAACTGTGTGACGTATCCCTTTCTTGTTAAAGAACTTCTGCAGAGCAGAACCAGTGTACTTAGCATTTCTGTCACTGATGACTGCTCTCACCCTGGTGGAGAACCTCTGCTCTACCTCCTCAATCCAGCTCCTGATCAGCTGTGCTGCATCCTCCTTTGATTTGAGACCAAAACTCCAGGAATTCTGCGAAAAACTGTCTTGAACCGTTAGCAGAAACCTGGCCCCTCCCAGACTCTTTTCCTCGACAGGATTGAACAAATCTATGTGTACCAGCTCAAAAGGTTTAGTGGTTACCCTTTCCACCTTCGGGTAACTGCACCCTTTTACCTTTCTCTGTCTGCAAGTGTCACAATTAATGGCACTTCCACAATTTTTAATTCTACAATCTTTGGTAACCTCAGGCAGAGTCTGCAAGTCTTCTACCGACCCATGAATTGTTCTCTGATGCCATACGCATGCACATGTGGCATGAGCGGGAATTGTAGTACGCTGATTGGGAACTGTAGCACGCAACGCTTGTGCTTTCTCAGCTTTCCCCTCACCCCCAAGAGACGTTTTAAGAATGAAAAGATCATTCTGCCCCTTCTTAACCTTGGCAAGTATCCTCCCTTCCTTGGAGATTGTACAGACAGCATTTTCAAAACAAACTTTGAACCCCTTATTTAACAAATAAGGCACAGACAAAAGACAGTGAGGCATCTCTGGGATGGTGCACACTTCGATCTGCTCCTGCAAAACAGAAAGGAACAATGTACCACAGTTAGTGACGTTTTTTCGCTGTCCATTTGCAAATAAAACAGTTTGTCCTGCTGAAACCGCCGTACAATTCCACATCTTGACTGCAGGTGTCTCAGGAACCATGTTGCGGTTAGCTGCTGAGTCTATAACAAAGCTCAGCTCAGTGTTTCTCACACAGCTGTTCTCAAACAAAGCCATGCTTGCAGAAAGCTGATAAGACTCTTCCTGTTGTTTTCCACGTCCGCTGCCCCGCCTGCCCGCCTGGCCAGGCTTGTTGTCATGGAAACCTTGCTGATTCCCATGAGAAGTGTCCTTGCCAACATCCTGCCGCGCCTGTGTGCTCCGGTGGGGGCAACTGCCACGCAGATGTTGAACTCCAGTGGAAAAACACTGCCCGGGGCTCCTCCCAGCTGGCCTGGCCTTCCTCCTTCTGGAACAGTGCCTCCCACCAGCTTGGCCCCCCCTGAAGCTGCTCTTCGCTTCAGCACAATTGGAAAGTCCTTTAAACTTGCCTTTGGAACTCTTCGCCCCCCCGATCTGCTTACCAGCGCTCCTTGAGGCTGATTCAGGAATAGGGGCTACTTGTCCAGCGTCTACGGGGCCCTGGCCTCCTGCTGAAGCTTCACACAAACCCTTCAGCACATCCCAGGCAGCCCACGCTGATCTCACACCCTCCAAGTGAGGTCTCAGCGATGCATGAACGCATGCCTTGAGCATATCCAGCTCTCTTTGCATTTTCAACTGGCTATCTTCCGGCAACGCAGCGTCACAGCCTGCAACGTCTCCAGCCGCTTTGGCGCTGGGTGGTGGTGGTAGTGGCTCCCTCTGGCTTGCTTCCCAAAGCCCATGGACCAGGAACCACCCCTCTATTCTTTTGCTCCAGGTTGCCCAACTTTTTAGAGTTAGGGCTTCCACCGATATATCCTGGCTCTCTGCCATCTTCTCCCGTTCTCCCAAGGGGCCCAAGCTTACTTACGATCAGCTTCAGCTTCTCTGGCTCTCCCTTCTCTGTGGAGAAACGATTCCAGCTGCTCTTAGCTCCCAGCAGCTATCTCAGCAGCTTCCTTGCCTCTCAGACGCAGGCAAAAACCTCAATCTGCCTTTCGACATCAGGCGAGACTCACTGAAAGCAGCCTCCCATAACCTGTGGAATATTGATTGATTGATGCGTGACCTTCTAATTGCTTTACGATCGCCAATTAGCCTTTTATCACCGGGTCCGGCACACTTCTTCACAAGCTGCGCCACTGTTGCTCCCTTCAGGTCACGCTCAGCAGAGTAAACACAGCGGTAAAAACTGTCGCCTAGCATCAGACAAACTCAGACAAACAAGCTCCTCCCAGCTTCTAAAACTGACGTCGGAATGTGACGCACACTCAGAACAACTTAACCAGTTAAGTTCTGAACTCTCACAAGCAGTACATCACATTTTGAACATCCCTTCTGGTTCATTTGCCAAACATGTTGGCCACTGTAATGTTTCAGAGTTTTTGCTTGAACAAATTAATCAATTTGAGTTGTGTGACTCAAATTGGGTCTACCAGATCCTTTTAAAAAGAAAAGAAAAAAAGCAATGTGGCTAAAGTCGTTTCTGGGGCCCTTGTGGGATTAGCGGCCCTGAAGCTTAAGCTAGTAAAAAAAAAAAAATGCAACACCAGATGGCGATGGAGAGCAAAAAGAATATTTATGATTTCCCCACCCCGTGTTTTTCCCTTTGTTTTCCCCCTGTGTGTAGATCTACCCTACGAGATAGTTAAGGGAGGGGCTCCAATCTATTTGGCCTCTGACACAAAGCTGCTTTCTTTGTTACCATAACCGCCCATACATAGCAGGCCATAACAAGCAACTTGCCTGGCTAGTCCAGGAATGGAATCATTGTTGGATCCAGGAATTAGAAGGGACTCAGGCATACGGGAGGGACGCGGGTGGCGCTGTGGGTTAAACCACAGAGCCTAGGGCTAGCCGATCAGAAGGTCGGCAGTTCGAATCCCCATGACAGGGTGAGCTCCCGTTGCTCGATCCCTGCTCCTGCCAATCTAGCAGTTTGAAAGCACATCAAAGTGCAAGTAGATAAATAGGTACCCCTCCGGCGGGAAGGTAAACGGCGTTTCCGTGCGCTGCTCTGGTTCACCAGAAGCAGCTTAGTCATGCTGGCCACATGACCCGGAAGCTGTCTACGGACAAATGCCGGCTCCCTCGGCCAATAAAGCAAGATGAGCATCGTAACCCCAAAGTCTGTCACGACTGGACCTAACGGTCAGGGGTCCCTTTACTTTTACCTTTACCTTTACAGGCATACAGCCTATTCAACTCTCCAAACTCACAACAGTATATACTGAGCAGTGTTATTCCAGTTTCCCCCCTCTTCTCCCCAATGGAATGTAGGTATGAAGTGGGTATATCATACTGACCTCTTTAGCCAGAAGGCTAACTTTTCATTTTGAAGCTGTGAAAGGATTTAATTTTGTATGAAAGACCCTTTGGCATGAGCTACCTGGGGTTGGCTATAAGATTAAAAACTGATATCTATTGAAGAGGAAAATTATAAAAGCTTCAATGATTTTTAATCAGAGGCCATAAGAGAAGATAGACTATACTGATAATCACCCCCAGGGCTTGGGTTCCCTGTTGGGAAAGACAATATTATATTTTGGTGTGTTTCAGTTCCCCCCAAAATTCATTTCATCACGGCCAGAGAACGGCCTGAGTGCTCTCAGATGTTTTCTAATATTACATTCCTGTGATAAGACCCTTTTATTTTTTATCTGTGTGAGAGAAAACAAATTGCTACCGTGTGGGAGCAAAGCCAGCTTCCAGTAATTAACTTGTTACAACAACGTTTGAGACCAGATTTAATCTTTCAGTGCTTCGACAGCTAGAACCGCCTCTCAGACTGAAAGAGCAATGTAAGGGCAGCATTAGTTCGGGCTGAGATGAGAATCAGAAGAACGTTAAGGAAGGGCTTGTCCACACTTCGTTTGCCCCAGTGCTAGAAAGCATGGGTCTAAGTGGTTTTCTACTTGCCTCTTAC
The DNA here is from genome assembly GCF_964234715.1 of Podarcis melisellensis. Lineage (NCBI taxonomy): Eukaryota > Metazoa > Chordata > Lepidosauria > Squamata > Lacertidae > Podarcis > Podarcis melisellensis. Next base: position 19,546,134 of record NC_138537.1, read on the forward strand.
TTTCTGGGGCGTGGGTCCAAGCAGTTTTCTCCCCTGCTTTCCCAGGGAAAACACGCTCTTTACTGTTGAATCGCAGCAAACACCAATCCACAGAAAACCTGATTCAGCCGTAAAGAGTGTGTTTTCCCAGGGGAAAGTGGCAGGACAAGCAGAAATGCAGATGAGCTTTTAGGCAACCTGGTTATTGAGACCAGAAAGAGACGCCCCAAGCTGGATGGAGATAGGGAAAGGAGATAAGATTATGGTGGGAGTAGTAGACAGATGAGTGAGATCTGAAATGAAAGAACTGAGTAAGAGCAGGAGAGAAGCAATGAGGATCTGGTCTTAAGACAAGTGATAACCTTTGGTCTTTTGTCTGCAGAATCATGGAATCGTAGAGTTGGAAGGTACCCTAACGGTCATCTAGTCCCAACTCCCTGAAATGCAGGAATCTCAGCTAAAACATCGATGACAGAAATGCAGGAATCTCAGCTGAAACATCCAACCTCTGCTTAAAAACCTGCAAGGAAGGGATAAATCCTTAAAACATTGGAACTTGTCTGATCTGTCATTGCTTGGTTGAGAAGCAGGGTGGGGGGATCCCTATTGGAGAGTGTTGGGGTCACATTATGAAATAAACATAAAATAAAAGTCCTACACAAGTATATGTATGTAATGCTGTTAATATGTAGATGAGAACATCTGGCAGCAGTAGAGTGGTTTCCCCTTCCATCGCAACCAGTGGCAGCCTCACTATCCTTTGCTTTTATCTTGTTGGCCAAAAGAAATATTTCCTGAGTTAAATCACAATTCCTATTTCAACCCTGTCCATCTGCATCAGGGGCTTGTCTTTGTAATTAACTGCGCTGGCATAACTGCAATTTATGTTTCAGCAATGGCCTCGTATGTATGGGAGGAGAGTTTGACCCCAGGAAAACAATCAGATTCAAGCAAGTAGAGTAAAGTAGGGCAAGGTCTAAGTTCAGGCTAGGCTTGGCTTTCCAGGGCACCCTGGCCAGCTCTTAATTACTATTAATAATTACTATTAATTATTAATTACCCACCTTTCATCCTAAGGTCCCAGGGTGGGTTACAACAAATTAAAATACAGTTTAAAACAGTACAAAAAGGAGAACCCATTGCAATTCCAAAAATGGGTGGGGGCTCAGCACCAATCAACCTCAGACAGAGACTTAAATGAGAGCTGTAGCTTTTTGTTTGAGGAGCAAGTTCTGTTGTTAGTGGGAGAAGCCTCTCATTTAAAAGGATCCAGCGTGCTCGTCCACACTTCCACTTGTTCCGTGCCTGGAAAGCATGGGGCCAAATGGTTTTCTGCTGGACCCGTGTTTGCTAGGCAGTTTCCCTCTTGTCCCGCTCCCTTCCCAGGGAAAACCTGCTCTTTAGCTCTAAACCGGAACAAAGAGCAGTCTGTGGAAAACCTAATTGCTATTTGCTCCAATTGAGCTCTAAAGAGTTGTTTCCCCTGGTGGAAAGTAGAGGCACAAGGGGAAGGGTGAATAAGCCAGAGTTAGAGAAGGGCAACATAACCTTTTTGGGCTGGAGAGGTACTGGCACACCTGGGATACCAGTGTTTTGAATTAGTTGGTCCATCTGGGGTTGGCTCCAAGGACAATTCCCTATCTCACTATTAATCCCTGGTTTCACCCTTTGAAGAGAGGGTGTCATGACAATTGCATATAAGCCAAAATTTCCCTCGGGCTCTTTCCAAATTATTTTCATCATTCTTGAATGCTGTACTGTAATTTACAAAGATTATAGATTCCACTTTTACAAGCTTTCCCCAGGGTGAAGTAATGATATCCTCAACGAATACCCAGAGTAAATGAAATGAAATTGCATTTTTATTATGTTGATTATTTAAATTAGCTTCACATGCATTTTAATTTGTATTCAGGAAACTGAAATCCATGTCTCAGCAGAACATATAGGAAAGGAGAACATGGCTGGTTGTGTGTTTAATAATAATGTAATCCCACCCCCCACCCCCCCAAAAAATAGTTTTTTAGGGCAGTCATTAGATTCCAATGATCATCAAAGTCAACAGTGAATGATAATTATCTGGAATCAAAATGTGTTAAAAATAAAAGGTGAAATCTTCCAAAGAGGTTTTATCTCAATTCCCCCCCATTGTGAAATATTGTACTTGTTGATTTCGTCCTTATGAGTCACTGCAATACCTGAATGTCTAATTTATAATGATGCCCAGTTTGCTGTTAAAAATTAATACCTACAATTAATTGAAACCACAACTTCAATGCTTTCTGTGCATATAATCAGTAGGAGGGGCTGTTGCGTGAGAAATATTTGCCTAATGTTTCACAACATTATAGAACAAACATCGCTGACCTGTGGAGGGGGGGAAATTGCAGAGCAATTAGCTAATTTTAGATGATAATCATCTGCTATTCCTTTGACACTCTCTTCTCTCTAGTCTATCTTCACTGGGTTGAAGAAACAGTATTGCAATAAAGTACCAGCCTGAAAAGGGACACAGGTGGCGCTGTGGGTTAAAGCCTCAGGGACTAGGACTTGCCGATCGAAAGGTCGGCGGTTCGAATCCCTGCTGCGGGGTGCGCTCCCGCTGCTCGGTCCCAGCGCCTGCCAACCTAGCAGTTCGAAAGCACCTCCGGGTGCAAGTAGATAAATAGGGACCGCTTACCAGCGGGAAGGTAAACGGCGTTTCCGTGTGCAGCTCTGGCTCGCCAGAGCAGCGATGTCACACTGGCCATGTGACCCGGAAGTGTCTCCGGACAGCGCTGGCCCCTGGCCTCTTAAGTGAGATGGGCGCACAACCCCAGAGTCTGTCAAGACTGGCCCGTATGGGCAGGGGTACCTTTACCTTTACCTTTACCAGCCTGAAAGGCGAGTCTTGTTGATCTTTTGGTTGAAATCAAGCAGAGGCATAGCATTCTTCCTCGCATCCTAACTTTTTTTCTAACCCATTTTTCTTTCTTTTTATCAGAACAGGAAATTGAATGAGAATTTATCTCTGGCTTGCAATCATTTTGCTATGAACATTTCAGAATTTCATCCCACTTAAACTTACAGCGGTGAGCACTATGCATTGCATCACACTCTAAAGACGCACTTTAGTGCAGAGGTGGGGAAACCTTTTTCATCCAAGGGCCGACATTCTCTTCTGGGCAACCCTCTGAGGGCCACATGCCAGTGGTGGGAGGGGCCAGAGGCAAAAGTGGGTGGAACAACAAGGGCAGTGTATAAGTTGAATAATTAAGAAGAAGAATAGTTTCCTTTGTACAGTGGGCTGTACAAAGATGTGTGCACACATCTCTCTATCCTTCATCCTGGCAAACGAGTCATGGTCAGAGTTCAAGAACACCAGGCAAAAATACTTGGAGGACCAACGATAGGAGTGGTCTGGTGAGAGTTCTGAGGGTCAGGTAAAAAGGTCTGGAGCGCCGCATTTCACCCCTAGGCCTTCTCTAGTGGCATGGGACTAAATAGAAGGAGTGAAGCAATGTAAATACCAATATGGCACCTGTATATTTTGTCCTGTGGATCAAATGGCAGTGGGGAAGGCTTGGTTTTCATTGAGACAGCAGCACTGGAGGAAAGGTTTGTTTTTTTGTTTTTAACTCCACAATTGGTGCTATGGCCCCAATCCAAATAAGTTCTCCTATTAATATTTTAAAATAGGTAGAAGAATCCTGTTTCTGAATCTCCCACATCACCTTTAGGGCACTTCCAGACTTTCGCTATTTTTGGTTGGGATCCAAATTGTTGTTGTTCTTTAGTCGTTTCTGACTCTTCGTGACCCCATGGACCAGAGCACGCCAGGCACTCCTGTCTTCCACTGCTTCCCGCAACTTGGTCAAACTCATGTTCATAGCTTCGAGAACACTATCCAACCATCTCATCCTCTGTCGTCCCCTTCTCCTTGTGTGCTCTATCTTTCCCAACATCAGGGTCTTTTCCATGGAGTCTTCTCTTCTCATGAGGTGGCCAAAATATTGGAGCCTCAGCTTCAGGATCTGTCCTTCCAGTGAGCACTCAGGGCTGATTTTCTTAAGAATGGATAGGTTTGATCTTCTTGCAGTCCATGGGACTCTCAAGAGTCTCCTCCAGCACCATAATTCAAAAGCATCAATTCTTCAGCGATCAGCCTTCTTTATGGTCCAGCTCTCACTTCTATACATCACTACTGGGAAAACTATAGCTTTAACTATACGGACCTTTGTCGGCAAGGTGGTGTGTCTGCTTTCTAAGATGCTGTCTACGTTTGTCATTGCTTTTCTCCCAAGAGGCAGGCGTCTTTTAATTTCATGACTGCTGTCACCATCTGCAGTGATCATGGAGCCCAAGAAAGTGAAATCTCTCACTGCCTCCATTTCTTCCCCTTCTATTTGCCATAAGGTGATGGTATCCAAATACTTGCTGGCAAATTCAGGGTGCGCAACTGAAGTCGAGTGGAGAGCTCTTATACCCCAAACCTGCCACAAAATCAGACTTCTTGCAGTATGGAAAGTGCTGTGAAAACATGGGCGTAGCTAAGATTTATTTTAGGGGGGCAGGCTTTATGTTGGGGTGGGGCAGAACTGAGATATGTGCAGTGCAATACTCAGTTAAGTATTTCTATTTATTTACTTTATTTTTTTTGTGGGGGAAGCTGCCCCCCCATACCCTCCTGGCTACACCCATGCGCGAAAATGCACTGGGAAGTATGGAAGGACACTTGCAATGTCATGTATTTTCCCCCACATACAAATTTGAATGAATGCTCAAACAAACTGCTGTGGTCTAGTCTCCCTGCAAGCAAAACAGAATGAATGCATGATAAACTAGTAATCTGGAAGTGACTTTACTTTGGCTCTCAGAATCACTGACTTCATGTCCTCAGTGCTACCCAACCCCATGGGCGTAGCTGGCGGTGGGGGGGGGCAGCTCAAGTAAATAAATAGAAATACTTAACTAACTGATCAACATAAAGCCTGTCCCCCACTAAAACAAATCCTGGCTACGCCCATGCGGCACACTTCCCATGTTTTGGGCAGAAAGGTTTGAAGTGAGGATACTGCTGTCTCTGTGTTTTGTAGGCTGATGTGCCGCATGAATTAGAATCGAGAAAAATATGAACGAAACTTTCCTACAAGCGGGAGACATCCTCAGGGTACCATATGCATTTATATTTCATTGCAAGGCAGATAATGCGAGCAATGAATTCCTTGGCCATCGTGAACATTACGCTCCACATTTTGGAAGGTATTTTATTAAAGCTTTCATTAAACATAGAATTTAACTCAATTATATATTGCCAGGAGAAACCGCAAATGCAGCAGTTATTTAAAAAGCCCCAAACACAATCATTTTGGAGCAAATCTTGCCAGAGCAGATGCAGGCATCTTTGCGTGAGTCTTAACTCATAATGAGTAAATAGGGCAATAATGCAATAAACAATTAAAATAAGATTTACTCTACAGAATATCCACCACAAAACAAAGGAGAGACAATGAGCTGTTTTGTTCCCAGGATTGAACTTTTCTCCTTTCTTTTAATACAATACAATCCCAGTTTTTAATCAGATGTTCCCTGGAAAGATGATTATTGCTTATGGCTCATATTGATCTATTCCATGTTCATCCTTTAATTTACATTTTATTGCAGTTCATTTATATATTTATTACATGTTTCTCCAAGGAACTTGGTATACATGGTTCACTGCCACCATTTAACTCTCACAACAACCTTGTGAGGTAGGTCAGGAGGAGAAGGAGTAAGGTCACCCAATGAGCATAACATCTCGGGAGGATATGAATTTGAATCTTGCTGGTGCTAGTCCAACACTGTACACCAAGGGTGAGGAAGATCCAGCATACCTCTTAGTTTTTAACAGGATACTGCCAGTGTCATGTAATGGTTAAGAGTGGTAGACTCGTAATCTGGTGAACCGGGTTCGATTCCCTTGCTCCTCCACCTGCAGCTGCTGGGTGACCTTGGGCCAGTCACACTTCTTTCAAGTCTCTCAGCTCCACTTACCTCACAGAGTGTTTGTTGTGGGGGAAGAAGGGAACGGAGAATGTTAGCCGCTTTGAGACTCCTTCGGGTAGTGATAAAGCGGGATATCAAATCCAAACTCTTCTTCTTCTTCTTCTTCTTTGAGGGAAATTATGTGTTTTTAAAGGTATAATGTGTAAGCAGCCGAAGTAGAATGGTAAGACTGGCCCTGCTCATATATAAATGAATTTTTAAAAAAGGATATTAGAAAAAGTACCATGGCATAATTATTTCTTTGACACGATCAAAGAGCACGCTCTGTTTTAAAAATAAAACAGTAAATTCCCTTTCTGAGGCTGACCTGCTCATAAACAAAACGTCTGTGCAGTTAACAGAGTCGGTTTCTCTACATAATGGTGTTGCTCCGACTGACCTGCTCAAATAAAAGAGATACATTATGATGGAAGAAGTACTGAGCAGAAGATAATTATCTGAACCAGTGAACTTCCAAGTATCCTTAAAATAGTGTTGTTATTTTTATATATCTGTTGTTTGCTCGAATCTGTCATCATCCGTGACATTTCCCTCTAAAGAGTTGGATGTGTTTGTTTGTTTTTCAAAAGCAGTGTTCAGGAAACCGTGAGAAGTTACGGCACTCTCCTGTCGGGTATACATGAATTTGAAGTTCCTTCATATTACTTGCCGTATACACAGGGCATGATCCGGTCAAAGTTAAATAGGATCAAGACTATTAAATTGGCTGAACAGGCGAGACTGAAGGGAAGCCTGTGGATTAGACCATGTGGATTGCCAGTGAGAGGGTGGGGAGCAGCCTGGCTGATTGCCTCGGATGCATCTGCAAACTCCATTGTTATTATTTTTGCATTTATTTATACTGTGCCGTCTTCCCTTATGGGACACATGGCAGCTTATAGATAAAAACAAGAATTGCTAAAAACAAAGAAAAAACAATAATTTAAAAACAATTAAACATTACTAGAATTAAAATTATATACACATATAATGGGACAAGGGTGGTGCTGTGGTCTAAACCACTGAGCCATTTGGGCTTGTTGGTTGTATGATTGGCAGTTCAAATCTGCAAGACTGGGTGAGCTCCCGTTGCTTTGTCCAAGCTCCTGCTAACCTAGCAGTTCAAAAGCATACCAGCATGAGTAGATAAATGGGTACTGTTGCGGCAGGAAGGAAACAGCGTTTCCATGCGCTTTGGCTTCCGTCACGGTATCCTGTTGTGTTTTGGTCAGAAACGTTTTAGTCATGCTGGCCACATGACCCAGAAAAGCTTTCTGCGGACAAACGGCGGCTCCCTTAGCCTGAAAGTGAGTTGAGTGCCACACCCCATAGTCAAATTTGACTGGACTTAACCATCCAGGGGTCCTTTACCTTACTTTTACAAATATATCATCTGATTAAAACACACCCATAATTCCAGTTAAAAACAATATGACATCAGTCCTTTCATTAAAAGCAGTCAATTCCCCAAAGCCTGTTGAAACAAGAAAGTCTTCATCTGCCGGCAGAAAGACAACATGGTGGGAGAAAGTCTAACTTCCCCAGGGAGGGAGTTCCAAAATCCAACGCTCTGACCACAACAGTGGCTCTTTTCTATATGGTATTGTTACAAAAATCGGGTGCCTGCCCCTCTCCTTGCCAGGCAGTGGCAAGAGCTCCCACACAGGATCTGTGTTCCTTTGGAGAATGGAAGACATGGCGGACACTGTTGTGGCTTTAAGAAATATGGTTTATTTGCCTACTTACACCTTCAGTCTGCATGGAGGGAGCCCAGTTCTTACTGCATGGCCCACAGCAATGCAGGCAACCTTCCGCCTCCCTGTCCAAGACGGATCTCCCTGTCCAAGACGGATCTCCCCCCTTCCTCCTGCTTCTTCTTCCCAGAAACCCTTTTCCCGTGCCCTCAAACATACACCCCGCCACCTTGGTAACATCTTGGTAACGTTCATGGGTTTGCTCTTCCCCCAGTCAGCCAGGCTGGTTTGCATAAGGAACCCAGGAATTCCCTATTTGGCACAGTTCTGAACTTTAATCCATATCCCAATTGATCAAAACCTTCACATTAATATCTAGGGTTCGGGGAATTCCCCCCCCCCTTAAATCTATAACCGTATAAAGTGGGTAGCCAACATGGTGCTACTAGCCTTTCTCAACCTGTGGGTCCCCAGATGATGTTGGACTACAACTCCCATCACCCCTAGCTAGCAAGGCCAGAGCTCAGGGATGATGGGAGTTGTAGTCCAACAACATCTGGAGAACCACAGGTTGAGAACCACAGGACTGTGGTGCGACTACAGTTCCCATCAGTCCTAGCTCAGAAGTCTAAGATAGGTCTTAAAGTAGGGTTGCATCCCCCTCCCCGTTTTATTATTTTATCTTCCTGTAAACCACTACTGGTAGTAGTAGTAGCAGTAGTAGTTGTTGCTGCTGCTGCTGCTTTTTTTTTTGTAGGCAAGCGGTGTATAAATAAATAATAACGGTGACTTCATTGGTAGAGGGCGCAAGAGAGCCTGCCCGCCCACTCTCGAGGACTACAAACCCCAGAATCCCACGGCGCGGCCTCCCGCCAATCGTAGGAGAGCGCTCCTGCGCGAAGGCTCCTGGGATTCGTAGGCAGCGGCGGCCACTAGCCCAGCCCAGTGGGAGGGACCGGCGGCGGAGGCGGCGAGGCTGAGCCAGGTGTCTCTCGGGCGGCCCTGCAGGTGACGGCGGCAGGGGAAGGGGCGGCAGGGCAGCGAGGGGCGAGTGGTATCCGGGAGCGCAGCGGAGGCCCGAGGGAGGCGAGGGGCGAGCCGGCCGCTTGGCTGCCTGCTTGGTTGGCTTGTTGGCTTGCCGGCCCGGGGATTGGAGCCGGCGCCTTGCTCCCCTCTTATTGCAGCAAAGCGGGCGCAGAGGCGCGAGGCGGGCTGCTGCCGCCGCCGCCTTTCTTCCTCGGCGAGGTCGGCCGCCTGAGCATGCAAATCTCTGCAGCAGCTCCGGGATGGTACAGTCGGTGGGTGTAAGGGCTGGGGGAAAGGAAGCGCGTCTCTCCCTCCCTCCCTCCCTCCTCGGGAGTCCGCGCTTCCCCAGGCATGCACCCCTTCGCCCTCGTGGCCTGCAAACTGGAGCCCCTGCCAGAAGCAGAAATAACCCCTCCACAAAAACAGACACCCACCCCCAGAAGTTCACCATCATCGTTGCAAAGAGAGCGCATGATGCGGGTGGTCGATGCCTCTTGGGTTTTGCAAAGGAAAAGGCTGCATGGCAGCTGGGTGAGGGAGCCTTGGTGCAAGCGCCCGTGCCGGGGATTTCCTGGGGAGCTGCATTATCTTACCAGGGGTGACCAAGCGGGCCTTGTTTTAAAGCCCTGCTCCTTATTTTTAGGACCCTGCAGTTCTTGGGGCTCACCATAAGGGCCCTCCTGATTGTGACATTCTGCCTTGTTTTGTTTATTTTACAAGAAACACAACAAAACACCACCCCTGCTTCCTTTTAATAGGACCCCGCTCTCCTGATGAAGGTGATGATGATGATGATAATAATAATAATAATATAATTCATTCCCTTTTGATTTCTACTACTGCTCCTCTATTCTGCTGTCCTCCTGTAATTCTGTCTTGCTTTCCAATGCAGTCCTCCCCTCCTAAAGCCCACGTGGCCCTTTGTTATTTGTTTCTTTTCATTGTTCCTGGTTTTTCCCTGCACATTCTCCTTGTGGCGTTTTTGTGGTTGTTGTTGTTTCCCTTCAGTACCTTCCAATCTCTTTCTCTCTCTCTCTCTCTGCTCCCCTGGAGCCTCTGCTAGCAACTGGGGGCTGCCGCTGGATAAAAGTGTGCTCTGCCTGGAGTTTGCAGACGGCAAAAGCATGAATTGATTTACTGTCCTACTTCGGAGGCATCTCTGGGCAGCTGGGAGCGAGCGCCCGGGAAACAGCAGCAAGAGGAGGAGCAGGCGGGAGAAGGCAGAAGGGGTCCTTTTGTGTCCTCCCTCGAACATAGGCTGTTTCCTCCTCGCCTCCATCCTGGCTGGAAGAGTTCTTTGCAATAGCACACAGAAGCTGACAGCTCTCTCTCTCTTGCTGCTGTTTTTTTTTTTTTTAAAGTGCTCGGTTCTCCATCCCCTTCCCCCTTTTTGCTCATGTGCGGATGCTTGTTTTCTTGCAGTTCACCTTCTCCAGAGCCCCGTGCTGGTTGGAAACAGCAGGAGCCAGAAGAGGAGGCAGATCAGCCTGCCCTTGGTTGCACAGAAGTGGTGTTCTGATTTCGTACTACTTGACACCAGAGCTACTCCCAGCCATCTGTGACTCTAGCTGCCTGAAGCAGTGGTACAGGGAGAGGAGGAGGAGGCGGCAGCTTTAGTAGCCGATGATAACCCTGCCCTCAGTGGGTTTGTATTACCGGAGCATGCACTGATTTGCTGCCTTGTCTTTAGACCCATCCCAATCACCGGGGTTTGTGCGGGTGTGCGGTGCATGGTCAGGAGGGAGGGGGGGAAATCCACTGTCTCCGTAATAAATGATAGAGGATACAATGACTTTGCTCTCTCTGCTGGGTCGGATCATGCGTTACTTCTTGCTGAGACCAGAGACCCTCTTCCTGCTATGCATCAGCCTGGCACTGTGGAGCTACTTCTTCCATACGGATGAAGTGAAAACCATCGTCAAGTCCAGCAGGGACGCCGTGAAGATGGTGAAGGGCAAAGTGGCGGAGATCATGCAGAATGACCGGCTCGGCGGATTGGATGTGCTGGATGCCGAGTTCTCCAAGACCTGGGAGTTTAAGAACCACAACGTGGCCGTTTACTCTATCCAAGGCCGGAGAGACCACATGGAGGACAGGTTCGAAGTAATCACTGACCTGGTGAACAAGACCCATCCTTCCATATTTGGGATATTTGATGGGCACGGAGGCGAGGCAAGTCTTGGGCTGTTCATTTTGGGGGTTTGGGATTTGCTGCCATTTCCTATTTATTGCAACTCTTTGACTTAAACAAGTAGCAAAGTTGTTGTTTTACGGTCATTCACACCTCTGGTTTGGGTAGAAGCCATTTAAAGGGTACAGTAGGACAAAAGCTTAGTCTTCCATTCTTTCCCTTTTAAAAATACCTTGCACTTTGAGCATCCTAGCAGCGATGACTGTGATCACAAACTTGCTCTGTTAAAGCTCTTCTAAACAAGCTATGAGGCTTCACATGCTACTGCCAGTTGAGTAAAGTCAGCAGATGCTGTAAGGGTTGGTTTAAAGGGAAAGTTTATTGAAAGGGGGTGTTTTTTATTGTAGGAAAGAAAGGAGCTAGCAGGAGATCCCTAATGTCCTCAGTTGGGGGACAGAACTAAAAAACTTTATTTCTTCTAGCTGACCCAAGGAATTAACCTCGTGCCACTGCCTTTATTATTATTATTATTTCTGGCCATAGAAGTTTGTTCTTTGTTTACGCCGCGTTCTGTAGCCTTTCTACTTGCCGAGACAGGCTGTTTGTCTTGGACAGCAGTGCAAATACCATGTGTCGCTCCCTTCCTCTTTGCAAGGGATGCCTGGAAAGGTTGCTGTAGCTTTTTTACATTGCAGGGTGCGCGGGTGGGCTTGGGGAGTGGCAGAATCAGCTAGTGACACCCTAGCTGCAGACCTATTATCTGTGTTGGGTTAATCAGCGATGAAATACAGGGAGGTTTCTCCTCCCTTTTCTTTTGATTGTATGCTAAGAGTGGCTGGGGGAAGTGACAGGGTGCTGGGGGAGGAATCTTGCTGGTGTGTTAAATGAAATACTTGGTGCCCCACCCGAAGTGCTTTGCTTGTGTTTGTTTTTATTCTGCTTCTGTTGTGCTATGATCTGAGGGTCTTCGGGTTTCCTACAGCTGTTCTGGCAAGTCAGACTTGCCGGGAAAGCTGTGACAGCGATCTGGCACAAATCGAGGTCCCCAAGGGTAGCAGCTGTTCTCATAACTCCTGATAGGCTGCACCTCTTGCGCTCCTTATGTGCACTCACCACATTGGGGGGGCCTCTAACAGCCCCAGCCTAAGCATATGTTCTTCCTCGGAAATAAGGCTCATTTGCACCCAGTAAGTGGGCATAGATCTGCAGCCCAAATCTCCAGGGATAGCAGGGTGTAGACTATCCCTATGATTGGGACTTTGTTTTAGGAACAACTACTATGGGTTTAGGAATCAACTAAATTTCAGATTAGTTATTTGTTGAAGTCTTTTATTACTGATACCTTGTAATGGATGTTGATGTTTGGTTAAGATAAACATTTTTATTTTGTTTTTCAAAGAAGGGAAGCAAATGCTTGTGTGTTTGTGTGATTGTATGCTGCCTAGAGTCCCAAATTCTTCCCTACAGTCCACCTTACAAAAATCAGGAGCTGTGCAAGAACATAGTAGCATTTTTCTGTGGCTCCCCACTCATTTTGATGGGTTCTTTTCTCAGGAGAAATACCTGGTGGATTATGCCACTCTTTAAAAAGTAGAAGCATTTCAAGCTAAGTATAAACTTTTATAGCCCAGAGCCCTTTGAAAACCATCTCTTCTCTATCCCAACTCATGCCCCAAAAAACCCCTTGCGTTGAAATTTGGTAGCTTTATGTACGTTAGTTAAATCCAGATTTGTGGCAGAAATATAGCTTGGCAAAACCTTTCTCCCTAACCAGTTTACAATATTATTTCTTTCCACCACCACCCCGGCAAAAAAAATTCTAGCTAAGCCATGTCTGGTGCACTGAGTTCTTTTTACAATAGGCTTTCCATCATGCTTTTAGAACAGAATGCTAGCATTGAACTTTTTGCTCAGGGTGTAATAATGAGTCTTCTTTTGTTGTATCAGATGGTATTTCACTTAGAGGAGTACTGTAAATTGAATTAGTATATTTGACCTCAGATGCCATTATTTTAAAATTTAGGTATTTGTGATTGCATGAAGAGCAGTGATGTTAAAATATATGGGTCGTGCATAGTCCTTGTTTGTTATTGCAGGAAGCTGACTATACGGAACAAAACCCTTTTTTGCCCTTATAGGTCACACAATGTGGAGGACCAGTGACTGCTAGCTATGATGGCTGTACCACCTCCAGGAGCAGCCTGAGGCAGCTTGTCTCTGAAAACCAGTTCCTGGAGAACCACAGCAGGAGAGGGCTGTCTCTTGCATTGGGGGTGGGAGTTACCTATAGATATCTGTTTAGCCATTGTGGGACACAGGGTACTGCATTAGATAGACTTTTTGTTGTGATCCCGCCAGACTCTCCTTAACGTTCTTTTGCTGCTTCTTAACTCCTCCATTCTACTCGGAATCAAGTTGATTGAAGAGCAAAAAAAGTATATGAAAGTTTCCATCCTTTTAACACATACTTTTGGACAAAAGCATATTGTCTCCTAATCTGGAGCGCTTGAGCTTATGTGTTAGTCAAAGGATGCAATCACGGAACTGGAATTTCTTGAAATGGGTTACCACTAAGCTCCTTGTGGGTGGAGGGTGGAGCCTCAAGACTGGGAAGATGTTGGGGAGTATTTCAGCTGACTGACTGTGATGTAGTGGGGAAGTAACAGAGCTGGAAAACGAGGCAATCTGAATTTATTCTGGCTAAATGGAGAGATTGGCTCACGCAATCAGGTATTGGGTTCCTGTCTTCTAGATGTCAGTGCACATTACACAAACCTGCCCCTCTAAAGATGAAATGGCCAAAAATGTTGGTACCTATGAACAATCCCCCCGGATATAAGGCAAAATGTTTTGCAAATGAAATATCCAGAATTGGAGGAGCATTGGGTCTTTAGGTAATACAGTAGTAATAAAAGTTAATCTGCAGAGAAACTATTTGGTGGAATTCTGTGATGGCATCATAGCTGTGGAACTCCCTAAGGAAGTTCCATTTTGCTTCCTCCATGGCTTTTCAGCAGGAAACCAAAGCAGCCCGCTTCTGGGGGTCTTTTGGGGGTTTTTTGCCTTGATTAGCTCCTTTTCTTGATTCTGCTGCTCTGTTCCATACTTCTGCATTTCCAGTATGTTTTTGTATTAATTTATATTGTGTCTAATATGCCTTGTTAGCTGCATTGGAAACTTGGTTGAAAGATAGGTTACAGTTGCCTTTTAATCAGCGAAGTGTTAGGAGTGGATGATGTTACTCTGTAGCAGCTGGTTATCTGCTCAGAATGCATTTAAGCTCTCCGTGATCTTTTAGCACCCCCAGTCCTTTGTTTGTCATCGCCTTCTTCCTCTGTATAGTATTGCACACTTGTTGTTAACAGGCCTCATTGAAAATGACAGTGTTAAATGTGTGTTTTTATGGGTGGACCCGGGGAAATAAATAGCTGATAGGATGGCCGAGCTAGGGGGCAGCTGTGAGGTTTTGTTTTTTTAAAAATTGTGGTAACCATTTGCTCTTGATTTCATCACAGACAAGTGGCCAGGTGGTGATATTCCACTTCCTAACTTGCTGTTTACAGCCAGTGTGCGTATCACTACCGTGCAAAATTCTGGCCGCCTCACTGTGAGGGTCATAACATTCGAAGCAGCCATTAAAAAAAGCAGCTCCCAGTATGTTTCCGAGCACAATTCAAAGTGTTGGTGCTGACCTTTAAAGCCCTAAACGGCCTTGGTCCTGTATACCTGAAGGAGCGTCTCCACCCCCATCATTCTGCCCGGACACTGAGGTCCAGCGCCGAGGGCCTTCTGGCCCTTGCTGCGAGAAGCCAAGTTACAGGGAACCAGGCAGAGGGCCTTCACGGTAGTGGCGCCTGCCCTATGGAACGCCCTCCCACCAGATGTCAAAGAGAAAAGCAACTACCTGACTTTTAGAAGACATCTGAAGGTAGCCCTGTTTAGGGAAACTTTTAATGTTTGACACACTATTGTATTTTAATATTTTGTTGGAAGCCGCCCAGAGTTGCTGGGGAACCCAGCCAGATGGGCAGGGTATAAATAATTTGTTGTTGTTGTTGTTGTTAAAAAAGGGTTAGAAAAGGTGTTCTGGTCTTTGCATTTTTTCTGCTATGTGTACACAGGCTTGTTGCTGTGTTAAAAACTTTTGCTGCATGCTAATTTGAACGAAGCACAGAATTGTAGCAGGGGCTTTTTAGGTGTACCACATTGTGCGTGATGCAGGAAATAGAGATAAAGCCAGTGTGGTATAGTGGTTAGAGTGTTGGACTATGACCCCAGGAGCCCAGGGTTGTAATCCCATTCAACCATGAAGCTCACAGCTCACCTCGGGCCCCTTGCCATTTTTCAGCCTAGCTCACCTCAAAGCATTGTTGTGAGGATAAAATTGGGGGAAGGTAAACTTTGTACACCACCTTGAGCTCCTTGGAGGAAAAGGTGGGATATAAATTCATAAATAAATAAATAAATAAATAAATAAATAAATAAATAAATAAATAAGTGTACACCCAGCAGATGGTTGTCAAACCTCTGTGGGACCCTTTCAGTTTTGCCTTTAACAGTATAGTAGCAGTAAATGCCATTTGGCTCTGTCCTGTGCTCTTTGTTGTTGTTTAGTCGTTTAGTCATGTCCGACTCTTCATGACCCCATGGACCAGAGCACGCCAGGCACTCCGGTCTTCCACTGCCTCCCGCAGTTTGGTCAAACTCATGCTGATAGCTTCGAGAACACCGTCCAACCATTTGCCTTGTAGATTTATGAACATTTGATTTATATATATGTGAGACCTTAGAATTCCTATAACAAGGAGATGAAATATATATACATATTGTATCCTCTTTCTGTTGTTGTTTTTTAATCTGCTACCTTCTAAAACCATTTTATTACAGAGTAAAGTAGGATTTTGATATAAAAAGTTTTTAGTTTTGGAGCTGTTTATGAAGCCCCTCTCAGACTCTTGTAAAGTAATTTTGCTAAATACGTAAGCAGAGTCCCTCTTTTCAAATAAAATTTAAAAAAGTTAAATAGCTCATCATTCTTATACAAACAAAGTGTCTGCTCTTCTTTGTAAGTGAGGTAGACATAAGTGGTTTTCCTGTCTCGGGTTCCCACCCACAAAGGAAACAAATTTTGCATAAAAGCAAATAAGTGGTGTTATTGGAGCAGGATGTACCTGGTACATGCGACTGACATTTTTAATCGTTCAATTTGTGTGAGAGTTACTTCTATCAACACAGGCTTTCTTTATTCTAATGGTTTGGGAAAGAAACAGCATAATGGATTCTTTTACAAAAGAGGGAATATTTTTAGTTGTCTTTTTCCTCATTTTTGTTCAATGGCATTTTTGTGTACCTTCTGAATGCCTGAATAGAAAAATGCATGAAATGGGACTTAATAACTATTCAAGTAGCATAGCTTAATATACACTCAGATCTGTATTTTCTTAGGTCCTTGTAAGTGGCTACTCTTGCTAGTTTTTCCTTGACTTCAAAGGACAAGTAATGACAGTGTGGGTCTCTGATTTACTTGTGTAAAGATTTGTTTAGAAAGACAAATTTGCTCTTGTGGGGGGCGGGAGTTCTTTGATGCTGGAAGTGCCATTATCACGTCTGCCTTTCTGATTAGCCGAGCTTGTTCAGTTTTAGGCCCACAGGACAGAAAGTCACTAACCAATTAAGAGTACTTGCTGGTACTCAATGTTAAATATAGTATCGGTGGGGAGATGGAACATAGAAACTGGTCTTACACATAGTTAGAACTTTGGTCCATCTAGATCAGCAATTTCTGCATTGAGTTGTCAGCCCTGAATGGGGTAACATTGCCCCTAAAGGTCTAGGTGCTCAGCCTGGGGCCAGGTTAATTCTGTGTCCAGGGCAGCTGTCTGCCAGCTCCATCTGATATACCGGCTGAGAACCTACCTTGTCTGTGCAGTGCCCCACCAGAGTGGCACATGCTCTGGTTATCTCCCACTTGGACTACTGCAATGCGCTCTACATGGGGCTACCTTTTAAGGTGACCTGGAAACTACAACTAATCCAGAATGTGGCTGGTTGAATGGTGACTGGGAGCAGCTGCCGGGACCATAAAACACCAGTCCTAAAAGATTAACATTGGCTCCCAGTATGTTTCCAAGCACAATTCAGAGTGTTTCAAAGCCCTAAATGACCTCAGCCCTGTATACATGAAGGAACATCACCCCTGTCGCTCAGCCTGGACTCTGAGATACAGCTCCAATAATAATATTATAATAATAATTTAGGGATGCGGGTGGCTCTGTGGTCTAAACCACTGAGCCTCTTGGGCTTGCACATCAGAAGGTTGGTGGTTTGAATCCTCGCAACGGGGTGAGCTCCCCTTGCTTGGTCCCAGCTCCTGCCAACCTAGCAGTTCGAAAGCACGCCAAAAGTGCAAGTAGATAAATAGGTACCACTCTGGCGGGAAGTTAAACAGCGTTTCCATGCGCTGCTGTGGTTTCAGTGCTCCGTTGCGGCATAAGTGGCTTAGTCATGCTGGCCACATGACCCGGAAAAAACTGTCTGTGGATGAATGGCAACTCCCTCATCCTGTAAAGCAAGATGAGCGTCGCGACCCCAGAGTCGTATGCTACTGGACTTAACTGTCAGGGGTCCTTTACCTTTACTTTTTTAATAATAATTTATTATTTATATCCCGCCCATCTGGCTGGGTTTCCCCAGCCACTCTGGGCGGCTTCCAACAAAATATTAAAATACAGTAGCCGTTCAGATATCAAAACCTTCCCTAAATAGGGCTGTCTTCAGATGTCTTCTAAAAGTCTGGTAGTTGTTTTTTTCTTTGACATCTGGTGGGAGGGCATTCCACTGGGCGGGCGCCACTACCAAGAAGGCCCTCTGCCTGGTTCCCTGTAACTTCGCTTCTCGCAGTGAGGGAACCACCAGAAGGCCCTTGGCGCAGAATGAAGCTCCAAGGGCCTCCTGGCAGTTCCCTCATTGTGAGAAGTAAAGTTACAGGGAACCAGGCAGAGGGCCTTCCCAGCGGTTGTTCCCTCCCCCCTGGTGGAATGCCCTCCCGTCAGATTACAATCAGATAAACAACTACACAACTTTCCAAAGACATCTGAAGGCATCCCTGTATTGAGAAGGTTTTTAATGTTTGATGTTTGCTGTGTTTTTGTTACGTTGGAAGCCTCCAAGAGTGCCTGGGGCAACCTAGTCAGATGGGTGGCATGTAAATAGTAAAATTATTGTTATCTTTTCCATTGCTTTGGTGTTAACATGTTCCAATGACTGCTGCACCCATCACCCCCCCCCCCATTCTACCTTTCTCATCCCTTCTACATACCTGTTGAAAAGGTATATTCTACTATTTGTGGTTGCCATAAATCAGGGATGAGTAAATTTGTTCTAACTTCATATGAGTGTGCTTCAAATGTGCTTTGAAGATATAATGTGTACACAGCCTAGGTTGAATTGGGAATTTCCCTTGCCTGGCAGTCAGAGCAGACAATACTGAGCTATACGGACTGACAGTAGGTTTCAGGCAGAATAAGTTGTGGCTGGAGGAAGGAGTTTGCTATGTACTGCACTGAAATAGTGAAAGGCTTTGTTTTTGCCTGATATCCTTTTAAATAAACAGCCAAACCTCAGATTCAAACAAGATTTCATGGACATTAGTGATGTTTCCCATTTATAGAACTTTCCTCCAGCCTTGATGGGAAATGCTTGCATTTGCATTAGGACTGGAGTAAATATTTATGCTGTCAATAGCATGCTTATATATATAAAAAATCTCTGTCTCAGTTGCTGACATCTACGCTAGGGGCTGAAAATCAAACATGGGTCATTTTAATTGATGAACCCAATGTTTAAAGGTTGAATTACAAATCAGAATTTGAGTGTACATTCTCTATCCCCTGCACAGTGTAAATCAGACCAGGTATAATTTAGGGACTTTTTTTTAAAAAAAAGACTAGTCCTGCACATAGATAGGAACATAAGAAGAGCCTATTGGATCAGTCCTGTGGCTTATCTAGTCCAACATCCTTTTCTCACTGTGGCCAACCAGATGCCTATGGGAAGCCTGAGTACAGCAGTGATCTCTCTCCTCCTGTGTTTTCCAGCAGCTCGTCTAGTAAGGCAGAGCTGCAGCTTCCTATATGAGACTGAGTCCAATAGTTAACTCCTGCTAAAGCAACATCTGAGCTCTGTTCTCATGCAGTACAGCAGGGGTCGGCAACCTGCAGCCCATGGGCCACAAGCGGCCCCCGAGCCGCCTGCTCGGCAACGCCCTACGAGCTGTGCTAAACTGGCACAGCGCGGAGCAGGGACTCGCTTCCGTGGTGCCGGAACACGTGTCTGCGCATGTGCAGATGCCAGAAATCGCGTCTGCGCAGATGCGATCTGGCCCACGGAGCGATCTCCGCGGGAATGAACCGGCCCAGGCGAGGTAAACCTTGCCGACCCCTGCAGTACAGTATTCAACCTGATCCCTGATTGGAGCTGTCCAAGGTGCCTTCATCTTGTCTCACCTCTGCTGAGATTAGCGCTTCCATCAAAATAGTCTTGTAAAATTAGATCCTGGGACCATCTAATGAAACTGATTGTCAGGAGATGCAGGACAAGCAAAAGGAAGCACTATACTATATATAGTGTGTGTGTGTGTGTGTATATATATATGTGTGTGTGTGTGTGTGTGTGTGTGTGTGTATACACATACACACATACACACAAACACACAGCACGTAATTGATAGAATCTGCTGTCATAAGATGTAGTTGTGCACTACATTAGCGGAAATTGCTTTGCAGAACTGCAAATTAGGTAAATTACTGGAGGAAAATATCAGCGATGATTAGCCATTATGGTTATATGCAATCTCCGGTTTCAGATTACTGATTTTTCATGCCCTATTTGTGGGCTTCCTAGACGTTTCTAGTTGGCCGGCATGGGAAATGGGATGCGGGACTAGATTGATGCGTGGTCTGGTCATTCGAGGGATCTTCTGAAAGGACTAGACTTGGTATAAAGCAGTTCTGTGGGAGGACTAAAGTAATTCTTGCATATTTTAGAACAAGATGCTTCTCATGATTCTAATAAGCATCTTGGTCACCTGGCAAAAAATGCATAGTCAGTAGATGACTTGAGAGTTTCTTCCCTCCTCTTTTCATGCACAGGCCAGCCCAGCAGATTTCAGTAATGGGCGCTTAGGGCCTGGACTGTTATACAAGCCATAAAATACTCTAATTGAAAATGCATTGTTTCGCTGAAAATTCATTCCAAGAAAGACAGCTCAAGGATATGGAGAGTGGCGAGGTGGGACAAAGCTGTCAACTTTTGAGTAGTGGGACTCAAGGCTGATTGGATGATGAGATAAGATGGGGCAGGGAAGAGAGGAGCAGGGTGCATCACTCTTCTTGGTGGGAACTTTTAATGAACTTTGGGAAGAGAAGTGGGTGGCAGCATAGAGCACCCATCAGGCCGCTGATGCTACAAATTGATTATGATGCTGAAACATTGCTGGCTCTCATCATCTCCGACCTTGTCTGATTCACAGCTGTGTGAGCAGCTGACGATCTTCAACCAGACAATCAAACTACGTGTTTTAACTGCTAAGCCACAGCACAATTATCCTCTGCACATCATACAGGAAACCTCAAGGCTCCCTGGGAGAAATGCACATTTATTTTCATTTATTCCAGCCTTGCAGGGTTCTTTCCCCCCCGCCCCTCATCCTTTGCACATTTTCGAGTCATCATAAATATTGGCAAATCCTTTCTTCCCTACCCCACTCTGCCCACCCTTTTTCGCCAATCGCCTTTGGGGGTAAACATTAATTATATTATGCTTCCATTTTTAATAGCGGGGACTGGCGTGGAGACTGGGTTCTTTCAGCCAATAAAATATCCTCTAGTAAATCTTTACTTTTCCCATTCCCTGGTAGTTATAAAAGTGCTCCAGGGCACCCAACGTTTCTTCTGATAAGGGGAAGTGCAAACCTTACAACGTATTTCTCAGCACCGCTGCAGGTCTTGCGTTAAGGGGGAGAAGATAAACCTTTAAAATGAGTGTTTTGCCATGTGCAGGTTGTCCAGCTAGATAATTTGAATCTGAAATATGTTTCCTGTCCCCCCACCCCCACCAATACTTTTCAGAGGTAGTGGCTTGGTCTTAAAACATTAACAAAGGCTTCTGTGTATTGGTGGCAAAAACCTGTTCCTATAAGAAGCGTCTTCAGCCACAGATAAACTGAGCATGGATGAGTCTCTTTCACATGCCACAAACCTAAACATCTTAAGGTTGGATGCAGAAGACTTGTGTTTCCAAATGCGCTTCATAAAGCTGCACTTGTTGGGGATATGCAGTTGGGCAAAGCTCCCTGCTGAATGTACACAATGTGGCAGAGCCAAAATTTACCTGTGTGTGACGAGTGAAAGGATGTTCTGTGTCAGGCCCTAAATATGGGAATTGGCTCCTGTATTTGCTTATTTAAGGTATTTTTACCTCACCCCTCAAGTCATGTTCCCAGAATGGCTGAAAAAGGCACTACACCAGAGGCAGTTAGTTAGTGTAAGGGCCGCATTGCCTTCTGGGAAAACCTGTGGGGCCCACATGAACTGCCTCCTGGAACTCCCTTACGCCAAAAGTTGCATTCCTAAATGTGCATAGTAAGGTTCACAAGGTGCCAAGGGGCAAGCCCTGCCCTGAGACAAGCTACTACTGTCTTGAAAAATGACCTCTGCCCGGACTCTACAAATCTTACCATTTTCTTCTGTGTTTCTAGGCTTATGTTGAAATTTGCACTTAAAAGGGGTTATTTGAGGGCTAAGGAACCTTTAGGTTCCTTAAAACTGTCGGGAATACAGCTCAGCTTACGCTGCCCTTTTTATTTTAATGTAAAATATGTTCTTCAGAACTTACTAGCGCTGTGCTCCTCCTTGTTAAAAAGCCTTTCCTTGCTTATAAGAGAGGGGCAAGTTTTCTCCCGCACCAGGCCTGCCTCTCCACTTGCAGCTGTGCTGGGCCTGTATTTCCGCTGCCAATCTCTCTGCGCAGCTTCTGCCTTGAAGGGACCTTTGGAGTACCTTCTCCAGCTTCCCCCCCAAGAGCTGCCTAATTTGAAGGATTTCACAGTTGCTCCCTGCAGCTGACGGACGGGGCTGCTGGCATGGACCTGTGCGCATCTCGACTTGGAGTTTGGCTCGATCGTTTCATGTTTGTTGGTCGTCCATCTGCCTCTTCCGCGGGGCCAGTGCTCTGGGCAAGCAATCGCTTTGTCTTTTGTAAGCTAACGCAGGCCTGCTTTTAAGCTTATGAGGATTTGCCTGGGGCCAGTCCGTTAGTCTACCCTAGCTCAGGGTTTTCTCCTCTTGGCTGGCACTGTGTTGAGGTTGAGGTACAGAGGTGAGCCAGGGAGTCAGAGCCAAGAGACTCAGCCAGGAACCGGAGGCGAGGAACACTCAGAAACGCACACGAGAGCCAGGAAGATCTTGTTGCTCAGGCAAAGCTACAGCCTGCCCAAACAGAGGAGGCCTCTTACAGCCTGTGTCCTGTCCAGGGGGACCCTGTGGATCCTGGCAGGTGAAAGATTTTCCATGCCTCCATTTCCATGCCACAGCTACATACAGAATCAAATGTTTCTGCCTCTAGGCCCTCCAGCTCCTGATAAGGTGCATTGCCATGGGGGAGAGAGATATTTTTTCACCCTGGTTACCTAAGATCCTTTAATTAGAGAGGCCCATGGATTAAATATGGGGTGTAAGAACAGAAGCCCTGCAAGTAAGAGAGGCACTTGCGGAATTTTATGCCTCATGTGCCAAAAGGAGTTGGCCGGCCTTGGATAAGAACATAAGAATAGCCCTGCAGAGTCAGACCGAAGGCTCCATCCAGTTTGGCATCATGTTTTCACAGGGTCCAGCCAGATCCCTGTGGGAAGCCAGCAAGCAGGGCCATCTATATATGCTGTGTTGCTAAGATATGATCCGTCTTGTAGTGTTTGGGGACTCTGCCTCCTCCTCCCTCCTCCCTGCTTTGCTGTCTTCTGGTTCCATAGCTCCTGCAAAGAGTCCTCCCTGCCTGGAGACACCAGGAGTTGAACCCAGGGCTTTCTGCATTCATAGCAGGTGTTCCCCCATTCAGCTGCAGTACTTTCCCTGGACACCTTGAGCGTTTCCCATTCGCTTTGTTTTAGGATCTTGGCAAACTAAAAAAACAGCCCCCAGCCTTACTTAAAACCAAGAGAGGCTTTGAGAGCCCTTAACAGTAGTAGCAGAGGACTGTGGTCACCAGAATTCTGTTCCAGAGGCTTGTCGTTTTTTAATGTTTGTTTAAGTACTGAGATGTGTAACAATTGGCAAGAAAGAAAGCAACAAAGATATTCACAATTATCTTTCGAATTCCCAAGTCATGTTAGAACTTTATAGCACCCCTCGTTTTTGGAATATGAAAGTTGAAAAATTCAGCATGACCTACAGCCACTTGCTACCAGAAGTATTCTATCACATGGAAAAGAAGTGTGTGTGTGTGTGTGTGTGTGTGTGTGTGTGTGAGAGAGAGAGAGAGAGAGAGAGAGAGAGAGAAACAGGACACTTTTAGTTCCTTTGTGATTAAAGCATTGGGAGGTTGATTCTAATTCTCTTTTATAAACTGAATGATAGGTCTAGCAGAAATATGGTTTCGCTTTCTGATGAGCCTAAATCTGAAATGTCACCAAAGGCTGTAATCTGAGCTGTGTGCTCTTCCCCTTGCTAAGTGAATGGCCAAGAGGAGCTAATGATCCTTAGACAATCTAATTGGTATAGTTGTCCTCGGTTTCGGTGGCTCAGGTTGCAGGCTTATGTTCAGGGACATGGGAGAGCTTGCTGTGATCATCCCAGCAGAGGACAGGGAAATTTTCCCAAAGAAAGGGCAAACAGAGAAGTACTATATTGGCCCAAATATAAGACGCACCTGCAAATAAGCCACACCTTTAAAATTCAAGGCTTATTTGTGTGTGTGGCACTACCACCCTAAAAGGGGGTGGTGGCTGGTACTCGGTTCCGAGCGCACTGCGCACCCGCCTCCTGACAATACCGCCACCCGGCACTCCTAGCACTGCCTCCCCAAGCTGGAGCTGGGGGAGGCTTGGAAGTGGCGGACAGGCTGCGCGCCATTGCCCCGCGCTCCAGGCTGCTTCCTGGGGGGTGTGTGTGGGAGTGACGGCACTTTGCTGGTGGCATAAGGTCACGAATACAAACCACACTTTAACTTTTCACTGTCAGAATTTGGGGCTTGTATTTGGGCCAATACGGTAAGTTTCACAAAATAAAAGCAAGCTGAGATCTCCGGTGTCAAAACAGAAGTGAAGGCTCCAGTGTAATGCCTTAAATCAGCCTTTCCCCAACCTGGGTCCAAACAAATGATGTTGGATCTATGACTCCCATTAGCCCCATGCAGCATGACCAATGATTAGGGAGGATGAAAATTGTACTCCAAAACACCTAGAGGGCACCAAGTTGGGGAAGGCAACTTGTGTGCAAAAAAATTATAGTAGTTAGATGGATGCTTGAGCATCTGTTTCGGGGAGTTGAACTAGCTTGGACCACTTGCACGCAAGGTCTTAAAAGCTCTTTTCAAACTGGGTTTTCCCAGTGTGGGGAGATCTTTTCCGCTTTCAGACTTGCTCACTGGCCTCTGGGATGCTCTCACAGGAACTCCACGAGATCTCGTGAGAACCTCCTAGAGCTCAGTAAGCAAGTCTGGGAGCTTAAAAGTGCTCCGCCTTGCTTGGAAGCTAAGGATAGTCACGCAAGGATGGTTCAGGTATAAGTGTTTTTGCATATCCACAATTTATCAGTAGAAGTAGTCATTGCTAAAAATGTCTGGAATGTGGTGCCTTAGATCAACGAATGCATAGGCTTCACAAGGTTTTCAGATTTCTTCGGTCAATTGCCTATGAACCGCTGCTGAATGTCAAGCTAGTTATGTAATTGTCAGTATTTTGCAGCCTGTTAGTGAGAAGTCAGTAAGATCACAGGCTAACTCTCTTGCCACCAGCATGTGTTTTGGGCTCTTGCAAATGTCTCATGGTGCATTCTCCGTTATGTAAGCAGACACAGTTTTAGAACCATCAGGTAAGTAGCAAAAATCAAGACTAGAGCCGGACAGTGTTAATTAGTGTTGTCATGAAGTGTATCCCAGTTTCAATAATATAAAAGTTTTATCGGCACCGAATCAGTTGCATGCTAATTGCAATTCACCTTGACATTGATAGTGCATTTAATGTTGGTAGAGAGCCCAACCGCTTTCTACTGTATGAATACTTAATCATGAGATGACTGTTTTGTATAGAACCTTGAAGCTTAAATGGCTATTGGCTACCATTTACTTAAGTAGGTCTTACAAGAACAAATCTTTGCACAATAGGGTCAGGTTTCGAAGGCTTGGGAAGTTAGCTGCTTTTTCCATTACATCCTTGTAATGGCATAAGAGTTAAGTTATAAAGATCTACATAGCCAACGTTCCACAGCTAGCTGAGGATTTGTGCATGCATTATATAGTATTACCCTTTGGTAGCAAAGCAAACGTGTAAGTCAGGGGTAGTCAACATGGTGCCCTCCAGATGTTGGACTCCATCTCCCATCAGCCTCAGCTGTCATGGCCAATGGTCAGAGACGATGGGAGCTGTAGTTCATCAACATGTGGAGGGCATTGTTTTGCTCACTTCTGCTCTAAGGTAAAAATGAATGTGCCAAGGAGTAGATTTGACCTACTCCTAGTATAGGAGAGAGAGAGAGATCATCCAAGAGGAAATCCCATAAGAATATGGTGTGTACATGTCATCATTTGGAAGGGTAGCTTTTCCCCATTATCATACCCAAGCACAAAAATCAGTGTTCAGTAAACCAGTGATGAGATGTTAAAAGGTAAAGGTAAAGGGACCCCTGACCATTAGGTCCAGTCGTGACCGACTCTGGGGTTGCGACGCTCATCTCGCTTTATTGGCTTAGGGAGCCTGCGTTTGTCTGCAGACAGCTTCCAGGTCATGTGGCCAGCATGACAAAGCCACTTCTGGTGAACCAGAGCAGCACACGGAAACGCCGTTTACCTTCCCGCTGGAGCGGTACCTATTTATCTACTTGCACTTTGTGCTTTCGAACTGCTAGGTTGGCAGGAGCTGGGACCTAACAACGGGAGCTCACGTTAGCATTAGCATATTAAGTGTGCATAATATGCGGAACAGAAATCTGATAATGTGGGATCTTGGACCTAGTAGCTTTCAGCTCTTACCTGTAATCCTATAGAGGTGTCAAAACAACCCAGGAAACACAGTTGCGGATGGGACCAGGGGTCTGTGTGCTGGCCGTACCCCTATCTACTTATAACTTTTATGTGCTGAGGTGGTCTTACCTGCCTCACCTCTCACCTTGCCGAATTGAGCTGGTTGGACTGAAGGGATATTCCAATCTTCCCTGCTACAGGGAATCCCATGGGATCAGGAATTCTAAGGGCCCTCGGCTTAATGCATATAAAATCCTCAATTCAGACAGGGTAGTGCACATGGGATCAGTTAGGCTGGGGTTGGTATACACTGTCCCTAGGCAGTTTGCAACCTTGTGTATTCTTTTGAACGCCAGAATAGGGTTTAGCAGCACGCCAGTTCTTCTGTCGACACGTTTTTCATAGTCGCTAGCAACAGCATACAACCTTTCAATTTAACGATGATAGCTCGCCACCCACAAACTAGCAGATACCTTTGCACTAGTGGAAATGAAAGATACATTGGGATCAAGCGTCTGCTGTGATCATCTGAAGCCCCATCACTGTTGAGAGAAGGATAAGCAAAGTCTGCGATTGGTATGTCTGCAGGAGATGGCTGCCAGTGATTCCAAATGGATTTGTAATGTCACTATCATACAACAATGAGACAAATCAAAGGAGGCATGTGCTTTGAAAAGCAAAGAAATGTTCAGGTTTTGATGTAATGCTACCTCTTGTGGCTTGCTAACCGTTTTGTTTGTGGTCCTGATCACATTTCCATAGGTTTGCTGTTATAAATTCACACATTGTGGATCTGTTGCTCTCTTGCTTCCTCTAATGCATGCAAGGGGGTTCTTTTTAAAGACCATCAGTATATACTCCCCCCAAACCTGTATCACTGGACCCCTGAGCAATTTCTGCCCTCCCCGACTTTCACTTTTCCGATCCTTTTTGTTATAATTTATACCTGCCACAAGTGTGCCTCTTCAGAGAGAATGGTAATCAAGTAATGCACCTATTACTTTTATTTATTGGAAAAAAAAGCTTGCAACCTTTTGCCTGAGCCTCTGGGCACATTTACATAATGAAATGGTTATCGTGGGGCGACCGGGATGCTTGCTGAATGCATAAGCATGTTCCACTTAAGAAAATGACAAAAGACGTTGTCCTCAAAACAGTCGCGGGAGGGTGCTTTAGGATATGGCTTGAAACAAAAGACAGAAGGTGTCTTTAGAGCATGGGTTCGAAAGCGAAGTGAAGCCCTCTCCTTGCCCTGGACCAAGCAGTGCAACATGGGTGGAGAACCCCATGCCTAGGGGTCAAGTGCAGCCCTCCTATTCGGCCCTTGTGATTTGCCCCAGGCCACAGCCCTTGCTGACCCTACAAGACACATTTGCCTGACAATGACACTTGCTTGTCTGGATGGAGGACAGAAAATCCTCTGTGTCTCTCTGTGTGTAGAAGCTGGCCTACTGAACAAAATTTAACCCACCCACTTTTGCTTCTGGCTCCTCCCACCACTGGCATGTGGTATTCAGGAGGTTACCCAGAAGGGAATGTGGTCCCCTGTCTGAAAAAGATTCCCCTCCTCTACAATTCTCACTCAGTGTGGGATGCAGATGACATCTAGTTGCACCTGATTATGTTCTCCCTGGCCAATAATGGCCAATAATGTTCAGTCCTTTCCTGGAAGAAAGCAGTAGTGAAGACTGCAAATGTTAGTTGCATTTTCATTTATTTATGCATTCAGTGTTTATACTGCCCTTTTATCAGAAGATCCGAGGGCAGAGTACAACATTAAAAACACATCGCAGAGCATCAGTGAGTTAAAAAAAAGAAAGATCACAGAATGGCCTTCATTGTAAAATGATCATCGTAATAACAACCTACTTCCCTGCACTTTCATAGTGATAGGCCTAGGTAAAGAGGAATGCTTTTGCCTGGTGTCTAAAGACTTGTAGTGATGGTGCCAAGTGAGTCTCTCTGGGGAGAGCATTCCATAGTCTGGGAGCCACCCTCCAAACCTCTCCTGGATGGGGTACCTAGAGAAGGCTCTCAGATGACAAGTCCAGGGTCTGGGTTGATTCATATGGGGAGATCCTTAAGGCGATCCTTAAGGCCTTGAGGTCCTGAGCGATAGTAGGTTAGAATCTTCCTCAACCAGGTGCCCTCTAGGTGGCCTGTATCTCCTGTCAGCCCCAGCCAGCATGGCTGGAGGTCATTGGTGATGGGGTTGTACTGCAAAAGATCTGGAGGTATCTGGTTGAGGAAGCCTGCTCTACATGCACACGTTGTCAGGGCTGGTGCTTTGGAGGCAAGCAAGTGTGTGGCTTGGTAGAGGTTCAGTCTGGCTGTCGTCAGTTCCTAACCATCTGGCTTAGGTGGAGAAGCCAGGCCAACACCAGAAGCTCAATAAGGGCACTGGATCCTGCTTGGCTGAATGCTACAGGATGCCCCTTGGCCATCTGCACTCAGGAAGTCTACATTTCATTCTCCCATGGTCATTCATTTGCTCCTGCTTCAAAGACATGGAAGAAATACATCATCCTCTGAAGAACTTGCCTATTGTTCATGAGTCACTTTTCTGGGCTTCAGTCTTTTCAGTCAGGCAGCCTGCATCCAGATTAGCAAAATGCAGAAAGGAAGGGTGGACTCGTCCTGAGGCTAGCTGGTTCTTATCCTCGCGTGCTGTAAAAGCTCAACCTTGTGAGTGAAGAAGGGTCACGGCTCTCCAGTGATTGATGGAACGGATGTCACTTGGTGGTAGGGTGCATGCTTTGCATGCAAAAGATTCCAGGATTCAATCCCTGAGTTTTCCTGGGAAACGCTCTCATGTCTGGTTCTCGGCAACTCTCCAAGGTTTCAGTGTAGAGCTAAACGGACCTACAGTCTGACTTTCATTGAGGAAGATTTCTCCATTACTGAATCTTCAGCTGTCCGAGGCTCGGTGGTGAGGAATGTGTGTGTCACACTGCCCTCACAAGCTCAGTACAGGGTGCTCTAGACTCCAGGGAGACATGATTGTGCCTTGGCTTGCTAGATAATATGGCCTCCTGTGACCCTGTTTAACAGCAGTGGCCACCTGAGCTTTAACAAGTCATTCTATTTATTTCTTGATCAGATGAAATCTTGGCTGGTTGCCTGTGCAGCAAAACTGGATCTGGGCTGTCTGCAGCTCTGTTAACCTTGCTTAATCTCTCATCTTGCTTCTGTTGCTTAGCCTCATGTGGATGATGGCTTGGATCTTGCATCTTCCCAAGCCTGGCCTTTATTCCAGATCCTCTGCAGATTCCTCATCCCTTACTCTCGTTTCTTGCAAATTAGCTGACAGGGCAGGCATGCTTTTGGCTACAGGTGTTAGAGACTATAGGGTGCCATTTTTGCCAGTCTTTTTGGGATGTAGTGGGCGTGGGAGGGGAAAGTTCCCTTTGAACAGTGTTTGCAGCTTTTCTGTGGAGGAAGAGACGCCTTGACAACAGCAACTTTTAAAAGGGCCTTTTCTGTAGTGGCTCCCCATTTGTGGAATGCTCTCCCCAGAGAGGCTTGCCTGGCGCCATCATTACATGTCTTTAGGCACAAGGCAAAAACATTCCTCTTTATCCAGGCATCTGGCCATTAAACAATCTTTGACCTTTTAAATGGGGGAGGGACTGTTATTGTTTTTCTGTGATGGTTTCATTGTCTTTTATTCGAATGCTGTGTAAAATACGTTTTTAATGTCATACATCTCCCTGTGGTCTTTGAATAAAAGGCAGTATATAAATAGAATAAATAATAAAAAAAAGAAAATAATTTTGTATCTAGAGCAAGAGTGGAGAATCTTAGGCCTGGGTGTCAAATGTGGCCCTCAAGTCCTTTTGGAGTGGCCCTCAATGACCCTCCTTTGCAAGCCCTAAACATTCACTGACTTGAATGTGTCTTTGAACTCTTAACAATGCCCCTTGTTTGCATGGATGGAGGATACAGAGAGGGGTGCATGTAGCAACTAGCCCACTATACAAAGATATAATTTGAAGCCATTGCCCCACCACTTTTTTCTCTGGCTCCACCCCACTACTGCCATATGGCCCTCGTAAGGATGCCCAGAAGAGAATGTGGCCCTTGGGCTGGAAATTCATTCATTCATTCATTCATTCATTCATTCATTCATTTCATTCATTCATTCATTCATTTCATTCATGTCATATATACCACCTTTTTCTTCCAAGGAGCTCAAGGTCCTCTTCCTCCCCCATTTCACCCTCACAACAACCCTGTGAGTAGGTTAGACTAAGAGATTATGACTGGCCCAAGATCACCCAGTGAGCTTCATTGTTGAGAGGGGATTCGAACCCTAGTCTCCTAGTCATAGCCCAACACTCTAACCATTGTGCCATGCAGGCTCTGCCTTGATCTGGTGAGTAGCAAAAACTGTTAGCACTCCCCGCCCCCCCTCTCTATTCTAATTAACTTTTTAGGAGATCGCATTCTTCTTATTTGTGGAAGTCTGCATTGTTGAAAAGCTGAGTGGAGTTTTTCAGGGCTTATTGCTAACCTTTACTCATCTATTTATCTTTCTCCCTGTAGTGCTCTCAAATTAATCCCCCCCTTGTTTATTTGTTTGTTGGACAGTTTGTTACTTCAGTTTGCCCAGGATCTTGATTTTAATGCATTTCCCAAGCTCCCTGTAGACGGCTCACTTATTTTGTCCCCAGAGACCTTCAAACCCAATGTTTGTTTTGGCCTTTCTTGGTCCAGTGAAAGCTTGGTGCTGCAATCAAATTGGTCCCCAAGGTGCCACGGCATCATTCTGTGTGTTCTGCTGATTAATACAACTGCAACCCTGGAATCTTCCCTGCCTTTTCATTAGGTCATTTCTAGGAAGAGTTTGTGCCTTAGCCTGAAATTATTTTATCTGGAATCAACCCCACTTATTTCAACAAAGGTGTTTAGGACTTCGTCCTTATGACTTATCCCAACATTTGGTCATCTAGTTCTGGAGCACCTAGAACTGGAGTGTAGAAAGCTTTGTCCTCTGTACCACACGATAAACCATCACCTACCTATTTATCTACTTGCACTGGCGTGCTTTCAAACTGCTAGGCTGGCAGGAGCTGGGATAGAGCAACGGGAGCTCACCCTATCGCGGGGATTCGAACTGTCGACCTTCTGATCAGCAAGCCCAAGAGTTTCAGTGGTTTAGACCACAGCACCACCCGCATTCCTATTGTTCTGCTAGTAGTTTACCCTTTGCTTTAATGAGGTATTAGGGACAGAGTAGAGGGAGAGCCACTGGTGTCCCCTCACATCAGCAACATCAAACTTGGTTGCGGAGGGTCACTGGCTGTGATGCGGGCCAGACCTTTTCTGGGGAAATTTCCCACAAATGGAAGATTTTTCTGCATTTTATTTTTCCAAGGATAGGTGTCGTGTTTCGTAGGTGCATTGAGTAACAATAAATGGATGCCAGTTGCAAATAAAATATTAGGCAATTTCGGCAGGTCAGTGTTTTGACCTTTGTTTGCTAAATACAAGTAAGATAAGCCTGCTAGCGAGATTAGATTGCTGTCTAGGACAGAATGCCCTCCGGATGCTGTGAATCTCAACCTCCCCATCACCCATGACTGTTATTCCTCACCATGGTTCTTACTGGCTGGGGCTGATCTGAAGGGCCATCTCTGCTCTAGGCCATCAGAAAATGTTTCCAACACAAAACATAGACTTTCTATGCTTCTAGTTCAAAATAATGTAATTTTCGCATAGGAGGATTTTCTGGAAGCCCCACACCACAGGGTTTTGTGTTTTTTTTTTGCAAGAAGGCTGGCCTTTTGCCCAAGATTTTGTATCGAGGTGTGTGCTGGAAGGTGGTCATAAACCCATAAAAAACAACAAACTCTAAACACATCTTTGTTTTAAACACACTAGGTTTTATTAATTCAAATTAAATTAGGGTTTAAGTGCCAGGTACCCCAAGCGCTCATCTAAGGCCCTTGATCCCAGGCGGCCTGCCATGTTCCATTCTAAACAGAGAAGTTCTGTTTGTCCAATGTGGCATTATCTGATGAAACAATGTTTGCATTTCCAAGCATAAAACCGCAAGGGAACCGAGAGCCCTCTCTAAACCACTTGGAGTAATGGCAACAGTGCAGCAGTAGACGTGCGTCATTCTAAATTCCTCCTTGAAAGTAGCGCTGGAGGAGTGCTCTGGCTTCAAGATGGGTATGGCATGATTATACCTCGGCAAGAGCTCTGCAAGACTGGTGTTTTATTGTGTGTGCATACTGCTGCATGTTCCTGAAGTTACTGGTAGATTTATTCTGCTTTGGTTTGTTCCACAATGCTTCCCCAGTGGTACCACTTTGTTGCTGTCTAGAGGGGCTGTGGTGCCTTTTAACCTCCTCTCTTCTCCAGCCTAAGGGACACGGGTGGCGCTATGGGTTAAACCACTGAGCCTAGGACTTGCCGAGCAGAAGGTCAGCGGTTCGAATCTCCGCGACGGGGTGAACTCCCGTTGCTTAGCCCCTGTTCCTGCCAACCTAGCAGTTCGAAAGCACCTCAAAGTGCAAGTAGATAAACGGGTACTGCTCTGGTGGGAAGGTAAACGGCGTTTCCGTGCACTGCTCTGGTTCGCCAGAAGCGGCTTAGTCATGCTGGCCACATGACCCGGCAGCTGTACGCCGGCTCTCTCGGCCAATAAAGCGAGATGAGCGCCGCAAACCCAGAGTCAGTCACGACTGGACCTAATGGTCAGGGGTCCCTTTACCTTTTTACTTCTCCAGCCTGCACTTCTGCCTCTGATTCTGCCCCAGCCTCTTCCTACTTACTAAACCCTATTACCGTTTCAGCTTCCGACACATCTCTCTCCCAGTCTGCTCCCTCTGACCACTCATTGTTGTCCCACCAACAATAATTGAAATTGAAATACTTTATTGTCACTTGTACAATTTGTATACAGTGAGATTACACAAGCAACCCCCACTCAGCTCTCTTAGTCTTAATTCCCCTTGTTTACTCACACACACACCCCAAACCCGAAAGTCAGTTGCCCTGTTGTTAGCTTTTCATTCAGCAGCCTAACAGCCCATGGATAGAAGCTGTTCTTTACCCTGTTGGTGTGACTAATCATGCTTCTATATCTTCTGCCCAAGGGCAGGAGATCAAGAAGGTACTAGCCAGGGTGTGAATCATCTCTGAGAATTTTCCTCACTCTCCTGAGGCAACATTCTTCTGAGATGTCATCCAGTGGATTCACGGGACAGCCCATAATATCTTGTGCTGTATTCACTACCCTCTGTAGGCACTTCCTATCTGTTGATGGCAAACCAGCGTACCACACCGTGATGCAGTATCCCCTGGCTCTGAGCCTTCCTCCCCTGGGGGTTCCCTTGGGCGTTCCCCAGCTCTTGCCTCCCACCACTCCTCGGCATCCAGCCAGTCCATGGCATCGGCTGTATATGGTACATTTTGTTTAAGTGATATTTCTTTCATTTCAAATTTCAGCATTCTATGCCTGTAACACTGAGCTGGCCTTGTGGATCATTGACTCCCCCCATCTCTTGCTGATAGTATGGTCATCATATTATTTCAGAATGGATGTTAAGGTGCTCGGATATTGCTTGATGTGGACTAGAAACAGCTGCATTGCCCAGGAGCCGAGGTCCCATTCTTGAGCCAATTGGGTGCTCAGAATTAATGCTCAAAGGGAATGAAAGGACATGTGAGCCAATATCACTTAGGTTTAGGGATTGAAAGAAATTCAATTCGTTTTGCAATTAAAGGTGAGCCGGTCTGATTTGCACTTGTGTGAAACAAGTACAGGAACTGAAACACAACCATGCTTTGAAATTTGCACTTCTCTGAATTTTGAAATGCAGTTCTCCAGATGAGTAACGTGTACAAAAACGTCGCTGCAATAAAAATGCATATAGTAGTGACAGTAGCATACAAAAATGTGTTACGTTGGGGCAAATTGCGTTGCAAAAATGTGTGTGTTAGGCAAATTGTATGTACACACGTATATTAGAAGAGATGCACACTAAAACGCTGAATTTCCACGAGGCCTTTATTTTAAATGCAAACTGAATTTATCATTGGAAAAATGAGAACTGAAAGAAACAGAAAGTGGACAGATTTGTCCTCTGGTCCTTTTGAACTTGCACCTGCTTTGTATTAAATTAGGGGTAAATGGTGCTCTGAGATACATACATATAAATGATGTGAATCCAAGAAATAATGGATGGTTTTGCCGCAAGACAAACTCATAACCTATAAGTATGTTTTATATCTAGAAGTATATTTACTAAATATTTCATTGAAGATTAACCTAGATGTCTGTGTGTGGCATCAGCTTTGCTATTGCTTACAGTCTGGTATTAAATCAATGGAAGTGCAGCATCATTCATTTCTGTATAGTCAATGCACTATACTTAGACTTTTAGAAGTAATCTAAAATTCATTTTCCCTCATCTGTATAGATTTTCCTTGACAAAGAGAGAAATACTGATGCGGCATTGGAATAATCTCTTGATCCCATGCTAGGAAAGGTGCTTAGAGCTGCCCTCTGAAGTGCAACTTATACATATTTTAAACCTCCTCTGCTCTGAAAAACAAATCCACATATTTTTATCACTGTTTGAATAATATGTGTAATCCCCCCCATTTAAAGCCTGCTATAGTTTTACAGTTTTGACTTTAGACTTATCTGAGTGATATTTCCCGCAAGGTAATTTCATGCACAGGCATTACTTCTCTGTATATGGCCATCGTTGTACACATTTCTGTGTGTACTGGCGATGAGTCCATTCCCAAGATACACATAGCAAAAATAGACATGCATGCTTTTGGTCTGGTGCAGATATAACCCTGGAAATCCCAAGGAAGATTTTTTCTAAAGAAGCATTGTTTGTTCATTTATGTATACCACCGTTTCAGAGGAAAGACCTCCCAAGGACACTTGTAAGCATAACTAAAATACTATTAAAAACCAATTTTAAATGCATGCAGAATGAACTCAAAATAGCAGCAGTTTTACTCAAATTACTCAGAATGAACTCAAAATAGCAGCAGCTTTGGTTTTACTAAAAGGTTTCTAAGTTTGGGGCTGTATGTTCTCAGTGCTGGTGGTCGGAGCTGGTGGTATGGAAGTAGCCTTGGGAGTGAACACAATTGTACCCTTCTTCCACTTTATTCTGGCATGAATTCCCACTCCCTTAAGTAGCGTGAGTGTGCCTGAATTCATGTCTTGCTGTGGGCTTCTCATAGGCATCTGATTGCCACTGTGTGTACTGAATGCTAGATGGGCCTCTGTTCTGATTCAGCAGGGCTCCTATTACATTTTCCTTAACCATGGTTTAGGATTACATTTGCGCCAGTGCTCACTGTGGTTAACACTAAACTAATCCGGGTTTGCCAAAGCTCTTTGGGGCCATCTCAGTAGGATGGTTTGGATGATACTCAAATGGTCTGATCAGGTCCATCGCATATCTGGAGCCAGCAAAGAAGTCCTGTCTCATCCATCTGGAAAACGGCCTTTCTAAATGCAGTCCATGAACTTACACCAATCTCCCATGATTAACTGCTTAGATAAGAACAGGGGAATTCACTATGTAATTTTAGTACCTGCACATAGGATTTTACCCGTGGAGGCTGCATTTAGACAGGCCATCTCCGTATGGTTGGCAAAGGTGCTGTTGACTGAAGATGAGATCGGATCAGTTTAATCTGAGCTGGCCCAAAATGGTGGCCAAGATGGGAATCCCGGCAAACGCTAACCATGATATGTGTTTGGTGCTGATGTACTACTAATCTCTGGTAAAGGATGGGGGACTTCACGCATGAGCCCAGTATGGACTGACTCCAACTTTCAAACCAGGGTTTGCTGGGAATTAGAATTCCAATTGCAGTGTATTGCAAGGCAGAATTGTTCCCCCCCCCCTTAATGGAAATGCTTCCTACTATTTGGAGAAATTGTCTCCTGTGTCTGAATTGTAAGGCTTGCAGTAAAGCAGAGTTGTGAAACCTGAGATCTAATTTGATTTGGAACGTAATGCAGATCGCAGTTTACTTATAGTTTGTATGACCTGTGGCTTGTGTTCTGTGTCTTTGCTTGAGCATCCTACATGAGCAACCTTGGATCAATGGTGCAGGAACTTGTTAATACCCTGAGAGGCTTCTGGGATTGTTGAGAGAGCCTTGGGAAATAGTTGTAGACCTTTTTATTTTATTTTTTATGTGTTCTGAATGCAGGCTCCTGTCCCGTCCCCCCTTCTGTCAAAAGCGCTCTGCCATTCTAATCATTCAGAATCTGTTAACCTATCAAGCATGTGGCCGGTGGCCATACCCAGCTTGCCAGCCATGTGCCATCCTGCCAACTACTTGATTACCCTCCTGTTTTTATGGCTCCAAGCAAGCCTCGGAAAACCCAGGGGTTTATCAAGTTCGCGGCAGGCAGCAGTGCATGGCTGGAATGTGAACAGAAGCCGACATTTGGCTTCCAGTCCCTTGTGAATACACACACACCTTCTGTTCTTAGCTGCACAGAATATGTCTGGAAAAGCCCACTGTTGGAACAGGATTGTATCTGGACAATGGATAGTCCCCTCTACTTGGTTGGAATAGATGGTCCAAAAATGTTTGTAGCTGAGTGGTAATGCACGCAGGGTGAAGAGAAAAGTCAAAGCCAGTAGCTTTAAAGGACCAGATGGAACCTGGTGGATCTTCTTGGGCCACCTGATTCCTGCTGAGTTGCCAGCTCCACTGCCACCTTTCACTGCCTGCAGTGGTGGCACTCCAGCACGTTGGAAAAGAATCCATCGGATCCCTCTTTTGACCTGTTGGTACACAGAGTAAGGTGTGTGGATCCCACTTGCAGAAACCATGGGCTGAGACCCTGACACTTCGTGTGTAGGAGCGTCTTCTTCTTTATGATAACATTTTTTTTTAATTTTCCAAAAAGAAAATAAGATCATAAACCAATTTTTGAACCATCATTTTTTGGTTGATTTCTCTCCACTCCATGTGTAGGGGCTTCTCATGCTTGCTGAAAATGTGGGTGCTGGGCAGTGCATCAGGTGGAGGAGCTAGCCCATAGAGCCCCTGCAAACATCCACACACAGAGAGAGGCAGATTCCTCCTACTTAGTCCTCCAGTGAAACCTCATAGTGCCTAGATTATTTCTGTGTTCACAGCATGTCACATATGTTATCTTGGTAATCCTACAGCAATTCTGTAGGTGTTGTTGTCTTCATGCTACAAGAGACTTGGTTGGAGAGATAAGAGATACACTTGCTTAAAGTCACCCTGTGTGTTTAGAGACATGGAAGCCCCTGGCTCATCCTTTTAGCCACCAAGCTTACCACTTTAAATGTAATGCAGATGAGAAACGGCTTTTGCTTTATGTCAAACGGCATAACAAGTAAATAAAGCTGGTGATCATATGGATATTGTTGGTGAGTAAATCTCTCAAGGAGACAACTTCAATTCCCCCACTTATGACAGCTGAGATTATTTTCCACTCCGTTACAATTATTTCCTCCAAATTGTTCACATATTCAGTTACCCAAGTAGGTTGTAAGTGCTCTATCTGTATAAGCATTTGGGGGGGGGAATGTTGTCAACGTACACTGAGCTGCTGGAGTGCAACAAATCAATCTTTCTTACTTCTTAAATGAATTCGGTGACCAGTTGGCACTTCCAAGGTGGCTTACGAATGTGTCAGGGCATATTCAGATTTCATTTCATTTCTGCACGTTTTTGAGAAGCAGTTGTCATCTGGACATGTGTAGAAGCATTGGCAAGATCCTGCCAACACACTGAAAATTCTTGGGGAGTTAATTATTCGACACATGGAAGTGACAGCGAGAAACCCTCCTTATTTTGGGTTTTGTGTCAGTGCATGACCTTAATCAAGATTAAGGCTCAAGAGAGATGGGCTCAAGATTAAATATACATCATAAAAATCATTACTTGGGGAACCTCTCCCCCAGTCTTGGCATCCTAAAAACGAAAGCCCATCAACAAATATTCAGTGTGCAGAAATAAATTGCACCTGGCCATTTTCTCCTTTAGCTTGTTTGGGATATATTTTAACTGTGTACTTTACATGAAGAACCATTATGAACCTCAGGCAAGCATGCAGAAGCATTTTAACTGAGCAATTCAACTTGGGGGAAGAGATGAAAAATACTTCGTTTTGGGGTGGGAGGAATCATAGCCCAACACTGTCTTTAGCATATGCACCACCAGAGTTCAAATAT
This sequence comes from Podarcis melisellensis, assembly GCF_964234715.1. Classification (NCBI taxonomy): domain Eukaryota; kingdom Metazoa; phylum Chordata; class Lepidosauria; order Squamata; family Lacertidae; genus Podarcis; species Podarcis melisellensis. The sequence continues at coordinate 19,584,413 of NC_138537.1, forward strand.
CTGTCCAGCGACCCCGTTGTGAATGACAAGTGCTGCCGCTGGCGCAGCGCGTCTTTGGTAAATGAGCACACAAAGTCGAAAGTCCTTTAGTGAAACAGTAGGTATACATTTCGGTAACACCTAGGTATATATGTATTTTGTTTTTCTAGCTTGATCAAAATTATTATTTCGTAACAGGTAGATAGTTAAGAGCTTAGGCAGCTTCAGCGCCTGGCGCCCCGCCCCCCAGAAATCAGCGCCTGGGTGCCCCACACCCCTTGCACCCCCTGGTAAAGATGGCCCTGTCACAGCCCCCCCTTTCACCTGGATTCTTGCAGCTCCCCTTGGCTGGCATTGGGAAGCAGAGGGGCCGTCACAGGCAGCCCTTCTGCCGCAACAGCTTCCCTGCAATCCACTTCCACTTTGGATTTTATTAGAGTATGGCTGCTGCTGACCTCAAGGGACAAGGGAGGAAAGCCGAGATTCTTCGCAAACCTTGGCAAGAGAAAAATTGGATTAAAGATGGTGTTACGGTTGTGAAGCATTTGGGTTACTGATAACCTTGGCTCTAGGGAAGGAGTTTGGCCGAAAGGCTGGCAGGATGGGGGGAGCTGCCTGCAGTTTGCAGAGTAGCGCAAAGCAAACTGAGGGATTTGTACTTTTCCAGTTTTCTCTTTGCCAGATATAACAGGTGGATTCTAACAGGGGCTTTTGTGCTAACCGAGACCACGTCTGTTTCTGCGAAGTAGGACACTTGATTTTTTGCAAATCTCCCCCTCCTCTCCCACTGCAGCCTCTGCCCCCCCCCAAAAAAAACCCTGGAGGGTTGCAGTAGGTAAGGGAGATTTGGCCAAAATTGGGTACCTCGCCTTGTGTGAGCAGAAGTGCTTTCTGCTATCACAAAGCTCCACAATAGTTTTAATTTTACAGTGGTACCTCGGATTACATACGCTTCAGGTTACATACGCTTCAGGTTACATACGCTTCAGGTTACAGACTCCACTAACCCAGAAATATTACCTCAGGTTAAGAACTTTGCTTCAGGATAAGAACAGAAATTGGGTGGTGGCAGCACAGCGGCAGGCCACATTGGCTAAAGTGGTGCTTCATTTTAAGAACAGTTTCAGGTTAAGAACAGACCTCCAGAACGAATTAAGTACTTAACCCGAGGTACCACTGTATTTATATTACCAGGGAGTCCTCCTTCTTTCTTGTTTCCCTGTGAATCAGGTTGTTTAGGTGCAAGGCCTCTCTTTAGAATCCACCCAGAGACCCTGACTAGAGCCTAACTCTCTTTTATTTGATGTTAACCAAGAGCTGAACCTAGGATTGGGGTGGGGGCTTTGTGCAAATTTGGGGGTGCCATGAAAGCAGAACATTACACACACACACACAGAGAGAGAGAGAGATATAGATATAGATAGAGAGTGCTATTTACTACTACAGTCATACTTCGGGTTGAAGTAGCTTCAGGAAGAGTACCGTATTTTTCGCACCATAGGGCGCACCGGACCATAGGGCGCACCCAGTTTTTTTGGGGGGGAATAAAGGGGGGAAATTATTTTTTCCCCCAGGCGCGAGCTTCCCCCGACCCCAGCCCCCAAACAGGCAGCTCTCTGCAAGCCGTGGGAGCGCTCCCGCTGCTTGCGGAGAGGTCCGCGAAGCCTGGGCGCGCTGATCTCAGCGCGCGCAGGCTTCGGCATGCTGGCAACTCTCCGCAAGCAGCGGGAGCCCAGCGCTGGGCTCCCGCTGCTTGCGGAGAGGTGTGCGAAGCCTGGAGAGCGTGAGGGGTCGGTGCGCACCGACCCCTCTCACTCTCCAGGCTTCAGCAAAAGCCTGCATTCGCACCATAGGACGCACACACATTTCCCCTTCATTTTATACATATTTTCGGGCTGCGCTTCACGGCGGCCCGGAAGTAACAGAGCGCGTTACTTCCGGGTTTCGCCGCTCAAAATGATGTCATGCGCATGCGTGGAAGCGGCAAATCGCAACCCGCGCATGCGCAGATGTGGGTCGCGTTCGCTTCAGGATGCGAGCGGTGCTCCAGAACGGATCCCGTTTGCATCCAGAGGTACCACTGTATTTATTCTTTCTTTCCTTCCTTCTTTCTTTTTCACCACCATAAGGGCATCATTAGATTTTTGCCCCAGAGGCCTATTTTCATGCTTCTGATACTCAAGAGACCCTCTAGAATGGTGCTGGTTACAGGGGTGGGGGGTGGGGACTGTAACTGGAGGAGCGATTGGGTAGAAATAAGGAACAGTACCTTTAGAATGACTGGTTGTTCCTTCCGCTGGCACATTGGGCTGTTTGGATCCTAGCCACCCGCAGCACCAAGTATTTTACCCTACAAAAGCTAAATACAATTTATGAGGTTATACCCACTGACTCGCTGTTAATGTTTTTTCACAGATCCCCCCCTCCCCCCCCGGCAGTCCATTCCTGTTTATGTTTAGGGACGCACTTCCTTTGCTCAGACTATTATCTTGAGGCAACTTTATGGTGAGACGTTATAAGAAAGGAGCCTCTTCAGAGATGTTATTGTGATCTTATTGTTTATACTGCTGAGGTTAAAAGTGTCCCTCACTGCAATTGCTTTTCAATCAAGAAAAGGGAAGTTGCCTGTTTTCAGTTATATAATTGCATTGGTTGTAAAATCCTGAAAAATATTTTTGTCTCCTTTGACACATGTTTGTGTGCCCTCAAAATGGTATAATCTGTGGGGAGAAAAATCTAATTTTAAGACTTTCCGTCTGCCTGGATAAAAGGGCTTGTTCCCCCCCCCCCTCACCTTTGAAAATGTCCAATTCTTTCACCACTAATAGGCACAAATATTTCCATCCCAGCTTGTTTTGCTGTAAATTAAATGTGCCAGAAGCAATGGTATTTTCATTCCTAAAATTGGACCTGTAAGTTAGAACTATAGACCGAGGAAAGAGATTCTAACCAGATGCACTGATTAAATGTTCACTAATTTTAACAGAAATCCGTTTGTCAGGTTCCTTCAGTCAACTTTTGTGAGTTCTTAATCTTTTGCCGCTTTTGGGAACCTGGTACAGTCCAGACCCCACTTTTTTTCACTATGAAAATACCAGACCTTCGCACAGGTTTCCAGTGTGTTTTATTATTTGTAATGTGAAGTCTAGCACACCGGTGCTACAAATGTGTTTGATGATACTGTAAACATGCCATAACTTCAGACGGGGCTATCTCAACACCAATAATTATATAAAAACAGACCTGTAGTAACACATTTCTTCACTATAAAAATGTAAGACCTGCAGCTCTCAGAGGTGATAAGAAGGGTTGGAGGATAGGGTTGGAAATCAGGGTGACTTTGATGGATTGGAAAAGTGGTCTGAGAGTAATGAGGAGGAATTTAATAGAGAGAGGAATAGAGGTTGCTGGGAGGTGTTGCACAAGAGGGAATGAAAAATCTTTTGGATGAAGATGAAGGGGCAGGCCGAGCCTCCCCAAGCTGAAAGAACCTTTGCATCCTCCTCTGAGTGTAACAACACAGTGTTCATTCTAGTTTTCAAGCAAATGGTGTGTTGCATGAATGTGCAGTATCAGAAGGGGCTTTTTAATTATTATTGTAAAAATATCTCCTGCCCTTGAGGGCAATCCTCAAGCCAGTGCACAATAAAACACAGTTACTGCGTATAAATACTTTTTTTAAAAAGTGCTTAGAGTATCAGACTAATACCAAGGCTCCAATCCTCACTCAGCCATCACTGCCTCAACCTAACCTACATCACAGGGTTGTCATGGCGATTAAATGAGGAGGGGCAGAACCATGTATGCCATCTTGAGCTCCTCGGAGGGATAGAATTGCAATAAACAAATAAAATATGGGGGAACAGTCGCATAAATCAAATCACTGAATACTTTAAATATCATAACCAGCACTTGGAAATCCAGATAGCCAGTGCGGCTGGTACAGTAATGGCATCAAGTCCAGCTCCCAACACAACTTGGGAGTTGTTCTAGGTCAGTGGAACCTTCTGCACCATCTTTGATGGGAGCCCTATAAAGAGTGCTTTGCAGTGGTCCTGTCTGGGCATGGAAAACTAAGGCAAGAGAGACCTGCCTGGCTGCCACAGCCTGAGCTCCCCCAGTTGTGGTGCAAAGTCCCTCAACTTTGCATTTGGTCTTTCTGGGGGATAGTGTCCTGTCCTTGCTTGGCTTAAAGCTCCCAGGGCAGGCTGGGTTAAATCAGTGGCACACATTGGAAGGGAATAATCACAACCAGAAGAGCAGACTGCTCTGATAGAGCAGGGTGTAGAGAGGGGTCTGTCAGGACCATGGACAGGTCACTATGGCAGGTGCTGGATGGTACTCATCATCTATTGAGAGATGATTGTCACAGCAGCTTCCTAGGTTAAGGCTGGCCGGCCTGCACCTGTCTGTTTCTTAAAGGTCCATTGTCTGAGTCTGCAGCTGCTGACTTTTGCAGCATGAGGGTGGGGACAAAATCTTTGTAGAATAGGTCAGTTTCTACACCATCTCTCCTCCATCGAGACAGGCAAGAGGCATTATCAGAATTCAAGGACATGTTCCACCTAGGCAAAAAGACTCTGGGTGCAATGTGTGTGACCTGGGGAGAGTTCTGAAGGCCAGGTAGAAGGGCCCCTGGGCCAGAGGTTCCTAACCTTGCCACAAGCTCGTTGGTAATGGGCACAATAGAAATGCTCCAGCATCACCTTTTACAACCATTCTTCCAAAAAGACTGGACCTGCTTGAAAAGCACTCTTCCCATGACCGATCTGGATAAGCAAACTAGAAGGATACTATGGCTAGCAGTAAAGTTTGGGATATCAATGACTGGATGGCTTTGGAGGAATGGGCTGGGAGCCAAGTGGCTGCAGATTTTTGTGATGCTGGATCAGCTGAAGCATCTCCAGATTCTGTTTTAGACGTGAGAGAGCAAAATACAGGACAGAAAGTCTGCAGAACACTTGTGCTTGCTGATACTTCTTAGCACAGTGTGTGGCAAATTCTGTCTCTCTCTCTTTATGAATGTTTTTTCCAAAATGATCACCTGGAAGAGGCTATTGAGGAGCAAGTGGGCTCAGCAATACATAAGAAGGACTCTGCTGGATCACACCAAAGCCTTATGTAGTGTAGTATTCTGTTTCCCTAGCAGCCAGCTAGATTATCATGGAAACACAGAAAGCTGCCATTTATTGGTCATGAGCCCATCTATCTCAGTGCTCCCCTCTCCTTCTGCTGTTTCCCAACACGCCAGGAAACACACTAGACAAGTGTGCAAGACTCGTATTACCTCAGGGTTGTGGCTGAAGCCCCTCAAATAAGTGGTGACTACCAGGTTGAAAACAAACACACCCACCCAAATAAACCTAGCAAGACCTGTATGAATTGTGTATTCCTTTTGGAGGGGGCCAAATATATTGTCTTGTGTGGTTCTAATGCATGTACACTATTTGTTGTTTAAATGTGGGCTCGAGAGGGCTATAGCCATGATGAGTAGTGAGATGGAGAGAGAGAGAGAGCTTATCAATAATATTCTAGCCTTCCTTTCTAAATTTTCATCCTTAGTTTTAAAAGTTGCATGACACTTTATGCGCCTCCTTCCGGCAGCTCCGGCAGCCAAGCTGGTGCAAAATGTATTGCTCTGCTTTCCTTTGGACCACATCAGCAAGGGCAAGAGGGGGGGTGTCTTGTCATCTGGGCTGCCCAGGACCCCCCCCCCCCACACGCACACTGCCCAGGCTTGCACCCCGAGGAAGTCATTTTGGTGCAGCTAGTGCCTGTATCTTCCTAACCATGGAAATGGCAATAAGGCATTTTACTAGTTGGAGGGGGAATCCCACCCCCCACAAACCTTTGTCTGTTTGGAAAACAAAACACTGCCTATTTCATTCTGAGCAACAGATTAGCTTAATTTTCATATTTATTGGAACCCTGATGCACAAACCCCTGATGTACAAACCCCAAATTCAGGTCCCCTTCTATTCTTTTCTGAGTGTGACTATAGTACATTGGGTTGGATGTTTCTCTCGTGTGTATTTCTGAGCAGTCATTTAAAATACCTCTATCATTTATTTTTGTTCTCTTTTTCAATGTAGTAAAGGATGAATGAATGTGGACAGTGCCAGTTGGTACAATTCCCTTTCTTAAGTGGGACAATAGCGCTTTGGCTCGGGCCTCGGGTTTTTCCAGATGATTAGACAACCTTCATCCGTCTAGTCTCTTGCCACATAATTCTTTGGCTCTTTATATTCCCTGACACTTTTATAGCTATTGCATAGTGCTGGTAGCAAGTTAATTATCTAATCACCTGTTAACCTGGAGGAGAAACCCAACTTTCTTTCAAAGGAAGTTGTTCATGTTGTCATTAGAGATTTCATCACAGCACATGCTTAAAGGCAAATGACTCTGGTTTTGCAGCTTTGACGCGAGCACAGCACCTGTGCCAATTTGATTTATTCAGCTTGATCAGGAAGCCTGCTCATTCAGGAGTGCACATGAACTTCACTCACATGTGACCCTGGAATGGGCTACCTTCTTGAAATGAACTAAATAATGAACCGTGTGCGGAAGTTGATGGAGTGATGCCTGTTGTTGGTCGAATCCGGCTAAGTTAGAGTAGACCCACTGCAATTAATGAACTTAAGTTAAGCATTTCCATTATTTCCAGCAGGTCTACTCTGTCTAGAGTTAGCACTGGTTACAACCCTATGCTTTGAAAGTAGATGGTCAGTGGAACCAATCCAATTTCATAAAAAATCACATTGTTGGCTGGGAATCTTAAATTACCAATTGGTATATCTGTCCTTTCTCTTAAGGAGTTTGGCATTGTGCATGGCAGAGCTTTCCAAACTGTGTGTTGCGGCACATTAGTGTGTTGGCTGCAGTGTGTCTGTGTGTCATGCAAACGCTTCCCGCGCTCTTCTTGGGGCTGGAAAGGGGTTAGTTGAACCTCTGGCTTGCTAGTAAAACTGAATTACTGTGTCGCGAAATGATGCTTGTCCAAAAAGTGTGTCACCAACATGAAAAGCTCTGGTGTGCAGCTTCCAAACCCGCTCTAAACCCTGTGAGATAGGCTAGACTGAGCTCATGCAATGGGATGAGATTTACCAGTAATCTTAGTCATAGAGTGGGGAGTAGGACCATCATGGATGTAAGGTTTTGTTTTGAAACCACTAGGAGCAAAAAGCAGCTGGAGGGAGGGGATAACTTAGAGCAGGAAACTAGCAAGGGAAGAAAGAGTTAACACCACTTTGCGCACTGTGCAGTTCTGATCCAGATTGCCCTATTTCACCCTTCTGGCTAATTTTTAATTAAAAAAAAGGTTGATCCTTGGGCACCATTAGTGCTGTTTGAGACCAGACCTGGGTGGGGATAATGCTGTGAGAATTGCAGGTTTAAGTTGTGTATTGTTGAAATAATTTCATGTATGTTGCTTGAAGCTCTTTTTAGCCTCTTCCCTGTGGCTTGTATACATATGATGGAACATGGAAAGGGATCTCCAGATTCCTCTTACATATTAGCTTTCAAAATCAATTAATTGTCAACTGATGACCAGGCAGGAAAAGTGGATTCACAGTGGGCAGATATCGATCCTCTTGCCATTTCTGGAACGGGTTTTCTATCTGAAGCTCCATATTTTCCCCTACATTTTCTTTCTTCTTGTAGGGGTTGTCTGTGTCTGACAGTGTCCCTTTAAAAATACGTTTTAACCTCTCCACTCTGCATGGTCAGTGGCTGTTGGGTCACTATTAATGGGTGCAATTTGTTAGAAGTCAGAAGATTATTGCTGTCGCAGGTTTTTTCTCCAGAACACTGAGTTCCACCGTAACATTTCTGATTTGCTGAGCAGGACTGGATGGGATGAGGAGAGAAACTTTTGCAAAGTTAGCCTATTAAAAAGGCTGAACTGTAGCCATAACAACACTCCTGTTATTCAAGTCTTTGGCTATCTTGAGGGTGTCTTTTATACTTGGGATGTAAAGTCTGTGGCCTCCCAGATGTTGCTGCACTGCAACTGTAGTGCAGCCACACCTGAAGAGCCACAGATTCCCCACCTCTGCAATACATATCCCCTCAGCCCTCCCAAAAGTTCATGCAGTGACGACAAATCATCAGCTCGTTTTCTTCAGTGCCCATGAAAACGTCTATGGAAACTTCCTAATTTTCTGGCTGAGTCTTCCTCCCTCCATGTTCCCAATCTCCAGATGTGTACATGTTGGCTGTGCTTTGTTTAAAAGGGCCTTGTGTCTTCACGAGCACTGATGTACCCAGTACAGTGGTACCTCAGGTTACAGACGCTTCAGGTTACAGATGCTTCAGGTTACAGATTCCACTAACCCAGAAGTAGCACCTCAAGTTAAGAAGAAGAAGAAGAAGAAGAAGAAGAAGAAGAAGAAGAAGAAGAAGAAGAGTAGTAGTAGTAGTAGTAGTAGTAGTAGTAGTTTGGATTTGATATCCCGCTTTATCACTACCCTAAGGAGTCTCAAAGAGGCTAAGATTCTCCTTTCCCTTCCTCCCCCACAACAAACACTCTGGGAGGTGAGTGGGGCTGAGAGACTTCAAAGAAGTGTGACTAGCCCAAGGTCACCCAGCGGCTGCATGTGGAGGAGTGGAGACGCGAACCCAGTTCCCCAGATTACGAGTCTACCACTCTTAACCACTGGCTTAAGAACTTGTTTCAGGATGAGAACAGAAATTGTGCTCCAGTGGTGTGGCATCAGCAGGAGGCTCCATTAGTTAAAGTGGTGCTTCAGGTTAAGAACAGTGTCAGGTTAAGAATGGACCTCCAGAACAAATTAAGTTCTTAACCCGAGGTACCACTGTAAATCGAAACCGACAAAACGCCATGGAGGTGAAATCATGGGATTGGGTTCAGATGCTGATGCAGAGCACCATGGCTCAGCATCTCAGAGGCCCCTCTCCTGCGTTATGTGTGGCGATACCTAAATAGGAGATAAAGCAGGACTTGTGAACAGTGGCAGTGCACATTTGCTACAGCGCTTATTCCAGGTCATGATTAAATCCCTGCTTGGGGGCTTCTTTGAGATACCTGCTTGGCTACTGGGGGGAGGGGAACAGAATATCATACTGGGAAATCTCAGGCCAGGGACCACTGCCAACATGGCCCTTTGGACTTTGCAGTTCACACCCTCTTTCCCAGGTCGTACCCTTCAATGACCCTGCACCTTCCCCAGGCATTTTTTGCCTGGCTGGAATGTGTCCTTGAACCGCAATAAGGCCTCTTGCTTGCCCTGGGTGGACGATCGTAGCACTGTAGAGTTGGAAGAGACCCTGAGGATCATCTGGTCCAACCCCTTGAAATACAGGAATTTGCAGTTGTCCCATATGGGGATCAAACCTGCCACCTTGGCATTGTCAGCACCTTGCTCTAACCATCTGAGCTATCCAGAATCAAGAGATGTGTGGCAAGAGGATTGTGGCTGTGTGTAGAAACCTCTGACATTCGCTGTACAAGGGCAAGAGGCGAGCATAGTATCCCATCCATGTCATCCTCTGGCCTCTCCCTCGGGCTGCAAAAGTTCCCTACTAGATGTACCTGGGGTATTTTGGGGGGTCCAGTCAAGCAGGGCTCATTTTATATTAAATGCATGGATGAGTCCAGCCTACCCTCACAGAAATCTAGGCAGGGAGATAAGCAAAGTCATGTCATCGAACCTGACAATTTAATTTTAAAAACTTATGGATTGGAAACAAATTTGTTTCAGCTTTAAAATGGTGCTGCACTTTTAAGAGAGAGAGAGAGGGAGTTAAGGCTTGAAGGCCGTTTAAACAGCTCTGAGACGTAATCTTGACAAGTTAAGAATCTTCTAAGTGAATGAACAGATGGCATAATTAATATGCTGCTTTCAGCTTCCTCCTTGGAACACACCAGCCTGGGAGGACCACATAACATTTTGTTGCCTAGTGGTGTCTTTAAAAACCTTTTAAAAATAAAATAAAAATGTTACCATGCAGTTTGTATACTGAATCGGCAAGCTGCTATGGTCAGGCAGCAGACTTCCAGATTCAATAAGGTTGAACTCTAGCAAATAAATGATTAATTTAAGCAAGAGAAAAATAAATATTTGTCCTTCACTGGGCATGAACAGTTGCCAGTGAGTCTTGGGTCAATGGACTGCAACATTTTGGGTGGAGTAAACAATGTCTTTCCATCGAGTTTAAAGATGCATAAATTGGACAAGGGATGTTGTTAAGGGTGTCTGAGCCCCTGACATGCGCTCTCAACATCAGATTTGTTCCTTTCCCCCCATTTGCAAAACTTCAGACATGCTGCATAAAAACTTAAGAAGAACTCTGCTGGATCAGCCAAAGCCCAGCTTTCTGTTCTCACAGTGGTCAACCAGATGCTTATGGGACGCCTGCAGTCTGCAGACCACACTTCTCACTTGTGAATCCCTGCAACTGCTGTTGAGAGGCAATACAGTGTCAGTGAGGCTGCAGCTACTTGCCTTTTATTTTGTCCAGAGACCCAAATTTTACATCTTTACATACAAAATAGCCTTTGCACATTTGGGTCATGGGTCTGTGCCCGGAATCCTTTAAATACCCAACAGTACCTCTGAATTGGACCCGGTTACTTGTACAGTGGTACCTCAGGTTACATACGCTTCAGGTTACAGACTCCGCTAACCCAGGAATATTGTTGTTGTTTAATCGTGTCCAACTCTTCGTGACCCCATGGACCAGAGCACACCAGGCACTCCTGTCTTCCACTGCCTCCCGCAGTTTGGTCAAACTCAGGCTGGTAGCTTCGAGAACACTGTCCAACCATCTTATCCTCTGACGTCCCCTTCTCCTTGTGCCCTCCATCTTTCCCAATAGTACCTCGGGTTAAGAACTTTGCTTCAGGATAACAAAAATCGTGCAGCGGCAGGGCAGCGGCAGCAGGAGGCCCCATTAGCTTAAGTGGTGCTTCAGGTTAAGAACAGTTTCAGCTTAAGAACAGACCTCCAGAACGAATTAAGTTCTTAACCCGAGGTACCACTGTAATGTCTATGTTCCTCTCAGCCCATCTGCAACATTGTTGGGCAATGATGAGGGACAGTGAGAGCTGAAGGCCAACAACATTTGGAGAGATCCCATTGGCTACCCCTCACGTAAAAAACTGAGAAGTTCCCAGATGAGCTTTGCTTGTTAGTTTGGGAACACAGATACGTGTCTTTCATGAACAGAAAGCTGTTTTGAAATATTAAAACACTCTTAAAAAGAAAGCTTTTTCAGATAAATATGCTGTTAGTTATAGTTTTATCTGGGTCAGCTCTTTTCTCAGTATGCATATAAAATTATATAGATGGTATAACCGGTGAGATAATGACATGCTAATTTCATAAATGCTTCCCTCCCCCGTGGGGCCTGTTTTTCTTTTTTAAAAAAATCTATTAGCTGATAAAATATTTCCATCTTTTAAGTCATGAAACAGTTTTGATGTTAATACTGGGCTTTCCTTTTTCATAGCCGATGACTGTTTCCTGTGTTAGCTGTGATTGCTGGAAAACTAATCTGCCCTTTTACATCATCTATTTTTAATGGATGCTTAAACAGAGTCTATGTTGCAGCAAGCCTTGTCTGCCTTTATAAGAAGTTCCAAACTATTTGAACAGTTTAACTGAAAAGCAGTACCAGTAAAAATACAATACGATGCACTGTTGTGCCAGTAAAAATGGTTGCTTTAGGCTACATTCAAATTCCAGAAGAGGAATGTACTTCTATCTTACACTTGTTTGCCAGAAAATAAAATATTTTTTAATGCCGTACTTCATGTGTTGGCCCTGATCCAGCCCTACTTGAGCCAGGCTGGGCTTCTGAATGCTTGCTGCATTGAAAGCAATATGGCAGAAGTCAACATGGTGCCTCCAGATGTTATACAGGGTCCCAACTCCCATCAGCTCTGGTCAGTTTGGCTAATGGTCAGGTCAGGGGTGATGGGAGTTCAAGCCCAATGACATCAGGAGGCCACTGTGTTGCTCATCTCTGTGACACCTGCATTTGGGTACATATCCTCAGGAACTGTTAATGGCTTCCAACTCTTTGAAAGGAGGGACTTTTCCACGTGATCTCCAATGGAACACAGAGATCTTCTGCTGGCATCTAAACCTGCCACTGCTAGTTTAACACCTTCGTATGAGGTTTTGTGTCCTCGCCATTCAAATTTAGAAAAGTCGCTTGATAAGAGAGTTATTCTGGAGGAAATTGTTTGTGGGGTCCAAACCTCTTGCAGCTCAGTTACGTGACCTGGCAACCCCATCATAGAACATCAGCAAAAAAAGGGTGCAGGTAACTCAAACTCTACTTTAAAGGCTTGTTTGCCAGCCCAGCTCCTGAACTGAGTGTGGAATAGGAATGTGCTTAGGAATGCTCTGTTAATTGCCTAAACCAGCCCTAGGCAAATCATTCTCATCTTTCATTACCTGAATCTTGGTTTATACTTGAAGATGCATTTCTCTCTTTGCAGTAGCTGTTCTGGGAAATGAGGGGCTGGGCTGGACTGAAGTAAATAGTTTCAGGGGCAGGAGTATGTACTTTGCTTAGTAAATTATTATTTTTTTGCACCGAAAACAGGAAAGTTATTAAACGACATTGCATATTTTTCTAAGCACATGTTCATGAGAACTCTTTAATATGGCTATCGTGCAGCTGCCTTTGAAAGGAAGTGTGCATTATTCAAACCTACAGAACTGTGGGGGAGATTATGGTGCCACAGAGAGACAGAATTTGGCCATTATAAGCCGCTCAGTTCATCAATTGCAAAAGCACGATAGATGAAGCCAGTTCCTGGCAGGTGCTTTTAAAAAACAAAAACCCTCCCAACCTACATCAAAAAATATTTCCAAGCGCCCTGAATTCTCTGCCTACATTTGCATAAAATCAACACACAACTATAGCAACGCCCTTTACATGACACTGCTTATCAACTCCTGATTTATTTCTTTTCCGCTGGAGTAATTACTCAGTGCCTAATTAGATTTACAGTATTGCTTCATCACTTAAGCAATGCAAATGCACAACACAGCCCTTGGAAGGGGAAGTGTAGTTAAATTTGTCAGCTGCAATGCTGAATGGCTTGCCTTTCTTAAAAATTCCTTGTTTACAGCCTGTTAAACTGAACACTTCTGCTTTGTGCATGCACCCCTTGTACCAGGCGCATAGCTGCTTAATGCGCAGCAAATCCTCAGAGGGAAGAAAGTAGAAAGACCCTGACAGTGCTTTATCACTCTGTGGGTTTCTCATTAGATCACCCCTACAGTATAATCAGCTATAAATAGAGATCTGCTAATTTGATGAAGAGGTTGTAGGTATGTAGATAATTGAACAAATGCATCACTGTTCCCAAAAGCAGGACTAGCCTCCTTCTCCTTTTCTAAACTCTGGAGACAAGAGTTGTGGGTAGTGGGAGAGAAGAGAGCCCTAAAGCAACAATGATGGATTTTGTGTACAGTCCAGCAACAGAAAAATTTAAATCAACCCACTTAGCAAGGCTTCCATTGCAGAAGGCAATTGTTCCGTTCAGGAATTTTCCCCTCTCATCGACATTCTTTTGTAGAATGGTGATGCCCATTTTGTAAGCTTCTGTATGAAAGGGCATGCAATTATTCTTGTTTTCACAGATTTTTTTTTTTGTTAGAGGAACACTCTCTCGACCTTGGTTTTTAATTCTAAAGAGCATGTGACTTATTCTGCCTCTCTTATTCATCCATGCACATACACACACAGGAGCTTCAGCAGGAGCTTGGCCCTAGGCACAGCTACGCATGTTTACCCCATCATCTAGGGATTTTGGGAACCACAGAACATAGCTAATTTATAGCCTGCTCCATCCCAAGGGTTCTAGCCTGGTAAACTAACAAAATCTCAATTACATAGTCACCCAACTTCATCTCTTCTTATTTGTGGCTACCCAAAACCAACATGGATAAAAACAATTCAATTTTGGGGGGATTTTGCATGTTGCCGAGACGCAGGGAGGGTGTCTGCCACCCAGAATGCCTCTTTACACTCCTGCAGTCTTGATGATCCATAGGTAGCAAACGACAGGGGGCATTCCTTGGCTTCCAAGTGACCGTGGCAGAAGGTGGTCTTTTAGGTATGTTGGAGACAGCTTGGTCACCTCATGAGAAGAGAACACTCCCTGGAAAAGACCCTGATGTTGGGAAAGATGGAGGGCACAAGGAGAAGGGGACGACAGAGGACAAGATGGTTGGACAGTGTTCTCAAAGCTACCAGCATGAGTTTGACCAAACTGCGGGAGGCAGTGGAAGACAGGAGTGCCTGGCGTGCTCTGGTCCATGGGGTCACAAAGAGTTGGACACGACTAAACAACAACAACAACAACATTGCACCAATGTAGTTTGGGAGCACACAACATGTGAAGAGCTTTCTTTTGTCTGTTCTGAATGTTCCAACATTCAGCTTCATTTTGATGCCCACAAGTTCTCATGAGAAAGGGAGGGAAACTTTATTCACCTTGCATAATTTCACACACTTCTATCATGTTGCCTCTTCCTCGCCTTTTCTCTAAAGTAAAAAGCCTTAAACACTGCAACCTATCATCATGGGAGGGTCGTCCCACCCCATTAAATCGTTTTGGTTGCTCTTTTCTGAACCTTTTCTAACTCAACAGTATCCTCTTTTGAGATGAGGTAACCAGAAATCCACACAGAACTACAGTGGTACCTTAGGTTAAGTACTTAATTCGTTCCGGAGGTCCGCTCTTAACCTGAAACTCTTCTTAACCTGAAGCACCACTTTAGCTAATGGGGCCTCCTGTTGCTGCCGTGCCGCCGGAGCACGATTTCTGTTCTCATCCTGAAGCAAAGTTCTTAACCCGACGTAATATTTCTGGGTTAGCAGAGTCTGTAACCTGAAGCGTATGTAACCTGAAGCATCTCTAACCCGAGGTACCACTGTATAGTACAGGCAACTTCCTGTTTCCTTGGGGGTTGTGTTCCAGGTCAAAGCATGCCATGGCAGAGTTCCACCCCCAATTCTGCCCCCATTCCTCCCTCTACTACATCCAAAATGACCTGTGCGTTGGTGGTTGTGCATCAATTGAACGTACCTAAAATGGTTGCCGACTGTACTAAGGAGTGGAATTTCCCTAGTACCCCATTCTGCTCCTTTTGTCTCATGACTGAATGTTGAGGGAGCTCATCTTCAGCAACACTTACAGCCCCTTTGACCTGTGCTCTTGCATGTTTGGTATTCAAGCTTGTGTGCAAGACGTTCAGATAGTTTTTGTGAGTGAGAAGAAGAAACAATTGTACCGAAAGATTGGCAGGCACAGATGACTCCCAGGTTCTTGGCCTTTAGTGCCCCTTCAGAATGCATCCTGTCCAAAGCTGTATCAGTGACCACCCTCATTTTCATTAGAGAGCGCTCTCTGAGGATGCAACACTTCCAGTTTAATTTCCAGTCAGCTACAATTTGGAATATTTGCAGCCACAATCGAAGTTTGCATCCTGAAAGGCATGACTGCAGAAAACTGTCGGGAGAATGAGAGGGCTGAAGTTAATGAAGGAGATTAAACGGAACAAGAGAAAGAGCTGCCAGAAAGCCCTTATTCATTGCATTTAATTTATGTGTCTTGTAATAGAGTGACGCATGCCATAAATGTTGACATGCAATATTTGCTGGCCAGACTTACAGAGATTGTACATAAAGGTACACTTAGAGCATTTGATGAGTGGCATTAATCTTTATACCCTGGCATATAATTTCAAATTTAATTTAGGATCACATGTGTGTAGCGGATCATGTGTTTTGCCTATCCTTAGTGATTGGAGTGAGGAGTTCCCTAAACAGGGATGTGCAGGGACCATAGTTGAATGGGAGGGCACATACATCACATTGTTGAAGGCCCTCAGTTTTGCCTCTTGCCTCTCCAGTTAAAGGGACTCAGAAAGCAGGTGGTGTGGTAAACCGTTGAGCAAGCACCCCCAAACTCGGTGTCTGGGGATCCCCCTCCAGACGTTTTTGGGACTACAGTTCCCATCATCCCTGACTGGTCCTGTTAGCTAGGGATGATGGGAGTTGTAGTCCCAAAACGTCTGGAGGGCCGAGTTTGCGGGTGCCTGCCTTTGAGGGAGATCCTGGGTGCTGGCAGTCATATAGAGGACACTGTAAATTGGGTTTGATAGACAAATAGTCTTACCTGGTATGAGGCAGCTAGCAGGCTTGTATGAAAAGCAAAGGATTCTAGAAAGAGAATTGAGGAATTTTCTTAAGTTAAACTGTTTGTACTGTAGTTCGTTTCTTGGCCATCCTAAGTTTCCTTATGCTCCCAGGCTCATGGCAGAATTAATCAACATTATTGGACTATACAGAGTAAGACTATGGCACCAACTAGGCCAAATTTGTTATAGTGTTGCCTCTACCCTCATGAGACCTTTTGGATAATCATGAATCTGGCTAGCAGATTAACTCTATGTGTGGAATTGCTCTTGGATCTTCTATGTTCCCGACGCATGGAAGGATATGCACAAAACAAGTTGCCTAGCTCTGAGCTGTATTTATGCTGCTTCTCTTGACTGCTCTGGAATGGATGACCCTGCATGCAAGAAATGGTTCTAGAATCCTGAGACACATTGTGCCCATGAATTAATGCTGGATAATGGGCCCCACCCATTCAGTATATTTATTTCTTTTTTATTCTGACAAAATGATAGATGCAGTCATAGTCTGTAAATGTAGAAAGAAGCATTTCTCCCTTCATAGGCTTAATAGCCCTGATGAGCCAGAACCTGCTAGCAGCCTACAGAAATGAGTGGTAAAATAGGCAGATCAGCTGCAGGGGACAGTGACTCTCAACTCTGTTCTGCTGCTCTGTGTCTTTGTTATCCCAGAATCTAGCTTGTTTGCAGTCCTGTGCATTGCCACTTAAGCCTTTCCTCTTGTTTACTCAACACCTAGGAATGGCCTTCCCTCCATCTGTGTCTTTGCTTTTGGCCACCTAGATTGGTTTTTAATACACTTCATATCACTACGTGCTTGGTTTCCCACTGTTTCTTCTGAGTTTTACCTAGAGTATGACAAACCCATTAGATTTCAAAATTAAAAGTTAGTGTTTTGGAACTTGCCTTGCCAAAATGTTGGAAAACATGGGCCAGTTTTAAAATTTCTAAATTTATCTAGCTACACAACGCAATCTAATTTCTTCGTTTCTACCGTGTACCAGATCTACGTAGCCTGACTCATGGTGCTATATTTGAACCCTGCCCTGATTCCAGCCTTCCAAAAGTTTAGAGGAGAGTGAGAAAGGAGAAATTAGAAACAGGAGGAGTTAGCAGGATGTTCACAGGGTCTGGAGGAAAACACAGATTGACTTAAATAAGGCTGTGCATTGATCTGTTGATTGAGCACCTAATCTCTCCTCCTGGAGCTGTGACCTTCCATATCTTTTTTTTTTAAAAAAAGAAACCAGATGGGCAGGACGTGAACATGCAGAATATGAGTTGTGCAATGTTAGAGAGCTGCTAGGAAAGTTTCAAAAAAATATTTAAGCACCCCTAGGGAAAGTGAGAGAACGCGGGTGGTGCTGTGGTCTAAACCACTGAGCCTCTTGGGCTTGCCGATTAGAAGGTCGGTGGTTCAAATCCCTGCGATGGGGTGAGCTCCCGTTGCTTGGTCCCAGCTCCTGCCAACCTAGCAACATGCCCAAAAAGTGCAAGTAGATAAATAGGTACCGTTCCAGTGGGAAGGTAAATGGCGTTTCCGTGCACTGCTCTGGTTTCAATGTCCCATTGCGCCAGAAGCAGCTTGGTCATGCTGGCCACATGACCCGGAAAAACTGTCTGTGGACAAACGCCAGCTTCCTCGCCGTGTAAAGCGAGATGAGCGCCGCAACCCCAGAGTCATCTGCAACTGGAGTTAACTGTCAGGGGTCCTTTACCTTTTTAGGGAAAGTGACCTTTGCCTCTGACCTGATTCCTCTCCATTCAGCCAGCCCCTTAGCAGACTTTACTCTGTGATAAGTAACACGGATTGAGCAGCAGCCAACTATGCAAATATTTATGGTGCTCGGAACAGATGTGTGGTGTCAGTAATGGGATGGGGGGGAAGTAATAAATCGAAGCTGAAACAGTTAAGATGGAGGTACTGTTGTCCTGACTGTGGAGGCAGTATTTAACCAGTAGTAGAGTTGGGTTACACTCCCTCTTAAATAACAAGTTTGCAGCTTGGAGGTACCCTTGGATCCAGCATTGGATGCTTAAGTGCCACCTATAGCTTGAATCACCTTTTGCCCACCTCTTCACTGTACAGTGGTACCTCGGGTTACATACGCTTCAGGTACAGACTCCGCTAACCCAGGAATAGTACCTTGGGTTAAGAACTTTGCTTCAGGATGGGAAGAGAATTTGTGCTCCGGCGGCAGCAGCAGGAGGCCCCATTAGCTAAAGTGGTGCTTCAGGTTAAGTATGGACCTCCGGAATGAATTAAGTACTTAACCTGAGGTACCACTGTACATTTAAAGTAGTTTCATACCACTTTAAACAGTCATGGCTTCCCCCCAAAGAATCCTGGGAGCTGCAGTATGATAAGGGTGCTGAGAGCTATTAGGAGACCCTCAAAGAGCTACAATTCCCAGAGTTCCCTTGGAAGAGGGATTGATTACTAAACCACTCTGGGAGTCATAGCTTCAAAGGGAATAGGGAACAATACCCTAAACAAAGATTTTCATGAGAAGCCATGGCTGTTTAAAGGAGCATCAAAGTGCTTTAGGTGCATGGTGCAGATCGTGGGATCTGAATCTTCTCCTCTGCCATTCTTTCTCATGCTTTGGTAACACCTAGACTTGATTACCCATTCTATATACGGCAGCTGGGTTGTTGGCTGATGCCTGCTTAGAATTAGAAATTTGTATTTAGATAATGAAGAGCTCTTGGTTGGCTCCCAGTTCGTTTCCAGGCACCATTCAAAGTGCTGCCTTTGACCTTTTGAAGGCCTAACTGTATTTCCGATGCAAAAATTCAAAAAAAATAATTCTGAAATTAGTTATGAGTGAGAGTAGAGTGTTGGAAGGTACATGCTGTAACTTAAAACATCTGCATTTGGGTGCAAACCATCCCCTTTCTCTGTTTATGCATCAGGCTTTTTCACAAAAATGTCAAGGGAACAAGTTGCCATGAGCTAGCTTAAATGTCGTAAACAACTTTTAAAAGAATAAGGCTTCACCCTGAGCTACTGCAAAAAATTACTGAAGGAAATCTGGTGTGCATGTGTTTAAAGAGAGAGGAGAATGAGATTTCTTTGCCCCCGTTGGTTCAGTAGCCCTTTGGATATACAAGTCATGTTACATTTGCTGTAAAAAGAGCAGAAATCCACTTTCAGTGCCTACTGCTTTTCCTTCAGTGAGCATGAAAATATCTTGGGAGACCTGAATGCTTGCCAGCTTGATAACAGCTTGTTACTTCCCCTGCCTTGTTTTGTTCCCCCCTTCTGCTTGCTTTTCTGTCATGCATTTTAGAAAAATCAATGTATTTAGAATATAATGAAAATTAATGGGAACACAAATTTGAAGGCACAAGTCCTTTGTTGCTGAAAAAAGGCTGATGCGCACTCTTGATTTGCACCTTTGCAAACTTGGCTTCAATTGCGGCACGCAAGGTTCGAGTGAAATTAATTTGTTCTGACTTCCTAGTGGCTCGGAGGACGCTCCTTCCCTGGAACAATCAGGCAATTCAGCAGAAAACAGTACTGGGCCCTTAAGGGAGGTGTGTGGGCCGCGAATGAAACAGTGGGAGTTAGAAAGAAGTTAAACTTAACATCCTTGTATTAAAAAATGGCAGGATGATTGTCTGTTATGTGCTTAGCACTTTGTAGCAATTTGTCTTCACAAGATGCCTGCATTTTACCTTACTTCGCTGTGATTGTATTTAAATCACCCTATAACTTAAAACAAAAAACAAAAACCTAAATGTACTGGATAGAAAACATCTCCCGGTGCTGTGGAGGAGTGAGAGTCAAGCTTTGGGGAAGAGCTATAGCTCAAACTTTGCATGCAGAAGGTCCCAGATTCAGTCTTCCACATCTCCCAGTATGGCTGGGAAGGACTCTGACTCGAAACCTTGGAGAACTGCTGTCAATCACTGTAGACCAGGCATGTCCAAAGTCTAATCCGGCCGGTTTTATCCAGCCCCCGTGGCAGTTTAGGTTTCGAGTTATTCATTCCTAAAAAAAAACACCTCAACAACTTTGGTCGGCCCTCATGCATGTTAACTTCGTCAAATCTGGCCCTCTTTGAAAAAAGTTTGGGCACCCCTGAGCTGGATGGGTCAATGGTCCAACTTGGTATGGAGGCAGTTTCCTACGTTTCTGGTCAACGCAGCATCACTACGAGAGAGTGCCTTTCAAGTGCTCACTTCCTTATGCATGCTTGGCCTTCCCTATTTATCACAGGAAGGTTCTTCATGCAACTTTTAATTGCATTCACTTGATTAAGGTCCACAATCATGCAGGAAGTCAACTTTGTGTTCAACTACAGTGGTACCTCAGGTTAAGTACTTAATTCATTCCGGAGTTCCGTACTTAACCTGAAACTGTTCTTAACCTGAAGCACCACTTTAGCTAATGGGGCCTCCTGCTGCCGCAGCACCGCCGGAGCACGATTTCTGTTCTCATCCTGAAGCAAAGTTCTTAACCTGAAGCACTATTTCTGGGTTGGCGGAGTCTTTAACCTAAAGCGTATGTAACCTGAAGTGTATGTAACCTGAGGTACCACTGTAAATGCAAATAACTACCTCACTTGCAGATCTCCCCCACTTAACACTGCAAAGGTCAGAGGCTCAGTGTGCAGGGCAATGTGCATGGCAATATTGGGAGTGGGTCTTGTGCGGCTCCCTATCCATGGATGCAGAGATCTAGTATGGGTTAGCAGTCCTTTTTAGAAGTCCATGCTTCCTTAATGGGCGTTTTCCTGATGGAAAAAAAAACATTGCCAAGCTTATTTCTTGTAAAATACTTCAGCCTCTGAGAATGAGGGATTACAAAGAGGCGGGTTGGGGGGAATCTTTCTGAGTAATAATGTATGTTCTCTCTCTCTTCCCCCCTATTAGAACTATTGTAAGTGTTGCTTTCATTTTCTCCTCAAGCAATTTTCAGAAGTTAATACTTCTCAGAATATTGCAGCACTTCCTGTGTCCCCCGAATCCCTCTGAATTCATTTCCAAAGGTTTCACTCTTATCTTCTTCGCTACAGTTGATTCATATTTAATATAGATCGGTCCCTGCATCTGAAATGTTTTGGTTGCTTTATGCACCTCCATGAATACATAAACTGAAAGAATTGATAAATGCACTGTGCATGCTTCCATAATGCATTTGAGATGTTTCCCACCAGGGCAAAGGAAGGTTATGCCTCATGCATTTTGGTCAGCTCCTGCCCTTCTTCATCTTCATCCAGCCACCCATCCATTTAGCCATCCTTTTAAAGGCCTGCCACTAGGAATGGGCAAGCTGTGGCCTCCAGGCATTTTTAGACTTCTAATCCCATTGCCCCTGACCCTTTGCCTTACAGGTTGGAGCTGATGGCATTTTGGAGTCTAACAACATCTTGTAAGGTCACAGGTTCCCCATCTATGATCTGTATAACTTGGTTTTTTAGCTCACATGAGCTATCCAAAGCAGATTACAACTTCTGGGACGCGGGTGGCGCTGTAGTCTAAACCACTGAGCTTCTTGGACTTGCTGATCAGAAAGTTGGCAGTTTGAATCCCCACAACGGGGTGAGCTCCCATTGCTCTGTCCCAACTCTTGCCAACCTAGCAGTTCGAAAGCACAGCAGTGCAAGTAGATAAATAGGTGCCACTGTGGTGGAAAGGTAAACGGTGTTTCCATGCGCTCTGGTTTCCATCATGTTGTTCCATTGCACCAGAAGCGCCATGCTGCCCAAATGACCCGGAAATCTGTCTGTTGTCAACTGCCAGCTCCCTCGGCCTGAAAGGAAGATGAGTGCTACAACCCCATAGTCACCTTTGTCTGGACTTAACCATCCAGGGGTCCTTTACCTTTTAGCTTACACCTTAAAAAAAACACCACAAAACCATAGCTGGTTGTTGTTGTTGTTTAAGCCAAATAAGGAATGTGACAGATTTCATAGTAAAGAAGGAGAAATGAGGGGCTTGGGTGGTGGCAGGCTGCAGAGAAAGGCACCTCCTGGTGATCTATGTTAGTGGTGCAAAACCTCTGGGTATGGTTGGTCTCCAACTCCCATCAGCCCCAGTTTTCTGGCATGCACAAAAATTGTAGACCTTGGTTCAATGCAGGAGCATGGGGGCTTTTCCAGGGGTATTGCTACCAGTTCTAGGTCCAAATCCCCAAAGTGATTGAATAGAAATAGATTGGTCTAAACTAACTTAGACCTAAGTTTAGTTCTGAAGTAGTAAGTGATGGATTCTGGCTTCTGCTTCTTTCTTTATACATATATATATACATGCACACACACACACACACACACACACACACATATGGGAATGGAATCCTGAGCTGGGTCATCTCTGGCGATAGGGACATTGCAAAGGAGCTTGAAAATGAGTTGAGGGCAATTGATGGTGTACTTGAATTGGCCAAAAGGCCAGCACATACTCCTTAATTTGATTATGGGCTAGGGGCAAGCATTTTAAAGTTCCATTTATTTTAATGGGAAAGGTTTGAGAACTTGCTTTATTCCACTGAAACAATGGGGCTTCAGAAGTGGATGGATAAGTATGGTTTAATGGAGAACCGCCTGTTAAGAAAGAGACTTGCAAATTGATTCCACCAGTAGGCAGCCTTTTGTTCCAAACTTTTGAGAAAAGGAAGTCAGGGTGGGAATGTTGTCTTTATTGTCCTTTTCTGGTGCCACTACCAAGAAGGCCCTCTGCCTGGTTCCCTGTAACTTGGCTTCTCGCAGCAAGGGAACCACCAGAAGGCCCTCGGCGCTGGACCTCAGTTTGCGGGCAGAACAATGGAAGTGGAGACGCTCCTTCAGGTATACTGGACCAAGGCCATTTAGGGCTTTAAAGGTCAGCACCAACACTTTGAATTGTGCTCAGAAATGTATTGGGAGCCAGTGTAGGTCTTTCAAGACCGGTGTTATATGGTCTCGGCGGCCGCTCCCAGTCACCAGTCTAGCTGCTGCATTCTGGATTAGTTGTAGTTTCCGGGTCACCTTCAAAGGTAGCCCCACATAGAGTGCATTGCAGTAGTCCAAGCGAGAGATAACCAGAGCATGTACCACTCTGGCAAGACAGTCTGCGGGCAGGTAGGGTCTCAGCCTGCGTACCAGATGGAGCTGAGAAACAGCTGCCCTGGACACAGAATTGACCTGCGCCTCCATGGACAGCTGTGAGTCCAGAATGACTTCCAGGCTGCGCACCTGGTCCTCCAGGGGCACAGTTACCCCATTCAGGACCAGGGAGTCCTCCACACCTGTCCGCCTCCTGTCCCCCGAAAACAGTACTTCTGTCTTGTCAGGATTCAACCTCAATCTGTTGGCCGCCATCCATCCTCCAACTGCATCTAGACACTCACACAGGACCTTCACTGGTTCCAAATTGAAAGAGAGGTAGAGCTGGGTATCATCTGCATACTGATGAACACCCAGCCCAAACCCCCTGATGATCTCTCCCAACGGCTGCATGTAGATGTTGAAAAGCACTCTGTGTTTCCATGCTGGCGCAGAAGAGGGGAATATTCATATCGTAGCAGAATTGTTAAAAATCTATATATACTTTCTACCAATTGGAATGGCAGAGCAGGGATGGAAAAATGAGCCCTCCTTCTACCAGCCCATTTGCCTGCCTGCCTGCCTGGAGTTCTTTCCTGCCTGGCTGAAGTTACCAGGTCAGCTGTTCAATTGTAAGGTCGGACTTGCAGATTTAAACACAATGTAAAACTGTGAGCCAACCTTCCTCGGGGAGGATTGCTCTTGCATGTGCATTCTTGATTTAAAAGGGAATAAAAGTTTTATTTGAGAAATTTGTGCTTTCTGTGAAATGTGGTTCCTCCGAGGTCATCATCTCATTCCTCCAAATAACCCAGTAATGCCTGGGCTGAGACAGGAATTCACTTTATGGTCTTGACATATTGCCTTGGAGCACTGGGAGGAATGGTCATTATGCTTGCAAAACAACTTGAACTTGAAAGTGCTGGGATATTTAACGGGAACACTTGTCCGTTGCTAAACACAGGCTATAAATAAAAATGTAATCTGAGGGAAGAATTCAGCTTCACAATCTCCCAACATTATTTAAAGCGAACAGCCCAGTCCACAGCCTAGTGGAGATGAAGTATTTGGATTAAACTTGTTTAGATTGATTGATTGCAGGAGGGCTCAAGTGGATGTAAGCCATTTTCTTTCTATTTTTGACCCCAGATTGTATCTCGAGCTGCAAAAGAAACGGCCCAGTGAATGCTCTTAAGGTGTATAGTGCAGCTCCGCTGATGAAGCTGAAACTAGTCTGGCTCATTTGTTGGCTGGGAGACCACCTCAGGCTTAATATGAAAGGAGCTCTCCGGTTCCCCAGAGGAAGGGTAATGAAAAAAGTATATACAGTGGTACCTCGGGTTACATATGCTTCAGGTTATAGACTCCGCTAACCCAGAAATAGTACCTCAGGTTAAGAACTTTGCTTCAGGATGAGAACAGAAATTGTGCTCCAGCAGCACGGCGGCAGCAGGAGGCCCCGTTAGCTAAAGTGGTGCTTCAGGTTAAGTACGGACTTCCGGAACGAATTAAATACTTAACCCGAGGTACCATTGTACAAGTTTGCACTACCTAAATGAAAATCTGCTGTCAAATACAGTGGTACCTCAGGTTAAGAACTTAATTCTGTTCTTATCCTGAAACTGTTCTTAACCTGAGGTACCACGTTTGCTAATGGGGCCTCCTGCTGCCGCCGCCACCACACGATTTCTGTTCTCATCCTGAAGCAAAGTTCTTAATCTGAGGTACTATTTCTGGGTTAGCGGAGTCTGTAACCTGAAGTGTTTGTAGCCCAAGGTACCACTGTGGAAACATTTTGGAGGCGTGCTTCCTTTTGGCTCAACGTTAGACCATGAGCTTGGAATTTTGAAGCCAAGGGCCAGGTGCAACCTTCTCTCTAGCCCCTGGTCTCACACCCCTCACTTTACTCCTGGAGCATTTTTGCTTCACTAGAAAGTGGCCTTGAACATGTGCAGTGCTCCTTTGCTGACCTGTATAGAGGATAGAGAGGCCTGTGTGAATGTGAAGGACCTAGTCTACTCTACATTGCTGTGCCCAATGTCCCTCTTAGTCATATCGATCGCTTACCTATCAGCTCAGTTGGTAGAGCATGAGACTCTTTATCTCAGAGCTGTGGGTTCAAGCCCCATATTGGGCAAAAAATTCTTACATTGCAACGGGTTGGACTAGATGAACCTCAGGGGTCCCTTCCAACTCTACAGTTATATGATTCTCTTATTCATATATGAAATATTGTAACTAGAATGTTGAGAGAGAAATCTTTGGCATCATAATTACACTGTTTAGATCTAATAAAGTGCATTTCAGTTAGCTTTGGCTTTTCTGCGGAAACGGAATTGAAATAGATTTTGCTTAGTTTTGTTTTAATGCAAGTTGCCCTAAAAGCTCATTAAATTGTGCCGTATTTTCCCCATCTAGTTTTTTGTTCCCAAAGGTTAGATGTATACTATTGCTACTGCTTTTTTAGGCAGAGATGAGGGAAACTGGTGATGCTGCGGTACTGAGCTAGATGTGTTTGGTCCGATATTGCAGGCTTTTCTTGTGTTTTGTTCTTATGACTGCCTTGTTTTTAATCCTTGTACAGCGCTTAGAGAAATGTAGGTATTCTATAGATGATGATGGGTAAGGACAATATCCAGCCATGAAGAGCTAATAGAGAGGGTTGGAATAAGGTCTCCAGAGCAGCTTCTGATTCCAGGACTGAGCGCTCACTGAGGTGCAATGATTGCCGATGCTTTCCCTCGCTGCATTTACTAGCAAGGAAAAGCAGCAGGTGTTATTGATGTGATAATACTGCATTGGTGTTCAATTGGGCTCAAACTATTTCCATCCTGGGGCAAGGGGAATAATTGCAGTAGCTAATGAAGAAAGTAGCATGGCATTCTTTTACATTAACTAAATGAATAAGATCTATGGGATTCCTCTTGAACGTTCTGCTCAGCCCCTGATGCAGGAAAAACATGATTATTTTTCCCTGTTCCCCAAGTGAGTTAAAGGTAAAGGGACCCCTGACCATTAGGTCCATTCGCGGACGACTCTGGGGTTGCGGCGCTCATCTCTCTTTACTGGCTGTGGGAGCCAGCATGACTAAGCTGCTTCTGACGAACCAGAACAGTGCACGGAAACGCTGTTTACCTTCCCGCCGGAGCGGTACCTATTTATCTACTTGCACTTTAACATGCTTTCGAACTGCTAGGTTGGCAGGAGCTAGGACCGAGTAACGGGAGCTCACCCCGTCACGGGGATTCGAATCGCTGACCTTCTGATCGGCAAGCCCTAGGCTCTGTGGGGGCGGGGAATCATGACTAGCAGTATAACTATATCTGCTCAGAAGCAAACCCTGTTGAGTTCAATAGTACTTAATTGCCAAGTAAGAGGATAGGATTGCAGTCTTAGCCTTAAATCCCATTGAACTCAATGGATCTTACTTTTTAGTAGACATGTATAGACTAGCAATATTTCTTGAGCTGTCCCTCTCTTAAGCTGGTTGCTGTAGCTATGGACCAACCATGATACTAACCTGAATTACTATCGAAAATCTTGATATACAGCACACCTGCAATAATAATTCAGATCCACTTTGCAAAAATTATTTATCTGCTTTTCCAGTGTTGTTACAAAATAAAGTGGAAATATCCATGAAAATAAATAAGCAGCTTTCACACATGGTTGAATGCGTGGAAACTCTGAATGTTAGGCTTCCCAAATATGAAATCATACCAAACAGGAAAAAAACAATAAAATAACTTTATATGGGATATGGGAGAAACACAAAAATTTGAGCTGTTGTTTAATTTGGGTTTAATCTCATCTCTCCTCTCCCATTTACTAAATTGCACAAGACGATTCTTCTTCTTCTTCTTCTTCTTCTTCTTCTTCTTCTTCTTCTTCTTCTTCTTCTTTGCAAAAGCACATCTGTTTTAATTTGCCTGACTTGATAAGCAACATTTTAAGCTTTTCTCGAACAAATAGGGATGGTAGATGGTTGCGTGTTTGTGGCTTTCAGGAACTGGGCACGAACAAAGGAAAAGCAAGATTTCAAGACTGTCATTATTCCAGTCTAAATTACAGAGTAGCTAAATTATGGTTAGAGTCTCTTTCTCTTAAATATGCATCTGTTTCATAAACATCTAGCCATCTTTAATATTTCATAAGATGATCCTTAAGTTCCTTGCTAATGGTTGAAATATTGAGCATTGAAGAGGCTAGAAAAGCTGCCATCTCTACTGGCCTGGTTAACCTTTCTACAGTGATGCAGAAATAATTAATGTGGATGTATTCATGCTTGCATCTCACATCCAGAATTAGGCACATAGACAATTAGAATGCCTACGATGCATAACTAAACATGTTTCGCCATGATTCACTTTTCCTTTATAATAATCCTTTACCTGAATTTTTGTTCCGTTAGAGCTGATTCTGAAATAGCTGTGTGGATTCAACCAAAATGTTTTCCCAAGTGGTATGCCTTTTATATTTCTACTATATTTCTGCTATATTTTCCATAAGAATGAACATTTAGGAATTTTACAGTGCATCTTCTTAGAAGCAACTCCCACTGAGTTCAGTAGAGATGGGCATAGGATTGCAGGTTTAGAAACTAAAAGGGCAGGGATTTTGATAATCTAGTCATAATCCAGTCATGTAATGCTTGTTTTTACATTTTGTTGATTTGGGGCGGTAGCCGACGTTTGCTGTCATCTACGGCAAGGGTGAAATCCAGCACAACAGTTGTGCTAGTTGGAGTTTGTTGTCCAACAGATTGCACAATCTATTGTACAACAAAGTTACCAGCATCCTGTTTCTGTTGCTCAACAACATTCCCCTGGCACAAAACCTTAACCTACATTGGCTGCAACCCTGGGTCTTTTTCTCAGACCCTGATGAGCTGCTGCTGGGCTAAATAGACAAATAGTCTGGCCTGGCATGAAAGACGTTATTGTATTCACACATTACTGTACAGGTATATATATATATCAATTTTCACTGCATACAGCAGCCTAGGAAAACTCATCAACTTTTAAGTCTGGATTGACCCAAGTTTCATGCCTTGTTGAACTTGTTATTTATAGGTATGGTGCATACCTCTCTCGAGTCCTTCTGCAATGAACCTTTGCTGTAAGGAGCATTAACCTGCAGTCTTCAGGGAGCCCTAGCAAACAGTGTAATATAGGACTCCTGAGATGGGCCACTTTTGTAAATCAAATTGCAGCGGCTTCACGCAGCCTTCCATTTTACTGACCTGGCTATAGTTACCCTTGAATGACTAGAACATTCAAAGATTCCATATAGGATAAAACAACTTCAGAGCTGTTAGAGTACTAAATCCTTAAGAAAGGAGGAGAGGTTTACCTGGGAGAGTTGGAGCCAGGTAGACTTAAAATGGGGGGGGGGGCAGAGGTCCATACTAGTCACAATGGCAGCAGACTTGTGTCTCCTAGCACAGGTTTGCCCAAAATGCATTAAGTGAGCGATGGGCAGGGTCAGAGGTCAATGGTAATGCTAGCAGGGCTGTAGGTGGAAGTGGGCAAAGCAATGAATGTGCCCCCCCCAAATGAACTATTAAATTGTAAAGCTTATTAAAAAGATATTTTGTACATAAGCAAACACTAATATTTACTTTGATGTTTTAAATTTGGTTAACAACAGTTTTTAAAGGCTAAAAAGCTTTTGCCTCAAGCAAAATGACCTATACCTCCACCCCAGCCAAATTTACCTACAATACAGGCCCCGTCACTGGTCACAATCTGCCTCTTGGCAGCAAGGTTTCTTCTGCGGTACCTCTGACTGCTCTGGCCTCTTGGTGTCACGTTCTTCTGGAAATATATTTACACAGAGTTGCCTCTGCTTCCTTCTTCTGATCTTTACCGACAACATATACCGTATTTTTCCTTCTATAACACGCAGATTTTTTCTTCTAAAAAGGAAGGGGAAATGTCTGTGCGTGTTATAGAGCGAATGTGTGGTCCCTGGAGCCAAATGGTGCGAGGGGAGGCAAAAAAAAAGCAGGCAAAAATCGCGAGTCTCCTAGAAGGGAAAGCTGAAAAGAGGAAGTGGCTGCTTTCCTGCATTCTGCCTCAGGGTCTTACTGCCCACCCGCCTCTGTTTCCTTGCTGTGTTTGCTCAAACGGAACAAAGAGCAGGGAAAGCCCCTCCCCTCCAGGCAAGCAGAGGTTTTCACCTCATGCAGGAGGGAGAGAGAGAGAGAGAGCATGCGAGCTGGCTGGCTTGGGTGGGTAGGTGAGGGAAAACTTTTGCCTTCCTTTCCTCCCTCCCAGTAATACCCCTCTCCTGCATTCTTAGCCAGCTGCTTCGCTTGTGCTCCTTGTCTGTTCTGTGTTTTTCCTTCCCTCCCCACTTAAAATGTGGTTAAAAAGCATGGATCCACATGGATCCTCAGGATCTTTGCATTGGGTCACCCCAAATTCACCATAAGATCACATAGCATGTCCATGGCTACAGCCTGCCCCCCCAAAATCACACACCCACTGTTGCCTGGGGCAGCAATGGTGCAAAAACGTGGTTAAAAAGCATGGATCCACAGGGATTCTCAGGATCTTTGCATTGGGTCACCCCAAATTCACCATAAGATCACATAGCATGTCCATGGCTACAGCCTGCCCCCCAAAAATCACGCACCCACTGTTGCCTGGGGCTGCAATGGTGCAAAAATGTGGTTAAAAAGCATGGATCCACATGGATCCTCAGGATCTTTGCATTGGGTCAGCCCAAATTCACCATCAGAGCACATAGCATGTCCATGGCTACAGCCTGCCCCTCCAAAATCACGCACCCACTGTTGCCTGGGGCTGCAATGGTGCAAAAACGTGGTTAAAAAGCATGGATCTACATGGATCCTCAGGATCTTTGCATTAGGTCACCCCAAATTCACCATCAGATCACATAGCATGTCCATGGCTACAGCCTGCCCCCCCAAATCACACACCCACTGTTGCCTGGGGCTGCAATGGTGCAAAAACGTGGTTACAAACCATGGATCCACATGGATCCTCAGGATCTTTGCATTGGGTCAGCCCAAATTCACCATCAGAGCACATAGCATGTCCATGGCTACAGCCTGCCCCCCCAAAATCACGCACCCACTGTTGCCTGGGGCTGCAATGGCGCAAAAACATGGTTACAAACCATGGATGCACAGGGATTCTCAGGATTTTTGCATTGGGTCACCCCAAATTCACCATCAGATCACATGTCTGTGGCCACAGCATGAAGCACAAAAATGATACATCCACTGTTTCATTCAGAATGTTTTTCCCCTTGTTTTCCTCCTCTAAAAACGATGTGCGTGTTATGGTCAGGTGCGTGTTATAGAGCGAAAAATACGGTAGTTCCCACACATGGGAAGAATAGCTTACTGTTCAGGCCTCAGGCCACTTCACCTCAGCTTTCTATGGTTTTTGCAGTAGAATAGTTTCTACATACACAAACATACATGCCTCTCTATCCTTCATGTAAGCAGCCAAGAAGAACTAACAGAGTTCAAGGACCCATTTCAGCCAGGCAAAAACATTCAAGGAGAGCTGGAGATGTGGCCTGGGGAGATAGACACTTTGTGTGTTTTAATTTAAACAACATAAAAATCTTTGCACCTAAGATAAATATGACCACATGCAAATGTGTGTGTACACAATTAGCACTGAATGAATGATAAAATATTTATATGTGCATAATGGAAAATTTATTGAGCTGCAGATGTTTCTTCCCTTGCTCCAAGGTGTCATGTCAAGTCTTTGCTACTTCTGCAAACTTAATGCACATTTGGCTGAAGAGGAAGCATAAAGGCTGCGGCTCTGTGCATGCTTACCTGAAAGTTTTCCCCATTCAAAATAAGCGAGTCTTACTTTCTGAGTAAGCACGCACAGAATTAACACTGAAAGTCATGATGCTAAAAATGAATATTTGAGAATATAGAGAATGACTGAGCAAGCTTGAGAAAATAGAACAGTAGAAATTGTAGGTAAATGCTGATCGTGATCTTGTCTGCACAATCAAGTTCGTAGCTCAGTGCTATAGCATCTCCTTTGCACACAGAAGCCCGCAGATTAAATCCCTGGAATCTCCAGAAAGCAATGGGAACACCACCAGTCTGAAACTCTGGAGAGCTGTGTAGACAGCACCGAGCTACATAGACCAGAAGTCTGAAGTAGTATAAGGCAGCTTCCAGGTTCTGTTGCACACCTGAGTTATTTTCCGTTTTGTCTTTAGCATCCTCCTGGGCCAAATCACAAGTCTGAAAGAAAATCCTGTGTCTGTGAGTTTCTAGCAGTCATTTACCAAATCAGTTAAAGTGTTCATGGCAGAAAGCATGAGTTTTATAGCTGAGGTGCAAGGTTTCAAGAGGTTTCTCAAGCCAGATCTGATATTCACGAGTGCTTCTCGAAACCGGTGCATGCTTTCAGATTGCTTCCATCTGTGGTAGCTGTTGCTGGGTGGGGTAGAGATGCTAGTCTACCTTCTCAGCAGGTGAGTTGTGGAGGGAGCTGAGGTTGGCAGGTTGCAAACAGGAGCATCAGACTGATGCATTTGTACCATGCCAACCTTTCTGCCACCTCATTCTTCTTCCTCCCTGTAAGCAATAGCAACCCATCTCTGGGAAAGCTATCATAGTGGCTCTGCCCCATTTCTGCCCCATAACAGTTGGTTGTAAGGCTTTCCCTCCATAAATTGGTCCCTTAATAAAATTGCAAGGAGCATCTTGAAGAAATGTCATGTTGAACCTCTGTTGATCAACATAATGTGGTGTTACAGGTGACATTGGTATTTGAGGGAATGGCGTTGTTGAGCAAAGCTTGCTGGATAATATTTCAGTGTTTTTTAAAGCAAAGATTATGTCCTCAGGGCAACCTGCAAAATATTGCTTCCTATTTTAATTTCCTACCCAACACTGGTTTTTTTGCTCCATTCTCATAAAGTCAAAGACAGAAGAAAGAAGAAGAAATTAAATCTTTCTTTGTTTTAAAGATCAACTATAAATTGTATCTTGAATAGCTTACAGCACAATTCTATGCATGTTTACTTGAAGGAAGGTTCTGTTTTGTTACAGGACAATTCCCCTCATGTGAATTATGCATAGGATCGTGGCCCTAAAAGCGTTGGCCACACTCCATCAACAGGTCCTTCTGTCCATGTTTACACACTGCATTAAGTTCCCTACTAATTGTGTTTAAGATTGTATCCCTTAGGCCAGCCTTTGCTAAACTGGGGCCCACTAGATGTCAGCTTCTATCAGCCCCAACCAGCACATGAAATGCAAAACATCAGGACATTCTACCTCACCACTCTGTTTAGTTTGCTAATTTTATTTATTCCACATTTTGAAAAGCACAGGAAGCAAGAAAAAGCAAATTAATGTTTCTTCAAAAGTCTTTTGCTATTCCTGAAATTCAACTCTCCTCCTCCCTTTCATTATATGCAAAAATTGGGTCTAGCAAATGAATGCTGTCATTCTTAAGATATTTGAGGTGCAGTTCTCCAACTACTTACTCTACGGTCACCATAGAACTACTTCAGGAATGACTTAAAAGGTTTCACAGTGCTATGTTGACCGACCAGGCACTCAGAAGTAAGGGAATTTATAACCACCAAATGCATGTTATGGCCATATTTTAATTTTATATATTAATCACAGGTAATTCCCCATAGGACATTTCAGGAGGGAGTACCAGAGAGCACTGCATGACATAAATGCAGCTTGGCAAAACTAATACTGTAGCAGATTGTATTTGGAACCTCCTTTCATGTTACATTTTAGGTTCATACCTACAAAGTTAAGTATAAATGCCACCACAATCACAACTCTGAAAATATATTTATAGTCATAAGAGCCATTGTTAGTTTATATGCTTCAGTGCTGTTTAAAATTGTTTTTATGCAATGTTATTACTGTGAGTCGCCCTGGACTCCCTTTGGGGAAGAAAGGTAAGAAATATAACAACAACAACAACAACAACAACAACAACAACAACAACAACAACAACAACAACAACAACAACATATGGAACTGGAAATACTGGTTGCCAATTGCATGTTCAGTGGTAATTAGATTTTCTGCATGTGTATCAACAATTTTCACAGCCCCAGAAAAAATTGTTTGATGACTGCTTTGTTTTCTTCACATTTTAGAAATTAAATCCCTTGAAGTAAATTTTGGAGCCTCATGCTGAGCCAACTCTGGATAGAGTTCCATTTTGGGGAGCATGGGAAAAATAATACCACAGATGTACTTCATACAAGAAGGAACACTGAAAATTCAGGCTCCCATCGTTTTACCCAGAATTCCCAGTAATCCACCCTGAAGGGGTTGGGGCAACGTCTCTGGAGAACAATCTTACTGTAGGCCTACCATGCAAACTCTGCCTCCTGCACTCTCTCCTTCTAGCTTCTCAGAAGAGATGTGCATTTCACCTTCAGGTGACACCCATCAAGTAACAAAAAGCAACAGCATAAAAATAGCATTTAGCAGTTCAGCAGAAATGCAAGAGTTGCAGGCTGTCCTTTTAAGGCCTGGTGGTCTTTTGATGGCTAAAAAATGCCTTCATCTCTAATCCATGAAATGCATGACTGAAGAAGGACTTTGCCAGCCTTTCCTGCTGGGAACACACACACACACACACACACACACACAAACACACACACACACACTTCTGCTTTCATGTTTTCATCCTCAGTTAAGTGAACAACAAACTCCTACTCCTCACTCCTTATCTGACCAGTGTGGTCACGTGGATTCAGCCCCCAAAGCTCAAGGTTTCCAGCAGCTTTGCTCCACATCCTTTGGAGCTTGTTCCAGATTTGGGGGACATAAACAAAGTGTCCTTTCCCCCCAAAAAACAGGTGCAAATTTGCTTGTGTTGATTGATATGTATATATGCACGTCATTAAGTTAATAGAAATAGTTAATAGAAATATATTGCACCTCACTGCAGTAGTAGTAGTAGTAGTAGTAGTAGTAGTAGTAGTAGTAGTAGTTTATTATGTATACCCCGGCCATCTGACTGGGTTTCCCCAGCCACTCTGGGTGGCTTCCAACAAAACATTAAAAATAGAATAAAACATTAGACATTAAAAACTTCCCTAAACAGGGTTGCCTGCAGATGTCTTGCAAAAGTCAGATAGTTGTTTATTCCCTTGACATCTGATGGGAGGAGGTTCCACAGGGTGGGTGCCACTACCAAGAAGGCAAACTGAGACCAGGGGTTCATAGTCTGACTATGTAGGGCTTCAGGGCTGGGAGAGACCCTGGTCAGAACCACATCATACATTGACAGCAGATGTGCAAAATGACGTCACGTGCATGCACAGAAGCGGCAGATCCCAACCCGCGCATGCCCAGACGCGGGTTGTGTTCTTTTCATGTTGTGAACGGGCCTCCAGAACAGATCCCGTTTGCAACCAGAGGTACCACTGTACTTCAGGTGTGCTCTGGTCAAGGCATAATAGAGTGGCGACTATTACTTCCCTTGATCTGGACACTAGACGTCTGTCAGCGCAGCCTAGAATAACATTCTCACAACCAGATGGCATGGGGTGAGAATTTCTTCAGCTTATGGTAGTAAGGGGTATGGGTGGATGCTGATAGGAAACCATCTCAGTTTGGTGAGCATCTGTGACTTAAGTCACAATGTGGTCGCCATTCATATGCACACACCTCTGTCTATTTTTATTTCCAGATCCGATATGCATTTGTGAGGATACGTACTTGCTGTACTTGAAACCTTTCTAAAATGAGCTTCGAAGAGCTAACCCGCAATTTTACCCTCTACTCTGATGTTGAAATCAATTTAACTGGAACTAACAAAGGGTGACCTTGTGATTGTGAAGTAATTGGAATTCTTTGGCATGAAGAATTTCAAAAGCAGAAGCAAATGGTTTTGAATTTCTTTTTTTTTCTTCTTCAACAAAAAATCTCAGCTGCATACATGTTGTGGGCTAAATATTTTGATGGCCACGCACCTCTATATGTTGCTATTCAGGCTAAGCTTCCTGTTTCAGGGAAGGTATTGCCAAATAATACACAGGACGTTTTTGGAAACCATCCACAACTACGGCACAAACCCTTAAAGTGAAGCATTAAGGCAGCTGCCTGCAGTATTTGTGTTACCTTGAATTACCTTTTTGAGCTTCCATTTCTCTCTCTCTCTCCCTCTCTCTCTCTCTCTCTCTCTCTCTCTCTCTCTTCTACGCTTTGCTTTTTTGTATATTCAAGGTCATCTGATTTTGTGCCTTCTAAAATATACAGAGCAGGGCGCTGGCTTTAAGTTCTCTGCAGGATGCATGACGGGGATTTTAAATACATGGCCCTTATTGAATGCTTGCAAAAAATAAAGAAGGGAAAGTGTGTGGCACATACCAGGTTTATTTCCTCTAGCACTGTGTAAATGTCAGTGAAGTGTATTTTGCCATAAGAGGAGAAGGACAGGAAATTAATGGATTTTGAATCCAGGGTAATTGCTTGGGAGGTGATGTTTTATTTACTTATCGCTGTTGCATTGGATCAGTCAATGGTGAAGCATTCGTTAAGTGTTTCTTTTAATCATCTGCAGTTTTTAGGATTTATATTTGATGATGGTTTTTTTTTTTTTGCTGCTGTTTGTTTCTCTTAAAGAAGAGAAATTTAGCACGTTGGAATCGGGTTGAACAAGCAATCTGTTTTCACGTAACGTTCACATGCGTTCATTCTGTCTGATTTTAACCTGCAGTTTCTGTTTCTTTTAATTCCCATGAAAAAATATGATTTCTAAATGAGTTCTCTCTAAAAAATACATTTTAAAATGCATATCTTGAATAAGAGAAAAAACCTTTAGAAACATATATTTTCAGGTCTTCCATTCTGAGCCAATAGCTTGCTTGAAATGTTTGGGAACTGCAGAAACTGCTGGATAACTCAAGTCCCAACCCACATCTTAGTGCAGGAGTTGCAGTCAGTTTTTACCAGAATTTGCAAAGATCCAGTTCCTCAAACATCCTCATTATCTCATGGCTTCTATCTGTTCTTAAGTTGACCTGCCAACCAGTACACATTGACTTTAGAATTCTTGCACACTGAGGGTTCTTGCCAGATCTTTGAGCATTCATTCAACATACTCAAGAGCCGCTGCTTACACGGCTTCTGCAGAGCCCACCTGAGTCCCTGTGTAGGTAAACAGATGAACAGGAATCCACTTCATAGGCTGTAGTGTTTTCGAGTGTTCAAAGTACCTTTCATTCCTTATTAACACCCCCATATTGCAGATGGGATGAGATAAAAGTAAGTTGCATACTGAATTCATGGCAGAAGTGTGGTTGTTGTTGTTGTTTTTTATTATCATTCACTTCAACACACCAAACAGAAAAAGAAAACAAATATCCATCACCACAAAGCAAAAAAGAAGTGATACATCAACTAGTAATCTCCAAACCTTGAAATAAAAATTGTATTTTTCTGTCAACTACACAGGAAAAACTCCTTACTTCAAATTCTCATTATTTGTTCACTGCTTTAACATAACAGGTTTTGTTAGAGTTTAATAATCTTTGATCTATCTTAGATTTTACATCATACTTGAGACTGCTGCTGAAATTATTCAAATCCTGCAACTGACCTTAAACTATAATTGTTATTTTTCAAATAGATTTTAAAGACTTCCCATTTTGAAATAAATACCTGTTTTGATTTAATTTTTTTATTTTTTCTGACATGGTATCTAGTTCCTCATATTCAACCAGTTTCTTAATCCAATCTGATCTTGATGGAACTTTGTCATTCTTCCAATTTGCCGCAATGAGAACTCTTGCTGCGACCGTGGCATATAAAAAGATCTCTCTTACCTTTTTGGCAGAAGTGTGTTTTGAACCATGAACATCTGGGATCACAGTTTGGTAGCCCCGTTTGAATATACCTACATATTTGGTCTTAATAAGCCAAGATATGCAAGAGTCTTAAACATAATTTGCCAATGTAGCATGTTCATGGTGGAGGTGGAATTTGAATTTTGGCCTAAAGGTTATGATTGATCTGCCGGAGTATCAGGACTCCAGAACAGCATATAATGAAATTTATCTGAAAGGTCCTACTAAATCCTGGACTAAATGGATTCATTTTTAAAGACAAGAAAAAGATCACACAAAACAGACTTTCACAGAAGCAAAAACTTTTTCTACAACTTAAGTCTCGTTCTGAAGGGGGCGCACATGAAATTGCTGCTTTGTCAGGCTTCTTTAATTCCATAAAAAATGTGAAAGGTGGTGATAGTTTAGAGAAAAGCCCCAAGTCACATGTTAAGGTGCTGTAAACTAGCAAGCTTGCGGCATAGAGACAGACACCATGGAGAGCGACATCATTCAAAATCGCTTTCAGTTGTCAGCCATTTTGTGTGTGCCGGCACCAAAGGGAAAGAGTGGGGTGTGGTGGTTCTTAGGTGGAACTGTGCATATTTCCTACTAGGCTTGGAAGGGGGTGTTGGTAGGACACCTTTTTGAGTCAAAATATCATCAGATGACACAGCGAAACTGCATACCCACTTTTTACCTTTAAAACACATTCAAAGCACATACACCCCTGCAAAGAATTCTGGGTACTGTAGGTCACTTCACAGAGTTACAGTCCCCAGCAACCTTTAACAAACAAACAAAATTATTTAAGGGGGATAATGTGCCTCAAACGTATGTAGTGTCTATGCAGCCTGAGATATTACTGTTTGTGTTGAAGCATCTGTAGCTGAGTCCTACTTATAAGCTGCATTATGGCTTTAAGATGTAAATCTACTGTATGATTCTAAGTTGATTCTTTACAATTAAAAAGCTATTTCATTTAAGCATCCTGAACCACTAAAATGTTCAAAATCCTCTTCATGCAAGCCAGATCATTAAAATTGGTACCAGAGCAATCTCTTGAAAAGCCCTGGGCGTTCTTGCCCCCTTCATTAATATAAATTACATTTCTCTGTAGATGATGTGGGTTTGCAGTTTATTTAAGGGAAATGTTGCATGGTTTCTAAAGCTTGCAAATTCTTGTGTGCTTATTGGATTAACTTCTAACCTTCCTGGTTGTTGTTTTTTAAAAATGATGTTAGACACAAACAAGCGGTTGTTTTTAAATGTATGGGTGTGCGCTGGGTGCAATGCCTTCCATTTTTCATTTTCTGTAATTATTTTTCTGGTGTCCCTGCAGTGACAAGCAATATATGACTTTTAATAAGCATGTGAAAGGAAATACATACTGGCAAGTTATTGTGATAGGATTGCAACACTAAATTTTTGTGTCTCTCTTTATATCCATGTTGTTATCATTGCTTGCCATTTACTGAGATCTTTGCTATTTCCCTCCCAAAATTGCCCCCTCATGGTTAACATTACCCGGATATGCAAGGGAATCTTAATTATGACTTGTGCTCCAAATTCACTGGGGAGATCGTTAAATGTCAAATTCCAGAGGGAGCCCGTGATTGCAAAAGTGTTACTTCTAAATGGCATAAAACTATAAACCCTTTATTCCAGAGTTGTCTCGCTGAAAATCTACGGATTGGAAGCCTGTGGGATTACTCTGAATTAAATGCCTTGTGGATTGCTTAGAAACACTTAGGCACGGAATCAGAAATCAGTCAATGGTGTATCCAGTTTAATATTTTCAGCTGTTAGTTAATTCAGGTTTATAGATCCTAATCCAGAGAGCTTCAGAACTTGTCCACAGCCTTGGAGTCGCTTCCAAAACATGACCCAATGCAGAACAAGAAGTTGTTGAATGCTTTAGTTGATATTCCTGCATTGTAGGGGGTTGGACTTAGATGTTCCCTTGGGAACCCTTCCAACTCTACAAATCTGTGACACTGGAATTCACAGGGACTCTTTGAGTCATAGCCATAGCTTAGTCTGTCTTAATGGCTAGAGATGGATGACAGAAAAGACCTCATCATCCCCTGCTTACCCAATTGCATCCTGCAGATTTGATACGGCCAGCTCACTATCTGACTTAGGCTTAAGTGCCTCATTGGCACCGGGTGTTACTTTGCTAACAAGAGGTGGGTCCAAGGCCAAACCAGACCTCTCCTTCTCCTCATTCAGAACATCTGCTCTCACTGAGGTCAGGTTTTCTCTTGACAACCTGCTTGGTCCCTCCCGAGTGTCCAGATCAGCACCTCCCAAGCTACGGAAGATCGAGTTCCACAATCTCGTCCCATTCCTCTTCCCCCTCAGACCAGCCCTGAGATCTATGGGTGAAGGGCAGTGTACAAATTTAATAAAAAATAAAAAATAATAACCCTACCAAGACTGTTGCCACATGGCTCAAGACAGCAGCCAGTGCAATTCTTTCAGCAGCCGCCTAATATGATGACAGTTCCGGTCTGAGGATAATTGCATCATTAATAAAATCAAAACTTTCAGTGCAGTAAAACTATACAAAAAGTACTTTAATGAGAGGACAGTCTAGGTTTTCCTGGGAGAGGGCATCGTAGAGGGCAGATCTAACACACTTCCTGTAAATAACAAACAGTGTCCTCAAAATAATAAAGAGAAGAAGTTGGTTTTCTTTTTAAATGCAGTTTTTATCAAGAAGCTAGAGAAATATATTCCACGATGCAGTTCTTCCCAGGATGATCCCTAGAGTTTCTCCTGATGTGGTTTATTGGAGGGGATCAATTTTTTTAAGTACTAGGCAAGTTGCAAAATTCTAAATGTTTCAGTGTTCCTTAGACTATGATTGCTTTCTGATACTGTCCTCTTTTAAGAATCATTTATACTTCTCCTTTTGCAACTTTTTATTGATGGTGCATGAACTATAAATAAATTATATTCCTATTTGTTCTCAGGTAGCTGTCTCATTATGAGACAAAGATACAGAAAAAAGGTTCAGTATATGTTTGTGCAAGGGGTTAAGAAGCAGAATTATTAAGATGTATGCTGTGTAAATTTTGTTCTGTTTAGGTTACAGGAATGTTTGCAATTTGTGAAAAATATCCCCAGTGATGCCTAGTACTTCTGAGAATCAGGGTAGCTACAAGCAGAAAACTGACATTTGGCCTAACCACCTAATAATAATAATAATAATAATAATAATAATAATAATAATACAGTGGTACCTCAGGTTACATACACTTCAGGTTACATATGCTTCAGGTTACAGACTCAAACCCAGAAATAGTGCTTCAGGTTAAGAACTTTGCTTCAGGATGAGAAAAGAGATTGTGCTCCGGCAGCGTGGCAGCAGTGGGAGGCCCCATTAGCTAAAGTGGTGCTTCAGGTTAAGAACAGTTTCAGGTTAAGAACGGACCTCCAGAACGAATTAAGGACTTAACCTGAGGTACCACTGTTATTTAATTATACCCCGCCCATCTGGCTGGGTTTCCCCAGCCACTCTGGGCGACTTCCAACAGAACACTAAAATACAATAAATGATCAATGCATAAGCATAAATAATAAAAAGATTTATTCAAATTATATAATCAATCTAGAAAAGAGGTGCTGGAACTCACCATGAATGCCTCCCTTGTTCTCTTATCATAGCAATGGTGCCCACCTGAGAGGTGCCAGAATGGATTTCCAGTGAGTTCCGGCTTAAAAAAACACCTGCACATAATGGGAAAGGTATTTTTAAATCCTAGTCAAAGCAACCATTATAAAACGGTCCAGCCTAGGACAAAAGTCCCAAAGCTTATAAATGCTTAACAAATTATTTCACTTGCAAACATGCAACACCTTAGTAATGTATAAACAACATGGGCTGAAAATGTCAGCTTGCCAAGTTTGTTTTGACAATTCAGGTCTTCTTCAGTGATTTAATCTTAGTAAGATGTAATCATACTCTTCCAGAAATGACTTGACAGAACCAGGCTTTTTTTGTGTAGTTCACAAGGAATTGTAGAATTGATGTGGGTTACACTGCGATCTAAACCACTAAGCCTCTTGGACTTGCCGATCAGAAGGTCAGCGGTTCAAATCCCCGCAACAGAGTGATTCTCCATTGCTCTGTTCCAGCTCCTGCCAACCTAGCAATTCGAAAGCACAGCAGTGCAAGTAGATAAATAGGTACTGCCCCCGCAGGAAGGTAAACGGCGTTTCCATGTGCTCTGGTTTCCATTATGATGTCCCATTGCGCCAGAAGCAGTTTAGTCATGCTGGCCACATGACCTGGAAAGCTGTCTGTGGACAAACGCCGACTCCCTTAGCCTGAAAGCAAGATGAGCGCCACAACCCCATAGTCTCCTTGGACTGGACTTAACCATCCAGGAGTCCTTTACCTTTTACCTTTAGAATTGTAGCATTGGAAAGGTATACAAATATATCAGAGAGAGAGAGAGAGAGAGAGAGAGAGAGAGAGAGAGAGAGAGAGAGAGAGAGAGCCTACTTCTTCCTTGTGTGTGTTGATGCTGCATTTCTGACTACACAAGGATCCACACTTGAGGAATGAGTTCACAATTAGTTTACAGTATAAAGAAAATAGTGAAGATTCTCAATTATTACCTCAGGGGAAGAGAATCGACGTAAAGGGGTTTTAGACTGTGGTGTAGATAGAAAAAATAACTGTGGTGTTTGCTTGTGGTGAGTCTGTAGTAACTTCCATATCACTAAGGAAGGGGGTACCTGTTGATTCAACATTGGATTGTTTGTTGCGTCGTTCTTTAACTCTCAGTGTTTCCCCTTGTGCATAGTTATCTCTCTGTATGTAAGGCCTCCAGTGATACCAGGCATCTACTACTCATTCCTTTTCCTGCTGGGCCTATTTGTTACTTGTAAAACAGACTCTCTCTTGACATGTAATCTAAAGGAATTGATGGCTTCTGAAAGGCCAGACAGCAGGACAATGAGGGGCCTGAGCTGAAATATATAGTAAGCTAGCCGGTGCAAGTCTTCCCAAGGACACAAATCAAGAGGCTTTAGCACATTCCTTGTACGTTTCTCGGATATCTCCTTGTTGCTCCCTACAGATGGGACTCCAGTAGACAAAAGCAAACACAGACGTATCTCACAGCTGGAAGCTAACTGCATTTCATTGCTGAAATCCCATTTCAGATAGGACGTATTTTGATTTAAGATAGGTTCATGCCATTCCAGTTTAAGCAAGCATTCCTGTTTCATGGCAAAGGCTGTATCCCAGCACCCAACGGCCTGTGGTTCACATTCAACTATTAAACAGTAAATAACCTGAGTATTGTGAAGGGAAACTGGATAAAAATGAAGACGAATGGAACCGAAAAACGGAAACGTTGTTCCAGAAAAATCATGGGAAGAAAATATTGGCTACTAGCTGAGCCATTAATGGCTATTAATCAAGATAACTAAAGATTATAGTCTTTCACGGAGCCAGAATATATGCCATGTTTGTGACAGGTGTACTGCTGCAATTGGCATCCACATGACAAATCATCCCTCTCCGAACCATAACTCTCCACATGGGCCATCTCATTTTGTGATATTTCCAGTAGGTACTTGCTAGCAACAGCCAATGACAGAGGTGAGGAAATTTGCAATGCTGCGATCCATGTGGGGAGTGTTCCTAGATTTCATGGCAGTGAGAGGTAAGACTTTTGATGGGCACCAACCCCTCTCGCTCTCCAGGCTTCAGCGAAAGCAACGCGTAGCCTTTGGAGCGCGGAGGGAGCGCTCCCTCTGCACTTCGGAGGCTTCGCGTTGCTATCGCTGAAGCCAAGGAGCCTGTATTCGCTCCGTAGGAAGCACACACATTTCCTATACACATTTCCTGCGTCCTATAGAGCGAAAAATACGGTAGCTAAATTGGCAATATTGGTACAGCCGTCGCCCATGGGAAGCAATACTCTGAACCAAAACACTGTTCTAAACCAAAGCAATTCTGGAACCTAATTTCCCAAGCCTCTGGAAAAAGTGGCCAATGCACCTTTTTCACTCATCAAGGGCACTGTTCCGAATGCTATATAAAGATCCCTTCTGATGGAGGTATATGTCGACTGCAGAAATAGCAACAGAGCATCTGGAAGCAGCAGATTGGAAAGGAGCCCATAAGACTGACTCAGGATCCCTTGTGGCTCAGCACCCTCCCCAAGAATAGCTTTTAGGGACCAGGAAAGGAATGATCTGTCCTATGACTTTCAAGACCAGGCCCTCTCAATATTTACTAGATGACATTCTAGGGGAATGACTGGGTTGGAATAAAAGAGCGTTTATGGTTGTAACAACTGGTGTTCTGCCACAGCTGTGCCACCCCGGGCATTAAAATTGCAGGTAGGCTGTCAAGTGCTGTCCAAAGTATTTGACCTGAAGAAAAATCATTTTAAAGGAGTGCCCATGGTAAACGGCAGCAGTAGAGACCAGCTGACAACTGCCTGAGGATGCCAAGGCCCAGATTTAGGACAAAGGATATTCTCAGATGACTAATATGGTTTATTGCCATCAGATTTCCTTCTTTTCTTCTGATGCTTTGAGATTTGGTTTAAAGCCTACTCTGTTTCAAAGTCAGTTTACACAAATATTGGAAGCTTTCTATTAGAAAGGGA
The DNA here is from genome assembly GCF_964234715.1 of Podarcis melisellensis. Classification (NCBI taxonomy): domain Eukaryota; kingdom Metazoa; phylum Chordata; class Lepidosauria; order Squamata; family Lacertidae; genus Podarcis; species Podarcis melisellensis. The sequence goes on from NC_138537.1 coordinate 19,628,072, forward strand.
ACAATATTTGATACAGAGCTGCTGAACTACAAATGCATGGAGGATTTGCAAGTTGTGATGATTGAGGATCCATGAAATACCTTCCATGATGAAGTTCTTTGATGTTCCCTTGCTTTAGCTCCCACTTTAAAGGAAAATTGGTATGAAGTGAATGCCCTGATGATATTCTCTCTCTCTCTCTCTCTCTCTGATTTATAACAACACTACTAAGTTTTGCTAGAAGTGCAGTAATAGGCCTCGATCTTATTTGCAACTGTGGTAGTATATACCAAACTTTTGTACAATTTATTATCATGGTTGTATTCTCGTTCTATTTTTATTGCAGGATTTTGTGTGTGTGTGTTTGTTTTTATAAAACAAGGGAGGAGAGAGACATTTCTTCAAAATTTGGTGAACTTGTCCAAAAGAGCTATTGCCCTCAGTAAATATGGGACGGGAGCAAGTTGCAACTGCTGTTTGGAGGGGTGGGGTGCGAACCTCCAGTCACCTTTTTTTCACCTGGCTGACCATCTTGTCCTTCATCATTTCGGAAACAGTTATTCCTGGAAGGAGAAGGTAGCTTGTCTCCAAGTTGTTGCTGGCCTTCTGATCACCAAAGGCTGCTGCTATTCTAGTTCGTGTATGTGTGCATTGGTGGAGTAGAATGTTTTGGTCCCCTGGTGGAGAATAGGCACCAGATGGTCTTTTCCCTCATCTCTTACTCGCATGATGAGTTAAGCCTGTATGCAGTAGAGCTTTGTTCTACGAAAGAGGTCTATGTTTTCTTCTGGTAGTTGCTTGGAAATTAAGTGCCTGCAACAATCATTTGGGTTTTCTTTCCTCCCATTGTTTTTCCCGAGAAAGGCCTCTCTGCAGTCAACTTTATAACAATGCTTGTCCTTGACAGCGGCCCCCCCAAAAAATGATATAGAAAAGCCTGTGTTCAATTTTGGAGCTCCAATAGAGACACAGTGATTACAGTCTCATAAACAAGATCTGTACTGTTGTCGCCCAAACAACAGCATTACCGTATATTTCCTTTTATGGAGGCTCGTCAGCATGAAATAACCTCCTCTGCCAAGTTCAAGATACAATCAGGCCATTTGTTAGCAAGACTTTAAATTCAGATACCCAAATAGACTGTACTTCTGTACTGACCTAGTTTATGATAAGGTGGAGATATAGAAAGAAGACATTTTTCTAATGTCTGCATAGCATGCTGCAAGCAGGAACAGGAATAGCCTGCATCCTTTATAGGCCAAGGCCAGAGAACCTATGGCTCTCCAGATGTTGTTGGACCACAACTACCGTCACCCTTGACCATTAGCTATATGAGGGAGTGGGTGGCGCTGTGGTCTGAACCACTGAGCATCTTGGGTTTGTTGATCAGAAGTCAGCGGTTCGAATCCGCGCAACGGGGTGAGCTCCCATTGCTTTGTCCCAGTTTCCTGCCATCCTAGGAGTTCGAAAGGGTACCAGTGCAAGTAGATAAATAGGTGCCACTGCAGGGGGAAGGTAAACGGCATTTCTGTGCACTCTGGCACTTCACAGTGTCCCATCACACCACCTCCATAACTCCTGCAACTTTTGGAAAGATGAATGGGGGGGAGGCATAGTGGCTGGTTAGATTTCTGTCTGTTTTTAATATGTAATCCTGACACTTTGGGCAGTCCTACTAGCCACTTGGGATTTCTGTCAAAACGAGCTTTTCAGCATATGGAAGCTAATCACAAATCGTTGGCTAATATTCTGAGCAGATTCTGAGTACAGTAAAGCCACTTCATTTTTAATTGGATCATCTGGAACGAACAGTTGTGGCTCCATCTCAGTTGCATTTTTATGTTCTCTGACATATAGATACATAAAATTTAAATGCTGCAGAACATATTTTCACAATTTTAGCATAGAAGCCACTAGTTTTCCTGTCTGGTGCTTTCTGTAGTGTTAGGTTTCCAACTTTCCCTAAGCAAAACTGGATGTTTTCACCGTTTTGAATGCTGTCTTGAAGTTGTCTTGTGTACCCCTTTTGTCAGCTGTGGAACAGGCTGCCATTTTGTATCGCTAGAAGCACCAATGCGATTCTAGTCCGTCAAACTCATGTTCTTCAATCTGCGTTTGAAAATAACGATGGAGCTAGAGCTTACTTGGGGGGGGGGGGGCGGCTGGTTTTAATTCAGACATTGGTATACTGTAGGAGTCCCTTCTTAAGGCATGGTAAGATAATTTGGGCATCTACAGTTTGGCTCTTGGATCCTGAATTCCCAGTTCTCTCCTAAGGCCAAGATGAATAAAAATTGCTTTGACTGCTATCCTATGTACATTTGCTAGGAAGCAGGTTTTGTTGGCCGCAGCATGGGACTTACTTTTGAATAACCAAACATAAGATTGCACTGTTGTTTTGGCTGTGGGTCCTGGATTTGGTCCACCAAGGCTTGCCTGGGCAGGAATTCAGGTGACAGGTGGCAGCAGATGGTGGTACCTGATGGTTGTCGGCAGGAATAAGTAGCAGACACCTGGGGTGAGGGAGGAGCATCCTGCAGAAAGACAGAATCAAGTGATACAAGACCAAACTAGATGAAAGGTTGAAGATCTGTGATTGGATCATCTGTCTGTTTTACATATTGTCAAATACTTACAATGACTTTTGACCAATGGCAAAAAATAACGGGGGGGGGGGCGGGTAGGAAGGAAACATAATAAATACTTTTCTATTGGTAACTAAGTAAGGTTGAGTCTCCAAATTCTAACGCCACTTAAGCAATTCTCATGAAACACCGAGCCACAAAGGTCAAGAACAACCAGGGATCTTTGCAGAAGAATCTTTGCAGATGAGAGAGGCCTAGGTCTTGGCATAGACAGAACGGAGATAGCGGGTTGTTAAGAAGTGTCTAGTTTCGTAATCTTTTAAACAAACGGATTCTATGTGCACCACAGTTCTTGATACTTAAAAGATTCTGGGCAGGTGGGGAAGCATAATTCTGAGAACTGAGTTACAATGAAAAAGATATCGTGGAATGGTGCTTAAAAATCGAACTGGTTTCCTTCATCTAAAGGGGGATTGGCTGTGTTAGGAAGACATAATAAACCCATGGCTCAGGCACACTCTCCCCTTCCCTCTTATCCCTCTGAGAAGGTGGTCAACTCTCACTTTTATTTTGATTATCCAGTTTAGTGTTGGGCTCAAACAGTAAACTGTCAAACAATTAAACAGTAGCAATATTTAAGATTAATCACAGTTTGACAGGTTTGGGCAAAACGTCAAGCTGTGGTTAATCAAATATGGAAACAGAAGCTTTTTCCATTATGATAAGCCATAGTCTACCATGACATCTGAAGCCAGCCACTGTAAAGAAAAATCCATATTTCCTGGGATTGGTGAGTGATGATAACGCAGTTGTGAAAAGGTTTAACCTGTGATAAAGTGCATGACTGTCAGGCATAAGCCAAGCACTTTTTCGAAAATTTGGCATGAAACTTACTTGTATAGATTAACTTTATTAGGAGCTCTTTATTGCATTTTTTTTTATCCAGGGACAAAAGAGGAAATGAAGTTCCTGAGTTGCAGAAATTGCATTTAATGAGAAGAGGCTGAAGTGCTGTAATAAGAGGTGCATGATAATAAAATACTTTGATTAAGTCAAAGTTCAGATCATGGAAATGAACACAGAAATGAAATTAAAGCTACATGGGTTGTTGCATATTATACAAGCAATGGAAGCTCACATCTGAGCAGTTTGGGGGGAAAGCAAGGACTGGAGACCTAGAGAGTCTCTGACTCTCTCCCTCCTTTCAAATGCACAGGTTGAGCAGGTATTGCAAGGTTGTGGAAGCAATCATTCGAGCAGGCTATACTAGTCTCAAAGCAATATCGACATCCCAAAACCTGTTTATGCCAGGCCAAACCAAACTGCTTCCAGCTCTCCCACGATGAATCACATAGTAGGTATAACTATCCTTGCAGATCTTTGGGACAATCTAATGGCCCATTTTCTGGCATCGAGCAAGGAGAGAAACCACTTTGTGTAATAGAAATGGTTTGCTGTAATATTGCTAATATGCTAGAAAGGCTCTCATGGAAGATCAATCTTAAATGTTGGAGGCTCTATGAACATTGTCTTGGAAGGGACTCAGAATTTCCCTTCAGAGGTCTACTGTCCAGGAGTGTTTGTTTTAAAAGGCTGCCAATAGATATTTTAAATCCCAGTGAAATACAGGAAGTGCCTCTTTTCTAGTTTCCATGAGTGGTGTTGCAATGCTGGCTGACCATGAATTATAAATGCTCTCTTATTATTTCCCCCCTTCCTTTAATCTCTTTTCATCACAGGATGTCCACTGTTAGAACATTTTCTTATCCACAGTGGGTCTGTACTGATCTTGTAAACAAGCCTCCATCTCCTCCCTCTCCCCTTTTAGCTTATGGTCTTCACAGTGCAGGCCTGTGCATGTCTACTCAGAAGTAAGCCCCGCTTAATTCAGTGGGACTGACTGCAGCTTCAACAGAAACATAAATAATTTCTGTTGGCCCTGTTCTATTCCTACAAAAGCACTGTGACGAAGATTATGTCAGTAGCGTTGTGTTTGTGAATGAAGAAACAGATCTGTGACCCTGAATGCTCTTCCGTTGTCAGTTTATTTGAGTATTTACTAATATATTTGAGCCAGCTCAAATACTGTGTGCTTTGAAAGGCTCTTGCTGGTTTTGTTATTTAGTCATCATTGATGGTCCAAATACCACAGGCTGAAACTGTGCTGTAAATAGACTGGTCTCTTGATTAAAAGTTCAGAAGAAAGATTCCTGCTGCTAGAGGATGATTCCTGATTTGAGGGGTTGTTTAAGAGATGCTTAAAATGCAAAATGAGATACTTGGAAAGACCTAGGGGTGCGGGTAGGGAACCTCTCTGCCTGAGAGTTTGATCAGCTTATTGGTACTGACTGTGCACCTACAAAGGGGTTCATTGCATGCCCTGCTTTGTCCATTTGCAGACGGGGCTGGATTCAGACCATGCCTGCAGACAGACTTTTTCCTCCACAGAAAGCTTGATGGTCTGCAAAGGAAACACGACTGGTTGCATAGAGATTAAATCCAAACTGCATTTGCAAATGGATTTCAAACAAGGCTGATCGGGAGGTCGTGCCAGTTGGATCCAGTTCATCACTCCTGATTTAGGAGTAGCCAGTGTAGTGCCTCCAGATGTTACTGGATTGCAACCCCATCAACTCCAACCATCATGGCCAATAATCAGGGATGGGGAACTGTAGTCACCCACTCCTGGCAACTCCAATGAACAAGCATTAAAACAGAAATATGAGTAAAACTTGTTGACCGTTGAACCATGCATGTTTTTCAGCGATGGTAGTGAAGATCACTTGAGTATCCCTGTTTTTCAGATAGTATGATCTGGTGCTTTCACTGTAAATAATTGGATTCTAGCTCAATTTTTATATAATAAACCCCATACTGCAGTGTTGGCAAAGCGAACATAACAGGTGCACTTAAGAGTTTGCCTGTTTCTGAGCTTGCAAATTGTGCAGACTCCTGACCTGATTTCTTAAAATATAACATACCATTTCCAGAACATATGACATTAGTAAGCCTGACAGTCTGAATTTAATCAGAATCTTTCATTGTAAATGAAATAGCATCTGGCTTCAAATACCAAAAGTTATTTTTTTAATAATAATAATAATAATAATAATAATAAAAACAATCACATTAAAGTTGCAATCACTATGCCTGTTTACTTGGGAGTAAATGTAATAGAAGTCCCACTTCCTTCTGAGTAAAGCATGCAAAGGTTTGAACTGTAAATGTCTTATTTATATAGTAAGCTTGAAATTGATTGCGTTTTTTGTGGTATCCCTTAAATAGATGAGGTAGCCAAATATATGCTCCATGAATTGCATAGTGCTATGTTTGGTCTCACTAGTCTTCCAAATGAGGCTGTTTCTCTGAACCATTATTTATTTCTTGACCTTTGGGCCATGCAGTAATGAAGTGGTCTTTGGTGAACACTATTAATGTGCATTTATCCGAGGTCTGTCTTCGTTAGTGCTCATTTTTCTCCATCAGCAGCAAGCCTGTAACTAACCAATAGGATAGGCTGATTTTTCATCCTAATGAGAGCTTCCTAAATCACAGTTGTTACAACAACAACAACAACAACAACAACACAAACACACACTTACACTTTTCTTTTCTTTTAGTCATCCTAACTTCCTTCTACAGCCAGATGGTGCTTTAAATATTTCTGCTGTCCTTTGGAAAGATATTTGATATTATTGAGGGTGAAGTACCCTGTATATTTTTTAAATCAAAGCTTTCTGTTGCCAATTCGTATGGCGTGCTACTGAGACACATTAACATTTGGTACAAATTCATTAAAAAGCAAGCAGTTTGCCCAGATTGAGTTCCGGGATAAGGAAGACAACCTTTCATGGGAAAGGAGTTGAAGGCTTCAACTGTAGAACTCAAAGTTTGGGAACTGAGATCTTATCAGATTAACTTGGGCTGCTCTGTTCTATCCCTCCTTCTCAAATTAAAAAGAGAAAATACCTCATTGATTCCTCTCCCCATCCCACCCAGTTCCACTCAGGTGGTCTGCTCAGACTTCCAGTGGTGAAATCCTATGTTTGGGCATGAAATTTAGCTAAGAGCAGGTCCCATTTCTAGCAGATGCTCAAAGTCTGTTGGGCGGTCCTCAACCTGCTGTTGCTTATAGTGCCTTCTCAGCCCTGAGAAGACTCCCCTCATCACTGTGAGGTGGTTTTTTTTAAGGGATAATGGGAGTTGTAGTCCAACAGCATCTGTAGGATACCTGGTTGGCTCTCCTTGCCCTAAGGGGTATATCTCAACAAAGAAGAAGAAAATGCACATTCTTGGCCAATCTGGATGAGATGGTTAATATTGCTTGGTCCCCAATCTTGTGACCAACTATAGCTTGGGGTAACCCTGATCAAGAGGGTGGATCACTTGTTCTGCCTGCTTGGTCAAACAGGCCAAGCACAAGAGATGAGGGTTTATAGAGGCCTCTCCCAAACCTCACCCTCAAATCTCGACAGGCCTTGAGATCCCGTGCCTCCTGAGATTTTCAGCTTGACTTTCATCTCATCATAATGGAAATCCCCTGTGACCAAGAGAGTTCCTTTTGAGGTCACAATGCCAGGAAAATTTATGGAAGTAACAGTACCACCTCCTTTGGCTCTCCTCAGGCACTGACAGGGGTCGGAAGGCCCTTTGGCAGAGGGACTGGGTATTCATTGAGGAGGAGTTCCAATTTGGGGTTGGTTTGGGGTTTTTTGCACATCTGTGAAATAAAGAACTTTCAAACAAATGGATCAGAGCCCGGCAAGTGTTGCAATAAGGCGTCGACTTTGTAATAGGATGCCGATAGGATCATAGGGTATAGCCAGATTTTGATGATGCATCTGCATTGTTTTTCTCTGGCCACAAATGTATCATACTTGTATGACTTAAGTTCTGCTGTGGAATAAATGGAAAGCTCTTTGCTTAAACATTTATTTTTCCTCCGCCCCTGACACATGAATATTCTTTTCAGTCTTATATCTGGCTAGGAAAAACTGAGCTGCATGTCAAGTGAGGCAAATAGCAAATTTCCTTCCACTGTTCCAGGTCTCCATGCTGAAGACTTTTCCAGGCTCTCTCTTTTTGCTGAGAAGAATGAGCCATAAGGGACCCCATAAAGACAACCGTACCAATAGTTAGAAACAACTCTGAATAGTTAGACCTTTGCTTGTCCTTTCAGAGGGAGGGAAAAATCAAACAGCTCAGGATTGCTTTTTAATTAAATTGCAAGTCAATACTGCAGACTAATCACCTACTTGGTATACAGCTTTTCTTCTATAAATCAAATTATAGAATTTTTTTTTCATTGTTCTAATAGTGGTAGAATTATTTAGTTCTTGCTGCCTGGAGTCAAGAGGAAAGCATCTCATTATAATTCCTAAGGGTTGATTCATTCAGTACTACTATTTCTATTCATTATATCCAAGAGTCTTTAGTGTAGTTCTCCAGCTCTGGAATACCTTGTCCCGCCTGGAAGAGTTTATGTATATATTAATTAGCAATTTTCTCTTTGGACAAAGTTGATTGGCGAGGTCTGCAATCTGCTGGTGTCTTTTGGGTCATCCCATTTGCCCTTAATATCTTATTGCATCCTTCCCCAATCTGGTGTCCTCTAGAGGTTTTTGACTTTGGCCATGCTGACTGTTGTAGATGGGAGATAAGAACAACCTGCTATATTGCCTGGAGGGCACCAGGTTGGGGAAGCAACTAAACTATTATTTAGTGCAATTGAAATAATCACATATTCTCCCCATGTTTTCATTCCTCTGTCCCAATTTCCTTTACTCTGTCCTGTCCATCTACTTTAGATTGTAGTCCACTTGGGGTGGGGACACATCATTCCTCTTATTTGTATACAGTGGTACCTTGGGTTAAGTACTTAATTCGTTCTGGAGCTCCGTTCTTAACCTGAAACTGTTCTTAACCTGAAGCACCACTTTAGCTAATGGGGCCTCCTGCTGCTGCTGCGCCTCCGGAGCACAATTTCTGTTCTCATTCTGAAGCAAAGTTTTTAACCTGAAGCATTATTTAGCGGAGTCTGTAACCTGAAGCGTACGTAACCTGAAGCGTATGTAACCTGAGGTACCACTGTAAAACTATGCACATACAGTGGTACCTCAGGTTACATACGCTTCAGGTTACATACGCTTCAGGTTACAGACTCCGCTAACCCAGAAATATTACCTCCGGAACGAATTAATTACTTAACCTGAGGTACCACTGTACTTGTTAGATGTTGATGAAGAAGATTATGATGATACTACTGCTACGGATAATAATAAAAAATTAATTGGTGGATATTAGAAATGTGAATTGCTGTATTTCCCCCTCCAAGGAGTATTATTGAATGTTGTTTTTTAAAACAACAACAACTTGGAAAGAGTTGCAAGATAGTATTTCTTCCTCAACACATCCCATTCAAAACATGGTGGTTGTACTGGTGCAATGGGGAACCAGTGTGGCAAAATGCAAAAGTATGTCGAACTTGAACTAGGTTCAAATCTCTGTTCAGTCATGAGGTTCATACAGTAATCTTGGATTTTGTTACCTTTTGACTAGGTCCTCAATGTCCTGAATCTTGGGGGTGGGGGAGTGTTGCAAATGAATCACATGTGGATTTAGGTCCAAATAACAGAGATCTGTTTTGGAGTTGGCACACTTTCCCCTTTTAAAAAAGAAGCTGCAATTTTTCTCTTTGTAAGCAGAGATTGTAATTCAGCCATAGAGTTATATGAATTGTGTATAGGCAGCCAGGGTGGCTGGGCTAACAGCCAGGGGTCAGCAAACGTTTTCAGCCGGGGTCCAGTCCACTGTCCCTCAGACCTTATGGGGGGCCAGAGTATTTTGGGGGGGGGAATGAATGAATTCCTATGCCCCACAAATAACCCAGAGATGCATTTTAAATAAAAGGACACATTCTACTCATGTAAAAACACGCTGATTCGCGGGCTGGATTTAGAAGGTGAGTCCCCGGGCCGTAATATGCCTACTCATGAGTAACACAGTCAGATGCGTGGGCTAAAAATTATTATTATTATTGGCACAAATGATGGACGGTCCTTTTTCTAATACTCTTTAAGTTTGCACTTAATTGAGCTTTTGTTAGATAGGTATACTACCAATTGGTTTTTTGGATCTTTTTCTTGTGTGTTAGTCTATTGTCTGTAGTCCCGTGTTTGGAAACTTGTTTTTCCCTCCATTTCCAGTGTTTCTGTTTAGTCCCGAAAGAGGAGCTGTTAGAGGAACCTGCTCTCCTAATGGAAAACCAGATACAATCTGTATCAGCTTTGCTGGTATCAGTCTGTGAATCAAAAGATTTCAGCATGAAATGCTTTATTCACCCCCTCCCACACCAAACTATATACTCTGCCTTCCTCATAATCTTTCAGGTCTCTCTGGATTATTATTATTATTATTATTATTATTATTATTATTATTATTATTATTAAATTCTCACCCCCTCATCCAAAGAATAAGGCTAAATGTTGAATGATGATGTTAAGAGATAACAGTATAAATAGGAAGATTCTTATGTAGCAAGAAAATTGATACTGTCTTGGTTTATCAGCTGTAAGTAGGAGTGAAGCTTTAAGCAATGGAAATAATGACCCTTTTATAGGAACAAATCTGGCCTTGATGGGAGGTAAAAAAAGAAGACGATGAAGCCTTGACAGTTTATGATATCTTGTCTGGTAGAGCAAAATTAGATCTGTGGTCGTGTTTGCACTTCCTCTTTTACATTGTACTCTCCCCCTCCTCTCCACCCCCGGAAATCTACGTTGTTTTAAATATTGTCTATGATTTATAGCATATGTTCAGGCAATTTCAACCTAATACAAATTCTTGTAAAAGCAATGAGAGTTTCTGCCATCAAAACCTGTGTGAGATACACACACACACACACACACATTCTGCAGCAACTGTTCGGTAAATTTGATTTTCTCAGCTTACAGAAATTCTGTGTTCTCCGTTGTTGCATCACCGCGAGTTAAAAGTGGTCTCTGCAGATTACATGCAGTGAAACCAGAAGTTCAGAAGCAGGGAGTTGATTAAAAAATTTCCAAGCTTTTCTGCTTATTTGTTTTGTATGACATGTTGCAGAGCATGTTAAATCGAAAATGAAATTAAATTTTGCTTTTTTAAAAAAAATACCTTTGAAAGGCGGAAAACAATGCTTGAATTAAACTTGGTCTGTCACGCTAATTTGTTCTTAGTTAATAAGATTTTCTTCCATTTTCTCTCTGCTGTCTTGCTTTGTTGTTGTTTATGTTTCAATGCTTTTTTAGCTTAAGATGAAAATCATGTAATTTTTCTGGTGGGATGTCACGTGTGTAGGGACGAGAGATTATATCAACCGGGAAATACAGAAACACCCTTGCGAACCCACACTTCTTGAAATTTTGCAGTGCACTTCTCCAGCCAATAAACATGTGCAAAAGTACATTTACTAAGTGCATGAAAATGTGTATATTAGTTTAAATAACCGAGAAGGCCCTCTACCCTGTCCCAACAAACATGCCTGCGTGGGTGGCTGGATAGAGAAAAGTGCCTCCCCCAAAGATCTCAGAGCCCAGGCAGGTTGGTATGGGAGAATACGGTCCTTCAGATAATAATAATATTAATAATTTTATTATTTATAACCCACCCATCTGGCTGGAGTCTAAGCCACATAGGGCTTTATAGGTCATAACCAGCACTTTGCATTGTGTCTGAAAACAGACCAGTAGACAGTAGAGCTGTTGACATGAGCACTCTGTAACCAGCCCTTGCCAACAGTTTGGCTGCAGCTCTAGTGGACGTTCCTGAGCCCTTTCCGAAAGCAGCCACAGGTTACAGCAAGTTACAGTGATCCAAATGAAGACTTGGTTGAAAGGGCAAAGCTAGCAGACAAACCTAGATTTGCTGCACTGAGCTAACATAAGAAGAACTTTCTTGGATCAGGCCAAGGGCCCAACATAGTCCAGCATCCTGTTTTCACAGGAGCCAACTGGATGCCTATGGAAAGTCCATAGACACTATCGGAGCGCAACAGCACTCTCCCAACTTGTGATTCCCAGCAACTGGTATGGAGGCATATTGGTGGTGGTAGAACCTAGCTGTCATGGCAACCTAGCTGTCATGGCTATCATTGACGGCTTCATCCTCCATGAAGTTGTCTAGTCTCCTGAAGCCATCCAAGTTGCAGGGACGTCATGACATCATGTGATAGTGATTTCCCTTGTTGGGCTGTGCACTGGAAGTACTTTATTCTGCTGTCCTGAATCTTCCAACATTCTGTTCCATTGGATTTCCCCCAGTTCTAGTATTATGGGGGGGGCGGGACCTGACCCCGTACATACATTAGATGCATTGATATGTTTGTGAACAAGTATAAGTGCTTGTAAATTTAGTTCCCGTTGTTAGATAGTACCAGGTTGCTACTTCCAAAAGCCTAGTTTATCACCCCTTGCCAGTGCTCATAACCAACAAAAAACCAATTGCCCAAAAAATTGGGTCCCCCAATAAATGGGTTAATCTCTCTTCTATAAAGGAGTCAATAAGCTCTTAGGTTTCTGCTGTGCCCTAATGTGGATCAGGATGCTGAATAATTCCAGAAATCCATGGATTTGCCTGCGGAAAACCACTTGGAAGTTAATGACGCTCTTAGCAGTATTAGCTACTGATCCATGATCTTCAGACTCGTTGCAGATGGAGAGGATGGATTAGTCACTCCCCTGAGTAATGAAAAGTCTAGGGGTAGTGCTGGAGGCTTTCACTTCCTTTGAGTGAGAGAGCATGGGAGAGTTCACAGCGCTTTCATACTATTTGTTTTCTATTAAGAAAGATGCAAACAGAGCACCATGGAGGCAAATAGGAAGCCTTCAGCTGCCAGCAAAACTGCTGATTCTACACCAGATTACCGCGTAGATTCCTGCAGCCCTTTAGGCTGCCTCGTGTCCAACTATACTTGCAACTGCAGACTGCCCAGATTCAAAATACCATCTGCTTTCTTTTCAACCCCTTTCTTGCCAGTCAGTAATTTCTGACTTATTAGCAGGAAACAGGGTCAGCTCCGTGGTTGAGGGATCCCTCTACAAGTGCTTTCCAGTGGGGGCCCTTTGTGGGTAATGGTTGGCTGTTCCCTCCAGGGTTCATGGGGTGCAGGGCTGGCCTTGATTGCCTTGCTGCCTGCAATCATGGGTGTAGCTGGGGGGCAGGGAGGATTAGCTGCCCCCCTAAATCAATAAGAATCTACAGAAATACATAGCAAACTGAGGTTCTGTTCCCCTCCCAACAAAAATCCTGGCTACGCCCATGCCTGCAATGACCATGTTTTTCCACACAGCGCCCTGAAAAATGAACCCAACTTCCAGGACATTGTGCTGCCAGTACATTTTTCTTGTTTTTCTTTAAACGTCGGGACATAGGACGCTGTCTTATATCGAATTGGATCATTGATCTATCTAGCTCAGTATTGTATACACAGACTAGTCCAGCCTCTTGCCGTGCAAGAATCTCCACTAAAGCATCCATAGCAGATGGCCATCAAACTTCAGTTTAGATTGTGTTTCCCAACCTTGTGCCTCCAGCTGTTTTTGGACTACAGTTCCCATCATCCCTTGCCACTGGTCTTGCTAGTCAGGGATGATGGGAGTTGTAGTTCAAAAACAGCTGGAGGCACAAGGTTGGGAAACACTGGTTTAGAAATCTCTCAAGAAAGGAGAGTCCACAACCTCTGAGGGAGTCCGTTCCACCGTTGAACAGCTCTTACTGTCATAAAATTCTTCCTGATGTTTAGTCGCAATCTCCTCCATTGTAACTTGAAGCCATTTGTTCGAGGCCTACCCTCCAGAGCAGGAGAAAACAAGCTTTGCATCATCTTCCATGTGACTACACAGACTTCGTGGCTTCAGGTTAGGATTGTTCCCGGTCCCACCTGGTGATTTAACCTGGGATTTAACCTGTGGAACTTGCATTCAAAAATGTTTCATTAATATGCATGCTTTGAAGGTGGTTGTAAAGCCTGTAGTTCTCTCTGAGATGGGACTTTGTAAATATGCCATGATTCCACAGGAAGATAGAATTTAATTCTGCCAGAAACAGCACAGAATCCAGAAAAAAGCACTAATAATCCCAGCTTTCTTTCCTTTCCTTTTGAATGCATGTTTCTAGCCCTTATGACTGAGAAGATACCGTATTTTTCGGCCCATAGGACGCACTGGCCCATAGGACGCACCTAGTTTTTTTGGGGGGGAAATAAAGGAATTCCCCCCCTTTATTCCCCCCCAAACCAGATCGGGGAATCCAAACCAGGTCGAGGAACAGCGGGATGGCAGCGCTGCGCCTCCCCGCTGTCCCCCGAGCTTGTGGGGCTGCCCGATGTCTGCCTGAAGCGCGGGGCGCTCTGCTTCAGCGCACCCCGCGCTACGTGTAGGAGGCTGCTATCCGCAGCCTAGGGAGCCCTGCAGGAACTCCCCAGGCTTGCTGATAGCTTCCTGAAGCCTGGAGAGCGAGAGGGGTCAGTGCGCACCGACCCCTCTCGCTCTCCAAGCTTCAGCGAAAGCCTGCATTCGCCCCATAGGATGCACACAGATTTCCCCTTCATTTTTGGAGGGGAAAAAGTGCGTCTTATAGGGCGAAAAGTACGGTAGTTTTGAATGTGTGCTGCTGAAATCTCAAGGTTGGTTGAATAAGATTTCTAGTGGCTAGATATAAGACTTCGGTAGCCTGCATTATTGCCATCACTGGGAAAAAATATTTGGAATAATTTGTAAAATCTATACAGGTAATAGGTTTCAGATTTTATTTGCACACAATATCATTTATCCAAGTGCAGTGTTTTATAATTTTTGTAGTTGTGCTAACTGTTTCCCTTTTATTTAATGTGATTTCTTTAACTCTGTCTCCCTCTTTGTTCTGTGCATGTATGTGTGTGGGTATTGTTATTCCTGCTGCTCTTAGGCACTTGGTCCACTTTGAGCCACCGCGTTTTCCCACAGTCCCAAGGCTGCATATGATTTGACACTTTCCTATATTCCCTTCTTTCAGTATAAACCCACCCTTAACAAATACATGTTGCATGGAAAATGCACAGCCAATTCTGTCTGTTTTATTTATTTTTTTACTTAAAAGCAGCCACAGAGAGGAAGGTGTAAATTGGAGCGGAACTTGAGGCAGTTAACCCTTTTACTGCAGCACCATTCCCCCTAAATTGACCTTGTGAATTGGATATTTAAATTGGGGAAACGGTATGGAGGGAAACGTTTAAGTGTGTCACTCTGCCTCTGTCTGCTGTCAAATCAGGCTATAGAGTGTAGCCTGGCCCTTATTCTTGGCCATCTTCTGTTAAATTGTATTGCTTGTGCCATGATCTGTCACAACTCCCAAATTCAAACAATAATAGGCCTTTTTTCAATGCAGGCTCTTGTAAAGCAGCATTTTGAGTTTAGGACTCTGATAAAATAAAACAAAGGAAAGTGCCATAGGCATATAAACAGAAAACAACATTTTAAGAAAATGAAACAAAGCTTGAATGCATAATTTTAACTCCATTTTAGTTCAGTGTTCATTGACAGATTTTACATCATTGGAAGCAAAAAATGCCTCCCTTAGAGTCAGCGAGATAGTTGGATCATGTAAGGTTGATCATGTAAGGTTAGTTGATCATGTAAGGACAACTAAGCCAGCTTCCTTCAGTCTGATCCTACATAGCCCTTGTGTTTTAATCCTCTCTTTGTGGAATGTTTGAGCCTATGAATATTGTTGATCTTCAACTAGTGGGTCGGGCCCTGCTGTTGGTCACAGCTTAACTAAGGTAGGTTGTCATCTGTTCAGCTCCTGTGGCCATGGAGGGGATGGTCCCTCTCCCCAGTTCTGAGCAGGGATGACTGGAACCCTTTGGCTCTTCTGGGTCCCTGGCTGTTTGGAGAGCTTCTAGTGAAACCTGCTGCTGTTCCTCCAAGGGGATCATAGGATTCAACTTCTGACTGTGTCTGAACTCTGCCATTTTTGTTGTTGCAGTTAGTATGGTACCCTTACACAGGGATCAATCTACTCAACCTACTGGCACAGAGGTTGATGCTAGGGAAGTAATGCTTTACGTGCTGGGTGTGCTACTCTGGTTGAGGGTTGGGTGACATGATCCTGTGAAGCAACAAACATGTTCACCTTGCATCCATGTGATTTAATATGATTTTAATGTTATTTGGGGGGGGGGATGGGAACTTCCAAGGCTACTCAGATGAAAAAGCGGTCCCTATCATGGTCAGGTGGAATGACAGCATTTCGACACTATACAATGTATAAAACACTATATACTAAAGCCTCTTTTTCTCTGTGCGTGTAAATTGAGGTTAGCTCCTCTGGGGTGTCCCAATGGAGATTAAATGTATGAACATAGAAATTCTTATTTAAGCTGAACAGGAAAACGGGGCGAAAACAACTGAGTGCCAATCAGCCTGGGGAAACTTTCTTTCAAAAGGAACACTTTTGATTTGTCATTGCCTTGCATGTTTGAGAGTTTTCAAGCTAGCATTTAAATAAAAAATGTTTTGCGCTAGAAGGATCATAGAAACCGCATTAATTCATCCACCCAAGGGATTGTGATTTCAGTCGGCTTTCAGATGACAGAAGAAGCTATATTCTTAACTACTTGGTACTTTCATGAATACGACTCATAGGGAAGACTCTTGCTGCTGCACTTTGCTGAAGCCTTTGGTAGGAATCTGGGCAGGGCTTCTCCTTCCACAACTTGAGTGCCTGTGCTAGAATACCAAGAAGAGCAGGATTATGCGTTCCCCTCAAAATAGAGGGTGCATGACTAGCAATACCAGGACACCGGTTGGCCGGAAGGACTTGGTAAGAGTTTATTTTATTCTCAATTCCAATAGACTATGGGAAATGGAAGGGGACGTGTGTTTTGTTTAAAGTATCATCAGCTGCCAAATATTTATTTTTAAGAGGAGGAAGTTGTGCCCAATGTTGTTTGTTTCCTCAAGTCAGGAAGGCCGAAGTTTCAAAGGCAGCCATTGCTTCAGCAATGAAACATCTCAGGCTTGGAGCTTATATAGAGGAACTGGAGGTTCTGCCCCTTCCTGGCTCTTAGCCAGGCCCCGTTCTGGGCAAGTCTTCAATGTGCTCCTCTATTCTCCAAAGTAGCCTCATGTGGAGATCGCCTGCCTGGCTTGCCATCCTCTCTTCTTGTCTCTTTGGAGACATCCTCTCTTCTTGTCTCTTTGGAGACAAGAGCCAGACAGGAACTGAGGCATCAGCAGCAGTGACTCTAGTTCTGGAACAGGAATGTCTGCATCTAATGTCACTTCAGGGTTACTGGCAGTGTAGAGATCTGCTGGGGTATCCTTCTCCCCCTGCTCCTCCTCTGAGGAGATCTCAGGTTAAAGGTCTGGGTAGGGCTTAATCCTGACAACTGCAGGTACAAAAACTGCCAGTCTTGGACATGAGCTCACCCCACCTCCCTTTCGTTCTTCTTTGGCGCACATTCCTTTTTAATGTTGCCTTTAATCATGTAGACGTTGCATTGAACCATGGGTAGGACTGGGAATGAAGTGAAGAATTTGCATGGTAAGTTAGGGGGAAGAGAGGGAGAGAGCCCAAGAGCCCAAACTCTTCAACCAAAGTTGAGAAATCAGCGATGTTTTTGTCTTGCACCGGGAGTCAAGGTGCACATCAAGCCATCTATATGCCCTCTGTGCATCCATTTGCAGTATTCTGGGAAGAAGTATAATTCTGTGCCTAAGGTTGTAATGCTAGCCTGCAAGAAATCTGGGTTGAAACTTCAGCTCATCCATTGTGCATTCAGGGCAAGCTCCTTTGATTTTTTCCATTTGTAATTCAATAATGATAAAAGCTTCTGCCTTTTATCTATTGAGATGGTGATTGCACTCCATCATCTGCCAGGCCTCTCTTCCCTTCCCATTCTTCTCTTCTTATCTACTCCCATTCTGTTCTATATCCCTGGAACAGCCTTCCTGTCTGAGCCTCTTATTTGTCAAGCTGTTTTCCTTTTTCTTCTTCACATCCCATTTGCTAAGCACAGCCTGCCATTTATTAATCTGAGCCCCATCTTGGCAGCTTCTCCATTGTCACTTCATCCCTACTCGCTGTGTACACCTTGGCCCCTTATTTTCCAGCCCCTCAATTCCCATACTTCCATTAGGCCAGGGGTGCATGATGATTCCTGTGGGAATACAAGCAGTGGTTCTCAACCTGTGGGTCCCTAGATGTTGTTGGACTACAACTGCCATCATCCCTGAGCTCTGGCCTTGCTAGCTAGGGGTGATGGGAATTGTAGTTCAACAACATCTGGGGACCCACAGATTGAGAAAGGCTGCATTAGGCATGTAAGCCCTTTGAGTACAAAGTGTAATGTTGGTTGATGTAAGAGAATGCAATAGTACATCCCAAGAGCCTTAACATGCTCTTAGCATTCTTACCCTAATTCATCAGAGTGATCTAGATAGAGAAATAATGATGAATCCATGTTTAATAACATATAGGTTGACTATTTCAGAAACCAATAGCCCCATGCTCATGGCTTACGGGTAGAAGATCCCAGATTCAGACTCTTGCATCACCAGCAAATAAGGGATTTTGCATAGCAGGGGAGCTTGAGACTTTGAAGGGGTGTTGTCAATCAGAGTAGAAGATGCTGAGGGAGCCACATCACTGGTTTGAGTCCAGCATAAGGCAGCTTCATATGTTCAACAGTTTATAACCCACCCCCTGGTTTATGTCTAACTGAAGTGGAATGGGTGACTTGGTGTCAAATTAAAGTAGAATTGAAATTGACAGCTGTCAATAACAAAAGGGCATGACCCTTGCTTGATGGGCAGCCTGGTCCTCCAGCCCATTTCAGGACATCCACATCTGATTAGTTAGTAGTAAGAATGTGCCCTCCCCAACAGATGTAAAACTAATTTTGGGATCTGCATGCCCAGACTCAATATGGCTTGAAAATGTTCCATAGCAGTACAAGGTTCCTGTACTGGAAAGTGCACCACTTAAGCACTCAACCAGGCAGGCTTTATGTTTCATGGCAACTCTGACACCCACAGATTGTTTAGAACTGCTGGCTCAACCCTATTTAAATTTTTCTTAAGACTTCCAGAAGGGGGAAGAAAGTTAAAATATATTTGGGAACTTTCCAAAACGTTAAGCTCCTTCGCCAACAAGTTGCCTTGTTACATGTTCCCGATAAAGGTACACACGTTCCGTTAATCTCGAGACTTGCTGTGAAATATGAAAGGTTGGGGCTGTGTCAGTTTAAAATATACAAACAGAGTGAGTGATACAAAAGGCTTGAAATCAAAGTGGTGCCGTTATCTCGTCCGACCAGGAGCTCTTTCAAGGAGGTTCTCCCGGAAAAGGCAGAATAACTTCCCGTTGTGTCTTTGAAGTTCTCTGTTGAGATATCATGGACATTAAATGCTCATTATGGCTAGCCTCAGAAGTAGTTGAATTGAAGCAAAAGCTCAGGGTGTTGGTTGGAATATTTTGGCAGTTTCACATTTTGTGCGGAGTGCTTTGGCACTGCCATGAAATAAATCCAGTCATGCCCATTTATTGCTGCCAGCTTGATAAAGATGAAATTGCGGGTGGAGGGGTTAGCACTCTGTATATTGTGCTGTTAAGATACACTAAGATATATGAGCTTTGGAATGAGGTGGTTACAACTCGCACTGTAAAGGTTCGCGGCGTGTGGCCATTATCGCACTCGGTGTCGTAGCAAGTTTGTGATAGACCTTGGAAAAGGTCACACAGTCTGCAACATGCCACAAGTTTTCATTTTTTGAGAAAGTGATGGGTTTTGCTGGATCATACAGAGTGCTTCCACTCCCAAGATTGCTTTTTCCAAAGACAACAAACCATCTGTGCGGTTTCTGATTTCTCTGGACGAGTCTAGAGAAGGGAGAAGCTGGAGCATCACAGCTGTGCTTTCCCCTCCATGCAGAGGCTTGTTTGCAGGCCCAGGAACAGGATGCCTGCAGCTGGCAGGGCCCAATAAGACAAATAAAGACACAGGACCAGGGTCTTGGGTTTTAATAGGCCACAAGTTTATTGATTGCAGGTGTAAGTAGGCTTTGGTGTGGGCATTGGGTAGGTATCCCGAATCAGCCGGCCCAACTGAGTCAACCAACTTATTTTGGCTGAGTCAACCCTGGTGTAAGAGTCTGCCTTCGATGCAAATCAATTCTGGGCCAGGGCCACCATTTGGAAGGGTGCTATGGCCTATCAGTTCCCCGTTTGGGCATCTGGGGAAAAGCCAACCCCTCTCTGGTCATGCTACAGTGATTTTTTAAAATCCACCAAAAGAGAATTCAACCTGAGCCTTCCCCCTTTCCTAGAACTATCACATTTCTTATTGTCCCCTATTTGTCCCCTCCAGGGGCAAGAGAGCTCTACACAGCCCCTGCTCAAAATGTGCTCCCTATGCCCACACCCACGGTGCCCCTTAAGGGGTGTGTGTTAAAGAACAGCCCTCAACAGTAACGTGCCACTCCCTCAAGATGGCTGCCAGTTCCCCAAAATTGGTCCCCTTGTCCAGCCGCTTCTAGCAATTAGGTTTGCCCTTGTAGTGATTCAACTGGGGCACTGAAAAGTGCCTTTTGTTTGTTGCTCCCTTGACATTGCGGCTGAAAAGGAGGGAGGGGGAGGGAGCCAAACCCAGCCTCCCCCAACTCACCACAACATGTGGTTCCTCTGCCTCCTTGCTCCTTGGCTTGGATACCACCACACCACTAGGAGCTTCACACTCCTCTGAGCTGCTTTTCCGCCCAAGCACTTTGGGCTCTTCCGTTCGCGGCCACCAATCCTCCTTCTGCCCATGTGCCGCCACCAGGTATTTTGGCCTCTTCTCAGGCCTGCTTCTCTGACTTCATCCATCTTCTTCTGAGGAAATGGGCAGGAAACTAGAAGCTCATGGGAAAGGAGGAGGATGTCCTCTAATGGTCACACAGGGCAAAAGAGGGGACCCAGGCTGGTCCACAGCTGCCCCGGGCCATGACCGCCACTCAACCGCCATTTGACGGTTCTTGTAAACTTGATTATTATTGACTATGTCACTCCACTTATCAGTACAGAGCTTAGCAATAAAATGGCTTTCAAAATTCAGTACCAGTTAAACTGCGATCCTTTACCTCTGGTGATTTTATACGCAAATTGGTATTTTTTTCTAAAAATGCACAGTATTTGTTTTTTTAAAAGAATAACAATAACAAAACCCCACGACAGAAAATCAAATGTAAGTTGCTTTTCCATCTCCTATACCATAAAATCTTAAATACATTTTGCATCTCTTTAGAGAAGAAGAAAATGGTAATCATGTGTGTTCATCAAAGATTCTTTCCATCTGAACATCTGTTTCAAACTGATTATACTGAACCCAAAAATAGGCAAGAGACTAACCTCCCATAAAAACACATGTGCACCTCCATAGGGTTCAATCTCCCTTCCATAAATTGATAAAATGAACAGTCTTTGTGTAGTCCAGGTTTTACATTGCTGTTTCCTTGCCAGTGGGGGAATATAGAGGTAAAATTGTAGGTGGCAATTGAGCTTTCAATAGTGTTTCAAGAGGAAAGGAGTTGGCAGAGAATAGGAATGGCAAAGCGGGGGGGGGGGGTGTGCCAAGTCCCAAAGAAGCAAAGTAGTCAAGCACATAAAAATGAAGAACTACAGAGAGAGGTAAAAATTAAAAAGGGTTCTTACCTCTCCAAGTGCTGGTAGCCTTCTGTATGGCTTGGGGACCAGAATACCTTAAAATGGCTGTCTTCTCCCCCCACGCCTTTGGCCCTCCTTAAAGGATTTTAAGGTATTCTGGTCCCCAAGCCATATACAGGTGCTAGCACACCAACCCTTTTGAATTGTGTCTGTAAACTAACTGACAGGGATGTGGGTGGCGCTGTGGGTAAAACCTCAGTGCCTAGGATTTGCCGATCGTATGGTTGGCAGTTCGAATCCCCACGACGGAGTGAGCTCCCGTCCTTCCGTCCCAGCTCCTGCCCACCTAGCAGTTCGAAAGCACCCCTAAGTGCAAGTAGATAAATAGGTACCGCTTTATAACGGGAAGGTAACGGCGTTTCCGTGTGCTGTGCTGGTGCAGGCTCGCCAGAGCAGCTTCGTCACGCTGGCCACGTGACCCGGAAGTGTCTTCGGACAGCGCTGGCTCCCGGCCTCTAGAGTGAGATGAGCGCACAACCCTAGAGTCGTTCACGACTGGCCTGTACGGGCAGGGGCACCTTTACCTTTACCTTTTTAAACTAACTGTAAACTAACTGGAAGCCCACTAAAAGTGGAGGCAGGGGCATAGGGAGCATGCAATTCCCTCTGAGTACTCTGATTCAGACCACGAGTGGGAGGCACCTGAAGAGAGGACTCTGAAGGGGAGGATGAGATAACAGATGGCGGGAAACAACCTCTGCCTCCAGATGCACCCACATCTGCTGATGAGGCAGGAGTCCCAGAGGCTGCCTCTCCCCTGCCCATGGAGGAGTGGGTGCTATTGATGACCAGGAAGGTTTGGGGAGTGGGAGTGTTTGAGAAGAAGGGAAGAGTGTCCAGCGATGTCTCTCAGAGGCAGCACATCAAGAGAAAGGGGAAGAGTCGTTCCCCTAGGACAGGGTTTCCCAGACTTGGGTCTCCAGCTGTTTTTGGACTACAACTCCCATCATCCCTAGCTAGCAGGTCCAGTGGTCAGGGATGATGGGAACTGTACTCCAAAAACAGCTGGAGACCCAAGTTTGGAAAAGTTTACCCTAGGAGGGGCTCCTGCATTCAGGCCAGAAACTCCCACAGGGACAGGGATTCTCATGAGTTGCTGGCGATTCTCTGTTTAAGTTTGGTGAGTAGACAGGAAAACTGATTGGAGCAACTTCTCAGCTCCAAATTAATTTTAGACATCAAGACAGCAAAGTGCACAAGCTCAACACATTTGGGGCATGGTCTGTATTCCAGCCTTTCTCAACCTCTGGGTCCCCAGATGTTGTTGAACTACAACTCCCATCACCCCTAGCTAGCAAGGCCAGAGCTCAGGGATGATGGGAGTTGTAGTCCAACAACATCTAGGGACCCACAGGTTGAGAACCACTGCTTGCATTCCCACAGGAATCATCATGCACAGCTGTTGCACAGGTGGGGAGGGGTGGTGGATAATGGAGAGAGTTCACGGACAGAGACTCCTACCCACCCTGCTTCCAAAGGAGAGCACCATGTCCCTCCTCCACCAAACATAGTGATCAGGCACACCTGCATATCTAAAAAGGAAGGGAGGTTGGTGAGGGTGCTTTGTATTTCTCGGCCAGAGCAGCATTGTATGGGGACAGCAGCACACACTAGAAAGACAGAGCATCAATGCCTGGTGGTGATTGCTCCCACAAGAGTTGCCAATGGCCACCAACCAAAGAGGATTAAATGAATTCATGGAGGATATGGCTATCATCACAGGTGGGGAGAGCACATATGTCCTGCTTTCAGGTTTCCCATAAACACCTGGTTGGCCACTGATTGGCGAGATCCAGCAGGGCTCTTCTAATGCCCTTGGAACACCCATTCAGTGGAAGCATCACTCAAGGCCATAGAACTATATCTTCCTCCCCTGTGCTAAAAAATGTACTGGACATTACTAACAGATTATGACACACACACACACACACAGAGAGAGAGAGAGAGAGAGAGAGAGAGAGAGAGAGAGAGAGAGAGAGAAGTAATTGTTGCTGTTGTGTCATGAGGCCTTGAAGGGTGATAGGATCGGCATGCTGCTTTTATCCCTAAGATGAATGCCTGAATGTTGTTGCTGCGGAAAAGCATTCAAAACCCCAGTAAGATTTTCTTTGGTATTAAAGTTTTGGGAATGTTCTTCTGAAGTTTCTGTTGCCCTATTGCATTTGCAGTAAAACAAACAGACAAGATACAGTCAGTCACAAAGTTGTGGGAACAATTAGAAATTTGACAGCACTTCAGAGGTATCTACACAAATATAATCAGATTGCTGGGGCAATTCCCCCCTTCCTTTCCCCATCTATAGATTTCACCAGCTTGGTTACTCTCTTTTGAGGATTTGCTAATGAGAATCCCATGCATTTGCATTTTGGTTAGTGCTTTAATTACTGTAAAAAAGGTAAAGGAAGTTCTGTAGGAAGAGACACACAAAGCAACCTATATTGGGTTCTATTCATTTCTTGTTCTTTGGCAATGACTGCGAGGGTGAAAGAAATGAGGTTATAAGAGCCAGTTCCTGTTCAAAGAGAAGCCGTTGCTCGCACCTGCACCGCTGACGTTTTGTTCCACCTTGCCTATACTATCTGTTATGTATTATCCATGCTGAGGGGTGGCAGTTCTTTGGCTGTGAATGTGACGGACAGGCAGGGCTGATGGCTGTGAATGCTTTGCCTGAATGTTGTCGTTCATGATCAGTTTGCCCGTGCCCTTGGAGAAAGAGACTGAAGCAGCACTTTTTCTGAATGAGCCTTTCCATTCCTGATAGCACAGGTCAGTGTACTGGCCTTAAAAAAACAACAACCCAAAAGTAATCTGAAGTGAAGAATGAGCATCGGAGAAGAAGCCATAATCACGTTTAAGCAGAGTGCACTGAATCAGAAAAGTCATTACCAGCACAATATTTAATTTACATGTACACCGCTAAAGGGAAATGTCATCTGGCCCTCCTGCTAAATTCCTTTCAAAGAGTTGTTGTTTTAACTCCCCCTCACCTTCAACTGTTCTCAGCAAGTATTCGTCACAGCTACCAGATTCTGTGAGGCTCCAATTGGATTTAAGTTAGCCAACCATCCAAAATTCTGCTGGCCTGGCTGGTTCCCTATCACCAGCACACCTCCCCCTTAGCTCAGATTTTCTTTTAATCCTGAAATCTTTTATCCAGGGGATTTCTTTTTAATTGCAGGCTTGCAGAAGTTGATGCGGGAAAGGGACGGATTATGACGAGCTTCTCAAGTACTTTGTTTTTCAATTCTGTGGGTCTGGTGGCAGTTGTGTTGTTTGGATTAGCCAGGAATTCTTGCCTGACGTCCCATTGCTGAGAGGCTGGGTGTTGGGAACAAGAAGAGTACAGAAGCAGAGATCACCTTTGGGGGTTTATTTATTTGCTTTTGTTTCAGAGCTGTACAACGCTAGAGGGAGAAGCATTGCCTTAAATTAAGAACCACCTGGCAGTTTAGAAAAGCAAAAGGCATGAGTGGGCCAGCTCAGATGATCATAGAGCCAAGATACAATTGCTGGTGTCTGTGTAAAAAAAAAGTGGAGGTATGTCTGACACCTTCATTATATACCTTTAAGTCCAGGCAAAAACGTTCCTCTTTAACCAGACCTGATCCAATGCCCTTTTAAATGTGTCAGGGAGAGGGATTATTGGGTTGTTGTTGTTGTTGTTTTTATTATGTATTTTGTGTTTTTATATTGTGATTTTATCTTGTAAACTGCCCTGAGACCTGCGGGTATAAGGTGGTATACAAATTTAGTTACAGATAGGTAGCCGTGTTGGTCTGCCATAGTCAAAACAAAAAAATTCCTTCCAGTAGCACCTTAAAGACCAACTAAGTTAGTTCTTGGTATGAGCTTTCGTGTGCATGCACACTTCTTCAGATACACTGAAACAGAAGTTACCAGACCCTTCTATATAGTGAGAAGGTGGGGAGGGGTATTACTCAGAAGGGTGGTAGGAAGGGTGGCAGCTTCTCTTTCCAGTCTATTTCTGAAATTCCTTTGTAGTAAAACAGCTACTTTGAGATTTTGTATAGAATGTCCTGGGAGATTGAAGTGTTCTCCTACTGGTTTCTCTGTCTTGTGATTCCTGATGTCAGATTTATGTCCGTTTATTCTTTGGCGTAAGGTTTTGCCTGTTTGTCCAATATAGAGAGCTGAAGGACACTGTTGGCATTTGATGGCATATACAATGTTAGACGATGAGCAATTAAATAGTCCCGAGATGGTATGTGTGATGTTGTTGCGGCAGCAAAGTTGGCATCTGGGTTTATTGCAGGCTCTGGTGCCAGTGTCTGTGTTAAGTCTGGTTGTAGTATTATTGTGGGTTAGGAGTTGTTTAAGATTGGGTGGCTGTCTGTAGGCAATGAAAGGTCTTCCTCCCAGAGCTTGAGAAAGAGAACTGTCATTGTCCAGGAGAGGTTGTAGATCTCTGATGATGTGTTGTACTGTTTTAACTTGGGAGCTGTATGTGATGACTAGAGGTGTTCTGTTATTTTCTTTTTTGGGTCTGTCTTGCAGCAAGTTCTCTCTGGGTATCAGTCTGGCTCACACATACCATCTCGGGACTATTTAATTGCTCATCGTCTAACTATTGGACAAACAGGCCAAAACTTACACCAAAGAATAAACGGACATAAATCTGACATCAGGAATCACAAGACAGAGAAACCAGTAGGAGAACACTTCAATCTCCCAGGACATTCTATACAAGATCTCAAAGTAGCTGTTTTACTACAAAGGAATTTCAGAAATAGACTGGAAAGAGAAGCTGCTGAATTGCAACTTATTACCAAACTTAAAACCATGGAGAGACCTGGTCTGAACAAAGACATTGGATTCTTATCTCATTATACATGACAAAGCCATTTTTCACCTTCTCACCCCTTGCTTTTTCCTGTAAGACCTATTGCAGTCGTTAAGAGTCGTCAACAGGCTCATCACAGCTATCTGCCAATCACCCATTCCTACCACCCTTCTGAGTAATACCCCTCCCCACCTTCTCACTATATAGAAGGGTCTGGTAACTTCTGTTTCAGTGTATCTGAAGAAGTGTGCATGCACACGAAAGCTCATACCAAGAACTAACTTAGTTGGTCTTTAAGGTGCTACTGGAAGGAATTTTTTTGTTCATACAAATTTAATTCATCATCATCTGAGCTTCTTCTCTTTTTTATTGTAATGCGCAATGCAATCTCACAATTTATTTCTTGATAGGTGTTTTAATGCAAATGCACAACCCACCAAGTGGTAAGCGTCCGTTGCAAACCACAGGGTCTGTCCTGAGAAACCCCCCCTTTGCAGGTCATCATAGCCCCCTCTAGTCAATTTGGGTACACTCCTCAACTCGCTTTGAACACTTAGCTTCAATCAGTGTTTTCCATATAAGGTTAGGATTGTATTAGGGGTTATGGGTAGAAAGGGCATGCCTGGTATTATGGTACAACTGTAGTCTCTCAACCATAGATTTCCATACATTTCAAGTAGGACTGTACTATGAAAAATAGAACATATCTGTTTGTCCCCCAAACATATAACAAGCTTCAAAGTTATCATATTTTTCACCCTAGGACACACTTTTTCACCTCCAAAAATGAAGGGGAAATGTGTGTGCGTCCTATGGGGCGAATGCAGGCTTTCGCTGAAGCCTGGAGAGCGAGAGGCATCGCTGCGCACCGACCCCTCTCGCTCTCCAGGCTTCAGGAAGCTATCCACAAGCCTTGCAAAACCAGGGGAGTTCCCACGGGCTCGCAAAGCTTTCGGGCAGCAGCCTGCAGCCCGGAGCACGGGACGCCCTCCGGAGGACGCCCCGTGCTTTGGGCAGGTGTCTACAAGCCTCCCGCTCCCGGCGGGAGGTCCCGCCAGGCTCTCAAGGCTTGCAGGCAGCAGGCTGTTCTGGGGGCTGAGGTCGGGGGAAGCTCGGGCTTCCCCCGCGCCAGCCCCACGCCTGGGGGGGAAATAATTTTTTTTCTTTATTTCCCCCCCAAAAAAACCTAGGTGCGTCCTATAGGGCGGTGCGTCCTATGGGGCGAAAAATACGGTACTTGTTTTTTTAATTTACCACCAGGTTGTGTCAATAGCAGCTCTGGGAAATGATGTTGACTGGGGAAATGGGATAGAAGGAATGCATTAAACATGATCTCTACTAGCACTACAAAAAATGAAAATGTGTCCATAAAAGAAGTCTTAAAATAAGAAGCCAGGCTATTGGATCATGAAATACCCACTTTTTTTTTTAATAGCTCAGAATACCCTCTAAATATCTTGCAGACTTTGGTGGAAAATTGACACACTTCCAAAGAACAAATTAATAAAGCACTCACAGAGAAAGCTACTGTATTGCATAGTGGGTTTGGTAGTTAAACTTGCTTGCTTGCTTGCCTCTTGCGCTAAATATTCTTCCCCCTGCACCAAAGTACCAAAATCAAAAGTCACCTATCTCTATTGCTTCCTCTTTTTAAGCTGCCACATATCCCCACCCCCACCCCACTCATTTTAAATGCAAAGGTGTCAGTGTCCAAAATGTGCCTACCTCTGTATATTGGATAAATCCAAATGAGCCTTAATTGCTAAAAAACATCTGCTGTTCAAGGAGCTGTGCTGATATATGCTGCGTTAGGAGAATATCAGATACACCAGATACCATTTTTGAAGAGGTTGCAAAATATGGCAATTCTGTCACAGGCCTGGTTCCTTTAGCCTCCCTCCACCCCCACTTTCTCCCTCTGTTTTGTATGCTTAACGAAAATAAAAGGTAAAGAAAACATTTGGCTCTGTTAGGGAGGGTTGGAATAGACCTCAAGTGCAAGGGTAGCAATGCACAGCTATTATAAAGTTTGCTGTCGACATGAGCACCTGATAATTGCCATGCCGGTTGAAACCCAAGCTCAGTCCAGTCCAGCATTCGGATGACCCTACAAACCTTGCAAGCAAAGAGGTATAACAGCTTCTCTCTGATGTTTGTTCTCCGCATCAGATAATTGGAGGCGCACTACTCTTAACATGGAATTTTCATTTGGAGCTATTACAGCTAAAAGCCGCTAATAGGCTGTTCTCCATGAATCTATCTAATCCATTTTAAAGCACCTTATGTCAGCAGCCATCAAAATACCTGTAATAACGAATTCTAAAAGGAAATGCATAGCTAACTTTCATAGACGCTTAAAAAAGAAATCCAGACTGATTCCTTAAGATGCCTTTTCCCATGCCTCCATTTTTGCACCTCTTTTCCACATTTGGATTGTTTCCGCCAGGTGTGTTCTGTGCTCACAGTTGGATGCTCATATACTAAACTGGAAGAAATAAAAAAAAATCCTTCCAGTAGCACCTTAAAGACCAACTAAGTTAGTTCTTGGTATGAGCTTTCGTGTGCATGCATACCAAGAACTAACTTAGTTGGTCTTTAAGGTGCTACTGGAAGGATTTTTTTTGTTTTGACTATGGCAGACCAACACGGCTACCTATCTGTAACTGGAAGAAATAGTAAGGTATCAGGTGATAACCTTGTACAATGATTCATTTTATATACACTGCAGTTACCGGCTATAGATATGGCAGCTGAAGTGTTGCCGAAGAAGAAAATAGCAGGATGGTAGCAACAAGAAGTAATTAAATAAAAACCCTTCAGCATGCTGTAATTTATTGGCCATAGCCTGCCTGTGTGTGGACAAACAGAAAGGCAGCATGAGCTAAGGTCCTGAGAAAATGCTGCTTGCAGGGATGTGATAACGTGGGTACTGTTTGATTCTCCCTTCCTAAAATCCACATGCAGCTGTTCTCTTAAGTGGCGCGCAGTCCACACAAACACATTTTGCATACATTCCATTTAAGAACACAAGAGCATCAGAAAAAGCCTCGCTGGGGCAGGCCATAGTCTGTCTGTCCAGTCCAGCATCCTATTGGTCCAGAGTGGCCAAACATATCATAGAAGCTCAGAGTTGGAAGGGGTCTTGGGGGTGATTGTGTGTGTGTGTGTGTCAGGAGACGGAGCGCCTTCCAGGACAGGATCAGAAGCTGAGGGTCACAGCATGCGCGCAGACAGTCCCAGTCCTGCTGACTCTCCCCCCCCCCGACTCCCTGCTGAAGGGGGGTCCTACCAGGCCCAGAGAAGGAGCCCACTGTCAGCATCGCCCTTGAGCCAGTGCCACCGACTGGACTTATCCACTTCAGCCCGACTGGGCCAGGCGAGCTGGGGTAGCACTTCCAGAGACCACCTTCTGCACAGGAACAGGTCAAAGTGCTGTGGACTTCACAACTCAGAGTTGTGAGCACCAGATTCACTCCCGAAGACAGTTGTTGCACAGCAGAGTATAGCAGAGCATAAACCACTCAGAGACCAGCTCTGTAGAATAACTACTTTTATTCTATCTACAACTATCATACAAACTATATACAGAGCTAAATGGAGAAGCTGAACTGCACTGAGTGTCTGCAGCTGCTCTTAGCAGCAACCTTATCTATACAGAGATAACACTCTCTCTCTCTTAACACTCAGTCTCTCTCTGATGTGAGGCTGGAGCAGAATAAGTAGTGAGCAGAAACCACCCCCCTCCTCTCTGGAGAATCAGTAGAGAACATCAGCAGATTCTTGGAATGGGAGGGGTGAAATCTCCTCACCCACCCCTTCAACACAGCCTTTGACTGCTTGGGAGGGATCCAGAGTGAGGGGCTAGAGGGGAAGAGGATGCCTAGAGCTTAGTTTCAGCAACCCCATTCATTGAGTTAAGACTTACCAGAAACGTTGCTGTCTTGTTGTTTTTCTACTAATGGAAAGCTAATTGCATTCTGTGCCTTCCGTGTGTGTGCCTGCCCTGTGGATGACCTGGATCATTGACAGCCCCCTGACACTGGGTGGGTTCACACCACCGGTCTTCTGGTTAACAGCCAGACACACTGACCCATTGCAGCACCTGAGGTGTTCGATGGGATGCCCATGGGAAGCCTGTGATTCCCAGGGACTGGCATTCTCAGACAGTGGAGGTAGAGCATAGCCATTCTAGCTAATAGCCATTGGTGGCATTATCTTCCATTTGTTTCCATTGAGGCTTGCGCACACACAAAAAATTGTTTGAATTTGACCCCGTATTTCAATTCCAAAGTAACCCTAATGTGATTTAAGCTAAAAAAAAAAAAGTAATATACAATGATGTTTGGGCTGCTTTTGATCCATCCAACAGTTGGCACATTTTCCCTCTCTTCCCCCACCTGTTCACAAAACCTAGTTCTCATTAGATTTTTGCACTGTTTCTTCAACCCCATCGCAGTGTTTAATGTTGGCAATAGGGTGGTTTGTGCCTTCTTGGCTCCTTTCCACCCAGGGCAACAGACCTTCCAACTACTGTAATGGCAGAAAGGGAGGAGCCGGACACAGCACCTGTGCTTCAGGTGAGCTGCTGAACAATCATGAATTTTCTTTCTGTTCTTTCTGCCTGACCAAGCTTTTTCGGAAGAAATTGTGGGGACTCAGCAAACAAGATTTTTTTTTATCACTTCTGTTAATGAGTTGGGAGTCATACTAGGCCCTTGAGACTGCATTATCGTCACAATTTCTAAAGTAATAGGCTCTTTGCATTGCCAAGTGATAAAAATGCAAGCTTTCCTTAGATTTAGTGATTCCTTAGATTTAGTGAAAACTTCTAATCTCCCGAGTTACAACGTTTGTAGGTTAATTCTGTTTTCCATATGTAGACCTATTTTAGTTCTTCCTATGGTTCATGTTGGCCACAGCATTTGGAGGTGTTGTAGAAGCACCACATTTTACTTTAGCTTACTAAAATAATATGGCATT
The DNA here is from genome assembly GCF_964234715.1 of Podarcis melisellensis. NCBI lineage: Eukaryota > Metazoa > Chordata > Lepidosauria > Squamata > Lacertidae > Podarcis > Podarcis melisellensis. Next base: position 19,659,134 of record NC_138537.1, read on the forward strand.
ATCTCCTGTTTGTTGTTGGCACCCATCTGTCTCGAAAGACAATGGAGTGCACCTCCGGGGGCAAACTCAAACCGCTTGAGAATCACAGCGCCTGCTGTGGCTGCAGAGACCAGTAACTCGTAACTGCTGTCTTCTGCATTGTTTTGCTGCTTTAGCAGCACCAAAGTGTATGGAAGTCCTGGGCTGCTCATACGGCATTGCTCTTGCTGATGTGGTCCAAAAGGAAGCAGAACAATACATTTGGCACCAGCTTGGCTGCAGGAGTTGCCAGAAGGAGGTGTACAAGGTGCCATCCAACCATCTTAGGGATTTGTGATGGACTTATTCCTTAGGCTTTTCTTCTCCCAAAGATGTTCCACAAGGCACTGGGTATGGATTTTTCCTCAGGGTTTACTCTTGAAGCCTATCTCACAGATGAGTATAGCCACAAGGCAACAGAGGTTTAGGACCAGATATTTCCTTCTCCTACAGATGGGCTACCTTCCCAGGTTGATGAGCTCCAACTGCCTCTATTTTTCCTCTGCAACACATGCAGAAATTTCTTCCTGACTGCTGGACCCACTATTGGTCTCATTCACTCAATCTGCTGGAGCCTGTATTTGCATGTTAACAAAGTAGAATACATAAATTAACGGCCAGCAGTTTGATTTCATCACCATTCAGTAGCATCTGCTTTTAGTTAGGGTTCAGTTAGGCTTGTAGTTGGAAAAATATCAGTTAGGCTTGTAGTTGGAAAAATATCCATTTTGGGGATTTGGAAGACAGTTATTACCCTAATTATAACTTGTTTCAGGGATATATATTTTTTAAAATGCCACACATTATCTTATTTCCTCCTGCAGTACTGCCTAATTTCTTTCATGAACTGGGCATGCTACGTTCTGCTAAATATTTGGAACAACCAGCCTTAGATTTTCTAATCCAAAAACCATATATGTGCCTATGAATTGCAAACAATAATTAATTGGCACACTTAGTTCTCACTAGGTTTGTGAACTGAGATGTGAACTTAAATTAACATTTTAGCCTTCCTATTAAGGAATTATTAAATTGCAATGTGTGTGGGGGGGTGTTTTGTCTCCATCTTGGCATTTTATCTGTAAACACAGTTAAAACATTATATAAACTTTTGGCATTCTAGGGTGGCTACTTGTACGTCAGCAAGGGAGAGAAAAGAGGACACAAATTTACACAATAATTACTATGATTTAAAATACTAAAAATGATTATTATATTTTAAATAGAAATGGAATACTTCTCACCATGGCAGGCAAGGTTGTGTCCAAGTGATCTGTGTCTGGCATCTAGGAGCTAACTGTTGATGGGCAACTTGAAGGTCTCATTATCTCCCTTCTTAAGATCCTTTACATTGGACTTAGAATGGGCATACTTTCAGGTTCAGGACTGTCCTCTGACAGCCCTTGAAAGAAGAGGGATGTCAATTGTAAAGTGGGGAACATGGACCTCTGATAGCATCACCATACATAAGAGCTGCATATTAGAGCTTTCCATCACAAACTCTCTTGTGAATTTTTGAGCAGTAACATGCCATTGTTTCTGTAGCCATCTGATGTAATAATAGCAGCAGCTCCAGTCCTTGGAGTACCACATCCTTTCATTCCTTCTGCCTGCCTGTCATTGAGCATTCCAAGGAAATGTGAAATTAAAAATTGTTCACCCCAAAACCTCTCAAGGCTTTGGATGAAGAAGGTTGGTGAGAGGGTCAATCCCTCCAGCGTCTTGCCAGTGGCCCAGTGGTAATCTGTCCTTCTGAATTAGAAAAGGCAATAGTCATCCTGTGATGAAACGTGAAACTATGGTTTGGCACTCTTGACAGGAGTGGCCTGCCAGCCCTCACTATAAGGCCCTCAAAATTCTCCCTTTAATACAGCTCCGTCAAGTGCTTTTGCCTGGCTGGAATGTGTCTTTGAACTGTTGGTAATCCATGCAGGTGTGTGTGTGTGTGTGTGTGTGTGTGTGTGTGTAACTCTGAATTTTGTACAGTTGTAATTCAGGCTTATGTACAAAAGTAAGAGTCACGTGCATTGTACCTACGGGACCGCCTCTCCTGGTATGCCCCACAGAGGAACCTACGGTCTTCAAACAAAAACACCTTGAAGGTCCCAGGCCACAGAGAGGTTAGGCTGGCCTCAACTAGAGCCAGGGCCTTTTCGGCTGCGGCTCCAACCTGGTGGAATGCTCTGTCACAAGAGACAAGGGCCCTGCAGGACTTGACATCTTTCCGTAGGGCCTGCAAGACAGAGCTGTTCCGCCAGGCCTTTGGTTAGGGCGCAGCCTGACTCCCTCCTCTGGCAACCTTTACAAAACTTTATGGCTGCCATCAATCTTGATTTTAATTAATTTTTATAATGTTTTTATAATGTCGCACTATTTTGGTGGTGTTAGCCGCCCTGAGCCCGGCTTTGGCTGGGGAGGGCGGGATATAAATAAAAATTTATTATTATTATTATTATCATTGCTCCTTTTGCCTCTGGCCCCACCCACACCAACCTGTGGATCCCATAAATTTGTGGCCCTCAGACTGAGTAACTTTCCCTACTCCTGCCCTACAAGAACCATGAAGGATACCCCTGGGCTTGTTGCGTGCTCCTCTTCCCCTACCTCAGTCCCATCTCATTTGCCAGTTTCCATCCACCTTTCAAAGTTTGAGTCAAGCTGTAATTCAGCACTTCCATCAGAACCAGAAAACAAGTTTTCACTTGACCTGAAAATCAGGATCAATTGCCTCGTCACAGAGATCCGCTCTCCGTTTTCTTTGCCTCGGCAAGAATCTGGTACGTCAAGCCAATGGTTATTGATTTATTTACACCTCGGAGTTTTAAGAATCTACTTTCTCTGCTCTATCTTTGCTATGATTTTTGTTGTTGTGCTTGTTTCTCATTTAACTGTTGGTGTTGCGATTTGTTGAATGGGAAAGCAGGGCATAAATGCTGAAACACACAAACCAGAATTGTAGGACCTGATCATGCTGCCAATTTGCAGTGACCTTGGCATGGCTCCTACATCTCTTCCCTTCCCTTCTGCCAAGTGTTATATCATTTTAATAATATCAACCGCTCTGTGTGGGTTTTGTGCCTTCTATTACTATACTCTAAGGTCTTCAGATGAATTATGCTGTCGGAAGTCCAGTTCAACATTTCTCGTGCTATATTTTCAAATGCCAGTTCTATTTAATCTTCCTGAAGCAGATGCACACATTGTCCTCACAAATAAGCGTGTACATTCTGTGCTATAAACTTCATTATCTAAACAGGCTTCCATATAACTAACACATAGCATTAAGCAGAGTAGCTAATGTTGGTAGACCCAATTATACAGATCCCTTCTTTTAAACAAACAAGCATTAAAAGGAAAAAGATTGACAAGTGCATTTTGAACATACCAGAAGTATTTGAAAACCTCCATTTCCTCCTTTATTTCGACTGTCTTTCAATTTTGCCATGCTGTTATCTGGAAATACTAATAGCCATAAATCCATAAATGGATGATGTCAAGGAGGATCAAGCCCTCTTGTGTTCAAAGCATTAAGCTGAAGCCATGTCCTACAGCAGATGGCCTTTTCTTTCTATTTCATGGACACCAGTTCTCACTGGGCAATTCATTATTTTCTACAACTGAAGCAGCTGTGGATTACTGTAATTATGGATTTAATATATCCTTGACACTTCAGTGTGAATACTAATTCAAACTTAGCACATCTCCTTGGAACTACCAGTTTAATTTTCTCATGGCTATGTGATTTCTGATTTGAAAAAGGACTTTGAGAGTGCAGTGATTTTTGGCTCCTACAAAATCCGTGTTTTTCAGAAATGGTTGCATTGACTTTGTGTTGTTGTTGTTGTTGTTGTTGTGTCTTTGGAGAATCTGGAGAGATCATTTGTGCCGCCTTTGGCTTCTAGGTCATAGGTTCTGGTTTTTGTTTTAAGTTCTGGAGACTGGTAGGAAAAGACGTCTCAACCAGCAGGTTTATGGCGATACTTTCATAGAAAAATGCAAGAGATCCACATGGAAATGACTTCTTTCTTGCTGAACCGTTAGCAGTGTACCAAATATTCTAAAAATGTGTTGCACCAAGGGAGTGCTATTTCTGAGTCCCCCCATAACTATTTTTAAACCTATTCCTTTCCTTTGAAGAGTAAATGCTCCTTGCACTTCCCAAGCGTGCTTATTATCTTCCACAGTCTGTGCTGTTTTTAATATTCTAGGTTTTGACTTCCGAATTATTACCAAGAGGCTACTATTCTTTTGAATGCACATGAGGTTTGCCCCAGTGTGATTCCATTAACATCACTTGACTTATTCCTGTTGAGGGATCAGAAGGAGCCCCTAAACATCTCAAGACATATTCTGACTGCGAATCTTTATGTTCAGCTTCCTCAGAAAGCATTTCAAGTTGCATACATACTTCTGAAGTTTGAGACACATTTCTTTTCAGATATTTCCTGGATTTAAGTGTGTCATAAGTGGGAATTCATTGAATTGTAGAGTTGGAAGGGATCCCAAGGGTCATCTAGTCCAACCACCTGCAGTGCAGAAATTACAATTAGATCATCCATGACAGATGACCATCCAACCTCGGTTTAAAACCCTTCAAGGTTTAAAACCCTCTACACAACCTCCTGAGGGAATCTGTTCCATTGTCACCTATCTCCTCAGTCTCCTCTTTTCCAGGCTAAGCATACCCTTTTTGTTAGGGTGTGAAACCTAAGACGCTGGCAAGTTAGCAATGTCATGTGACTTTAAGTAGTCAAGCTCGTTAAGTTGTTAAGTTGCTCAGTATATAAAGAGTGTTTGTTTTCTCTGCCTGCGGGGCGTGAAGCAAAAATGTCTGAAAGCTCCGGAGGTGTTTCTGTTATCTTTCTGCAATAAACCTGTCTTTGGAAAGACAGGCTTCCCTGTGTCGTTATTTCTTTGCTGCTGAGACTCTGAAGCTTGTACTGCAACAAGAATCTCTGCACTGGACTTAATTAATGCTCTGCAAAGAGAACTGTTGCTGGTTGCGCAGCGGAAGCGTTTACTGGACCAGTACACAGACTCTCTTACTTTTGTTGTTGTTGTTTAGTCGTGTCCGACTCTTTGTGACCCCATGGACCAGAGCACACAAGGCACTCCTGTCTTCCACTGCCTCCCACAGTTTGGTCAAACTCATGCTGGTAGCTTTGAGAACACTGTCCAACCATCTCGTCCTCTGTCGTCCCCTTCTCCTTGTGCCCTCCATCTTTCCCAACATCAGGGTCTTTTCCAGGGAGTCTTCTCTTTTCATGAGGTGGCCAAAATATTGGAGCCTCAGCTTCACGATCTGTCCTTCCAGTGAGCACTCAGGGCTGATTTCCTTAAGAATGGAGAGGTTTGATCTTCTTGCAGTCCATGGGACTCTCAAGAGTCTCATCCAACATCATAATTCAAAAAGCATACCCTACCCCCTCATAATGCTTGGTTTCCAGACCCTTGATCATCTTGGTTGCCCTCCTTGTCACACATTCCAGCTTGTCAATATCCTTCTTAAATTGTGGTGCCCAGAACTGGACACAGTACTCCAGCTGTGGTCTGACCATTGCAGACTATTACTTCCCTTGATCAGGACATAAATCTTCTCTTGATGCTACATTAGGGTTTTGTTGTTTTTGTTACCGCATCACAGTGTTGACTCAAATTAAGCTTTTGGTCTATTAACACCCCAAGATACTGTGCCATATGTAACTGTGATGGGATAATGAGCTGCTTGTGCGTAAAAGCTTGATCCCTCTGGTGTTTGGCTGGTCAACCAAACCGAGGCACTAACGGAGCCTCCCAAGGCGTGACTCCGTTAGTCGCTGGTAGAATCTGACAGTGGGCGTCTACGAAATTTACGCCAACATAAAAGTTGTTTCACGGACATGCGCCTTCGTGACTCTCTGCGTGACAGCTTCCGGCGAAGGGTGGGAGTTGCCAACGGGGGTCTTGTTACCTCTGCACTATTCTCACTAGAAGTATCCCAGAGCCCTCCCTCCTCCGACTCCCCTTCTGCCGGAGCTTCTGCTCTCCCCCTGCTGGTTCCCTCCTCCGCTGCAGAATCTCTCCGAGTCTGCTGGAGCCTCTGCACCATCTCTCTTTCCGATGGCAGTTCCCTGACATCCACCTCCCCCTCAGGGCCCCCTTCACCCCCCGCTTCCTCTCCCACTGGCGGTGAGGCCGGAAAGCCCCTAAAGGAACTCTCCTCGTCGTCCGAGGATTCAAACACTTCTAACCATGGCGTACCGTCTCTCTCCCCGTCTTCCTCTTCTTCGTCGGAGTCAGCTTCCTCACCCACCCCTGACCCTGGGAACCCTCCAAACTCTCCTTCCTCATCGGTGGTCCCAAAGTGTTCCCTTCTAAATCGTGCCACGGGTTGCGGTTTTTTTGGGAAACGCCGATGAAATGTTTCTATTAAAACCTCGTCATTGACTACCTCAGCGGGTACCCAAGTGTTTTCCGACTCTACTTCCCCCTCCCATTCTACCAGATATTCCACCTGATCCCCCTTCCACCTGGAATCAATGATTCCTGCCACGTTCATGTCGCGTTCTCTCTCTTCTATCACGGGCGTTCGGGAGACCTCTCTCTCCCGCTCCCCCCCCCATTCACGTCCCTCTCGGTACGGCGACAGTAATGACCTGTGAAATACTGGGTGCAATTTCATGTGACTGGGCAGTCTGAGTTTGAATGCTACTGGGTTCACCTGCTGTATGACCTCAAAGGGTCCCAATCTTTTGGGTTTCAGTTTCTTACAACCCCCCTTGAAAGGTAGTCCCTGGGTGGATAACCACACCCGGTCTCCCACCCTTATAGTTTCACCTTCCCTCCTATTTTTGTCTGCTTGCTTTTTATATTCTTCCTTGGCTCTCTCTAAGTTAAGTTGTAGCTGACGGTGGATGGCTTCCATCTCTTCAACAAAATGTTCCGCCGCCGGCACACTCCACCTCTCCCCTCCTTCTCCTGGAAATGCCCTGGGATGACACCCATAATTTGCCAGAAAGGGACTCAGCCCTGTGGACACGTTCTCAGCGTTGTTGTAGGCAAATTCTGCCAGAGGTAACTTATCTACCCAATCATTTTCTCGGTCCTTTACATAACACCTCAGGTATTGTTGTAAAATCCCGTTTGCCCATTTGTTTCCGGGTGCCGGGCAGTGGAGAAATTGATTTCCACGTGCAGTAAGCTCATAAGTTTCCTCCAGAACCTGGAAGTAAACTGTTTCCCTCTGTCGCTGACCACCCTCAAGGGGGCGCCATGCAACCGGAAAATATGCTCTACGAACAACTTGGCGGTTTCCTCCGCTGTGACCGCATGTGAACAGGCTATAAAATGACACATCTTAGTTAATAGATCTACCACTACCATGACCGCCGTTTTGCCCTTGGATTTTGGCAGGTCCGTCATAAAATCTATGGAGACTGCCTCCCATGGCCTTTCTGGTGTGGGTAAGGGTTGTAAGAGCCCCGCTGGCGCCACCCTCTCCCCTTTCGCTCGCTGGCACCTGTCGCAACCCCTGACATATTCCCGTACATCCTCCCTCACCTTGGGCCACCAAAACTCCCTGGTAACCAACCACATGGTTTTGTGCTGTCCAAAATGCCCCGCTGTGGGGCTATCATGCAACTGCTTGAGTACTCTGCCCCTCAGTTCCCCATCGGGTATGTACAGTGCCCCTTTGTAATACAACGCCCCACTCTTTTCTTCAAACCCCCCTGTGTTCTCCTCTGTCCTCCTGAGTTCTCTGAGTTTCTCTTGGGCGTATTCGTCGTTCTCCGTACCCTCTAACAGTTCTTTCTGCCCCACCAAAGCCGCCCCACACACCCAGCGGTCTTCAGGGATTACGTGCCTTGCTTCCGGCGCGCCCCTATGGACAGTACAGATTTAGTCAGCTGATCCATAGACTCCGCCCTGGGTGCCCGGGAAAGTTCATCTTTCACGGTCGGAGAGAGCCCTTCTTCAAATAACATTTGAATAGGTTCACTTGCTAGATCCCACCCCAGTCTATGAATAAGCATAGTGAACTCAGTCCAGTATTCACGTACAGATCGGCTCCCCTGTTTGCACCCCATCAACTGCCTCCGCACCACCCCCTGCTCAATCTCGCTGGAAAACATCAAGTCCATGGCGCGAAAAAACTTCCTCGTGTCCTTTAAGATATCATTATTGGCTGCCATCAGGGGTCGAACCCAGTCCCTCGCCCCTCCCTCTAGATGGCTAATTACGTACGCCACTCTAGAGTTCTCATCGGTGAAGTCATCAAACAGTAGATTGAGAGCATATTGCATCTCCGTTCTAAAGGCTTGATAGTTCCTGGGATCCCCCCCAAATCTCTGCACCAATCCAGGCACCTTTCTGGCAAGTGGGGCGGTTTTCCCCTTATCCGCATCTTGAGCCCTCCTCTCCTCAAGCCTCGCCGTTTGCAGCGCGAGCTGGACCTCCATCGCCCTGTACCTTTCCTCCAGGCTTGGACCTGCTCCAGCTCCAGCTCCTGCGGTTCCGGCTGGTTCGCTCATGATGCCCTCTGCTTGCACAAGCTGCTATCAAAGACTGTCAGATTGCTGTGATGGGATAATGAGCTGCTTGTGCGTAAAAGCTTGATCCCTCTGGTGTTTGGCTGGTCAACCAAACCGAGGCACTAACGGAGCCTCCCAAGGCGTGACTCCGTTAGTCGCTGGTAGAATCTGACAGTGGGCGTCTACGAAATTTACGCCAACATAAAAGTTGTTTCACGGACATGCGCCTTCGTGACTCTCTGCGTGACAGCTTCCGGCGAAGGGTGGGAGTTGCCAACGGGGGTCTTGTTACCTCTGCACTATTCTCACTAGAAGTATCCCAGAGCCCTCCCTCCTCCGACTCCCCTTCTGCCGGAGCTTCTGCTCTCCCCCTGCTGGTTCCCTCCTCCGCTGCAGAATCTCTCCGAGTCTGCTGGAGCCTCTGCACCATCTCTCTTTCCGATGGCAGTTCCCTGACAGTAACCAAGCAAACTCCGGTGATACAGGTGAGAAGTCCAAGGATGGCCAAATGTGAACATTCTAAAAATGGCCAGTCTTGTTTTTTTAAGGCCAGGGTTGCCAGAGTTGTGCCCTCAGGAATACCTGCTTTGGGTCACATGCTCTCTCTGTGCAAAACGAGGCTTCTCCTTCACTGGCCCTGAGCACACTTTCTTGCCCTAGCTGAGTCCCAGGTTGCAGCGAACCTTCCAGCAAGGCTGTTACGGGCACAGACAACAGCAACGTTCAGGGCCAGTCCACGGTCCAATTCCAGGCAAACAGTGGTTCCAAACAGGGCTTGCTCAGGTAAGAGGCAAGTCATGAAGCAGGATGATGACCTATTGAGCAGGTGTTGGAATCAACTTCAAGAAACATCTTCCAAAAAAGACGGGAAAGGGGATTGGGAATAAAGCAGATGGGAAGGAAAAGTGGCTTTCAGCACAGGAAAACCTGATTTATTTTTAGCAACAGGATTAACCATGTGTAATTAATTTACTTGGTAGCGGGACACAGTTGCTGGGCAGGCAGGGTGGGTTGTAAACCCCTTTAACAATAGCGGCCATAAATTTCTGGTGAAGGCTGTGGGGAAGGGAGCCTTCATCCTGCCAGTTTCTGATGCAGGAAAATCTGTTTTATAAATGATAACCTACCTTCCAGCTAATTAGTTTCTTCAGCGGCATTATGTAAGACCATGCTTATCTTACCATAAAGGTTTTCTTCTGCGGGTTTTTTTTTTTTAAATGAAAACTCTGTGCATATTTTCAAGGTCTTAGTAGACCTGCTTATTTTTATGTAGCCTTAATGCATTTTTTTGCAGGGGGGGGGAGTTTGTGGAGGGAATAAGGCCATTTAGAAGTATGTCCATAAAATATTTCTTACAGTCATATCTATTTTTTCTGCTTTTCATATCTGAGGAAAGCCAGGGTATTTCGGTGGGGATACTTCTCAGCGCATAACATTCTTGTAGATGACATTAATGATACACTCCCTCCTTTCTAATTGCTTAGCATTAGATTCAGTTTTCAGGCTTCAGTGTTACTCACCAGCTGCTGTTGTTACCCAGTAAAAATGTGGAGCAATTAAGAATGAGTTTGTTTGTTTTTTGTGTTATGGATCCCTATATTGTGTGCAGTTAATGGTTGTTTAAGGCAAGCCAGATTCTATCAGAGCATATGTAATTTCAAATAAGTGTTTCCCAAAATTCCAATATCTGAAAAATGCCTATAATCTTGTTTTGGTGTTTTCCTAACAGCCGTTTCATGGCAACAAAATCAGCAAAAGGAGATGCGCTTCCATTTTGCATGATGAAAACCCCAAAAGGTTTTGCTGGAGAGAATAATTTTATATTTACATTTTATTTCCTCCCCTTGCCTTTCTGCTGCTGCTGTCGAGTCCCTAAAAAGACACTCCCTTTCTTCCCAGCAAGGAACCCCATTGCTGCCACAAGGTTCCTTGGAGTGGGTGGACTTTCTCCACCCCCAGCCACTTTTGGGGGGGATGCAGCTGTTCATTCTCCCCCCCCCCCAACATGGAAAGAAACAGTGGTGTCTCCATTGATTGTATGGAGTGTGGAGGAAGAAGGTAGCACCCCAAAAAAACTGTTAGTGGGAAAGAGTTAAAAATGTAAAGACACACACCCCAGCCATGATACTGTTGCCTTAAGAGTCCTTGACAAGGGACCCCCTCCACTCATTTTTGGTAATGCAGAGTCCCCCGTAAGCAAATCTCTTCAGTTGCATAAAAGGGAAAAATAAAGAAAAAGTGTTGCTTTGTGTTGCGTTGCGTTGTGTTGTGTTTGCTTGCTTGCTCTTAAATGATAAGGACACCTCTAGCCACTCTCCCACTACTAATACTGTAATGTCTGGTTGTGTTATGCTGGTCAGAAGCACTCTGAGCATGCTATGCAACACACATCAGGAAAGTTCAGCCGGAGCGTGGCCGTTTGTACCCTGCTGTTTCCAGTCAGATTGTGCCTCAAAACAAAACCCTGGTCAGTTTCTGTCAGGTGGCTGTTGCGGTTGCTCGAGAGTAACCAGGCAGGACTGCAACCTGTGTTTTACAGGCTTTATTGTGGTGCAAACTATTTACGGTGAAGAGCCCCAAAGCTCATGTCTGGCTCAATCACTAGCAGAATCCAGGAGTGGTCTTTTTTTGGACCTCCCCCAACATAAAAGTTTCGTTACCCCCAACCTTTCCTCCCTTCTTTGCACCTTAGGCTACTGCACAGGATGGGCGATGGCAAGAGCGTGTTTCCCTCCTGTCCGGCTTGCCCAGGAGTGGTGTTAAGGCTCTTCCTAGCATCCTCTGGTCCTTGTACCTCTTCTCCACTGGAGGTGGGGCTTTCCTCCTCCCCGGAAGAGGAACTGCTTCGCAAGATTTTCGGAGGCTCCCTGTAACACAACTGCCCTTCTATTTCTCGCCTCTGAGCCGATGGCAGTTCCCTGACAGTTTCTAAACAAGCTGACTTCAAATCATGGGTTATGAATCTGGCTTCTTTAGCTAACCAGAATTTTGTGTTACCGTAAGCAATGCTAAGACAGGAGCCTGTGCGAAATGGAAAGTGAATGCAAGCGTTCGCCTCTTGGCCATGGAGGCAGGAAGAAGAGAAAGATGGCGCCTGGGTGAGGCCGTTTGGGTGTGTAGCTTGGCATTACATGGGCAGTGCAGCCACTGGATCATCTGGCAAAATCTCCATGGTTTTTTAATAATCTTCCAATGTGTTCTTAAAGGCCATAAAGCACTTTGCACATGCTGATGGCTATATAAATTATTACTAATATTTATTTTATTTTATTTTTTTAAAAAGACTGCTCTTTAAATCCATGCTACCCACATTAAAAGCTCCAAAAACACACATCATTAACAAGGATGTGCCACTATCCCTCACCCCCATTAGTCTTCTTGAGTAGATTTATGGGGGAAGTGTGATTCGCTTTCAGACTCGCCTTTGCTTTTCCCTGCGCAGAACATAGCAGCCTTCAGCAATGAATTAGTATGGATTTTAAAAACTCCTTTAGTTTGACTATAGATTTTTCATTAAGCAAAAAAGACATGATGTAGGAAAATAGACCGTAGCTGAAGGACACTTCATTACCTTTCAGACTGAGGCCGTTACACAGTGCACATACTGCAGGTTCTCCCTGTGAGGGTTTTTTAAAAAAACAGGTTCATTTGAAATGACTAAGAGGAAAGATGTAATTTGGTGAGCATTGCTTCTTTTTTACCTTGTTCATCCCTGAGGAAGCAATTGGCATCTGTTAGTTCAACTGGGTACTTTCACCATAGCCATTAATACTCTCTTTGACTAACTGAAGATTACATGGCATGAGCTTTTCAGCCTCTCACTATTTATCTTGGCAGATTGAAATATAGGGGATCCTGAACAGCAGAGGAAGATACTTTGCTTACCAAAATAATCTTAAATTGCAATTTCTTTCTAGTTTCCTTATGCCTGCATTACGTTGGGATCATGTACATGCAACTGAAAATACTAACACATTTATTACAGCATGCGCTTGTGTGGGCTATCATCTGCTTTATCAGGTGCATAAAGTGTTATCCTGAGTTACAGGAGTGTGTTTTAGAAGAGGGGGATTGTAAACGGTGAGGTTAGAGGGAAATGAAATGAAGAAAGTGACAGACAGTGATATTTAATTAACTAGCTGTGGTATTTGCCCAGAGTTCTTGATCACATAGAAAACGTGGCATTGGTAAACTAATTAACATATATTATGGGCTAAAAATCCTCAAAAGATATAGTATAAAGCTTAAATAAGACTCAAGAGAGCAGAATAAAACAGCATAGACCAAAACAGATTTTGGAGGCCTGGGAAAATAACAAGGCTTTTGCCTGTCAACAGAGTAAGTGCCAGGCAACACGGTCTGGGAAGTGGATTCTACAACTGAGGTGCTACCACTGAAAAGGCCCTTTTATTGGTAGCCATACCTCACCTGGCAGGGGCATTTGCCTCTAGAAGATCTCAGAGTCTGCATAGGTACATGTCAAAAGAAACTGTCTTCGTATATGTGGATCCCAAGCTATGAAGGGCCTTAAATATCAAAAACAGTTGTTTGAATTCCCATAAATGGAGTGGGAACCAGGGAAGATTATATATCATTGGCATAATGTGTTCATACCGGCAGCCACATTCTGAACTAAACTGACATTTCTGGCACTGCATACGATTCACTGTATAGGAGACTATGAAGCAGAGTGTCAGGGAACTGCCTTCAGCTCAGAGGCGGGAGGTGGAAGGGCAGTTGGGTTACAGGGAGCCTCCAGAGATCGTGAGAAGCACACTTCCTCCGTGGAGGAAGGAAGCCACGCCTCCAGTGGGGAAGGGATGCAGGGCTCAGAGGGTGCAAGGGGGAGCCACAGCACCAAGCATGAACAAAGCGGGGGGGGAGGCAGGTCCCCCTTTGCCCACGCCCTCTCTGTGCAGTCTGTTTACGCACAGAGAGGGGAGGCGTAGGAGACTACTCTGCTGGTGAAAGTTTAAGGACCGCCCACTCCCAGAATCTGCTAGTGACTGAGCAAGACATGGAACTGAGACGTTCTGCACTGTGAATGTTTTTGCACCGATAATAAAGCCTTTGAAAAGACCAGTGAGGGTCTTGCCTGTTCGCTCACGAGCAACCACGCCGGCACACATAACACAGAGATTGGATGGCCATCTGACATGGATGCTTTAGCTGAGATTCCTGCATCACATGGGGTTGGACTGGGTTACTCCCGGGATCCAACTCTGTGATTCTATGAAGGCATGTATAAGAGTTTCAAGGTTGTCTTTGTCCAAGTGGAGTCATATCTAAGTCTCCCACCCATACAGGCCACTTGGTGCCTCTGTTTGGTTTATCATCCCTACATTATGGACTTGATCCTTTCTAGGAATTCCTTTCAAATTCCATAGACTGCAAATAGGAAATGTAATAAATTAAAAGGCAATAATATTTAATGTGATGGATGTGCTGTCTCCCTTCTTCAACCACTGCACTCGAATGAAGCTCACGAGCCACAGTTTGGGAACATCTGTTCTGGAACAAATTCAGATTACTAGAACGCTTCAGTTGTCAAATGAGTTGTCTACAGTCTATAAGACTGTAGAAGCAATAACCTTAATTGTCTGAATAACATTAGATCAGCCCAAATAATTAAGACTTAGGTGTTCAAAATACAAAGTGCGTTTTGTCTAGCTGGTGGAGAGCTTTTGAGCTACGGGCACATTTCCTTGAACTGTCTTAAAGCAGGGTGTGTGTTTCATCAAGGCCGAACAGAATTGCTTCGTTTGATAATCAGTCTAAGCCACGATGCTTCCAATTTTTCCAGAACTGCATTAAAGCTCAGCTTGGATCGTTGTACAGTTGGAAACGGAATGAAAAAGGAGAAGTCCACATTCTTCACACTTCATTGGACACATTTATAAAAGTCTTAATGGCTTCCAGCTTCAGTTGAAAAATCAGTGTTTTACAGGCAGTAGTGGAGCACAGAATGACCAGTATTATATGTCTCGCATGCCTCAGATATTTCCCAAAACATAACCTATTTCAGATAACAGTTCCTCAGTTTTGCTCTTAATACACTAACGTATTCCAGTAGATCATATCTCAGAGTGTATAGAAAGATGCCTCTGAAAAATATGTACATCCTATACATATCTATTTATGTGGAAATCTGCTTTGGTCAGTTTTGGGTTTTTCCACAGTGATATTTAATGGTAGTTTTTAATAAAAAATCTAAGATTTACCCTGTTGGGTCAAACTTTTCACCATGTGCCTGTCAGATTTCTGAATACTGGTTGCTGGAAACCATAGTGGGGGAGAGGGCTGTTGCACTCAGGTCTTGCTTGCGGACTTCATAAACATCTGGTTGGTCAATGTGAGAAGAAGATGGATGGGCCAGTGGCTTGATCCAGCAGACTTCTACATTGTTAAACCAATGACCCATCTAGTCCTAGAATCATAGAACTGTAGAGTTGGGAGGTCTGCAACCTGTAGAGGGGTCATTCTTGTCCAATCCCCTGCAATGCAGGAATCTTTTGCCCAACGTGGGGCTTGAACCCACGATCCTGGGATTAAGAGTCTCATGCATGTTGTTGTTAAGAATTTGCAAACCAGACCACTGAATACCTGGGGAGGGGATACATGGGGGGAGCCCCCATGTATAAAATTGCTGTTCATGTATAATTTCACCTGCTACATTTCTCAACTGTAATAGTGTGAATTGAAACCGGGTGAGGAGAGAAGTGTTTGCTTTTAGTGAAAATATTCCCGTGGCCAAAGGCAAGTTAGATACATAAAATGTTTCTCTTTAAAAACCAGAATTACTGCATTTGAAGTAGTGATTATATTGTATATTCCATGTCACTCCACATTTGAGTTCTGGGATTCACACATTTACTGTTGCAATAGCATCTAGTTTAAAAGTACAGTTGTAGTAATAGGTGGCATAAATCTTTGCTCGACAAATTACAGGCACGTAATCGGACATATAATCAGATTAAAAGAAAACAATTTTTAAAAGAGTGGAAGGTTCATTCCAGGATAAACCACAGGTGTGACTAGAAACAATATTTGATGAATGATTTCTTATTTCTTAGCTATGATGGGCACGGAATGCCTCAACTTCTAAATATCCACAGTAAGGCCTCATTAATTTAATGGCCTGAGGGAATTCAAAATGTTTGGTTACTTATGATCTTGCCTAAGAGGGATAAATGTTTATATGTGGTTGCATTCATATAGAGGACATAGAACATAAGGAGACTGAGGGTGATGGCAGACAAAATGTTGGAAAGAGGTCACAATATGTTCTTCACCTGACATGAGCCTATCTTAAGAAAAGACCTGCTGGATCAAACCAGAGGCTCATCTAGTCCCATAGCCTGTTCTCACAGTAGCCAGCCAGATGCCTTAACTTCCTCCAGATGCAACAATTTGCATGACAGATTAGCCATCGGTCTTGCCCTCCAAACCCACCCCATGTTTCAAGCAGGCTTCCCTATGTTTTACCATAAAATCAACCATAAAAATTCATACACCACTCAGCCTAATTTTTAAAAAGCACAGGAGCACCATAGAAATAGAAAAGCACCATCAGCTACAGAACAGATGTGAATCTAATCAGAACGGCAGGTCACCACTGAAGCATCATTGGAACACGATGTTCTTCACCAGCTTTCTGAAGGTTAGCAATGAGTTGTGCAACTCTTCCATGAGAAAGAGTTCCATGGTACTGCAATAAAGACGTCTCTGTCCCATGTCCCCACCAGCCCTTACCTCCAACAGTGGTGGGACACATAGCAGATATTTCCTCAAAGATCTCAGTGGGAGGGAGGGATTATGTGGGAGCAAGTGAGGGGTACTCTATGTACTCTGACCTCAAAACATGTAGGCCTTTAAAGCTGATTGAGCTCAGAAACAAGATAGGCATCAATGTAGATCCAATAATATTGGAGGTGGGGAAACAATTACAGCAAACTTAAAGCAGTGTCTTGAGTCTAATCAGTGCAAACAAAGTGAGCAGTCATGCAGTGCTCATTCCAGAACACCACTGAACTTCATTACAATTCTCAGTTGACCTGCCCTTCCTGAGTTTTCACAGAATGCTATGTCCCATATCTAATAAAATCATTGAGATACTTGATGAGGAATATTTTTCTTCCAGAAATTAAAATTGCCATTTTAGCTGTGGATAGCAAATCTGTCTTCTTCCACATTGCTTTTGAGATAACCTATTAAAATGTCAGCTGGAATTAATAGGCACTTGCCTGTTCAGTATTATGTTCCAAATGGCCGTAACCATTTTGAACTTGGAAAATGCATGTAAAAAGCCAGCATGACTTTCCCCTCCCCTCTAACATTCATTGCTGTCTAAATTATGCACCTGCTTCGTCCAAATGGAGCTATGTACAATTGCTATTTGATTTTTGCAATTAATCTATTAAATTAACGGATTAATTGGTATGATTTATTTTTCCTAATAATCAGAAGGTCTGGATCTTCCTACTTTTTTTTTTAAGGAAAGTTGATATTTCAGTAGAGATTAGATCTCATAAATACCTGACTAATCCCTTACTGCCATTTTGGATAAAGAATATTTTCAAGTGCATACAGTTCTCCTCTGAATCTAAAGAAGATATTTCTAACTAGAGAATAAACTCATGCCTTATCTGAAAGAAATTGTACTCAGAAATTTTTATTATTATTATTGATTGGAGTGATAAAATGCAGCCATTTGCAGTTAAATTGCATAAGGTGACTAGATAATAACTCTCCAAGGTATTTCAATATTGTCAATGGCTTTTTAAAAGTTTAACATGTTACTTTGATTTCCACTGTTTAAAGCTCAGCATATTTGCAGAAACATATTATGGCATTTCAATGAGTTCCAGACAATATTCATATCCCCTCTGTTTCTCATCGATTTCACAAATGTTTCTTTTTAAAAGTCCCAAGAAGAAAAAAATAAAATAAAACGGCCTATCTTTCTTTTAATAAGGTTCAATTGCCAGTTGCAAACACGCAAACACCATGTGTTAACCAAGTCCTTCTGCCAAAAAAAAGGGAAAAAAGCTTGTAAAAATTCTATGTTTCCTTTGGAGCATTTTTTGGTTACCATGGAATTTGAAGATATATAGACTATAAAAATGTTGTTATTAAACTATAAAATAACACACCCACTCATTAAATAATACTAAAAATCCCCAAAAGATTTTTCATCCCAACGATGATAAACAACAAGCCTAGCAGAAGTCTTAATGCTCCATATTCAAATACTTTACCATCCCTCTCTGCTGGGTCAGTATATCCATTCTGCTGTTGTTTTTCACAAAACAAAAAACAAAAAAAGCCAGATGTCAGAAGTTAACTGTTAAGCAAGATGAATTTAAAGGTAGACCTAAGAAAGTTGAAATGTGTGCTGCAAAAACTGTTTATATCATTTCTGCCAAATACATGGGTGCCTAAGCATCCTTCAAGGGCAGCAGGACCTTGTTTGTCCCCAAAGGATGATGGAATATGAAATCTCTGTAATATCTCGTCATGCAATGGGAAAGTTGGAGGAGGTGGAGAGCGTATGTGAGAGCACCATAAATCTCCCCTGTAGGAAATACTTAGATGCATTTTAGAACAACTTTGAGATCTTTCTAATTTCTCCATTTTTCAAAAGCTTTTCCTGTTGCAGTGGCTTTGTTTTTTTTCATGTGCGCCGCCATTTGCTTTAGAGAAAATGCCGATTTGCCCCCCAAATCCTTGAACTGTGCTGAACTGATACAAAGAGGACTAGAGATTTCCAGATGTGCAGAGGCCCTTTGCAACATTCTGAAGTCCAGCATTAAGACAAATTACATTGATTCACTGAAAAGAAATATTGCACACACTGGGTTGAACCCAGAGGCTCTTCCTTCATCAGTTGAGTTGGAACCTTATCTGGATCCAACTCGTATTTCTGTTGCACATACTAAAGTAATCCCAAGTGCTTTGCAAATATTTACTGCTTTTGCATCACCCTGAGTCAAGTCAGTGTAAACTTAAGTTGTCTGAAGGTGTCTATTGTCTAAAGTTGTCCTGCATCCCTATTTGAGGGTAGCAGAATAGGCCAGCTGCTTCTAGTCAGTAAGGACAGCAGCTTCATACATACCTATGCTGGTCTTTCACAATTCCACAATGGCCCCAGGGACTAATCGCCTATGCAGTGATAACTGAAAATCAGGAAAAGTGTAGTGTATTTTCTAACCCACATGGTTGCAAACGTGTTTAGATCAGAATGCTAGCCGATGTGAGCCATTCAAAAATGCACATGCACATCTCAGGCACTTGCTGAGCTTGACACCAGTGTGCCGATGAACTAAAACAATTACTGTATGGCGTGTCTTCTTTTTGCTTCCTAGTGCTGGAAGCAAATGACTATTTAAAACCTAGCATTAAATATCTTGTGCTCATGTTGCAAGTTAATTTGCATTTGATGGAATAATTTCATTCGTTCTGCACTGCCTGGCTTCTAGACAAATTGAATATAACTTCAGTGATACGTGAGGGCTTCCTAACACAATTAGCTGTAGAGTTAGGGAGACTAAATATAAACCTTCAGAAACAAATGAGACTTGGATTGCAGGGGACAATTTATAGCCAAATCTCACAAGCAGAATCTAGCATTTCCTGTGCCGGAGCCCATTTTCCTTGGAAACTGGAAAGGAAGCACAAAAGTTTCACTGGGTCCTTTCCCATCGCATGTCGTCTTTGATTGTACTTTGGTTGCAGCCAAGAGAAGGAAATATTTTCCCTCCTTCTCTGTTTGTAGTTTAGTGTCATAGACAGGAAAGCCGGAATCAGTGGTGGACAAAGTTTCGTCTTGCATTTCTTCACCCAAAAGAGTGACTTGCCACTCTGCCCTATTTTTAATCACAGCACAAAGACTCAACGAGACTTCCTCCTAAAAGTCTCTAGACATAACCTCAACATATTTTATCAGCAGGCTCTGCCTTTGCCGCCTTAAGACTTAGAGCAGACTCAGATGCTTGAACTCCCAGAGGGAACAAAAAGCATATCAAGTCCTACTTATTTCTGACATCCAAAATGGGGATCATGGAGTGATGCATGAACTTTTTCTGCTTCAGGAACACAAGCTGCTTTCTTGATAGGGACAGGGAAAATACAAAGAATTGTTAGGGTTTCTAACAGTGCCTTTTTGTATGTTTATTGTGACCTGCCTGGGAAGTATAGAATTGGAGGGCGGTATGGAAAAAGCTTTAGATATATTCAGTAGATAAAAACAGGACTCGCTCCCCCCGCCCCATTTCTTCCTCTGCGCTCAGATTGCTAAAGCTGGGAAGTTTATGAAAAGGGCAACCAAAGTTATCAAGGGGATGAAGCAACTTCTCTGTGAGGAAAGGCATGTGGAGCATTAGAGAAAAGGCAAGCAAGAATGGAAGTGTATAAAAATGATGCATGGTATAGAGAATGGGGATAGAGAAAAGTTTTTATCCCTCTTTTGCAACTCTCAGTCTCATGGACAATGCAGTTAAGTTTTGAAAGATTCAGGCAAAAGAAAGTACTTAAGCTATGGAACTGGCTCCCAGCCACGAACAAGTTCATGAAGGAGAAGACTATCAGTGACTGCTAGCCATGTTGGTTATGTTCTGCCTGCACTGTGCCTCACTATTTGCATACAACTGAGGCAGCAGCACATGTTTTCCAAGGTTGCATCTCTCCAAGTGTGCTCAAGTAGAGCCATTTCAGCTTCCACCAACCATGTGGACTGTGCTTGGTCACAAGAGGTCAAAGGACATTCTGGGTTGATCTGGGAATGAGTTTGCATTGTCGGTATTCACATACACACACACAGCTGGGCAAAATTTCATTGGATGTAGTTCTTCAGTTCAGTACCAAAAGTGACCTCTAGTCTAGAATACATTCCAGGTGACAATGTTTATAAGTTTTGTCCAGTATTAAAGAAGTGCACCACTTGATGCACCGTGGCATTATCAGAGCTGGCTCTATCATTAGGCAAAGTGAGGTGGCAGCTTCAGGCAGCAGCTTTTGAGTACCATAAAAGGGTAAAGGTAAAAAGGGTAGCAAATTATTGGTAAACTTTTTATCTTAGAATGGGACAAAATTCAAGAGTTGTTTTCTTGTCTTAGAATGCTCTTTATAAAATAATTTATAAAATAATTTATAAGTCATAAAATAATTTATAAGTCATTAGTCTCCAGAAGGTGTTGGACTCCAAATCCATTCAGCCTCAGCCAGCAAAGCCAATGGCCAAGAATGATGGGAATTGTAGTTTAGCAGCATCTGTAGGGCACCATGTTGACTATCCAGGGTCTCTTAGCTCATTATTGGTGGGTTATTGTTGTTGTTTACCTTTGCTAACCATTTTTTACCTTTTACTATTTGGGTTAGAAGCTTACTACTATCATTTTATGCATTGCCATATATTTGGCTTAATGTTGCCAAGATGTTGTGTATTCTTTAAAATGCAAATTCAACATTGTGTACTTTGCTCTCCTGCTGAACAACTCTGCATACTTTGGATATCTTCCAGGCCATTAGCTCAAATAATGATGTGTTATATTGTTTATTGGCAATCTGTGCTATTTAACAACAGTTCATTGGTGGTTGAGTGCCAAATTTAGCTATAGCTAAATGTTCTGAATAATTTAATCAAACAATGACTAATTGAGGGAACTGTACTTAAATTACCAAAAGCAAGCATTGCTCTTCAGCCATCCTGCTGAGGCGTTAAATGATCCTTCAGCTAGAAAAACTTTGAGTCAGCCCAGTATATTGGTGATTTGCCAAGCATCTTTAACAAATTGGACATATGGTGGCTGTTCAGCAGCAAGAATCTAGCAATGTAAACAACGAACATATGATTGTTTACACCACAGCCATTGTTTACATCGTAGCCATTGAGCTTCCAGTTGCGCCTTCCTTTCATTCACTGTAATTCAGGCTTTCCTTGACGAACAATTCACATTTTATGTCACAGTTGCATTTTATTTTTTTTGAAGAGCGAAAAAGAGGGCACATTTTCCTACTTCTATATTTAACTATGGATCGCTATGACGACTCTCATTTTACATAACCTTGAAAAAGAGGACATGTCCTGGAAAAAGAGGACATATGGCAACCCTATCAGTGAAGAGGAGATGCGTGTCTTGAAGCATGGACATGTTAGAAAAGCCACAACTGGCCACAACTCCCTGTTCTTTGTCCACAGTGTGCTTGGAGCCATGCATCTGTTAGACACGTTTGCACATGTAAGTGGCAAATAATAGCTGCCTCATAAAGTGCCCAGTGTCTCATATAATATTGAGATGGCAATAAGCGGATTTGTCAAAAAAAAAAAAAGCTTTCCTCAGTATATTAATTCCTTTGTAACGTCAGAGAATGTATTCTCCATTCTTGAATACCAGCTGAAATGATAGTAGGAACCAAAGTGTTCTGTGAGGTGGTACCTGGGGAGAAGCAGCTCTGTGCTTCACCTGCAGAGCTGCATCCTAAGGCAATAGCCATATTTATATACGTTGTTTTAAGAATCTCATGGTGTTAAGTAAGGTTAGTTCATTCCTCACTTAGTCCCTTGTGATATCACTTTACAAAGATTGCAACAGTAAATATTACTCCAGTGATATAATGGGGAATTCATATCTAGTTTCTTGTAGTCATCTAGAAGATAATATTTCTTTTTTAAAAATGATGTGGAGCCCACAGACGTGGTTACCATGAAACCAGAAGTAAATAGGGTAGAGATCTGTGATAACCAGATCCAAAGAAATCCAGAAATTAAAACTGTATTTTAATATTTTGTTGGAAGCCGCCCAGAGTGGCTGGGGAAACCCAGCCAGAAGGGCGGGGTATAAATAAATGATGTTGATGCTGATGTCTCAGGGAAGGCAAATACTCACAATACCTTATTATGGCAACATGATTTTTCAAGGGGAGGGGAAGCTAGTTCAGAAATCAAGAACCGTATGAAGAACAAGGCCAGACCTCACATTAGGCATGGGGGGACAATAGCATGTTGGCTATTTGCAGTTTGGTAGCGCTGCAGAGAGCTTGCTGGGGAGACCATGCATTAAAAAAGGGACTCAAAAATAACTTAAACAAGGTTTTAATAACAAAAGCAAAAACTCCATTTACACTAAATACATCAACAACAAACCAGACCTAACCACCAACCCATCCCCCAGGGTAATGGGAGAGCTAGGTGCTGCTCCTTATATACTACACCCAATTGCTGACACAGCTTAATCAATACAATTCAGCAGCACCTGCTATGTTTCACAGCTGTAAAGCTGGGTCTCGTTATTTGCCCTGGCCCTTGCTCTGGCCCCTTAAAGACATACACATCTGGTGGAACAATGATGAACCTTTACATTTAAAGAAACCATTCAACAGATTTTTCAAGGGGAGGGGAAACTAGTTCAGAAATCAAGAACCGTACGAAGAACAGGGCCAGACCTCCCATTAGGCATGGGGGGGACAACCGCCCGAGTGGCTGACTTTGGGTGTCATAAAGGGAGTGGGAGAGGCACTTGTGGAATATTCTGCCTCAGGCACCAAAATAACTTGACTGGCCTTGGGTAAGAACATAATAATCCACCCTATTCTAATCAGATGCCTTGCAAGAAGTCTGCAGGCAGGACCTGAGTGCAATAGCACTCTCTGTGTTGGTGGTTCCCAGCAGCTGGTATTAAGAGACATACCCCTTCTGATATTGGAGGCAATATATAGCCATTATGGCTAGTTGCCATTTATATCCTATCCTCCATGAATTTGTCTATTGTCCATTTTAAAGCCCTCCCATTGCTAGTCATTACTTCATCTTCATTCTGTGGTAATGGATTTCGGAATTTAACTGTGTGCCGTGTGAAGAAGTACGTTCTTTTATTTATTTATTATTTCACAATTCTGATATTACTGCATTTTTTGAAAACATTAATATTTTTTGCGTGTTTTTAAATATGTCTGTACAAGGAGAAATGTGACAAAACAGATAAGTCAAGTAACTAAGCTTTACCCGAACAAAACTAACTGGGTTTTCTCTTTCTTTCTTTAGTCAGCAGCAGAATATGTGAAATCCCGCTTACCTGAAGTCTTAAAACAGCACCTTCAAGACTATGAAAAGGACAAAGAGAATAGTGTTTTGTCTTACCAGACCATCCTGGAACAACAAATTCTGTCCATTGACCGAGAAATGCTGGAAAAGTTGACGGTATCTTATGATGAAGCAGGTATGTTGACAATTCAGGTGGAATGTCCACCTGTGGTCTTTCTCGTGGTGGAGGATCTTTGAAACTGCAGCCATCCTAGTGGCATGATTTGTTACAGCACATTCGCTTCTGCAGAACTCTCACTTCTTACACACATACTATGGACAGCAGTATCTTTCATTTTTTTTAAATTTTTTTTTGTTTGGTATCCTCCAGACTACGATCTGAAAAGAAAATTGCTTGTTCTGTTCGTCTGGTAGACAGAATGATGAAATAAAGAAATTTTCCACTACAAAGAATTTTTAAAGATGAATAACTATCCACATCACACAGTAAGGGTTAAAACATCCCTGTCCCTGATTGCACAAATCTCTAGATTTTATACCACAATTTGTCTCTTGTTTTGCTTGACTTATATGGCTGAACCCTGTTGTTTTTCTTACCATCAATCCTACTGCATCTGTTCCTTTAATCACCACTTTTTTAAAAACCCATCTGGTTTATATACACAACACAATAAAGGACAGTAATTCGGTTTTATATAATCTGTAGAGCAAAGCAGAAATCAGTGACTTGGCAAACACTTCAGATGCATGTATATTTTATATCTTTTTGTGACTGTAAAGTGAGAAAAGATATATGTTTTTTATATTGTGTGCTCGTCAGATGATCCAACCATCTCTTTTCAACTTTAGGCATAGGGAGAAAAAGTAGATGGCAGAAAATTATAAATGCATCTAAAAAGGGAGGGAAAACACAACTTTTTATCCCCATAGAACAATAGAAAAGAAGTGTGAAGCATCTCCCCCATTTGTTTTTCCTTTTTAAATTGGGGTTTTTAATGCTGAAATGAGGCAATCATGTCAGATTTAAGAGCTGCTTAAGCAAGTCTGGAATAAAAGTCTTTTGTGAAAAGCAATTTTTAAAATATATGTACCCTCCGAATGGCACACACTGCAAATATGAGTCCTGTATTTATGCCCATAATGAGGAAGATAGGCTGCTTTAGTATTCTAATCAAGTCTCTTGTTTGGTACAAGAGGAGTAATGGGGCTACCTGTTCTGAAGCGAAGCCTGATTATGACTGCTCTGCAAAATATGTGTGGTTTTCCTTTTTTTGGAAAAAAAAAGGAAAAGAAAAGCCCACAAAATAATAATACTTGCAGCAGATGTTCGCAATTCCAAATCCTCCAGCCTTTCAGCTGCATGACAATTCTAAGCATAACGTTTCCTCCTGCGACGATAGACTTCAGTGCTTTGTCAAACTTCTTTCATTTTAATGAGAAGGTCAGATTGCTCCTCAGCTCTACATGGTGTGCAGTAGGTGGAGTGCTGGGGAGGCTGGGTTTGCAAAAGGGAAGAAGAGAGGCAGTGGTTTTAAAGTGAGCAAATTATAAGCACTTCAGGTGAAAGTATAACTGTCTTCATATACTTCAGCAGGATGGCATCAGAACATATCCTCTGGCTGCCTCTCAAGTGCTTAACATCTATAATCAGAAGCAGCTGGAGTTCTCCTAAGTGCCAGTCGGAAATCTAACGTGGAATTAAATCTTTGAGGCATCTGGCGCCCTGAAACTTCTGCCGTAGACACAGCCGATCGCAGGGCCTGGCTCATGATTGAGCTGAAGTTGTGCAACAGCAGAAGGGTTAGGCATTATACTAGTTCACTTAGTTCTTGGGTTCAGCCTGCAAGCTTCTTTGGCGTAGCCTTGGGTCATATGTCAGCATTCCATTTTAAACCATAGGTAAACCAAACTATGGTTTAAAGGTGACACAGTGCGGCTTCCTGGTTCATGCCACTAAAATCACAGGCACCTTGCTCCCCCCTGACCCTGCTGCACCATCACAAGCCCAGGTTCAGACGTAGTGATAAGCCGGAACCACAGCTTAACTTCTGGCAGCACAGCAGGAAGAAAACACCTCTGTTTTCAGCATTATGCAGAAGCATGCCACAATTTCACCGTTAAACCATAAATTAACTTAACTATGATTTAAAGAGGCTGGCTCAGTGATTCCACCCAGGTTTCTGTGGGGAGCTGCAGCCCAGGTCTCAGGGGCCACTTGCTGTGTCTATGATGCATGCGTTGTCACATTCACGCACACTTAAGACTTCTTAGGCTCACAACAGACCATGTAATGTGTGAGCGATGGTGAAGACTTGAAAATGCCAGTTTAATTCTAAATCAAAGGAAGGTTTAGCCCTCCTGGTTGCAAAGTTTTGAAAACGTTTCACACTTCCTTCAGCTTCTTGTCTGTGTTACTACAAGGAACATAGGAAGCGGCCTTATTCTCAGTCAAACCACCAGCCCAGCTAATGCAGTATTGTCTACACTGACTGGCAGAAACTCTCCAGGGTTTCAGACTGGGGACATTCCCAGCCGTGCCAGGATATACTGGGATTGAAACTGGGAGCTTCCTCAAGTAAAGCCAAATACTTTACCACTGAGCTGTGGTTTTTCTGCTTAAAAAAGGTAAAGGTAAAGGTAAAGGACCCCTGACAGTTAAGTCCAGTCGTGAACGACTCTGGGGTTGCGGCGCTCATCTTGCTTTACTGGCCGAGGGAGACGACGTTTGTCCACAGACAGTTTTTCAGGGTCATGTGGCCTTTCTGCTTAAATAAGTTTAATTAAGGAAAGGTTGCATGGGTTTTTGATGACGGTCAACCTCATCATGAAGCAATCTAAATTGGCATACCTCACATTGCCGATTTTTGCTGAGGAATCAATGGTATGTTGTTTGTTATGTTCAAGGTGCTTTTGGCTTTAGATTTCTTGAGCCCCCCTTTATCTTATCCTATCCTATCCTATCCTATCCTATCCTATCCTATCCTATCCTATCCTATCCTATGGCAAACTGCTTTTGAAACTAGGGTGATTTTCAGATATTATGTAGCATATGAATCTGCTACTCAAAATTCCCACTAGGTATGCCCAACTTGCACCTAATGTAAGCCATTTAAAACCAAGGCCTTAAATTTTAAGACACTATTTTTACTTGCCTCATGACTCAAAATACTTATGACTTCATGTGCGTTAAACACCATAAAGGATTGTTTATCTGCAGGAATTAACTACCCACCCCCCACTAGATATCCATTTACTTAGCTTAGATTTCAAACTATGGCCACAGGATATCTGACTGCTAAACTGTTTTACTAGCCCAACTGACCACCTTTGTGTATGTGGATCAGGCTAGATTGAAGATTGATCGGGCTTTCTCACCATTTATACTATTTCACCTACAGGTATTCATTTTTGTAATTTTCTAGAAGGTCCATCAAAATTAGATGGTTGATAGCCAGTGTCAGGAAGTTGTTTTTATCTACAGGGTAGATAGCAAGAAAGTAGCAAGAAAGGTATAACTAACTTTTTTGACCCAAAATGTCCAGATGTTTCAGAGAATAATGAGGAGTGGTTGTTTCCACAGGGCAGTCCCAGTACATTTTGCTGCCTGAGGCGAAATGGCAAATGGTTTCCTCCTCCCTCACAAGTCAGTGTGCAAAATGTGCAACGCTGGCCAAGTTTTTTTGGCACCTGAAACAGAGAATCTCCAGAAATGTCTCTCTCTGGGAATAAAAGAACAATAAAAACAACAATTTAAGTAACCTAACCATTTTCTGCCCTCTCATGACCCCCCCTCCATGGCATTCATGATGTTGCTCACTCTGCCTCATAGGGCTGGCCCCTCCTTTCCCTGCCCATAGCACATAGGCAAGTCCCAAATTTTTAATATCAGGTTCCGCCCATTTTATGAAACCTTCGGGCATAATTTAAAACTTGCAGAATACAAAACATCCAATTAGTTTATCCAATCATAATCCAATTAAAATAAAAAACTAAAATAAAAAAGACCAAATTAAATAATTTAATTTAAATTTAAAACTTGCAGAATAAGGAGTTTCAAGACAGGTACAGTGGTACCTCGGGTTACATACGCTTCAGGTTACATACGCTTCAGGTTACAGACTCTGCTAACCCAGAAATATTAACTCGGGTTAAAAACTGTACTTCAGGATTAGAACAGAAATTGTGCAGCAGGAAGCCCCACTAGCTAAAATGGTGCTTCAGGTTAAGTACAGTTTCAGGTTAAGAACGGACCTCCAGAATGAATTAAGTTCTTAACCCGAGGTACCACTGTACTCTGTTTCTCCATCTTTGATGCAATTTTATATGTTAATCTGTCCTTCCAACTGTACCATGTCATCAGTGGACTCTGCATTCTTAATATCATCTCTGTGTGTAAATCTTTCTCATTAGTAAGTCAGCACATCAAAGCCACCAAACAAGATGAGCTCAGCTAAAAATAACCATGTGAGTTGACAAGATTTCCAGTGAAGTTTTAACTAAGGAAGCATTCCAAAAAGAAGCCCTGCTAAATGTAATAGGTGGACTCTGTCGTCATCATCACATTATTTTCTGTCCTGTGTGTATGTGTCAATGCATTTTTTAGTAAGCCGCACGTGGGATATTTTGGTTTAGTGGTGTCAGAAGAGAGGGTAACAATCAAGAAGGAGATTGAGGTGCAATCCAAACACTCACTGCCACCCCGCTGGTGGGTCTCTTCAGCTTCCCCGGTACTGTTGGCCATGGCTGACACAGTGGAAGCTGGAAGAGAGAAACAATCAAACCCAGTGAGGTTAGCTTGGGATCCAGTCGATCTTGGACTGGCTCAACCTTGCCCGCTCCCCACCCTTGGAATACTCCATTTGGGGACTTTCTGCTGGCTTCCTCCAGTGTTTG
Organism: Podarcis melisellensis; assembly: GCF_964234715.1. Taxonomy (NCBI): domain Eukaryota; kingdom Metazoa; phylum Chordata; class Lepidosauria; order Squamata; family Lacertidae; genus Podarcis; species Podarcis melisellensis. The sequence goes on from NC_138537.1 coordinate 19,687,592, forward strand.
GCAGGTGGAAGCTGCATCGTTCTGCACCACTTTGCCAGCAGAGGCTGGCAAAAAGTCAACTCAGCCAAGAGAGCTGGGTGGAGGGATACCCAACTGGCATAAAGAGAGTTTGGGTTGCTCTGCCATGTCGTTCAGGTGCAGCAGGGCAGCTCAGCCAGGGTGGTGTTGTACTCTGGCTTCCCAGTGTTGAGCATTGCTACCATTTGTGGAGAGGAGAAGGCACAGGGAGCTGGGTGCAGGATGGACACAGGAACCAGAGCATTGGATTGGCTCTGCAGCCGTGCCTGCACCACACTGAGCTCACCACACCTTGCCCCTCCCCTTCCCAGTAAGTGGCAGTGGTCCTCAACATCAGGGAATGAGGCACATCAGAGACCAGGGACGCGGACTTATAAAAAATATTGGGGGGGCCCGGGAAAGCTCATGAATAATAAATAAGCTCATGAATATGCAAATAAAGTGGCGCCGCCTCCTCGTGAGCGAATAGGGGAGAGCGTGCTGCGCCTATTAATCAGCTCCAAAGGAAATTGGGTGGAGCTTTTGCTCGGGAGGGAGGGCAGGAGGCATGCAGCCCGCCCCTCCCTGTGCATTTTGGGCTGGGGGAGGGGCGGCCCAGTCAAGTATCGAACCTCAGAGGAACCTCCGAAAACGTGGGGGCTAGCCGGAGAAGAGAGGGCGAGCCCCCTCTGCTCCGGCCCTAAATAGGGAAAGCCACGCCCCCCAGCCAGCCGATTGGCTGGCTCGGAGGCGTGGCCGGTCGGGATTCCCCTGTTCTCACGGGGGCTGAAACCACCAGGAGGAAGGAAATTCCCCCCGGCAGTGGTGCTGCGAAGCGGCGAAACAGCGAGGATTCCCTAATCTCGCGGGGGACAGCCGGGGCTCTCCGGTTAGGGCGCGCGGCTGGCTGGCTGGCTGGCGAGGGAGCAGGTGGGGAGAAGGCAGGGGACGGCGGCGGCGCTCTGCTGGAGGGGCGCCCGAGATTATTGGGGGGGCTGAGCCCCCCAAAAAAAATTATTGAGGGGGCTCGGGCCCCCTCAGGCCCCATGGAGTCGGTGCCTATGTCAGAGACTGTGGGTGTCTTTATGATATATGGTTTATTTATACATACATAGGACCTGAGACTATGATAGAGGGGTTCACGGCATTAACACTCAAAAAGGGTCTTATTTGCCTTGGATTCAGGCAGAGTTCCAGCATGGCCCTCCCTCACTCCCTCTCTCTCTTGCTGCTTGCTGCTTTGCTTCTGGGTCCTATCACTGCACTTTCAACTCTAAACTCGAGTTTTATCTATTGAGCGAAGCCCAACCTATTTGCTGTCTTGCATGGAGCCCCTTAATCCCCATTAATGGCTCGTCAACCAGGTTCTCATCTGACCAGCAGGCTAGCCTGGCTCTTCCAAAAATTAGAAGCCTTGGTTAAATTATAACACTTAGTGGATCTAGGGATTCAAGAGGTCTGGCACCCAGCTTAATACCCCCAAACTCATAGCAATATGCAATAAGCCTACGTTTCTGAGCACAATTCAAAGTGTTGGTGCTGACCTTTAAAGCCCTAAACAGCCTCGGCCCCATATACCTGAAGGAGCGTCTCCACCCCCATCGAAATAAATAAAAAAATTGTCCAGTAGCACCTTAAAGATGTAAGCTTATACCCAGAACAAACTTAGTTGGTCTCTAAGGTGGTACTGGACAATTTTTTTATTTTAAAATTTATTTTGACTGTGTCTAACCAACACGACTTCCTACCTGAATCGAGAATCATAGAAGGCGCCACATTGAGCCGCATGAAATGGAAGTCCATCAACCTCACAAAGAAACTTGAAAATGTACAGAATGATATCTCCTTTCTGACTAAATGCAAGAACCCGGACATTATACGTAACGGTCTTAGAATTAAGAACCCTCCACCCCCATCATTCAGCCCAGACACTGAGGTCCAGCTCCGAGGACTTTCTGGCAATTCCCTCACTGTGAGAAGTGAGGTTACAGGGCACCAGGCAGAGGGCCTTCTTGGTAGTGGCGCCCGCCCTGTGGAACGCCCTTCCATCAGATGTCACGGAAATAAATAACCACCTGCCTTTTAGAAGACATCTGAAAGCATCCTTGTTTAGGGAAGTTTTTAATGTTTGATCTTTATCATGTTTTTAATGTTCTGTTGGGAGCCGCCCAGAGTGGCTGCGGAAATCCAGCCAGATGGGTAGGATATTAATAATAATAATAATTATAATAATAATAATAATGATAATAATAATTAGGTGTGGGTTAGGTTTCGTGGGTCCATGCCTATATGCAAAAAATGCAAAAACGTGTAAAGCCATGGACCCCTGGACATGTACCCCCTGTAAGCTGGAGGGCTGCTTGCCTGGCTTTGGGAAGGAGGTAGGAGATCTCTGGCAGGGTCCTGGGCATGCATGTGGGGCCCATAAGTTTTTCTTGTTTGCAAGTGTGCCCACAGACCCCAAAAGGTCTATGTGAAGCCGTCTTAAATGTTGGTACATTTCATATACAGCAGACTAAAGGCTTCAGACCACAAATTTTATTGGAAACAAGCCTTAAGATGTACACTAAGAATGCTTCTCTTCCAGTTGGAAGATGGAAGGTATCTTGGCTGGCTGGTTGCAAAGAGCTGTTTAGAACAAGAGACCAAAAAAATAAAAATAAAATTGGTTTAAACAAGGGCTCTGCTTGAAATAGAAATTGTCTGGCCTTGATAAAAGATGGCACAATCCCCAGGGACAAAGCAATGGGAAAAAATCATTTTCAACAAGATGTCGGGGAAATCCTTCTTCACCCAAGGGAAAAAAACAAATAAACTAGGTTGTAAGTCATCTTTCCATTTCCAGTCACATCGGACAACAGGGCCCCTGAAAGGCGGGTCAGCCATAGGTGGGGGGGGGGGGAGAGAGACCATGCATATAGGCCAGCCAAATGGATCAAATTGTGGACTACATGATGATGCAAAATATATTAACAGCATAACAACAAAGCTTCATGTGATAAAGCGGGATGATAAAGTGGGATATCAAATCCAAACTCCTCTTCATGCTTTTATTTAGGGCTGATACCCAAGCAAACAATTCTTAGTCAAGTAAAGAAAAAGGGTGTTGGTTCATTCATTAATCAATTATATCTGCAGACATTTATATTTTACAAACAAGAGTTTTGAAGAAAAAAAGGAAGTGTTGCCTAATATAATTGTTGGTACCTTTATTAGAACAATCAATGCCTTCATTAAAATAATAAATGCAGACCCTGTCTTTTTTATAATTGTTTTATGCAATCATAACATATTTTGTAAGCCACATGATCTCACTTGATTCATTTAACCAACTATCTGACTAAGTCACTTCCAGAAATCTCTGGTATCTCTTGTATCACTGTGAAACATAAGATGCATTTATAACATAACCTAATGCACTAAAATTATTCTGTATGTGTTTTTCAGTTGAAGTGATTCCTCTATTTTAGGAATCTTTTGGGTTTGCGGGGGAATTACTTGTACTTATCTTTTTGTTTTGCCCTTTTATGTGTGGTCACATAAGAGAGAAAGAGAAAGGTGTAATTATGCTACAAAGTTCATAAACAGATGAAAAGTTTGTTATCGTTTCAGGCTATCAGACTCTAGGTCCAGCAAGGCTTCAGATTGCTATTCAGGATCATCAGTGATATTTATTTATTTATTGTGGAGAATGGGAAAGCAAGTTGGATGTTCTGGTTAAAATTTATACTCCAAAAATTGATTCCTCCTTTCGCCCATATCTCCAGCTACTAAACCAGTTTCGAGCCCAAATTTAGAATGACAGAATTTTACTGGCTGTAGCCTTAGAGATTGATGGGCAACATGACTGGAGCCATTCCCATGGGTATTTACGAAGCCACTACAAGACTGTGGCTAAAATAACATGAGAAGAAAACAACCAAGATTAAATGTCAGCCTTGTAGGTCAATAAATTCATTTTCCCCCTCCCTCCCTCCCTCCCTCCCTTCCTCCCTCTCCCTCCCTCACCCTTTCAAGAAGGGACATTGGGAACGGGGTCACTGAGGGAAAATGAGCTTTTTCTATCAGCAAGGGATGAGACAGTACATCTGGTTTTCTTTTGTTGAAACAGCTGCGTTGAGACCAGCTCATTGAGATGTCACTTGGGCAAACCAACCATAATAAATATCCCAAACTGGAAGAAACCTGAAACCGGGTGGCAGTGGTATGAAAAACACAATAATAAATCACATATAAATTTTCATTTGGCTACCTTTCCAAAAGTTGTGCGGATCGGTAGAGCAACTACACAAGCCCTTCGTCTGGCCTGTCATTTGGTCCCCACAGACCGTTTGTGTGTTTGGTGCACAAGGCATCTGCACTCAGCCTGTGCCATGATTTTGATAGGTCTGCTTTGCATCGGTGTTTGTGTATTTGCAGCCAAAGCTGCGCTCTGATTGGCTTGTCCATCACTTAGCAATGGGGTTCTTAGGTTCATTGTAATGAAATGCGTACATCAATAATCCACTTTCAATAATTCTTTAATGAGCATAGTTTAAATTAATTGTTGAGGTTTATGAACATATTTGGGGTATGTAATTTTCATATTATTCGTCTCAAGAAACCGTTAGATAGTAACTGAGCTGAACACTATCTGCGTGGCTTTGTAAGTGGAATTGAAATCAGATTTCCCTCTTCAAAGTCCTGATCTTTTTCTGCTGGACTATTGCAGCTATTTATCTGCTGCTATTTATCCCTCCTTAATTTACCTCCTGGTCAGCTACCTCACCACCAGTCCCTATTCCTCTCTAGATGGAAACTACCAAGTAAATGTTTGCATGCATCAAAACAAAGTCTGCTTTGTGGATGCATATACATATATCCTTGTGATGACTTCATCAATGTAGAACTGAGATGAAATTTCTCAGAAGAATCCGCCCCCGCCCCCCCCGGAGAAAATGGATGTGGTTTTTCATTTTTCTCAGTCTCTGTCACCTTAGGGAAGTATTCCTCTGAATATTCCTCATCATTTTGTTTGTTTGGTTGGTTTTGTGCTGGCCTCCATTTTCTTCCCACAGAAAGATGCTTGTGGAGCCTGCAAATGGCAGGCGTGGTTTCGAACACAATTGCTGCTGCCACTAGCAAATAAGGAAATAAGGTGTCTTTGAATACCATCCACCAACTTTTTGGAGCAACCACCATTTTCCACTACTGATGTCCCAGAAGAATTCCACATCCAGACACAGATCCAGGCTGTCAGCAAAGGAGCTAACATAAAACAAAACCTTAAAGGGGGTGGTGGTGGGGTCTTTGTTACGATTACCACTAATGATGAGCGCCAGCCACTGAGAAACTGTTGGAGAATTTGTCCCTCACCTGGAGAAATTTAGTGAAATGCTCCTCCTAGTTTCTCTGCCTACAAACAGGGTAGAGAAGTTCAAGAGGCCACCTGCACACAGCTCTCAATTAGTCTGTTTAATAATGAACATCATCTGATCCTGCAGCCTCACTTGTTTTAGTGAACATTTTGAATCAGATGCAATATTGGTTTTGGATTCTGCTCAAGGAAACATCTCTAGAAAAGGTATTAGGGATGCCCAGTGGAGTTTTCCATTTTTCTCATGCAATTTCAAAATCTGCCTTGGGAAGTACCCTAATTCAGTTTCATAAGTGTGGAACTACTTACAATAGAAGGAGCCCCTTGGACACAGAATTAGTTGCACAATTCTTTTTGATTTTAGCCATAGCACTGAACCATTAAACAATTAACAATGTACCAAGGAGATCACTTTTTAAAAATTGTATCCAAGCATCAAATCATTGGTTTGCAATTGGCTTTCGCAATTAACACTGTTGGGGGTGGTCTCTTACTAAGAAATATAACAGTGCAATAAAGTGTTGTCCAGTATATTATTACCAACATTTAGAATCCCAAAAAAGCTCTATTCCTCTTACAGACTGTTTGCAACTTTCTCAAAAATCCTGAATCAGGAATATATATTTCTATTTAATAACGGAGGAAAATGTATGAATTCTGTTTAGGTGTTCTGAGCATTCATGCACGTAAAGGAATTATTCTGTGATGTATGTTTGCAGGACCAAAAAAGATGATGATTTAACAATTGCAGATGAGCCCCAAAATGAAAATATTCATGTAGAAATTAGAAGCAAAAATATTATCAATTACGACTGCTTTAATCGGGTCATACCTGATGACAGCTTTAATTTATGATTTTCAAGCTAACAAATGAATGCACCTAACACTTATCGCATTGTGAAATGTTGTTCCTTTGTGTTAAAGTACATCACAAGACAACCAGCTGTGTTTCATTATGTTCCTCTTGTTCCCGGCAAGTTCGTTTTGATCTTTGAAGGATAGAAGCTGTAACCTGTAGCCTTGTGATTCAATCCTGTGAGCTGCTACCCTGGAAAAGGAAGTATTTTGGGGTTGGAACATACTGACTGTGATGTCACGACCTGTGGAATTTCATTGGTGGTGGGTGCTGACCCTGCTTGGCAGCCAGTGATGCTTGATAATAGCTCAGGAGAGGTTATGAATCACTGACATGACATTTTGTTCACCAGAGCACCCAGCTATGCCAACCCAAATCAACATGCCTAATATTAGACAGTGACGTCCAAGGGTGAGATTGCGACATGTAGAGTGCATAGGACAGTCTTACTTCACTGTCAAAACACAAGATGTCACTGTGACTTTGTTTGTTCAGAGTTGCGCTGATCGGCATCCAGAAATTCAAATCAACAGTTCTTATCTAATGGTGGTTAGTGGGAATTGCTTTTGCTTCCACAAGTTAGGGCACTTAGTTCTCACCAGTCCCACCAATTCAATTAATCCTGTATGCCCTCTATGAGAGGTCACCTGCAGCTAGGCTGCTCTGTGCAGGGTTCAGGCTGAATACCAGCAGAGAGCAGAGATCTGCTGTTGCTTAAGAAACAGTCAAAGTTGAGAAGCAGCATCAGGATCTCAGTTGCAAGCTGCACCTTCACTGAAAGGTGCCTCTGGTCACACTGGGGCTTCTGGGATGGGGTCCTTTGAGTCTGAGGTATGGCAGTCCTAGGGCACTGGCACCAGAGCCTCACCTTGCAGAAGTGCTGCTGGGTGTGGCCTTGCATGCAGTCAGTGATGAGGCAGAGTGAGACTGCTGCCTCAGGTGGCTGATGCTGAAGATGCAGGGAATGGCCAGAGCTGTGAGTGCCATGTGGCCTGCCCTGTACTCACTGTGCTCGCCTGCTGCCCTTAAGTGCAATGGAATACACTGTCCTTTCAGCAGTATTGGAGAGAGATTCAACTACCTGTATGTGCCTTGGGGGAGGGTGTCGCCTTGTCCTTCGCCTCAGGTGGCAAAATGTCTTGAGCTGGCCCTTCATGCAGTTCTCCTTCTGACTCGAGTCCTTCCCCTCATCCCCTGGAAGAAGGGGAAATTGACTCCAGGGCCATGATAGAAAGCTGATCTGGAGGTTGGGAGACTCTCCAAAACAGAGTGGGCTATTACACTGAGAACTGTAGTACATAATGGGAATTGGCAGACCTCAAGCACCCTGACTTTTGGGGGTGTAATAGGTTTCCCCCTCAAACCAAAGCCACCATTGGTTACAACCAAATGAAATTAGGCTTTTGAGTAGAGGAATACCTGTCTGATGTCTCCTCCAGTTAATGAGCCGTCCCTATTCAATACATATAGGATGCCTGAAGAGCACTACATGCACGGTCTTGTTTACTTACAAGTCAAAATAATAGTAGGAGTACATTAAAATACAGCGTTAAAATACAGAACATTAAAAAGGCAGAAACATGGTTAAAAATCACAATTATTGGTCAAAACTAACATTTGAACACTGACCAGTTGTGACGTTGCACAAAACCATTATTGAACCAACCAAAGCAAAATCTCCAGTGTAGACACAGCCTAAGAACAAAACATAAAGCACAAAGGGGTGGCACTGCTTTCATTGACATCCTCTAAATTAAATTATGCAATCCAGATTGTTTTCCTTTGCTCCTTAAACATAACTTTGGAAGCTCAGAAAGCGACGTTTTAAAAAGCTGCCTCTTGTATTCTCCTACATGTTAAAGGACTTAATGTAAGCAATCTTTATATTGAGGTGCCCTGCAGCCAGCAGGAGAGTGGACAGTTATTTATGGCTACCCTGATGAAATTAGCTGCTTATCTGATATATGGCTTTGCTACTGATGTGTGTTAGTCCTTCATAAAACCTGATTGCTGGAGCCTAGGGATAATATGGCTGTGGTTGAAACAATTTGTCAAATACAATATCCAATCCTGAAGGGGTTTTTCTAGCAGATGGGCCCTGTTAATGCTTCTGCTCACTAAGCGATCAAGAGATGTCTGCAGCATCTACAAACTAGTCATTATTTATACCGCTTGTGATGGATCTGCTAATTAAATCCCTTGAGGTGACTCAAGAACTTACCAGATGGGACTTTGCTTAAGACTGATGCTTGTTGGAAGCTGGGAGAGAAGATGTGTTTGCCGTGTCCTGGTCCATCTAACATTTGTGTGTGCATGTGTGTTTTCCTTCAAACATTGCAGAGCTTAATTTGAGGAAGCCTACAGCTAGAATATAGGGACGCGGGTGGCACTGTGGTCTAAACCACTGAGCCTAGGGCTTGCCGATCGGAAGGTTGGCGGTTCAAATCACTGCGACAGGGTGAGCTCCCGTTGCTCAGTCCCAGCTCCTGCCAACCTAGCAGTTTGAAAGCACTGCAAAGTGCAAGTAGATAAATAGGTACCGTTCTGGTGGGAAGGTAAACAGCGTTTCTGTGCACTGCTCTGGTTTTGCCAGAAGCAGCTTAGTCATGCTGGCCACATGACCCGGAAAAACTGTCTGCAGACAAACATTGGCTCCCTCGGCCAGTAAAGCGAGATGAGTGCCGCAATCCCAGAGTCGTTCGCGACTGGACTTAACTGTCAGGGGTCCTTTACCTGTACCTTTTACAGCTAGAATTGTGGGAAATAGACATAAGGATGTGGGAAATCATTACAGAACAGCCAGAATTCAGTTTCTGGCCAACATGATTGCAGGGGTCAGAGTATCGGACTAAGTCACAAGTCATGCTGGTTGAGGATAATGGGAGCTGTAGTCCTAAACATCTTCAGCAGGTCGGTGAGAGCTGGCTTATAGATGGAATATATGATTTTCTGTATACCCTGTAGTAATAAAGGGGCTACTAAAAATTCCATGCAAATTCAGGTAGGGGCCTGGAATTCAGAAAGTAGATCTGCAGTATTCTCAAGAGAGCTGTCCCCCTTTTCACTCTTGTCCCCTCCACTTGGCTACAGCCAAAAAATTGAGCCAAGAGTTCAGTGGGTTTCCGCCTGCGACCTCTTCTCAGTGCCAGGAATTAATCCAGGAATATACAAAGGAATGCAGAGGCGGCTGCTTCTGAATCTTGGCTGGTGCCATTTCCTTACCCTTGAATAGCCACAGCTTAGCCCCAGATCTCTGGGTTAAGGGGCAGTTCACATGGGCTAGACAGCATGGCTCCCTCTGTATAAAATGCGAAGGAAGCCCATTTTGTGTGCTTTGGAAAAAACACTTACTCAACTTCGAATCCGACACACTGTCACATCTTGAATACATTAAAAGCAGTTCTTCCAAAACCTTCAGTAGAGGGTCCAGTTTTCCACAGATACATGTGTTCTCTGCCTTTCTTCCTTTACACGTACATAATTAGTCGAGTCAGCCGCTGCAGCATATTCCTACATTCTTGTAAATCTGCCCATCTCCAATACTTTGCTTAAATAACTTGCTGCAACCATATATGAAATTGTTTCATATATATGAACTTTAGCTTCCCCTTCCCATCTGTAAATGTGGGGGAAATCAACCATTCTGCATTCAAATTAGCAGTGTAATTTATGTTGAGAGAATACAGTGTGTATATGCCAACTTGATGCACACAAGCCCTATTCCCTGTCTCCTGGTGTGCACATTTCGTGTTCCTTTCAGACCTTTGTGCGTTGGGTATGAAGGTTTGGAGGAGGCATATTTAACACATTCAATCAAAGCCTGTTAGACACTTCCACAGTCAAGAATTTGGCTTTATCAAGATTTCCAAGAGCTCCAGTGATGGAACTCCGACATTACATTACATCTAGCGTGGCCGTAAATTGTTGGCTAGATGGTACTGAATTTGTCCAGGTATGGACACCATCTGCTGGTGAAACTGTAGGATGCTAAGAGCTCTTCCATAGGTGCTCTCTCTCACTCCCCCTCTCTAGGGGGAAAGAACTTCTCCACTTATATGTATATTGTATTATGGAACAGATCTCCAAGTGCTTGAGGATGACATCTTTTCAAACAATCTGGAAAAAGGCTCTCTAAGTATTGCTGCAAACACAACCATAGCCAGCTGATGTTGAGGAACCGTAACTCTCTCAATTAAGAACTAGGAAGAATATAAAAATGAAGACAACCTTCTCTATTAAATTGAGACCAAGCATGAAAGTTAGAGATTGGTCTCCACTTATTAGGTACTATGAGCTTTAGAAGAAGAGATTATCGTGCACTTATTTTTAGTAATGTCAGGACCTTATTTGAATTACCCTTTTCTCTCTCTTCTGTTCTGAACCGCATTGAACTCTGCTGCTATCTTGAAATGTATTCTGATAGATGCCTCACATGGAATTAATTAATAAAGGCTGGGCTCTAAAGATTGACCTTAGAATCACTGTGATTCTTACGTAAACCCAATTGGTCTTTTTGAGTCCTCTCCCATGACACGTGGCAAAACGTATTTTGAAATTCCCTCCAGTTTAAGAAATGCTTTGCCATGTGGCATGGAGAAGACAGCTCTTCAAGAAACACAAAGGCTGTTTGTTTGTGTCGGTCTACTTTTGTAGTTTTGGAGAGGCGGTTAACGCCACATAGTCTCCAAAATCGAGAATGTCTGGTACTTCCCTTTCTAAAAAATATAGGTCCCAAAACATCTGTAGGGCACCATGTCAACTATTTCTTCTTTAGTCTTATAGCCATAAAGAGAGAGGGCATCAAACCCCTGTGTTTTAAGGGGGAAAGGTACATATTGTAATAAAGATTCTTGTGAACCCACCTTTTCCTCTACCTTGGAAATCGTAGGCCTTTGCATCCGTGTCCAGAAGAAGTAAGGTGTTGGTTCTCTATCTCTGGCATTTATTAGTGCTGCCGAAACACAAACATGTTTTCCTTTAGATGATTGTTTTGCTGGCGTCTTCAAAGCAAAGGAGTACTGTAGATACAAACCCTGAAATGTTCTTGGCACTGGGGGTTAGGGGATCTGTTATTTGTCTGAAAACAGTAAGATAATGGAAATTCCAATGGATAACTATAACCTCAGGCAGTCCTCCTTTTCTAAGTCTGGGGTGGTTCCATAGTTGGCTGCCTACCGAGATTCCTAAGAAGAATTTTTGGAGGCGGGGGAGTTAATGTCAATTTTTCTACCCAAATCTGTGATCTATTTATTTTTTTACTTTAATGATTACCACAATACATGGCTGCTTTATTTCACAATATATTAAGTTTAATCTGTTGCTTTTGGAATATTATTCATCAGGAATCTTATGAATGTGATCGCATCTGTGTTATTATACAGAAAAGTGGTAGCAATTAGCCTAATGCTTAAACGGTCTGTGGAATGGACTGATTTACAGAGAAACACAGGTGGCACTGTGGTCTAAAACCACTGAGCCTCTTGGGCTTGCCAATTGGAAGGTTGACAGTTCAGATCCCCATGACGGAGTGAGCTCCCGTTACTCTGTCCCAGCTCCTGCCAACCTAGCAGTTTGAAAGCACACCAGTGCCAGTAGATAAATAGGTACCACTGTGGCGGGAAGGTAAACAGCATTTCTGTGCACTCTGGCTTCTGTCATGGTGTTCCGTTGCACCAGAAGCAGTTTGGTCATGCTAGCTACATGACCTGGAAAGCTGTCTGCGGACAAACGCCGTCTTCCTCAGCCTGAAAGCGAGATGAGTGCCGCAACCCGTAGTCGCCTTTGACTGGCTTTAGCCATCCAGGGGTCCTTTACCTTTTTACCTTTTACTGAGAAACAATGACTTAGTTTAACTCATTGTTATTAGTAATTTGCAGGCTGATTTGATGCATCAGAATTAACTAGGGCTGCACCAGTGATTTGGATTGTGCTATCACTGTAAAAAAAACTGCCCATAGCTGGAAAAGGGGATAGTACTTTTCTCACACTAACTTACTGATATGGGGATGAATAGTATCTCAGTGGTAGAGCATCTGCTTTTCATGCAGAAGGTCTCAGGTTTCATTCCCAGAATCTCCAGGTAAGACTGGGAATGTCTGGTGTCTGAAAACAGCAGAGAGTCATTGCCAGTCATAGCCAACAGTACTGAACTAGATGGACCAGTGGCCTGATTTGGTATGCAAGTCAGCTTCTTATGTTCCTATAATTTATAAACGAAGCATTACTTCCAGCCTTGCTATCTAGCCTCTCCTCTCCTCTTGTGGTCAACTGCCATCTTTATGTACCATATTCGCCCAGTACCTTTGCAACTTGGTGTAGAAATTAATGTTGCTTCATTGAGTTGTTGCTGCAGTGTGCGTTGACTTGATTTCTTTTCACAAAACTGGGACCATCCTTTTTCTGTAGTAGAGGAGACAGAAAGTAATTTGGAAGAAAGATAACCTCTCCTTTTAACTACAGGTGCAAGGTGGGATTTGTTTGCAAGTCACTTAAAAAGGCAGATCCATTTACTTTGACCCTTGTTTTACTCACCTTTAGCAAGTTGGTATAAGTAACCCATTTTTTTTCAGGAGCTCTACCTGTTCACACTGTTGCTGTGAATCTGATGCACAGGCTGTATTTTTGTAATTCTTAATGCACTTGCCAAATCGTCAATACGGTGCATAGGAGCTTTCTATGGAAATGTTAGGTACTTACATTTCAACATTTGTATATACATCTGGAACATTTCCTCCTCCTCATAAAAGCCACAAGGGAGCCCTGGCTTGTGTGCAGTACAGTTGGCTGCAAAAGAGTGAACCCTGGTACATCCACATATTTTGAGTGGATTATTTCTGTGGGATTTAAATGCATATCTGGGGGGCAGAAGGTTCTTCTCAGTCATAAACAGTGCCACTTGAGTCATGGAAGTTTTTCCCTAGGCGGAAAAGGATTATTGCTATTGTAATTCCAATTCCACATCTGGTTTTGATGGACTTGAAATGCAACATCAGGATGCAAAATTTAAAACTGGCAGCTTTAATGAATAAACTAAGAAGCATATATATCCTATTGACACTTAAAATCCAGCTGATACATTTTAAGAACGTTTCAGATTGCAAAATAGTATAATGACACTAGGATAATGACACTAACAGCACAATCCTGGGAATGCACTCATACTCATTCCCCAGTGAGTATAGTACTACAACCTAAATTTCTCCTAGACTTTGAGTTTAGCCGAATTAGCATAAACACAATATCAGGACAGAATAGCTTGTTGCAGAATAGGTGTGCTGCATTACAGACATGAGAATGTACATTTTTTTAAGCTGTAACCCAGAGGTCTCTAATATGGTATCCTCTAGATGTTGTCAGACTACATCTCCTGTCATCCCCAGGCAACATAGCCATTTGGGATGATGGGAGTTGCAGTTCAGCAACATTTGGAGGGTGCTATGTTGTCTTTCCCTGCTATATAATGCAACAAGATGTTGATCTCTACTTTCTGGTTTTGGGAGGTTGGTATGAGCTTTGGCTTTGAATCCATAGAAGCCTATATAAATGATTCATATTTGTATATTGTTGCATTAATTTCTTTGCAGCCATATTTTTAGACAGGTGTTGGTTTTAAGTACAGTTATCAAGACATATAGATTTTATTAAATCAGATTTTCAAAAGATAAAAGCATTGCTATAAGTCACTTTAGATGGTTGGGGATATTTTGGCTTCGAAAGCTGAAGTGCTCAAGGAACAACAATTTGTGATAAATGTTCATCAATCTGTCACTCAACTCATGATGCGTGTAGCACCTGTAGCTCTTCATAGCATTTATACTTGATGTTTACAACTGAAACATCTGAGTTAAGGAGGAGTTCATTTGCTGCGTGTTTGTGTTCTTTAAAACAATAAATATTAATTCGGTTCCCGCACTTTAAAAATATATATATGACAGACTAAGGAGGTGCACTGTCATAAACTAAGAATGCTTTATGTTGATGTTGTGTTTTGAAACCTCCTCTGCACATGACTGTAATGCAGAAAGTTACTTTTTATGGTATCATTCTTATGATTCATAATAATCCTGTCTTGCAAAAGTGTCAGTGGAAATACAAAAGTCTAAGCCTAGATCTCCTTTCCTGTCAAGTCTGCAAGTACAATACTTTAACCACTCAACAAAACAAACTAGACATAAATTTGCCTCCTGGGTGGCAGAGAAAACGAATATAACTTGGGGAAGAACCTACAGTATACATGGAGTGCTTATTTGGCCATCTGAGAGCAAGTTCACGTGGCCAGAAATGCAGAAATATGCACGTGATGTGGTCTGCAACAGGCATTTGGCCATGAATATCTTGGTAGTATTTGTTAAACTCATATAATTTTGCTCTCTCATCCCAGGGAATCCTAGGAAGTGCAGTTCTGTGAATGGTCTGCAGTTCTCTAACAAAATTCTCAGGACCCTCAGACCTCAATTCCCAGAATCCTTTGAGGGTGCTAACAGTTCGAATGATCTAAAACTGATATACACCTGTAACGTAATTTCACCCTTTTGTTGTCATCTTACTCTTATGCCAACAGAAGCAACACGATGTGGTATGGCTAATACAAGGCTAGGCTTTAAATGGAGACCTTCTTTCCAAGCTTCCTTGCTCTCTACGGCTTTGCATGGCACTCTGCAGATTTTATTGTAAGCCGATTTGCTGGTTTAGGTTCGCATCCCACCCTTAATCCATTACTGTATCTCTGCAAGCATTTCATATTGCTGCTATATACAGGACTAGTGACAGACTCCTGGACCCTATTCCCAAGCCTGCTGCCAACTACCCAAGACAAAACTTTCCAATTATATGTTCCTAATTTTCTCAGCCAGTCTCCAGTGCCTGTCTCCTGTTCAGCATTTAAGTAATTGAAGAATCCCAAATTATTTCGTGGTTAAGAAAACCTGGAACCTGTTTTCTCAATTGCTCAATTCATCTGTTTGTACGATACCTTAAAAGGCAAAGTTGGGGTGTTTTTCACGGTTTACAGCGGTGTCCCAGTATGTTGGCTGCCATTCCCAGCCCAATTAATTTCAACCAGTATTACAGTGGGATGGTTCTACGTCAAAGCAAACAGGCGACTCATTGCAGCGTCTTTTTAACTCCTTCATCAAGGGTGAGGAATCTGTGGCCCACTGACTGCACCTGGACTACAACTCCCAACATACCTTACCACTGGCTGTGTTGTCTCTTCTTCTTTTTTGCCAAATCCTTTTTATTCATTTTCCAAATCAGCCACAAATTAAGGCAAATTTAATTTCCCCTAAAAATTGGTTCCCCTGACTCTGTTCTTGATGTGCCCAGAGTTTCTTCTTGCTGTTCAAGAGCTCTGCTGTGGACAGACAGTTGCAAAGCGCCTTCTTAAGATTCTTTATCTATAAATTGGGCTTGCAACAGATAGCCCTTCAGTTTGCATCCCCACCCTAGCCCAAACTCCCGTCTTATCCTCAATTGAAAGTGCCCTTTGACACACTAGGAGATGCTCCCATCATCTTTTCTGTAAAGGCTATGTGGGAGGAAGCCCACAAGAAAACATGCCTCCAGCAGAGGCCGGTGTGATAGGGCAGAGCCATCCTCTCAGCACCAACAGCGCTGGTGCTCAAGGTCAAGGCTGCCCAGATGCACCAGTGGGAATGCCAGATTGGCGCCACTGGTGTATCACACAGCCCCAACTTCTCTGCTGCCCAGCCCTGCCCCAGTACGTTTACAAGCACAATTCAAAGTGTTGGTGCTGACCTTTAAAGCCCTAAATGGCTTTGGCCCAGTAGACCTGAAGGAGCGCCTCCACCTCCATCATTAAGCCCAGACACTGAAGTCCAGCTCTGAGGGCCTTCTGGTCCTCACTGCAAGAAGTGAGGTTACAGGGAACCAGGCAGAGGGCCTTCTCGGTAGTGGCGCGTGCCCTGTGGAACATCCTCCCATCAGATGTCAAATAAATAAACAACTACCGTATTTTTCGCTCTATAGGGCGCACCGGACCATAGGGCACACCTAGTTTTTTGGGGGGGAAATAAAGAGATGAAATTATTTTTTTCCCCCAGCCCCAAAGAGGAAAGAAGCCAAGACAGCCAGCGGGATCCATCCCGCTGGCTGTCTTGGCTTCCTCTTTAGCCACGCACAACCTCTCCAGCCAGGAGAGGCTGCGCACGGCTTCGTTTTTAGCTGCAGGGCTGGGGCGACAACAGCCCCCAGAACAGGTCCGGGAGTGGCGGCAAGCACTGAGGATAGCTGCCCGAAGCCTGGGGTGTGCAGCGCTGCGCTCTTCAGGCTGCAGGCTGCAATCTGCAAGCCTTCGGTGCCCCGGGAACTCCCGCCGGGCTCTGAAGGCTTGCAAATAGCTGCCCGAAGCCCGGGGTGTGCAGCGCTGTGCTCTTCGGGCTGCGGGCTGCAATCTGCAAGCCTTTGGAGCCCCGGGAACTCCCGCCGCGCTCTGAAGGCTTGTGGATAGCTTCCTGAAGCCTGGAGAGCGAGAGGGGTCGGTGCGCACCAACCCCTCTCTCTCTCCAGGCTTCAGCGAAAGCCTGTATTCACTCCATAGGGCGCACATAGAAGAAGAAGAAGAAGAGTTTGGATTTCATATCCCGCCTTTCACTCCCCTTCAGGAGTCTCAAAGTGGCTAACAATCTCCTTTCCCTTCCTCCCCCACAACAAACACTCTGTGAGGTGAGTGCGGCTGAGAGACTTCAAAGAAGTGTGACTGGCCCTAGGTCACCCAGCAGCTGCATGTGGAGGAGCGGAGACGCGAACCTTTCCCTTTCATTTTTGGAGGTGAAAAAGTGCATCCTATAGAGCGAAAAATCTGACTTTTAGAACACATCTGAAGGCAATGCTGTTTAGGGAAGTTTTTAATGTTTGATGTTTTATCGTATTTTGAATATTCTGTTGGAAGCCGCCCAGAGTGGCTGGGGAAACCCAGCCAGATGGGGCGCGGTATGGGTAAATAAATAAATAATGATAATAAAGCTGGCTTCTGGAGGCAGCTTAGCACCCGAGTTTGCTATTGGTATATTCTTGTATTGTTGCTCTTAGGCTATTTTTACCCAGTTAAATTGTTGGCTTTAGATCAGAGTTTGCTGTTTTATATTTGCTTGTATAGAAATTGGGGGGGGGGTGGAGATTAACCAAATGAGAGTAGAAGTAGAAGCTGGAACAGTGAAGAAGTTTTCCCCAATTTGGCTAAATTAATTTAGGTTGAGAATTGTACATTCTTGGGGAAAGAACCTCCTTGCTTACCACCTGATGGAAGGTTTGCTTTTTGATTTATCAGAAGTCAGAATATTGCCTTAGTTATAAAATTAGTTGGAAGCACTTTTCCATTCTTCAAGACTGGGTTTATTGTAACAATCAACTGCAGATCATTATGAGCATGAACTTCTAAGCGGAAATGAGGCGTATTCACAGTACGGAAAGCAATCAGTACTTGGCCATATTGCCTGCAGCCATCCTTGTAGTCGGTGATTCTGAAAACAAAATTAATTGGAATAATTTGAACATTATGGAGCAAAAAAATTAATTGGAATAATTTAAACAATGTGCAGATTGTTGCAGACAGGAAGTACCTAAGGGGGACAGACTGAATAAAAAATGACCACCCTCAATATATGTTTACCATCAACACCCAACGCCTAAGCTGCTCTTGCTACTGCTTTTTTCTTAGAGGTGGTTAATGAAACAAGGCCAAGGCCAACATTACTGCTTGTTCAAATAATAGGGGAGAACGACTGGGGGGTGGGGGTGGGGGTGGGGGGGATGTGAAGACATTGCCTAATACCTGAATCATGATCTTCCCTATTCCTTATGAGTCAGTGACCATATGCTAGGTAGGTGAGCAAGAGCAATCTGTGAGGGACAGATTGAGAGCAGTGGTTCCTAGTGCCCATTGGGAAGGCAAGGAGCCCAACAGCAGTTGGAGTCAGTGCCAGTGGCAGGCAGAGCCAGCTAATTGTACTATTCTCCCCATCCTCCTCCCTGCTGAGTTCTACAGGGGCAAAACTGAGAATAATGAGGAGGAAACTCGCAGCCAGAGCAACCTGTTGGACTCATTGTAAGTAAGAAGGCAGGCAGGAGGGGTCTGGTTGAGATTCAGCCACGTACTGACAAATTCAAGCTGTGCAATTCTAGCAGAGCGGGAGGTCTTGTGCAACAGTCCTTCTTCCCCAAACGTTTTTGCAGTAAGGAAAGTGGCAGGAAAATGCACCGGAATCTGTGGAGTCACAGATGCTTTGACACACCACCACCTAACCCTGCTTCAAACAAATCAGAATGAACCTTCATTAAATATTGTGGGATCTCCTTGCAAACGAATCAAGACGAAAGCTCAACGGGAAACACCCACAGTTAGAATAAATGCCTGGATGCTGGTTTGCAAGTAAAACTGAATATTATGTCACGAAATGATGCATGTCTAAAAAGTGTGTCAACAACATGCAAAGTTTAGAAAGCTCTCATCTAGATGGAATTACTGGGAGATTTTCTGTGTGTCGTGAGCAATGCACAAAGCAGCAGCTTTGAGATTACAGTTTCTCTCTTGTATTATTTTTTTATTAAAAAAATAAAAAATAAAGAAAGCAAAAGGAAGAGTAATTAATCACCCTCCTTTTGTCTTGTGTGAAGACGTTGGTGCTGTGTCGCCAACCATTATTGTGCAGAGGCCAGCATTATATTCATGAGGCAGTCCAGAAGATGGAGAGGCTGCCCGATAGCGGTTCCATTTTTCAGTGATTAACTTTCCGTGCTTTGATACATAAAATGTAATGTCACCCGAAAGATTTGTTAGTCGCCAGCTATTCTTTTCTACTTGTCTTGGGTTAGGCAGGGAGAAGAAGGAGCTCCTGTCCATATCTGTTTCACCAAGTGCGCAGCTACTGAAGTATTTTCTGTCAGCGTATTAATCAAGGTGGGGACCTTAAGGCTCTCTAGGTGCTGTTGGGGACTACAAATCCCATGAGCCTCAGACAGCATGGCCAATGCCCAGGGATATGTAGTTCAGGAGAATCTGGAGGGCCACAGATTCCCACGTATATATTTTATAATCTGAAGATTCCCAGAACGCTAGAAAAGGAAAGGGGAATGTATCTGATCTGTGAAGGGGGGGGTATCCCAATATTCTACACAAAGATATGCATGTTTAGACAAAGAAAGGCAATTGCCTAGCTTTCTGACCGCTGGACACCCATTTCCTAACAACAGTAATTTCCTAAGGAAATGTGTTAGTTAATTTCATGGCTGATCTCAGAAAGGGCTTTGCTCTTGTAGCATTTGAAAGGCTTCAACTTCAGGATCCCAGCACCAGGCCGGCAACTGGACCCAGCCCCTGCCATCATTTCCAGCATTCATTGCATTTGACGCTATAGAAAACGCTGTATGATACATTGCAGCAAATTGGAGTAAATCGATTCCAGTATTCTTTACGGCAATGGTTTTCCAAACAGTGTGAAGGTCTCTCTGCGCAGCGTAGGCATATGGAGCAGGAGCTGCAAAATTCCAGGGAAGGGATAGTATCCTGAGACAGGAAGAAACTGCTTTCCCCATAAGCGAATATCTGTGTAGGTGGGATGTCCCCTTAGCAGAGCCTCCCCTTCCACCCCAATTCACAAGAGATTTGTCGGGATGGCCACATTCCTATTACGGCCTTCTTCCATTTCCCTGCTCGTTATTTTAGGGGAGCGTCAGAAAGGTGCTGTTCCAGTGCTGATGTTGGGATAAGCATCCTGATCTACAGCTCCTTGCGTGCAGCTTGTATATGACAAGATCCATGGATCTTGTCAAAAGAGGCCAATGCGATGGGGCGGCAATAACACCAGACCTCCTGACAGTTGGGTCACTGATGGTTACCAGGAAATGGGAGGGGAAGGGGGGAGACCAGACCATGGGAAGGTTGATGAGGTGCAAGCACAACAGCAGGACCCCTAGATTAGCACCACACTGACCTTCCCATTCCATCATGGTCCCAGTAAGCAGCAGAGACTTACTTTGTAGAGAAAGAATTGGAAATGTGAGGACTGAATCCACATGCTGTGCATGGGCTCTGCCCCTGAGCTATAGCCCATTCTCTGTAGTAGCTCATCTATAGATCTGGCCCACTGTTGGAAGGAAATAAAAGCCCTGCTAAAAACTGAAAACCATTTTTCCAGAAGTGGGCATCAGATGCTGATAAACCCATGGGTTTGCATTTTTACCCCATTTGCAGTTCTTGGCCCTTTCAGAATGGAAACCCACTATAGCATGAGGGAGTAAATGCAACTTAAAGTTGGAAACGTGAGATGTGGTGGTTATTTATTAAAGCAGACTTGACTATTATGTACGCACACACATATACACATACTGGTGTTCAAGCTTGAATTCACACCATAATTAAGCAAGACCCAATATTTGCAAGCTTCAGTAATCTAAAGATCATGCAATTATTCACAACAACCCAAGAGAACAGGGGGGAGATGGAGGCAGATTTATTAGTATTTATTAGTTTTAGTAGTGGTAATATTCCTTCCCATAATTACGAGCTACACATTTTTATTTTGGCTGAAGGGATTTTGGCTAGTCATTGTAACATATTTATTTATGTTGGTATTATTATAGATGCCCTTACCTTTGCCTGCTTTTTAAGTATTACATTTGTGCCCCACCCTTACTTCAAAGAGTACATACGACTGCAGTGTATGTTTCTGCATCTAATGATCACAACAACTCTTGAGGGGGATTTGAATGAGAGAGATTTGAGAGAGGGTCTTGGCTCAGTAGTAGTTCATTTGCTGTGCATGGAAAAGTTCTGAAATCTGGAAGACCTGCTTCCAGTCAGCATAGATAGTACCAAGCTAGATGGACCAGTGGTCTCACTTAGTATAATAAGGCAAATTTCTATTATCCATGTCCCATGACTTGCCCATGGCTGCCCTACCTATACACATCAGGGACTTGTACCTGGACTTCCTGGCCCAGCTCCAGTACTCTGGCCCAGCTGAACTTAATAGCCACATGAGTTTTACTTTGGCCCTCAGGCTCACGTACTTCCGCTTCCTGTTGTACACTGTCATCCCTCCCTCACTTCCTAATTCCAGCAAACTGTGCTTGCATTACAACCACATGGGGCAAACCTCCAAGCCCGACATGGAAACTGGTTTCTAACTGTAGTTTCCCATTCTAAGTTGAGAGCAAGGTATGGCTTAAATAAATGAAATACTTTATTGTCACTTGTACAACAAGTGAGATTACACGTGAGATTACAAGTGAGAATACAGTGAGATTACACGAGCACCTCCCAGTCAGCTGTCTTAGTCTTAATTCCCCTCGTTTACTGACGCACACCCGCCAAACCCAAAGTCAGTTGCCCTGTTGTTATCTTTTCATTCAGCAGCCTAACAGCCCATGGACAGAAGCTGTTCTTTACCCTGTTGGTGCGACTAATCATGCTTCTATATCTTCTGCCCAAGGGCAGGAGATCAAGAAAGTGCCGGCCAGGGTGTGAATCATCCCTGAGAATTTTCCTCACTCTCCTGAGGCAACGTTCTTCCTCAATGTCATCCAGTGGATTCACGGGACAGCCCATAATATCTTGTGCTGTATTCACCACCCTTCAAAATAAATCACCGCCTTCAAAATTCAACTGTAAAGGCAAATGGTTGTTTGTCGGAATAACCTGGAACTGAGAGGAAATAGGAGGAAATAGGAGGAAATATATAATTTCTATTCCAACGTTCTCTCCAAGGAACTCAAGGGGGCGTACATGGTCCTCCTCCTCATTTAAACTTCATAACAACCCTGTGAGGCGAGAGGCCCCATCTTCTCAAGGGGATTGAGGGGGCCTGTGTGTGGTGCTACTCAACACCCTGACATCACATGCCCAGTGGTGGGGGCAAATGCCCCCTGAATATTGAGGGGACTAGGTCCCCTCAGAAAATATGGGGGGGGCTTCCTTAGCCCCTAGGAGTTGGTGAAGCTGCTGTAAAGTAAGTTAGCCGTACAGACAGTGATTGGCCTAAGGTCACCCAGTGAGCTTTGGAGCCAAGTGCGGGGATCAACACTCTCTAACCATTACACCCAACTGGGTCTCTCTACTACACCACACTTACTGAGCTAAACTGCAGAAAAGTGCAGGAAAGTTCAAAGATGTTGCTTGGGTCCATAACACGTCAGGAGCAGCATCTATAACAGGGTAGCTCAAGGCACATTGTTCCTTTCTACATGTTCCGTCACTGGGTGGAGAAGATAGAAGAATCAAACCTAGTTTTTTAGTTATGCCGATTAGAGTTGTAACCTGTAAATGTCCAGGTTTCTTAGTTATGTGGCTGCTACCTGCAGCCCTTATAGTTTTTCAGAATGTACTGCCCTATTCCAGAATGTGCAGGTTTTAAGGGAAGTAATCCTGGCTCTAAGGTATGGATGTCAGAAAAATCTAATGAAAATGGAAAAGGAAGTAGGAATTGCTGCAGTTTGTGTGTTTGTCTGTGGCCAGGATCGAAAGAGAATCCAATCAGTATTTATTTGTATCATTTACAAATAATAATTAGTGGTAGGATTTGTTAAAAAGAACATACTTTCAGTGTTTACACTGAAATGAATGTAAGTTATATCACTTCAGTTAAATAGCAGAAAGCGAGATAAATAACATAGTATTTGGCAGAAGCTGAACTGCAGTAGAACAGAAACGGGCTGATTGTGATCAATACAGGCCAGAATGGAAATTGCTGCTCTCTTATATCCCTGCTTAAAGGGGGAGGGATGGAAACAGGAGTGCGTAATGGAATAGCCTGCCAGCAGAACACAACAAATTGAAAAACTGGATAAGAGTATTCCTCACTGAAATATTTAGTATAATACTAAAGTTGTACCTGTTTGCAGTGCAATTCCACATCTGGTGTGCATTCAACCCATAGCTCTGCCACTTCCCCTCTATATATTGGTCGATAAGCAGCCATCAGGTGTGCGTATATTTAAGTGTATGCAGCTGTGTATTTGTAGAGTTTCCCCCCTCTCTCTTTCTGATGGAGGTGGCAAGCCTAGTCTTTGTCAAAGCATACTGCATTTCCCCCCACAGCAATAGATTATTTGAGCTGGCACAGGTGTGCATTTTGTTCCTGTATCCCTCTTCCTAATCCATCTTTAGCAGATTTGCTACCTAGATTGCTTTGCCTCCATTGTTTCGTGATTTCACAAACAACTTCCTCACTGTCTGCCAGCAGGTCTCTCTCCTCCCCCACCTCCCACCACAGTTTCTAATAATCTCTGGTTTAGTCTGCATGAGTTGTAATAATCTCTTTGCCTTGGTACACTCTTCATTGTTCAGGTAGGCATCTGTTTTTCTCCATGCTGCTTAATCTGGCACTGAAACCACTTCCAACTTCCTGTTGCCAGTTTTAAAATGAGAAAGCCAGGCATGGGGTTATCCAACATTACACAAGTAATGTTGGGTTATCCAACATTACACAAAGTGGAAGAACAAGTGCTAGAAGACCCCAGCGAAATAAAAAAGAATTTCCTTAAATTCTATGAAAAGCTATATAAAATAGAAGAAGAAGACTTAACAGGTATAGAAAAATATCTAGAAGAAAATAGGCCAAATAACATATCGGAAGAGGAAAGAAACGCTTTAAATAAACCTATAAAAGCAGAGGAAATTAGAGAGGCAATTAAGAGGATGAAACTGGGGAAAGCCCCAGGCCCAGATGGGTTATCTGCCAAGTATTACAAGACCCTAGAAGAATATATAACACCGGTGTTATGTGATGTAATGAATGAGATATTAAGAGGAGGAAAAATACCAACATCCTGGAAAGAAGCATACATCACGTTGATTCCGAAACCAGATTCAGACAAACTTAACATCAAGAACTACAGACCGATTTCATTATTGAATAATGATTATAAGATCTTTGCTGATATAATGGCACACCGACTTAAAAAGTGTCTGAGTAATCTCATCCATACTGACCAGGCCGGTTTCCTACCCAATAGACAAATTAAAGACAACATAAGACATACAATAGACATCATTGAATATTTAGAATGCCATAATGAAATTCCAGCAGTTTTAATGTTCGTAGACGCCGAAAAGGCATTTGATAATGTTTCTTGGGGTTTCATGATAAAATGTTTGGAAAGGTCGGGGATAGAGGGCACATTCCTGGAAGGAATTAAAGCGATTTATACACAACAAAGTGCTAGACTAATTATAAATAACAATTTGACAGATCCGTTCAAGATAGCGAAAGGTACCCGACAGGGGTGCCCTCTGTCTCCGTTACTGTTCATTATGGTGCTAGAGATAATTACAAATAAGATAAGGAAAACTCAAGAGATTCGTGGTATAAAAATTGGAGTGAAAGAACACAAATTGAAATCATATGCTGATGATCTTATGTTGTCGCTGGAAGACCCAAAAAAGAGTGTTGGCAAAGTATTGGAACTACTAGAGGAATTTGGAAAACTATCCGGTTTTAAATTGAACAGAGCAAAAACCAAAATAATGACCAAAAATCTGGAAGAAAAGACAAAAAATGATCTCGAGACTCAAACTGGGATTAAAATTGCCAAAAAAGTAAAATACCTCGGAATCTGGTTAACCATGAAGAACATAAACCTGATTGAAAATAACTACAAGAACACATGGAAAGAAATAACAAAGGACTTGGACACTTGGAATAGAATACACCTCTCTTGGTTGGGGAGAATGGCTGCGATCAAAATGAATCTATTACCAAAATTACTCTTTTTATTCCAAAATTTACCGATAATTAGAGGAACTTCACTATTTAAAGATTGGCAGAGACTACTCTCTAAATTTATTTGGCAAGGAAAAAGACCAAGGATTAAATTCAAATTGCTCACGGATCAAAAGGACGGGGGGGATTTGCGGTCCCAAATTTACAGTTATATTATGAAGCAGCATGCCTTTGTTGGATAAAAGAATGGATTGTCATTAAAAATAAAGATTTGTTAGATCTAGAGGGTTTTAATTTAAGATTTGGATGGCATGCCTATCTGTGGCGGGATAAAGGAAAGAAACATAAAGATTTTTCTAACCATATTATTAGAGGGCCACTATTAGAAGTGTGGGAAAATAACAAAAAATTATTGGAACAGAAAACCCCCTGGTGGTTATCACCAATCGATATCTTGACAAAAAAGAAAATAAACACTGAAGGGGAAAGATGGACATATGAGGATTTATTAGTTAAAAAAGAATCCGGGTGGAGAATTAGACCATATGAAGAAATAAAAAATAAGTTGACTGGCTGGATTCAATATCACCAAATTAATTCCATGTGGATGGAAGATAAAAAGATTGGGATAAATGAGAAGAAATCTAGATTTCAGATTGAAATAATAGAAGGAAGAACAAAATTACTATCAAAAATGTACAGCCAGTTACTTGAGTGGGACACCAAAGATGAGGAAGTGAAGGAGGTGATGGTGAAGTGGGCAGTGGATTTAGGATATAATATAGAGTTTGATAAATGAAAGGCATTATGGTGTAAAGGTATTGTCAGAGGTTCAGGAGTGGAGGCACAGGAGAAGGAGGAAGCGGAGAGCGAAGGGGAACAATCCGAGGGCAGTGTTGGTGAGGAAGACAGTGGGGCAAGAGATTCCATGAGTCTGACCAGTGAGTCGGAAGATTCACAGAAGGGGGCACGCATAGCCAGGGCAAGGGGGTTCCCGGGAGGGAGGCACCAGGAGCAAGGAGCCAGCGGTGACTCCCAAAGCAGCAGCTGGAGATCGGGACCAGTTTCCCCACCAGAGCGTAGCGGGGGGGAAGAGTCCCAGATGTCAGGACCGGTTTCCACTCCAGGGGAAAGAGAAGATGAGGCAGGGCTGACCACGCCCCTGTTGCTGAGTGAGGAAATAGAGGGGAAGTCAGATCCAGCGAGCCCCCCCGAAGGGGGAAGCAGTGACAGAAGCAGCGTAACGGTCAGGAGGAAAGTTGCCGGCTGGGCGCGCGCGCCAAGTTCAAATACACAGGCGCGCGGGACAGCTGGGAGCAAGGATTGGGAGCCAGGTCCTAAAGCACGCTGGAGGGAGGGGGAAGAATCCGGAGACTCCTCAGCATCAGAAGAGTCCAGAAAGGGCAACACCCCGGCGGGCAGAAGGACCCAGAGGAGAAAGGAGCAAAGGAAGAGGTGGAGCAAGGCTAGGGTCTTGAACTGGTGTCTGGGGGGGAGGAGATTCAGACGGAGTTTCAGCGGTCTAGGGTAGAGACATAGAGCTGCGCGCCGCGGCTTTGGAATCGAAACTGAACCTTAATAAAGACTTTTGTATATAACAAGAACTGGTGTAGGTCCTCTGTGAGCTGGGACCTTGGGCAGCTCTGACAGGTATGAACTTCACAGATTTTACAATATTTCAAACAGATTTAAGGACATCATTTTGATTCCAGAATTGTTGAGTTAGTAAACAGCACTTTATTAATAGTTGGGGCAAAATAATATACTATTGTCCCTCATTGTTTGAAGGATACTATTCATGCTATATTGTTAAGGAAAAAATGCATTAATTGTATTATGGCAGGTATTATATATTTTATTTTTTTAAAAAATGCTAGAAATCCTAAAACCATAGAATTTGAAAGTATCAAAACACTATATTCACCCTTCTTTAAAAAAAGTTTTATTAATTTCCCAGAATACAAAACAAATAATAAACAATCATAGCAGTTTTGTTCTAGTGCCAGGTAAGTTAGGAATGTTACAATAATGCAAAAGTCTATTATATAGAGATGTCCATGCCATAATGTTGCACGTTGACAAAATAAAGAAACGGAAAACATATTACATCAAAATGATTGTGCTTGAACATTCCCTTGACTACCCTGTGGTGTGTTAAATGCTCTGATAGGGCGACATCCCAAACCACTTTGGGTCATCTTGGCTTCACTCCTCGGCCAGGTTCAACAGGAGATATTTTGAGATCTTTCAGAAATAGCTTGGCCTTTCATCCCCGGGGTTTAGCAATTTCCCCTTGTGCTGCACTACCAATTTAACAGAGAAGATTCTGAGTGCTGCTGTAAAGGGCTTGAAAGCTCAGAATCACTTGAACATCTCAGGATGTATATGTCTTGAACGATCTCTTTTTGTTCGTCATTGTTTTGCAATGCTTTTTACACCTGCTCTCTCTTTGCAGTACAGTTCAAAGCACACAGTGATATCTCTGGCCACTTCTTCATTGCAAGACTGTGGGCCTGCTACTCTGTGTGCTCCTTTAGTACCCTCAGCAGTGACAGCAATTCCCATGTTTAGTCTCTTAAACCATTCCTTTAGAGATTTTGCAGGGTCTCTCCCCCGTCTTCTGTTTCAGGGATTGCCCTCAAACAAATTCCCTTCGATATCTGTTCAATTGCTTCTCTGCCCACAACCCAAGGGCCTCAGTTTTTTAAAATCTGTCTCTGCCTGATTGTCCATTCAGGGCGGGGGGGGGGGGGTAGGTCTGTTGATAGCTCTTTCTAAAGGGAATCTCTAGGTCCAGAAGCTGTTTTCCTCTGAATTCTAGTTACTGAGGGATAAACAACAGCGAAGGGCTATTGCTTTTATGGCCTGGTTGTGAGCTGCTCAGAAGCATCCATCTAGCCTTGTGAATCTTTGCCTCTGTCAGGCCCCCCCTTCACAATTGCTTCCCAGGATATGTCTTGGATAGGCCACCAATTAGAATGCTAACCTTCATGTTTTTGCTCTCACAACCTGTACTGTGGGTCCCTGTACTCTTGATCGTCAATGGACTCTTTCTAATCTTCAGATTAGCATTGCAAGATGAATCCTCTCTTGTCTTCTGTTTGGATGGGCCTCAACCCAAATTCCTTTGCCTTCTGGAGATCCACTGTGACCTGTGGCAAGCCCAGCAGGGAAGACCCTACAGGCTGTGCCAGGGCTTCCAGTCTGGCCTTTTTGATCATCTCTGAGCCGGCAACATCAAGCCCAATTAGCATCCTCACACGGTTTCCACTGCAAATATTAAAATGTCCATGATGATATCTTCAAAGGAGCAGAATTACAAAGTCAAGCAATTCTCCCTTCCTGCAGCACCATACAGATTTAATTTTTCTTTGTTAGCTTCTAATTTGCAGGGTTTTGGGGTAGTCAAATGAGAAGGTGGAGGAATGAATTATGAAATATCACCTTGGGTGTTTGGCTACACCATGGTATAAGGATATGAAGTGGCAGCATAGCTAGAGGTATCGCTATCGTTAACAGATATAATTAATTCTCACATTTAGCAACCAATGGAATGAAAGTAATTACCATATTATCTCTCCCGGCCTGCGGGAATAAGAGGGGCAGTAAAGGGCATATGAGCAGAAAAGTAGTATCTAAAATAATATTTAACAAACAGATCGCAGAATGAATAAGGCCAGGAGAACTAAGGGCTTGTTCTTTTAAACACATTTGGATCTTGACACACATGACGCATGACTGTTCAGAGCCCGATTAGCAGAGCAGTTTTTTTATATATTAAATACCCCAGAACTCACAGATAGAGTGGCTATTTCTGTATTGCCAGAAAGAGAGAGAAATACAATACCTAAAAAGACAACAACAAACGACAGTTGGGCTTAAAATTCACAAATGCTAAATTGTATGTATGTATGTATGTATGTATGTATGCAATTTTTAGAAATGATTACGATGATTAGAAATCAGTGCATTACACCATAGCAAGATTAACTGAGCTCAGATGACCTGGGAGGTTCTTTCACCTGCTGTCCATATACCTGCTGATGAGCTACTTCAACGGCCCCTTCTCCTTGTTGCTTTTCCCTTTACCTGTTGGTGTTGATCTGAGCATTTCTGTTGGCATAAGGGGCAGGAGTCTGATTTTAGATGATGTCATCATGCCTTTCAACCTGTAAGTTGACTGGAACTCTGGTTAGATTAAACTCTGAATAATGAGCAGGTCAGGAACATAAACCATGGTTTGTTCCTGCTTTATTTGAACCAGCACTAGTTTAAACTAACTAGAAGTCCCCAAGTTCTTCGTTGCAGAAACTTCTGTAGTCTTCCTGGTATCTGAGGAAAAGGAAGTGGGGAGAATACAGGCCTGAGGTGCTCATAGGTAAAGGGACCCCTGATCATTAGGTCCGGTCGTGACCGACTCTGGGGTTGCGGCGCTCATCTCGCTTTATTGGCCGAGGGAGCCGGCGTACAGCTTCCAGGTCATGTGGCCAGCAGGACTAAGCCGCTTCTGGCGAACCAGAGCAGCGCACGGAAATGCCGTTTACCTTCCCGCCGGAGCGGTACCTATTTCTCTACTTGCATTTTGATGTGCTTTCAAACTGCTAGGTTGGCAGGAGCAGGGACCGAGCAACGGGAGCTCACCCCGTTGCGGGGATTCGAACCGCTGACCTTCTGATCGGCAAGCCCTAGGCTCTGTGGTTTAACCCACAGCGCCACCCGCTTTCCTTGAGGTGCTCATAGACATAGCACTAAATCACAGTTTAGTCTGGTATCTGAAAAGGACCAGAATATATAGCTAAGATGAAATTTGAAAGTGGCATTTCCAAGCTCACACTGTTTGGCTGTGTATGCCTTCTAGCTTTGCATATTCATTTGGTTTCAGAATCAGGGACAGCTCGCACAGGATGCAAAACAACAACAAACCCAAACAAATGCTGGGCTGAACACACGCCATCATTTGATGGCAACTCTTTGTCCCTGTTTTTTCTCTTCGCTTCGACTGAGCAACACTGCAGCACTGCAGCACCTTTCCTCCTCTTCCTCCTCTTCTTAATTTAAAAGAGAGTTCAGAGCAGTGATATAGAAAATAGAACCCACAGTGGAAGAACCCTCCTCTTAATTCAAGGCCAGTGGCATTTTCCTGATCATAGTAATTTATGGAGCATTAGTTGCCATAACAACCAAAAACAGCTTTTAGGGTGTCAGTATTTTCCTTTGTAAGGTGAATTTAGTGTCTAGTGAGAGGAGGGAGGCAGGGGAAAAACAGCAGCGTAATCTCTGCAAACTGGAGGGCTTGGCTTAATCGCAGGAATTACATGACACCTCCTAGCTCTCTCATGCTATCTGCCGTATTGCCAAAAATGAACTTGGCAGTCTGTAACCGTCTATCTAATCATGGTCAAAAAGTGATAGGATGTGAATGACAACTCTGGGGCAGGGGGTGAGCATCAGATGATGGCTAGGGATGTAAAGAGGCAGCGATTTCCATCCTATAACTGGGATCATTGGATGCAGCACTGTTTCTCTTCTGTTACGGTCCGGCTTCCACTGAAACCAACATTATTTGTCACTTGTGGAAGACGAGGTTACCAATGGCTGCTAGTCACAATGGCTATGCTTTGCCTCCAGAGTCAGAGGCATTAATGCTTCTGAATACATTTGCTGGGAACTGCTCTTGTGCACAGATCCTGCTTGCCAGTTTCCCACAGGCATCGGGTTGAGCGATGGGCCTGATCCAGCCGGCTTTTCCTTTCCTTTCCTTTGTGGCTTTAACTAATGTACAGTGGTACCTCGGGTTAAGTACTTAATTCGTTCCGGAGGTCCGTTCTTAACCTGAAACTGTTCTTAACTTGAAGCACCACTTTAGCTAATGGGGCCGCCATAGCACAATTTCTGTTCTCATCCTGAAGCAAAGTTCTTAACCTGAAGCACTATTTCTGGGTTAGCAGAGTCTGTAACCTGAAGTGTATGTAACCTGAAGCGTATGTAACCCGAAGTACCACTATAATCAATTAAGCAATCAACGACGTACTCCATTTCAGTGGAAGGGAAATGCCTGCAACAATGCAGAAAACTACTTAACTTATTTACATAACGTTTGAGGACTAAAAATAATCCCCACAAACCACAAATACTGCTTTTACACACTTGCGTAATGTCTGTACCTGACCTCAGAAGAACGTGCACATGTTGGCAGTTTCCTTTCCCATTTCCAGCAGAATTCTCCAACGTCCCTAATGTTGGGATAGGGAGATTGTGCGCTTTGTAAATCTGTGCAGCTCCAAGAGATCTAAACCATGCCTTGTTTCATTTTAATTTTCTGTTTCCAGCTTGTTGGTTATGCGGGGGAAAGCACAGCCTTTCTCTTCCAGTTAGCGTATAGGGGCCTTCATGTTTTCTGGTGACTTCTTTTCAAAGCGCACAGCAGGTTGGTGTTCAGTGGGCTGTCTGGGGACCAAGACACAACATGTGTTCTCAATTTTGGGCCTTTTATGTTAGGAATTTTCCACTGTGCAATTACATTAAATTTGGAGGCGCCTGAGAAGTGCACCTTCACCCCGGCAACAACACACACACAATGCAAGGTTACACGAATGAAATAACAATAGCTGGAAAGGAAAACAAAGTTCAAATGGGATTTCTTCTCCCGTGATGGCAGGCTGCCCACATGGGGTCAGGGACTTAATGCTAACCCCGCTGTCAGTCGACTCTTGCAGCAAAAGATGAAAAGTGAGGTTTCATAAATCACACTGGAAATTATCATCCTGCTCCTCGCACGTGTAGGGGGGGGGTCTTCTTCTTTTGCACACACATGTTAGAAACAAAAAGAAACTCATTCTGCCCCAAAATAAAGCATGAAACGAAAACCACTTTAAATGTTTCTCATGATACATTTTGAAGACATCATCGCCTACAATGGTTTCCTGTTGTCCGGTGACATTGTCTTGCAGCTGCTCATGCAAATGTATCGCTTCAGAAAGGAGAGAGAGGCTGAGAAATAGATCATATAAGAGGGTTAAACGGCAGTCCTGTGCACAGTTACCCTAGACTGTGCCCCATTTAACTCAGTGGGATTTACTCCTAAATAAACAGGGATAGGATTGCAGTGTTCCTGCAGCATCGTGAGAGTAAAGAGGATTAGATATCACATTTGTCATAAACCCAGTAGACGGACAAATACTAGCTGACATCTCTCAGGGCCAAAACAGATGAGATGCAAGCAATCTGTAACTGGATCTCCCAATTTTTATCTTTATTTTTAAAAACAAACTTAAAGGCAGTGGGGTGAAGTACTTGAATTTTCTGCAAGAAAGCATTGTTTAATCCTGCCTCTTTCCATACAGGTGATCAAAATCTCCCTATTCCCAAAACTGTGGGACAGACAAAGGCCTGGTATTTAATGCAATTACCTTCCATCCGTCCCCAATTGCTTGCATCTATTCCTTC
The DNA here is from genome assembly GCF_964234715.1 of Podarcis melisellensis. Lineage (NCBI taxonomy): Eukaryota > Metazoa > Chordata > Lepidosauria > Squamata > Lacertidae > Podarcis > Podarcis melisellensis. The sequence goes on from NC_138537.1 coordinate 19,719,924, forward strand.
TCCAGTCACATGGGAATTAGTGCAGAAGTTGAAAATGTCAAGTCAAGGTCAGGTGCTGCAGACAAGTCCTTTTAAGTATCTGAGATGGTGTTCTTAAGAGTTGCTGTTTTCAGATGTATAACTTTTTGTCCTAAAAACTCCAACTGTGTCTAGATTTTCTGCCAAAGCCAATGAACAGAATCAGAACAGTGGTATAGTAAAGTGGTACCTTGGTTCTCAAACTTAATCCGTTCTGGAAGTGTGTTCCAAAACCAAAGCGTTCCAAAACCAAGGCACGCTTTCCCATAAAAAGTAATGCAAAATGGATTAATCCATTCCAGATTTTTAAAAGCAACCCCTAAAACAGAAATTTAACATGAGTTTTACTATCTAACGAGACCATTGATCCATAAAATGAAAGCAATAAACAATGTACTGCAGTCACACAATCAATCAGTAGCTGAACTGGGTTCCACATAAAACAAAACAAAAAGAGTTGCAAAAACAAAAAGGCAAAACAAATAGCAAAAACAGACAGACCTCAGCGTAACAGTCAGCATAACACTCAAATCAGAAGTGTGGCACTCAAATTGTCAGCGTAACACTCATGTTCGGCTTCAGAAAAAGATTGCAGACCTTCTGGGTTTGCAGTGTTTTGGTTCCAAGTTGTTTGAGTACCAAGGTGTTTGAGAACCAAGGTACCACTGTGAAGCTGTTCAGCATTCGCCTTATGCTGTAATGGCTTTTTCTGTAATGTACCAAAGAGTTACATCTACCTCTTTGGGCTGACTCACATGTGAGTATCTAATCAGCCAGCAATTCTAGGATGGAGAAGTGGACATACATACCGTATTTTTCATCCCATAGGACGCTCTGTCCCATAGGACGCACCTAGTTTTTTTTGGGGGGGGGAATAAAGGAAAAAAAATTCCCTTTATTTCCCCCCCAAAAGCAGGTCAGGAAACCGAACCAGGTCGAGGAACAGCGGGATGGCTGTGCTGCGCCTCCCTGCTGTCCCCCGAGCGGCGCTCTGCTTCAGGGTGCCCCACCCGCCAGGCGGCAGGCTGCTATCCGCAGTGTGGGGAGCCCTGCAGGGAACTCCCGCAGGGCTGCCTAGGCTGCGGATGTGTTCCCGAAGCGCCGGGCGCCCTGAAAGCAGAGCGCCTGACGCTCCGGGAAGCAGGCTACTATCCGCAGCCTAGACAGCCCTGCGGGAACTCCCGCAGGGCTGCCTAGGCTGCGGATGTCTTCCTGAAGCCTGGAGAGCGAGAGGGGTCAGTGCGCACCGACCCCTCTCGCTCTCCAAGCTTCAGCGAAAGCCTGCATTCGCCCCATAGGACGCACCCAGATTTCCCCTTCATTTTTGGAGGGGAAAAAGTGCATCCTATAGGGCGAAAAATACGGTAATCTGTTCCATGGCATGTGCAGTGTAAGATGCAACCTTGGTGCTCTGCACATTGTTTGTGTGATCCCCCCCCTTTCCTCCTTTAGCTACCCCCAGAGAAAGGAGAGGTCATACCCAAGATCTTTACACAAATGAGACATGCACACTCCAACATCCCCATCCCTGCTGGCTCAATCCTCAGATCTTTGTACATTGAGCGGAATTCTGAAGGGGAAACCCATTTGCATTCAGCTGAACATGTGCAGGCTTTTCCATGCTATTGGGAACCCAGATTACACAGGGTTGCATGGAGGACGGTGTATGTATTCAGCTGCACATGCACTGACTCCTCCTTCAGGCCTTTCCCACCCAACATGCAAATGTTCAGGGGTGTAGCCTGTCTGAAAAGCGACACTGGAGGTGGGATCATTACGCATGGCTCCCTTCCCGCTTTCCTGCATTACTGGAAACTGTGATGCATAACTTTCCTATAAAGCTGCTGAATCCACCTGGTGTAAACCAGTCGTTTGAAGGTACAACACAACCTTCACAGCCCAGTCCTTTGATTTGAGCCAATAGCAGGTGAATGTTTAGAAGGGGTAAAACTAGCACAGTTGCAGCATTACAGAAATCATCTTGTTGCACCAACTTGTAACGTCATCGCTTCTGTGTTCTGGGCTGCAACAGCATCACAGTTTTTCAGGATCAGGATTCCAAAATGTGTGCCTATGTTACTGCTTTACGCTTCTTTCCTTCTCCTGCACAGCTGATAATTCCCACACAACCACACACCATCTTCCAAGTCTCCATTATATGCAGAGACAGATGTTTGAGTCTTATGAATAATCAGATGTAGATTAACTAACTGAGGTGAAAATTCACCTCGCACTCCTCTGGCCCACATAAAAGGAAAAAGAAAGCAAGCATGAAATTAATTTTATTTACCGGTAAATGATAAACCAGAACATGAATTGTGATGATGCGAAAATAAATTAATTTCAGCAGTCTTCAAGTAAGTCAAGTTAAATGTCAGGTGTGTACCCCAGAAATATTTAATAGCTGCTTTTCCTTGCAACTTCATGAAGGAAACCCAGAGTTAGCATAAGACAGAATCCAGTCCTTCAAGATTTCTAACTGTGCAGACCCATCTAGTTTGTTCAGATGCAATACTGAAATGGATGGATGGAAGGGAGTGAGGGATGAAGGACAAAAAATGGCTGTTGCATTTCATTATCATTTATTTAACATGTATGTTCTTAAGTTCCTTAACCCCTCCATGGATGCTGTTCCCCCTTTGAGCCATCAGGAATCTTTCTGAAAATACTCATGAACCTGCATTTAGCTTTCAACCCCTTTTAAAATCCAGGTAATGGCCTAGGAAGCTCTGTCATTCCCCTGATGGTTATTAGCTAGTTTTACAGTGAGAAGACCAGCAAAGGGCAGAAAGCTTCCATCAGTGGCAGATCAACACCCTGGAGTGTTGCATGTCTTCTAGGCTGTCCCTTAATCGTGATGGTGAGGCCCAGCAGGCCTGGCCAATGTGCCGCAAGAAACATGTTCCGTAAACACAATCTAGAATTCCACGTGGTGCGTGGGGATTCTGTGGCAGATATGCAGGGGTTTCTTGGCAATTAAGTCAAATGTTCTAAAACCATGGGACTGGTCTTAGCACACAAAAGGTATGTGCAAAACTAGATCCCATCTTGTTCAGAAAGATTTAATTTTACTTGGCGGTGAGGGGGGGGGCATGCTTTTTGATGCCTCTGGCAGTACAGTGGTGCCCCGCAAGACGAAAAACCCGCAAGACGAAAGGGTTTTTCGGTTTTTGCGATGCTTCGCTAGACGATTTTCCCTATGGGCTTGCATCGCAAGACGAAAGCCCATAGGGAAATCTCGGGGACCTTTTTTTAAATGCTGGCGGTGGGGAGCAAAGCCTTTTCCCCCCCTCCGGACTTCAGAAGAGGTCCAGGAAGGCCGGCGGGGGCGAAAGGCTTTGCTCCCCACCGCCAGCATTTTAAAAGCGGTCCGGGATAGCAGGGAAGCGCTTCCCGCTATCCCGGACGGCTTTTGAAGGCTGCCTGCCTGCCTAACCGGGGGCTTTTAAATCGCCCCGGGACTGTCCGGGGCGATTTAAAAGCCCCCGGACGGCTTTTGAAGCCTCCCCCGCCGCCCGGCTTCGGGGCATCGTCCCGATGCCGGGCGGCGGGGCAGGAACGCCTCTCCCAGCCGCCCGGCTTCGGGGCATCGTTCCGATGCCGGGCGGCGGGGCAGGAACGCCTCCCCCCGCCGCCCGGCATCGGAACGATGTCCCGAAGCGGGCGGCTGGGTGGGAAAGCCTCCCCCCGCCGCCCGGCTTCAGAACGATGTCCCGAAGCCCGGCGGCGGGGCGGGAAAGCCTCCCCCCGCTGCCCGGCATCGGAACGATGTCCCGAAGCCCGGCGGCGGGGCGGGAAAGCCTCCCCCCGCCGCCCGGCTTCGGGGCATCGTTCCGATGCCGGGCGGCGGGGTAGGAACGCCTCCCCCAGCCGCCCGGCTTCGGGGCATCGTCCCGATGCCAGGCGGCGGGGCAGGAACGCCTCCCCCAGCCGCCCGGCTTCGGGGCATCGTTCCGATGCCGGGCGGTGGGGCAGGAACGCCTCCCCCCGCCGCCCGGCATCGGAACGATGTCCCGAAGCCGGGCGGCCGGGCGGGAAAGCCTCCCCCCGCCGCCCGGCTTCGGGGCATCGTCCCGATGCCGGGCGGCGGGGCAGGAACGCCTCCCCCCGTCGCCCGGCTTCGGGGCATCGTCCCGATGCCGGCCGTTGGGCAGGAACGCCTCCCCCAGCTGCCCGGCTTCGGGGCATCGTTCCGATGCCGGGCGGTGGGGCAGGAACGCCTCCCCCCCGCCGCCCGGCATCGGAACGATGTCCCGAAGCCGGGCGGCCGGGCGGGAAAGCTGAATGCAGATAACACAGGGTTTTTTGCGGGGAGGAGAAAGTGTTGACGTGAGCAGTAGTGATTTCCGCTCCATTGTCTTGATGCTCTCTTCATCTCTCTCCGTCCCTGCTCCTCTGCCCCTTTCAGGTACAACGTGTTTGATTGCGTTGCTGTCAGATAAGGAGCTCACGGTGGCCAACGTTGGGGATTCGAGGGGCGTCTTGTGCGATAAGGATGGCAATGCTATCCCTTTGTCGCACGATCACAAGCCCTACCAGCTCAAGGAGAGGAAGAGGATTAAAAGAGCCGGTAAGCTTCTAAAGTTTGGTGTTTACTTCTGTGGGCCTTATATACTGGAGTGTTGTTTGCATTTTTGGAAATACGGCTGTATGGAGCTTCTCCTCAGGGAGTGGAGAGGCTGGAGCCAGCCAGTATGGCCTGTAGCTAATGGGACTTGTAGTCTAGCAGTAGTCTAGGTTGGAGAAGCCAGGACCAGAGATTGCTTATTCTTTTATTCGTTATTAAATTTGTACACCGCACTTCATCCAAAGATCACAGGGTGGTACACAACATAGAAATTCACACAACATAGAAAGATGCACACACAAAACTCTGGTAGCTTGATTGGAGAGGAAAAAAACAACCTGAAGCTTCCAGTTCAGAATGGATAAAAACCAGTGCCTCTTCTAGCTAATGCTGCGTTATGTACTGTGATAACGATTCATTCAGAGCAGGCAATAGTTCTCTGTGGGAAAGAGAAGAAAATGTAGATTCCATACACTGGTGAGAGAGCACAAAGTAGTCTTTTAACAGCAGAGCACCTATTAGCAATTAACATTTGAACCTGATTATTGTAATCCAGAAGAGGAGGCTTCATTAAAGAGATGAATATTCTAAAATTTTCACTTAAATAATCAGCTGAAAGAACTCCTGCTGCTTTGGAAATGCAACTTTTATGTTATTTTTCTCTCTGTATGCTGTATTGGCCTTGTTTGGGAAGGGGGGGTAGGCGAGGGAGTTGTTCCTTTTTAAATTTATTTTTATGGGCAGCAATGGTGCCAGACATCACCAGGCAGCTGCTGAGATCAATACCTTGACAGGGTCCTCACTGTCAATCCACGGTGCCCCTTGGCCCTGCCCTTGGTTTTCCTTAACAGCTACTGCTTATTTGCCTGCTTTGAGCAGTGCCTTCCTGTATGTGCAAGCAGTAACAGGTATAGGAATTAGAATGTAAAAGCTTGTTTTGCTCAAGTCCAGCTAATGAAGTAAGTGGGCTTCCCCCTTCTATCCCAGCTTAACAACTTGTGAAGTAAGTTTAAAAACAAGATTTATTTACATTGGTTCACAGAAAAGACAGCAGCAAATCTATGCAGGCAAAATTCTTATATTTACAGTATAACCAGCTTCAGGCATGTGCCTAAAACTGAGGCAAGCAGAGGTATGTTTGCCTCCAGCGCTGGTCAAAGGGAGAGGGAGGAACAGGAAGTACTATATGCTTTTTCTCCAGGAAAGGAGGGGAAATGACATCACACAGAGCCCTCTCTATCAATTGTATTTCTATGGTTTGAGAATCTGCCTATCAGCAATGCAGCTCTGTGGTGTTAGCTCCTTCTCATGCTCACTAGCAAGAATATGTATTTGTTAGGTTTGGCTGCTCATCTTCCACAGCTTGGCCACTGGATTCTGCTGGACCGGAAGAACAAAGGGCTTCCTGTACCAATTTAAGTTTTATGTAATTAGAATAGGGGGTAGTCTTTATTCACTGACGTACTTAGTGATCGCACGTATGCGAGGGTGCTGGTTTTTTGTTTCCTTTGGGAATCCATGTTGACTGATGCCATGTACGCAGGCCACATGGAGCTGTAAAAGGTGTGCGGAGGTGTGGAGCTCCAGTTTGCAAAAACTGCATATTCCTGATATGAATATACTTAATTCTTGTTGAACTTTCGGATCCTTTTGACGTGAGCTCAACATGCAGCAGTGCCAAAAACCTTTCTAAAAAAACCTTCCTCTTAAGCAGAAGCTTGAAGTGCACAATGTTTGGTTTTGTAATGAGGATTTCGAAGTGCTCTTTCAAAGGCAGAAACCTGAACTTTTTTTCTAAAAGGAAATGCTTCTCATCCAGCCGCAGGCAAACACCACATGTTTTTTGTTGAGATTTCAGCCATTGCTTCACAGAGGCAGCAGAAAGCCACTTTCCGTGCATAAGAGGCGGCTGTTGAGGCTTGGAAAAGCAAAAAGCAATCCTGCAAAGATGGAAACCAATGAATATCAACTCTTTGCTGCAGGCAAAGGGAGCTACATGCATTGTTGCAGTTGTTAATTTCATTTCTATTCCGCTTTAAATTTTTAAGGCGGGGGGGAATCTCAACGCAGTTTACAACCTACATTAAAACGTCAAATAAAACAATTCAGAATAAAACATTAGAGAAGGAAGTCAAATATAAAGTATACAGTTCAAAGCAACAGGAAACTAAAATATTATCTGAAGATTTCAAAACAAGACATTGCAAAAGGAGGCCAGCTACAGAATCAACATTTAACGCAGCAAAGTTAACTATCAAATAAAGTTTTGGCTTAAACACATGCAGAGCCATGGGAATCCTGTGGATCCAGTTTGATGGCAGTCACAGAATGTAATGGAATTTTGCAAATGGCTGGAGTCCTTCCCTTCTGCTCCCCTCCCCTGCCATATCCTTTGCTTTAAGGAAGATGCCTGCTGTTTGTACCCAGAACGTTCCCCCCTTTTCCTTCCTAGAACTCTGAAGTGTGAGGTGATTATTTGCAAAAGACTTTTCTGGATCATTGCAAGGACCCTTGGGGAGAAGGAGGATCAACTTCATTTGTGTTATTTCCTTTCCTTTTTGCCCCAGGGTGAGATTTTGGTCTTTACAAGTGTGTATCTGATGTGCCGCTGCCTTCATAAATCTTTTTAAATGAGTGCGAACCTCTTCTTGAATTGTGCCGAAGGGAGAAAGAGGGCTTGGTTAGAGCTAGGAGGCAGGCTGCCTGAGCACATCACTGTATAGCAAACGTCAGAAACAAAGGCTGATATTTTCTTGCTGTTGAGCAATTTGTCAAGTCTATTTGGCGAGCAAAAAACAAAACAAAACACGTAAGGATGTACTTGCCTCCAGGAATTCATGTGACAACCATTTCAATGGCATTGGCTTGGATACTGACACAACCCAACTCCTTATAGCAATGTTTGGGTATTTCAAAATGGATTTCAAAATACATAGCATAAAATGGAGGAAATAACTCCAGGGAGATCATCTTCACAGTCCATTCATGCAGGTTCTGTTAATCATGCTACTCAATATTTATACGTTTTTCCTCTCACAGTACATCTTCCTTTCTTTTTTAATGGACTAATCCAATGGATCTAAGAAACAATGTGCATAGAAGTCCAGCCTTGGGGTGTTACCCATGAGACAATGGTAGCAGCAATGATGCAGATGTTAAGTTCTCCTCCTCCTCCCTGTCTTCCCCTCCTACTGATATTTAGGAATATTTGCAGCATCAACAGGTGTGTTACCTTACCAGCAGCAGCCACCAGTGAAATCAAGTGAGGAAGGGCAGAAATGCCATGTGGTGACATCATGACCTGGAAGCGGGAGAGAACTTCAATTCATGAGTTACATTTTTGAGAGCATCTTCAAATCAGGAGGAAGCTGTAATTTTGACCTTACAGGCATTGCTATGCACACCCAACATGCACAGTGTGATAGTTCAGGGTGCCAACACATACCTTGCGTTTGGTTTCTTTAGAATGAGAGTCGCTAGAGACTGTGCCATCTTTGTAATATAAAGTTTTTATATAAACATATATATGGGCTGAACGTAAGATGTTTGGGATCTGTTTACATCCCAACAAATCTTGTCCCACAATTAGTGTCCTTCCTTCCTTCCTTCCTTCCTTCCTTCCTTCCTTCCTTCCTTCCTTCCTTCCTTCCTTCTTTTCTTTCTTGGGGTGGATAAAGTCATAGCTTTGGATTCAGCATAGATGGACAAGACCAGCCAGGGAACAGGAAGAAGGCCTGCCCTCTTTAGCCCATCTTCTGAAAACACCTCCAGCTATTAATTTCTATGGCAACCAGTCACTTGTACTCTTTAGTCATGCAAAGAGATAACACAACAGACTTGCCTACAGCCAATAACTTGCCAGAAAGACTGGCTTTACCACTTTAGCAGAATCCCATCTTGTGGATGCAAAATGACAAGCTTGGGGGTGATTTCAAATATCACATTCAAGCTAACACCCACACCCACACATCCTATAATAGTACCTTCAATGGTGGCGTGTTCTCCTCTCTTTAAAGTTTTCATTGAATCGAAGCACAGGAAGTATAGTTATAATGGAATGGTTCTCCAAATAAGGAAACTTCGCTCTTAGCTTCACGTTTCCTAAATGGTTTCCCTGAGGAGTTTTTCCTTCCTTACGTCTTAGCAGCAGAGACACTGGTGTATTATGGGGAATGGAAGGAAAGTAGGAAAGGGGCACTGAAATGTGAGCAGTGCTTGGGAAAGAAAGATCGAAATAAGAAATGCAAAGCAAAACAATTTCTCTGTTTTCTAACTAGTTTTACAGCCCAGAGGCACAGAAGCGTCTGAGAACAACCTCATGCAGAAGCAATTTAATACAATATGTGTGTGTGTGTGTTTGTTTTTCTTCCCTCCAGGTGGCTTCATCAGTTTTAATGGTTCCTGGCGTGTTCAGGGGATCCTGGCCATGTCCCGCTCCCTTGGAGATTACCCACTGAAAAATCTGAACGTTGTCATCCCTGACCCAGATATCCTAACCTTTGACCTGGACAAACTTCAACCAGAATTCATGATCTTAGCATCTGATGGGCTGTGGGATGCTTTCAGCAACGAGGAGGCCGTACGGTTCATCAAAGAACGCTTGGATGAGCCACACTTTGGAGCCAAGAGTATAGTCCTGCAGTCATTTTACAGAGGCTGCCCTGACAACATAACAGTCATGGTGGTGAAGTTCAAGAGTAGCAGTAAAACAGAAGACCAGTAAAAAAAAAAATAATAATTCTCCTATCTTTCTGCCTCTCTCTCTCTCAGCGAACTCCTTCATCAAACCTTTACACTTCAACATGGTAGACAGCTGTAGCAAGTATATTAGCATTAAGACTGTACATCCAAAAAGAAAAGAGGAAAAAGAAATCACATTTTTTTCCTTTTCTTTATTTCTTTTTTTTTTTTTTAAAGCAGAGCTATGTGGCAAACGCATTTAAAACCATTGTGTGGGGGTTAAAAAAAAAAAAAAGCTCATGCTTTCTTTCTTTTCTCCAGCTCTTTTAAGGATAAATTCTCCCATTCTCAAAGGCTAATCAACTCCTGCTTTGGCTATTTTGAACAGCTGTGATTTCTTAGTCATCCGCCCAGGAGCTCAACTTGGGAGTGGCACGGCCAGGGCAAGACGAGAATGGCTTGTGAGCAATTGATGGAAGCGACACAGGACTTTCACCATTGTAACTATCTCCACCCCGGCATGCACTCTGTTTTAATGCTATTGCTCTCTGTCCCCAAGCCCTGCTAAACTGCAGAAGTAGGAAGGTGGGTAGCAAACAAATTTGTAACTGTTGATCTGTCTTTTCATAGGAGGAGGTGAAGGAGGGAGCCTGCTGGGCACACAACAGGCCACCCTTCTCCCTCATTTCATAGGTAAACATCCTTCCTGCCACATAAGTAAGGACAAGCTCTTGAGCTTTTCCAGCTGTCTGTTTCTACTGTCTGTGTGCATGCCTTGAATGGTGCTTTGCCTTGTTTTCAATTCCATCCAGCGGGTAGCTTTTGAGGTCCATGCTCCTTGGGGAAAATTGCACAAACAGCATTCATTGACTCTTCCTTCTAGACATGGTGGATATCAGGACTAGGCTATGCCTGCAAAAAATATTATATATATATATACCACAGATTGTTGTAAGGGCTGGGGATACGAAGATCTTGTAGAAGTCAGCTGAGTGTTTAGCACAGAATACTATTTTCATTCTGTTATCAACGTGTGTTCAGATACAAGGCAGGGTTGTTGATGAAGCGAACAAGCTGAAATGTGAACTTGCTGCCTAGTTCACACACATACGTGCACACACACACACGCACCACCAGCAGCTTTTCAGTAGAATGGAAGCTTAATTCAAAAAAAGAAAGAAAAAGATGGACAAGGGTAAAATAATTCTGGTGGCCTGGGTATTTAATTATGTAAATAATTGAAAGCCAGTCTAAGGAATCAAAAGTGTTGATTATGTATAGCTGTATTTTGGAGCCTCTGAATATCATATGCTTTGCCATAGAAAATGGACCTTTCCAATCCCAGTATTGATTAATAATGTAGGTGTGACCTGGCTACTTAATCCCCCATAATGCTCATCACCTGATAGCTCCATGGTTGAGGAAATGGGCAGGTGGGCCAGTGGAGCGGTGCTGCCTTCATAAACGTCACTTGCAGAGGCTGCACAATTTTATACCATAGCTTAACAAGAGACACTTTGTTGTTCAGCAGGGTTCTAATCCCGGGTTACCCATTGAACTGCTTTAAACGCACTTGGCGGTCAATGAACTCCTGCCTGTTTCTGCTGGCTCTGATGTGCATGTGCAGAACAAACTGTATGTTTCTGTGAGCTGAAGAAAGGTGGGTGAGTGCTACCCTGGTTCACCTGGGTAGCGTTGCTGCCCTCTGAAAGAAAGAAAGAAAGAAAGAAAGAAAGAAAGAAAGAAAGAAAGAAAGAAAGAAAGAAAGAAAGAAAGACATGTGGGCTGCTGGGTCATGTCAGTAAGCCATAATTCAAAGCCATTTGCATGCAAGGGATTCCCAGTCTCTTCTATGAAGAGGGAAACTTGAGTACATATAGTGGAGAACGCCCTGTTAGGAGACATTTCGCTTCTGATGGAAGTGAAGGAGATGGCCTCCATTCACATACTAGAGCATGGCCACTAGGTTCTAGTGAATGTGCATTAGTAGGTGGGCTATTGCTAGACTTTAGCACTTCTGGAAGTGCCATTTGCGCAATCTCTCTCTTTTCATTTGCTGTAGATCTGGAGAGCCTGTGGCCGTCCAGGTGTTGTTGAACTCAAATGCCCATCATGACCATGCTGGCCAGATGATGGGAGCTGGAAAGTAGTAACACCTGGAAGGTTACAGGTTCCTCCTCATCCCTCCCGTAGGTGTACGTAGGACCCCCTCAACAGATAACCCATGCCCCTCAATGGCAGCAAGGAAGGTGTCCTTTACTTTCCCTGAAACAGGAGTGTCTTGCAAATAACACAGCAAGGGATTAAGATACGCAAAGGGTGTATTTCATCCTTCTGGTCTCTTATTTCTTGCCCTCGTCTTCAATTATATTGTGTGCACTCTTAAAACAAATGAACTCCGGTGTCAGACCGCTTGGGCAGGTAAATACAAACAAAGTCCTTATCCCTGCCCCTATTTTGCTGCCCTCCTATATTAATGTGGAATAATAGCTCCTTTGACTGAATGACTTAATGAATGGCTCCAATGCTTTTAGCAAAGTACAATTGACTCTTAATGCATTCTCCTTGCAATAAGATAGGGGCAGAGAGCTCTGGGGGTTAACAGCATGCATCTCATCAGTGCCCAAGGAGACCAGCTCTGCCCAGGATCTTTTAGATTGGAACATAGGAGCTGCCTTAGACTTGAGTCAGACCACCAGTCCATGTAGCTCAGTACTGTCTGCACTGATCGGCAGCAGCTCTCCAGGGCTTTTTTTTCCTGGAGATGCAGGGAATTGGATCTGCTGTTCTGCATGAAAAGCCATTGCTCTACCACTGAGCCTGAGTACGAGGTGCCAGTCCGCATGGTGATCAGGCCAGATTGTTTTGGAGGATTAATTGGAGAGCCCGTGTGGTGTAGTGGTTAAGAGCGGTAGTCTCGTAATCTGGGGAACCGGGTTCGTGTCTCCGCTCCTCCACATGCAGCTGCTGGGTGACCTTGGGCCAGTCACACTTCTTTGAAGTCTCTCAGCCCCACTCACCTCACAGAGTGTTTGTTGTGGGGGAGGAAGGGAAAGGAGAATGTTAGCCACTTTGAGACTCCTGAAGGGGAGTGAAAGGCGGGGTATCAAATCCAAACTCTTCTTCTTCTTCTAATTGGGCTGGCACATTTGTTGTAAGACTAGATAAAAGATATAAGCAACCAGATTCAGTGGAGGTCATTGAAAGGATTGGTCTCACATTTCTGTGGGAGGTGAATCAAAACTAGAAGTGCTATTCACTTCCTGCAAAGAACTGTTTTCAATAATCTCACTTAACCTTGGGCTAATCCTTATTCTATGCAGTGGCAAAAGAATGAGATGCTGTTGTAAAACATTGATAGATGTTGGCGAGGGACCATCCATAACATCACTCTTTTAATGGCCTTTTTAACCTTCCCATTGTCACACTTTGCATCTTTTTCAGCCATGGCCAATTCTTCCTTTGTTGTAATCCTTTGATGCATGGCATACTTCATGGGTGTTCTCTGCCTCTGCCAATATCTGCTGGCATCCCCTACCTGCCCTTCTCTAACGGGAGATCACATTAGCTTTTGTGATTCATTGCTTTTCACAAGCACAACTGACTGTGGCATTGAAAATAGCTTTCCAAGGCCTGCCTTCCTAATAATAATATTTTTACTATTTATACCCCACACATCTTATAGGGTTGCCTCAGCCACTCTGGTCAGCTTCCAACACATATAAAAGCATAATAAAACATCATACATTCAGATGCCTTTTAAAAGTTGTATCGTTGTTTGTCTCCTTGGCGTCTGATAGAAAGGCATTCCACAGGGTGGGTGCCACTGCCGAGAAGGCCCTGTGCCAGGTTCCCGGTAATTTCACTACTTAGTTTTATTTTCAAGAGGCGCTTAAATCTTTTAGGCTCCTGTAATGCTGGTTTTCACTTAGTTGCTGTGTGAAGTAAGGTGAGTAAAAACTGTGATATGTGATACTCACTTGATGCTTTGAAATAGGAAGAGGGGGCCCAGTTTAGTGATGTAGAAGCAGCTGGCAGAGCATTGCTATGGAAAACCCAAGCAGGTGCAGATTTGCTCAGCAGCCTTGATGTGAAACAAGTGAGATTTCCATTCATAAGCAGGATAAAGGTGCAATGAAAGTAGGGAGAGGGGGTACAATTCAAGGGGGGAAATGTAATAAAAGTGGAAAAAACATTAGTAAGAAACAAAACTAGTCAGTAGCTTACTACTTTAGGTGCAGCTTAATTCTTGGAACTGTGACATTTTTAAAATGTAGGAAAGATAGGTCATTGATACAAGCTTTACAAACCATTAAATGTATTAGAGGAAGAAATAACTGAAATGTATTTCTCATCCCCATCTTGATTATTGATCAGAAAATTGAAGTATGTGGGATCTTTACAAAACTTGATAGCTAGCAGGTATTAATTTTTGTTATAAGTCCAGAAGATACTATACATAGCATAGATCAAAATGAGCAAGAGGAAATGGTGATTTATCATCAGTGTGTAAGATAATTGGGTTATCACGGAAACCTGCATGTTTGTTAATTTGCATTCTGTTCAAAGCCATTTTTTAAACATCTAAGGAGGGGAAAGCTCATTGTGAAAAGGCAATAGTCTGCAAACAATTACAGAACACAGGTTAGATTCAGTCAAGTGTTTAAAAAGGCCTCGTTTGCCCAGCCAGCTAGGCATAAAGAAAAATTGTCTCACACCGTATATTAGGAATTAATGGCTTCAAACGAATATTTATAGACTTGTTTACAGTTTTCTTCTTGTAGGAAAGGCTCCTACATAAGGAAATAAGCACCCAACAAGCATGGCTTAATGGAAGAGCAGAAATTGCTTGACTTGAGAAATAATACTTCTACAGAAACATGATTTGCATAACCACATCTGGAGAATTTGAAACTAAGTCCTATCATATATACAAGGACGTTTTGAGATAGTTCATTGCCACACACTCAATAATAGGAAAAATGCCTTCTTAGTTTTAAAAAAGAAAAGAGGGGAAATGGCTACTGAGTTCAAAGAGTTATACCAGATTACTAATTGACTTATTGATAGCTATCTCAGTGATTTTCTAATTCCATTTTAGCCCAGTACAAACATAATAATCAACCATGGATCGTTGCCTTAACCCTAGTGAAGATCACAACCATACAGTGAAACCATGGTTTAGTTTGCTGAGTGAAGCTCTGTGGGAAGATGAGATCTAAGGAGGCAGTATTGAAACCAGCAAGGAGAACCTTGTTGTTATCTTGCAAGCAGAAAGGCTGACGAGGCAAATAAGTTGCCTTAACCACGGTAACGACTTCTATGGGAGCAGGCATGTAGTGACCCAAACAATGGGTCTTGTTTGGAAAGATTAGTGGAATTAGTGTAACACAAGCCTAACCATGCTTAGCCCACTGCACGTGTAATATATAACCATGATTAGTGCCAACAATGACTTGTAAACCCTCTTCAGTTTATGGTTCCACTTCCTTATTCTTCATCAGTCTTTAACAATGGAGTTAAAGAATCAATGTGTAGGGACAAATATAGTTTAGCTTTATGGCTATGTGGGGCCTGAGAAAGTGAACAATGTTTTCATACTGAATTAAGAAATGGTAGGAAATATGACCATTTACAGTTGATGTGAAAATAATAAATGTGTTTGATGTGAAAATGGATTTAAATAGTGGGTTTGCACAGGGGTTAAGATCTAGGTCTAGGAAACTACAAGTATTCTGTAAAGAGAAATGAATCCAATTGTAGACTGGAATCATGCAAGGTATTTAACCTATCTAGTTTATGCAGCTATGTGTATCTAAGCCTGTTGGGCATGCATTTCCCTGTGAATGACATGGGTAGGGAACCTCTGGCCCTCCATATGTTGGACTGCAGCTCCTGTCAACTCAGACGGTTGGCCATGCTGATTGGGACTGATGGACGTCCCAACGTCTAGAGGACCACAGGTTCCCCAGCCTTGATTTACAGCATTATGGTATATACAATGTGCACATCATTCCCTGGATTGTAGGGATAGTCCATCAACATTTATTGTGTAGTCACTGAAAGCATCTAGATCTGGAAATGTTCATAAAACTGGTGGCACAATATGTAGAAGACAATACTTTGGGGGCACAACCTATAGATGTGATTTAGCCCCATTGAAATCTATGGTCATGATTAGCCAAAATGAAACTTTTTTTTATTAGCCACATTGATTTTAATAGCGTTGAACATGTTTCGTTTCTCCTATTGAAATCAATGGGCTATTAAAGTGTTCACTTTGGCTGGGATTTACAAGGTTAAAATCAGTGTGGCTCACATGGTAGTACAGTGGTACCTCGGGTTAAGAACTTAATTCGTTCTGGAGGTCCGTTCTTAACCTGAAACTGTTCTTAACCTGAAGCACCACTTTAGCTAATGGGGCCTCCCGCTGCCACCGTGCCGCCACTGTGCAATTTCTGTTCTCATCCTTAACCCGAGGTACTACTTCTGGGTTAGCAGAGTCTGTAACCTGAGGCACCACAGTTCATAGTTGCTTCAGTTATTAGTTCCATGTGCACCTAGAAAGGGCATAGTGCAAGATGTAAAGTACAGTGGTACATATAATTATGGCTATAAATTTTGGAGCTCTCTTTGTGGCAATTGCATGTACCAGTGCATGGTGTGCTTCCTGTTTACCCTGTGCATACTCCACACAGTCCTGGGTATTGCAGGGGGTTGGAGTAGATTACTCCTGGGATACCTTCCAGTTCTATGATTTCCCTAGACATGAGCGCATGGATGCACATTCAGCATGGACAACGGGCTTCCAACATTTAGGGCGCAAAGTTGACCCAATGAGTTCCCATAGTCCCCCTCACATAACTTACATGATCCAACCAAAATTCTTAGGGGTTCATAGGAGCCAACTCCTAGGGGCTGTGGGGGCTTCAGCCCCCGCAGTAAAACATTTGAGTAGGACCCCCCCCCAAAGTTGATGGGCATTGCCATTCAAATGGTGTGTGCGCACCGCACCATATGATTATGTGGGGTGGGGCATATCTGGCCCCCCACAATCTTTTATTTGCCACCCCTGTTGCAGCTCTGGAATGAAAACTATTATCTGTGCCCTGTTCTGAAAGCTCAGCTAACCATAACTTGTGGTTCTGAGGCATTTTTGTGGATGCTTTTTTTTTAATGACAAACATTTGCTCTGGTGCTATAAGTGGATTTGTCTTTTGAAAAGTAGGTGTGTTTAAATTGTGGAATGAGATATTGAAAATGATTCCACAAAAACATACATATGTGCATATATCTACACACACACACACACACATACCCTATAATTTATTTTAAGTAGCAGAGTCCATATGTATCTGCCCCAGCAGATTGCTATTAATGTGACATTCCAATTGCTGTAGCATAATTGTTCTTCCATTCGAGATAAACATGTGGAGTAGAACATTTAAGACAAAACAGAAATGCAGCAAGAAAGTAGGATCTAGATAGGACAGGACTGTAAAGTTTAGCTAATTTTTAGATTATTCAGTAGAAAACCTTCTAGTCGATTCAAAAGGTGATCCCAACTGTCCGAGCAGCAGATTTTAAAAACAGCCACCATCAAGGCACCACCTTAGAAGAAGCATGTTCTTTCATGTAGAACAAAAGGCATCTGCGAAGATAGACAGGTGTATTCATCATGTAGAATTGTTGAAAACATCATACTCTTGATTTCTTCACACAGCTGGTTTTCTAGAATTTAAACTTGTTCTAAAATTCAGTAAAGCAATACTGTCACTTTAATTTCAGTGTGACTAAACAGGGGCATCGGCCCAACATGTTTTTAGCTTCCAGAAGGCAACACTTCATTAAAAAATGAGTATCGTGGCTGGGGAAAGTGGCATTTGCTGGAGCCGTTTCTCTTAACGTTGTGGCCATATCTTAATTTTCCCAGCCATAAACGTGTCTGCCTTAAATAATTTCTCAGAAGAAATTGCCCCTAATTGTAGAGTATTGTTTAAAAGCAACATTAGCTGCTGCCAAGCCTCTCTCCATAGTCCTAGGGTTACGTATGACCCAGTCACTCTTTAAGTAAGTAAAAGGTTCTGGCAGGTTTTCAGCGAAAAGTCTGGCACTTATCCACAATCAGAACAATTAATACTTAAAAGATACCCAGGCCAAAAGTAAACCTCTTTGCCCTGGCACTTCATAAAACCTAGCACTGCTGCAGTCTTAAATTATTTACTACGGCTGCAATTTAAGTCACAATCCCTACTCCCTTCTTCTGGGGAAAAAAATGGGTCTACACTAACTTGGGAAAGGGTTGGTGAATAATGCACCACTAGATTCTCAGAGCCACTGAGGTGACTCAGAAGCAAATGGGAACAGGTGAGAGAGTCTCAGCCACTACACAGGAAGCTACCTTCTACTGAGTCAAGCCCATATTGTCTACACTGGCTGTCCGCAGCTTCTGCAGGGTTTCCAGCAAGGTATTTTCCTAGCCCTGGTTGGAGATTCTGGGAATCAAACCTGAGACCTTCTGCTTGACTAGTGAGCTACAGTCCTGGTGGACCAACTCATTCTCCATGCAGTAGGACATAAGAGACCACTTACTCTGGTTTAACAGCAATGCTTCTCTCTCTCTCTGCAAGGCACCCTATGGGAACACGTTTCTTACATTGTTGAATTGAGAGCACAAGGGTGTTTGATGCCATTTTCGCCAAAGCCAATCAATAGGAGCTCAAGGCCTTTTTAATGTGAAATAAGGGAGCCAAATCTGGGAGAGCTACAGAGCTGCTTTCTACTTTGCTAATCTTTCGGCATCGGTTATTTTAAAAGCACAGGCGTGTAACTGCATCATGAGATGTATGCAGATGTTCATGTAGGAAAGCACACTGTGCCCATCAGTTCTTCCAGATGAGGCTGAAGCCAAGCCAGAGAACAGACACCTTTCTCGGCACATAGATGCTGTTGCCACATCGCATTTGTGCACATCTTAAAGTAGACTTCAGAAAGAATTCTGGAAGGAATTCTTGCTGGTTTTAAAAACAAACCCAGTGTGGCATCTACAACTGCACACTGAAATCATGATTTGAACTCATTTTAACCTATCCATACCCAGCACTTTTGACCATAATGCGCAAGAAAGGAAGGAATTGGTGAAACCTCATAATTCTTGGTACTAGTAGGTTTCTTTTGTACTTAATCTACATCTGTCTCTAAGAGACAATCTGAAACACGATCAAACGAAATGTAAATATAACATTAGCTGTAGTATAAGCTAAAAGTGGCAGTGCTCTGTCACTTCTAGATGTGGGCAACCATTGTATCTTTCAGTGTGTGCGTTAGAAGTAGCTTTTCCCCCCCCCCTTCCTTTTAAATGTGTGAGGAATATATGTTTCATGCAACTGCAGATTCTATGTTAATGTCTACAGGAAGTGTAAACTACTGATTTGGGGGTGGGGGAAGGTTTTGGTTGTATGGTTAAAATAAAAAATAAAGGCTATAAAAGGAGCATATTTAAATAAATAACAAGCCTCTTTTCTCTTTTGGGTTTGGTGTCTTGCTGTTTCTTTTGATACACACACGTCCTCGTCCTATGCAGGAATAAACGATTCTGATCCCTGCTTGAGTTCTGCATCAGGAAAGCAAACAGCCCACACCAGAAATCGCCATTCCCTCCAGCAGCAAACTGGATTGATCCCCTATCCTGGCCATTCCAGTTTGTCAGCAAAACTGAGCACCCCATGGACTTCTAAAAGGTGGCTCCACAAAGTGGAATGAGCCATCCCTTCCAAAAAACACAAGACACAGCATACACATTTGCCTCAGAGGGTGGAGAGAGCAAGGAAACACACAAATAACACACATGAACACACACAGAGAGAAAACAGAAGGGAAGTTACCTCAGCCTTAGCTAGACAATAGCTCTGAAAGGTGTGTGTGGATTATTCTCGCACCGCCCAGGGATGGTGGGAAACAGGAAGGTGAGGAGGGAAATAGGGAACGCAACAGTTGGTATGCACTGCCCCCACACAAAGGATGGGTGAGCAGGAGAGAAAGGCAGTTGGCGAATGAGCCAGCGCATAACCAAGGGAATCGGCGGAAAGGTCCAAGGAGACACACATGCACAAACTTGGGGTGTGCGGTGGAGAACTTCTCCAGCGAATCCACTGCAAGATTATGTTGCAGTTCCCACTAGTCAT
The DNA here is from genome assembly GCF_964234715.1 of Podarcis melisellensis. Lineage (NCBI taxonomy): Eukaryota > Metazoa > Chordata > Lepidosauria > Squamata > Lacertidae > Podarcis > Podarcis melisellensis. The sequence goes on from NC_138537.1 coordinate 19,739,373, forward strand.
GAGCTACAGCCATGCACTTTTTTCCTGAAGTGACATTAAGTTGGAGGAGTTCCCTGTCCCTTCAAAAAAAAGGAACAGCATCCTAAGCTAATGTTGCCAAGGACAGACAATTGGTTTTAAGAGTTGTAAGTGGAATTGCTGGGGCAACGATTGCATTCTTCCTGGGGAAACTTTCCAGGAGAGGTCACGAGCCACATAAATTTATACCAAGTCCTAACGCTAATAAATATCGCTCCTAAGGTAAAAATAAAATCAAAAACATCTTAATTGATGTGTTTATTTGAATACAGATTGCGAGGGGATCCTGGAGGGTGGGAACAGCCAGCAGCCAAAGGATGCAGTGGTTAGAAGTGTCTCAGCCAGGTCCTTGCAAGGTGGTGGGTTGTGGGAGGACAGGAGTGACAGAGGAATAACACAGAGGAGGCAAAGGAACCGGGATGGTTTGGGCGCAAGAAGAGAGATGGAAGTCGAGAGATGAAGCAAGCTACAAAGGGAGTGGGTGCTGTGTCAGAAAGGGTGCAATGGGATAGCAGGAGCGGGAGCTGTTAGTCCTAGAAGTGAGCAGGAAAGCGGGAGAGAGATGAAAAGGCAGGGATCTATAGAAAGGGAGGCGAGAGGAAACCACTGGGGAGTAGGGAGACACACAAGTGACTGGGAAAGAGTAAGAGGGGAGAAAAGACAGGAGAGAAAATTGTATGCAAAACCAAAAGACCGGCGTCCAGTGATGAAAGGTGATAAACTGACCTCTTTGTGTATGATCCCGCCCATTTGGGATCTCCTGAGAATGTAAGACCAGTTGGAGTTCTGAAGACGACCCACCCCCCCATGACCAGAGGCAAGGGTAGAGCCAACATTCATTTTTATTCCACTTTCCCGTTATTCAAAATTCACGAAGTACTAATATTATATGAAAACAATACAGCAGCAACATTATAAGAACTACAGAAAACAAAACATAACCCTAAGAACAACAGCTAAATGACCTATCACATGACATTTGAAGCCGCTGGTTTGCAGCTTGGGAAGAGTTTTGGACCACACCGTAGTTGGATATCTATAAGTGTTTTACCAAAACACACACACAGGAGGAACAACTTTTTCCAGATTGAGCAGAGGATTCCAGAATGGTTCAGTGGTCATTTACTTATTTTGTTCTGGCTCTCAGTGCATTTTTAAATCGCTGCTGCTCTCAAAGGAATGGCAATGGTTCGGCTACTGTGCTGTTTTGCATTTTAGATGCTTGTGCAGATTAAGAGCAGAAAGGCAGTGTGTAAATTATAGAAATAAATGAATCTTATCCCAAATGTGCCTTGAAGCAGTGAAGCGTCGACAATGGCATCCCTAGGATCCCTGGGCAAGAAGCTGTATCGGCATGCGCCCCCAATCATGTTACCACAATTGCCACATTAGAAATTGCTCCGTTCTACTTGTCTCAAAAAGTGTCTAGAATAAGGGTAAGGGGGGACGAACACACACCTTTGTGTTGCGATGTGAGAAGGACGGGAAGTTTCAACAGCGAGAGTCAGTCTCTCCAATACCTAGGTACGCCTCTGAGTGTTGACCTATTGTCTGAGGTTCCCTTTACTGAGGGAATCAAGTGAGTTTCCCATGGATGGAAGTTCCGTGATTTGAAAGCTATCAGACCACCAGTAAAAACTTATTAAAATAAAAAAGTACTGCAGCAAACCCAAACAAGAGGTTTAGATATGTCAAGATATGACCAGCAGTGGATAACTAACTAGCCACTGTTCAATTTCAGTGCTTTTCGATTCTCTGGAGCTGTAATACATACCTCCCCTAAATTTATTTAAAGGAGGAGGAACAGAATGCACAAACCCATTTGCAGAAAGCATATCTTTCATTATGTGGTAACAGGCTATCACATTGACCACGCACCCAGTTCAAACCATGGTTTAGCACCAAAACAATGGCTCGCGAGGAGGAGACCATAGGCATTTTTGTTCCTCCCTGTGCTTTTTAGGACAGCGCAAAATGGCAGTGGAGCCATGGATTGGCTTAGCATGTTGCCTGAACCTGGTTAGGTTCCTCCCTCCTTAACAACCATCTATGGTTACAGGTCACAACTGTAACCTTAACCATGTCACCTTAACCAGGTCACCTTAACCATGATCCCTGGTTTGGATGACACGCTGAGCCAAAGCACGTCCTGCGGTGAGCTAAGAAGTCCAGTGAGGAGGAAAACGAGTGTCACTTCCTCACTGGCAACCAGCATGTTCATGGACTCGTGGTATGCCCTGCTCTGGCTTACTGTGGTGCACAAAGCAGGCCTCTGTCAGTATTGCACTAAGCACAACTACTCAACTAATATTTACATTTCTGAAAGTGACCTTCAAATGTTTTGGACTCCCATCAGCATGGCCGGTGGGCACAGATGGTTTGAGCTATGAGCGCAACAACCTCTAGAGCACACCAGGTTGGAAGAAGCTGTGCAAAGGACATTCCTGCTGAATCACCCACATGTTCTACCTCCCCCTTCTAGAAGCAGAAGCATCAGGTCAGAACTTTGCAACTATAATGGGCCCCGCTGAGTGTCCGATATGTGCATGTCCACTGGTGCATAAGACTTTCCTTATAATCATTTCCTAGCTTCACAAAAGTCCTCACAAATTTATGTCGTATAAACTGCAGAAGCTGGGAGAGCATCGAACACCTCAACCTCTAAAAAGCAGCGTTTCCCAAACTTGGGTCTCCAGCTGTTGTCGGACTACAACTCCCATCATCCCTAGCTAGCAAAGACCAGTGACTGGGGATGATGGGAGTTGTAGTCCAACAACACAGCTGGCGAACCACATTTGGGAAAAGACATTTTGTAGACTTGGAAGGTGCTTACAGATTTTCTTCCTGGCTCTTGACAGTAGTTCTTGGTTGGTTGGGTGGGGGGGGGGAGGGACACACAGCCTAAAATCTGCCCACCCCTGCTCTGCTGGGGAGCAAACAGGCTTGAAGCAACAGGGTTTTAAAACAGGATGGAATCACTGGCACAGAAGTGAAGTCTCTCTTGTTATTTCCTGCCAGAAGGAAACCATTTCCTGGGGCGATACACCATGTACAGCAATCAAGTGCTTGAACTTGCAAACATCAAAGCGAATTCTGTACAAGTAGAAGAGTTCTTTATCTTCTGCAATGGAGATGTTCACACCAAGTATATTTAAACAGATCCCAACATAGACATCTTCAAACTTAATAGGCTTAACATGACCCATCATTTTATAAACCTTTGCAGCCAGTCTGGTGTCGAAGACATAACCAAGTCCACTGAGGTATGGAGGATACCTCCTAAAGGGATATTCCGTGTAAGAAATATAGGTTTTCTTATAAAATCCTCTGTAAGAGAAGGTATTCACTAAAGGGTAGCCGGTAATGAAGTTTTCCGAGGCATTCACATTCAGAAGGAATTTCACTAAGTTGCCCGTGTTGATGAAAACGTCTGAATCTGCCTTCATAACGTATTTAGCACTGGAACAAAACTCCGTCACCCATCTGAAAGCCATGATGGTTTTCAAGGAAAGGTTGTTGTAAGTGTCAATGAAGTCTTGTTGGATGATGTCGCCATAAAGAATGCTTTCATCTTCTATAGATAAGCTTGCGAAGTCGTCGCTTTCTGCTCCTTTGCCCAACAGAAACAGTGTCAACACCTGGTTCCCCCACCAGGATCTTTGAGACCCCCAGGTTACTCGAATGGCCTGCCTTACCTGCACATCCGTAGGCCGGGATGTCACCAAAATGATGAGGAACGGATTGTTGTCTTCACATTTCGATCGCTCGCGTAGCGTAAAGAGGAAGTTCTGCTTATGGATGGGCTCGTAGTCATAGAAATACATCCAGTTGTTATATTCCACCACATTGTTGGAGGGGACGACCATGTACCATGCTGTGAATATGAGTGAGGCAAGGGACAGACCAAAAAAAACTTTTCTCAAGGATGGCAAAGGCATCGGTCCTTGAATCTGAAGAAAGAGAAGCGGGAGTTTTCGATCGCGTTTCCAAAGGATTGTTGAGCTATGGAGAGAAGAGCTGGGCAATAAACACTTTGCTGAAAAAGAAAAACCAGTGAAGAAGAAAATTACTACGTGGAGAACACAGGCGTTCGCATTCTGTATACCTGAACCTTCATACCAGAAGTGATGCTATCAAAGGAAAACAGTTGCTCTCCATTTGTTTTATGGCTTATTAAAGGTAAAGGTACCCCTGCCCGTACGGGCCAGTCACTTAAGGCTTATTAGGAATGCACAAAAATTGCAACTTAGGCAAGTTCACATGTCTTTTGATGAGTGTGGTCCATGTAAGTGGTGAGGCCTGGCATAAGCACATTTATCCCGCTGCACATAAAACAAATGCATACATCATCTCAAGATTCAATAATAAAATTCTGGGACTATAAATGTATCTACAGTGACTGAGCATATGATGTCTCCGTCTTTATCGACTTTCAGGAGAAATGTTAAAACATTCCTGATTTAAAATTTAAATACCCAGGCCTTTGATGGCTGAAATATACAGTGGTACAGACGCTTAAGGTTACAGATGCTTCAGGTTACAGACTCCGCTAACCCGAAGTAGTACCTCGGGTTAAGAACTTTACCTCAGGATGAGAACAGAAATCGTGCGGCGGCAGCAGGAGGCCCCATTAGCTAAAGTGGTACCTCAGGTTAAGAAGAGTTTCAGGTTAAGAACAGACCTCCAGAACGAATTAAGTTCTTATCCTGAGGTACCACTGTACTGGCCACAGCAGCCTTGGAATTAGTGAGAGTGCATGATGGTTTTTAGATATGCTAAACACTTCTAATTGTCTTTAAATGTTTGAGATATGCTTTTATTTCATTTTAAATTGTATTGTTTTAAAACTTTGATGTTTGCTGCCCTGCAGATCAAAATAGAATCTTAAGAGTTGGAAGGGACTCAAGGGTCATCTAGTCCAACCCCCTGAAATGCAGAAATCTCAGCTAAAGCATCCATGACAGATGACCATCCAACCTCTGCTTAAAAACCTCCAAGGAAGGAGAGTCCACAACCCACTGTCAAACAGCTCTTACTGTCCGAAAGTTCCCCCCCCCCGAATATTTAGTCAGAATCTCCTTTCTTGTAACTTGAAGCCATTGGTTCGAGTCTTACCCTCCTGAGCAGGAGAAAACAAGCTTGTTCTGTCTTCCATGTGACAGCCGTTGTGAAATAAAGCTCCTCTTCAGCTCATTTTGCACAATATGGCTTTTTGTCTGGGTCTGCATGCCTTATTTTCCATTACAAAAGTGTTAACTCATTAGAGCTGATGCTTATTGGGACAAAAGTGCAAATACCTTTTGTGAAAAATAAAATAACAGTGGTCCAAATGCTTTTCCATAAAAACACACACACAATTATTACGTGAGATAATTAGCTCTAAAGTCTGTGAGACCAAGAAGATTCCTCCCCCCCCCTCCTTTGGCCACTAGAGGGAACTCTTATTAGCTGAGGTACACCACTGAGACAAATAAATGCAGAAAGCAGAACTAAATATGTTGTTCACTGCTTAGCATGTGCAGTGGAGCAGGGATGAAAAGGATTTCTTGCAAATTCAAGATTTCAATGTATTTAGGGATGTCTTGAGAAACTGAAGAGGGGCACTCACTGGTTGCCCAACCTCTACCAAGGAGTTAGCGCCTTGACTCCAAGAAGAGGGAAAGTGTAGCTGTGTGAAGGGAACAGGAGTCTCCTAAAACTCTCACCGCCTTAATAGACTACAGCTCCTCTCTCTCTCTCTCCTTCTTTTCTCTGAATGCCTGGTTTCATGCACAAGGCGCAACATGGCATCATTATACACTGTGTATTTCTCTGTCCAGCCAGTAACAGGAGGCAGCGTTGGTACGGCTTCATGACAGTATGTGCTGTAATCTAGTAATGCGAAACAACAAGGGGAAGAGATGAAAACTACGGAGCTGCAACGACTCCCTAACATCTAGTCATAGGATCACAGATTTGTAGAACTGGGAGGATTAGCTAGTAAAAAACCCCCCTGCAATGCAGGAATATGCAGCTGTCACATACAAGGATCGAACCGGCAACCTTGGCATTATTAGCATCATACTCTAACTAACTGAGCTAGTCTTGCCCTAAGAAGTTCTTCCTGACATCCTATGCCCTTTTAGGAGGGGGGTATTGGGTTGTTGTTTTTATTTTGATTGTGTATTTTGTGGTTTTATATTTTGATTTTATTCTGTGAACTGCCCTGAGACCTCCGGGTATAGGGCGTTATATTAATAATAATAATAATAATAATAATAATAATAATAATAATTGGCAGGGATGATAGGAGTTGTGGTACGGCAACATCTGGAGGGCCCCATGTTCCTCATCCCTGGTGCAAGCAGCCTTGGGTCTCCAGCTGGTTTTTTTGGACTACAACTCCCAACATCCCTAGCTAGCAGGACCAGGGATGGTGGGAACTGTAGTCCAAAAACAGCTGAGGACCCAAGTCTGGGAAACACTGATCTAGATGGGCAAACTGCCTGACTCTCATTAAAGCAGCCTCCTATGTTCCTGTGTATAATCTGCCTTACAGAGCAGAGATTAGTACATAAACATTACAAAGTGAACAGATGCTACTGCTGGCGAATGGAACATGTGAACAGTCTCTGTGGCTGGTTGCAATACTGCGCTGGGATCAATGTTTCACTGGTCCTTTGTTCCAGTCATGTACAATCATACTTGAAGAACAAGGGAATGATGGGCGATGAAAATTCTTTGGGGGCGGGGGGGGGGGAGAACCTTCCACGTCTACAATCTTAAAATGGTTATAACCCCACTGAATTCCATACCAGGCATTAAAGGCATTTAGCTGGGGGAAATCTGAGGTAAATGAATACAGAGTGGCATTTTAAATTTACAATGTGGTGTACAAATTGAAGATGGGACAAAGTCAAGCAGAGAGCAAATTTACAGTTGTTTTAGTGGAATGTTTTGTGTCTCGACCCCAAACTCCAATTCAAAATTTTCAGCTCTCAATCAAAATTTTCACCTCTCTCTCTCTCTTTCAGGTATGAGGTTTTTATTAAAGTTTTTCAGAATACAGTGGTACCTCAGGTTAAGTACTTAATTCGTTCCGGAGGTCCGTTCTTAACCTGAAACTGTTCTTAACCTGAAGCACCACTTTAGCTAATGGGGCCTCCTGCTGCTGCTGCTGCGCCGCCGGAGCACGATTTCTGTTCTCATCCTGAAGCAAAGTTCTTAACCCTAGGTAATATTTCCGGGTTAGCGGAGTCTCTAACCTGAAGCGTATGTAACCTGAAGCGAATGTAACCTGAGGTACCACTGTACAATAAAATAGCAGCTACAAAAAATATGAACAGAATAAGTAGGATACGGAGTCCTCTCTTAAAAAATAATTCTTAGCCCTTAACATCCGCAGACAAAATTCACTCATCCCAGCTCTCACCTGGGATCTTTCCTTTCTCCTCGCAGCTTCTCACCCTGGGAGAATGACATTTCTCTGTCTTTCACCCAGGGTTCTCCATCAACCATCTACAACCCCCAATTTCTACTCTCTCTTTTTTGAAAAACATGAATATTATTTGGCAATCAGTTTGCAGGCATTCACGCTTCACATCCTATGCCTCTCTCAGAAAGTAAAACCACCACCAACACTGCCTACTTTCAGAAGAAGGAATTTGCTGCCCTCTGCTGAAGTTACACTAAACTGTAGGGAAGCAGCCGCAGTTCTAAAATCAGAGAGTTGTTTTACAAGGTTCTTGAGTCAACCATTTCCTCCCTGATGTTCAGGCTTTCAGTGCTAGTGCTTATGTAGGCAAATGAACATCCCCTGAGGGAAACAGCAGGTTTGTAGGTGTAGGAAAGAAGGGTTAGGGAGTACGAAAGAAGGGTTAGGGAGTATGAAAGAAGGGTTAGGGAGTACAGTGGTACCTCGGGTTACAGACGCTTCAGGTTACAGACGCTTCAGGTTACAGACTCCGCTAACCCAGAAATAGTACCTCGGGTTAAGAACTTTGCCCCAGGATGAGAACAGAAATCGTGCTCCGGTGGCGCAGCAGCAGCAGCTGGAGGCTCCATTAGCTAATGTGGTACCTTAAGTTAAGAACAGTTTCAGGTTAAGAATGGACCTCCAGAACGAATTAAGTTCTTAACCTGAGGTACCACTGTACAAAAAAAGGGTTAGGGAATACAAAAGAAGGGTTAGGGTGACCAAAACAAAAACCCATTAAGGGGAAACCCCCAAAATGCCCCACTGAGGACTGAGCATGCTGAGGGTCACAAAACACTGCTTTTTGCAGGTGTGTGGGGGGGGAATGCACAACTAGATATGGAAGGAATGGAGTACAGGGAGTGAAGCACTCCACACTGCAACATTTTGTTGCTGATTCAACTTGTTTTTAGCTACAGCTGCGTACACATTACCTACCTAAAACACAGTAAGGTAGTTCTCCCCCACTGTGTGGCTTCTGTTCTCAAAGCAAAGCAAAGCTGTTTTGAGGAGAAATACCTCAAAAAGCAGTATTTCTCAAGAAAATACAGGATAGTTGTAGACTGTGGCTAATATTGTGTGCGCATGGCTTAACAAACCAGTGGTGGGAGCACTCTTGATGCAGGGGGGGAAATCACAGGTTGTTTTTTATTTGCAGTGGTTCTTCCTGCCCTTGATGGGTACACAGCTTGGGGGTTCATTTGGATCCAATGCTGTTGGTTGAGGCTCAGGTGGCCTCAGTGGCACAGAACGCCTTCCATCAGCTTTGGCTGGTGGTCCAGCTACGCCCCTATCTGGACATGGATAGCCTAACTTCTATCATCTACACTCTGGTAATCTCTATGTTAGATTACTACAATGCATTACATGTGGGGCTGCCTCTGAAGACAGCCTGGAAACATCAGCTGGTGCAGAATTCAGTGGCCAAGTTGCTCACTGGGGCAAGAAGCTCCTTGAGCATATAATGCCAATCTTGGCCTGACTGCTTGGCTGCCCATTAATTTATGGGCCCAATTCAAAGTGCTGGTTTTGACCTATAAAGCCTTAAATGGCTCAGGACCGCAATAACTCAAGGATCATTTCTCGCTGAATATGAACCGACCCACACCCTGCAATCATCATCTGAGGCCCTTCTTTGTGTGCTTCTTCGACAAGAAGTCTGGAGGGCGGCAACAAAATGTTAGCTTTTGCTTGTTTATTTATCCTCCTCATTGTTGGAGATTTGTTTGTAGTTCTCTTTGCTGGTTGAATCTATTTGCCTTAGGAGGAGCAGCATCAGAGGCCTCCCATCAAGTTCCAGCAGACTGGAAAGAGCTTTTTCAGTTCTGGCCCTGTATCTCTCGAACTCTCTGTTGAAGGAAATGTGGCCCCCCACTTTTGCTAGCTCTTAAAAAGGACTTTTAAACTGTTTTGGTTTCAATTTGCATTTTACTAAAAAGTGTTGTGCTAGTTTTTAAACTGCAGCTGTTTTAGCTTCCTAATTGATTTTTTAATATGCATTTTTTAAAAAGTTGTTTTATATTGTTTTCATTATGTTTTGTAAGCTGACTTTAGAGAGCTTCCCCCCCCCCAAAGGCAGCATATACATTCCTTAATAAAACTTGAATCTGCATAACTGCACTCATCTCTTTATTCTTTCCTCTCCATTCCCTTCTCCTGCTGTCTCCCACAGTTAGAAGTTAGACTGTAAGCTCCCTGGGGATAGGACCTCTTTTGCTTTTCTTAAATTACTCTGAACATGTGATGCGCACTGATAGGACATAATAAATATCACAGAAATGCTTCCCCCCCCCTTCAAGCTGCGATGTAAAGTGGAACATTGTCCAAAACGGAAAATGACCCAGTGCTTCCTTTTCAAGTGATGAAACCCCTGGAAAAAGATGAAAAATACCACACGTTTGGTAAGTTTAAAAATTGTTTACTTACCAATGCTTCAAAGGTCATATTCATGTGCTTCAGAAAGTTGCACAGGCAGTAAACCCTGGCTTAGCTACAAAGCAGGGCAGGTTCCTAAATTATTGGTATAGGAACTCAAGAGAGGCTGGCGGGAGCCATGTGGTCTAAGCTGGAGCAACCAGTTCAAACCTCTTCACACATTGAACTTCTTAGGTAGACTGCGGGGGAACATAGGCTTGATTACCTATTTCCTCCCAAGATAAGGAGAGTGCCTGGTAGGACAGCTTACTCCATGGCAGGCATAGGCAAACTCTGGCCCTCCAGAAATTTAGGACTACAATTCCCATCATCCCTGACCACCAGTCCTGTTAGCTAGGGATGGTAGGAATTGTAGTCCCAAACATCAGGAGGGCCGGAGTTTGCCTATGCCTGCTCTATGGTATTAACCCCTTCATGCAATAATAAGACTCAACCAACAAGTTATATGAGGCTGGTTATCCCACAAAGAGAAGACCACGAAGATTCATTGAAGTCTGAAAAAAGGAATTCAACTGGCAGAAGAGTATCCCAGCAAAATCTAAAGAAGCAACATGTGTCTCCAGCACTCACCTTTTTTCTATTTGTGCTTGTTACAGAATCCTTAGCCTGAGTCCTTGGTGTGTGGGTGTGAATTAAGGACTAGTCTGCCAAGGCAGGCTAATTATTTCACTCCAGTTTCTACTCCCCATTTCCAGGGTGACTCCTCATTAAGTTGAAAATGCCCTTGCAGTAACATTAGTTTAGCAAATTAAGTTTTTAATTTTCATATGTGACATAGTTGTTTACCCTGGTATCTACGCATTCCCTTTTGCAAAGAGAAGATCCTGTATATTTCAGGCCTGATCAACTTTGACACACACGAAAAAGCTGTTGTTTGAAGTTCAATATCCAGTTCTGCCCCCAAAGTGGGTCTGTGATTGGGGGTGCAGGTGGGGGAGAGGAGGAACCAGGAAGGCCAGGCCAGGAAGCAAAGAACATTGTCTCCTAATAAGAACCAATATCCTAAGAGAACTTTCAGAGCAGCCCTTTCCCACCTTCAGAAGTGAGGGAGACCAGGCCAGGGAGCATGCCCCATTGGCCCCAGCCAGTCTGAGAGGATTCTGTCACTCTATACTTTATATAACTTATTTGTTTTAGTATTTTTAAATTGTTAACTGCCTTGGGTGCCTTGGCAGAAAGGCAGTACAGTGTTACCTTGGTTTGCATACGTTTTAGATTACAAACACGTCAAACCCGGAAGTGCGTGTCCCGGTTTGCAACCTTTTTTTGGATTACAGCCCATTTTTTGGGGATTACGAACAAATTTTGGGAGGCCCCATTGATGAAAGCGCACCTTGGGCTACAACCTGTTTTGGTTTACAAACGGACCTCCGGAACGGATGATGGTTGTAAACCAAGGTACCGCTGTATACAAATGCAATAAATGACATAAAAAGTTGAATATTATGGGACTTCTGGTTCAGGAGGCCCATTGTTAGTAAGCTAGAGAAGAGCATGGAGTTCCTGTTCTCAAACAAATAAAAGGAGATTGATTAATTTAGGTAATGGGTTACCAGGTGTCTGGAGAAAGGTCAGCATTGCCTGTTCCTGTGCCTTTAATAGCAACTTGATCTGCAAAAATCTGCAAGTTTGTGGCATGGAGACAAACCCTAAGACCTGGTAACCTCTGCAAGAACAAGATGCTCATAAAAGCACAGGGAAAGGGCTAATGCTTGCTACCAAAGTATGTCATATGCAGAAAATTCTGTCTGGTGCATTGAACAGAAGGAGATATTAAAGGAAATGGGGTCAGGTGAATTTGGTTGAGAGAAAGAAAGAGATGGGTTTCTTCAAGTCTGTGCAGAAATGCCTGCAGATAATGGAGGACAGGAAGCAATAATGTTTTAACTTGAAGAGACAAGTGAAGCCAAGCTGGGATAAAACATAAACCTTGGATATGAACCGCAACAAATCTTTGCTTCATCACATGAATCCAAAGTGGTTAATTTAGAATGAGTCGCGCTAAGCTTTTCCCCAAAGCACAGGCTATAGAACCTGAACCAACTGCATTGTTAGGACTATAATGAATGACATCTGAATCTATTATCTGTCCCTGGCATGAGAGGAAATGTGATCCTTGGGCATGGAGGAAACTAGACAGCAGCAAAAGCTTTGCACTGTTTTCCACACCACACCATCTAAGACTTCATCCCTGCCAAGTTAAAGTGCTGGAATGACTCATGACATAACTGAAGTCAGGACAGCACACCTTAAAATAAAACTAATAAAACTTAAAATCAAACTAAGAAAAAGTAGCCAGCAAAGTGGCTTCCTGCTGGATGGGACTGATGACACTGGAGTCCATCAAGAAGTTACTGGACTACTCCCATCATCCCTGACCCTTGGGCGTGCTGGCTGGGGCCAGTCCACCACCTGGAGTTGCAGTCCACCACCTGGAGGCCAACAGATCCCCATTCCTGTACCACACTATTCCTGCAGAAATAGAGCCAGCACGGCTTGACCATCTGGATCATTGCACACAGTTCAGATCCTGAAATCTAATACAGTACAGTATCTGCAAATGCTTTCCAAGATGGGGAATGTTTTGTTCAGATTTAGGGCGGTGTAGGTGGTTCCCCCACACAGGGTGCCAATCGAGCCGAGGGGGTGCAAAATAGAGAAGGCCCATTATTGAGAAGATCCATTTTGCCACTCAGAGAGCCCCATATTGTGAAATATTGCCAAAGGTTTTGTGTGGATGTTGTACTGTTTGTTTGCTTACCATTTTAAGAGGCAGCTTGACCTCAGTACTATATACTGTACACACTTTCAGTTTCAAACTCTATTTGCATACTCATCCCGACCCTTAACCATTTTGAGCCACTTCCCATTTTCCACTGATGAGCCGTCCCTTCCTTATCTCCCTCCACGTGGCCATCTGTCATGGATGCGTCCGTTGAGGATCCTGCATTGCACGTGGTTGGACGGTCGCCCTACAAATCCACAGACTGCAACCCAGCCCCGTCCATCCTCCGGGGGCTCTCCTTGTCCCGATTTTTCCTCTTATCTGCGCAGGGCAGATCGTAGGGCGTGGCTGAGCTTTGGTGACCGCGGATCACCAATTCACTCCTGCAAATGCTTGTTTAATGAACTTCTTATGCTCTGGAAATCCATCACCTTGCTTCCCAGTGCCATTCGATGTTCCCCTGTCTATAAATCTGACCGGTAAGCTGCCGCTCATCCAGGCACCCGACGGTGCGTACACAAAATCACGTTATGTCTTTAAGGCGCCGCCGCGAGACTCCCCCTGTTGTTTCCATGCTTGTTTGGGTTTCAGAGAGCGGCAGCCAAAGGCAAGGAGCCTTGTCCTCGTTTCCAATCGCTCGGGATAACAGAAAAATGCGGATTTCATGAGCTACCCTACCCCCACCCCGAAAGACGACTGGAAGCAGCATAAAACGCCCTCCCCCATCTTTCCCCCACCCACGTCTCCTTTCTCACCGCCAACCTCTCCGAAAGTTCCGCCGGCTCGCTTCTGCTTTCCGGGCCCGGATCCCGCTCACTCCAGCCGGTCTGCAGCAAAACCCAGATGGCAATCGCGCCTCCTTTCCGGCCGGCGATGGCTTCCCGGAGAAAGAAGAAAGAGACGCAAGCGAGTCAGACATGTGCAAGTTCCCGGCGAGCGACCCCTGTGCTTGCAGGCCGGATTTCCTGATCGCTTCGCGTAGCAGCCGCAGTTTCTCGGCAAGTGAATCGGGGAAAGTTTCTTTGTTTTGGTTGTTTGTTAAAGGGGAAAGGCAGAAGTTCGTGATCGTTCAAACTCGTGCTTTCTTTCGTAGGCAATGGAAAGTGGAGACGGGGTGGGGGTGGGGTGGCGGAATCAAATGCAATCGCTGTGCGACTCTTAAAAAAAATTGCGCTTCAAACGCTTCTTGCGCTAGGAGGGGAGAAATAACCGAGAGGCTCAAGTCGTACCAGAAGCTGAGCTAGCAAGGAAAGCAAAGTCCTTCAAGGCAGCCTTTTATATAACTGGGTGTTTCTCTCCCGGCTACTCCATTTTTTATCCCTCCCACTTGATTTACGGGTCTCTTGCTGTCAGCATTCTTTGCGTGGGTACAGAACATGTTCATTCCTTATCTAGAGTTGTTAGAAAGTGCAAGGTGTGTCATGTTTTATGTAGAACTTTTAGGTTGGGGTTGGGGGTTTTTTTTGTACTTTAACGAGTTGGTTACTCCAGTTCTCTCAATGCATCTCAGTGCCTCCCTTTGGCTGGCGTCATTGTGGCTACATAAGCAGCAACAGCACTCGGAGAACTGAATCAGAATATAGGATGAAGACGAACTCAGTAAGAGTAGCGGGATACTTTAGCATATAACTGATTCCTAAATATTAGGTTTTATGTATTTATTTTTCAATTATGTTTCGTTATGTTTCAACGTTTTTAACATATACAGCCAAAACACTGTACAGTGGTACCTCAGGTTACATACGCTTCAGGTTACAGACTCCGCTAACCCAGAAATAGTGCTTCAGGTTAAGAACTTTGCTTCAGGATGAGAACAGAAATTGTGCTCCGGCAGCGCGGCGGCAGTGGGAGGCCCCATTAGCTAAAGTGGTGCTTCAGGTTAAGAACAGTTTCAGGTTAAGAACGGACCTAAGGAATGAATTAAGTACTTAACCCGAGGTACCACTGTACTGTATTTACAACATCCGGGTATTTACAACAGATTGGTCATGGATGCTTTAGCTGAGATTCCTGCATTGCAGGGTGTTGGACTAGATCAGGGGTCCTCGACTTGGCCCTCCATATGTTTTGAGACTACAATTCCCATCATTCCTGACCAGTGGTCCTGCTAGCTAGGGATTATGGGAGTTGTAGGCCAAAAACATCTGGAGGGCCGAGGTTGAGGAAGCCTGGACTAGATGACCCTTGGGTCCCTTCCAACTCTCCGTTTCTATTAACACAATTTCGTCTTTTCTCTTATTTTTGTCGACTTCCCACTCCCCTTTTTCCAGGGAGCTGTTTTTTTCTCTCCTTCTGCTGCACCCTATCAGATTGTATCTATTTTGATATGTACCACTAATGTGCCAAAACAGCTTCTAAGCCATTTGCAGCTATAACACAGTAAGAATTTGAACAGGAACATTTAAACATCCTTTAATCAGAACATACTGTTGCCTTCCTCTCCAAGCGGTGCAAGATTCCAGGGGTTTCAGACGCAGACCCAGGGTTTATGTTTCCCTTTGGAATGAGGCACAGCGGAGTCTCTGGTGTCTGTATGATAGGGTTTATTTACACATATTTACAACCTGAGCCTGCAATGGAGGGTTCACAGTACTGACCTGCCAAAGGGGTCTTGTTTCTCCCATAGCCTCAGCCTTGGATTTAATTAGAAATCAGTAATTGCTCCCCAACTTGCTGCTTTACTTCTGGCCCACATCGCTGCAAGTCAAATCTAAACTGTGGTTTTGTCCTCCTAACTGGTGCCACCTCTCTGTTACACACTGATAATCATCAGGCCATGGAACAAACCGTCACGGTTTCTGATGTGATCACGGAATGTCCCTCTTTTCCTTGTTGTTGTTTAGTCGTGTCCGACTCTTCATGACCCCATGGACCAGAGCACGCCAGGCGCTCCTGTCTTCCACTGCCTCCCACAGTTTGGTCAAACTCATGTTAGTAGCTTCGAGAACATTGTCCAACCATCTCGTCCTCTGTCGTGCCCTTCTCCTTGTGCCCTCAATCTTTCCCAACATCAAGGTCTTTTCCAGTGAGTCTTCTCATGAGGTGGCCAAAGTATTGGAGCCTCAACTTCAAGATCTGTCCTTCCAGTGAGCACTCAGGGCTGATTTCCTTCAGAATGGATAGGTTTGATCTTCTTGCAGTCCATGGGACTCTCAAGAGTCTCCTCCAGCACCATAATTCAAAAGCATCAATTCTTCAGCAATCAGCCTTATTTATGGTCCAGCTCTCACATCCATACATCACTACTTTAACTATACGGACCTTTGTTGGCAAGGTGATGTCTCTGCTTTTTAAGATGCAGTCTAGGTTTGTCATTGCTTTTCTCCCAAGAGGCAGGCATCTTTTAATTTTGTGACTGCTGTCACCATCTGCAGTGATGGAGCCCAAGAAAGTAAAATCTCTCACTGCCTCCATTTCTTCCCCTTCTATTTACCAGGAGGTGATAGGACCAGTGGCCATGATCTTAGGGGTTTTTTTATGTTGAGCTTCAGACCGTATTTTGCACTCTCCTCTTTCGCCCTCATTAAGAGGTTCTTTACTTCCTCCTCACTTTCTGCCAAGATGTGAAGGAAATAAGTAGCTATCCTATCTTTAAAAGACATCTGAAGGCAGCCCTGTTCAAGGAAGTTTTTAATATTTAACGCTGTATTGTTAATACTTTATTGGGAGCCGCCCAGAGTGTTTGTTGTGGGGGAGGAAGGGAAAGAAGAATGTTAGCCGCTTTGAGACTCCTTAAAAGGGAGTGAAAGGCGGGATATCAAATCCAAACTCTTCTTCTTATTATTATTATCAAAGTTGTGTCATATTTTCCTTAGAATTTCCCTAGTTTCATCAGAGAAATGTTGGAGGGTATGGAGTTATGCAATCCCCAAGCCAAGGGGATAAGTAACTAAGCAACTTTCAGAAGACATCTGAAGGCAGCTCTGTATAGGGAAGTTTTTAAAATGTTTTATTATGTTTTTATATATGTCAGAAGCTGCCCAGAGTGGCTGGGGCAACCCAGTCAGATGGGCAATGTATAAATATTATTATTTATTATGTAATATTATTATTAATTTTATTGAATAGGTTGTCCCTGTTTTCATGAGCGAAATGTTGGAGGGTATTCTCACTGTGTAAGAAGAAGCACAATCTATGAATAGGGAAGAGACCTTTAGGCCCTTGGACAGACATTCTAAGTTCAGTTATATTCCAGTGTGCTCCTCCTTCTCAATCCCATTTTCCTGTACTGTACATCATCTGTTGTAGGTTGTAAGTCAAAGGGCATGGCAGGGCCTGCCTGCTTATGAGACACAGTGAGGCAGGCAACTCTGGCAGCAGATTTGAGCTCTTTTTGCTCCCTTTCCTCCTTCCGCACACTGTGGGTCTCTGAAGGAGGAGGCGGTGGTGGCAGGGTGTGTGTGGTTTATTGTTTTGCCTCAAATGACAAAATTTACTGGGTCTGCCATGGGCAGGGACTGTCTTATTACTGAATTTTGTAAGTGTGACATATTTTGGGGAGACCTGTGAGCTTTTGAGCCCTGTGTTGGAGCCAGGATGGATAGGTAGACTCCTGAGTAAAAGCCAGGAGGATGAGAGCGATATTGAGTGGGAAGGGGAGCTAGAAGATAGTAGCATCCATACTCTATTATGGTATTGATATCAGTATGTATGTATCAGTTACAGATAGGTAGCCGTGTTGGTCTGCCATAGTCAAAACAAAAAAAATTCCTTCCCGTAGCACCTTAAAGACCAACTAAGTTAGTTCTTGGTATGAGCTTTCGTGTGCATGCAGGTATCTGAAGAAGTGTGCATGCACACGAAAGCTCATACCAAGAACTAACTTAGTTGGTCTTTAAGGTGCTACTGGAAGGAATTTTTTTTGTTTTGAGTATGTATGTATGTATGTATGCATGTATGTATTTTTTCATGTTCTTTTTAAATATATTCTTATTAGTTTTCTTAGTTAACAAACACACACAAGAAATTAACAAAAATGATAAAATAATAGCAAAAACATCCATACATCCATAAATCCATACGTTCTTACAAAAGAACTTAATGCCACAATGTTCTTAATTCCCAATTCTTTATCTTCCCCAATAGACTTCCGTCTTCCTCAAAGCGGGTCTGTCTTATCTGTTCAATAAACTGCTTCTTTAATCATTTCATCATTTATTCTGTTATCTGAATACTATACATATTATCCATATTGTGGTGTGCGAAGATTAATCAAAGCATGTCCAGGTTTTAACTTGAGGGCACTTTTTTTTTAATATTATTTATAAATTTCCTGCTCCTTTTTGAACTTTAGGTTTGGTTATCTCCTAATTGTCTCCATCATTTTTGCCAGTTCAAGATATTCAAATAATTTATCCTGCCATTCCTCTTTTGTTGGTACTAATTCTCCATTCCAATTTCTGGCAATTACTATTCTTGTTGCTGTTGTAGCATATAAGAATATTCTCTTTTTTCATTTGGAATATCTGAATCTAAAATGCCTAAGAGGAAGGCTTCTAGTTTCTTTATGAAAGTTTGCTTAAACATTTTTTTCAATTCCTCATATATAACATCCCAAAAATTCTTAATTTTTTTGCAACCCCACCACATATGAAACAGTGTCCTGTCTGCCTGTTTACACCTCTAGCACATATTAGATCTCATTTTATACATTTTGGATAGCTTCCTGGGAGTTATATACCACCTGTAAAACATCTTCAAAATATTTTCTTTTAGTGTATAACAGGCCATAAATTTCCATTCTTTATTCCATAATCTTTCCCATGCTGATAGTTGGATATTTTCACCAAAATATTTTGCCAACTTAATCAAATCAGTTTATATTTATTACCCTTGGATTGATTCCTACTCATTTTTTGTATATTTCTGTAATACGTGTGTTTTTAAAATTTGCTGTACACTGCTTAAGATTTATTTTGCATATTCAGCAGTACAGAGGTGGTCTAAAATAAAATTAAAACAATAATAAATTCCGGGAACCTTTATCGGGCAAAGAGTGGGCTACAGTATTAAAAATTATGTTGATCAGGTTTGTGGTGGTTATTGACGTAATGGGAGTTGTATTCATTCAGATATTTAAAAATCAGGCACGGTGCATGATGCAAACTTGATTAGATTATTGTGTAGCCAAATTTTAAATCTTAATGCCTTATTTTCATTTGTTGGGGGCCTATGTCTCATCATAATTATGGCCTGATGGGACAAGTTGCATTTATAATTTTACAAGATCACCTCGTGCCACAGGTTTGTTCAAGGAGAATACAAGTAGCAGAGTTTGTAAGCGACAGATCACAAAATGTAATTTTGGACTTTGATCTGAGAGACATATGATATCTTTATTGTCATTGTCCCATGCAGAACAATGAAATTGAAAAACTACATAAAACTACATAAAAACATGGTTCAGTTGATAGCTTGCTTGCCAAGATGGCCTTGAACAAATACTTCAGCCTATAAAGTTTTCTTTATCTGAAATAGGACTTTTAGGAGGAGTACCGGAACAGATCGGTATCAATGCTCATTGTCATTTAATTGCCTCATAAACAAATCAGGAAGGAAAATTCTCAATGAAGATTAGTCATAGTCTAACCACTGCATAGATTTGTACAAGCAAATCAGGATGAATGCTCAGTAAACTGGTCATCTGGAACAGTCCATAGAGGAATGCCGGTTGAGGCCTCACAGGATATTGAGATTAGGAAGTGTTATTACCCTTCTTGAGCCTCAGTGTTAAGAAATAGCACTATTACTTGCAGCTATTCTTCTTTACTAGCTGTTTTACCCTTCTTCCATTTGATTATGGAGGTGCTTTATTGTTGGTTTAACAAATCACTTGTATGTATGTATGGTTGCGTGTCATCTTTAGAAATAATATTACAGTTGTACCTCGGTTTATGAACTTAATCCATTCTGGAAGTTCTGGCAGGTGCATCCAGAATCTACAATAAATCTGGCCTTGGCCTTTGGAGCAGCGTTTCCAGCAAGCAAAACCTTGTTTTCCACCAGCGTGGGCTTTTGCTGCTTGCCCTCCTGCTCCTGACCATCAAACATGCCTTCGGCTTTTGGAGAAGCAGTGCCAGCAAACAAAGCCTTGTTTTTCCCTGGCTTGGGCTTTCACCCCCCCCCCTTCTGCTTCGGGCCATCTGCAGGCATCTGTCTCTGTTTACCTCTGGCCTTCCAGTATCTGTGAGGATGACCTTGGCTCCCATGAGAAACAGCTCTCAGCTGCCGACTCCTTGGCTCCCCCTGGAGACTGGAATGCTGCCTGGGATGACATCATAGTCAGCGCCCCCTGCAGCTTGCAACCGGTGCCCTCGGCATCCCTGCAAACACTCTCATTCTGGGAAACAGCCAGGACCTCCGATGCAGTCAAACTCGGGGCTGGGATGACTGGCAGATGAGCTACTTTCAAAGCATTCCACATCTGACGTGCAGTTGTGTTGCCAGCTAGCGTAGCAATATCCTCCAGAGAGACGGATAAGACAATTACGTCTATGGCCCTTGAATCTTGGGTCTTCCATCTATCTGTCAGAGGAACTGGAGGGGTTTCACACACAGTATGCCACACTCCAAACTGACGAAGCAAGCTCTCACAGCAACTTGCCCAAGTCTCATAATTGTGCCGATTTAACTTTGGGCACTCAGCAGCTTCAGAGGCTTGGAAAAACTCCATTCCAGCTCTTTACTTGAGACGTGAGTCTTTTTCACTTCAGAGACTCCTTATCTTGGCTCCCATTAATCACGAAGCCTGCTTGGCTCGGCTCCCAGGCCAATTAGGCCAGCCGGACATCAGAGTCTCTTGCCGCGGCAAACAGAAAAGCCTTATTTGCTTTCGTTTTTCCCACATACCTCAACACAGTCCTTCGCAGCCTTACTCTCCTGTAAGTGCCGTGAATCTGGGCCCATAACCTGTTGTTGGGATACTGCTAGGGAGATAAAGCCCATCATGGCCCCCACGTCGCCTCTGGACGATCCATCGATCTCCCGTAGATACAGTATCAGCAATTAGCGACACAAGCTCCAGAAAATAGCTTGCCACATTCCAGAGCTGATGCACGCTCTATCAGCAGAATTCGCACAGCGAAAGATGCACGCAGGAGAGCATTATTTAGAAGTTTATTCAGCGTTGGTCAGAACAAAGAAAAAACATGACTGCCTGCTTGCGTGTTCAGGCACAGAGAGAGAAAAAAAAGCATAGACACAACAGAAACATCCTGTGAACAGGAAATACGCAGGCTGTGACACAAACACCCTGCTCCCTTTTAAGGTAGAACGGAAATATCCTAACAATTTCCTCCCTCCCTCCATACTTCAGGTGTTCTAAGTATGTGCATATGTATGTATTTATTTAATATCCCCCCCCCCCGGGAGCTCAGGGTGCTCTCTCCTCATTTAATCCCCACAACAACCCTTTGAGGTAGGTAAGGCTGAAAGGCAGTGACTGACCCAAAGTCACCCAGTGAGCTTCATGGCCCAATGGGGATTCGAACCCTGGTCTTCCAGCCCAGCCCTCTAACCACTGTCCTGTATCCCCTGTATTTTAAGTGTACAATTATTATAATACTCCAACTTACTGATAATAAACTATAACAAATTCTAAAATAGTGGGGAAATGCATCTGGGGAGCTGACTTAATGACGATACTGGTTCTACCCAGTCAGAGCTGTGCACAACCAACTACAAATTCGCAGGAATGGTTACCTTGAGCTCAAGCTGGGAAACAAGAAGTAACTTTAAGCAAAACCCGGTGGCGATGCTTCTACAGTGAGCTCACTGCTCAAGTGCTACATACCTGTTCTCACATTTCCCTTGGTGACCTATTTTTTATCATTTTTGATAACAACAAATGATTTTGCACCAGCAGGCTGAAGTCTGCCAGTTTTAGCTTTTAGTCCTTACATCTCTAAAAACAGATGTTGTAGGAATAGTTTTAAAACTGGGTAATTCTAAGCCGGTCTGCAAAAGTCAGGAAGCTCTTGGTTTGCTTACCCTTGATAGAGGTGACGGATCCTCAGCAAAGCCCTCCAGCTCTCCCAAGTGAACTGTCTTGTTTTGGTTATTTGCTGCTGTCTTGCTTCACCCTGCTTTCCGATAGCTTCCTGACCTATGACCACTTGGGTATCAGTCCTCCTCTCTCACAGATCTCTTGGAGAACAAGGGGCAAAGGGCAGTGATAGGTTATTCTGTTTAACTGTTTAAACATGCCTGATAAATGCAGCTGTTTAAGGTGTGGGGGGTCTGGCTTTCTCAACTCAAGGGCCACATTCTCTTCTGGGGGCCACATGTTAGTGCTGAGCAAGACCAGTAATCTGGCTGCTGTGTTTCAGACCAGTTGCAGCTTCTGAGTCATTTTCAGGGGAGTCCCATGGGACAGCTCAATGGCGCCGTTGGGCCCTTACTTCACTGAAATATAGTGCACCCACCTCTTCCACAAATTCCCACAAACTACCCCAGATTATCTTGTGGGGGACTTGCGTGAGGGAAAACTTAATAATTTGGAGTCTCAGGCAGGATTTGTTCAAAAAACCCAATAAAGAATTTATTTAACAAAGGAAGGTTATGACACAAGTGGGCAGTGGCGTAGCGTGGGTTGTCAGCACCCGGGGCAAGGCAAGTAATTTGCATCCCCTAACCCGTGGATTTGTGCCCCCTAATCCGTGGATTTGCGCCCCCTAACCCCCAGATGTTGCGCCCAGTGCGGCCGCCCCCCCTGCACCCCCCACGCTACGCCACTGCAAGTGGGTGAAACAGGATACTTCAGATTATGATGTTATTTCACTTCAATGCTTTCTCAGATGTTGCACAGCTGTTGCCACTTAATACTTTGGTTCTTAAACAATACTTTGGTTCTTAAACACGGTGGTATTGTCTGTCAGTTACACACCCCTTAGACAACCCTACTCCTGAGGTACTCCAAGTAACAGACCCAAGGGATCACCACACCCCTCTTAACTGGTTTGGGAGTCTTCTCTTTTTGTAGCAGAATCTCTCCCCTCCTGACTGGAAAGAGACCTAAGTAGACTGTCTCTTTAAAGCTTCTACTTCTCCTGGCTCAGCCTCAGCCTCCCAGTTAATTCCCGGCCTAATTACTCTTACAGGACACCACACACTGTCTATCACACTAAACTCAGAGACTCCTTTCTCTATCTTGTGATATTTTCCTCATAGTGGATGTTTCTACCCAGAACTAACTCTCTCCTCTCTGTCTCTCCAAATCTAACTGTCTCTCCAAATCCTCTCCTTCTCAAACCACACCCTCCTCTGGAACCTTGGCCAATTCTCGGTAGTGGCACCTGCCCTGTGGAACGCCCTCCCAGCAGATGTCAAGGCAATAAAGAACTATTTTAGTTTTAAAAGACAATTGTTTAGGGAAGTTTTTAATGTCTAACACTATGTTCTTTTTAAATTCGGTTGGAAGCCGCCCAGAGTGGCTGGGGAAACCCAGCCAAATGGATGGGGTATAAATAATAAATAATAATAATAATAATAATAATAATAATAATAATAATAATAATAATAATATTACATTAACCATTTGCTGGCAGGGAAAAAGAAAACACTTGGGGACTCAACCTGCCCAGCAAAACCAAACTTTTCCATCACACCCCACATGTAGAGCACATTGCAATAATCCAATCTGGAGGTTACCAGTGAATGGAATACAGCAGCCAAGTTACCTCTGTCCCAAAGAGAGAACCTTTGGCCTCCGGGCCTGAGGTTCACCATCCCTGGTTTGAGTGGCATGAGCAAAGTCTAAGAAAGTTACAGGGTTAGTGGCTGATTAAGAGCATGCATTACAAAACTACACCCACCAACACAGTAAGAGAGACAAATACCCCAGAACACAAGAATATGGTCATTATGTGGACCTGAGTTGTGACACTGGTCAACCTTTGGCTTATGTGACTGTTCAATTAAACTCCACCCTCCAGCTAGGCAGCTAAGGTTATATTTTAATCACATTCTGTTTGCACAGTGCAACAGCGATAAAGTCGGAGAACAAATGCATAAATGTTCTTATTCTTTTCACATAGCGCAAGCCTGGCCTTCTGTTTCTTCTTCCTTTGCTCACTGGAGAAACAAAGAAAGGCAGACGCGGCAAAAATGATAATCGTCAACTGAACGAAACAGCTTTTGAGAAAGAAGAAGCAACAAGGTACTGTAGAGAGAATGGGCCTTGCAAACTCTAAGCAGTTTAAACAAGCCCAGATTCTAATGCTTGGGCTTGATTCAGCAGGGAAATCCACCCTCTTGTATAAGCTGAAATTTAATGATGTCTTCCAAACTTTGCCAACCATTGGTTTCAATGTGGAGATGCTTGAAACAGGGAAAGACATTGCCTTAACCGTCTGGGATGTTGGGGGCCAACACCAAATGAGGCCTGCTTGGAGCAACTACTTGGAGGACGTGGATAGCCTGGTCTATGTTGTGGACAGCACAGACAACCAGCGGTTGGAAGAGTCCAAGAAAGAATTGGAGCTTCTTTTGCGGAATGAGAGGATTAAGAACGTTCCTGTGGTTGTGCTAGCAAACAAACAGGATCTTCCTGGAGCTCTGAGTGCTGAGGAAATAACCAGGAGGCTGAACATGAAAAAGCACTGCCACGACCGAAACTGGTACGTACAACCCTGTTGTGCAATTACAGGTGAGGGCTTATCAGAAGGGTTTCGTAAAGTGACGTCCTTTGCAAAATCCTGCATGAAATCTAAACAAGAAGCTTTTGCTCTTTTCAAGCAAGATTAACATACTCTATTCTGATGCAAGGGAGAACAGCCATGCAAAGCTGACTGGGACAGAAAGTTAATGGAATATCTGGTGCTCCTTTTCGGACTTTTCTAAGATAGAACATATTTATCCCAAGCCAGTTTACTGTTTTCAGAGATACTATTTTGCTGCATTTTAATGAATAAATGCAATCCCCAACTTCATTGATGATGAAACGGCATAAAACTGGACTGGAATGTTCTTGAAATTTTAAATATTTGGTACCCATAATAAGAGTGGTATAACTGCCAAAGAAAACTATGCAACAGTTGACTGGAGAAAGTTTGAATGCAGTCAGAGTTCCCGTACCCGCATGTTTTTAGCCTTGTTTCAGTGTGTATATAGTTAACCTATTCTGCTTCCCAGTCAAACTCTTCCCTTAAATAAATCCTTAATATATTCACTTTCATATATATGAAAGGGTTATATTGGGAAGGGATAGCCTTCAAGTGTGAAGGGTGGATGAAGAGTAGTGATGCGAGGTGAGAATATTCTCCACAAACTGTAAATTCTAATGTAAGAACCAGTTTTACAACCCACATTAAAAAAATCTAGTAAATAATAAGTCAAGCTGTGATATTGCCAGTGTAATGAATAATGATTTTTTTAAAATCTAGTTAAATTACTGGGTATTGTGTCATTCACCATTGGCATTTCTGAAATGTGAGCTACAGAAAACATTTTTAAAAAAACAAACCACACCATTCATTTAATTTGATGAACATTTGAATTCGTATGTATTTCAGCTATATGTAATAGCCTTTTTTCTGTTTTACTTTGACCTTATTCTTAGCAATTCTATACCCTTTGCCATACAGTGTGATTTTTTTAAAATACAGAAAGTAGCTTTGATGCTTTATACACTTAAAGTACCTAGGCCTATACAATTATGTGTAACAGCATGTGAGGTAGCCTTGATTTAAACAGTTGACGTTTCTATATTTTTATTTAGTGCCAGTAACTGTTTTTTTGCAGTGCCATTAAATGGTACAAGGTGCCATTTTCCAGAGATTGACAGATGATCAGTGTGGAACTGAAAGCTCTGTTACCAGTGGAGATTTAAGATGGTGACTTATCCTCTTAAGATGTTTGAGAAGTCAATATAAATTTATAAACATTTGAGACTTGTTACTTAATGCCTATTTTTAAAATAAATTTCTTTCTTGTGCCAATTTATCAGTTATAATTTAAATATGTTGTGTGTTGCCTTACTCTTCTAAGCAGATAGTGATTTGCATTTCTGATGTTATGTAACTTGTCATTACTGATTATTTGTGTTTTATTTTCTGGAAATAGCATTTATTTTAAACTTTACATTGATTTTATTAGTGTTGCACTGAAAATACTGTACCATGCAGATATGCTTATTAAAGAACATCCTCATGTAGCAGACCTGAGGGGTTTTTTTATATTCCTTTTACTTTAAAAGCTACATTTCATACATGCATAACATCATTAGAATTCAAAGTTGATGGTAAATATACGGTTAGTGGCAGGCTTAGTGATTAACGTGAGTCAATTTCAAGTTTGGTGCACACAAAAAAATCAAAGAATGTGAATCACTGTATTACCCCATTGAATAAAAGTATCTGTACAGTTTTTGGTTGCCATCTGAACAAGTTTACCCATGAATAAGCATATATATTAACTAATTATATAACGGTAATTTTCAATGCATTAAAATTATATAATTTTCAATGCATTAAAATGAATATCCTATTTTAAATGAAAATTCTCTAATATTCTCATTATTCTCGAGAATTTAACATCACTAATGAAGAGTACAGTGGTACCTCGGGTTACAGACGCTTCAGGTTACAGATGCTTCAGGTTACAGACTCCGCCACCCCAGAAATAGTACCTCGGGTTGAGAACTTTACCTCAGGATAAGAACAGAAATCACACAACGGCGGCAGGAGGCCCCATTAGCTAAAGTGGTGCTTCAGGTTAAGAACAGTTTCAGGTTAAGAACAGACCTCCAGAACAAATTAAGTTCTTAACCCGAGGTACCACTGTTTACATTATTTGCCTACTAGACCTATCACTCCCAGTCACAGTGAACTGGGAGTGAAGGACAATAGATTTGGGACTCTAGCAGCCTCCTCCTTGCCCATCCCACCTCATATATGAAGCTAGATAATGTTCAAAAGGGCTTACAAAAATGTTGCCTCATTGACAGTTGTAAGAATGCCCCATTCACCTGTTATTAGAGATGGAGAGAAATATTGAAGTATATTACTTACTCATGCTCCTTGATATGTATCGCTGGAAAACAGCCTGCTCTGTCTTAAAATTATATTTATCTTTATGAAACATATGTATGGCTTCAATGCATTTTATTAACTGTATTTCAAGTTTCCCCACTGATGTCAACGGTTCTAGGCTGTGCCTTTAAGGTTGAAATCTTAACTCGCTGCTTCATATTTTCCCCTCTAAGATTATGGAATATAGCCACGTTTTAAGGCATTATGGATGAATATAACAAAAGCAAGGATGCTGGATGGGTGAAGGTAAATCACAACAAATTTAAAATAAAATAAAATGTTAGAGGCAGGTTGAGAAAGCAATACGCATTGCCTAGAACTATAGAATTTCCCCGTGTTTATTTAATTTTAAATTGGATTCTAGATTACTGTATTTTTTGCTCTATAAGACTCACTTTTTCCCTCCTAAAAAGTAAGGGTTATCCCAGAAGCCAGAACAGCAAGAGGGATCGCTGCTTTTGCTTCACAGCGATCCCTCTTGTTCTGGCTTCTGAGATTCAGAATATTTTTTTCTTGTTTTCCTCCTCCAAAATCTGGGTGCATCTTGTGGTCTGGTGCGTCTTATAGAGCGAAAAATACGGTACCTACATATTTATAGACTTATTCTGTACATGTAAGCCTATTGATTTCATCCTTTGTTGATTGCCATCCTTTGAGACAACATGCACATAATAAACATTTTTTTTAAAAAAAAACCACTGAGGCCTAAATCCCCAAATGTACAAAGCAATTAAGCAAGTCTTGACTTCTGATTCAGAGCACAATTAAGAGTAACTGAAGCCTTCCTGAAGCTATAAAATAAACAGCTTCTGATGAAAACAATTTAATTGGTATTTTTGCTTGCTCTTTGAAAACATACAATCATGAGCTTTTTATCACAAGCTCATAAAAACTGAATTACAATTATTTTGTGAATTTGGCTGTGAGTTGGTCTTTCACTATGAGTTTACCTTTTGTGGCATCTGATTGGAAACAAAGATTTGACAAGAGAAGTGGGCAAAAGGTGCTGAATTATATTTCTAGCTGAATTATATTTCTGTAATGGTTTGGGGTTAGACTAAATTATTTGAGGGGGGGTCCCCTTAAACCCTGTGGTTTTATAGTTGTATTCTGCAATATTCTGCAGCAAAAGGGGGCAGCTAACATGGTCAAACCAGTTTGTTAGGTAAATAGACAGGCCTGAAACAGTGACATCTAGAAGCTTACTCCACTTTCAGTTTTGATACATGCAACATAAGTGACTCTTTAAATTTTATAATTGTTTTAATTATACATGCAACATAAGTGGCTCTTCAAATTTTATAATTAAGTGTTTAAAAGTGTTTTAAATTTGTTGTTAGCTGCCCTGAGCCCAGTTTTTGAACCGGGAAGGGCGGGGTATAAATAAAAATTTATTATTATTATTATTTATTAAAGAGGAGCTCACTTTTCTCTGCAGGCACTTCCAGACTGCCGCAGGTTTGTGGGTGGGATTCAAGAGTGCACAATTAATGCAATTTCAGCACTGTTGTGCGACAAACCCATTTCCCTGCCCTCTAGCCCCAAGTTAGAATTGTGTTAAGAAACAAATCTGAAATGATGCCAAGTAAAAAGTCAACATCTTATAATCTCCACACAAACTTTGTGCAAACAAATGAGGGTGAATAAACAGGTCATTTCACGGATTATCAGTTCCCTTGGCTGGGATAAATCCTGCTTGTTTGCAACAGAACCCTCTTCCAAACTGGCAAATCTGCTGCATCCATATTTAGAAGAAGGGATCCATTCCAAGTAGCAGACTTTCAAAGACTGGGGGAAAAACATTTCTTGCTTAAGAAAGTAGTCCACAGAAACTCGATTTTGAGAGTCAATTTTCAAACTCTTGTGTAATTTGTATCATGTATATATGTTTGTTCTCTTAAATGGATTGGGAATATTTGCACATCCCATTAGAACAGTTTTATTACTTGGAGAGTCATGAAATGGTTTGTTGGAAGCTTTTGTTTCAGGTCCTTGAGTTAATCACACTGGGTTCAATCCAGTCCGCTGTAGATTTGGTATTCTTACACAGAAGTTTCCCCACAGGACATTAAAAAGCCCTACGTTTCTTCTCTTCAACCTGGCTCCCTGCCCCACACTCCCGCCAAGAGAATAAATCTGGGAAGTACACAGAAGGTTGGGCCCAGAGAGAGGCAGAGTTGGAATTCCTCATTCAAGGGGGCCAATCCCTCTCATCTCATACTGGACTGGGAAAGCTGCCAGCAGATGCTAGGAGGAAGAGATTAACTGAAAGCTCAGGAATTTTAACTCTTGGTGGGAAGCCAAGGCAGAGGGGTGAAAGGAATTCTGATGTGACACATGATGTAAACAAAAATCTGCCCTTTCCCCCCTTATGGGGTATCCAAGAGCCCATATAGAGCCCTTACGTGGGTTCCCTATTGGTAGGAGAAAATAACAGAGGCCAACCAGAGAATATTGAGAAGCAAAGCAGCTTACTAGCCTGATCTTTATTGATCTGTTGCAAAAGGGTCCTCACCACACGCAGGAGGGAGGAGGAACCCAGAACCAAGGCGTGCCTGCCCTTATATAGACATTTTAAATTCCCTGCCCTGGAGCTCCATATATCATACATACATCACAGAAGGGTGTAACCCAAGACCACCACCCCCACAAACATCATACCTACATCACAGAAAAGGTTGTCTAAAACAGAAATTTGAATGTTGTTTATCTCCTCTGCCAGGTTACCTGTTTAATGGTCACTTGATTGAATTGCCTGGGGAGCCTGGCCAGTCTTTTGTAATGATAAATGCCAGGTCACAGGCTCACACCCTATTCATATCTTAAATGTGCCCTTAAGACAGGATTTGTGAAGGAAAAGACAATGAGGAGGATTTTCCATTTTCCTTTGACCTTTCAGAGAAAACATTTGGTCAGTTTGGGAATCAAAAATGGTTTCAGGTCGGTCTTCCTGTGCTGATCTATGTACGTGCTTGGTTGGTACACTTATGAACATTTAACATATATTTAAGACCTCAAAATTCCTATCACACACAGCACCTCCCCAAACCCGAAACAAAAACCCTGCCCAGAGAGGGCAATGGCAGAGTTCTGTTGAAGCAAGGAGGACCTCGCATTTTAGCACAAAACTTCATTTCGCTTCATCGAAACAGAACAAAACCAACTTCCTTTGATGCATTCATTTTGTCCATAGCTTATTAAAGACAACAACTCTATACTGTTGTTGAAGTTAAAAGGCCATTGTTCCTTGATTCCCGAAACCTAGGTACCTCCACCCCGCCCTATCGCTCCAACTGGTGCACAGTAACACAGTGGCTCGCTTGGAAACATCTTTGTGGAATGAGACACATCTGTCCCGTAGCAGCAAGCTCTGGAATACAATGTCAATGTTTGCTGAGCAGTTTGTGCACATCCTAGGAAAAGGAGCACATAAAAGGGTACTGAACACTCCCAGCTCCAGCGCCACTGCCTAGGGATGGTCAATATGGTGCTCTTCATTCGACATTAAGACTGCAACTCCCATCATCCACAACCATAACCGACGGTAGAGCTTGATACACTGGCAGGTCTCTGGGTGATACACAGTAAATCAGCAAAAGTTTCTAACTCTTTGTTGTTTAATCATGACAGCTAAAATACTTTTTACACCCTACGTTACACTGCTGAAAGAAAGGCAGTGTGATGGCCTGGAAATCAGATTCAGGGGCTGAACCTGAGGAATCCCAGCCTGCACAGGAGTCCCTGCCTTCAGGACCAGCTGAGCCGGGGTTGGGGCTTGAGCCTGAAGGGTCCTCACCTGTGCTGGATCCTCAGGAGCAGACACCAGCTGAGTCTGCTCTGGCTCCTGAGGTGATGGAGGACCCATTGCCTGCAGGTGCTCCACTCTTAGCCCCGTCAGGGGAAGGTGAGGTTGCCTCTGGGTCTGGTAACCCTCCAGCCTCTCCTGAGCTGCAGAGGTTCAGGGCAGAGAGGTGGAGGGAACAAAGTTCTCGCAAGAGGAGTACTCACCTCCGGGCTAGGAGAGGCAAGTCACCTGTGGACCGGGACCACCCTATGCCTCGGGGCAGCTAAAAGTCAGCCTGCCCAGTCCCAGGTTGCGGGAGCAACATTGTTGGTAACTGGTACCTGTCTGCACCCTGTCCTGCTCTTCTGCCAGAGTTCCTGACCTCGCCTGACTCCCTGTCTTGGACCCCGCTTCAGCTTTGACAGACAGCCTCCATACCGCACCCTCGACCTCGGACTGGACTCGGACCTCGCCGCACTGTAACCCCCTGGGACCAGCACAGGTAGCTTTGAGGAAAACCTGGAGTAGATCTTCCTGTGAAAGGGAATACGAGCACAGGTCCAGTACAGTACTGAAATCAAAATCGTGGGCTGCAAATGCCTCATAGATACCTGGTTCCTTAATCCTACATGTATTATCTCCTAAAAAAATAAAATAAAAAATAGCATGGACATTTTTGTATTTTACGACAAATACATATCATCTAGCTTCCTGATATTTTTTATTTAAAATGTCTGAAAATGTACAGTAAAAGCTTAAGATATCACATAGGGCTTAAGGGTTTCCTGCATGTAGTAGGCACTGTATAATTGTCTCTGGGAGCACACAGAGCTATTATCGCCAGCCTCACAACCTGGCCAGGACTTCATGGAAGCAGGCTGTATGAATCGGCACCTCTGCAGGGACAATCTTTATGCAGGACCTTTAAAAAAACGTCATGGCCAGAATGGGAACTGGGGCAGTTGCTGATAAAACGCTGTGTGGAAGCGCCTGATCATACAAATGACTTCAGGTAATGTCAGTCTGTGATCTTTGTGAATAGGCATAGGTGCTCCTGAGACTTAGACAGAAGTGGCGCAGTCAGGAACTGGAACACATGAACTTTAGAACCTCCCTGTCTTGCTATCAATGCTCCTACATCTCTAGATCCTATCGTTAACATGCCTCTAATTGTCCTTGCTTTCTAATCAGCCTAATGCATTACAAGTCAGATCAATTTATTCAAATGAGCTAAGTTTTCACAAGGTCAGCCCCAGGCCAGTTAAGGTTAAGATATACAGCCAGAGAATAATATTTAAAAATGGTATTTATCCTTAGTGCAATCTGCACTGGAACTGAAAGTGGAAAAGAGTTAAGATATGTGAAAGTCAATTCAAAAGGTCCATCTTTTAAAAAAATCAAGGGGGGAGGCGGCCTTC
The DNA here is from genome assembly GCF_964234715.1 of Podarcis melisellensis. NCBI lineage: Eukaryota > Metazoa > Chordata > Lepidosauria > Squamata > Lacertidae > Podarcis > Podarcis melisellensis. Next base: position 19,771,234 of record NC_138537.1, read on the forward strand.
TCTCAAGTTAAGTAAGGCACCGTCACTTCCTTTGGATCTTCCCCTGACCCCAAAGAAACAGGCATTGCAAAGTTGCATTAGAAAAAAGCTGACACAAGTGGGACCTGCAACAAAATGTTCCAGTTGAGAGTGTTCCAACCAGCCTTGCCCTTTTCCAGGAACTCCATTCCATTTCCTCCCCACCCAGCCAGCAGTCAGAATTCCCTGGCCAGCTGATCATGCATAACCCTTACTAGGCTCTTTTGGGTCTGTCTCCACTCCCCACCCCCAGCACCCTTTAGTATTTATGTTCCTGAAGATTTTTATGTACTCCTGCAAACCTTGGGGTTTTCCCAAACCTGCTTACGCCTTCCTCTTGGGCATGGATGGTGCCATTTTGGCTACACAAGGATCCTCATTCAAGGAATGAGTTCCTTATTAGCATAGGATACCACAAGGAGGCACTCTGTTGTAGTTAAGAGCTTTTCAAAAGAGAGCCATCTGTTGGTTTGTTACACCCGTTGCAATTAGAAGTACAGAAGGAGCCAGTGTGAAATGCTGTAACTTCATGTAAAATTAAGATTTAGCTAGGATCTTGCAAAACAAACACTGATAAATTGTCTCTCTTAATCCAGACAGGCTTGATTCTTTCAAAACAAACAGCAGAGTTCATTGGTTATTTAGGAAAGCCTTTTTGTAGGTTCTAGTTTGAACATTTTGCATTTTCTTCTTATGTAGCATTGATACATACCACTTAAACCTTCAATTTTAAATATATGTAAATAATCACAGATTTCAATTCTGATTCAATTATTTGAGGGCTGTCGTGTATTTATGGTACTTACAGCATTTTATACCCGGCCCTTTAGTCAAAAAGACTCTCAGAACAGCTTGCTGTTTGACCTACAATGTTTTGTCCCTATGGGGATTATTCTGAACTGGACCCTTCTCAGCTGCTAAGACACCGTTCTTCTTCTAAATTTAAGCACCAACTGTCTGGTTTCATCCCAGTTTAAGTGGAGCTTAACTAATCCAAAGCCATCCTCACATCGGCTCATTGAGACTACAGAGTTGTGCCTGTCTAGCTGGCCCTTTGCGTGAAACCGGTAGCATTTCAGAGAACGCTACCTTGGAGGTCCTGGCTTTCAGTATTCTACCTGGCAACCTAAATTTTGCTCCGATTACCTCACTTCTGCCATTGGTGCCAGCATGCACCATGACAACTGACTCCTCTCCAGCACTATCTACCAAGCTATTTAGGTGACATCTGCAGCCTTCATGCCACAGAGATAATTCACCATGTGGTCCGCAGAGTGAATTTGGAGTGATCCATGTGTTGTTGTTTAGTCGTGTCCGACTCTTCGTGACCCCATGGACCAGAGCTCGCCAGGCACTCCTGTCTTCCACTGCCTCCCGCAGTGTTTTCAAACTCATGTTAGCAGCTTCAAGAACACTGTCCAACCATCTCGCCCTCTGTCGTCCCATTCTCCTTGTGCCCTCCATCTTTCCCAACATCAGGGTCTTTTCCAGGGAGTCTTCTCCTCTCTTGAGGTGGCCAAAGAATTGGAGCCTGAGCTTCAGGATCTGTCCTTCCAGTGAGCACTCAGGGCTGATTTCCTTAGGAATGGATAGGTTTGATCTTCTTGCAGTCCATGGGACTCTCAAGAATCTCCTCCAGCAAGTAGTCCCAATTGTTTTAACACAACCACTAAAGGAAGGCTGTTTTTAGTGGCATCTCAGACACTGGCTAAGTTTACCATGTGTTTAGGCCCTCAATCCCCAATATGTGAAGTGTGCAGCCACGCAACTGATTATCTGCCAACCACGGGTGTAGTCAAATCAATATAGTTAGCTGAGGTTTTGTCCCCCCCCCCAACAAAAGGCCTGCCCCCCCCCCCAAGTCATGGCTACACCCAGGCTGCCAACTTTTCTTTCTTTCTGCCTTTGGACAGTGAAAAGACCTGCAGTTCCATGGGGAAGAAAGAAACATGTAGCCCGGCAGCAGACCACACAGCTGCCAACAGCTGAATGCCTCCTTTTACAGGAAGGTGAAATGCAATTGTTCTCCCAGGCTGTTGATCAAGCTCCTGCAATTTGTTAATGGCGTTTGCACGGCTGGATTTTCTTTCATGCTGTTTTATATTGTATATGCATATTATAGTTTTGGAGATTTTACACTGTTTTTATTACGATAGATTTTTTTGGCGACCGTGAGCTGCTCCAGCGGCTCCATCCCTGAGATAGCAGTCATTATTATTTTTTTACATAAGTAAGTAAACCTTACATAAATAAGCAAACTGCTTAGAGGTTTCTTACTATCAAGCAGTATATAGTTTTTGTTAAATAAATAAAGCAAGCTCACTTGGGAATCTTTATGGCTTGAAAGATAGGGTGGCGGCAATAAAAAAAAACAAATTGAATCAATTTGTGGCTCCTCGGTGGTGTAGAAGAGGCTCTCTTCCTGCAGAGCTGCTGTGAAAATACCCCCCCCCCCCAAGAAAAATATGCCTACACAATCTTTTGTAGGATGGAACAAGAAGTGGACAGGAAAGTATAAAGGAAAGAAGCAGGAGGAGTAGATACAGCCCAGCTTAGAAGCAGTGCCCCATGAAACTCCCCCAGGCTAGACTGCGGTTTGTGCCCCACAGAGCTTGCAGTGTAAGAATGAAAGGAGGCAGCAGGGGATGTAGGAAGCAATAAACAGGCACAGTGCACCAGCAAATCATTCTTAAGTTCAGGGGGGGGGGACATTAATCACTGAGCTGAACATTGCTGTAACAGAAAAAACATGAATAGTTTAGATACTGGTTATTTCTTGGCAAGATAAAAGAACTCCCATAAATTCTCAGCAATTGTTCCTAACTTTGAAAGAGACTTCCTTAACTAGGGCAAACTTGAAAAGAACAGTATTTACGCAAACCATTAGTTTTTGCCTCCTCTGGTTACTATTGCTGAAATTACGGTACATGTGCACAGCAAACAGGCTGTCTCCTTATCAATTCTTCTCTGTCTCAGCTTGCATTGGCAGCAAAATTCTAATCTTATCTGTGCCATGGCAGCCTGTGGCCAAAGAAATGACTTCTTGTTGCATATCAAGCTGCACAATATAGAAAAGTGGAATTGTTTATTGGAAAAACCATTGCAGAATTTCTATTATTTTATTCTGCCAATCAGGTACTGCCTAGTTGTGCCATTTGGGGACTGCACTGAGTAACAAGCCTTTAAGAGTCAATTAAAATAACAAACAAACAAACACAACCAAGCATAAGAAGATATTTGAATAAAAATCCCAAGCACAGGTCCATTACTGAGCTTGGCGGTCAGGATTTAAGCCTGCTTCTCAACTCTGAACTGGGTGTGCATGTTAATCTGAGAGATGCCTGGCAGTGATTAAGACTGGGTGTCACCAGCCAGCTCTGGTCAAAAGAAAGTCAACAAAGAGGCTTCTTTTCACCTTTTACCAGAGCAGGTCTCCGTCTCCCATGAAAGTTTCTGGAGCTAGCTATTCACTGGTCTAAGCAATTAGAAAAACTTCTGCTGAGCCAGATTCACAGGCAAGCAACTGACTGGAAAACTTCCTGGGATGATGTGTCTGGAGGGCACATACTAAATTATGAATATTGTAAATTTTCCTCCTTTAATGTTAAATGACAAGAATATGTTCAAACTAATTGGCTTCCATTTCCCATTTTCCCATGTGAATATTCTAAGCTTGTCTTCAAACTACAGGGACTCTATACATGCATGTTTACAGAAGTGAGTGTGGGTGTGTTTTGAATTAAGCTTATTCCAAAGCAGGTATGCACACAATTACAACCTAAATTATTTCTTAATTTAGCAATGGCTTCCACAATCATTTCTATGGAACCTAGATAGGTGATATACGCTTCTGATCATTACAGAACTGGGAAATATGAGATCTTGGATCCAGCACCAAGTCCTTAGCAATATTCCCATTATGGTCTGCACTGATATTCCCAGGTAACAGGCAAGCAACAGGAACATATTTTAACAAACTATCGAATGTTGTAAGATAGTGACTATACACAATATCAGTAAATAACAATACAAATATATAATAATATGGGAACATAGGGTGGTATTCAACTACGTTTTACTCAGTGTTTTACTCAGAGTAAACTACCAAGATTGTTTCGGGGTATTTAGCAGAGATCTTTAAAACTAAATTGAAAGTTGCCTGATTTATTCAATGGTGGCTATCTAGTCTTTTATATATTGTATGTGTTTGGCAATGTATTTGGATGACTTTGTAGGATTTTATTGTTTAAACCTATGTGAATAAAGGCCAATAATAATAATAATAATAATACTCAGAGTAGTTGCATTGAAATGAATGGACTTAGTCATGTTCATTAACTTTTGTGGGTCTACTCTAAGTAAAATAATCTTTGAATTCCATGCATAAAGATCAGCTTTTATCAGTTGAAATGAAAATGTTTTAACTTACTCTTAAGAAAAAGATGTGAAGGTCCAGAAGAAAATGCAGGAAAAGCTTATCCTTGTTTTTTCAAAGGAACAACCCCCCACCCCAAATTAATGCAATAGAAAACTTTAAAATTTGGTGAAACGTTGAAAAGATGCCTGTTCAAACTGTGTAGCATGTGGAATTTTATATAAGAGAAGCTAAAACATATGGGGATGATAATTCCTGCATATGATGTATGTAAACAATATAGAACACTCAGATCCAAGAAGCATTTTTCGACCATGCTGAAATGTGCTGAGGTCTTCATTAAAGTAGTGCAGAAGCTTCACTGGTTGCAAAATATTGTTTTTCTTCTTCTAGCGATTGTTTCTGTGATGTTTTGTCTTGCTGTAATACAGGATGCGCCCCTGGCTCTTTGAGTTTTCTGCTACACGTGACAGTGCAATCAAGGCATGGTGTTTTCTTTGCAATCATAATAAAGGAAGTATACAATGGTATATATTAGTTACCTTCCCTAACAAGAGGGAAATTTGTTGTCTCTTCCATGAGGACCAAAAGCTCTGGTTGGATACAAATCAATCTTATTTAGCAGCAGTTGCCTTTTGTACATGACCAACACAGACACACACTTCTGGCTGTTCATTAGCTGACAAGAACAAAAGCACCTTTCTTTTCAACTAACATTATCTCTACCAGTAAAGTGATGAGTCCCTTGCATTTTTTAAGGTTATGATATTTTATCCAAGGCTATATACAGAATCTTTTTTGCATTCAGTACTTTTACACTGATGCTTATGGTAAATATCAATCTGACTTAGAATAAGTATTCAATTTTGGACACAAAATTCAATTTGTAAGCCAGACCCTAAATGCCCCACAGCTCGAAACTTCCACTCTAGTATACAAACCCCTCATCTAGCCAGGTTCACAATTTCATTCCCTTGTTTTATGTAACCCTTCCCCTCAGAAAACAAAACCTTTTAAGTCTGTTTGGTCTCTGTGGGATTCTCCAGCCCATGCCTTCTCCACAGGTTTATTATACCATTGGAACTACTCAGGACCCAAAAAAGAACATTAACGCCTTGCGTTCTCTCTTTCAGATACAGGCAATGACCAATTTACATGTTTGATATGTGTGTGATGGTGACTGCTCATGTACACATCAGAGGGACACAAAAGTGGCCAGAAAGGGGGCAGAACAGGCTTATGCGTGTTCCACCATCATGCGCGATAACCTGGAAAACAACCAGAATCAGAGAATGCCTGTATTTGTTCTGCTTTCGCCATTTTGAAAAAGTTCAAGGAGAACCCAGGTTGCTGGCTCAGGCACTGCACCATGCAGGGATCAGAGTGACCTACTAACCCTTGCTCCCTTCACTCTCCCATCATAAGCTTTTTCCTGTCTTAAGCCAATGGGAACTGGAGTCCAGACTTTCCACCACAGGAACTGTTGGTTTTGGTTGTTGTTTTTTTAATGAACAAGCACAGCTACCTGCTATTTTTGTTGAAAAAATAATCTAGTTTTGTAAGTTAGCAACAGAAGCTAATTCTGACTGGCACCAACTGGCTAGCACCCATTCCACCACCAAGATGTATTTTCTCTTCCCAATGCTCATTTCCCAATTCGTTCCAAAAGCAGAGCATTGAATGGAATGGAACACATACTATGGTTTTACATGCAGTTAACAATTATGCAAGAGCAGCAGGTGGGGAGACAGTATGAATGTCACACTAGATACTTAAGAATTTTCAGCAGGAGAGAGTTCCCACCAATATTCAAAAAACCAAAGTAGAAAAGATTGCATCTCCTGTTTTGCTTTTTGTGTGTGTGCGCAAAATAGTTCTTGCCCTAGATCAGTGGTTCCCAATTAGCTAATTATGGAGGACCCCCTATTTTTTAAAAGCCAAGCCACAGCCCCTCTACTTTTGAAAGTTTTGATAACTCAATGGTAGTTACCTCTGCAAAGCAAATTTTTGAACAAAATATGGGGTAGCCCCTAATCAGCAAAGGATTTTAGGTGTATTAAAAAAACAGGCTAGGGCTGAGCGATATAGGTTTTCAACATCATGATATATCAGCAGCTAAACATCACAATATTCTGATATATCACGATATATCACGATGTAGGCATGAGGGAAGAAGCAGTCACGGAGATCAAATGAGTGGGGGGAGGAGAGGAAGTGGAGTCACCTTGCATACATGATTTGAGTGGGAGGGGATAGGGGGTACAGCTAGCGAGGATGCACTCCTACTGTGGCTGCTGCTGCTTTCCTGTTGACTGTGAGAAGCTGCTCAGCCTTGGTGCCAAGGTGAAGGTTGTGAACTCGGTGTCTTGAAGTGAGGTCGGCTGCCCTGGTCGCCCTCAGCTCAGAAACGTTGTGCGATATCCATGGGACCTTGAAATCAGCTACCCTGCTCTTCCTCATGAGAGGAGCGATATATATTGCTGCGTATTGCTGGTCAGAATCGTTATTGCAGTATGACTTCGAAACCGATTTTGGCCAACATGTGGAAAAATTACACAGCACTAAAACAGACCATAACACCTGCGATATTATCATGCAAAATGACAAAAAATTAAGTTTTTGGGGGGAGGAAAGGGATGGAGCTGCGGACCCCCGAGTGCATCCCGCAGACCCCCAATAACAGGGAACCATAGTCTTAAGATAATTTTATCACGTGCACAATTTCTGCATAGGAAGGCCCCGTGCCCTCAGAAAAAACCCAAGTCGAGAATAATACAATTATCACAACTGTAACAAGAGTTCATAAGTTTATTACAACCCTGGCAACTGCCAATGGAACCGCAGAGGACAGCAAAACGGGGACGGCGCCCGTGTCGCTTCTGTATTCGGTTCTCCCAGCAGGCGCAATAAAACCGCGCCGTTTCGCCTTTTCAAACGTTCAGATTAGGACGCGCCCGATTTCACGTCCTCGATTAGCGCTCTTCTTTCTTGGCAGTGTGCGAGGCTGAGTCCGCCTCTGCTCCGCAAGGGACTTTTCTGGCAGGAGCCGCCGGAGACGGGAAGAAGCGTTACCGTGCCTCCTCCCGGGACATGCCTGACCCCCGCGGCTTACCTGCTGACTCTGGCGACTCAAGTTTCCAAAAAAAGATACACACACACACACACACAGGCTGCGATCCTACGCCGCGTTTTCCTGAGGGTTAACCTCGCACCACTGAACTCAACGCGACTTAGTGCGCAACTACTGAACCAGGGCTTTCGGCGAGCTTCTCCGGCTCTTCTCCGACACGACGGTGGGTGGGGGAGGAAAGTAACGAAGGAAGGGAGAAATCTGCCGAAGACAACCCAGGCGTGCCCTACTCCGGGGGGGACGGCGCTCGCTAAGCCGCCTCACAGCCCCCAAAATGGCTGCCAGGGCCTCGCGCCTGGGCGTGTGCGCGCGTGAGGGGGCGGGGAAAGAGCCGCTTCCCCCCTGGCGGTTGGGGAAGGAAATGCGCTGCGAAACCCGAGCTCGCGCCGTTCGCTCCCCTCACGGCCCCGCCTTCTTCTCCTCTCCTCCTCCTCCCCCCTCCCCCTCGAAAGCGTATTTTCCTCCCACCCACCTCCACTCTTTCCAGCGTGCCGGCGAGCCTCCCCTTTGCCCATCAAGGAGAGCCAGCCAATCAGGCCAGCGCTTGTCGGAGGGGGGTGGTGCCGGGAGGAGGGGTGGAGAGCGAGCGAGCGCGCGCGAGGGAGGGAGAGGTGGGCGTGGCCGTTGCCGTCCGTCTGAGAGCGAGGCTGTTGCCTCCTCCCCTGCCCCATGCCCGTCCCCTCCCCTCCCTCCCCCCTATCTTTCTCTCGCTCTCTCTTCCCTTCGCTACCGGCACATTCCGCCGCCCTGGGAAGGCCTAAGCCAGCGGGGAGCGACTTGAGCAGGCGAGAGGAGGAGGAGGAGGAGGCCGCCCGGTTTGGCCCGCCAGCCCGCCACCAAGCCAGGCCAGCCAGGGAGACCCGCCGCGGCGCAGAAGGGAAGGCGAGCCAGCGAGGCGAAGGGGCGGAAGCGGCGCCGGGAAGCAGGGGCCCGGCTGGGTCCGGCCTGGGTGTCGACGGAGAAAGAGGAGGGAGGAGAGGCAAGAGGAGAGGCCGCGCTCCCTACCTCCCGCCATGGCCGACAACGAGAAGCTGGACAACCAACGGCTGAAGAACTTTAAGAACAAAGGCCGAGACCTGGAGGTAGCTCTTCTCCCTCCTTAGCCCGGGCCTAGCAGCCCGCTTCGCGCGAAGGGAGGGGCCGGGTGGGCCGGCAAGCGAGGTCGGGGATCAGTTCGGACAAGGCCTCCGCCGCAGAGGCGGTTGGCTGTGGCGTCTCTGCTAATCTCCCGTGGCGAGGCCTACCTATCTCGAGGCGAGGCCTGAGCCGGACTCGGCCGCTCCGTCCGAGACAGGGCAGGCCGGCCGGCGGGTGGGTGGGGTTGGCTGGCTTTTCCTCACGAGGGGACGCGTCGCCACTCCGTACCCGCGGGCTTTGGGAGGGCCCAGGCCTGGTCGCTTCTGCTCGCCGTGGCGAGGATGCTTCGCGAGCGGGGGGGCGTTGGAGGAGAGAGCGGGGCAGGCCTTTTCTGCCTCTCCTTTTCCGTCCTGGGCCTCGGACTTTCCCGGCAGGCGGGTGGGAAGGGGCAGTAGCTGGGGCCAGGGTTAGCAGAGCGGGAAATGGGAGGAGGGCAGCAGCCCTGCTGGAGCGGATGGAGGCGCCCCTCTCTACCCACCCACTCAGCTGCCTGACATGGAAACTGCCTGTCAGATGACATGTTTTCTCTTCTGCTTTCTCTCTCCGCTTCCCGTGACACGCGTTTTCTCCGTAGGAACCAGACTTTGTGAGCTACACACCACGGCAAAAATAGCTTTTAGGGCGCTACATGTTTTATATATTTATATACACAGTGTGGTTGAGGCTAATTACATCGAGTACTGCCAGGTAACACGGTAGTTTGTTTTATATATTTATATATATATATGTCTCTGTGTGTGCATGTATGTGTATGTGTGTATATATATACACACATACCTACCGTGTTACCTGGCAGTACTCGATGTAATTAGCCTCCTTAGCCACACTGTCACGGTGCAAACAGGCAGAATACGCATGCAGCGTTTTAAAATATGTAAAACCCAGCCCCAAGTTGACCATATTAAAACCAAATTTTAATCAGCATTTCTTCAAAGTTAGTGACTGCTCCCAGAACCATTCACCTGTGTTCAGCAGAAACATGTTCACATGCATTTTATTTAAATGCTAGTTTAAACTTAAAGCAGTTAAATGGGAAATATTTCCAAGTATTTTTCACCAAGTTGACAGTCTGTCTTCCCCGTGTTTAAAAATAAAATAAGAGTATGACTTCAAGTGTCTCGTCAAAGATCTGGCTTTGGATATAGTCAGCTGTGGAGAGCAAAAGCATGTAAACATAATTACCCCTCTTTTCAGTAGTGTAGAATATCAATACAGGTTGGAGCAGCTCAGGATTCTGTCCCAAGTTATACACAACCTTGTATAACAACGGTGGTCAGGCTGATTGGCTAGCTGATTCCACAAGGCATGTCTGAGAGCCAGCGTGGTATAGTCTCTCAGCCTCACTCACCTCACAGTTTGTTGTGGGGATGGAAGGGAAAGGAGATTGTTAGCCGCTTTGAGACTCCTTAGGGTAGTGATAAAGCGGGATATCAAATCCAAACTCCTCTTCTGAGCGTGTGCCAATCTAGAGCCAAATGAATACATATGTAACCCCACCCCCTGGTGTGCCATGAGATAGTTTGTGCCCCTAGATGCTGAGCTATGGAACATGCAGTCACACAGTTCTGGTGAGCAGATACCTGCCAATTACATTGTCTGTGTCACAGATTGGCCACCCATGGCACTTAACATGTATTTGTTAAGTGCATGAAAGCAATATGTCCCAGTTTATATCTCTCTTGCCCCCAGAATTACTGGCAGGTAAACAGTCCTTTAGCCTCAATCTCATCTTTAAATTGAGAAGATAGTCACAGTATAGCTATTATTCTTAAAACTACTATCATATATATATATATACACACACACACACACACACACACACACACTTGTCTGGAGTAAATCCCATTGAATTCAGTGGGACTTCTGAGTAAATGTATATAAGATGGCACTTCATGTTTCATTTAGAGAGGCCTAAAAATCACAATTTTTCCTTAAGTGAAAGTGGTTAATTTTGTGAGGTTGTTGCATTTTTTCCAAGAGCCTTGATCTCTCTGAAGAAAACTGTAGTTCCAAGAAGAATCCATGACTTGTATACTGCTGCCCTCTGCTTTTCATTTTTTCATAGAAATATTGTGTATTTCTGATTAATCAGTTGGGAAAATATCCTGAATTTTTGCCCTTCACTAATTTACCTGCATACTTGCCAGCAGCTAGCATAACTTTTGAATTCTTCATAAATGTCATGTATTCTAGGCAGCAACTGCTGAACATTTTGCATCTGTTTTGTGATACGCTTATTTAAAGCTTTCATTCAAAACATGAAAAATACTGGAATTAGTCTGTCAGCTGTTGACATGGTAACTATACAGCTTTTTAAAAAGAGGGCTTTCCCACTTTGCTTTTCTGTAGAGTAGGATTGTACAGCACTCTATGGGGTGTGGAACTGAATATTTCATGGTAGCCCTAGGTTCCACTTCCCTGCTCTCCTGAAAACAGACCTTCTGCATGAGTCCTGTGCTCCCAGGACAAAGGGATCCCCAGTATTGAATCAAATTCCTTAGTCATCCAAAATCCATCTGTCTTTGTGACCATGATCTGGATTTACTTACTGTTCTGCTGTTTCTGAATCGGCATATTTAACATAAGCCTTTATAACACTGCATTTTACACTAGATCACTTTTAATTCTAATAAGCTTTACAGTTCAATCCCACTTGTGTTTATTACTTAGAATTAATTCTCATTGTATTGTCCTGGGCTTGATCTCCAATAAATTTGTTTAGAATTGCAATCCTAGTTTCCAAGGTGCAGTTGGAAAATCCAACATATGATTTAATTTTCAGGAGTTTGTAAAACACCCATTTTTTTCAGAGATAAATTTTGAAGTAGTATTTTTACAGATACCATTTGATCATTGTGAGATAAAGTAATGAAAAGGACAGGGGGAAACATGATTTATGCCAGTGTATGAGATACCTTCTGTCATTTTGAAATTAGTGTCTCTGAGGCTCTGATTGCCAAAGTATTCATGCACTCTGATCCAATTATTTGCTGTGGGTGCAGGATATTTGATGTGCATTTAGAGTCCCCCTTCAAAAAACTGCATATCTTCCTTGAAAAAGCCTAGGATGCTCAGATCTACATTCTCTGGATTTCTTGGGGTAATTGAGCACACATAGAGTTATGTCACAGTAATAAGCCCATTAGGTTATACAAGATAACATATATCAGAGGAACAATCAATAACACAGTTCCACACTACTTAACAGTTAGTAGACTATGAATAAACCTATTTTGTAAAGTCCAAACACAGGTTTTTAAACTAGCTTTGTGTTTTAAACAATTAGATGTGTTGTGGAGTTGAACAACCAGCTTGCTGTCTTTTTTTTTAACTATTGGAGTAGTGGGGTTTGGGGTTAATGGAGGCAGGTCCAATTAAGTTACCTGATGGTACCAAACTGGAATGGGTAGCTAATGTGGCAGAAGACAGAATGTGGATTCAAGATGACCATAACAGATTGGAGAACTGGGCCCAAACTAACAAAATGAATTTCAGTTGGGATGAATGTAAGGTTCTACACTTAAGCAGGAAGAACCAGCTGCATAAATATAAGATGGGGACATCTGGCTTACCGGTAGTACATGTGAAAAAGACTGGTCTTACTAGATCACATGCTTAGCTAATGCTATTCTAGACTGCATCAACAGAGTATAATATCCTTATCAAGGAAAGTACTGCTTTAATCTGTCTTGATCAGACCACACCTGGAGTACTGTGTCCCGTTCTGGGCATCACAACTTAAGGATATTGACAAACTGGAAGGTGATGTGCAGAGGAGGGCAACCAAGATGATCAAGGGTCTGGAAACCATGCTTTATGGGGAATGGTTTGAGGGAATTGGTTATATTGGGCCTGGAAAAGAAGAGACTGAGAGGAGATATGATAGCCATCTTAAGATAACTAAAGGCTGTCACATGGAGGATGGAGCAACCTTGTTTTCTCTTGCTCTGGAGGGTAGGACCCGCACCAATGGCTTCAAGTTCCAAGAAAGGAATTTCTGACTAAACATTAGGAAGAACACTGACAGTAAGAGCTGTTTGACAGTGGTATGGACAGTGGAACTCCCTCAGGGGCTTGTGAACGCTTCTCCCATGGAGGTTTTTAAGCAGAGGTTGGATGGCCATGTCACTGATGCTTTAGCTGAGGTTCCTGCATTGCAGGGGGTTGGGCTAGATGACCCTTGGGGTACAACTCTACAAATCGGTGTTTCTCTGACATTGACCTAAAGCAAACCTTTGCTCTCCTAATGCTTGTCATAGATGCATTTTGTAGTGTGATTTGAATTTTTTCAAGAGTCATTATGCCCAATGGTTCCTTCAGAAGTTGTTCTGCCCTGCTGTCATCAGCAAATCCTACTTTTATAATGTTGCAATTCTGTATTGATGCTGAAGCTCAGGGACATTACATTCTGAATGTTACACCTCTGAAATATTCTAGTTTGTAGTTGGAGTGTGGGAAGATTTAGGACCTTCCTGAAATACTTTGCTACATAGTTCGAGTGCATATTGAGTGAGATGCATCACAGGATCCTCTACAATATTTCAGAGGATGCTGACCCACATTTCTGATTACATGCCGTCATTGCAAGAGATCCTGAGACATAATCTCAGATCATGCACTGTTCTTATTGCTACATCTAAAAATACCGTCACCTAAAGGAATGTTTCCTGACCTGTGGACCCCCAAGAGCATAGCCCGGGGGGCAGCTGCCCCCCAAATAAGTAAAAATTAATACAAATCTGAGGTTCTGTCTCCCTGACAGAAATCTTGGCTACACGCATGCCTCCCCATCCTACTGGAAGAAAAGTAGTTATTTAAATGTTTTGTTTGTAAATAGAATGTGTTTTATTTATAATTTTTATAATTTATACAAAATACAATTACATAAAATGATAATGAAATATTGTTGAAGCTGAAAAACATAGAATCATGGAGCTGGAAGGGACCTCAAGGGTCATCTTTCTAGTGCATCCCCCTGCAATGTAGGAAACTCGGCTAAAGCATCCATGACAGATGGCCATCCAACCTCTGCTTAGAAACCTGCAAGGAGTCCAGAAGCTGCCGAGGGAGATCCATGTTCTATGTATTATAAAAAGTAAACAACACTTATTTGACACGGGGGGGGGGACCTACAGATACAGTCCAAAAGGCGTACAGGGAGTTATGTGAAAATAGGAGAATTTTTTAAAGCAAGTGGTCCTCACTGACCTGGTGCAAAAAGATGATGTTGTCCAGAGGAGCCTTGGCTGCCCAGATAAAACACTATAGCCCCACAAACCCTTACCTCACTGAACTCAGTGTGGCTTTCTTTTGTGTAGACACTTAGCTATTTACTAGATGCAAATCAGCAGCACCAGACAACCCCGTTCAGCTAGGTGCTGGGGTGGATTGCACCCTATGCCGTGCAGAGCCAGGCCCAGGCTGCCACTGGGTCTAGCTCTGGTGGTAGCAACCAGCAGCTCTGACTCACACTGGCCTACCCATTGCCACCCCACCCCGCACTTATCTGACCTGGGGGTTCTGGATCATGGGCTCTACTGATCAAAATGAGAACCTCAACGATCGCCCTTTCCCACAGGAAACAAACCAGGACTGCTCTAGGAAAACACACATGGCAAAAAGAAGTGTTAGGCCCTCGTGGGCTGCCACCCGTATCCGCTTGCGATTGGCCAAGTGGATAGCCAACCAATCAGGAATATATATATATATATATTACTGATTTCTTTTCTTCACTTCCCTCTGTGGCCCCCTAGCCTTGTGCTGTGGTGTCCCATTTACTCAATTTTCACCTGTGGCGCCCTTGGAATATCCTGGCGTTCCCATATGGCCCCCAGTTGGGAAACACTGACCTAAAGCAATCTCTTGGTTTACTTGTGCAGTTGGTGAGACCTGATCAGAGGGTTCCTAGATCTGTGTAGATAGCAGAAATTCGTTCTTGATCCTGGAAGTGGAGTCACTTCTGCATTAAAATCAGATTTTGTACTTCAGAGGATACATATTGGCTTCGTGATATTAAGATTGCCTTTGGACTAGCAGCTCCAGTTTTTAAAACTGGATTTTCACAAATATAAGTACAAACTGGAGAAGGTGGCAGGAGCAACTCAAAGCCATATTGCCAATCTTTATGGATGTGAGGCAAGGTGTGAGATGAGCAGTACTGGACAGAGTCTCTAGCAATTCAGTGGACCATGGTATTGTTTTAAGTGATCCCTGAGACCATAATAATATAGGAGAAAATTGAAGGACTGTGGTATCTTTAAGATTCATGCCACCTGCTGAAGAGGCAATTCACTTTGCTTTAAATTTAAACAAAGAACTAACTTTTCTTTGCTGCAATGGAAATTTCAAAGAATACAGGGCCAAAGCAGTTTAGCGCCTTAAAGTTCAGCACCAACACTTCAGATAGTGCTTGGAAACGTACTTGGAGCCAATGTTGGTTTTTCAGTACCAGTGTTATGTGTTCTCCACTCCCAGTCACCAGCCTAGCTGTCACATTCTGAATTAGTAGTAGTTTCCAAGTAGGTATAATGAGTACAACAAACCTTTAGAACCAATGCTACAGGGGGTGCTTTAGTGATTTTCTGGTGTCCCTATTAATTTTGCTTGTGCAGTGGCTCTCAACATATTCTCAGATTTTATAAGCCACATTTTCATTCATGCTTGAACTATTGACCCTGTCTGAGTTTAATCAGATATTTTGTTGCCTCTATGTATGCCGATGGGTGTGTGTTAGAAACGCCTTCCTATAGGAAATCCTTGGTGTGAAACCTCTGGCTGTCAATGTCAGTTTTGGACAATAGAACATGAATGGACGTGCCTGAAATACTTACTTTAAATATTGAGCAACAATACTGTTGGTTAGGTGTTGAACAGGGTTGTATTTTTAGATGTTTTCCTTCTCTATAATCTTTCTATCCATTGCTTTTTTTTGTCACTGCTTTTAAAGTACTTTTTAAATTTGGCACAGATCTACACTGATTTTTGAAAGCCATAGTATTGGTATGAAAATATGCTTCTTTAAAGCAATTGTCAATCTTCTATTTAGATCAATTGAAAGTTTTCCTAAAAATATTGGGACGGGGTGATACAGCTTCCCTAGCTGTTTCACCCCGTTCTTTAAAGTACCACAGTGATGGTAGACAAGGAACAGTGTAGGCAAGTTCCCTGAGCTAAGTAGCACCAGCAGAACGCACTCCACAATTCTCTAACTTTGAGAATTATGGGATGCATGTATACTCAGTCTGCTCAGGGACCTACTGAGTTTGGCTTTCCTAGTGAATATAGATGTAGATGCCAGCTGAAGAAAATAAGGGGGTGTGTGATTAGGTTTGAGAGGCTATGTCTCCTAATGTTTTAGAAATCACCCCCACTTCCTGTAATGTACAGGAATGTTTAAGGAAGGAAAGGAAAAGAGTGGTTTTCCTTTCTTGTTTTGGCCCCTCAAATGGCTCAGGTCTGACAGCCAGCACTAAAACTGATCCTTCTGGTGTTTTTATGTAGCACAGCAGAAGAAGGTCCAGGAGGCTTAGAAAACAACAAATATTGATTTTTTTTCTTCCCTTCTGTTCACACCCATGACCTGATCATGCTATCCTTTTTTTCAGGCCAGGTGGGTTACTGTTATTTATTTTGTTGCAGGTTTCACTGGTCTGTATACAATTAGTAAAAATGTCAACTGCCTAACAGTTAGTGTTTCTTTTCTGCAAGTACTCAAGTATACATAGTAACAGTACCTTTTTTTTCTAGAAGAAAACCACTGCTAACATTAGGTAGTATTCAGATAGAGAGACTAAATCTGTATCTTCTGTATCAGATTTACTTTCATGAGAGAATGTGATTTGGCAATAGCTAGGTTACTTCATTTTGCCATAGTGGATGAGGGTATGATCTAAAAGCATCACCCATCTCCTTGGCTGAAGCTAAGCAGGTCTGGGTCTGGTCAGTGTCTAGATGGGTGATCCCTGCTTTGGGTTCTATGATGGAAGAAAAGTAAGATATAAATAAGAAAAATAAACATGAGAGCTATAAAAGGAAAACCATGTATTAAAATATGACCCCAGGCTTCCCCTTAACTAGTTACATTGGTTTCAGTAGTTGAATACTGTACCTACTTTTCTTTCATCAAATTTCTAATGCTAAATATTCATTTTTAAGGCTCGAGGCAGCCAATTCAGACAGCCACAACGAAGGGTATGCAGTTTTAATGCTTCGAATAGTTAACCTATAATTTCATGTGGGGAATTGTTTGAACCCCACATTGGCATTTAGGTCTCAAGACACTGTAGTTTGTGCCTTAATAAACAGTGGAAACTAGATGTAACTTTCTTGTGTAACTTTACAGACTATGAGAAGACAACGAAATGAAGTTGTTGTGGAATTAAGAAAGGTAAGATTTAATGCTATTTATCACCTAATTCAGTGCGGGCTTGATCCAATCCACTGCAGGTGCAGCAGTCCCCATAAAGCAGTGGTTCCCAAACTCTTTTCTCAGGGCCAGACTTTTAGAATTAAAATTGATTCGTGCCACACCAAAAAAAAATTATTGATAATAAATACATTGGAAAACAAAAAGAAACAACTCTGAGCAGTGATTGATTTTGAAAAAAATACCTATCCATATTCTGCAAATAAAAAAATATACTATTTAAATGTTCCTTTGACTGTCCTTGAATCTTCCCACCACACTTGCCATCCTCATCTGCCACACCAGTGTGGTGTGCCATACCCTTTGTGAACCACTGCCATAAAGAATATAGAAATGTGCTCTGTTCCCTTTCCCCATGTTAAAAAATCCTCTGCCACCTCTGATCAGTCAAGGAACATGAGCCACAGAAGTTCTGCCATTTTAGACTGGATCAAGCCCATAATTTCTAGCAATTATCTCCTGAATTGCATTGTTCTAAAGTAATGTAACAATCATGCCTTTTTATTGACAACATTAAGAAATTGCGCAGTTTCTCTTTTCACTTAGTATGTTAGCATGATTTGACTCCCCCCCCCCCCATGAATTCTGAAGTTCTTTTTTACCTTCAAGTGAATATATGACAAATAGTTTTAAGTTACAGGTGAGATTTTGACATTTACAGTAAAATCATTGCATTGATTAAGTACGGCTTTCTGTTGTGCCCTCCGTTTTGTGTGCCCCTCAATTTTCAAGCAAGAAAAATGTTGCTGGAAGCTTGTAGGGATGCTAACCAGGAGACTGGTTTCTTTTCCAAAGCAGGATGCTACATGTGTGGTTTAGTAGCTTGGTAATGAACCTGATTAGTCTTATGTGTGATGTATTTGCTTCTGCTCATCATACTGTTGGCTGGAAGTGTGAAATAGGCAAACATCCTGACATTTCTGCTATAATCATTGAAGAAATGCTAATCTGTAGACTGGATGGGAAAGCTCCCTTCTATTTTAGAAAGCATGGGAGAGCACTCATATATTAGAAGATCCTATAGTATGCCTATCCATAGAGGAGAACATGAAACTTTCTAATCTTTCTAAAAGCTGCCTAAACTAATGGCCATTACTGCATCTTTTAGTGAATTCCATTGGCTAATTATGAACTGTATGAAGTACTATTTTTTAATTGCCCTAAATCTAATGCCAGTCAATTTTGTTTGGTGACTTCAGTTTATCATACAAAAGCATCTTGCATGAAGATTATGTTCCGGGGATGGCACATATATGAAAAAACTCGTATACCCAAATCACCCCAGCATAACCACTCTTGCTTACCATGCTCTGGGATGCTCTCGCGCTATCTTGCAGGGCTATCTCTGCAAGATTTTGTGAGAGCGTTTCAGAGCCCCAGTAAGCACGTCCGAGAGATAAAAAGCTCTTTCCATATCACATGCAAAAGGAAATTTTAAGCTCTCCATCGTGCATGCAATTTGCAGGATTTCAACTAGCCAGCTTTCAGCCATGCAGTATTGAAATTGCACAAGTTAATTGCACGCAAGATGCGGTTGTACTGTGCAAGGATGAAAACCTCCAGGCCTTGCTTTTCAGCCCTTGAAACTCTCCTAGTTCATATCCCTTGACCTGCTTTGTGTCCTTTTTGAATGCTCTTGCTTGAGGGTGGTTGTAGAAATCTCTGGTTTCTGCACGTCTGGAATGTAGCCTGCTGTTGATTTGCCCTCTTTTGACTCTGCCTGCACTCAACACTGACATGCCACCCTCAGAAAGTTTCCTGTAAGGCAGTGCAGTTTTTAGAATGAAATAGGTTATCTGTGCTCTGGGTGAAAACTAGTGTTAGTCACACTTGCAGATTCCCATTGAAATCAATTGACTTAGGTTTTAATGGTTCTTCACCGAGTATGGCTAACATACAAAGTTCATAAATTTACAAACTTATGTTTCTTATTTGTTGATGGAAAACTCCAGATGCTTCATTCCTGAAATACTACTTTTCCCTGTCATTAGAATTTTCCCAGCTATGGTCAATGTTTTAATTGGTAACTAGCTGCAGTGCTAAACTGCTTAAATTTGATTCGTCTCACCTCTGTTTGATTTCTCTTGAAGCATTCAGCTCTACTAATACTGCTGTTTAAATATGTGTTATTGTTTTCTATGTATAATTATGGATTTCTTTAAGCTTTGCATGTTATAAAGTAATTATTTACCCAAGTTATTCCTTTGCTGTACAATTGACTTTTTTGTTTTGGTGTGTATCACTGATAATACTTATTTTCCTTATGTAGATACAAATTGCACTGAAGTTTAATTGGGCATGTGTAGCAAGGAAAATCCTTTTCAAAAATAATTGGGGTTATTTGTATTAAATGTATTAGGAGAATTTTGGCTCTCACTTTGACTGCAGAAAAAGTTTTAAAATACGTTTGGGATGATACGTGCTCAGAATTTAGAGGCGGTCTACAGAGCTTCCGATGTTCGGGGATAGCTATTTGCTCTGCATACTCCTTTCTCTCTCATTGCTGCTGTTCCTTGACTATTGCCACGTAAGGCACATTTCTGCACAGACAACTTGCTTTTTGCTTGCATCACTCTGTTCCTCCCAAAAAGTCTGAAACTTTGGAGTGGGAAAAGAACAGCATCAAGTAAATGCATATATACATATTAATATAAGATCCATAATCCAATAGTAGAATGCCAGTTTCCTTGGCATATCTATAAGAATTTTGTTTGAGAGTAAATAGGTTGGCACCTATATATATAATTGGCCAAAAAAAATTGATTGGTATTAGGCATTTTATTTATTTAGGTTGGTACCCAACAAAGTGCTTGCATTAGTGTCAGGATTTCCTTTTACCCACCGCCCCATGCCTTCTCCAGATCTTCTCAAAAGATTTAGTTAGGTGCTGGGAGATGTGAGGGAGAAGTTCCTTTATGCAGCCAGACCTTTCACTAATGGAACTACTTTGTTGGGTACTGTTCTAAGTTAGTTTTTATGCTGCTTTTCAGAATTCTAGATATTTCTAAAGTGACTTACAGTAACCTTTCAACAGCATAGTTCTTTTTCATCCGTGGCTTCCATTCCTCAATTGCTCCATGTAAAACTCCATGAATAGATCACTCTTATGTTCCATTACTCTGTTCCTCCCCAAAAAGTTTACGTACTTGATCATTTAAAACTTTGGAACATGCAAGCTTTAGAATTGCACAAAACTGTTACCTATATGAACATAAAATTTGGTTGGCAAATTATCAATAGTGAATGTAAATGTGTACTGTGTCAGGTTATGTAAATCATGTAACACATTTACTTTTTAATTCGTTCCGCAAGTCTCTTCGTCTTGCGAGTTTTTCGTCTTGCGATGCACGGTTTTCCATAGGAATGCATTGAAAATCAATTAATGCGTTCCTATGGAAAAAGCCTTCCCCCGACCTCTTCTGGCGGGCGGCATTTTAAAATCGCCCGGGACAGCGGAGGACTTCTCCGCTGTCCGGGGCGATTTAAAAGCCCCTGGGAAGGCAGGCAGGGGGGACAAAGGCTTTCCCGCCCGGCCGCCCGGCTTCGGGACATCGTTCCGATGCCGGGCGGCTGGGGGAGGCTTTCCTGCCCCACCGCCCGGCATCGGGACGATGCCCCGAAGCCGGGCGGCTGGGGGAGGCGTTCCTGCCCCACCGCCCGGCATCGGGACGATGCCCCGAAGCCGGGCGGGGGGGGGAGGCTTTCCCGCCCGGCCGCCCGGCTTCGGGACATCGTTCCGATGCCGGGCGGCTGGGGGAGGCTTTCCTGCCCCACCGCCCGGCATCGGGACGATGCCCCGAAGCCGGGCGGCTGGGGGAGGCGTTCCTGCCCCACCGCCCGGCATCGGGATGATGCCCCGAAGCCGGGCGGGGGGGGGAGGCTTTCCCGCCCGGCCGCCCGGCTTCGGGACATCGTTCCGATGCCGGGCGGCTGGGGGAGGCTTTCCTGCCCCACCGCCCGGCATTGGGACGATGCCCCGAAGCCGGGCGGCTGGGGGAGGCGTTCCTGCCCCACCGCCCGGCATCGGGACGATGCCCCGAAGCCGGGCGGCTGGGGGAGGCGTTCCTGCCCCACCGCCCGGCATCGGGACGATGCCCCGAAGCCGGGCGGCTGGGGGAGGCTTTCCTGCCCCACCGCCCGGCATCGGGACGATGCCCCGAAGCCGGGCGGCTGGGGGAGGCGTTCCTGCCCCACCGCCCGGCATCGGGATGATGCCCCGAAGCCGGGCGGGGGGGGGAGGCTTTCCCGCCCGGCCGCCCGGCTTCGGGACATCGTTCCGATGCCGGGCGGCTGGGGGAGGCTTTCCTGCCCCACCGCCCGGCATCGGGACGATGCCCCGAAGCCGGGCGGCTGGGGGAGGCTTTCCTGCCCCACCGCCCGGCATCGGGACGATGCCCCGATGCCGGGCGGCTGGGGGAGGCTTTCCTGCCCCACCGCCCGGCATCGGGACGATGCCCCGAAGCCGGGCGGGGGGGGAGGCGTTCCTGCCCCACCGCCCGGCATCGGGACGATGCCCCGAAGCCGGGCGGCTGGGGGAGGCGTTCCTGCCCCACCGCCCGGCATCGGGATGATGCCCCGAAGCCGGGCGGGGGGGGAGGCTTCAAAAGCCGTCCGGGGGCTTTTAAATCGCCCCGGACAGTCCCGGGGCGATTTAAAAGCCCCCGGTTAGGCAGGCAGGGGGGGGCAAAAGTCTTTGCCCCCCCTGCCTGCCTTCAAAAGCCGTCCGGGATAGCGGGAAGCGCTTCCCTGCTATCCCGGACCGCTTTTAAAATGCTGGCGGTGGGGAGCAAAGCCTTTCGCCCCCGCCGGCCTTCCTGGACCTCTTCTGAAGTCCGGAGGGGGGGGAAGGCTTTGCTCCCCACCGCCAGCATTTAAAAAAAGGTCCCCGAGATTTCCCTATGGGCTTTCGTCTTGCGATGCAAGCCCATAGGGAAAATCGTCTAGCGAAGCGTCGCAAAAACCGAAAAACCCTTTCGTCTTGCGGGTTTTTCGTCTTGCGAGGCATTCGTCTAGCGGGGCACCACTGTACTGTAATATGAATTAAAAGCCTCTTATGGTATTTTCTACCATTAATATTTTTTATTGCTTTGTACACTGCATTTTTCTTACATTACATATTTGCATTTTTAAAATTTTACAAATATTTATAATACACTTTTAAAGCATTGGGGAAAGCAGGTACCCCTTGTCTGAATGTAATTTGTATTTTGTATTTAAAAGAACAAAAGAGATGAGCATCTGTTAAAGAGACGAAACGTACCTCATGAAGATATCTGTGAAGATTCTGATATAGATGGTGACTTCAGAGTGGTAAGAACTAATTTGTGATTAAATATTATATACATATGTCTTTTTGAATGTATTTCTAATGCTTTGATATTTGTTTCAGCAAAACACGTCTCTAGAGGCAATAGTGCAGGTAAGTATCTTAACCACTTCTGTTTTTAAAATTCACTTATATTGTGAAAGTCCTGATTTTTAAATATATTTATTTCTTAGAATGCTTCAAGTGACAACCAAGGTATCCAGTTAAGTGCAGTGCAGGCTGCAAGGTAAGAGAATAATTTACTCAGATATGTTTTCTTCTATGGTAGTACAGTTTGTTAATGGAATCGGTAGCTGTACTGTGTTATGACTGAAAATGTTGGTTCTCTTAATGTGCTCTTAATGTGAACACTACTTTGATAATCTGTATTTGACATATTATAAAATGGTTTGGAGCACAAGTTGATCAGCAATTGAATTCCATTTTTTGCATGCAAATATTGATGAAATCAATATTTCACAAAATGCCAGAAGTAACTGGGCATAAAATTATATATATATTAAGGGAAATTGTTTGAGGGTATTTTTTTAAAATAGTGCACTTTTGATAGATGAAAAAAGTTGGATGGTTGGTCAGATGTTTTGTTAGTTTGCCAAATATAACTTTCAAGAAGGTTATATAACATGTAATTGAATGATTCATGAAATAAGTGTTCTCCCTCTTTAACTTTTATCCTGGAATGCCAGGACCATCTTAACAGTTAAATTAAGAGAGGAATTAAAAAGAGCCAAAGAAAGTAACCAGCTTGTGCTGGACAGGGACTATTTTGCCACAGCAGTCCATGCTCTTGCAACTTCCATGAAGTTACAAGACTGCCTTGAAGACAAACTGGAAGCTTCAATAAGTGTAGAATGCAGCTACCAGAATTTTAATGGGTACGGCCAAATAGAGTTGCTTAATGCCAATTTTCAGAGTTATATTGGCTGCTTATCTGCTTTTGAGCCCAGTTCAAGGTATTGGGTCACATACCTGAAGAATTAGTTGCAGTTGCCAGAGGGGCTCTTCTCCTTGTTCCATTGTCAGGGAAAGTGAACTAACCTGCACCTGATATGTAAAATACCCTTCATTTAAAAGTGCTGCTGGTGCCAACATTGCTATCATGATGGTATTAGATCAAGACTGATTTATTTGATGGGACATTTTAAGGATTTCTAAATGAGTGATTATCCCAGGGTTATATTTATTCATAGCTTGGTTTCCTTGAGATGTTCTTGAATTCCCAACACCCATCATCCCTGATCATTGACTAGGCTGGATGGAGTTGATGGGACTTTATAGTCCAACAATATCTGGATGGCACCATGTTGGCTACCCATGGTTTCAATATTTTGATGTCATAGTTTTAACTGCCTTCATATTTTTTTGCCTTTTTTGATTTATATTCTGGACTCAGACCCAGTACCTGGATAGATAAAGTGTGGTCTATAAATATTTCATTAATATATTAAAATATTTAATGTCAGTTTTTAAAGGCAGCTCTCCCATATATCAGTGGCAACAGCTTGACCTGTTCTATCTTCATGCATTATCTAATGTATCATGGGTATGAACCTGACTGCTTCAAGATTAGGGGGAAAACAGTTCTCACTCCTTCTCTTGCTAAACATGGCTTGATAATGAAATAAACAGCAGTAGACTGTCACATGTGTAGTGTCATTCTTTGGCCTCATGAAATACATGACCAGCCAGTTGTCCAGCTCTAAACTCTTCTCTCCAAGATATACAAGAAACCTTTGTTCTGTTTAAGGCAGGGGTGGTGCTTCAGGAGTAGAGGCACCCTATACCCTTTTGCTCAAGATGCTTGGCACCTCACACTTCCGCTCACACATGTACCTCTTTATTTTATTTATAAAATTTATATACCATCATTCACAGGGTGGTTTACCATATAAAAACACAAGAATGCATAATGCAATAACAAATGAAGACAATAACCCACACCCTTCCCCCAGTTTAAAGGCCATAGATTGTTTAATTAGCCAAAGGCCTTGGAGAAGAGAAATGATTTTGCCTGGCGCCTAAAGATTTGTAACAAAGGTACCAGGGAAACCACCCTGGGGGAGAGCATTCCACATTTCTGCAGCCACCCATTCTCTCCATCCTGACAAGAATTTTACCCATTAAAAAAAGAGAGAACCAGTCTTATTCAATTCTTTCAATCACAAGCAATCTCTGTGTATGATGTTCTGTAACAGGATAATGAGCATCTTTTTGTACTGTCTAGCACTCTGGCCCAGGTGTCTTCTCTTTTAAAAAGAGGCAAATGGGCACATTTGCTTGCCTTTGATCTCCTTTCAGTTTAATTTTGATTTAATTTAAGACATTTTGGACTTCAAAATATATTTTACAAATGTCAAGAGGGTGGGGAAATAAGATAATGCATTCAGAATTACTGGTTTAAATTTAAATTGTATTTTATTGTTACTTATGAAATATCAGACTAATTACTACCATATTTTTTAATTTTTATGTTAAGATAGGAAATGGAGTATGCTGTGTTAGCTGCTCTTCATGTTTTTAGCTATAATAATCAATTGGAGCCATTTGAACTTTGCCCAAAAGTTTGATATTCTATTTCCAAATATTTCTGAATAGAAAACTACTCTCCAGTGATCGCAACCCGCCTATTGATGACTTAATAAAATCTGGAATATTACCCATATTGGTGCACTGCCTTGAAAGAGATGACAAGTGAGTATGTGCCTTTAAAGGAACAGTTGTTTTCTCAAGCAGTTGATCAAAGGTATTGTAATAAACTGTTGTTTGTTTTTTATTATATTCTTAGTCCATCTTTACAGTTTGAAGCAGCATGGGCACTGACAAATATTGCATCCGGAACTTCTGAACAAACGCAAGCTGTCGTTCAATCCAGTAAGTTAATCAGTACTTAACTCCTGCAAAAATGCCTTGCTGATTGAGTAGAACTATGCACATGTTATATTTCTTCTTTGGGTATTCATTCACATGTGCCAATGAGTTGGTTCTTTGATGCTGTAGCCAGGATGATTGAATTCTAAAAGCTAATCAATGAATCATACACTGAAAAGGAAGATGTGCACATAATCTCTCACTAAATTGAAATTAAATTTGGATAGCACTGAAGGTGTTCCCGCTTTGTGATCAGAAATATGGGATTTAGTAAGCAACGAATTGATTTGGAGCTTGTGGCCAAATTTGCATGTAACACTAAACCATAGTTTAGCATTACAATAACAAGCCTAGTTCCCGCCTTCCTTCTGGCACCACTATGAAGAGGCATCCATAAACGCTCTCTTCCTTTTTAGAACAACTTCAGCTTGTGACATCTGAACCTAGACAAACTCTGATTAGTGGGAAACAAGCCAACCAAGCTTTTAAACTGACTTATTTTCACTAATCATAGCTAAGATTAACTGCTGTTTAGTGTTTGGACATCGTTTTGAATATGTGGAATTGCCTTTAAAATATATAATCTGAAGAATATCTCTGGAACTATCCACTGCTGATATATGACTGTTTTCAGTGTTTCTTGATCAGTATAAAAGACTTTTTATATTTTTTAAAAAAGAGTTACTTCTCTAGTTTTCTTTTATAATGGGTTGGATCCAGACTTGCCCTTACCAGAGTGAAAGGACTTCTTCAGTTCTCAGAGGGGATGAAGAACCAATGCGGGTTTCCTGCTGGAAAGGTGGTTTTCACCAATTTCCCTGCCGCCTTGGCAAATCCCAGTGACACCTCTCATGCTATTCCAAAAGCTATCCCAACACTTCATAGCTGTTCAAGAGGCTGCAGGAAGTAGGAAAGATTGTCAGCAGTGTTCACAGGAGTTCTGGATCCAACCCAATGGCTGCTTAAAGATTTTTTAAAAATGGAAATTTAAAAGTGCTGTCAGTGGGTTTTAGTGCCTTGCATCCTTAGAAGTACTGTATATTTTGCTCTATAAAACTCACTTTTTCCCTCCTAAAAAGTAAGGGGAAATGTGTGATCGTCTTATGGAGCGAATGCAGGCTGCACAGCTATCCCAGAAGCCAGAACAGCAAGAGGGATTGCTGCTTTCGCTGCGCAGAGATCCCTCTTGCTGTTCTGGCTTCTGGGATTCAGAATATTTTTTTTCTTGTTTTCCTCCTCCAAAAACTAGGTACGTCTTATGGTCTGGTGCATCTTATAGAGCGAAAAATACGGTATTTCACAGGAGGATACTCTTTGTAGAGCTTTGCAAAACTGAAGTGGCAATGACGGAGGCTTTATGCTACCTTCAGCCATAATGCAAAAGGAACATAAATAAGTGTGTGGTAATTCCACTTTTACACATCATTGTTCTGTCTGCATACTGAGTGTGCTACATCTCATTGGGGAGATATGTTAAGTTCCAGACACAGTTGTGCATCTTGCCTGTTGGACAAAATTTGAAAGATTTATTTTGAACATTATAGTGCTTTGGAAAAAGAACTGGAGGTTCAGAAAGGCACTTCTTTTTTCTGAAGAGGTTCAGTTCCATGCACTAAGCCCCTGAAATTATGTATCACTTGAGTGATAACTATACAAATTGTGACTATGCCTGATTTGCAATCTGAATATCTTTGAATCAGGAATGGCTGTTTATATATTGCATGATTTAAAGTTTAAATCTTAGATCTTAGCCAACGGGCTATGGAAACTAAAAAAAATGAGTCATAA
Organism: Podarcis melisellensis; assembly: GCF_964234715.1. Classification (NCBI taxonomy): domain Eukaryota; kingdom Metazoa; phylum Chordata; class Lepidosauria; order Squamata; family Lacertidae; genus Podarcis; species Podarcis melisellensis. The sequence continues at coordinate 19,798,301 of NC_138537.1, forward strand.
TGATATTTTTCCTTATTTTGCAGATGCTGTCCCACTTTTTTTGAGGTTGCTGCATTCGCCCCATCAAAATGTTTGTGAGCAGGCAGTATGGGCTTTAGGCAATATCATAGGTTTGTTGCATTTCTGTGTAGAAACTCCACTACTATGACAATGAGAACTGCTTAGAATTTTACTACGGAATGAAAGCTATTTTTCTCCAGCGATGCCTTGTTCACAGTTCTGTGTGTTTGTGCGGGGGAGTGTTTTCCCAAAGCATATTTTAGTTAGGCACATGAAGGTTCAGACAAGTAAATCACATGGAAGGATATTACATGAGTTATTCAGGTCATGGTGCACTTATTGTCGGTATTCATCACACAGCAAGCAAAGGCCCCAAGTTGGTGGAATATCTGATACCTATGCATAGCATATGCATTTCTAGTTCTCTGTATCAAGCTACATCCTTTAAACTACAACAGTTAAGAATCAGAAGTTTATAGCTTTTCTGCTGCTGAGCAGCAGCAATCCCCTCCCCCCAACAAAGCTCACAAAACAAAACTCCAGCCCAAGAGTCTGTTCAGCAGCCTCTGGCTTTTTGGCTGGAGTCAGTCAGCCCCTCCCCCAGGCCAGGTGGGAAAAGGCCTTCAAGACAGGGGGCAGGTCTTCTAGGACACTCGGCCAAGAAGGCTATGACTTCGTACTTGACTTTATGCATGTCCAAAAATGGGCAGGACAGGTTAAAGAAGCTCTTATGCCAGCTTAATATATCTAGTCGTAGTGTATCCTGTGCATAGGTGAGGTGCCAACATGATTTTCTAGACCTAGTGCATTATATATGGATTGGGCCCTCCGCAGCAAAAGAGGGCATATATTTGCATACCTTTTATGTCATACACCAATTTGTATTCTATTTTGGAGAACTCACAAATAAATCAGGGGCCTCACTGGTGAAACATTTTCCACAATTGCATTTCCATATTTCAAAAGGCTTAACCTCTTGAATGTCTACTTACAACATAGCTGTTAGTGACAAAAAATAGTCCTGCTCCCCCCCCACCTCCCCAAACCATGCAAAGTATTCAAGTTTCCTGAATTTACTGTTGGCTTTTCATAGATTGGAAATACTATGTTTCAGTGGACAACCTAGCATGGTATTTGGAGTATGTGGAGGGGAGAGTTCAGATGAGGCATAAGATTTATGGCAGCCAAGATGCCCATACTTGGAAAAATTCAAGATTAAATTGTTAAAAAGCAGGCAGTGTATTCTAAGAGCATTTGTTGTAGTTATTTCTGTCTCATAATAGCTACAGCCATGTTAACAGAACATTGATAAGCACCCTTTTCTCTTTTTTGTAACAAAAAGGGATTTATAATGTTCATGCTTAGGGGTGGAGTGCGGAATCTCCCCCCCCCCCCCCCGCCAAAAAAAAATCTGATTTACAACTACACTAAAGTACTGGTTTTCTTAGTTATTTTCTCTCAGCAGCAACTGTTCTGCTTCTACTAGGTAAGAAGAAGAAGAAAGTTTGAAAATGAACATTCAGTTTCTTCTACAATTTTTTGGAGAAAGGACTTCCTGGGTTATTTAGGGGTCTTCTCTAAAATGTGTATTACTCTAAATTTCTCCATAGCACTTGTCAATCATAACTCTGACTTTACACATTGGCTAAAAATACTGAAATGTAGAAGCATTCTCATTTCTCACTATTTCAAATGCTGCCCCAACAACACTATTCAAATGCCTGAAGGGCTGTTACAGAAAAAGGCAAGGGCTTGTTTTCTGCTTTCCCAAAAGGGGCAGGTTATTGAATGTAGATTTTGGCTGAACCTTAGAAAAGAATTTCAACAGCAGTTTAAAAATGGATTCAGTTTTTGGGAGTGGCGTCTCTCTGTCCAGAGGTTTTCAAACAGATGCTGGACAGCCATCCTTTGTAGATTTTCTGCATCAAGGAGGAGGCTGGACTTAGATGACTTGCAAGCACCCTTTCCAACTCTTAATTCTACAAATCAACCATTCTAACAAACTGAGTCTATACCTGGAAGTTGCTTATTTCAAACTGTTCACATACAGAGAGAGCTATCCTAATGGGGAAAAGCAATTTTGATAGACCAGTGTTGATATTTCTTCTACCCACAAGCTTCTCCATGTTTATACAGGTGATGGACCCCAGTGTAGAGATTATGTCATTAGTCTTGGAGTGGTGAAGCCTCTGCTGTCATTCATCAGCCCATCTATTCCCATAACTTTCTTAAGAAATGTTACTTGGGTAATGGTCAACTTGTGTCGCCACAAAGACCCGCCTCCACCAATGGAAACGATCCAGGAGGTAAAACTACTTCTTTATTGAAATTTTATCACTGTGAGCTTTCCTGCAGAATTTTGAATACCTTTTTCTCTTTCTCTTCTAGATCCTCCCAGCACTCTGTGTTTTAATTCATCACACAGATGTAAATGTGAGTATCTCAATATTGCACGGCCTGTTTACTGATTAATTTTAAGCACGTATTGAAAAAACAAATCACAGCCTTGCCAGGTTACCCCTGAAAGCAATTTGTGCCTCTTTGGCTATATTGGTGGATACTTGTCAGTCTTATTAACAAAGCAAAAGTCTCTCAAAGGAGTAAAACATATTTCAGAAGTCAGTGCTCCCACAAAACTGAGGGACAGTTTACAAATACAGACAACTTGCAGTTTACATGGGGGCTATGGTCCCGGTAACAGAAGAACAGTTACCGGTATGTGAACTGGCACAAATTTCATCTCCCACAGGGGTTGGTGAGACTTGCACAGACTTCCCGCTGGTTCTCTACTTAACATATATCCATAGGCAAGCACTAAGTTGGTGGTGGATGGGATTATTCCCTTAAAATAAGAATACCTACCAGAACTGTCATTCTGGATCAGCTGAGTGGGACAATTCTATCTTTTTTGGAAGGGCTTAGCGTTTGAGGCACTTATCTGTTGGACAGCCATTCTCTGGATGCAACACCCATTCAGTTCAGGAATAAACCTGCAGAACCTGCTTCTCTGTACGTTCTGTTCTTAGCTGGGTTGGGACTTAACCTGCAACAAAATCAGAAGCCACTCTGCCAATACATAGGAGAGGCCAGAGGCCTTTTGATATAATGTATATGCTTGCTGGTGGAAATTAGACAAGTGTCATAGCTGAGGAGTTGGCAGCATAACGTTTTTTTAAGATTCAGCAGGAAATGTTTTTGAAAGCAAGTATGAAACAAAAATTTCCAAGGGGTTTTGTCAGATACCCTCTGTGATTTATTTTGTGGTATGTTGCAGAAACTTAAAATAGTAAGTAGGCTGAGAATATCACTATTTTCAATGGGAGATGCTTCTGTTTATATATGAATCATTGTGTCTTGCAGAACTTCCTTTGTATTACTCTAATGTGTCTTTGTTGATTTTTGAACAGATATTGGTAGATACAGTCTGGGCCCTCTCCTACCTAACAGATTCAGGCAATGAACAGATTCAGATGGTGATAGACTCGGGGATAGTTCCTCATTTGGTTCCTCTTCTCAGCCATCAGGAAGTTAAAGTGCAAGTGAGTCTTTTACCATTTCTCCTTTATTTGAAGCATTTTTGCTGACAGCATTGCATTAGAAATTTACAGTATGAAGCACATTGTATTCTTACTGTGTTCAGTCACTGTGTTTGTCAAGCTCAGAAATGTAAAAAAAAAATCTGACTTGAATGTTTCTCATATTTTGTGGAATGTGGAATCGTGTTTTTGCCTTGAATAAACATTTTTAAAGCTGCTATCCCCATAGAACAAAATAGATTCAAAAAATAAAAGGACAGTAGCTTTCTTTAGTTTCTGTTGAGTGCAAGCTTTTATTAACTAGCAGGTTTAATGCTCATTGTAAAAGAGAGGTGTTCTTTAATATTTCATTTTATCAGACTTAGAAATATGGGATATGCTAACAAATTATAGTCAAAATGGTTGAAAATGGGTGCTAGGTCCTTCCAGTTCAATTTTCCAGCTCTGGATACAAACTGCAGGTCGTTGTAGATTGGTTCAGATATAATGAAGTACAGTGGTGCCCCGCAAGATGAACGCCTCGCAAGACGGAAAACCCGATAGACGGAAAGGGTTTTCCGTTTTGGGGGCGCTTCGCAAAACGAATTTCCCTACGGGCTTGCTTCGCAAGACGAGAATGTCTTGCGAGTTCCTGCGGTTCCCCCCCTTTCCCCCGCTTTTCCTAAGCCGCTTATCAGCTGATCCGCTAATAAGCCGCTTAACAGCTGATCGCTAAAAGCCGCTAATAGCGCTAATCCGCTAAGCTGTCAATGGGCTTGCTTCGCAAGACGAAAAAACCGCTATACGAAGTGCCTCACGGAACGGATTAATTTCGTCTTGTGAGGCACCACTGTATATGGAGAGGTGGGACTAAGTTCTTTTTTGCACTGTGATTTGTAACCTGCCTTTTAGCAAGCCATTGCTTGTCATTCAATCTGACAAAACAAATCAGGCTTTGGACAAACCATTGTTTCTCAATTCAGATCAATGGCCAACTGATTTGCTGAAAGCCAGGAAGTTACTAAGTGTGTGACCCTAAGGTTTATTTGTGTAATACCAGCTCAACCCATCACCATTTTCACCATCAAATTTGGCTCATGAAAAAGATGAATCTGCTGCTCAACACAGTAGCTGTTTCAGAAATCCTAATTTCTCAAATCTTTCATTGTCAGATTTGTAAAGTTACAAGTTTTTATTTTTGCTGGGGGGTGGGGGAGAACCATGTCTTCTACCTGATTTAAGTGGTACAGTTGATCTATTAAAGCTGTGTTTTGCAATCCTGTACATACTTACTCAGAAGTAAATGAATAGGATTTCAACCTCAGTCAAATCATGTAGTCTTAATACTATAATGCTTGATTTTAAAACATGCTGCTCAAGTCATCAGATTTTAACTTTTGAAATGTTTTCTTTCAGACTGCTGCACTCAGAGCTGTAGGAAATATTGTTACTGGTACTGATGAACAGACCCAGGTAGTTCTGAATTGTGAAGCTCTTTCACACTTCCCTGCCCTATTGACTCACCCCAAAGAAAAAATTAATAAGGTATGAAAATGGGCATGTCGCTGAATGCATGAAAATTGATACCAGGGGACTGTGTGACATATCTATCAAACAAAAGTACAGGATAATCGTCAATCTCTTTACTTGAAAGGTTGTTCTGACTTTTGTAGAAATTGTAATGTAGCAATTCCTTTGCAAGGAGCATATTTATTTGTTTGTTTGTGGTGCATCAGATATAACCCTTTCTAGTCCAGCATTGTTCTTGGTTATGGTTATTTTTTTAACGGGATTTTTATTGTACCCTGGCCTAAGATCAGTTGTAATGAAGAGCAGGACCTAAAATAAATATTACAAATAATATACTAGCAATTGGTGGCCTTTAAATATAAGGTGGCTCATCAAAAATTGGTCAGCGGTTCTCCAGCCTGTCTTTTGCCTACACCTGAATTATAAACTGACTCTTGGAAATGATGAAATGGAGGTAATAGGGAATAGGGAATAGTAAGGGGTGTGTACATTAGGGAAGGGGGGCAAATTTTAGTCTGAAGTAAAAGGGGTTGGTTGTGTAAAAGTTATATAGTGATGTAAACTGTGGGCACTGATAAAGAAGCTGTTGATTTCGCAGTGCATCTGAGGCCTTGTTGCTAAATCATCTGGGTTTACTGCAACATTGCCAGTGATTAGAGCCCAAAATAAGCTCGCAGTTTGCATCTAGACATTTTAAACCTCTAACAGGTTCCTTTTGTTAGGCAAAAGGAATGTGATCTGATCCAAGAGTTCAGTTTAATGACACCTAAAACATATGATTTAGATTAGGAAATCATTATTTTTCCCATACTCAAGAATAAGCAATAGGTAGGTTTTTTTTTTTTTAAAAGGTAAGTTTTATAGATCACTTAACCGCAGAACTCTGTAATATATAAAGTACATAATAAAATTCTGAATAAAATACAGGTAAAATCCACCAAACTGTTAAACAAGTATAGATAAAATTGTCAGCATATAGATAAACATATTGCTACAGCTGGCACCTGTTATACTACAAAGTGTTCCATCTAATCCTGATCTTCTAAACTGCAGTAGTGTTAAAGCCAATTTTTAAAAATGCATGCCATCCTTGTATATTGTTACTTGAAACTGAATCCCAGTAAGAGACACTCCCTCTGAAGGAGCAGGTTCATAGTTTGAGAGGGCTCTTCAATTCCAAGCTGTCACTGTTGGACCACGTAGCTTCAGTGCCAAGAAGCCACTATGCCCCACCCCAACTAGTTTTCTAGCTACAGCTATTCCTGGAGTGAAACAACTTGTCCTCCATTATCCGTGCTCTAATAAACTTCTGTATAAACTATTCCAATGCAGGCTGCATCATGCTGTTTTTGAAGACAGTCCAATAGCTGTAGCTGATGCAGAATTCCGCTGCCTGGGTGTGGTTAATCAAATTTAAATAGTTCTCAGTATTGCGCCTTTAAAAGAAGTCTAGCTCTACAGAGATGGATGAATACTTTCGTTATTCAAAGTATTTCATGTCAATATTTTTAAAATCACGGTTTTGTTGTTGTTGCAGGAAGCTGTTTGGTTCCTATCTAACATCACTGCAGGAAATCAGCAGCAAGTCCAGGCGGTGATAGATGCTAACCTTGTGCCAATGATAATACACCTTTTAGATAAGGTTAGACAAAACCAATCTTTTGCTAAGCTTTTGTATTGTTCTATGTATGTGTTGTACTGAAACAGCCGTGGAACGTAAAATGTGCTGGTTGGGTACCTATGCTGGTTGGGTATGTATGCTTGATGGAGGGTTCTAGGCCACTCTTTGCAGTAAGCTGGTTTTTCCAGCTAGACAGGTGCCTGCCCCCAAGAGACCCACAGTCTGAGTAATTCAAAGTAATTAAAGCAGCAGAGGCCTCCAGGTTGGATAGGAGGTGCTCAACTTTTCTTCCTATGCCCACCAATCCTCCCCTGAAGATCTCCACCCATCCATCACTTTTTCCTCTGCTGGGCTTTTTCCAGTCATAGAGATTTTCTTCAGTACTTTCCTCTTCTCCCTGTGCTCCCATTTGATAGGCAGCAGGTAAGCTGTGCCTAGGTCCTTGTTTCAGATGAAAGGTCAGGTATTGTAGCATCTCTTCAGTCCTTGGTGTGTACACCCAAATTCATCAGCAACAGCCAGCATGGCCAACCATCAGGGATTTTGGAAGCTGCAGTCCAAAAGCATCTGAAGGGTCCCAGCTCTTCCTGCTGTGGCTGACTTACACCTCAGATGCTGGCGTCCTAAAGCCAGTTGTCTTAGCTTTGGGATATGGAGGCTCTGCTCATCCACTGTTTTTCTTCTGTGGTCACAAGACTGGTGCCTGAATCAGCTCGTGTTACTTGCCTGAGTGTACCCCCTGTGTACACAATAAAGATATTCCTCCAACTGTCTTCTCTTTAGGGTGACTTTGGTACACAGAAAGAAGCTGCTTGGGCTATAAGCAACCTGACAATCAGTGGAAGAAAAGATCAAGTAAGTAACCTAGTTTGACTGACTGACTGTTTTAAAACAGTAAAGGAACGTACAAAACAGGAAGCACAATTCAACCAAATTGTTGTTACTTATTGTACAGAAGTATTACTTATTTTAGTGGGAGAGTTTTTAAGCAAACACTTAATTCTTCCCTTGACATCAATGGGACTTGAAAGTGTATAACTTTCACTGGATTATACTAGATCAAAGCTAGATCAAAATTATACTAGATCAAAGCCACAGATGGGTCCTCTTGCAAGAACCACCATTGTGCTCATTATTTGATACTTGCCTTTAAAATATCAGTTCGTCCACTTAGAACCAATTCTGATCAATTTCACACAGACCAGTGTAGAACTTTTCTGTTTGCAACCTCTACTTAAAAACCTCCAGTGATAGAGTCCACCACCTTCCAAAATAGTCCATTCCGCTGTCAAACAGCTCTTACCACCAGAAAGTTATTCCTGATGTTTAGCTGGAATCTCCTTTCTTGTAACCTGAAGCCATTGATATGGGTCCTGTCCTTTGGATTTCTCTTGAGTGCGCACATGCATATAAAATGCCCCAGACGGGAGAGCTGCATTGTAAGCCTTGAATTGCTAGCCTTGGGCTAGCAATTCTGTTCTTTCTCAACTGGTGGAGGGTGGGGAGAGGAAGAAATAAATATTTTCTAAGCATTTCTATGCTCAAGAGAAGCTTGTTTCACAGAAGATGCTCCTGCAATAGGGTTTGCCTGCCCTTCTCACTAAAGTCCTTTGCACCCCTCTGAAAAATGTTTTTGAGGGACAGAGACCTTCCAGAATAGTATGGGATATGGTGATGTGGAATCTGGAGAAATAGGGGAGAGTGCACCAAAAATGAAGCAAAGTCGAGTTTTGCTTCTGTAATGCACCTTTGGATCCAAGGTTTGGTTTGGTTTATTTTGCTATCACTTGGTGTTCCTTGCAGATTTAAAACTTAAATCAGTAGGCTCACAGGTGAGTCTTGCAAGATACTCTGTTCTAAAAGCCAAGCCCCCTCGATATCAGGAGCTAGAATCCACCAACTTACAATAGTTGATTATGTCCAAATTCATCAAATACATATTTAATATGAGTTAACAAAAATATGTTTGTTTGGTTTTAAAGTCAAAACCAATTATGAGTTCTTAGATGACATAATACTTATTGAGTATAGTGAGAATCCTTTTACTTGAATTTCTGTAGGTTTGCAAATGTTTTAATTGACTCTCCTTTTTCTCCATACTCTTAACTTAGTATATTTTTTATTATTTCATAATTTATTTATGGCTTAATCATATAAACCTCCAAGCAGTTTATGTAAGTTGCAGTGATCCTAATTGGCTTAATGTCTGTTTCTATTCCTTTTTTTAGGTGGCGTACCTAATTCAACAAAATGTAATTCCTCCCTTTTGCAACTTGTTAACAGTAAAAGATGCTCAGGTTGTACAAGTAGTGCTGGATGGGCTAAGTAATATATTAAAAATGGCTGAAGAGGAGGCAGAAACCATAGCCAACCTTATTGAAGAATGTGGAGGTACGATTAAAAATTTGCCTTTGTATACCAAGGTCTTAGATTTGATAAAGTGATCCTTTAGTTTTTTGTTTTTGTATTTTTGTCACAGATCTGGAAATATTTTCATAGTTTCTATGGAGAAATATGATTTGTGGACATACTGGTTACCAGTGTGTTTTGAAAAACCATTTGTTTTCATTTTTATAGCTAGTCTGGGGTTCCTTCAACTTTTTTGTGTTAAACTTTACAGGGCTGGAGAAAATTGAACAACTACAAAATCATGAAAATGAAGACATCTACAAACTGGCTTATGAGATCATTGATCAGTTCTTCTCTTCAGATGATGTAAGTACATAATTCTGAAACTGAGTATTTTGAAGTAAAGTACCGAATGTGAAAAACCTGGTAGTGGACTTTGGTTGGATTGGAATTATTATTTTTTTGTTAGTTTTCCAATATACCACCAGTAATAGCCAAATTAGAACAATAACAATTAATTCCCAAATTATACAATTATGAAAATGTCAATCAACTTCCAATTAATACATTTTAGTTAAAGTGGCTCCCTGCGTGGTGGTTTGGGTGCATTTCCGATCTTATATCACTGCTTTCCATAATCTTAATCAATGTCAGTTACATTTCAGTTATAATAATAATAATCCCTCAGTCAACAGATACATAATTAATGATTTCCATTTGTAATGTTACAATATATAAATATATAAAGCTTCAAGTGAGGAACTCAAACTTTATCTTGATTCTGCCCTGCATGTGAAAACTATTATGTCCATGGAGATTGCTTCTGTCCGTATATGGTGTTGTCTCTTTCACTTCCCAGCTGTTGTTTTTTCCCATTGTGGCTTGGGGCAGAACTGAATCTCTAAGTTACTCAGAGGTCTTACATCTCCGTCCCTTGCTTCAATGTCTCGGAACAGGCAACAGTCTGCTGGAAACCATTCTGTCTCACTAGTAAAACATTTTGCTGATCTTCGCCATTTTCCCCTCAGCCTAGGAAAAGGTGGGCAATTTTCGAACGTGCTGAAGATTTAATACTCCTTTCCAACTCCCAGAATCTCTACAGCGTTCTTATCACAACCCCCAAATTATTTTCCTTCCAGCAAGAGATTTATGGCCCATTTAAACTTTATCTTAGATTACATTCCATCGGTAGCGCACAAAAATCTCAGTCTTTTTCCTTGTCTGTTGTTTTTAAACGGAGTTGAGGGGAATTAATCTGTCTTAATCATGGGTAGGCAAACTAAGGCTGGGGGACCAGATCCAGCCCAATCGCCTTTAAATCTGACCTGCTGACGGTCCAGGAATCAGCGTGTTTTTACATGAGTAGAATGTGCCCTTTTATTTAAAATGCATCTCTGGGTTATTTGTGGGGCATAGGAATTCTTTCATTCTGCCCCCCCCCCAAATATAGTTCAGCCCTCCACAAGGTCTGAGGGACAGTGCACCATCCCCCTGCTGAAAAAATTTGCTGACCCCTGGTCTTAATAATTCCAACATAGTCATACTTGAACTTCTCCTCCCCCTCCTTTCATTTCAGATCAATCTGTTTCCATTTTTGCTTGTTAATATCACTATTACTCCAACATCCCTTCCTCACTTGTAAATATCTTTTTATCTTATATTCTCGAGAGGGTTGCTGAATCATAAATATATAAAAGCTTAGAATAAATAAACTGTGGGGTTCCCTCTCCCCAACCAGCTCTCACTCTGAAGAAAATCTTATCTCAATTCAAACCTTTGACCCATGTAGCTGGTATATTCCACAGTATGTTGTTGCAACCTTTTTCCATCACATGCCAGTACTTTAACGCCAATTAAGGATCCAATTCAATGGAGAACCTCCTCTTCGTAATGGCGGCATAGGAGGGTTTTCGCCAGGCAAAGTGCTTTTGCACTCGGCGCATTCCATGCCAGAGCAAGCGCCAAGTACCGAGACGAACTGCAAGTGAAGCCCGTTCCCCCCATCCCTGGGGTGAATTTGCAGTGATGATTTGCCCTCTGTCATTCTTGTTTTTCATTTGCCGATGATCACCTGCTATTCTGGGGGCTGCCTCCATTGAGGCAGGTGGGACTGGAAGCCTGGAAGATTCTTATTTCTGGTCTTTGTGGTTCATTTACAGATAGATGAAGATCCAAGCCTTGTTCCAGAGGCAATACAAGGTGGAACATTTGGTTTCAATTCATCTGCCAATGTACCTGCAGAAGGGTTCCAGTTCTAGAGTGGTATTTTGGAAGTTAGGTACAATGCAGCACTGAATAAAATAAGGTTTGATCCATCAAGCTTGGCTCATGGGATCCGCTGCTGCATTAAATCGGGGAAGAAAATGGTGAAGATTTCATTTGGAATCACAGAAAAGCCCGAATGAAGTCAAGATGGCGAGTGGGTGCGAGTGAGAGTGAGTGGCAAAATGTAATGAAAAACTTCACACTGAATGCTTATATAGGTTGTTCAAAGGAAAAGGGCTACAGGTCAAAGATCTTCAGTGCCTGAGGAGGAACATTGACTTAATTAGCGCAATTGTGGGGGGAAAATGCAGTACTATTCCATCATCAAGCCATGTAAGCATAAAGGAGAATAGGATGCCCATATAAGTCCAAGGAGAATGAGCCCAGGTCTTGCTAATGAAGCACCGTGTGAATGGACAACATTGAGTGAATGTCTGGACTCAGTGCTGTGGGGCCACGTGTGTGTTTCAAATCTGGGGCTCTTTGCTCATGAAGCAGACTCCTAGTCTTGGAGTGGGGTGTGTACGAGAGTATGGTTGTGATGCTGTATGTGAACGCATGCAAGCTTGATTTGCCTTCAGGGGGCTGATAATAACCCTAGTCAATCATCAAAAGGAGTGTATAAGTGTTAACACTGGACACAAAAACGGAGACCGGTTTAGCAGCAGACTATGGTTTTACTCCTGCAGCCTGTGTTTTGTTTTATTCCCCACCCCTTTTATTTTAGTTATTTTCTTTCCTGTATGGCTTATTACTAGTTGCTTGTAAAGTCAGAAAACTTTGAGGAAGGCTTCCCTGTGCATTTGCACCAGATGACTGTTCATTGTTTACAAAAAAAAAAGCTTTCCATATCATCAAAACTAATTTGTGTAGATTTTTTGCATGAAACTCATACAAACGTTTCCCTCTTCCAACTATTGTGTTGCAGTACACAAATTGCCATATAATACTAGAAAACAATAAAAAAATAAGTTTAACACCATCCTTTTCATTTTCAGAGACGACATAAAGCTATTTTTGCATGTGGTAATTTACAGCATAGCTCATTTTTAGATTTTATTGAGTCCTGTAACCAGCTGTTTCTGTTGTGGTAGGATACCGTGCTGTGTTTCAATGTTATTTGTTTTCAAACTTTGTTTTCTATGAAAATGATATGGAAACCTCAAAATAAAATTTGGTGCATATGTACTGCTGAAAAGATTGGAGATGTGAATAGATGTACAAATCAAGTCATGGTTTGAACACCGTTAATAATACCACCTAATCTGTCCAATTGTTCTAGACTTTTTATCTTTAGATGTAGGCAGCCATGAACAATCTATTTTGAGCCACTTTAGAGAGAACTTTGTATTCTTAACTTGCATACCAAATGCAAGTGGTTTTTATAATTGGAATAATACCTCAGTTTTGAGGTTCTGCACACTAAATTAAAAGTGACATTGCAAATATGTACAAAAGGAGAACTCTTTATAAGGTGGCTCATTGTAGGAAATGCTGTGCCTTCCCCTTTGAGCACAAGTGTTGCATGAACAACAGTTTGCTATAAGAAAACATACCAGGTTAGCCACCATTAGCATCTATATCTACCTTGTGGTTGTTTTTTTTAAATCAGCTGGTAATTCTGAAACGCAGTAGAATGGATAAAGATTATTTTGTGATCATAACTCTTTGTTGGACTAGAGTATTTTTGCAGCATTCCTTGTCATCAGAAACATGGTTAAAAGTTTAAAACTAGATGCAGCAGAAAACTAGCTTGTGAAATTTATCCAAGTAGAATGCAGGCTAGGCTGTCTTGGGGAAAATAAACATTAAAACTTACAACAATGTTACATTGGTGTATGCATTTTTGTCTATACAAATATTTACAGAACCTGCTTTTGTGTGCCATTATTTGATTAAGCAAGTAGAACAAAATTATAATGCTTTTATTTGATAATCCCTTTCACCCTTTCTGAAATCATGCCTCTTAGCCTTCATCAATTGTAGGTTGCCACACACAAATTGACTACATTTGAATGTAGATCCTCTGTCCCATTCACTCAGCAGCATAGTTTCAATATGTGCTTTTCCTCTTTAGGCCTGAGACCATGCTTTCCACAAATTATTTAAAACAAGGGGAAAACATCTGCAATGAAATACCCTCCTTTCTACTCCTTTATTACTGAATCAATTGTAAAAATGCAGTCACATACATAGCCGTTGTCCCAGAACTTTCACAACTATCCCTTCCCACAGAATTCAATATACTGTAATCTACTTTAGCAGAATTGTTTTCCTATTAATAAGAAACTACTGAAATTGTTTGGGTTTCAAAGTGTTATTTCTACCAGAAGATAACAAATAGTAATTCTCATTTGACATGTCTTTCTCTAAGCTTCAGTTTTTCTTAAAACTATTCTTTGTGGAATGACCAGGTGTGAAATTGTATATGTTGCTGCTGCTGCTTGTGTTTAATGCATAGTAGGCAGGTTCCAGAAATAATTTATTGGTATTGTTCAAACATAATGCCAACACATGTGCCTGTGCATGGCAATTCCCTCTCCTTTTTTCAGTTTTAGGTAAATCACAGTCACTTTGGGTGGCGAGCTATGGTTTTTTAAGTCAGGAAAAGAGGGAGGGGAATTGGGACAGGAGCAGAGGGGAAGTGCATGAGTCCTGCTAATCTTCATGTATGAACTCCTTGGATACTGGGTAACTTAAGAAAAGATGGGAAACTCTGCTAAGTTAGTTTCAGGCACTAGCAATTTTTTAAAGCAGAGAAAAAAGGGTTTAGGGGGGCGGGTGGAAATACCGCACCCTTTTATAAATGTTTCTAGTTATACACAGATAAGCACAAATAACACTGTTCATCAAAATACCCATTTCAAAAACCAGTACAGTTCTGAAGTTGGGTATGAGCAGTACCGTCCTGAATGCATTGAAGCTACATGTCACAAGTTCTGGATTTTAAGATACTGAATTGCAGAGAATTGTTTCCACTGCAAATTGTGGAGCATTCTGTTCATCTTAGTGGTGTTCTGTTAAAGGAACAATTATGGTAGAAAGTATGCAAGGAGGCTAAAATAGCCAGGAGCAAATGTTGTGAAGAAAGTAAAAGATAGCAACAAACTTCCAATTGGGAATATTGGTTGAAGGCTTGAGCACATAAGCAACCATGGATAATGCTTTGCAAGAAATACAGAGGTTGAAAACAGCAACTTGGCCTAAAAGGACATCAAGAATAGCTTGGTATATTCCTATTATGGCTTGGAAATGCTCTACACTAGTGAAGCTTTGGAATGTGTAGTTATCTAAAAGAACTTGTAGACCAGTCAATTGTTCCTATTCTAAATTTTACATACAAGCTATAATAATATTTGAGAGGTAAGGATTTTTATTAAGGGTTTAGGAAAGAACTAGAATTTTTTTTGTTTTAAACTATACAGTAATATTGCTTCATCATGGAATTTACACATGGTTCTGTGGAAGTATGCACAGTAAGGTAAAGGTAAAGGTACCCCTGCCCATATGGGCCAGTCGTGTCCGACTCTAGGGTTGTGCGCCCATCTCACTTAAGAGGCCGGGGGCCAGCACTGTCCGAAGACACTTCCAGGTCACGTGGCCAGCGTGATGAAGCTGCTCTGCACAGTAGCCACAATCTAATCTAAAAATGTAATTTGCATGTTAAACTGGCATGTGCATATCTAGAGTTTGGCTGCCATTTTAAATGGCTAAGTCCTTGCACATCTAGACTTGTTCAGCTGAAGCAACTGCACTAAATATAAACAAAACATTTTAAAATGTCCAAACTTTTTCAGCATTTTATAAAACAGGCTTATTTGGGGAATTTTGCATTTAGTTGTCCTTTGTCATTTTCACTAGAGATTTTCCCCAACCACCACCACACTTGTTTTAAGGCATGGGTGAATGTGTGGTTTTCCACATGTCTTGACTACAGCTATCATCCTTGACCAGTGGTTATGCTACCTGTGCTTTTTAAGACCAGGATTCCAACATCAAGTGGCCCATGGGTTCCTTGTCCCCTGTTTTTGAAGATGGTTTCTAATATGGAGGTCCTGAATATTGTTTCCCCCTTACATATATATTTCAGGTTTGAGAACAGATTGTGCTGAAACATTAAAGCATCCTAGCAGCAAGGTGAAGTGGTGGACCCTTCAGTGTACAGTAAGGGGCAAATAAAAAGCAATATTATTTTAAAATTCATTTCTGGGGTTACAGTTTGATTCCTATACGGAAATAAATGTTTTATGCAGGTTTTTCCTAGGTTAAACTAAGGATAATCCTTTAGTGAGAGGAAGGGGGATGACAGCTTCGGAAGAAATAAGGCAGACACTCTTTTAACTTTTAGTATCACTCGTCATCTTTGAGTGCTCCTTTATTCGCACTAGCTCCATCTTTCTCAAGGAAATCGACAGGTAGTTTGCAACTGTTTCCCCTTTCCCGCTGGCGTTCATTCTCCCGCTGTGGTGGTATGTAGCTTCCCTAATAAACTGGGCTTGGGTGCTTCACCCTAGAAACAGAGTGTCTGCATGCGATTCGTCCTCCTTCACGGTCCCCTGCCGTATGGCGCCCCGCGCGCTGGACACGGGCTCTCCCTCTTCCACGTTGCCCTTCTGCTCCCCTGAGCTGTGCCCATGCTCGGCTTGCAGCTGCTGCTGCCGCCGCCTCAGCTCCTCCCGGAAGATGGGCGGCAGCTGGTTGACGTACTCGCGCCACTGCACTTTGCCCGCGTGGCTGCGCTTCGGAACCGAGGGGAGGGATTCGTCGTGCAGCGGCGCCGCGGCCGCGGGCGGCGGCAGGGAAGTGGCGGACGTGCCGTGGAAGGACTTGGGCCCGCCGACGTCCCACGACGAGTGCATGGGCTCCAGCCGGGCCGGCGACACGCAGCTGAACCCGGTGGCGGTGGAAGCCAAAGTGCACGACAGGAAAGCCAAGAAGAGGCTCTGCCCGGGGCTGGCCGACAAGCCTTGCAGCTCCGGCTGGGTTAGCAGCCGCTCGCGGATCAGCGCCAAGAGGCACGAGCCCAGCGCCGCCGTGCACGCGATCATCATGGCGGTGACGCAGTGCAAGAGGGGCGGCAGCGAGCGGCACGGGCGCGCCCCGACGAAGTCCAGCGCCAGAGCCAGCGAGCCCGTCAGCACGCTGAAGAAGCAGCAGCAGGCGATGGCCAGCATGATCGGGCCCCCCGACGGGCCCAGCAGCGGCGTGCCCGGAGCCGGGTTGTCCTGCCGTATCGCCCAGGACGCCCCCAGCACAATCGCCCTCCGCTTCTTGTCTTCCACCAGCACCCAGATGGGGTAGGCGGCTGCCGTGCCCAGCACCGCCAGGGCCATGCTCTGAGCCAGCGCCGCCGCCAGGCTCCCTTTGCGCCGGAGCCGGTTTCGCCTCAGCAGCATGAGCCGGACGATCTTCGACTCCCCGAGGCTGGCGGTCGCCTTCTCCATGGCGACAAACTTAGGAAACCGCGCCGAGGAGACAAAACTTCGGGAGGGAGCCGCGCCTAAGGCGGCCCGTGTGCTCAAGGGCGGCTCCTGCCCTCGCTTGCCTCTGAGGGAACCGAGACCCGTTCGTCTCGTAAGGAGGGTCGTTGACAGTTGGGGAGGGGGAGGGGGGCGCGAGGCGCAAAAATGGCGCCCCGCTTTTCCCGCCTGATTTTTCTGAGGGCTCGAGCGTTTCGTTAAAAGGCAAAACGCATGCCGTGGAGGTGTTTAAAATTAGGCACCTCAACGTCGTGTCGGAATCCGGAGTCATCCCGTTACAAGAAATGAAGTAGTTCTTCACACAGCGCATACTTAAAGCTATAGGATTTGTTCTCAAAAGCTGTGGTGAAGGCCACCAGCTTTCAAAGGGGATTGGCCAAATTCATTAAAGATAAGGCTGTCAATAGCTACTAGTAGTCATCACGACTATGTGTTGCCTCCAGTGCCAGAGGCAGTTTTGGGGGTTTCTCTTCTTTTTAAAATTCAATTTTTCAGCCTAAAAAAAGCTCCCAGGGCAGTTTATAACTAAAAACAAACTCGGGGCTGCCCTCAAACTTCAAATCTGAAAAGACACCATGCAAAACAAAAACGTATTGGGAGGGAGGAGAAAATGAGCAAACTCAGTTTTCCAGGACTCTCTTTCACCCAGAATCTTTTTCCACTGCCAGTTCAATCAGGAACATGTTGCAGATTGTCCTACCAATCCTTGACTAATGGTAGCTCACACATATAGGATGAAAAACTTAACTGCTTTCTAGGGACAGAATGTGATTTCTTGTCAGACATCAGATTTGGCATCCTGCCTTTTAGTAATTAAATACATTTTATAATTTTTTGTTCTTATATGCACGTTACAGTTTTAAAAACAATAAACCACGAGAGCCACAATTAAAGATGAGGCAATGTACTGACAACTACCAGAGTTAATTAGAAGGGGAAACTCCTTAAAAAATTCCATTAAGGACACCAGTGTCAAACACTCAGAAAATGAGTACTGTGGTGTCCTATTGTAAATTTACAAAAGCAGATGTATTAAGTTACAGATTTTGTCACACATTAGTAAGTGCACTCTAACAGTATTGGGAGCCCTGTGCAATGTGGACAATGGTGCTTATTCAAGACTATCTTAACACTCCCCCCCCCAAAAATTGGATTAAATAAAACGCTTTCTTTCACTGACAATGTATCATTCAAGTTTTCGATTCTCAGCTTACATCACACTATGTTTTCTGTATCTGTTTGTCTAAGCTGGTTCTTGGCAGTCTCAAATGTACTTTGTTTAAAATCATTTAAACCCACACCCCTTCAGCAGAAAGAAATTCCAACTTGTGATCATTCTTCAGCAGACACTGAACTATACAAGGTAAGGCTTTATTAAAGATCGCACAGTAGTTCTGTTGTAACAACTAGAGACACTGCATGTTGTAAATCACCCTGTGTTACTCAGATGAAGGGTGCTATAGACATTTAATTAATAAAAATAATACAAGCAGTGCACTTTTAGCTGGCCTGAACTTTGCAAGCAGCTCAGTTTGATAACTACGTTGTGCAATAACTAGTCCACAGCAAATGATAATAGCTAATACAAGGCTAATTCTATATTTGCTGAACTATAAAATGATAATCAAATAAATATACTTCCAGCCATGGCATGGTTTTACTTTTGTTTTTATTGGTAGCATTGCTATCCTGCTGCCCCCAAGGTGAGCCTGATATTGAATACTTTACACATTAAAAGTGTATATATGGAAAAATATAACCGCACATGACTACCATATTTAGTATGACATAAAATGGAATGTGGAAAACAGTAATAAAATGTTTAATCTACTGTGTTCTCTCTTGTTAAGGTTTATTACAGAATGTTGAGGGAGCAGTTAATGTAACATTCTTCGATACTGTTGATAGGCCAAGTGGCTAATGGTACAAGCAGTAACTTGTGCCATTGCACAAGGGGTCTACCTCCCTGCAAAGCAAAAATCTGCTCCAGACCTTTGCACTCAAACTGTTACTAACTTTCAAAGAAGTGTGCTTAAGGTTCTGGTATTATTTTCACCAATATTGCTGGAATCCAGGTTGGCACCTTTTTACAAATGCCAATTTGGATTCCAGCACAACAAGACCTCATACCATGATCTAAAGTATTTAAACAAAACAAAAAGCAAGGGTTACATGTTTTCTGCACACAAGCTATCTGCCCCTGGATTATCCATGATTCATATGGATAACAAAACGTGAAACCACTGATTCCAATGACTGCAGTGGCTTTTAAAAATGCCACCATGATAATGGAAATTTGGCACCTGTGACTAGATTATTCATTTAAGGAATTTATGTAAAGTGGATGTACATACATGTCTAAAAATTAATAAGAATGGCTCCATTCCTGATTTTCTGTGAAATACATTCACTTTCATTCTGCTTGGCTTAAGTGGAACTATGGTGATGAGTCTGCTCACAGATAACAATTTTAATTCATTTGGTTTCATATAAAGTCTCCTAAGGAAAAAAAAACTGTTGGAAGCAACACTGATTAGAGGGAGGGAAGGCTTGTATTGTCAAAGCTTGCCTATTTAATTTAGGGAGGAAGGGAATAGGATTTTATCTTTCCAGACACAATTCCAGACATTTCCCAGATGTTTACACGAGAGGCTGTAAAATATAAATTTAATTTTATCAGGATAGACAGGTGTTTACGTCTTCTGGAAAGATAAGCATAACATTATTTATGACACAGTGGCAAATTTATATCATTATTTGCTTTTTCAAGCTTACTTTACCAGACGTATCTCAGTATGTTTGCATTTTTACTTCAGCATGACTCAATAAATTATAAATACTCTAGTTCATAGAGAAAATATACATGAGCTCTTTCACTTATGAAGTCTTGAGGATTATCTGTGGAACAGATGGTAGATCACAATGTCAATCACTCAGTGCTATATAACATATCCACTTCATTGTTGAGATCAGTTTTTTCTAGTGTCCAAAAGAGGGAGCGCTTTGCATTCTTTTCTTTGGCTTTCTATCCAGGACAGTCTAGTGCAGATGTTGAACAGGGTTGCTTGTTTAGAAATCAGAGAATCTCCACTGCCACCTGAAGAAAAGTGAAAAAGTGGTGAGAGTATGGTACTGACCTGGTTCAGGCATTAATTTCCAGACTTGCTAATTTAGCAGGCAGGACAAGCAAGACGACCACATGCTCCCCCTCCTTTTCTTTCTCAGGACTTAACTCCTGGTTTAATTAAACCACAGTTACCCATTACATCCAAAATGGGGAGCTGTGTTTTAATGTCAGTTTACTAACCAGGACCTTAAATTATAGTTTGAAGTTTAAGGTCCTGGTTAGTAAACTGAAATTAAACCACAATTCCCTTTTCGGGGGCAGAACAACTAACTGTGATTCTATTAAACACAGTTTCACACAGTTACATATCTTGTAAGGGTGTTTGGTCTAAACAACACAGCCACAGGATTCAGATTTAATTCAGTACTGTCTGAGAAAAATGTCACTTTTGAAACCAACTCTATGCTACCTCTAGAAAGGTGTAAATCATTCTCAGTAAAAGCTAATGGGAAATTGAACTAGTTAGCTTTAAAATAGTAAGACCAAATCATGTTATATAGCCCATATGACATAATATTTCTTTGTTTTACGCGTAATGATATCACTATCTGCCAGTGGTCATTTGAAGCACTTTCCTTGCAGGCATTAGTTTGACACAGTTTGGCTGCAGGATTGTCCTCTCTTAACAGAAGTATGACTTCTGACACTTTGTGTTGGAGAAGTAGGTAAGCATTTTCTATTGACAAATGTACATTTTGAAAATGTGTGAGATTGGATTATAAACCAGCCAGCCCACTATCTATATTAGATTAGCCAAGGTCATTAGTGAGATTTATCTACTTAGTCAAATCTTTTATCAGGTCAGGGTTTGACTTTGATAAGCCATAATCAGAGATTGTGTTACTGATGCTGTCTATTTGAAGATAACAAAAGTTATCTGTATCTTTGGGATCATATGACATCTGTATGCTGTTAATGCTCAGTTAACATATCTTTAACAAGGTGCTTGGAAACTTAGAATCATAAATCATAAAATTGTAGTTGGAAAGGATCCCAAGGGTCATTTAGTCCAACCTCCTGCAATGTAGATAATTCATGACTGATGGCTTTCCAGCCTCTGCTTAAAAACCCCCAAGGAAGGAGAGTCCACAACTTCTTGTGGAAGTCTGTTTCACTGTCAAACAGCTCTTACTGTCAGAAAGTTCTTTCTGATGTTCGGTTGGAATCTCTGTTCTTGTAACTTGAATCCATTGGTTCATGCCCCACCCTGCAGAGCAGGAGGAAGCATGCTCCATCCTCAGCATGACAGCCTTTCAGATATTTGAAGATTTCTATCATATCTCCTCTCAGTCTCCTCATTTCCAGGCTAAACAAACCCAGCTTCCTCAACCATTCCTCATAAGGCTTGGTTTCCAGACCATCATCTTGGTTGCCCTCATCTACACACGTTCCTGCTTGTCAATATCCTTCTTAAACCAGAACTGGACACAGTACTCCAGGTGTGATCTGGCCAAGGTAGAATAGAGGTGCTTTGTCTTCCCTTGATCTGGACACTAAACTTCTGTTGATGCAGCCTAGAATAGCATTAGCTTTTTTTTGCTGCTGCATCACACTGTTGACTCACGTTAAAGTTGTGGTCTGTCAAGACCTCTAGATCCTTTTCACATGTAGTACTGGTGAGCCAGGTGTTCCGCATCTTATGGTTGTGCAACTGGTTCTTCCTAAGTGCTGAACCTTACATTTTTCCGTATTGAAATTCATTCTGTTAGTTTGGGCCTAGTTCTCCAATCTGTTAAGGTAATCCTGAATCTCGATTCTGTCTTCTGTGGCATTAGCTACCCCTCCTAGTTTTGGTGTTATCTGCAGACTGGATGAGCATTTCCTTAATTCCGTCATCCAAATTGTTTATAACACATTGAACAGCAGTGGACCCTGGACAGAACCCTACAGCACCCCACTTGTCACTTTTTTCCAGGATGGCGATAAACTGTTAGTGAGCACTGTTTTAGTGCAAATGTTGAAGAGTGCTCACTTGCCTAAGAGCTTGTCCTTACTTTCCTATGTCGCTTATCTGGTGAAGATAAACCACAAGCCTGGATCAAGGTGTAGTGGTAAACTAATCCATGGCTTAGCATCTGGTCGTGTGGGAACAGTGGCTGAAATCTATGCTTTGATAACCCACAGGTAAGCTAGTTACAAGTAGGTAGCCGTGTTGGTCTGCCGTAGTCAAAACAAAATAAAAAAAATCCTTCTAGTAGCACCTTAGAGACCAAGTAAGTTTTTTATTGATATGAGCTTTTGTGTGCATGCACACTTCTTCAGCTAGTTTGAATTAGCATTATGAGCGAATACAGAGCCTGTGAACTTGCTAATTATTTGTGAATTAGCGAGTTGAGCCTATAAAAGCATATTTCTTGGTTATGTCAGACAATTCTGGAAGATTCTACACTGACAACTGGTTGCATATGTGAATTTCTATATTTTTAGATAGATGGCACAAGTGCTTCTTTTCCCCTAATCAGGAGCTTTTGCTTTTAGGCACAACCCAAAGTTAGCTATTTTAAAATCTAAGTGCAATAATTCATAGTTATTAGCACATACCTACTACTGAAATTAATGGGGCCTAGCCCAGTTTAACTTGGGGTGGCTTGAGCCTGCATGGTTAGGTTGCCGATATTCTGTTGACTTTTCCCCCTCTTAAAATCACATTATTTTGAAAAGTATGCCTGACTGGTAAGGTTTTAACTTTTAATTTCTCTCTTAAAAAAAATCCACCGTTTATGGAAGAGAAATCCAAAGTTTCTTAGCGGGGGTGGGAATAAGAAAGAAACAGGGGCAAAAATACACAGAACATGTTCTAAGGCGCAGCCCGCTCCAGCAGCCGTTAACGGCTGACCTGAGGGAACTGTTGTACCGCGTTCATAAAATTCTCCTCCCTCGTCCGGCCGTTTACTTTTGAACTGATCCTTCCGAAGCGGTTGATTGGCTCGAGACGACCGGCTTGTCCAGGCGCGTGCGCAGCAGCGAGCTGCCGTGGCTGCTTCCCTTTCCTCCTTTCCGGCGATTCTGATTGGAGGAGGAGGGGAAGAAGGGTTTAGCAGCCCCCGGCTGGGATCCATTCAGGGGAAGCTGAGAGGAATTTGCGGGGAGCGAGGGATCTGCTGCCGCAGGTGGAGGTGAGCCTGTAATGCTGGATACGTGTATTCTTTTGAAGGAGAATAAAAATGGAGAGGGTGGGGGGTAGGCTTTGATGGGCGTACTAGGTCGTTGCCATCGTGACTGCCCCGTCCCCGAAGTGTTTTGGGAGAAATTAAGGGAGTGGCGGAGAGAGCCTTGAAAAGTGCTCCTGTTTCTGTAGGTAAAAAGAAGAGCAACAGTAAAGATCACTCCTTTTGGGAGCGGGAAAACAGCGTAACCACCAAGAACTTCGTGGCGTTTTCGTTAGTACCACTCTGCTCTGGCATTTGGATGCATATCGGAACAATACAGCTGTCCTAAGACCCTGAAAACTCAAAGGCAAGTATCGTTTGTAGTCAACTTCTTGCTATACTGATTTATCCCTTAAGTTGTAAATGCCCCTTCTGGTGACTGTTCTTGGGTCACGATCCTCCAGCTATTTGTATCTAAACAATACCATTACTCAAGAGTGGGGCTACTTGGCAAATAAATGACCGGAGGGGTCTAGATCTAAAGCATATACAGCTTGCCCTTATTTAAACTTCCTTAAATTTCAATCCCTTTATATTAATTTGTGATTAAGAATGTAAAATGTTAGTGGTTCACAGTGACTTGCATTGATAAATATTGAAAAACTCTCAGACTTTGTTTGCAAACTTGTGTTTAAAAGAAACAAGTACCAGGGAACTGATATTTCTTTTCCATCTTAAGCTCAGTTCAGATTCGATTTTGTATTTCTTCCATAAAGTATTTCACTTCTGTTCATCTACCTACTTTCCTACATTTGAACTTGTGGATGCTTGACACATGCCAGAATAATAAAAGCTTGAGTTAAATAAGCTTGCATGTCTTTCAGTGACTTAAACCATTTTAAGCAGATATAGTGGTACCTCGGGTAACATACACTTCAGGTTACATACACTTCAGGTTATAGACTCTGCTAACCCAGAAATAGTACCTCGGATTAAGAACTTTGCTTCAGGATGAGAACAGAAATCATGCTCCAGCGGCGTGGCGGCAGCGGGAGGCCCCATTAGCTAAAGTGGTGCTTCAGGTTAAGAACAGTTTCAGGTTAAGAACGGACCTCCGGAACGAATTAAGTACTTAACCCGAGGTACCACTGTATCTCATAATAATAATAATAATAATAATAATAATAATAACAACAACAACAACAACAACAATTATTTATACCCCGCCCATCTGGCTGGGTTTCCCCAGCCACTCTGGGTGGCTTCCAATAAAACACTAAATTACAATAACCTATTAAACATTAAAAGCTTCCCTAAAGAGGGCTGCCTTCAGATGTCTTCTAAAAGTTTGGTAGTTATTTTATAGAATCATAAGAGTTGGAAGGGACCCCGAGGATCATTTATTCCATTCCCCTGCAATTCAAGAATATCCAGCTGCCTCTTACAGGAATAAAACCTGCAACCTTGGTACTGTCAGCCCCATGCAACCAGCTGAACTTTTCAGCTATATTGTGTTTGGTTTATAGTCACATTGTGTTTGGTTTATAGTCACATTTCTTGGTAAACTGGCATCAGTTTACCAAGAGCTTGCAGGGCAGCAGCTGAAGAAGGAGCAAAAAGGGTTTTCTTGTGTGTGTGTTTCTTTGTAGCTGATTAGCTGCTCTCCCTGTGCAAGGGTCAGAGGGGGGAGGGTTTCTGTTGAGGCAGGTTATTGGCTGTGGAAGGAGCTTATCAGAGCTTGCAGGGCAGCGGCGCGTGCCTAGTGGCGCGCGCAGTTTGATCCATCTTTTAGAGTTAGGGGAGCTAGTCTCAAACATTTGTTGGGGGAGACCTAGGTTTTTTGGGGGGGAGTTATTTGTCCTGTCTTCATGCTTTTTATGATGGAGGACCGCTGTAGCCACCCCCAACGACACGTTCTCAAGATGCAGGGTGAGGGAACAGCTGCAGTCGCCTGCGGTTCCTGCGCAATGTTTGCCATCTTGCCAAAGGTTGCAGGCAGCTTTACCTGCAGCAATTGCATGTTGAGTGCCCTCTTAGAAGACAAAGTCCAGCAACTGGAGGAACGTGTAGCTACACTCCAAAGAATTAGAGAGCTGGAGCTCTTCTTGGAAGCAACAGAGCACACCGTCTCCACCAAGGAGGAGACAGGGGACTCCCCTGAGAAGGAGGCTAGTTCACCAACACAGGATTGGAATGTAATAATGGAGGGATACAATCTATTTCAGAGAAACAGACAAGAAAGGAGGAGTGGTGTTATATGTCAGGGATGTGTATTCCTGTGAAGAGATCCAAGATTTAGAACCTCAAAGCCAAAGTGAGAGCATTTGGGTCAAAATTAAGGGAGAGAAGAATAACAGTGACCTCATTGTGGGAGTTTACTATAGATCCCCAAACCAAACGGAGGACATAGATGATGCCTTCCTGGAACAGATGGCCAAGCATGCAAAAGGAAGGGAGATAGTAGTAATGGGGGACTTCAATTACCCAGATATTTTTTGGATGTCAAACTCAGCCAAGAGCATAAGGTCAAACAGATTCCTCACTGGCCTTGCAGACAACTTCATTGTCCAGAAAGTGGAAGAAGCAACAAAAGGAACAGCCATTTTAGATCTGGTCCTAACCAATGGTGATGACCTGGTTAGTGGGGTAGAAGTGGAAGGATCATTAGGCACGAGTGATCATGCTCTTCTGAAGTTTACTATACAGCGGAAAGGAGCAGCCAAGCATACTAGGACTCAATTTCTTGACTTTAAGAAAGCCAACTTCATAAAACTTAGGGAAGTGCTGGGTGAGATCCCATGGACAGTAATACTAAAAGGAAAGGGAGTTCATGATGACTGGGAGTTTGTTAAGAGGGAGATAGTAAAAGCACAACTTCAGGCAATACCAATGAGACGGAAACATGGAAGGTGCCTAAAGAAGCCAGGGTGGTTATCTAAAGAACTTTTAACTGAGTTAAGATTTAAAAAAGATGTGTACAAAAAATGGAAAAGGGAAACCACCAAAGAGGAATTCAAACAAATAGCCAGCACGTGTAGACACAAAGTCAGAAAAGCTAAAGCACAGAATGACCTCAAGCTTGCTAGAGAGGTTAAAAGCAACAAAAAAGGCTTTTATGGGTATATTTGTAGCAAAAGGAAGAACAAAGAAACAGTGGGGTTACTCAGAGGAGAAGATGGTGAAATGCAAACAGGGGACACAGAAAGGGCTGAACTCCTCAATGTCTTCTTTGCCTCAGTCTTCTCCGATAAAGAAAACAATGCCCGACCTGAAGAATTTGGAGCAAATGATTCACAAGAGGAAACACAGCCCAGAATAACTAAGGAGATAGTACAAGAATATTTGGCTAGTTTAGATGTATTCAAGTCTCCAGGGCCAGATGAACTGCATCCAAGAGTATTAAAAGAACTGGCAGATGTGATCTCAGAACCACTGGCAGTCATCTTTGAGAATTCCTGGAGAACAGGCGAAGTCCCGGCAGACTGGAGGAGGGCAAATTTTGTCCCTATTTTCAAAAAGGGGAAAAGAGGGGACCCAAATAATTACCGCCCAGTCAGTCTGACATCAATACCAGGGAAGATTCTGGAGCAGATCATTATGCAAACAGTCTGTGAGCACCTAGAAAGGAATGCTGTGATCACCAATAGTCAGCATGGATTTCTGAAAAATAAGTCATGTCAGACTAACCTGATCTCGTTTTTTGACAGAATTACAACCCTGGTAGATGAAGGGAATGCAGTGGATGTAGCCTACCTTGATTTCAGCAAGGCATTTGACAAGGTACCCCATGATATTCTTGTAAAGAAGCTGGTAAAATGAGGTCTTGACTATGCTACCACTCAGTGGATTTGTAACTGGCTGACTGACCGAACCCAAAGGGTGCTCATCAATGGTTCCTCTTCATCCTGGAGAAGAGTGACTAGTGGGGTGCCACAGGGTTCTGTCTTGGGCCCGGTCTTATTCAACATCTTTATCAACGACTTGGATGATGGACTCAAGGGCATCCTGATCAAATTTGCAGATGACACCAAACTGGGAGGGGTGGCTAACACCCCAGAGGACAGGATCACACTTCAAAACGACCTTGACAGATTAGAGAACTGGGCCAAAACAAACAAGATGAATTTTAACAGGGAGAAATGTAAAGTATTGCACTTGGGCAAAAAAAATGAGAGGCACAAATACAAGATGGGTGACACCTGGCTTGAGAGCAGTACATGTGAAAAGGATCTAGGAGTCTTGGTTGACCACAAACTTGACATGAGCCAACAGTGTGACGTGGCAGCTAAAAAAGCCAATGCAATTCTGGGCTGCATCAATAGGAGTATAGCACCTAGATCAAGGGAAGTAATAGTGCCACTGTATTCTGCTCTGGTCAGACCTCACCTGGAGTACTGTGTCCAGTTCTGGGCACCACAGTTCAAGAAGGACACTGACAAACTGGAACGTGTCCAGAGGAGGGCAACCAAAATGGTCAAAGGCCTGGAAACGATGCCTTATGAGGAATGGCTAAGGGAGCTGGGCATGTTTAGCCTGGAGAAGAGGAGGTTAAGGGGTGATATGATAGCCATGTTCAAATATATAAAAGGATGTCACATAGAGGAGGGAGAAAGGTTGTTTTCTGCTGCTCCAGAGAAGCGGACACGGAGCAATGGATCCAAACTACAAGAAAGAAGATTCCACCTAAACATTAGGAAGAACTTCCTGACAGTAAGAGCTGTTCGACAGTGGAATTTGCTGCCAAGGAGTGTGGTGGAGTCTCCTTCTTTGGAGGTCTTTAAGCAGAGGCTTGACAACCATATGTCAGGAGTGCTCTGATGGTGTTTCCTGCTTGGCAGGGGGTTGGACTCGATGGCCCTTGTGGTCTCTTCCAACTCTATGATTCTATGATTCCCTAGATGGGTATCTGATAAGGGAACTATAATTTTTATACTTTTAAATTCAAATGACCATAGTAACAATTAACTAGGTATTTTTTTTTACACCTCTATGGCAATTCCTATGTGTTTCCAGGTGGGTTTCACAGGAGAATTCTCAGAAGCATAGGAAGGGCCTTCTGTGAAATATAGGCACAATATTATATTTTTTTAGAAACATAAAACGGGACAAAGAAAAATCTGCTAGAAAAAAGATTGGCTCCAATCCCAGTGTCAGTATAATAAGAACATTGGAAACTACCTTATACCATGCTAGAGCATTAGTCCATTGGTAAAGGTAAAGGACCCCTGGACAACCAGTCAAATTCGACTATGGACTGCAGTGCTCATCTGTGCTTTCAGGTCGAGGGAGCCGGCATTTGTCCGCAACTTTCTGGGTCATGTGGCCAGCATGACTAAACTGCTTCTGGCGCAATGGGACACCATGACGTGTACCAGAACGCACAGAAACACCGTTTACCTTCCTGCAGCAGCAGTACCTATTTATCTACTTGTGCTTTTGAACTGCTAGTTTGGCAGGAGCTGGGACAAAGCAATGGGAGTTCACCCCATCGCACGCGTTCAAACTGTGATCGGAAAGCCCAAGAGGCTAAGTGGTTTAGTATTGTTTACACTGACTGGCAGTACCTTGTCAGGATTTCAAACGAGGCTTTTGCTGTTTAAACCTGGGACCTTTTGCTTGGAAGAAATGTGCTCCACCCCTGAGCCACGCCCCTTTCCTAATTTATGAAGAAATTGTACTATAGTCATTGGAAGACTACTTACGTATTATTTTGTGTGATGTGCAACAAAATATCCATGCAATACATAGCATTTTCTTTTTAAAACAAGTTTCACTGATGCTGGAGTTATAGGTCATTGTGAAAGAAGTTCTTTGTTTTATTTGCTGAGAAACATCAGTGATGAGGCAATAAAATTTTGTAAGCAGGAGTGCATTTTTCCTTTCATATAATTACTAGTCACCAGAGTGGTAAAGAACTAAGGAATGGAGGTAAAGGTTTCCCTGCTGAGAACAAACTTTTTTGCCTTATTCTTAGACAGGTTCAGCCCATTGTGAATAAATTATAATTATAGGATTTCTGCATCACTACTTCAGCTCAGAAAATATGCCTTACTGCTTGTTATCACCCCTGAATGTCCAGCTTGGAAAACATAATTGCCAAATTCTTCACTTTTTATTCCAGATAAATAGAGAACTGTTATTTCTAGAATATACCAATCCCAGGGCTGACAAATACTACTTCACTATATCTTCTTGGTGAGTATTGAAAATTGTACTTTGCTGTTTGTTTTATTTATTATATTTTTCTGTAGTATCTAATGGAATTTTCTCAAAATACTCTGGGTTTTGTTTACATTCTTAAGGTACATTACTACTGTTTCCTTAGCCATGCAACCAGTGTAGATTGATTAAAATTGAGTCATATCAAGTCAGTTACTTAAATCAGAAAAAAATGCAAGTTTAAAGCATTGATTTCAGTTGTGTCCTGCCGATACTACATCATATATTTCCTAAACAGTAGCTGTGTTCACATGAATGACAAACCAAATTTTATGACCCGTGGCTTATTGTGAATGAGCAGCATGTTGGTACGCTCTGCCTGATTACTCCTGTTTTGCTCTTCCCCTTGCATATGTGGGATATGCAATGCAGGGACTCTAGTTTGTGGCTCCCCAACAAGCCATCATTTGCAAACCTTAAGCCAAATTGGTGGGGAGATGTAAATCATAGAACTGTAGAGTTGGAAAAGACATAGAGGGTCATCTAGTCCAACCGTCTGCAATGCAGGAATCTCAACTAAAGCACCCATGACACATGGCCAAAATCTACAGTTGTCCTCTTTGAAGCATAGTGTGACACTTCTTACGTTCTTCAGTGGACAAAGGCAACTGTGTGTAAGAGAGCACAGTCATGAAAAGAACAACGGAAATAGCCTTTCTGGGGTGCTTTTCCACTGATGCTTAGTGGTCATGACAAGACACAAGGCAGAATTTACCTAACCAGCCCCACTGGTGGAAGTCCTGTGCAAGGACTTCCACTTGTACCATGGAGCTCTACCCAGCTCTCTTCCCCCACTGCATGTCCCCTGAAATTTGCCTCCAGGAGGAGGTTTGGGAGAACCTTCAGAACAGTGCTCAGGTGGAAGTGGGGTGTTTGTGCATATGGAACAATTGGAAGAGTGCAGTGTTGAATTCTGCCTGCCGGATTCAGAAAATCCATGGTTGTATTCAACTAATGTTTACTCATTTGACATCCGTTGACTCATCCATGGAACTTCACGTACATAGTTCCAGAGTGTTCTAAGGTCTGTGAAAGAAACAATATGCTTGACTGCATATAGATGCTGGTGAAGCATCATATTAAACAGAAGTCAAAAAGCTTTTTGTGACTATTTAAAGTCATTTTCTGACTATTGAAACTGAGGACGCAACCAATGTGTTCACCCGTATGGTAATTGCTCACCAATGGAATGGTTCAATGGATTCAAACTGAAGGAATACTATTGTTATAGCTGTGCGTTAGCAGCTGAAAGAAATGTACTGGGAGGAGACGTAACAAGCAGCAACTCTTTGTTCAGAGCTACAATGGGGCAATCAGAATTTGTGGGGAGCACATAGGAATGCAGAAGAGGATCCAGGACTTATATCCTACTGCCCAGTATGTTCATAGCTGTACCCTTCAAGTGAACTTGGTGATAAAACCAACAGCTTTACAAATCAAATAAATGATTTTCAGACCTTTTTTTGGTTTCCTGGCATCCTTTGCCAGCAGCACAAAAAGGAATGCAGTTTTGGAGGGTGTTGCAAGAAGAAGAATCCCCAGATTATCTTGGACATGCTGGAACTTTAACTTCTTAACAACGAATGTAGGATTTGGGAAGAGACTGACACTAATTTAATATTTTTGGAAGAAACATTTTGATAACAGCACAATCAGGTGCAAGTTCCTGTACCTTTTGTACTTGTTTTTTTCAGAATGATGACTCATGTGGATATCCACTTCAGTTAACTCCAGAGAACAGCTTGACTTTGTCAGATTTTATGAGCATCATCACGTCAAGTCAAAAGATTCCATTAAAAGCTTGTTCTCTGAGTTAATTCTGGCAATCTCAGCTTCCCAGAAGCAAAACAAAGGAGAATCTGGATCAAGACACCTTGGACATCATTGCACAAGCAAAATAATATCTGTATTTACTGATCATTTGGTGTAACACCTGTACAAGGGTGTTGTTTCTAGTACATAACTTGAGTTTCCTGCAACAGGCGCTTAATGAAGCTATTGAAGCCTGGACTATTACTGTGGGATGAAGGCTGGGCTTTCTATCTTGTGCAAGAGGCAAGAATTCTGCAGTCACAAAACTGTGTTTACATTCCTGCACAAGCTTTCAGAGAGCAAGCTGGAGACAACATTGCAGCAAATTATCCCATTGCCAAGATTCCTGATCACCGCTCAGATGACAATGGTAAATGTGCAATGGAGTTTCTCAGCAGTGAGGATTAAGCATTTCCTCTGGAACACCAGGAAAGAAGACAGACTCAGTGCTCAATAAGACAGACTCAATAAGTTCCAGACTTCAATCACAGGACAACTAGACTAGTTGCAAGTCCAAAAGACTCTTTGGAGAAGGGGTGTGGCCATGGAATAGAGAATGGCTGCTTAACTCTGGAGCTCCATTCCTTGCCTGAAGGAAACAGTTAAGAGAAGGTAATTTATCAACCTGCTGTTCTCTGGATGGAGCAGAGGTCAAAGGAATGTTCACAAATCACGACTGACCAAAATTAGGTGATCTTGCTGTATTTTTTTTAAACCTTGTGATAAAAAAACAAACTTCAAGGTTGCAGGATGCTGAAGCTCACACTTAACATGGCACCTCCTCTCAGGGTTCCCCCTTTCTAAACAATCAATGACAATGAACATGTCATTTTCAATACTGATTTTTCCTGGCAAGGTACATTTCAAAGGCTTTGCCAACATTTAGCACTAAGCCATGTTTGGTGATAACCATAGTTGTTGTTCTTACATTTAATCACATACAGTGGTACCTCGGGTTAAGTACTTAATTCGTTCCGGAGGTCCGTTCTTAACCTGAAACTGTTCTTAACCTGAAGCACCACTTTAGCTAATGGGGCCTCCTGCTGCCGCTGTGCTGCCGGAGCCGATTTCTGTTCTTATCCTGAAGCACTATTTCTGGGTTAACGGAGTGTGTAACCTGAAGCATATGTAACCTGAAATGTATGTAACCCGAGGTACCACTGTACAGTGGTGCCCCGCAAGACGAATGCCTCGCAAGACGAAAAACCCGCAAGACGAAAGGGTTTTTCGGTTTTTGCGACGC
This sequence comes from Podarcis melisellensis, assembly GCF_964234715.1. Taxonomy (NCBI): domain Eukaryota; kingdom Metazoa; phylum Chordata; class Lepidosauria; order Squamata; family Lacertidae; genus Podarcis; species Podarcis melisellensis. Next base: position 19,830,551 of record NC_138537.1, read on the forward strand.
TTCGCTAGACGATTTTCCCTATGGGCTTGCATCGCAAGATGAAAGCCCATAGGGAAATCTCGGGGACCTTTTTTTAAATGCTGGCGGTGGGGAGCAAAGCCTTTTCCCCCCCTCCGGACTTCAGAAGAGGTCCAGGAAGGCCGGCGGGGGCGAAAGGCTTTGCTCTCCACCGCCAGCATTTTAAAAGCGGTCGGGATAGCAGGGAAGCGCTTCCCGCTATCCCGGACGGCTTTTGAAGGCAGGCGGGGGAGCAAAGACTTTTGCCCCCCGCCCGCCTTCGGAAGAGGTCCAGGATAACCGGGGGCTTTTAAATCGCCCCGGGACTGTCCGGGGCGATTTAAAAGCCCTCGGACGGCTTTTGAAGGCAGGTGGGGGGGGCAAAGACTTTTGCCCCCCCCCCGCCCGCCTTCGGAAGAGGTCCTGGACCTCTTCCGAAGGCGGGCGGGGGGCAAAAGTCTTTGCTCCCCCCTGCCTGCCTTTCCGGGAGAGCGGGAAGGCAGCGCTGCCTTTTCCGCTCTCCCGGAAAGGCAGGCAGGGGGGAGCAAAGACTTTTGCCCCCCGCCCGCCTTCGGAAGAGGTCCAGGACCTCTTCCGAAGGCGGGCGGGGGGCAAAAGTCTTTGTCCCCCTGCCTGCCTTCCCAGGGGCTTTTAAATCGCCCCGGGACAGCTGAGAATTCCTCCGCTGTTCCGGGGCGATTTTAAAATGCTGGCGGGCGGCAGCGAAGCCTTCGCTGCCGCCCGCCAGCATTTTAAGATCGCCCCGGGACAGCGGAAAAGTCTCCGCTGTCCCGGGAAGGCAGGCGGGGGGGAAGCAAAGACTTTCGCCCCCGCCAGCCTTCAGAAGAGGTCGGGGGACAGACTGTCCCCAGACCTGGTCTGAAGGCGGTTCGGTTTCCATAGGAACGCATTAATTGTTTTTTAATGCATTCCTATGGGAAACCGTGCTTCGCAAGACGAAAAACTCGCAAGACGAAAAGACTTGCGGAACAAATTAATTTCGTCTTGCGAGGCACCACTGTACTGCTTTGCCCCCCAGACTGTGACTGAAGGCAGTTTACAGATAAAATAGAAAAAGCTAAAACATAGTTAATCATAGTTGAAGCTGAAGTGTTGTGCAATCATGTAAACCTTGTCTGTCTTCATGACAGAATAGATTCCTGCAGCCATTTGTGCAGTTCCAGCCTCCCATACCAAAGACCTTTGCAGCACCTTTAGACTGACTGTGCCTCGAGGACCTTGTCATCAGTGTCACTGGCCCACTTGTTATTACTATTGCTTTTGTATCCCACCTTTTTCTCAAAGGAGCTCAAGGTGGTGTACGTGGTTCTCCACTTCCTCTTTGAATCCACGCAGCCACCCTGTGAGGTAGGTCAAGCTGAGAGGCGGCAACTGGCCCAAGATCACTCAGTGAGCTTCATGGCCAAGCGAGGATTTGAGCCCTGGTCTCCTAGGCCCTAGTCCAACACTAACCCAGGGGGGCACAACCTGCAGTCCCTCCAGATGATGTTGGACTACACCTCCCATCATCCCTCATCACTGACTATGCTGATTGGGGCTGATGGGAGTTGTAGTCCAGAAACATTTGGCGGACCAGAGTTTGTGCACCCCTGCTCTAACCGTTACACAACACTGGCTGACTGAGCTGTGGGAAATGTTGTCTGCTTTGTCTTGCTGGTCCTACTTCCTCTCCCTTTGCCCATTGAAGGAGACACAATCCTATTTTAAAGTGAACAGTGATTTTTATTGGGTTAATTAACTTTATCTGATGCATTTAAGTTTCACATAAATTCTCTTTGAGCGGAAAAGAAACATTTGGCTACCTTATGACATTTGTTTTATTTTTTTCTTTAAGCACTTCTTCCCAAAAAAGTTCTATATAGCTTTTTGAAGACATCATCTCCAAAGTGTGTGCTGTCCCTGCTGGGATGCTACAAGGAATAGATACCTCCCTTGACTCTGAATGATTTACTGTTTTGTTTCCTATTAGTCAGTCTGCTGCACTGAGTACACTTGGACCACTCCATCACTCTTGATTCAGAAAGACAGCAGAACTACTTGCACTTGAAGGGGAGGGTGCTGTTGCATCTCTGGAGTCACTGCTCTAGGTTTGCCTCCTTCCAAATTGGTGGCATATACGGGTCAGTAGCTCCTGCAGAGATACAAGAGGTAGGCTCCTCTAAGAGTGAGCAATCTTTATCCTAACATTCTCTAAAAGGAAGCCTTATTTGGGTCTGGGCGAACTACAGTGGTGCCTCGCAAGACGAAATTAATCTGTTCCGCGATTCTCTTCGTCTAGCGGTTTTTTCGTCTTGCAAAGCAAGCCCACTGACAGCTTAGCGGATTAGCGCTACAGCTGGCAAGCGGCTTCCAGCGATCAGCTGTTAAGCGGCTTATCAGCGGAACAGCTGATAAGCGGCTTAGCGGCTTAAGAAAAGGGCGAAAAAAGGGAAAAAAACCCGCGGGGGGATGCAAGATTTTTTTCGTCTTGCAAAGCAACCCCATAGGGAAATTCGTTTTACGAAGCGCCTCCAAAACGGAAAACCCTTTCGTCTAGCGGATTTTTCGTCTTGCGAGGCGTTCGTCTTGCGGGGCACCACTGTATGTCTTCAGTTTTAATACAGATCAGATGCGGGAAAGTTATTTAAAACATATTGTTTCCTTTAAAGCTTGCAGCTTATCACCTTTTTATTATCTGTCCCTTCTAATCAGTTTAGTTGGGCATACAGCATCTCATCTTTATTTTATCCTTATAATTGAGCTAGGTAGGTTAGGCTGGGAATTGGTGACCAGCACAAGGCCACCCACTCAGCTTCATGGCTGAGTAGGGATTTGAACATGAGTAGGCAGCCCTAGTCTGACAAGAAAAGTCCTGCAATGGTGAACAAGTGCATTTATGGCTTAATGTTGCTGATGACATAAATGAACCTCAAAACACTCTTTAGTTTACCTGTGATAATACATCCATTGCTTAAGAGGAAATGATTTCTAAGTGTCTTTTTGCATAGCTAATGTATACTTTTATTTAAGAACATAAATGTACTTGAATAAAAAATATATAGAAAACCTATGACATTAGCCCCATATAAACTGTATATATGAGTGGTGGTTGGAGAAGGAACTGGCAAACCACTCCAGTATTTTGTCAAGAAAACTCCATGGACATAGATAAGGAGAAGCTTTGAGAAGAAAGTGAGTTTCCAAGGCATGCTCTGGCTCATGGGGTCACGGAGAGTTGAACATGACTAAGATGACTAAACAATGAGTGGTGGCATAATTTGGATATATACTTTATAGGTCATAAGCAGCATTGATTTCTTTGATCATATGGTCCATGTATGATGGTTTGACAGAAACGCATTTCTTGCTTCATTAGAGGGTTGTGCTAGTTATAGCTTGGCAACACATCATTTTATAGAGTACCGTATTTTTCGCACCATAGGACGCACTTTTCCCCCTCCAAAAATGAAGGGGAAATGTGTGTGCATCCTATGGTGCGAATGCAGGCTTTCGCTGAAGCCTGGAGAGCGAGAGGGGTCGGTGCGCACCGACCCCTCATGCTCTCCAGGCTTCGCGGACCTCTCCGCAAGCAGCGGGAGCGCTCCCACAGCTTGCAGAGAGCTGCCTGTTTGGGGGCTGGGGTCGGGGGAAGCTCGAGCTTCCCCCGCCCCAGCCCCGCGCCTGGGGGGGAAATAATTTTTTCCCCTTTATTTCCCTCCAAAAAAACTGGGTGCGCCCTATGGTCCGGTGCGCCCTATGGTGCGAAAAATACGGTAAGTGGGAATCCGTAATATATAACTGATTAGTTTTTGGCCCATTCCACATTTTTTTAAAAAGAAAAAAACAATTTCTATATTAATTTCTTGAACTATGTTGAAAAACATGCAATAAAAACTGTAGCTTAATTAAACCAACTTAGAATGACTTGATTCTTATATACTTTACATATATATATAATTTTAAAAACATTTCCCTTTTTATTTTTAGGAAATGCATCATTTTGAAGAGGAACTAACTTGTTCCATTTGCTATAGTATATTTGATGACCCTCGTGTACTGCCATGTTCACATACTTTTTGTAGAAACTGTTTGGAAAGTGTTCTTCAGTTATCAGGCAACTTTTCCATATGGAGACCCTTAAGACTTCCACTGAAGTGTCCCAACTGTAGAAGCATTGTGGAAATTCCACCGACTGGCACAGAATCTTTGCCTGTCAACTTTGTATTAAAGGCTATAATTGAAAAGTATCAGCAAGAGGACCATCCAGATGTCGCTACGTGTAGTGAACATTATAGACAACCTCTAAATGTTTACTGTCTTCAAGACAAAAAACTAGTATGTGGCCATTGTCTTACAATAGGAAAACACCATGGCCATCCCATAGACGACCTTCAAAGTGCCTACATGAAAGAAAAGGAAACTCCTGGCAAACTCCTTGAACAGCTGACAGATAAACACTGGAGTGAAGTGTGTTTACTTATTGAAAACCTGGAAGAACATAAAGCTCAATGTGAGAGCATTGTCCAGGAGGATAAAAAAACTGTGTTGCAATATTTCAAGAGACTCAGTGATTTACTTGATCATAAAAAACAAGCTTTGCTTGCAGCTTTGGAAGAAGTGAACATGCAAATTGAGACAGAATATGAACCTCTAATTGAAAATATGAAAGGCATACGGGAAGAACAACTTGAATTGATGTCACTGAATACAGCCATTCAGGAGGAGGAATCTCCCCTCTTATTTCTGGAGAAGGTTGATGATATTCGCCAGCGTGTTAAAGCTTTGAAGGAAAAGCCGTTACCAGATATAAAGCCTGTTGAAATCTACCCGCGAATAGGGCAGGTGCTGAAAGATGTGTGGTCCAAAAGTGAAATTAGTCAGGTCAACAAAATTCTCATTCCCAAAATAAAGCTAATTTCAAAAGAAAAAATATGTAGCCATGGCTGTGAAAAGGAGAAGAACCCACGTAAAGAATTCTTCAGGTCCTTAAAGCCTCTGGCAGTTATACTCACTTCCCTAGTTGTGGCTACTATTATCTTTAGCCAACATCCCTTTCCATTTGTAAAGGAAGTAGCATTCCCCTTTGTTATGGAGTCCTTGGAAACATTCTATCAAGATTTTAGTAAGAGGTTTCAGATGGTGGTGGGAACCCTGTGGTATACCTCTAATTTTCTACTTGAATGCCTATACAGAATATTTCCTCCTTCCATGTGAATGTTTCAAGTAGCAACCTGTGCTATATTAAGGACCTCATGGATTATTTTAATTTTTAAAAACAGATTCTTCTAGCGTATTGTTGAACTTAGAATGGTAGCCATTAAGATCAGATGATTGAGCCTATTGGCTGATTTACCAGCAACAATTTATAGTAAGGGGATGGAAAATTTATTAAAATGAAACCAATGCATGGGAATTTCTGGTCTCAGAATATGTTCACAGACTGATATAAGTAAAGATTAAAGTGTAAATAATAAAAAGAAGTAAAGATTAAAGGGTCCTGTAAAGGCAGTTTGGGAGCTATAGTAGACTTTCCCTTGAATTAGCATCCTCTGCTGTCACATCTTTGTGACCTTCAATCCTCCTTTGTCATTACTTACACTTTTACAGATTTTATAAACGCTATTTCCAAAGTATTATTTAGTGCAAAAAGAGCTGGAATGAATGTCATAGTATTTTAGTGACGCATTAATCTTAAGTACCCTATAACCTTCCACTAATTTTCTTAGTTGCCCCATCAGTGTTTAATGTTTTAAGTACCAAAGATTTCAAAATGCATTTTCCCCTTAAAAACAAAGTTAATTGTTAACTAGTATGAAAAATAAAGGTAAAAGGTAAAGGTACCCCTGCCTGTACGGGCCAGTCTTGCCAGACTCTAGGGTTGCGCGCTCATCTCACTCTATAGGCCGGGAGCTAGCGCTGTCCGCAGACACTTCCGGGTCACGTGGCCAGCGTGACAAGCTGCATCTGGCGAGCCAGCGCAGCACACGGAATGCCGTTTACCTTCCCGCTGGTAAGCGGTCCCTATTTATCTACTTGCACCCGGGGGTGCTTTCGAACTGCTAGGTTGGCAGGCGCTGGGACCGAACGATGGGAGTGTACCCCACCGCGGGGATTCGAACCGTCGACCATACGATCGGCAAGTCCTAGGTGCTGAGGTTTTACCCACAGCGCCACCCGCGCAGTATGAAAAATAGCTGCCAATAATTCCCAAAGCGACAAAACAGCATGTCTGGGAACATTAGAAGGTGTTTGCTTTACAGCTGTTGTAGCAAATCACAAAACCCTACAAACCAGAACTGTACCTGCATATGTAGTTTGGTGATTATGTTAGGGATATACGCAGAAGGCAATAGTATGCTGTAATTGAAACGAGTTTTAATGCTGGCATAAGATTTGGTGGATTCAATGTTTCTGTATGTTCACTGTACATTTTTGTATAAACGAATTACACAGTTTATCAAATTAGAGATGTAGACTTAAGCAACCTAGTCTGTTGAAAAGTTTATCTTAATGTTGTTGTTGTTGTTTAGTCGTTTAGTCGTGTCCGACTCTTCGTGACCCCATGGACCAGAGCACGCCAGGCACTCGTCTTCCACTGCCTCCCGCAGTTTGGTCAAACTCATGTTTGTAGTTTCGAGAACACTGTCCAGCCATCTCATCCTCTGTTGTCCCCTTCTCCTTGTGCCCTCCATCTTTCCCAACATCAGGGACTTTTCCAGGGAGTCTTCTCTTCTCATGAGGTGGCCAAAGTATTGGAGCCTCAGCGTCAGGATCTGTCCTTCCAGTGAGCACTCAGGGCTGATTTCCTTCAGTATGGATAGGTTTGATCTTCTTGCAGTCCATGGGACTCTCAAGTCTCCTCCAGCACCATAATTCAAAAGCATCAATTCTTCGGCGATTAGCCTTCTTTATGGTCCAGCTCTCACTTCCATGCAGCACTACTGGGAAAACCATGGCTTTAACTATACGGACCTTTGTTGGCAAGGTGCTTATCTCATAATACACCACAATTCTTAATACTTCTACTCAGAAATAGGTATCTTACTTTTTATGAAGCTTACTTCAGAGTGGGGTAAGGGTCTATTAGAAATCTCACAGGATTTCTACCTTTATGGCTCAACAGAAGTTTGAACTTAAGTCAGTTCTAAGAAGGGCGCTGGAACATTTTCCTTATAAATACCTTAGAAGTGCCTCTTGGAGAGATTCAAGAGTAGACATAACCCCTGCAGGCAACAGCCCCATCTAAGTTCCAAGATGTCATGTCACTCTAAATGTGTGTTACAGGAAATGAATGTTCCTTTGGACAAGTGCATCACTGTTCTGGTGAATATGTGTGTCCCGCACTGATCATCTGAAGTTTTCAGCACAGACCTGGATGTGGATTGTATGTTTAAATAGGCACTGCTGCATTTCGTAATAAGCTATTCCATATCTATGGGGTGTTAGGCAAGGGGTTGTACTTCTGGTGGGGGACGTCATGCTCCTGGAGTAGTTTGCTGCTCTCTGCACTGTCCCTGCATGCAAAGACAGGCTGCAGTGGATTGAGCGGATGAGACCAATAGTGGGTCCAACGGTCAAGAAGGGTTTTTTGAGTTTTTTTGCATGTTGCTGTAGAGGGAGAATTGAGGGGCAAATGTGGCTCCTCAACCTGGGAAGGCAGCCCACCTGGGAGAAGGAAAACTAAACCCCTGCCTTGCAGAATACCGTATTGGCCTGAATATAAGCCTCACTTTCCCCCCAAATTCTAACCGTGAAAAAAAGTGCGGCTTAAATTCTTGACCTTACAAAAACTGGTTTTTATGATACTTATATTTGGGTGCAGCTTATATTCAGGCCAGTACGGTATCTGTGGGAGAAGGAACCACTCCTGCATCCATGTTGGTGCCAAATGTATTGCTCTACTTTCCTTTGGACCACATCACAAGAGCCAGATGGGAACTGAAAACTAAACTACTTAGTAGTAAACTAGTAGTACTTAGTAGTTTAGTACATCATTTGCCAATCTTACCACTTTACCATGTTTAGGACTTGGATATCTTGCCTAGTGGAGCAGTCCCTATGGGATTTATATTTTGGTTGTTCACCCACCACAGCCTTATGTAACTTGCACCTGTAATTTATTTCCTAAGAATTGTGGGGCTTTTTATTACGTATTCAGCTTCATGCTTTTAAAGTGTTAAAAAAAAAAAAAGAAGCATTGAAGTTATTTTTCCAGTTTTTCGGATTGCAGAATTTGTATTTTTCCATGTACTAATAACTTAATCTGCATTACAGCGAACAACTTTTGCTGACAATTGTCACATCTCTATCACAAACCTACTTCTGAAGGTATTTTAAATAAAATTTGAAAAACTTAACTTTGCTGCCCTTGTGTACCATTCGCATTATGGGGTGTGTGTGGAGGTGTTAAGGATTACATTTTCCAGAAAGGAGGATTCAGTCTTTTCAAAATCAGTTGTGCACATATAATGTAGTCAGGAAACATTCCACTTGGGAGACAGGCCTGTAAATTTCAGGTTCCCATAGACCAATGATCATATCCTTATCACTGGGTTGCAAAGGGTATACTTAGGGTAAAATGAACAAGTAGGAATTTATAAATGTTCTTGCCACTGGACATATATTGGTTACTTTGGGAAAAAATCTCATTGAAATCAGTAGCACTTAATTGTGCCATATGGGCCTGTATCTCAGATCTTTTAAGGTATCTAAGTCATCTAGGTCAAAAGAAAAAAATACATTCAGCAGAGGCTTAAATGTAATTAATACATCTCCCAGGAGGTGGAGGGTTGCCAACTATTCAGTGTCAACCAGGAGAACTGCACCACCTAGCTACAGCCTTGCACTACATGTGGTTTGCTGCATCTGCCTTCTTTCAAGAGTCACGTCTCCTTTCCCTGAGCCTCACCCATACGGCACAAGACCAGGGAAGAAAACATCTAGTGTTCAAAACAAAGTATCTTTTTATGGAACCTGTTTTGGTGGAGTTCATCCCATTCCCAACCAGAGGCAGAAAGGTTGGTGGTGTTAAGATATCCTCCAGCACCTCAACAATGGATTCTCATTGAGATTGAAGCCTGCAAGTAAATACAATCTCGTGGACCTGCAGGGTGTCATTAGCAAAAGTCTTTGTTTCCGGCCTGCGCACTGACCAGCATGGTTATAGTGGATGACCAAAAATTTTGAACTGTGCTTGCATATACCTTCAATTAACATTTTTATTAAAAACAAGAAACTAGAAATCTCATCTTCATATTTCAGATGTAGCCTCTGTACCCAGATAAACCTTCAGTTGCTCCAGGAGCAAATTGGTTTGGGTAGTGCAAAAAGGCTACACATTTATTTTGCTTTGGCAGAAGCTCCTTTTCCACTCTGTGTTAGATGAGGAAGCTAAGTGCAGGAAGGTATACCAGGAGAAAGAGGCCATCTCTCCTCAGGGATACTCTTTCTGTCACACAACAAAAATGAGGCTTGAAATGGTGCCTCTGTCCCATAAGAGAAATAAGCTGAAGTAAAATTTAAACGGCATTTTAACTTTCAATTTGAGAAATACACCTAGAGTGTTGCTGGAAGCCCTTCTATCAACCAAGGCCAGCATTTCTCCAGAAGCAGACTGCTGCAGCACAAGAAACGCTGGAGAATACAAGCAACTTTGCAACCTTACAATGGTAAGGAGGTGAGGGCTTCTGCAACTGTATGTATATGTAATATGAACCTATAGTTTCCACACATTTCAGTTTTCTTTAGAAGTTGGTATATATGCAGGAATACAAGGAAATCACACCTCAGTCAATTTATGATTTTATTTTAACAAATAAAAACATTAAATGCTTTAAAAACAATTATAGGCTTTACCTCAAAAATAAAGTGTACTGGCATGGAATGGTGATTGCTAAGCACCACAGAGCAATGTACATCAAGTTGCAGTTTAGAACTTCCTTTTCTTTCTTTCTTTCAACATGCTAGTAGCTTTGAAAAAATTGCTAACGCATTTAAAAACACAAACTGGGGAAAAATGTGTTTTAGGAAATGTTCATTAGAAAAGTCTACTGGTTAAATAGAAGTCATTTCTGTATTCAGGAGCACCCTACAGAACCAAGTTCAGCAAGTCCTTTCAATGCAATCACTTTGGGATTTGTTGCAACACTTTTTGTGGTATTGTAAGTCTTGTAAATCCCAATTAGTCTATCCGCAATTTCAAACATGTTGTTTCTCAGAGAGATGATGATGAATTGTGCATTTTTTGTTTGTTCCTAGAAATTGAAACATATTTTCAATTAGGATTTGTAATGAGCCTGGCAAAAAAACACAATAGTTTCCCAGTTTTTTTCAAGCAGTAGTGCTAGTAATTAACAACCACCAAGACTAGTTCAATCTCATCCATTAGAAATATATATATATATAAATTAAAAATTGTCCAGTAGCACCTTAGAGACCAACTAAGGCTGTTCTTGGTATGAGCTTTCGTGTGTATGCATACTTCAAATACACTGAAACAGAAGTCACCAGACCTTTATATATAGTGAGAAGGTGGAGAGGGGTATTACTCAGAAGGGTGGTGGGAATGGGTGATTGGCTGATAGGTGTGGTAAACCTGTTGACAACTGTTAATGACTGCAATTGGTCTTAGAGGAAAAAGCAAGGGATGAGATGGCCAAAAATAGCTTTATCATGTACAATGAGAAAAGAATCCAATGTCTCTATTCAGACCAGGTCTCTCCATGGTTTTAAGTTTGGTAATAAGTTGTAATTCAACAACTTCTCTTTCCAGTCTATTTCTGAAATTCTTTTGTAATATGACAGCTACTTTGAGATCTTGTATAGAATGTCCTGGGAGACTGAAGTGTTCTCCTACTGGTTTCTCTGTCTTGTGATTCCTGATGTCAGATTTATGTCCAAGTAGGAGAACACTTCAGTCTCCCAGGACATTCTATATAAATCTCAAAGACCAATTGCAGTTGTTAACAGTTGTCAACAGATTTACCTGTTTGTGAGCTTGTGAAAAAAGCTGTTCTGGAGTAAAGGCAAGCGCAAACTGGGGAAGGCTCCAAGCAACTAAGATGTAAATTCAAAGACTTAATGACATTTTCCTTATTTTTGTGGACAGTACTGGGACTTAACCCTTTCCTTTTGGGTATCTTCACTTCAGTCAGAGAAACACTGCTCTTCACTGACATGCACCAGAAGCAGACATACCCAAGACCTTTTCTAATTATTTTACACAAAACTAGCATTAATTTGATACTACACAAAATGTAAAACTTGGATAATGGCTTCTGTCCTACTTACGTATATGTAAAATGCTACGATGGATACATTTTTAAAATCAAGGGCTGCATCAATTTCATCCATGAAGTAAAGAGGAGTTGGTTTGTAATGATGTAAAGCAAACACCAAAGCCAGTGAGCTGAGTGTCTTCTCGCCACCTGACAAGTTGAAAATCTTCTTCCAGCTTTTCTTTGGTGGACGAACACTGAAAGAAAGAGGAATATATTTATGAGCTTACAATTTACAATCTCCACAACCAAGCTTTTAAGCAGTGCTAAGCAGGTTAGAAGTATATGCTATATACATTATCTTAGCAATTTTACAACAGTGCTGTTTGGTAGAGCGCTATTATGCCACTTAAGTATTTTGAATTAGGATCTGATGGCTGCTCTATAGACAAAAAACAAGTTTAGTGAATTTTGTCTTAGTTCACAATCTTAACAACTATGTAGACCAGTGGAGGGGGCTACACTCCTTCTAATGCTACTAAACTATAATTTAGCATTGCATGTGAGTCAGCCAAGTTGGTTAATTCTGCAGTCAACATTTAATGAGCATAAATATACTACATATAAGTGGTAAAAGGACCATCAAAATACCTTCAAGATATTTACAGAAAATACCTACCTGAACATGATTCCTTCAGAGAATGGATCCAGACTATCTACAAGCTCCAGTTCAGCATCTCCTCCCAATGTAAGCATTTGATAGTTTTCCTTTAGTTTATTTGTTATTACATTAAATCCTGCCATAAATTCATGAAGCCTTTGTTTTCTAAGATCTTCTTCAGCTTCCCTAAATTTGTCTCTCATATTGGTTATTTCATCCAACTCTGCCACACGTTTCAAGTACAGTTCCTCCTAAAAATTGAAAATAAGACAAATGTGCATATTCAATATGACTCCTAAGTATTTCTGTTAAGGATCAGATAGATTTAAGTACAAAATTCTATTTATCCAGAATTTTAATATACAAAATGTAAGTTTCTGTTGCCATTGTGAACAGTGTTAGAAACTGAGATATGAAAGCTAGGAGCTAAATAGCACCTTAAACATAGGTTATGGGTGCAATAACGAAACGTCTAGGCTCTCTTTTTTAATAACAAGAATACAAAGCTGAAAATGAACTGCAGTTAAAATATTAAGTTCATTTTTCACATGGTCTAGTCCTTCTCTGGCCTACCCCACCCCCTAATATTCTTAAGAGGGTCCAGTCTTCAGCTTGTAGCTGGAAGTGGGGAGGCAGAAAAAGGTCCTCCTTTCCTTCCACTCTGCAGTTTTAATCTGAAATCTCAGGCGCAGGACTGCATCCAGAACTCAGAAACTGCTCATGCTAATGAAATTCCCTGTCACAAATTCCCTGGGAGTTTCGAACATTGATTATGAAGTAACTGACTTGTATGTTTGGCACCTGTGCAAAGGAAGGACATAAGAAGGCTGTCCTAGCATTCCCCTTCCATCAATTAATGCTCCATACAAAAAGTGAGAAAGAAGAGACTTTATGAGAAGGTATCTAGAAGTTGGGCTATACCAGGCATAGGCAAACTCAGCCCTCCAGAAGTTTTGGGACTACAATTCCCATCATCCCTGACCACTGGTCCTGTTAGCTAGGAATCATGGGAGTTGTAGGCCAAAAAAACATCTGGAGGGCCGAGTTTGCCTATGCCTGGGCTATACACACAGGTCCTGCTTACCAAACACAATGCACTCTCTTGGAAATCGTAGGTAAGCATTCACATAACAAGCCCACAATTTCCTTTGGAAATATTTCTGGTATGGGATTCATTCATCCAATCTCTTCCTGCTAAAGCATGCAAGCTGAAGTGAGCACTTGTAAGGAATCTATAAACTTTATAATTTCCTCAGGAAGTAATGCCACTTAGCTCTTTATAAGGAGAGGTTCTCTCAATGACAAACAAGAAATACTAGTCGAACAAGCATTTCAGGTAACAGTCTTGCCACAGATCTGTAACTGCTTATACGAATTCAAGATACTGGTTTTAAAAAAGTATGATTACCTTTTTGTTATATTCAGCAATGGCACCCAAGTTTGGTTTCATTTCATGACATTGTGCTTCTAAAAGAGCTATCTGATTGGTTACAATATCCGGGTTTCTTATAGCCTCAAGTTCTTCCTGGCTGAGCACTGCAAGTTCTTCTACTTGTTCATCTTCCAGAGAATGCAGTGATATTTTTGATATCTAAAATACATTTTAAGTAATTAATGAACAAGTCATATTCACATTTCTACAGCTACACTTTAAGGAACTTTCTTGTACCTTAACTGTATGTTAATAGAACAAGTTTGCATTCTTAGTCACACACCCATCTAGAAATTGTGCATTTTTATTTGATATTTTAAGATTTATATATGTAGTCACTTTAAAGGTTTTCTGATGAAAAAGCAGCCTATTGGTAAGAAATAACTAAACAACTTTATGATTTAACAAACTTGATTTAGGCACTATCTGAGTGTGATCCAAATAGGAATAATGATCCATTTCAAGCCAGAAAACAAGACAAAAAAATCTTGGATAGTATGGAGTTTTAACTATACCAAACAGACATTGTAGCAATGCAAGGCATGTGCTCCCTATTTTACAGGACACTGCAGAAATTAAATTGTTTCCTTAAAAAAATAAGCCAGCAAAAGTGGCTCTAGATAATAAAGAGACTGGGTGGGATATGAAAATAGTATACTCTTCCATGAGGCATAGTCCGTGACTTTTATAGTTTTTTCAGGATCTTTGTAGTTTGCTGTATGATAGATAACATGCAATATAAAAAACAAAAAAGCAAAGAACCCATTCCTGCTATATTACAGGATTGGGAAAAGCAGTAAAAAAAGGTTTTCCCCAAAACATAATATTATAGTATTTCTTAAAATAGTAAGGTATTATAAAGTGTTTACCTCTTTTTGCCAATATTTAATCTTTGATTGATGCTCCGCAATGTGGCTGTCTAGCTGTTCAATTTTAAGCCTAATATTAAGAGCCTCTTTTTGAAGCAAATGCTCTTCATCTTGGATAGCTTTAATTTTCTGAAGCATAGAGTGGTGTTCCGCTTGAATCTCTGGCAAAGACTCCTAAGTAAAGATCATAGGTGGAAGTTTATTTTTTATTATTCAGTTACCGGAAAGGGTTTACATTGCTAGAGCTCCAATTTGTTCTAGATGCTAATGTTTCTTTAAAATGTGAAAAAACACAGGTAATACCCATCATCAAAATAATTGTCCAACATAACCGTTTGGAAGGTCAAATGCTGCAGGGAATGTTTTAGCATAGTGGCAGCAGGTGTTAACAAAGGGGCAGGGAGGGAGGGAGGGAGGGAGGGGGCCTCTCTGTGCAGCCTTGTGTTGAGTAGCATCAACTCAGTGACATGTGGAACACCAGCTTTTCTCACCAACTCTGAGCTGTGCAAAGGACTGGTAGTACACTAATGCCTGGAGAATGAGGGAAAAGTCAGCTTTTTTGTACACACACCCCTTACAAACACACGTTTTTCGACTCTGAAGTGATGCATATAGAATTATTACTTGGAACAGGAAGAGTAATGCTTTTAAGTGTTAATAGTAAATTCTCTGGAGTGAACAGCGCCTCATTTTTATGCAATATGAGCGTACCATTAAAATGATATAAATAAATTGAGCAATTGGATTTTATTATCACATACATTAAAACTCTACTTGTACATCACATACATTTTTAGTGTTAATACACTGTTCTGCATCTTTTAAAACACACCCTATTTAAAGAATGTAAGTTAGCATCATACATACTTCAGCTTCTTTGCTGTCATTCATAACTTTAGCAGCTTTTTCTTCTAGTGTATTCAGCTGTTCTGTTAAGTCTTGGAGGGCTTTTTTATTCTCTTCAATTTCCTTCTCAGTGTGGAGAACAGCATCTTCTGATTTATTTAGGTTTCTATCAAATACAATACAATAATAAAGTAGGTAAGAAGCCTCTACTGACATTAAAACCTTGAGTATAAATCAAATTTTAAAATGGAATATAAAACAAAATATTGACATTAGAAGACTGTGATATGATGGCCATCTTTAATTATTCAAAGGGATGTAACATTTCCATTTCGAAAATCTGTTTTCATTATGAAAAATACACACCACAGATTTTAAGTTTCTATAGAGTGAAAGGACTGGAAATATAACTAACTTGCAACTTCTGTGCATTTAACTTGTGCAACTGCAGCGTTACGTGCTTGGCAGCTGGTCAGCTGAAATTGCACAAAATGAACACATGGAAGGCAGAGAATTAAAAGCTCTTTCTGCATAGGGTTCTCATGGCAGAGCTTCACAGCTCTCAGACTTGCTTATCAGGCTCTGGGAAGAAGCTTCTCAAAGCCTGGTAAGCAAGGCAGTGCAAGGCCTGCTCAGTGCGCCTGCTTCAGAAAGGTAGGGATGGTCATGTGGGGCTGCTTCCAAAGTTGTTCTGACTATATGCAATTTCTGGAGACTACTCACCTACGTTTTCCTACTTTTCTATCATTTCCTGTGATACTTATTTCCTACCCCATTGTCCATGGATTTCCTGACACACTATTTCAGTGGCTAAATATAGTGGTACCTCAGATTAAGAATTTAATTCATTCTGGAGGTCCGTTCTTAACCTGAAGTACCACTTTAGCTATAGGGGCCTCCCGCTGCCGCCAGAGAACAATTTCTGTTCTCATCCTGAAGCAAAGTTCTTAACCCGAGGTACTATTTCTGGGTTAGCGGAGTCTGTAACCTGAGGTACCACTGTGTATGATAACACACAACACAAGCACAGAATCTATTAGCACACAAATTAACATTTTAAGAATACAGTGGTGCCTCGCAAGACGAAATTAATTCGTTCCGCAAGTCTCTTCGTCTTGCGAGTTTTTCGTCTTGCGATGCACGGTTTTCCATAGGAATGCATTGAAAATCAATTAATGCGTTCCTATGGAAACCGCCTTCCCCCGACCTCTTCTGGCGGGCGGCATTTTAAAATCGCCCGGGACAGCGGAGGACTTCTCCGCTGTCCGGGGCGATTTAAAAGCCCCTGGGAAGGCAGGCAGGGGGGACAAAGACTTTTGCCCCCTGCCTGCCTTCAGAAGAGGTCCAGGACAGGCTTCGCGGACCTCTCCGCAAGCAGCGGGAGCGCTCCTTGCGGAGAGTTGCCAGCGCGCCCAGGCTTCGCGGCCCCGCCGCCGGGCTTCGGGACATCATTCCGATGCCGGGCGGCGGGGGGAGGCTTTCTCGCCCGAAGCCGGGCGGTGGGGGGAGGCGTTCCTGCCCCGCCGCTCGGCATCGGGACGATGCCCCGAAGCCGGGCGGCGGGGGGAGGCTTTTCCGCCCCGCCGCCCAGCTTCGGGACATCGTTCCGATGCCGGGCGGCGGGGGGAGGCTTCAAAAGCCGTCCGGGGGCTTTTAAATCGCCCCGGACAGTCCCGGGGCGATTTAAAAGCCCCCGGTTAGGCAGGCAGGGGGGGCAAAGACTTTTGCCCCCCGCCCGCCTTGGGAAGAGGTCCAGGACCTCTTCCCAAGGCGGGCGGGGGGCAAAAGTCTTTGCCCCCCCTGCCTGCCTTCAAAAGCCGTCCGGGATAGCGGGAAGCGCTTCCCTGCTATCCCGGACCGCTTTTAAAATGCTGGCGGTGGGGAGCAAAGCCTTTCGCCCCCGCCGGCCTTCCTGGACCTCTTCTGAAGTCCGGAGGGGGGGAAAAGGCTTTGCTCCCCACCGCCAGCATTTAAAAAAAGGTCCCCGAGATTTCCCTATGGGCTTTCGTCTTGCGATGCAAGCCCATAGGGAAAATCGTCTAGCGAAGCGTCGCAAAAACCGAAAAACCCTTTCGTCTTGCGGGTTTTTCGTCTTGCGAGGCATTCGTCTTGCGGGGCACCACTGTAGAAGCCTTTATTTTAAAAAGAATCAGCTACTATGTTGCTTGTTTTCTTTAAACACTATAATGAAATGAGTGTCCTGTTTATTTTTTATGTTGGTTCCAAAGGATATAAAATCTTTTCCATACCTATCTGCTGTCTTGATTGCCACCTGAGCTTTAGTAATAGCAGAAGAACATTGATCTATTTCCTTGTTTATCTTATCAAGATTGTCTTGATGACCTTTAAGCTTATTATTATTTATGTCAATTATGAGATTATGCAATCTCTTTATTTCTGTTTCCAATTTACCAGCCTTTACAGCAACTCTGTCATAATCTGTAAGACAAAAAAGACCAAAAAAACCCCACAACTTGATTAATATTTCTAGTGCTAAATATATAAACAGTATGGTATGAGCAAACTACGTGTTCAAATGTTTATATGTTTACAAGATTTATTATTGTGCAAAATAAATGTATACTTAGCTATAATACAATGAGTGCATTACTTCAATTGTAATTTCCTAAACAGCATTTGTTAAATTATTTGCTTTGTAGATTGAATAGTTTTCTTACAAGGAAAATCATCTATAACTACTAGCATCAGGCTTGTTGACTAACTGGAAAGGATAGCTTTACTGAATAGAAATACAATAGACTCCAAATTATTGAATCTCTTATTTGATTTCTAGCAGATAGGAGTGAGGGGCACAAAGAGGTAGGTTCAGAAAAGTGAAGTTTTTTATAGTGAGCAGACTAAAAGCTGGATCTGCGTGTACAGGTTCGCTCCCCCCACAAATGTGCCCATGGGCCAAAAAAGTGGGTGACCCCTAAAACACAT
This sequence comes from Podarcis melisellensis, assembly GCF_964234715.1. Lineage (NCBI taxonomy): Eukaryota > Metazoa > Chordata > Lepidosauria > Squamata > Lacertidae > Podarcis > Podarcis melisellensis. The sequence goes on from NC_138537.1 coordinate 19,848,515, forward strand.
CAATTATGATTCACCCTCAATTATATTTTACTGCAATGTTGACATACCTTCTTTGAAACAATGACATTTTCTCTCCATTTCTTTCTGCTTGATTTTGTCTGGAGCTGCAGCAATTACATTTCTTTCAAGTTCTTTAATCTGGATTTTTAAGTGAGCCTCTTGCTCTGACAAACTCTAAAGAACACAATTATTAATTACTATTAATTTCATTTGTGACACTATTCCTTATGAGGCATCAAGCAGTGATTTACAACACAATAAAAGCATATATAAAACACAATAAAAGCATATATAAAACATAAATACATAAAAATAGCTAAAACAGCCCACACCAACTAACATAATTATTTCAGGGGGTGTTTTAGACTGAAGGACTAACTCCAAGAAAGATCCTAACCTTGGACTTGGGAGACAGACCTTAACAAATAACTCTTAGATGAGAGCCTGTGCTGGCTCAGAATATAGGCAAAAGACCCCCAAGATAATTGCTGCCCACAGGCTTACCAGAAAACATTAGGTGCATTATAAGTTTTTAAGAACATTTTAATAGGGTGTACAACTTGCCTTTTGCCTTTTCTTTTTGGAGGCAATTTCTCTTCCCTATCTTAAACTAGTTTGTCTGGCCTGCCTTTTCTAAAATCTGTGGGTTTTTTTTTTAACATTCTCTCTGGCTCAAACACTCTTTTCAAAATAACTGCTCTTAACATTCTTCCATACAATGAAGGAACAAGTATCAACAGCCAAAGCTAAACAGCCCACTTTTCTATTGCCTGTGTTTTGAACAAGTTTTAAAATACCTGAAATCCTTCATATAAGATAGTATATTTAAAGGATAATCTCCATCAGAAGACATGACTGGTGTATCCAGAGCTAAGAGAAAAAGCAGTAAGGTATCTTTAGCCGAACTTATGATTACCTGAATGTTTGCACTGTACTTTCCTAACGTGTTCCTCATTTCTCTAATGCTCTGGTGCAATTTTGATATTGCTTCTTCAAGTTGCACTTTTTGTTCCTGAAACTGTGTTGCTTTTTGGAGATCCTTTTGCAGCTGAGATTCCATTTTATTTACCTAGGGGCAAGTTATAAAATGTAAAAAAAGTAATGTATATAACATGCAAATAAACCAGGGATGGGGAACCTATGCCCCTCCAGATGTTATTGGACTTCAGCTGTCAACAGCCTCAGCTAGTGAATGAACGTGGATGATGAGAGGGTTGTGTTTCAACATCTGGAGAGCCAACTGTTCTCAATACCAGACTTAAAAAGCCCCCAATTCATCAAAATATATTTCAGTGTTTATATGTCTAGACTTAATATAAGAAAAGCAGAGCTTTCAGAACCAACATAGCCCCTGCTAAAGGTTGGCTGAGGGTGTTACTATAGAAGTGCATCTCTGCTACCAAGCAAGCACACCAGTCCCAGAGGTCGCAGGGGCCAAAATAGGGCATTCCATGAGCGATGTTCGATCTGCCAGATTGAAAAGTTCCTTCATTCCCCATCATATCCACAGATTGTGCCCCTGACCACAGCCACCCTGGCACTAGAGGGGTATTTTCTGTCCCACTGATTTCACTTGGCAGGTAACCAGTAAAAGATTCTTCCCACTCCTCATTAGGAATCCAGAAGGTGTTAGAGAAAGCATACTAACCTCATCTTCTGATGTTTCAACTACAACAGAGGATCCCATTCTACCCTTCATTACTTTTCCTCCACCACCAGTCATTGTACCTATGGAAGGACCAAGAACAAATTAGCAATTCTTTATTTCCCATTCAAATAAAACTTTAACCACAACTTAAAAAAATTTAAATACCTGATTGTTCTATGATTTGTCCTTGTAAAGTTACAACTCTCCATCTCTTGTTTTTCTGGAAAGCAACCCTTGTAGCCTGGTCCAGGTTATTAGCTACCAAAGTGTCACGTAATGCAAAATAAAAAGCGCTGCGAACCTTCTCATCTTTAACTTTTACCATATCAAACAAACGAGGAATGTTTTCAGGAGTCTGGATTTTCCCCATGCTTTTCTCCCATACTGTCATCTGGAAGGATTAAAACCACCACAAAATCAGTAAACTAACCATCAAGAACTGCACAGGTCCTTGATATACCTCTTTAGTTTACTTTCATAGATCTTTGTTCATATTTTAATTGTTTTCAAATATTTTATTACAACAGTGCAATCATATACAGGCTTATTCAAATAAAGCTCACTGAACTCCATAGGGTTTACTCTCTAATAGGTGTTTGAACCTGAAGCACCATTTTTCCCTTACGTAAATCTATGTTATGCAGATATATAACTCCTAGTATGTATTTACTCTTATGTTAAAAACTGAGACTTTGTGATGTTTATTACAAACATGAGCTGTCACTAGTAAGACTATTTTAACAGGCTGTAATAAGATACTATTTATACAAATATACCTTACAGTATATGTACCCATCATATATAAAACAGTTTTACTATTATAAGCCATTTTAAAATCTAAAAAATGACACTGTAAAAACCAGCTGAACATAGTAATCTAAAAACAAATCTATATGCAACTTCGACTTATTCAACTTAAAAAGTTAGCTATTTAAAAAAAGTTATTACAAACCTTGTCAAGCCCTATAAATGTTGCCACTCCAATGTTTTCCTTCTTCAAAAATTTAACACATTCTTGAGCGGTATCCATGGTGTCGACTACAATGTGATCTAACGCTCCACATGATGATGAAATTGCAACATCATACTTCTCATCTATGGCTCCCAAGTCTCCCTAGTAGCAAGAAAAGAAAGCACTTAGGTTAGTAATATGAGTACCAGACATCCAGTCCTAAGCATAATTGCATGTAAGTCCCATTGGTTTTAATGGATCTCATCCCTTAACATAAAAGAACTTCTCATGTTGTCGTTTTAATGTCCTTTCAGACTGCTCCCATGATTTAGGGTAGAATTTAAGCAGAACTCTCTCCTGAAAGCTATGGGGGGAAAGATGTTAACTAAGAAATGATGACTCAGAACAAATGCGATGGGGTCGTATCTCAAAAGGCAGTTGCTCTAATTTGCATACTGTTCTGGCTAATCTCTCCTTAAAGTAGCTACACCGGGGCAAAATGCATAATAGGTTCACAGGGCACTTTGGCACTGTTTCTGTGAGCTTTGGGCAGATTGGGTACAGCTGGTCATGACTACAAAAGGAGGAAAAGTTGCAATTTGAACTTTGCCTGCAAGGAAAAGGACCCACAAGCTTTGTGGTTTTGTAATAAAACCTTTATTTGTTTGGTTTTACACCGGTCTCATGGTGTCATAGTTTCTGTCATCTGCCTCTAACATTTTAAAGGTGCAGCTTATTTGCAGGTGTGGCTTATATTCGGGCCAATACTGTAATGTAGGTGAATACAGAAAAAAGGTAGCTTGGTTACATCCAGAGATGCCAGACAAATGCTGCTGCCCAGTATTTTTGCATGCTTCCTTGAAGACTCAGGGAAGCTGAGTAAACTTTTCTTTAATTGGGAAATCAACTTTTGTCTTGGAGAGATGATTGTGCATGCAGTCTTCTCAAAAGCTGCCTCAGTGTCTTGGGTTTACCAAGTACGACAACTTCCCCTGCTAAATATTCTCACTAACAAAGTTAGCCTACTCAGATAAAGGAAGAGAAGAAGTACCACCACTGTGCATCTATCTGAAGGTTAGCTTAACATTGCCAGTGCAAGATCAGGTTGGGTAAACCTTGTAGCCCAAAGCAGAAACAGATCTTGGGGGAAAGCAGGTACCTCCCATAATTCAGTCTGCGTATTCACCAAGCTCAAACAGGCCATACATTATTAATATATAGGGTGATTGAAGAGAAAAAACACCTACTTCCCTAACTATAGATCTAAGAGAAGCTGAGTGGAATGACAAACTGCCAGAAAACGTTGGTCCTATTTATGTAAACCTTCATGGCCCTTCAGGCAGCTAAAGAGTTCTAGGCCTGCTCCAAAGGGTGGCAAGGATCTGGACAGCTGCTTGCGACAACCAATTATTGTTGTCTATGGAACCTTGATAGGACTGGGCATGAAAGCTGGGTCTGCCCTCAACACTACCCTATCCTTATGAAAAACACACAAGTGTTTTACAGTGGAGACTGGAGAAAGCATTCAGCTCAGATACCCTGCAGGAAGAGGTGATAGCTACCTGGAAATAGATTTTAAACACTCTTAGGGGCACTGTCATAAATGATTCAAAGGCGGTTTCTGGAGAGCTGAGAAAACCCTGTACAGTGGTACCTTGGTTCTCAAACTTAATCCATTCCGGAAGTCCGTTCCAAAACCAAGGCGCGCTTTACCATAGAAAGCAATGCAAAACGAATTCATCTGTTCCAGACTTTTACAAACAATCTCTAAAACAGCAATTTAACATGAATTTTACTATCTAACGAGATCACTGAGCCATAAAATGAAAGCAATAATCAATGTGCTGTACTATAAAATAAATAAGACAGTATTGTAGACGATAAAAAATAAAATTACTTTTCCCCCCCCTTACCTGCACTGCTGATAGTCATTGTTTGGATGGCGGGCTTTTATCCATTTCTGCAGTCACACAATCAATCAATCAATCAATCAATCAATAGCTGAACTGGTTTCCACACAGTCACAAAAACAAATTAACCGAAAAAGCCTCAAAAACAAGGACCAAACTTAACCCATTCCTGAAGTCCACTTGACTTCTGAAATGTTCAAAAACCAAGGCGCAGCTTCTGATTGCTTCAGGCACCCCGGAAACAATAGCCTACAGCCACATCTGATGTTCGGCTTCCAAAAAACGTTTGCAAATCGGAACACTTCCGGGTTTTCAGCATTTGAGAACCAAGGTACCACTGTACAGCTCTGCATTTCAGCACAGCACTATGAAGGAAATGTTTCAGCGACAGATATGAAATTGTAGATGAAGCCAACTAAAAAGGGATAGAAGATATAGTTGCTACGTATGTGTCTTTTGAGAGTGTTTACAAAGATCTTCCTGAAGGAAGAGAATGTCCTTAACTTTTGCTATCCAGAAATTGATCCCATTAGAACACCATACAATTCCATTAGAAGAACACCATGCAATAAAACACCTGGAGACAAATTGCTAAGCTGTACTAAAGGGAAGAGGGGATGTCTGTGAACAACGCATATGCTGCAACAGATGAATGAGAAATACAATAAAACGCACAACTAAAGCTGGCCTTAGAAGAATGGGAGCTTGAGAATGATGTGACTACTTCAAACAAGGCAGAATGCAAACTAAATTATGGGAGCTGCCTACTTCCCTCTAGTTCTATTCCTACCTTCAACCACAAAGTGGAGACATTACCCAATCTGACAACCTTTCACTGTCAATGGTAAAAAGAACAATACAGAAATGGCAAGAAAAATAAGAACTTACTAGTCTTCCATAAATTCCAGGGATTTTCCCAGACTTCATCTGTTGAAGTAAAACTTCAAGAACTCTTCCTCGACTTTTATTTATTGACAATGAGCTTCTTGCTTCTTCTACTTTCTGACGCAGATCTTGAACATAATTCTTGATGTTTGCTTCATCTTTTACAAGTTTATTAAGATCATTCTCTTTCTTAAACAAAAAGGCATTAAATTATTTTGTTTTTGAAGATTCCAGAAGTAATTCATTACAGAATTGAGATTTTCTAAATAAATGGTATTCCTCTAGTGACAAACTCCACTAGGCTGGGGTTCCCAGACTTTCTGGGTTAACAGGTGCATTTGAACTTTTAATGTCTAGGAGATGCCACCACAAATTTTCAGTCACAGACAAGCTACCATGAAAGGCAAGCTCAATTAGAAACTGCTCTTTTGCAAACACGAGGAGAAGCCAGTCTTCTCCCTATCTTTGAAGCTGCAAGGAAGATCGACTTAGCCATTCCCCCTGGCCCACTACTAGACTTTGAGTTGTTTCGCAGCTGTGGGACCAAAGTGCTTGGATAGCATTTTCCTCACAGGAATAAACTGGCAAACTGAAGCAAGAAAAATGGTGGAAATTGAAAGTCATTGCCTGAATGTGCTCAGGTGACAACACCCATCCAGCAACATATCCCTGGAAAGGGCAGGCAGAAACTTGCTTGAGACGGTGGGCTGGCAACTCTTTGTTTGGCCACCAGGACCAGCCAATTATTGTAAATCCCTGAATCTACTGCTCACTGACTCACAAATAATTCTGAATATGGTTAACAGTTTTAAGGGACACCATAATTATCACTTCTAGATGTCCTGGTGCAGAAGTTTCCTTATTCAGCCAGATCATGAAATATATCATTAAATAAAACTTTTTCACACTCATTATCTGCTTCCATGTTTTTGGCATGTATGACTATTTTAACAGTTCAATAGCAACTCTTTTCGACTTCTGTATCTTTCTGTTAGCATCACATACCACCTTGGGAAGTGGATACAAAGGATGTGTCAACAGCATACAAGGATTTTGTAGTTGGATGAAGAAACTGAATAGGACCTTTCAGGTTCTCAAAGAGATTATTTACAAAAATGTTTTATTTAAAGAAAAAACTGGTGACATCCCAACGTATTAACACCCACTGTAGAAATTGCACTGAGAGATGACCATCAAAACCCTACTCAGACTCAAGGATTAATGCCCATGTAAAAGGCATTTAATTGGCGCCATATCTTAAGGGACAGAACTAAATGGAGAAGGTGAGTGAATTATAACTTGGGTGCAGGCCCTCAAGATGGAACTTATGAACTGCCTATCTAGCCTAGTGGGAGAAGCTATCCTATTCAATGAGTGTCCTTGACTCCACTCTATCAAACTAGTTTAATGTTAACGAGCAGTGTACTGATGCATGCTGCTCAACAGTCCCCAATTCCTTCACTTGTGTTGTTACTGCATTGGAGTGGGGGAATAAGCCAGAAGCTGGCTTCATGTTACGTGTGAAACAGTACTTGTAGTTTGTTTTCCCCCAACAAACCATGTGTGCTGGTTTGCACAGAATGCAAAACTACCCTCTGGCTTGTTTCCTTCCTAGAGTAGAAAGTAATTTTAGAGGAACTATGCAGGGTGTCTTTTCAGGTTTTAATACTATTGATACTAATAGTTCTGACAGTCTTAACACCAAACATTACTGGGAAAAGTAGTAACACTTAAATTGCAGTATGAAGTTAAGCATTTCAGGAATATAAACAAATCTTCAATAACGTCTAACCTTCTTTAGATCATGCTCAGCTTGAGGCAGTTTTGACTCCAGTTCTTTGATAGTGGCTAACCTTTCTTTAAGTGTTCCTGAAGCAGTCTGAAGAGCTTCTTCTGCTGCTTTAAACTGAGATACTGCAGTATTATGGTGACTAAGGTAGAGATCAAGTTCTGACTGTGCCACCTCCAAATTTGAACGTGCTTCATTAACCGTTTTGCTGAATTCCATGAGTTCTTTTTCTTTGTCCTATGAAAATGAAATTTGTAAAGGTCATATTAAAAAAACCAAAACCTTTGCTCACAATTCAAGTGGTAATGCACAGATCCTGGCAATTCTCCCAGAATAGTTTTTCTCAGCTGCAATGCCACTCCTGAAAAGTAGAGATAAGCCAGCGACCCCCCAAAAAATCAGCTTCAGTGAAATGCTGATTGTCTCCTCCCCATCTAGAACTACCTCTATCAGCAGTCCTTCCACCTTGATAAATCTTGAAGTCATTGGTGTGTGTAAAATGTATTTTCCTATTGGTTTTGCAGATGGAGTCAATGCTGTCTTTTAACTTTACATGCTGTTTTTAGTTCTGCCTTTGTAAATAACCACAATATTTTCAAATATTTACCGTATTTTTCGCTCTATAGGATGCACCTTTTCCCCTCCAAAAATGAAGGGGAAATATGTGTGTGCGTCCTATGGAGCGAATGCAGGCTTTCGCTGAAGCCTGGAGAGCGAGAGGGGTCGGTGCGCACCAACCCCTCTCACTCTCCAGGCTTCAGGCAGCTATTCAGATAGCTGCCTGTTCTGGGGGCTGGGGAAGCTCTGGCTTCCCCTGTCCCAGCCCCACAGCTAAAGCCCCAGGAGCGGCGGCGAGGTTGCTCCGGCTTCCCCTGTCCCAACCCCGCGGCTAAAAAAAAAGCTGCACGCAGCTTCTCCCAGCTGGAGAGGTTGCGTGTGGCTAAAGAGGAAGCCAAGCCAGCTGTCTTAGCTTCTTTGCTCTTTTTTTGGGGGGGGGGGATAATTTTTTTTTCTTTATCCCCCTCCTAAAAACTAGGTGCGCCCCATGGTCCAGTGCGCCCTATGGAGCGAAAAATACGGTAAGAAGCCCTCTCCATTGGTTTAGCTGGGACTGTTTGGCTCCTTTCATTCCAAAACCATCTCCCCCAATGAGCATTTTGGATAACAGTCTGAAAGTCTGTATCAGAATTTGCTTTCTTTTTCACTCACACCTCATTGTTTCATCCCTTTTGCACCTGGTCTAGATTGGAAGGCATTATTTTAAACTGTAAACCACTTTGACAAAAATGCAAAATATAAAATACACTGCATAAACGACACAGATTAACTCAGATAGTTTCAGTTTATAGATACGTAGCAAGGGATTTAATCCAGCCATTCAAATAAATGGTCATGCAGCCCTTGCTTTGCTCACCCATAATCAATACTGTTCTTCCTTTTGCTAACAAGCAGTATATTTCCCTTAATGGAGAATAAAAATAGCATTATGCACAAAGACACACAAGCAGATCTGGTTATCTGAAAAACCAACCAGACAGCCAGCCAGATTATGTCAACTGCCATTTTCCTCTGTATTCTGGTGTTAATACAGGAAAGCGAAAATCAACCTCATATGCATGCATGCATGGTTCATAGCTCCGTATTAGTTAAGCAAGAGATAAAAGCCGTGTTGAATCCACTTAGCATAGTGCTGCCAATGAATGTCCTTAGTAAGAAACACTGGCCTTCAAAAGGGGAAATGCTATAAGACAGTAATAATGCTCATATGTATTTCCAGGATGTTTAGTACAGTGCAGTGGCAATGCCACAAGTGTAAGCAGGTGTCAGCTGCTTGCAGGGAAGTAATTGCTACTCGGCTGGCTGCTTAGTTTATTCTACAATATACTTTAACTTCTGTTCTGACCGAGAAGAGATAAAGAGAGCCTATTACTTGGTTAATTATGCTGATTTGCTTCTAGACTCCAGGGGAGATAGCTGAATGCATCAAGTGTACAAACCTCTTTTTCATTCTGCAATCCTTGAGTTTCCTGCTTAAGACTGTCCATAACTTCTTTTAGTTTTTCCTCTACCCTTTTCTTTTCTTTTTCTAGAACCTCTCTCTTAGCTGTTGCTTCACCAATAGCAGATTCACTACGGGCAGGAACACTTCTCAAGTCTTCAACCTATGAAAAAGGTAATGTTATTTTTTTCAGTTTGGGGAACAGTCTCTCCAACAGGGAAACCAGTTTCACCAAACAAACTGCACTTCACTGGCAGATCTATTAAGCACAATTGTTCATAGCACAGGTGGCTTAGAAGAATTATTTCATATTTATTTATTTCATAAAATTTATACACTGCTTGATCACAAAAACTCAAAGCTGTTTACAAAAAGATAAAACTATAAAATCAGGAAAAAAACCACAACATATTAAAACAGATAAGAGCTACAGGAGTTAGATTAAAATTCGTATCAGCATTTCTAAGTATCTGGGTAGGCCTGTCTAAACAATTATGTTATTATCAGGCACCAAAAATACAGTGAAGGTGTCTGCTTGATATCTATAGGCAGCGAGTTTCAAAGTATAGGTGCTGCCACACTAAACAATTGGGTTTTTACAAATGCAGAATAGGTATTACGTAACACCTTGTAGTAGCACCAATTAAATATATTTGTTACACTTTATAAATTTAGATTGACAATAACAACATGAAGGTGTAACATGAAAAGTATCCTATTATTTTTCAGGAAGATTCAGGCAATAAGATACACACTAAAGCCTCTTTTGCAATTTTTTCCTTGACACATTTGCTCATGACGAATTCATTTCCTTTCCTACTCAGGAAAAGATCACTTACCAATAACTGGTTCACTAGAGACCAATTTCAGCTACTTTGGGAGTTATCCAACTAACACATTCCATCTGCACAATAATTTCTGCTTGTGTGAAAGATCTCCACCCCCCTTCCTGCACACACCCTTCGCCATCTCCCAAATCTGCTCTGGAGGCTTGGTGGAACCCCTAGAACAGATTTAAGGGGGCAGGGAAGGAAAGTTCCGTTACACTTGCAAAAATCCTTGTGCTGGCAGAACACATTAGTCAGATACCAACAAGAGAGCTGCCAGAATTGTATAACCTTTTGCAAAGCACCTGCACTTATGTGGTAGCCCATGTCTATTGCAAAATATGCCTGTCTAAGTAGAAAAGTACAGGCTACAGAGGCAGCAATCATCATAAGCTTCTGTGGTTCAAAAATGTGGGGGCACACTGACCCCATATGAAGAAAACTGCATTGGGTAGGCACAGCCATTCTGGAATAACTGGCCAGTATCACCCTGCCATGAGGCAAAGAATGTGGGAAAGTGGCTTCCTTATAGAGAACCCAGATTGTGGAATTCCTCATCCTAGGAGATCCACCTGGCTGTTCTTCCTCCCCCCCCCCCCGCCACTTTAGTGTGTTGTTTTATTTTGTTTTTGCCTTCAGACCTTATTGGTTAGGCAGACATTATAGTTGGCTAGATGACAAGGTGTGCCATTTTTGGATTGGTAATATGCACCTGTCTTTCAACTTTTTGTTCTACGATAATGGTTGTTAAAAGGGTTTCGTGTTTAATCTGCTTTGGGTGTTATATACAAGCAAGGCAGATATAAACTTTTCAATAAATAAAGTTAAAAATGATTTTATTGCAAAAGAGATTACACAGGAATCCCTCCACTTACACAAGGGTTACATTCCAGGGCCCTGTGCCCCTAAGTGGAATTGTGTAAAGTGGGGAACATTCTCTCAATGCCTATTTTCCACTGCTCTCCAGCTCCCCCTATCCCAATTCTCTCTCCAATCCAGACCAAAATATAGAGTTCATGCTCTGGGGCTGGCTGGAGGACACGAGGGAAAGCGGCTGCTGCACTACCTCACTTGGCACTGTGCTACCTCACTTGGCAGTGCAGTTGCTGTTGGAGCTGTGTGAATGAACTGGTGGAGTCAATCCAGCACTCCCACCAGTGTGCTTTGTGCACCCCCAATCTCCCTGCTGCACCCCTCCCAGTAAGCAGCAGTAATTCCACTGCAGAAAGGTTGCTGCTGCTGCACTCCACCAGGCCTCTTCTACTAGGAAGCTTCCCACTGAAATGTAAAAGTCTTACTTCAGAGTATAAAATATTTTAGGCTTGGGCTCCAGATTTTATTCTTAAATTTTTAATAGCACATTGAGAAAACGCTTTCAGATAGATAGCATAATGAAGCAAACACTGACCTTTTGAAGTCAATTTTCAATAGTATTTTGCCTAAACATATCAGAATGAAGTTTACAGGTGTACCTTTTCTTTATCCTTCTGAAGCTGCTTCTCTAGTTTTTTTGACTTGCTTTTTGCATGTTTTAGTTTTTCCCTTACTTGAACATCCTCCAAATCGAGCTGTTTAAATGTATTTTTATTTTCTTCTATGAATGCTGTGATTTTATTCAGTTTTCTAGAAAAAGAGGAAACATACCAATTACCTTTTCAATCAGTTACAGTGTGATCATACTAAGCTAGTTTTTTTTAAAAAAAACCTTTTACAAAGTGTGTGTGTGTGTACACACACACACACACACACATATATATGGGATGTTAGGGGAGGGGTAGTATCTCTGGTGGACACATTGTGCTCCTTCTGGGGAGGTCACCTCAGTGGTCTGACTTCACTCCTGGAGGTACACTCCACTGTCTCCTGAGACAGATGGATGACAACAAAGGAAGCAAAGTGTCATGCTCATTGTACAAAATGCACCAAAACAGCAACATGAATGCAAATTTCAAATATTGTTAACGCTTGCAAAGTAATAGAATTATTAATGTTTACTTTTCAATTTCTTTCAGAGCTTTATTCTTATCTTTCTTTTCATCTGACAGTTTACTGCTTTTCTCATTAACTTCTTTAGTATCTTCATGTATTTCTTCTTTCTGGGTCTCCAGTCCAGTTATCTGCTTCTGCAACTCATAACTTTAAAAAAGAAAAAGATAGGTTTCACACGTCTGATAATGCAGACAATTGTTCTCATCGTAATAAAGATACTAAAATAATTGGGAGAGATCCAACATTGTGCCAGCACACACAGCAACTTCTTTGTCCTCTTCACCCATTGAAAATCCCTTCCAAGGCAGATTTTCTCTTGGCCCTCCATGTTGGATGAAGAACTTCAACTCACAACTCCACTTCTGCCAAAGGCTTCAATTTTAAGATCAAATCATAGGTAAGGAAAGTTACAGGGTACAGAAATCAGCTAGTACATGAGAAGTTAACTACATGGCGAAGCATGAGCTAAGACACTGATCCAACAAGTGACACTCCCTCTGCACCTGAGTGGGTTGGCTCTCCACAGTTTGTTCGTGCTGGCAGAGCAGAGGGTGTTGATGTAGTTGGGGTGGGCCACTCTTCCAACAACTCACTTGGTCATTCCCCTGATCCAGATCTCTACCACACAAGCTGAAGAATACCTCCCCAGGATCAGACATTTCTTGGGGTCCTAATTCCATCTCCATCGTTCTGCTAGGACCCTCCCCAGAGTCCTCTAGTTTTAACTCTCCAACCTCCTTCCTCTCCTCCTCTGGAACTGACCAAACACTCCAGGACATTCACAGGACTCATGACAGCAAAAAGTTTGCTATGCAAGCACTGTATCACCTATTAGCAATAGCAAATTAGCAAATTAGCAATATTAAGGAGGATTTATTTCCCCAAAATTTAGAGCAACTGAAGTTAGTCAAGGTGAATACTCTTTTTAAGAGTATTTTACACCACTAGCAGCTCACAATACAGTCACTACTCATACTGTGGAAAGCTCCCATGTACTGCCAGAGTTTTATACAAAGAAATTCCAGACTAAATGATAGAACTTGTGAGACCTAGATAGAGCCTTGAATGAAGACCCATCACACCCAAGTGCTAGCCAAAGTGTACCAAGGTGGTAGAATAGGTATTTAAGAGGAAGATGGAGCAAAGTCAGTATTCCACCCAACTTGTTTGTGCTTCAGCTGCTCTGGCATTAGCAGTGCCACAACACTTGTTGTCATGCACAGGTTCTCACTGCTCAAGGTATTCAAATATACATTTTAATTAAATAATAAGAGCCTCACCCCAGTTCTCCAAAGTAGCAACTACCACCAATCCTTCTAAATTAATTCGCTGAAGAGATGACCTGGCAACATACATTTTAAATCTTTCATGTCCCCAGTAAATAAATCACTTTGGGATGTCTATGCCATACTATTCCCCTCAAATAAAATGTATTTAAGAGTAGCAGCATACCACTTGAATCTAAAAGCAATGTGTTAAATCAAGACTAAGTTAGGTACAGTTATGTTCCACTTATTTCAGTGGGGACTAAATGCAACTACCTTTAGAGCCAACACATTGTATTTACTATGATGTAGAGCAAGGGTTGTCAACCTGGTCCCTACCGCCCACTAGTGGGTGTTTCAGGATTCTAGGTGGGTGGTAGGGGGTTCTACGGCACAAGCCGAATCCTCCTTCCATTGAGAACTGGTGGGAGGTAAGGAAATTTTACCATCAAGAAAGATGCATTAGTGGGCGGTAGGTATAAAAAGGTTGACTACCCCTGCTGTGGAGAAACAGCAGCACAACTAGCCCAAATCTTCCACTTCCCTCTGATCTAATTTGAGGGTGTAAAGAAGACACATTAAATCATATCAAATGATGCTACTTACATGTAGTACTGACAAATCTTATTCTTTTCTCTGAACATTTTGTTTTCCAGAGAAAGAAATTCAAGTGCTTTGTTCCGTTCTCCTTCCAAGGCATCTTTCTCTTTTTCCACCATTTTAACTCTGTTCAACTAGACAGAATATTTCATAAATAATGGTTGGTTTAATGCTCGGATATGCACACCATAAAAACACTTTATATGAAACAGGAAAGACGAGAGCTTTACAGCACGTAACACACTATGGGCACAAACCAGTAGAATGACCGGAATTGTGTTTTTCTACTGCAATCACCCAGCTCACTCTGGTCCAGGAAATATCAGTTCCCTCCCTCCCACAGTATATGCAAAATGTAATCCTGAAACTTGCAAAGGCTTATCAAAAAGATAATGCTAAATACTATCCTATATATATTAATTCAAATCCTCAGAGAAAGCATTATTGCTTACATAGTGGAAGCAGTACCAACCACATACAAGAAGGTGGGTGTTAGGAGATTTGAGAGGAACCTTAGCAAGGTTTCCAAAAGTATACAATATCTTTAGAGTAAAAACCCAACTCTCCCAAAAGCCCCATGACAATCGAACATGCTCAGTGGCCCTAGAAATCCAACTTTAAAATGCACAAATGGGAAACTAGAGGTAAGGAGTAAAGTGGAGTATCTGGGAAGACACATCTAGATATATAAAAAAATACATAGAAAGAACCATGTCATTGTCTCAATTGGCTACTTCTTGGGTTCACATTGAGACGTCATTTGTGCGGCCTTTTCTGACTCAATACCCCAAAGGGGAGGGGGAGAAAATAGGGAATAGATAGGTAAGTCCCAAGAAAAAACTGACAGTGCTCTACCAGCACAGACTCTAGTACACAGTCAGGACTAGAATTGGTTCTCTCTCACGCAAGAACACTTTCCTCCACTGTAGGAAAAGCTGTATTTTTAAATAACCCCAAGGGTGGAAGATTGACTCGGCTATAGGAATCAATGGGCAATCCAGAATTTTAATGTAGCTTGAATTGTGTCTCTTGTTCTTCCCACAAAGAAACACAGCTTAATGAGGACTGAGCACATTCAGTGGCCACAGAATACTGAATACTGGTGAGTAAGAGCTGAAGAGGGGAATAAAATGGAATGGATGGAATCCTGAAGAGCAGCACTCCACACAATACTTATTTTATTCTATACTTTAAAAACAACAATTAGTAATCCAAAGTCTTACCTTCTCACCCCTCTGTTCATTTAATATTTCAACTTTTCGACATAATATTTGAATGGGCTCTTTTAATCGTTCTGATCCTATTATGTCTTCTAAATATTCAAGCATGCCTTCATCATGTACATTCTGCCCTTTTGGTTTCATCATCGCTATTTGTTCAACTTCCCCCTAAAAGATGATTTGGTAACAATTTTGTAAGACCTCTATTCAAAACCACAAATGTAGTTGCTCCTAGCTACAAGTGTGACAACAATAAGGAATGGGTACAATTAATATGTTTGTAATTTGAGATCTTAAATAGGGAAAATTCACAAAACTCTGAGTTAATGGCATTTTCACTGAAGCATATGTGATTTTTTTCTGCAGGCTGAGATCCCTATTTATTTTTATCCCACCCACAGGTGCCTCAGGCAACAAACAATATATACCTACAATTACAGTATCATAACAGAGGTATAATAAATTATGAGGAGGCAACTGTTTTAGATTTCATATAAACTGAATTTCTTCTACAAGGGTGGACAACTGACCAGGCTTTTCCATTTGGCCCTCATCTGCACAAAACACTAGAAGCGAAGTAGACGGCACAGCTGAGCTTTAACAAAGTGGACCAAAACATTTAGCTTTCACATGTACTCCTATGGCTGAGGCCTTTGACAGAATTTAGTTTCACTTTAAAGAAAAATCAGGACTTACCATTATGTTTAAACCAGGGGTAATGGTTTAAAGCAAACTGGTTAATTTTATAATGTTGTGTGTTATGAAACTGACTTGTTAAACTAACTGAAATTTGTTTTAGGGCAGAACCCCTACTTCAAACATAAATTATAAGGCAAGAATCACAAAAAATGAAATTTGGAGAGGGGAATAACTGGGACTCTGCTTAGGCTTGTCTACACAGCACTAAACCATGTTTCAGCTTTGCATGCAAATACAGCCAATTTGTGTAACCAGTACCCCACAGGGGTGGTAATGTTAAGACCTGTACTTGTACACATCTCTCAAAGACAGGCTCACAATGGACTACTGCAGATCAAATTAGTACAAAGGTGGTGAGAAATAAATAAATAAATAAATAAATAAATAAATAAATAAGTTCAATCTATGGCTTTGGAGAATAGACTTGCCTATGGATCAGAAAGAGTCTTTGCTTTAATACAAATATTTAATCACTCTTGGAAACCATAATATCTTGCCAACATGTAGGAAACGCTGAGCATGCTATTTGTTTATGCACACCTATATTCACGACTATCTACATGTTAAGAAAATATTATTATCATGTACATATAATATTCGTAAGATATTATGCAATAGTTTATAAACTGCCTTTTAAAAAAGGCAGTAATAATTTGAATTACTGCAATTACATTTAGGTTATGGAGGGGAATGTCAACAAGGTATGTACTTTTCAGTGATAGGCACCAAACAGGAAGACTCACGCCAGGCAAGTTTTTGATACTATAAGGTTTAAGGAAAGATTGCATATTGATTATATACATAAAATAACGCCAATTACTTTAGAACCTGAGCCAGTTATCTGTCATGGGCCCCTTGGCTCCAAGCAGGACCTGGCATGAATAGGCAGCCCCAGACTCAAGAGGAGGAAGCTGCAGCAAATGGGGACTGGAAAGGGGCCCACAAGGATTAAGGGAAAGAGGTCCTTTCCTTCTCTTTCTAGATGTCAGAGAGAAGAAAGCATATCTGCCAACCCCCTCTCCTAATGTGGAGTGCAAAACCTCATGTCAAGTGAAAAGACTTCAACCAGTCAGAGGGTGCGGGCTGAACAGGAGGAGCGCTGGATCTGGAGAAAGTAGGTGGTCTTGTCACCATCCCTTTCTGGGTGGGATCAGATGCACCTGCCTAGTTGAAGCATGCATGTTATGCACAACAGATTCTGAGAGTGTCTCACAGCCAATCTCCTACTGTCTTGTCTTTAATAGCTTGGCAGGAGAGATGTGCCAACTGTTGGGACATCTTTGTAGTTTCTGTTCAGTTATGAACTTTTCACCTTTCTTATGTACCACAAAATAATGACTTCTGGCTCTTGTGCTTGCTGTTGAGCCTATATTACTATTAACCCGAATAAATATATTTTCCTTCCAGTCGTTCTGTTTGAAGATGGGAGCCTGAAAATATCTGGCTAACAAAGATAAAGTGGGCAAACTGTTTAATGCCTAAGGCCATGCTAAACCTTTATCATCACTGGTCGGGCCACACGTAACAGCCACCCCTTACACAACAGTAACAGTTTGCAATTTGATATTACACTAGTTCAGTCTGATGTTAGACTAGAATTAGTAACTATTACAATGGTTGGTTAAAAAATAATTGGGTAAGTAATTTCAGCAATGAAACTGGGCATATGCAACAAAAGTGGAACAAAAAAGAAAGAAAAAGGAAGTGAAGTGCAAGTTGAACCAAGTTGTATATTTTAGTCTGTCCAAAGGCTAGTACAATTCCAGGAGAGAAGATTCTGTTCTATAACCTTTTAGTACTGAAAATCAGTCAACCCATCTAGGAACTGTAGTTCAGAATTCTCAGAGAACAGCAAAATAGCAGTGGACATCATTTCTCCATCAGCTTCATTCACATGCCAAGGATGGGTGGATAAAGTCTTTTAGCTTTTGAAATTCATTGTAACATAGTGTTTTAAACTTGGAGCTTTATTTTTTTTTAAAGGCCATCTGAACATAGCGTGAACATATGAACTACACTTACAATATATTGAGCTTGTATCAAACAGAGGTTCTCTTATATAAAAATAAAAATGGTAAAATATCCACCTTTTTAAAAAGGAAAAATATTCTAAATATAGCCCAACAGCACACTTACATCTATTATTGTGGGGTTGAACTGAGACACTAAGCTTCAGGAAAAATCAGCTAATAACTCATCAGAATCAAGAGTCTACCTGGGAAATGACAAAACTACCTGAGCTCTACAACCTGTTCTCTACTGAAACCATGAGTATTAGCTATTACCAACCAACAAGTTTTATATCCAACTCATAGAAATTGAAAGACACTGAATCCAGCACTTTTTTAATAAAATTCTGGGCACTTGAATACAAAGTATAGGCAAAGAATAGATCCAGATTTTAAAATAAAATACACTTACGTATGCAATTCATTTCCAGCCACTCTCTCAGTGCAGCTCAAGTAATACACAAACAGTAATTTATTTATTAAAACATATGATGTACAATTTTCTAAAATAATAAATACACTATTTATGCAATACATAAATGTGGACCCAACCTACTTAGCTGAAAATCAGTATTTTAATTATTATATAAAGAAATCAGTATGGATTTTAGATATGTTATATTAGAAGTGCAAACAGAAAACCCTGATAAAAATTATCCACACTGGGGACTTTCACTTGACATTATTTTAATATTTCATTAAGTGTTAAATAGCCTTTTTTCACTACTCTTCTGACAAGTACTTGTTGATTTCAGCTGGCAAAGCTATTTGCATTTTTGCATTATAAAAGCAAATTACTGCATACATAGCACTGTTATCATCACCTCAAACATTGATATAATCATTAAAATAAAGAACTACCATTTACACAATGGATTTTACTAATATGGATACTACTTCTAGTTTTTTAAAAATAAAATTATGTTTTATTAAAAAAGGAAACAATGACTAAAGAATAATTTAATAAACCATACATGACTGTATTTTTGCATGGATTTTATTCTTTAACTTCTATACTTTATTTTGATTTGGTATACGTGTGTGTGCATGTACGCGCGCACACACACACACACACGCACACACAACAACAACAACAACAACAACAACAACAACAGAGCAAAGAAATCCTTAATACTCACTTTCACTATTTTTAAAATACAGAGAGAAAGGGAGGGGGGAACCATGACACAACCCTCAGATTCAACAGAAAAACGCTTCTCTGGGTAACCAATACACACCAAATAAGTTTTACTGAAATATTACTGAATACTGCTTTTTAACATTCTGGATATTATGTTCTATGAAATGCAAATCAAACAGGTTTGTTTTTAAAATCATTATTTTTGCTATTTTATTAGTCACTTTACTCAAGTGATTTAAAGAAACTTACAGATACAATAAAAATACTAACACCAGTTACAATATATTTTAAGATGTGTAGAGACTCCACAGTGCAGTATTTTAGGCTGCAAACCTATACCCAGTTTCCTCAGAATAAGCCTCAACTGAATTAAGTAGGACTTGCTTTTGAGTAGCCATGTATAGAATTGCACCGTTAAAAATATATTTGCTTTCACTGGGAGAGACTTAAGAAAGTGCTCAATACTTTCATTGAAAAAAGCTTGTTAGTATGACTTGACTATGCTTAAACTGCACAAGCTCCAATATGCCTTTATAGTAATTTTGAGAAGGAAACAATGAAAGCAACCACTATCCCACATAAATGATTAAGAGATCTGTTGATAGACTTGTAAGAGCTATCCATTACAGTCTCTGTACTATATGTTCAAAAAATAAATGAAAGTGTAATAGTCGATAGGAACAATATTTTACTGCTTGTGTAATTTTTTTAAATGAGGCAGACAAGCTACTTGTAAATTGTTAGGAAAACTCAAGTTTTTGTTGTTGCTGCAATTATTCAACTGTGGCAGATTTTTCTTAAGTTTTGTTTGGTTTCAGTAATAGATGTTAGCATACATCATACAAAATAAAAACTCACCACATGCAAAACCAAAAATCCTCTACTTTTAAATTACACCATAAACATGCAATATTTTTGAAATTGATCTGAGTACACCCTGACATACTTCAGAGTTTTATCTTTTACCAGTTTTAAGAAATTAGGTTGTTGTTAAAAGCTGCATTGTGTACAAAGTAAATTCAATTTGTGATGTGCAGATATCTTTAGGAACCTGTGTGATTTTAAAGCAAGAATAACGGCAAATTTTTTACAAAAATCATAGCAGAGTAATACTACAAATAACTGGTATAAGTATACATTGGAGCTAAACTTATAAAATTGTGTGGTGGTGTTTAGCAAATACATTTGAGCCTCATCCAGTTAAATGTTAAGCATTTTTTTTAGGTGTCACTGATTTTTATGGGGGAAAGTTTAACTAACTATAAGAACCAGGGAATTAAAATGATGAATTTGGTCGAATCATGCAACTTTAAAGTTCTTCTTTCTATTAAAATGCAGACAAGTAAATTTTTCCCCCAAAGGTTTCACACCTAAGATGATTTTCAAGAAAAAAATGCATTTAAAATGTAATCAAAATATTATTAAAATTATTTTTAAATTTTACTACACATTTTAAAATTGATTATTTGTAGCTGAGCAAGGATGCTACAGAATAACTGCTAACTTAACATTTTTCCTTCAGGTATCATGGATAGTAGACAACTAAAATAAAATATAACTTTAGTTATAATATTATCTTTTAATATAAACTGGGAAAGAAAAGGAAAGATGAATATAATACAAGTATTTTAAAACAAACCTAAAATTATAATAAAACTGACAGTTGCACCCAAGGCTCACTGAAGTAAATGGAACCAAGTTACCTATAAGCTAGAATCCGGAACCCTCTCCATATAGATCATGTGACACAGTATCAAACAGTTTGTGTATAAAGCTGCTATTCTATGTGAAGTAAGAACCATGAGAAAAAACAACTAGCTGCTGAGGTCAAGAACTATAATTACATCTTTACATTCACTTATTTTGGCTGGGATCCAAAGGATTGCTTGCAGATTTTTTTTCAGGCACACCTAAACTCTGATATACTTCACACCCGCTGAACATGGAGGGGGCAGTTAACAGTGAGCTTCAACATTAAGTGAAGAGCTGCACATGGTAGAAGAATAAGCAATCCTTCTCTCAGTGGAAGCCCTTTCCACTTATGCATGGGGATCTCTGGATTCCAGCTAAAATTTATTATGAGTCCAAAACTGGTAGCCAAAGACTAGCAAGTCATAGCAGATGCCATACCCACAGGGGTCATCTTGTGCATTAAACTTATGCTGCTTGTTTAAGAACAGGTATTCATAGAGTCATTTCTGTGGCTCACCACTTGTGCAACATGGTCAGCCTCCACCCTTTACTGCCCCATACAAAAAAGTCCCATGGGGTCCTCTGGGGCATCAGTCCACAGCTGGGAAAGCAAGTTAGCTAGAAAGTAAAGTTAGAGATACCCACCCCACATGCAGGAACAGAAACCTCCATTGGTCTCTCTTGGGTTCTGTCATCTGCAATGAATGTTCATGTAGAACCAGCCCAATTTAGTTTGCTGCCTGAAGTGGAGTCCAAATGGGCTAAGTATCCTGATAGGCCAACACATTAAAAACAGCCCCTTTTTATATCTCTGCCTACCAACCACACATGAAAATTAGTTTTGCATGAGATGGACAAATACTATTCGACTATAAACCCATCCTTCTGAGCCACATTGCCATTTAGTACCATTTAACCTGCAAGTAAAGGTTCTTGCTCAGTTTCTTCGAAGGTATACAGAATGGTACTGAGGGGGAAAATCCATAGTTTAAAATAAAAAATACTAACCAATTCTTTGGTATATTGTGCATCATTAACTTCTAGTTACCACACTACTACAGAGAGGCACAAAATTTTGAGAAAAGAGTAAGTTATTAGTTAAATAAACAATGCTTCATATAACTTTTTTCTAAGAGATAGGCCCTGCAATCCTATGACCCCTGAAGAAGAATCCCAGAGACTATAGCAGTGGTGTCCAAACTTTTTTCAAAGAGGGCCAGATTTGATGAAGTGAAGGGCCGTGAGGGCAGACCAAAGGGCCAACCAGTTGTTGACCTTTTTTTTAGATTGTTGAGCCACTGAAACGGACTTTGAACATGCCTGGGCTATAGGAGCCATTGAAACTCCTACACTAAGTGAGAGGTACAACCTCAGAGAGGGAGCTCTGACTGGAAACTTGTGGCCTTGCCCTACCAATGTTAGAGCTCCAACATCAGTAAGGCAGAAAAGGGGGAATGCCAGAGATAGAGCAAGGGAAGGCATGGATGTAAAGTCTTCCTAGTCCCTGACATGCCCCCAAATCAGGAAGAAAGCTACACTAGACCTAGAGTTAGTGTTGTCAATTTTATTTCAACTGTTTCCAATACAGTGGTACCTCTGGTTGCGTACTTAATTCGTTCCGGAGGTCCGTTCTTAACCTAAAACTGTTCTTAACCTGAAGCACCACTTTAGCTAATGGGGCCTCCCACTGCTGCCGCGCCACCACTGCACGATTTCTGTTCTCATCCTGAAGCAAAGTTCTTAACCCGAGGTACTATTTCTGGGTTAGCGGAGTCTGTAACCTGAAGCGTATGTAACCCGAGGTACCACTGTAGAAGAAAACTGTAAAAAAGCCAAAATCCAACAGAAAACTGAAGATGTATAAGCACAAGCGCGCTGTTCTGCTCTTACTTCTGCCCTGGCAGTGTGAGACCTGAGGGGGTGAGCAGGGCACTGGGTAAACAAGCTTGACTGCCTTCCGTTCTGCCAAACCACTACCTAAATATTTATTAATAATGGTACTATCTTCCAGATAAATATATTAGTTCTACATAGAGGTTAAAATAAGTTAGCCTATAGTTAGGTCCTTAGTGTGTAGATTGGTCTAATAAGTATCTAAACTACAAATGGAAACTTGATTTAAGATTAGGAATTTTCTTAATTAAATTGTCTAGATTTAAATCCAAACCACTTGCCTTCAAATGTTCTAGAAATTACTATACAAAAAGCTTCAGAAAATCAACTTAGTTTAGATTTGCATTTAGTTATATCCCATTTTTGAACTTGAGAGATAGAAGGAAAGAAACTAGAACAGAAATAGTACGTATTATCGCTTACCAAATCAAATATAAGCAACATTTCAATTACTCAGTTGCCCAATGAAAACAATAATACCATCCAAGGATGTAGCTTGCCAACCAATCATACAGGTTATCATAAGTTATAAAGGTATGGGTGCTTAGAAAATAATGCCTCTTTATATAATACAAATAATTCAAAGAGCTGGAATAGGGTAATAAATCTGTACATTATTTAACCTGGGGCATTAAAAAATAGGGTCTTTTAGCATATTATATAACTAATTATGAAAACAAGTATTTATTATTTTTTGAAGGAAGTAACTATTATTAATCTTATAAAATGTGCATGTTGGTGACACTCATTCATTGATTTTAACAATTCTGAGAAGCATACCTTCCCATTATGACGCATTCCCATTATGACACAATGAATAAGTAACCAATTAAATGAAGTACATTAAAAAAAAAGAATGCTAAATGAAAGTTGTGCAAATATTGGAAGAATGAGCATTCATTTATCCAGCTACTCTAATTCCACACAAGGTTACGGTTTCGTATTCTTAACTATAAAACCAGTCTGATTTCTTCAAAGTTCAATGAAATTAAAATCTGATCCTGTCTGAATATGGTAAAAAAGGAAGCAACAAACAAATCTAAACAAATTCTTGTATCCAGTGCTAGAAATCCCCCAGGTGCCAGGTGTGTTTGTGACTGGCGCAAATCCAATTACAACTATATAGAGATCTCTGGATGCCAGGTTGGCGACTGACATTACCTTCTGGCTGGCCTCTTCAGCTTTCTTAAGCAGGTAAGCAGAAGAGCTTATTTACTGCATTTATATCCCACCTTTTTCTTCAAGCAGTACATGGTTCACCCTCCTCTAAAATTAATCCCTACAACGACCCTGGGAGGTAGGCTAAGAGGCTGTGGCTGACCCAAGGTCACCCAGTGAGCTTCATGACCGAGTGGGGATTTGAACCCTGATCTCTCAGGTCCTAGTCAAACACTCTAACCACTCTACTACACTGGCTTTCTTCAGTACTTCTGCTATGGGGCAGATATATAAATTAAACAGGTGAATAAATACAAGAGGAAAGCAAAATGTCCCTTAGAAAAGGATCTGAAATATTTTCCTTCAACCTTGAATTTGTTTTATTCTGGGTTGTTTTATTTGATGTTCTAATGTGCTGTAAACCACACTGAGAAATTTTCTTTAGAAGAGAAAGCAGTATAGAAATGAAATTAATAATAACAAACTTCACGGGGGGTGGAGAATGGCACCTAGACTTTCTGTTGTGGCAATCGTAACCAAGGTTTCAGGTGCCATCTGGCAATTAGCTTATATGAGTTTTTAACACTGCTTGTATCCATACATATATGAGACCATATGCTTTATGCATACAGTACATGTTTACATCAGAGTGCTTGTAGTCAGAGCCATGCTTCAAATGGCACACAGGCCACACAAGTGCCTCCAACATATATGTCAAAGAACATTCCCAAACTTTGCTGGCATTGTACAGAAGACCAACCCTTCCACTGCAACCTTTATAACTTCCGGTGCTTGCCCTTCTATAGTATCCTGACATTTTCTGAATGAATTCCAAATAAAATCTGTACTTTGTACTTGTTCTTAAGATTCCATGCTATCACAATAAGTTATCATTGAAGAAAAAGGTTTTGAGTGTGTCAGTACTTGTACATTTAACTGAACTTAAATTTTACTTATACTTTATATTACTATATATATAATTGTAACAAAAAAGCTAGGTTTCTTACAAAAGTCTTTCCCTGGTGATTAGTGTGGGGATTCAGCTATATTCATGAAACAGAAAGTGGAAATTAGAAAATATCAAGTTACACCAATTTTCTCCCAGAAGAGGAATTGTTTGTGTCACATATGAAACTTTTATTTAAGCAGCATGAGTAGTGAATATTTGTTGTTAAATCCAGTAATAAATGGTCCCATCATGCAATATTGTGAAAATTTAAACTATTTGTAAATGATGAAATTTGATCTTTCAGAGTGCATGATTTGGTTAATTTTGTATCTATTCATGCAATAGATGTCAAAGGAATGTCAAGATGTCAAAGGAAAATGGCAATGTTCATTTCAACCATATACTGTAGTTAATATCTATACATTTCAGTACTGAATCAACATGGCATGTAGGACAGAAAGAAACAACAATGTTGCTTAATCCCTGCTACGCTTAAGCAGCACAATAATATTGGGGTTAAGATTATCTTCACTACACCAATATTTACGTGCTGCTAGGGCGGAACAAGTATAACAATTGTTCTACTCACTTGTCTGCCTACAACGCAAAAAAACCCCCACAATACCAGAAAAGATTATTTTCCTTAAAATTCTAAAGCAGCATATAATGACTTGCATATTTACTATGACATACAAATCATGATGTGCTGCTAGAGTACTATAAGGTTTCTGGAACACAAAACTTACTCCGATATACCTAAACTAATGTGGTTAGAAAAATAATAATTTAGTAACAATATTATTCAAAGAATTACCTGTAAAATCAAGAACCTATTATGATCTAGGTCAATTCCATGACTTCGAAGTAGAAACCCAACATCTTTAAATGTTGATTTCTTCCCACTGATATGGTACACAGAAGAATTATCTTTGTAGGCTGTTCTGGAGACATAGAAATTGCTGTTGGGAATGACTTCATAATCATCCCCTTCCTGTTTTGAAGGAAAACAAACCCAGAAAAACAATTGTTAGTTTTAAGCCACAGGTCTACCCAAGATTTCAAAATTAAATAATTTATTTTCAAAAATCTGTTATATCCTAGTTAACTCTGACATTAAAACTCATAATAAATCTTACAACATATACACTTTATTAGTCATGCCAGCATTTTTGCTGTCAGATAATGTCTTGGAAACACAGAACCTCTCCATTTTTTCTAAATTTAGTAGGATATGATTTCAATAACTTAATGTGCAGACTAATATTTACTTCTGAAAAAACATGCAATCACAACACAGTTCAGTGGGATAATCCAAAATATCTGCGAATAGAATTGCAGCCTTAGTCTTTTGCCTACCACCATATTGTAGAACAGATACCCTTCTCCTATCTTCTTCCTGTCAACTTGCAAAGCAGTTTCCTACCAGTTTTCAGCAAAGAAAACCTTCAGTACCCAAGGTTAACCATTTTAAAGAGGCAGTTTTAAAACACTGGGAATACAGCATTTTTTTATTAAAAAAAATCCTAAAAATATACACAAATTATTAAGCATGGACTTAAGCAGATCTTTGACAAGCCACACATAAAATGTTTTAATCCATATTCAAAAAATGCAAAAATATTTTTCTATGAAATTTTATCCCACAAAATATTTTTTTTAATTGTTTGTCCTCCTAGCCTAATTCCTTAAGAGCTTAAATTTGTTCCAATGAAAATCCACAGAAAAGTTACTTATGGAAAAGTGATTTATTATTTAAAAAAGCATAAATGGAAGATTAGATATGACTGTATGTGGCTGGCTTTAATGGAATATTATTTCTATTTTAGATGTGTATTAATTTAGAAGGATAGTGTTTCAATATATATTTTAAAATATTATTTTTCAGCTCATTACAC
Organism: Podarcis melisellensis; assembly: GCF_964234715.1. Taxonomy (NCBI): domain Eukaryota; kingdom Metazoa; phylum Chordata; class Lepidosauria; order Squamata; family Lacertidae; genus Podarcis; species Podarcis melisellensis. The sequence goes on from NC_138537.1 coordinate 19,875,035, forward strand.
CACCAATGCTGACAATTAAAAAACACACCACACACAGCCACAACAGCATCCCCAGTTGTGTACAAAGAATCCCCCTCCTGGTTTTACTATTTGGACAGTTAACCTGGTAATGTTTTATTGAGCTAATTGGGGTTATTTTTAAAAATGCACACGGGTGTGCATTTTTGTCCAATATTAACATTTTACCCACACACAAATTTGAAAAGTAAGAGAAATGATTTGAATTTAGTTTAACACTAACCCTTGTATAAGGGTCTAGTGACTTCTGTTTCAGTGTATCTGAAGAAGTGTGCATGCACACGAAAGCTTATACCCAGAACGAACTTAGTTGGTTCTCTAAGGTGCTACTGGACATTTTTTAAATTTTTTAAATTTATTTCCCTTGTGAAAGGGGAAACTTAAAAAATTTATAAATCATGTAATTTTAAACAGATATGTAGTGTCTACAGGTTTGTAATTTATAATAAACCATACCAAAAATTAGTTTAAAAAATTATTTTAAGTCAGTGTATGTTGATATTGGAAGGATGATGACTTTAAGGTGGTCTTTCAGAGTACATTTATAGTTTACATATACACCACACACAACCCTGTATCTAGCCTGAAACATGTAAAACCTTTTCAGTTCTACAGCAGTTCCTGTAATATGCTTATCTAGCTTAAACATACTTTAAACTGAAAGCAGAATAAGCTTTACATTGCCGTAAGTAATATGTGCAGACAAGTATACTTTTCAAGTTAAATATACTTATGAAGCAGAAATGGAACTCCACTGCTGCAGTCCTATGCACACTTATTTGGGACTAAGCCCCAATACACAGTGGCACCTACTTCTGAGTAAACATGCACAGAATTGGATTTTAAGTATATCAAATACCTTTCAGAACTCTGACACAGAGAACTAGAAAGGCACAATGTTTTAATAAAATGATATAGGACATTATATGATAAACCTTCCCCAACTTTAACAAAAGTAAAACATACCTTGTCAATGATCTTTTGAAAATGAACTTCTACTGTGCAACTTTGAATATCACTATGCTCATCAGAATTATGGATCAGAACTGAAAGTTTTTTGGATCTTATTTTTTGTGCTCGATAACCAAAAACAAAGAGCATAGAATCAATCACATTGGACTTTCCACTGCCATTTGGTCCAATAATGCAAGAAAAACGCTGCATAATAGAAAAAAGAAGGCACTCCACTTTAATAACCACTAGCAATTATGCTTCTTTGCGTTGTAGACAGTTTAAAATATCATTACACCTAGTGCAGGAAATTGTGAACTACTGGAAAGCTTAGTTTTTACAGCCAACGGTAAAAAGTACAACCTATTCAAAGACACCTCCTATTAGCTCAAATTTCTGAAGTTTTATCCTGTGAACTCTGCAAAATGAGCTGCATTCAGCAAGCAAAATGTTACAAAGAAACATGTTTATAATTAGCTACTTGAAGGGTATTGATATGTTTTCAAATTAACATGAACTCATATTGTATAAGTGAATTATTGATAATTATTCATAACAGAAAAAGATGCATCCTTTTCTAGCTGAATTCCACAGAAAGCAAGATCTTGAAAACAGAAGTACAGACAATAGTAATTCACATTCTTTCATTTAAAGTGCCCCCATGTTACTTAGCAATCTGTAATTTTCACTTTACTATGAGCAGCTAAGTCAAAAGAGAGTCTTACCTCAACTTAGAAGTCACTTAAAAAAGAAAGATACCTTATGAAACGGTCCTAGAATTTTCTCCCCAGCATAAGATTTGAAGTTCTGGTTTACAATGTGAGTTATCATGAGACGAGGAGCTCCAGCTTCATTGGTCATTGCTGGAGGTGGGGGAGGAGAGATGCTACTCAAAATCTCTTCTAAACTGCGATTGTCAACTACTCCGTCTGAGACTGCTAGAAATTTCCAAACAAAAGCAGAAAGACACACAAACTTAATGACTACATACACCTACAAATATTTCATCTCTGTAGTAAAAACAGAAGAATCCCCCCTTCCAGTAACACCGTTACTATACAAGAATCAACACATTTCTATCCACAGGCTGAATTACTAGGGAAAGGATCTAGAACGTTGCTTCCATTTACAAGCGAACTTATTCTACCACTAGAACTGTACTTTAAAGCCACAACATTTTCAAAGTAATATGCTGGCACTAAGAGTCTTTCATCCATACAAATCCAAAGAAAACAACTTTTTCTACAGACTTGCATTTTCAGGCATGCTCAGAGCTTACGTACACTGTAAAGGAGGTGGTCTGAGGATCTCTGCACAATGCCCTGCAAGCTGTAATGACAGCAACAGCACTATTCCTCAAAGACAGGAAGTTTGTCACACACAGAGAAAACTGGCCACTTAGATTTCAAGAAGACGTAGAACAAATTTTTAACTCATTGAGGCAACGTTTTCTTTGAATAATTTGTTGGTGTCACTTTTCAGTTATTAACCCATTCACCAATAAAATCCTAAATGTCTGATGACCAATGTACTGTATTATGTGGCCTACTGCTTCGTTTCAATGTAGACGTTCTCAATACAAGATGCAAAGCTCAAACATGTTTAAAATATACACAGTACTTGCCTAAGGACACACAAGATGCAAACAACTACTCTCACACCACCTCAAAATTATATCTGTTTAAATCATTTCTTGCTTTTCTGGCACAATATAAGGAGTACAGGCTAAACACTAGGAATAAGAAGACAGATACTGCCTCTAACACCACATTAACCTGAAACATTTATAACTAATGTGGAAAACATCACAGAGTTAAAGGCAAAATTGGACTTGTCCTAGCTTCTAAGCAGGACACCTCCACGGCCAAGTTTATGAGCCAAATATATAAAGATGAAGAGAAACTGACCTTGCTGAGGTACTTCAGGGGTGTGCATATTGGCTTCTTTTTCAGGTTCCCCATCACTGAAGGAGTCATCCAAGGGTTCATTGCCTTTGTGATGGGCTGCTGTAGATATTTTAGCTCTTTTTCTTGGCATGATTTCAGTTAGCTGTTCCGATTCCAAACAACCAAACTACAGAATCCCTGTTATCGTCTTTGTTAATGCAAATGAAAAAATCCCAATGACCTAAATATTACATTAAAAAATGATAAAGTTGTGTGTCCAGTGCCTAATCTAAAATGTGGGTTAATTTTGCAATTTGGCAAGCTATTATGACAAGTATGTAGTACCTCTCCTCCCATTCTCCACTGTGTGACAATCTACAACTGTCATATTAACTCAATATATTAAAAAGTTAACTAATTTAATAGAAAACAAAAATATCGCCTATTTTATTAACCAGAATTAACAGGTGTAATCTCCTTAAATGCAGAAATCACTTTACAATAAAGAAGTGTAATCTCCAGCCCTTTATTTGAATTATTTTTAAAGGATTCTGTTCAGGTTCAAGACTCAAGAATTAGTCTAGAATTGCTTAAATAATTTAATAGAGTCCTTAACAAGATGTGTTCTCATTCTTTTATTCCAACGAAGATAACTGTAAAACTTGAAATGAGGACAACCTTTTTCTACTGGTACCTGACTAGAGAGTAATTCAAGAAAGCCCATATTTAAGTATATACCGTAAGGGGGGGGACTGAAAGGGGAGATGTTAATTTGCTTCTCATAATCAAGGTTTATTAAAATCATGTTCAAAAGACCTCTTCAAATGACTGACATCAAATAAAAAATCTCAGCCCATGCATATAGGATGCGGACTGTTTTGTATTAATTTTACCCACACCCCATAATTAAATAGGCTTATTAACGTTCTCTTTAAGCCAACAGCATACTCAGGAAAGATACTGTAATAGTTATACTTCACTGACATTTATAGCCTCCAGGAGTCCAAAGGAATCCGACTGAAAGAAGTGACGTTGGCTTTCAAACGTTAATAGGTTTGCAAAGCAACGGCTGTTTTAATTTATGCACGTTATCTCACAAGTATTGTGGGAAATTAAGCGCCCTAATAAATGAATCGGGCTTTTTACCCTTCATAAATCTATCACCTCCTCCCCGCACCCCACCCCTTCGTAGCTTGCTTCCAATCAAGGGGGTCTAATTAGTGGTGCTTTACTAAAAGCACTTACAGACCTACTACTGCCAAATATCATTCATCAGGTCAGGGCCGCGAAATGAAAATTAAAAAAAAAAAACTTCGCTGTGAACCGAACGCAGAAGTTTAAAAAAATAAATAGTTTGGCATGCATGCTCTTTAAGAATGCATTGGAATCATCCAGCCCTCCCTCCCCTTAGACTCCGATGCGTACGTGCCTTTTTACCGAGAGCAACCAGTTGAAGTCATTTTTTTCGCGGGAGGGGGGAAGGGGAAATATCTACTTCACCACTCCAACGGCTAAGAATTAAATCCTTCAGGCGACTATAAAAATCACGGTGGGGGGGGGGAGAATCTATTTTTAAAATAAAATTATGATTATAAATCGTCTCTGACAGCGTATACCAAAATCAGCAAAAAATTTTTTAAAAAATGCAAGGAGCGAATGGAAGGAGACTAACTTGCATGTACCGATAGCAACGGAAATCGCCAGCAAATATAGCTTTTCACCCCACCCCCACGGAGGCGGGTAGGGGGGAAAGCGGGGGAGAAGGAAAAAGCGGCCGGTTTGGGGAGGGGAGGGAGAGAGAGAAGGCTGCCGCCTTTTTCTTCATAGAATAGTTTGTGGGCGTTTTGTTTTTAATATTTAAGGGAAAATTTTTTTTTTAAAGCAAACAAGTTTCCCAAGTACCAGTAAGCACCAGCCAAGTCCATGAACCTTACTGAAAGTTTCACCCTCCATTCTAACCGCAGGGAGGGAAGCTTCTCAAAACTCTCTTCCCGCAAAAACCTAAAAGCAAGAACAGTTCCTCCCCCCAAAAAGGTCTTCTTACCAGGCAGCGTCAGAGTACTTCGTCCCCATCCACGGCCCAGAACAGGCAACCTGGAGCGAGGGCCGACGGCGCTCCCAACGTAGCAGCGGCGCGAGCTGCAGAAAGCTCCCTTTTCCTGCCTGCAGCCTTGGCGGCTTCTACACTCGAAAATGGCGCCCAAACGGCAAACTCGTAACGAAATTCGTTAGAAACGCGCAAAGCACGCTGGGGAATGAAAAAAGGGGCCGGCTTCCCACAGGTTTGAAAGGAGGGGAAAAAAAACGAAGAGAGGAAAAAGGAGGGGGGGGAAACCCTCTCGCGCCGCCATCTTGTTTTCCGTTAGTTAGCGGAAAGGGCGGGGGGGGGGTTGAATGTTGTCACGTCATGCTTTCCTCAGCATTCCTCCCCTCCAAAAAATAGAGCAGTATATACAGTATACCGTGTATGTGTGCGTGCGTATAGAATGCTTTTGAACATAGAACATAAAATATCCAAATGTAACGAAAAGGGGAAAGGAGCCGAGCCCCTCCCGCGAAAAATCGGACAGGCGGAATCGGTCACCTAGCAAAAAGATCCAATAAAGCATACAGTAACAGCGGAGGAATAACGAGAAACTGATTTTTATACGTATATAGATATATTAAAATATTGAAGCATTTAATACAAATTTGACAGGTCAGCCCCCTGACGTCACGGCTGGCGTCACACGCTCTGGGAGGGTCTGAGGTGGGAAGGAGAGGGTAACGAAACCTCGCGGGCGGGGGGGGGAGTGAAAAATCTCGCGGGAAGTCGCTATAGAGACCGAACGGCTTCCCGCTCACGGTTGGCATCAACAGCGCTGAGGAGGGAGGGTGTACTTTTGGCCAGAAAGGCGAACTTCTGAGGGCTCTTGGAGCGGGAATACCTGACTGGCAAGCGGGCGCGGAGACAAGGAGCAGAGGCCCCAGCGCTCCGAGTTCCTCTCAGAGGTACGGCGCTGTGCGCTTGGACTAGGTGCTCACCTTGCGCAGGTAAAAGAGGAAGGAGCAGGTGTGAGGCGGGCGGGCGAGGGAATGGGAAATGGTCAGGTCCAGAGACCTGAGCGAGTGACTGGCCGCCGAAAACTCCGGGGTCTTTAGTATGCTCAGGTTTTGCAAAAATGTGTTATAGCCAGGTACGCAACGGTGCCTGCCTTTCTCGTATTACTTTCCAGGCTCCCAGGTTGTAGTCCTCTCTCTCGCTTCTTTGGGGTGACCCCACTGAAGCTCTCGGGAGTTATTAACCCGGGGATAGAAAGCAACAGTGGACTTTACGGGGGGGGGGGGTAAGGGAGGCCTGCCTACAGCCTGACATGCAGCTTTCCCCTTCATTTTTAATCCCGTTTTACTCGGAGCAGCTTTCAAAGCCCTGAAAAGAAAAGGGGTTCGGAAGATGCTGCTGCTGCTGTTGTACAGATGTAGCCTTCGAAACAAAATCTTCTGGTTCCCATACTGCAGTGATTGGTTGGTTGGTTGGTTGGTTGATTGCAGAGGTTACTTTGTCGATGAAATGGTCCTAGAATCATAGGCAAAGCCAACTTTACGCATGGCCATTTCTGCTCATATTTGGAGCATCAGCATCAATAAGAGAAAGTAAAGTATTTCATAGAAGCCAATGGAAGATGTTAACTAAAGCAGGTTGTCCCCCTGTTTCAGCACATGCTTTTTTCAGCACATGCTTTTTTCAAAAAAAAAAGGAATTAGGATTTTATTCTACATTGGTGCTTTGGGATTGTGGAAGGTACTTAGAGGCTTTTTCTGCACTAAAAATATCATGAAAGAACTGTTTTCCCCATTCTTTTCAAATTCCCAAGGGGAAAAAAATCCATATGTCCATTATAATTTGAACCCTATATTTCACTCTGAGGCTACAATTCATTGCACACTTATATCAGAGTAAGCCACATTAAAGTCAATAGGCCTTACTTCTAAGTAAACAAGCATTGGATTGTGTTGCCTAGGTGTTACTTTGTCTGGTCAGTTAATATCAGTTAAAGCTTTGCCAATGATTGAGAACAAAATCAGTAACAATAAAGCACAATAGGCTCAAAACCAATATTGTGTAGTCAACTGCCAGGAACCAAAAGACTGCAAATCATTGCAAGGCCTGCTTCTGTTGCTAAATCCTTGCATAGTAACTCCTTGGTGGGTTGTAGTATCTATGTTGCTGGAATCCCAAGAGGTTAGAGGGCATATGTTGTGCATAATGGCATATTCTCTTGTGAATAAGAAAGTGTCCATTAATTTACATTAATGGGAGTTATGGCAATTGAAGAAGTTCTCTAAAGTCCATTATTTCTGCAGAACCTTTTGTAAACATTTTTTCTTCCAACAGTTGTTTGTAACTTGGCATTTTATTGCCAGGAATGGGTCCAGAGCTTTTCCAAAGTATCTGACTATATTGCAAAGTTAATACAAACACTTCCTCATCTTTATGCATAAATCTGTAGCACATTGCATTACCACTTTGGGCCAGAGAAGTTAATGATTGATTAAAATGTGAGTATTAATATTTTAGTACAGGTTACTTTTTTGTATGTGTTTTACAGGTATTAACTGTGCAACCAAGAAGATTTTTTTATCAATGTAGCAACTGGATGATCAGTAACAGAAATCATAATGAGATTAAAGACATCTCTGTTGAAGGAACCAAAACATATCCTTTGTTCATCTCAAACCTATGTCATAGGCATAGCTTACAATGTTCTGATATTTCTCAGTGCTTGTAACAATGTGGTTTTTTTAAAAAAATCACAAATGTATCAAAATAAAATTTTGTATCTCTCAGAGCTCAAACCCTGTTAGAAAGACACAAAATTTTTGACAATACACTTTGTCCTACAAGGTCCAGTTTACATATTGTGGTAATCTGCCTTTGATCCCTTAGTGTGAATGCAAGCAGCAAACCACAATCCCTGGCTTAGTGTTATGTCTAAACCTGGTATCAGTGTGATTTGTTTATAATAATATAATAATAATTTTTTATTTATACCCTGCCCATCTGGCTGGGTTTCCCTAGCCACTCTGGGAAGCTTCCAACAGAATATTAAAATACAATAGTCTATTAAGCATTAAAAGTTTCCCTAAACAAGGCTGCCTTCAGATGTCTTCTAAAAGTCTTGTAGTTGTTTTTCTTTTTGACATCTGCTGGGAGGGCGTTCCACAGGGCAGGTGCCACCACTGAGAAGGCACTCTGCCTGGTTCCCTGTAACTTGGCTTCTCGCAGCGAGGGAACCGCCAGAGGGCCCTCGGCACTGGACCTCAGTGTCCAGGCAGAACAATGGGGGTGGAGACGCTCCTTCAGGTATACTGGACCAAGGCCGTTTAGGGCTTTAAAGGTCAGTGCCAAGACTTTGAATTGTGCTCAGAAACGTACTGGGAGCCAATGTAGGTATTTCAAGACTGGCGTTATGTGGTCTCGGCGGCCGCTCCCAGTCACCAGTCTATCTGCCGCATTCTGGATTAGTTTCTGGGTCACCTTCAAAGGTAGCCCCAAATAGAGCGCATTTCAGTAGTCCAAGCAAGAGATAACCAGAGCATGCACCACTCTGGTGAGACAGTCTACGGGCAGGTAGGGTCTCAGCCTGCGTACCAGATGGAGCTGATACACACCTGCCCTGGACACAGAATTGACCTGTGCCTTTATGGGGGTCCAAAATGACCCCCAGGCTGCGCACCTAGTCCTTCAGGGACACAGTTACCCCATTCAGGACCAGGGAGTCCCCCACACCTGCCTGCCTCCTGTCCCCCCAAAACAGTATTTGTCTTGTCAGGATTCAGTTTCAATCTGTTAGCCACCACCCAACCTCCAACCGCCTCCAGACACTCACACAGGACCTTCACCAACTTCACGTTAGTTCCAAACAAACAGTGATTGTCAGCCAAGGGTTGTAAGGAAAGCAAACTATGATACCTGATTCAGATAGCACTCAGCTATCTGTGTTGCTCTTGCTTGTCCTAGGAGAAGAGTTAAACAGGGTTTGCACATTCTCAAAAACCCATTAACTGTCATTTACTGTGACATGAAAACCGGTCCAGTTTCAGGCAGTAACATCAGACCTACTGTTTTTGAACAAATGGATATTGATATTGTTGTGCAGCCAGGGAAGATAGAAGACTTATCATTGAACAGCATCTTAAGGGCTGTTAGAATAACCCCATCTGTGTAAGAGAATTAAAATATATATATATCAGGAACTGTGGCACCCCACTTGTAAAATACAAATTACTATTAACATGTTCACAGCTAAAGTAAATGTTCTCAATTGAGCTGGTCAGTCTAATCATCTTGTTGCCTTCCCAGATGCATCTGGTTGGCCACTTTGTGAAACAGGATGGTTGATTAGATAGGCTTTTGGTCTTATCTAACAGAACTCTCACATTCCTTGAGAAAATAGCACAGTTTTTGAGGAGGGGCAATAATCCTTCTGCCCATGTATTTGCTTCTGCTTGAGTTAGGGAAATTATGCAGAGTTTAACAGCATCTGTTGCATTGAAGTGTGGAAGAAAAGGAAGTGCCCATATAGAATCTAGTTCCTGTTCATGCACTGATGTTATCATGGAACTTTTAAATCTGTGAGGAAAAGTCACTGGTGCTCAGACATGCAAATGGTTATTGGTTGATAAGTTATTGTAAATAGTTTTAGTGCTAGCTATTTGATTTTACTTCTGTATCCCCATATTCAAGTTCCTTGTACTACACATATGATCCATGCAGCACAAGAGTGGCACACCATTGGCTCACAAAGCACAGAAAGCTTTGCTCTAGACATCAAGGGTTGAATTAAAATATATTTTAAGCCTCCAAACCACCCAGAACATACAATGGGCTCACATATTCACTGCTCTCTTTTCTGGTTAATTAGTACAGTGGTACCTCGGGTTACAGACCCTACAGGTTACGCAATTTCGGGTTGCGCGCCGAACCCAGAAGTACCGGAACGGGTTACTTCCAGTTTTCGGTGCATGTGCAGAAGCACTAAATGGCGCTATGTGCAGAAGCGCCGAATCTCAACCCACGCGTGCGCAGACACAGCACTGTGGGTTGCGAACGTGCCTCCCACACGGATCACGTTCGCAACCTGAGGTTCCACTTTATACTACTTTATGTAAACGATTTAATTCCTTTTTTATTAAGCAGTCTATAAATCTTGTAAAATAAAAAATATTGTTTGCTGTGTCTTGAGTTGGGCAAACCAATAAGCACTAAATTGGATTACCTACAAAACATAGTTTCAAATAATGGTTTGCATGTAATTCCTGGTTAGTGCTAATCATAATGGACCTTTTCAAACGAAGGAAAAACAAAGAGGAAAGCGGCAGCGGGAGGCCGCATTAGCTAAAGTGGTACCTCAGGTTAAGTACAGTTTCAGGTTAAGAACAGACCTCCGGAACGAATTAAGTTCGTAACCAGAGGTACCACTGTATTTCTAAGTCCTAAGAGCCAGCATCATATTTTTAAGCCAGCTTTATATGGACCACAAAGATATTCCAAGTTTCCTACTGCTTGGACAACCAGCAGATGCAATTTTTCTAATCCTTTTTGAACTTGATCCAGTTGTTGGTTTTTAAGAGCACTTGTAAAGATGGTCAAAATCTATCCCTTTGCATATTTCATGCCTGAAAGTCCTGGACTGGTGTATTAAGGCCAGGTACACCTCTCCTATTGCTATCAGCATACTATCCTTCCTTTTTAGGAAGATTTTCTGTAGGAGATGGTAAAGCTTGGTGCTCAAAAAACCTTAATCATTTTCATGATTTGTATAAGTCTAATAGTATAATAACTAGAGGCCTTGCAAAACCAGTTACAACCTATAGGTGCACACTATAGACCAGTGTTTCTCAAACTGCTGCCGCTAGCTGGAGATGATGGGAGTTGTAGTCCAACAACAGCTGGAGACCCAATTTTCAGAAACACTGCTATAGACGTTTTGAGCTCTTCCTTCATCTCAAAACCCTTTAAAGCAAAATACTGTAAAGAAGATATAAGTAAGAAAAAAAGTATTATCGGTATGTAAAATTGTTGAGCTCTCTTTACCAACCCCTTGCATCTTTTTTGTTTAAATAATTTTATGGTAATTCATGTTTTCAAAAAAGTTTAATGAAGAAAAAATAATGTATTTGCCAATATGTATGAGGATTTAACTGTACCAATATTCTTAAATTCCTTAATTCTGTTAAAACATAAGGAATTGGTTAGTTGTGTAGGCTGGACAACAGCAGACGATCTTTATTCATGCAGTGATGATCACCAAATTATTAAATGGAACTTGTTAAATGGTGAGACAACACAAGTAGCGAAGCTTCCTGATGATATCTATCCCATCGATCTTCACTGGTTTCCCAAAAGTTTTGGTGGAAAGAGACAAACTCACGCTGAGAACTTTGTACTTACAAGTTCTGATGGTAAGTCACCATGGAGATGTATATAGCTTATTTTAGAGTACAATGCTTTTGAAAGTATTTCATTTTGTCAATATGCAAAGTTGTAGTCAAATAAATTAGAGCAGTTCCTTTGAAATTAATGGGCCTAAATTAGCAATGTCCAGTCATTTAAATGGCACTGCTCTTGAGTCTACAGTTTCTGCTGAGATTATCATGCAATATGATGCACCATCTTTAATCACTAACTTTATGACTCCTTTCAAGTGTCACCTTCTCTGATCCTTGATTTTGTACAACTTTACAGTATTTTGTACTCTAGGTGCATGCTTTCCCTTGCACTGAAACATTGGGCTCTAACCTTATGCTGTAAATACACTGGTCAGACATAAGCAAGTATTTGGGATGATTTGTTTTCACTCTAGAGGAAAACAGTAGTTTAATTACAGTAGCAGTTGAAAGAACATATCAAAGTGTTGGGATGTTGCAAGCAATTCAAGTAAGAATGCTACAGCTTTGTAACTGGTGTATCTTTTAAGAACAAAATCTTATCTGGTCCAATCCAGAAATTGCCTTGAGCACACCATAGGTGTAGATCAGCAGTAGCATGGATGTGGGGGAAAGGGTAAATTTAGATCTACATGCAGAGTAGCTCTGGTAAGCTGAATCGGCTCTGCCTAGATGCACATACATGCTATGTTACGTGCAATCCCTGTTGTCCTGGTGTGGTTTGTATTAAATGGTTCCTTTCCACTTGCTTTTAGTGCAAATAAGAATAATGGCAATCATGAGCTATATTGAATACTGCACACATTTTTCCTTATGACACTCATGGACAATTGTCTATATCAGAGACTGATGTCAAGACTAGTAGAAGAGATTTTTTTTCTTCTGGTATCTATTCTAACTGTAAATCAGGTATCTGTCTTGATAAGCAATTTATTTTATTTATAATACTGAGTTGCCTTTTGGCCCCAAAGAACCACTGAGACTATCCACAATTTGAAAAAAGTTATCTTCAAAACTTTGAAACAATACCATGGCAGATTAGTGTGATTTAAATTTTTTAAAATGTGGAAGTAATTTCACTTAAAACCAGCCAAAGTCATGCAGAGCAAAAAGTCCCATAGACAATGTACTACCACAGCAACAGCCCTGTCCTATGTTTCCACCAATCTAGCTTTCTTGCTGGTACAACAAATAGCGAAGCCGCCAAAGGTGATCTTAAATTAAAGGTAGGTGGCCTTTCAGATACTCTGGCAACAAACCATTTAGGTCTTTAGAGTTAAGAACCAGCACCTTGAATGGTGCCCAGAAACAAATTGTAAACCAGTGCAGTTGTTACAAAACCTAGTGTAATATGGTCAACAAACTGCATGCCAGAAAGCAATCTGGCTTTCTTTTTGGAACATGCTTTGCGGTAGCCCCACATAGTGTGTTGTACTAGAACATAGCTTATTTTGTACCCCCAACTTCAGTTTAATTTCCTTCTTTCACTTTGCATTAATGTAACTGATTAGTTTGACACTTTAATCCAATTAATCCATATTTGTTTACTTTTTCTCAAAGGGATCTTTTTTAAGGAGAAAGCATTTATAGTCAGCAAACCTATTAGCCATTTTTTCTTGATTTTGCATCCATTGTGACATTAATAAGACTGCTAAATGGGTAATTCAGAAGAGTTGTATCCAACTAACTCATACTCGGTATAGATCCATTGAAATCAATGCACATACATTAGCTCAATTCATTGATTTCAGTAGGTCTACTTTGACTATAAGCTGGATACAACCCTTGGAAAATAAGCAATAATTTTCTATCTGTTTGCTTTGGAGAAGTGCACAACAGCAAGCTACTTTTGCATAGTAGAAAAAGTGAATGCTTTAAGACAGTTGGCTGAAAATGGACATAATGACAGCAGACCAGCTGTTTGATACCTGCCAGTGTTTTGTTGGCATCCATCTGTCTTGAAAGACAATGGAGTGGGCCTCTGGGGGTGAAGTCAAATTGCTGTGTTAACAGTACCGAAGTGACTTCTCTGGGACGCAAGCCTGGACAGTGTTTATGGAAATCTTGGGCTGCCCAGACAACAAGTCCCTCCTCTTGACCTTTCTGATGTGGTCCAAGGGAAAGCAGAGCAATCTGTTTGGAACCAACTTGGCTGTTGTAGCTGCCATCTAACTGTCTTAGGGACTCCACTCCAGAAATGTGTAGAGTTTACTCCTTAGCCCTTTCTTTAGAATCAAGAGTTTTCCTTCTCCTAGATGGGCTACCACCCCAGGCTCATGAGCCCCATCTGCCCCTCACTTCCCCCTATAGCATGTGCAGAAACCGCCTTCTTGACCATTGGACTCACTATTGGTCACATCCTCTCAATCCAGAGCCTGTCTTCAGATGTTTTACCCTAATGATATTTCTCCTTGAGGGTCTCCAAACCTAGCAGGAAGCACCCCAAGAGAAAAATCAAATGTGCAGGTATGTTGGAGGCCCAGCTGTTCCCTCCCACTGACATATGTTGCACCTCAAATCATCTGCCCACCCACACTTTATAAGGGATAAAAAATTGGGTCCTGCACTGTCTCATATCTCATTGCACCCACTTAATAATAATAATAATAATAATAATAATAATAATAATAATAATACCACCCAACCCATCTGGCTGGGTTTCCCCAGCCATTCTGTGTGGCTTACAGAATATATCAAACATAATAAAGCATCAGACATTAAAAACTTCCTTATACAGGAGTGCCTTCAGATGTCTGATAGTTGTTTATTTCCTTTACATCTGAAGGAGAGTGTTCCATAGGGACGGCGTCACTACTGAAAAAGCCCTCTGCCTGGTTCCCTGTAACTTCACTTCTCACAGTGAGGGAACCAGCAGAAGACCCTCTGAGGAGGACTTCAGTGTCTGGGCTGAGGCCAATGAAGATCCTTTAGAACCAGTGTTATATGGTCCCAGTGGCCACTCCCGGTCACCAGTCTAGCTGCCGCATTCTGAATTAGTTGTAGTTTCTGAATCACCTTCAAAGGCAGCCCCACACAGAGCGCATTGCAGTAGTCCAAGTGGGAGATAAGCAGAGCATGCACCACTCTGGCGAGACAGTCTGCAGGCAGGTATGGTCTCAGCCTGCATACCAGATGGAGCTGGTAGACAGCTGCCCTGGACATAGAATTGACCTGCACCTCCATAGACAGCTGAGAGTCCAAAATGACTCCCAGGTTGTGCATCTGGTCCTTCAGGGGCACAGTTACCCTATTTAAGTCCCGCCCAAAAACAGTACTTCTATCTTGTCAAGGTTCAACCTCAATCTGTTATCTGCCATCCGTCCTCCATCTGCCTCTAGATGGAGGACCTTCACCGCCTTCACTGGTTCTGATGTGGAGAGGTAGAAGATGCATTCATATAGACATTTATTGAAGTAAATTGACTTATTTCGAAGCAAACAGTGGACGTTGTTGTTTATGGCAAATGACAACAAGTTTTTCTCTAATGTAAGTAGCTGTATATGTTTGTGTATACTTTAAAATAGAATGTATTATACATACAACAATCTGTTTGATATGATTATGGCTGAAGATTTAAAAATGCACACTTATAGTATTTTTTTAAAAATCCTGACAATATCAAAGGCATAAGGGGGAAATGTACTCAACTTGCAAAACTCAAAAGATAAAACATCTCTTTAAAGCCAAATAGTTTTATTTTGTTAACCTAACACACACACACACACACACACACACACACACACACACTTAGACAGCAAATGAACCAAATGGTCAAAGGCCTGGAAACAATGCCTTATGAGGAACGGCTAAGGGAGCTGGGCATGTTTAGCCTGGAGAAGAGGAGGTTAAGGGGTGATATGATAGCCATGTTCAAATATATAAAAGGATGTCACATTGAGGAGGGAGAAAGGTTGTTTTCTGCTGCTCCAGAGAAGCGGACACGGAGCAATGGATCCAAACTACAAGAAAGAAGATTCCACCTAAACATTAGGAAGAACTTCCTGATAGTAAGAGCTGTTCAACAGAGGAATTTGCTGCCAAGGAGTGTGGTGGAGTCTCCTTCTTTGGAGGTCTTTAAGCAGAGGCTTGACAACCATATGTCAGGAGTGCTCTGATGGTGTTTCCTGCTTGGCAGGGGGTTGGACTCGATGGCCCTTGTGGTCTCTTCCAACTCTATGATTCTATGATTCTATAAATGAACAAGCTACCATTGTTGTCATCCTGAGCCTAAGTTGTTTTACGTTATTACACTGACAGGACAGGACTTTTTTCATTTTCCTTTGCATCTACAACATGAAGATTGATAAAGACATTTTTAAAGAAACATATTATGTCCACTGAAAAGAGAACAATGCAACTGTTATGTATATATAGACATTATATTCCACTAATGTGTTTCTCAGAGCATTCCTATGCCATCAATCAAAATCCTACAAATTGGTTCTGTATGAATGTAACCAAGAGAATCCCTCTTACATGATAGTACACCAATTTTAATCTTATTTATGGTATTAATATTGCAAACCAGAATTCCCCTGAGTTCCCTGTGTTTTATGAATGCATCTTAGATTTTTTAATAGCAGTGTAAAAACTAGAAAGTGCCCACTGAGACCTTTATTTTACCACATATGTAATAGAGGGACCATTATGTCTTGAAGTATATCTAAGTAGACAGCTGCTATAATTCATAGATTAACAAGAGTAACACATCTTCTGAAAAACAAAGCTGTAGTATAGAATTCCTAGATTTGCTGAGTTAATCATCTGTGATTGTCACATTTAAGACCAACCACACTGGTAACCTATACATGATATAGGATTTCATAGAAAGGCTTTTATGGTGCTTGGCACCATAATAGCCCAATATCTTACATATGTGAACTATTCTTGGAAAACATTGCTACAAAATGGGAAATATCCATATTTATTTTTTATCCCATTATATTTTGAGGAGACAGGTGATAAAATAACAAGCATAAAAATGTAATCACAAAACAAAACAAAGTGAGGATCTTCACTTTATCCTGCTCTATCTCAGAGGCTCAGTGTGGGTTACATTTTCCCTCTGTTTTTTCATTAAAGAGAAAAAAGCTGTTTCCTTGCTGAAATGTTTACAGTTGCCCAGCTCCCACATAATGTTAAGCCAAACCATGACTTACTACAAACGTGGGGTTCCAAAGAGGAGATTGTAGCACTTTGCTCCTCCCTGGATGTTTTCTGCTCCACTGAGCTGAGCTGTGGTTTGGCTTATTGTCCAGACCCGAGCTTGTAGTTTAGCTCTCTCCAGACAAACCACAAGCTGGAACCAAGGTTTATCCTATGGTTTACAACTTGTGGATTGTCTGGGAGAGATAAACCCTGAGCCCTGCTTCAGACAGTTAGCTGAGCCAAACTGCAGTTTAACTCAAGCACAGAGCAGTAGCAAAAGAAAAAAGGGGAGGAGCAAAGTAGCCACAATCTCCTCTCTAGCAGCCCATGTGTTTGCTCATTTGCAGTAAGCCATAGTCAGCATTACATGGGAGTTTCGTTATCATTTATAAGATACAGTAAGAATATGGTAAACATGAAAACAAATACCGAATGGGCCACTTCAAAGTAGATTTGGCTCATGATGCTTCTCTACAACTAACTTCACGTACAGAGGGCATTTGTCAGTGCAAAGATTTCCACTTGCACAATGGGACTCTCACCACATGCCCAAATATGTAGGGTTTTAAGAACCTCTAGAGCAGATTTAGGACAAAGGAGATAGGGAGAATGCTGCATTGCACAATCAGAAATCCTTGCACTGATTGAAGGATTGCCTTAGTGCTATGTTGGGTGTCTGGGAAAGCATATACAAATGGCTCAATGCAAGTTACTGAAACACTTTTACATACTTGGCACCATTCTCACTAGGAGGAGAAGGAGAACTAATTAGCATTAGTTCTCTGACATATGCTAATATCCGTTTCATAAGGGGGTATGAGAGAATAGTGATAATTTCCCCTTCCACACAAAACGTCCAAAAGGTTTTCTCCAGTTATTCTTATCAAAAGTCACTCAGGTTTCTAAATGGGACTTTAGGTTTGTGGTCCAGACCATTCCCTAATTTTGTCAGAGTCACTGCCCATTGACAAAGCACTAAGTTGTGACAATAAAGGAACAGGGTTCCAAGATTTGACACATGCAAGATTGTACTAAGTAAGGTTAAACCAAAACCAAAAGAAAGACTCTAAAATCCATATGGATTACAATAAAAGTTCCCTTTTTACCCTGCCAACTAGCAACTAGTCTTAGTTCATAACATTCAGAATCTAAAATTAGTATTTATACATAAGCATTGGCAAATCATTTATGCAACAGGAGTGTGTGAGACCTGAACTTTGAATGTCCCCCTGATGATTGTGCCTCCTTGTGTATGCCTGTAAGATGAGCCAGAATAGCAGATTTTCCGTTTTAGTATGTTCCCAGATCTCTTTTTTCAAAGTCAACACTGCTGTTGGCATCATTCCATGAAGGGGATTCAGTAACACATTAGGTGAGGTAGTGAAAGTGAAAAGCCCTTTTAAACAGGCTGTTATAAATATGGGATAGTCCTGAAGCTTTCTCTCTTTTGCCCCTCCATAAGGGTGCAAACTGGATCCCAGGTGAGGATGGGCTCAGTGCTTCTCTACAATCCCAGCAGCATATTCAAGGATACTTGAGCAGCGTAGTTGTTTAAAATGTCATCATGCTCCTTTTAGCTGGTTCAGCAAGTCTCAATAGATATATTTTGAGCAGCAGATGTTGTCCACCATTTTGTATGAAAGGATCTTCTACCACTCAACCAAAATGCTATGAAAACCCCTTTGGTTAGTTTATAAGAATGCCCGTAGAACTTGGAATTCAGATTCTAAAATCCCAGGAGCTAAGCCAAAGGTAGTCAGAGGGGTCATGATGCCCTTATTACACAGGACTACTATGCCCTCAAAGGGAATTGCTGCCAACAAGAAATGCCTGATAGGCAGGATTATAAGAACTGACATTTATAACAGGTATCTGCTAGCATCTTTATAATTCTTCAGCTTTCTAAAATTCTGTTTAGAACTATTATCTCTATCTAGAATCCAGCACTTACATATTCTACATATAACGCCATACGTTAAAAGCTGAGCTTCAGTTATCTGCTATATACAATAACCTTTCTCCTTTTTGTTTATAGCATGTTTTCTTTCTGATTAATAACTTTTCGTTTGTTTAGTTTGTATGTAAAGATCTATTTGGTGGAATTACAATCTGCCTTCCCATATGAAATATGTTTATGTTACCACTTTAATTATTCATCTAATACAATCTGTAATGGTTCCTTTAAAATTATGTTGGCTCTTTTTCTACTAGTTTTCGTTATACTGATGACTAATCATTAAAATCAGAGCAGAATATTTAAGAGGTCTGTGGTAGCAAATGAATATAACAGACATGGTTCTGTACATGCTGTACTTGAATAGGCCTCTAATCTCTTATTTGAATGCCTTCCAGAACTGCAAAACAGCTTCAACTTTGAGAACAGTTTATGGTTTCATTAAATAATAAAAACAGGAAGAAAGGAGCAGTATTTTATAAAACTGAGAATTAATGTAAGGCTGAAACTGAGACCCTTCACATTCTGTTCCAAACTATATTATGAATAAAGCATATGGTCAAAGCTTTCACTTTTCTATGCCGCCTATAACAGTAAAGTTTTTCAAAAAATCTTGATATGTCCACTCATGCCAACAGACACCAAATGAGTTTTTGAGCATCTGATTTTATTTTATTTTAAAATTGTCTTCATGGCCAGTGTCACCCATCAAGTGACTCCTAAACTGTATGAGGCTGCAAGATAACTCTCTGCTTATGATCTGTTCGCTGACAGTGGATTTGTGAGAAGATCAGTTAGCTGTCTTTCACAGTTTGAATGTCTCTGCTCTGAATCCATCTTTTCAGTCTTGGTCACTTGCCCAACATGTTTTTTACCTTCAAATCTTAAGGCACTGTTCCATAATAGAATGCTGTAACTTCAGTCTTTCTGGTTCACGAAATAAATTTTTTCTTGTACGAACATTTTCCACCAGTATAGATTTCTGTATCTGATATATGCCGCAAACAACAATTAATGAATTGACCATCTTATATCTATCCCCACTCTACTGGAATTCAGAATGACTATAAGATGTCATTCAAATGTGCCACAACTAACCTTTCTCTAGATCTGGCTTCCACAACCTGATACCCTGTATGTTTTGGACTATAATTCCCATCATCTGGGACTGTACACCATGGTGGCAGGGACTGATGAAAGTTGTAGTCCAAAACATCTGATGGGAGACAGATTGGAGAAAGCTGCTATAGATGTAGGTGATGATGATAGCATATGAGCATATTCCATCTTTAGTTTGGCTGAAAAGTGCTGCTCTCAGTGGGAGATGAGAGGTTTTCCCAGAAACTCACATATCACAATGAGATGGAAGCATTGGTGTGGCTGCATTTTGAGCAGCTAAACCCCGCCCCCAAGCCTCTGCCCGATTGGATGGCTGCCAGGGGGTGCGGCGCAAGGACAGCAAAGCAGGGGGCATTACGCCCCCTGCTAAACATGTGAAATGCCTCCTGCTCACAACTCCTCCCCTCTGGGAGGAGGAGAGGCTTTATTGATGAGAGGTGAACTGTTCTTTAGCTTGAGGGGCAAGACTCTCCAGCAAAACTGGGACTGAGTGCCATGACATCACAGATGGTAGCTGTGACCTGATCAATTTGATCAGGGAGAGGCCAGCACTGCAGGATTTTCTTAAAACAACTAATGTTTCAATTTTCTAAAAATACTTTCTTGTTTGGATCGAATTATCACAGGCCTATCATTGCATTCAGGATTATATCTGCTTTTGCAAAACTAAGAAAAACTAGCCTATAGCAGGATGAAGAAATAATGGGGAAAGGGTTCCTTGAAGTTGGGTAATGTATAGGAAGATACATAACTGTTTACCAATATAGAGGTACTAATCCAGCTAAAGTTAACTGTTGTTAGTGGAACTTAAGTTGTTGTCCCATTGATTTCAGTGGGATGTAAATGTCTAATTCTACAAAAAGTTTTCACTTCTGGTATATTTGAGATTAATAGGAAGGATTATTAACTGAAGAATTTGCTTATTTGTTGGGCTATGGGATGATCACTAATTGGCTAGTCAAGGAATTAGAAAAAGGTTTAGAAGAATCAAGTGACGTTTGTCAGATAATTGTTTATTTTAACCAGTGTCACAGCTATGATGAGAACCTTCTTGTATATATTTGATTTCTAACATTACAATGTCAAATTTGTGTAGGCAAGTTCCATTTGATTTCCAAGACTGGAAGAGTTGAAAAAAGTGTAGAAGCCCACTGTGGAGCTGTACTTGCAGGGAGATGGAATTATGAGGGAACAGCACTTGTTACAGGTAAGAGGATATTTTTGTAAAAATGTTATGAAGGAGAACTGTCTTCAAAAGTGAAGTATAACATTCATAGAAAAGAACATGTACTTTCCTGAAATCTAGTGACAAAATTAACATGACTGAAAACATACTAAATGTCTACTGAATATTGAGAGGGGTTAGATTGATATTTTTTCTTATTGAACACAAGAAGATTAAAGCATTTCTAGATCAGACCAAATGACCATCTTGTTCAGCATCCTGGTCTCATAGTGGCCAACCAAATGACTATGGAAAGCCAGCAAGCACAACATCACTCTCCCCACTTTAGATTCCTAGCAACTATTATTCAGAGGCACATTGTCCTCTCCATCCACAGTCCTAGGATTGCAAAAGTAATAAATGATTGTTAATCAATATCTCCTATAGCCAAAGGCTGCATCACATGTGAGTAGTTTCAACTCCTATAAAGTTCAATAAGTTGTTAAGCAAACTTTTGAAGCAACACCATGATAAATGCACAGCAACTGCTTGTCATTTAATTCTTGTGTTTATATGAGTGAAAATAAGGCAGAGTTAGGAGTAAGGAGAGAGATAGTCAAGTCTGCTGATACTGTTTTAACCAGCCTCAACAATTTAGTAAGTAGCTATAGGGCTGGCCCAAGCATACCAGCAACAGAAGCAATTGCACAGAGTGACAAAATTCCACGATCATTTATTTTTGTATTGTATCCCACCTTTCTCCCAGTGCAGGACTCAAGGCAGCTCCCAGCATGAATTAAAATAGATACAACTAAAAACACTATATATATATATAAATAAAATAATGTTACCCTATTAAAAATAACACCAAAAACCATTAAACACATGTAAAAGCACACACATAAAAGGACACCTGCTTTTCGAAGACCCTGTCACAGCGCAACACACAGAACACAATAATCTTTGCTTGCTAGTAAAAGCAAAGAGGGGGCCACCCCACCCTCCTGTGGAAAGGAGATGCACCATAACTGTACAAAGATGAAGGCACATATCAACAGCTTAGGAGCTTATTTGTGGGATGTTATCTCCTACTCTTTGACAGTGGAATGGGAGGTTGTAGACTCTCCTTCCTTGGAAATTTTAAGCAGAGGTTGGATGGCCATCTGTCTTGGATGCTATAGTTGAGATTCCTGCATTGCAGACCCTTCGTAGGATGTTATATTTGCAAATGGTTAACATTTACATGTTTGGCTTTAATCACTTTTGAATGTTTGCAAATGGGTGCAATAAAGATTCTAATCTGTTAATGATGGGACCCAGGAATCAGGATAGTATTTAGTATAGATGAACTAATATGTAGCACAACACTGTGACAATCATTTTAGAAAAAAAATAAGGAATAGTATCCTGCTCTATTCTTGGTCATTTATTGTGTAGACAATAAGACACAAAAAAGCATATAGGCAAAATTATAATTTTTGTGATGTAACAAAACACTTTGGGCCAGCCATGAATAGCTGTTTTCTGTTCACTGTCAAATATCTGCCTATAACAATGAAATACTTTAATGCCAATATACAGTAATAGCAGGTAGTCTTGTTAGTCCATTAGAAAAACAACCCAAAAGTAGCAGTAGAGTAATATCTTTCTTAGGTCCAACCAAAAAATTAATTAATTAATGATCAATGTTTATCTCAGTATAAATTCTTACCTGATGCTTCCATTTCTTTATGCATCTGGATGTCTTGTTAAATCCCCTCCTATTTTGCATGTTCTGCCCTCACTTGGAGGAAGAAGGAGAACAGGCTAACCTCCCTGTTCCCCAGCCTTACTTATTGCAATGTTAGCAGATTTAGAAAACCTTTGGGCCCACACCACCTGTGTCATTTAATCTCAGTGCCCTGAAATAGCCACCCTCCGAGGAAGCATAGTTTTATAATGTAGAGTGTGCATCTGTTCCCATTCTATATATTTCCAAGTTCTTGGGGACAAACAGGGTCAAGCTCATTCTATCACCTCCTACATGAAAATCACTGGCTATTACATCACTTCTTCCAGTCATTTGAAGCCTCCTGTTATGACCCACCCCCAACCACTGACATACTGCATTGGAGCATGATTTATTATGGTTATTTTGGAGTGGCATAGGAATTCCAGATGAATGAGATGATGTGGCATGTGATTCCTCAGAAAATGTTAGGAAATTTTTATTGTACTGTATGCTAAATTTGTTTTTTCAGTGTAGTTAACTTAATACAATGTTAAAAATTCTGAGTGTTAAAATTGAGAATTTTAATTCAGTCATTTGCAAGGTCATTGCTAAATGTTCCTTTGTTCTAGTTGGTGAAGATGGACAAGTCAAAATATGGTCTAAGAGTGGAATGCTGAGATCAACTTTAGCACAACAAGGTAAGGTGTTTTATATCCTTCTATGTAACTGCAAAATATATATATATATATTTATATTTTTATATATATATATATATATATATATATATATATATATATATATATATATATATATATATATATATATTCCTACATTCCCAGAAGAATTAGTTGGTTCTTTAATAGCCCTGTACCACAAATTGTTGTTCGCATCTGTCTGTCTCACAAGACAATGGAGGAGTGTGCCTTTGGGGGTGATGTGAAATTGTGAGATCAGGACCACCCTGCTTGCCCACCCAGATCTTGGTAATACACACAAGATGTCAAGTTGTGGATGAGCCAAGTTTTATTGTGGACTGACATGACTTTTTATTTGACTGACATGTGGGAGGACTAATGAGCATGGCTACCCAGGTCCCACTAGGATTTACTGGCATAGGCGCCAACTCCCTGGGGCCCTGGGTGCCCAAGCATCCACAAAATTCCCCATGAAGAGGCCGGACACCCACAAATTTTGGTGCCAGGGGCATGCACGCTGCATGGCATCCACAACCCCAGGCACCCATGGTCACAGGGCCAAGCTGGCACTCCTGGAAGTTGGAATGGAGGGCATGACAAGCATCATCTGCCTGTCCCTCCTTTAATATGATGGTAATAGACTCCATTTTCCAGGGCCTTATCTCTCCATACTCAGGACATGACAAATTGCTGCACCCCTTGCTGCCTCTCCCCATTCCCAATGCCCAATAAGAGGTGTTCCTATGCTGGCTACCACTTGTAGGAACACTACAGTGGTAGCTTCCCAGCCCAGTGGCGTAGCGTGGGTTGTCAGCACCCGGGGCAAGGCAAGTACAGTGGTGCCTCGCAAGACAAAAATAATCCGTTCCGCAAGTCTCTTCGTCTAGCGGTTTTTTCGTCTTGCGAAGCAACCCTATTAGCGGTTTAGCGGCTTAGCGGCTATTAAAGGCTTAGCGGCTTAGAAAAAGGGGGGGAGCGAAAAAAATCGCAAGACTCGCAAGACATTTTTATCTTGCGAAGCAAGCCCATAGGGAAATTCGTTTTGCGAAGCACATCGAAAAACGGAAAACCCTTTCGTCTAGCGGGTTTTTCGTCTTGCGAGGCATTCGTCTTGCAGGGCACCACTGTAATTTGCGCCCCCTAACCCATGGATTTGCGCCCCCTAACCCGTGGATTTGCGCCCCCTAACCCTAACCCCCAGATGTTGCGCCCGGTGCGGCCGGCCCCCCCTGCACCCCCCACGCTACGCCACTGTCCCAGCCAGACAAATCCATGGAGTGTAAGACTGCACTGGCTTCTAGCCCTGATGGCTATGTTCCACTACTACTGTCGGAGGCAGTATGCCTCTGTATATCAGTTGCTGGGAATTACAAGTGGGGAGTCTGCTGTTGCACACATCTAGCTGACCACTGGACTAAATGGGCCTTTGGTCTAATCCAGCAGGTTTCTTACTATATTCTTATGTAAAGGGAACATTTATTGATTAATCATCTTTTCTCTTAGTAGATGAACCAATTAAGAAGGCTTTCATGCATGAATCACTTGCATGAATTTAAAATGATACCCACAAATCAGATGTGCATCCATATATGCATTGGAATATGCATATCTGAGTGTGGAGCAATACTCTCACTGGAATGTGCATCCTCATCCACATTCCAGCACATCTGTTCATACCTCTCTCTTTTTGTTAAGCACAAGAGTTATACTGAGCTTAGAATGTTTAAGAAAGCGCTTTAGCTGTTTTTATTTTGATCTGTATTTACTTAACTGCTGTGTTTTCATTCATTGTTTCTGCTGTTTATAAAAGGTCTATAGCGTGGTTTAATCTGTGATTTATATAGTCTATTTTGTTAATGTAATTTTGTACACCAACTTGTGAGTGCAGTGTACTCTGAAAGGCAGTTTTATTATTTTTACAAACAAATAGAATAAAACATAACTGAGGATATTTCACTGTGATTTGGAGCTAATGTAGTTTAAATATGCACTTTTAAGTACTTTTCAGCAAAATATTTTGTGTTCATTTTCTGTTTCATTGAAAACACCCAACTCTTCTTTACCTTTGTACATTTAGATCTTGCACTCTCTTGACATTAAGAAGTCACATGCAGCTGGGTTTGGTGAAATGTCAGACCTTTATCTCTTCCTTTCTCAAACAAAATATCTAAATTCTCTTAGCCTATGAAAGACATTTCTAACCACAGAAATAAAAGACAAAGAGATTTCAACTGTTTGAAGGAAGTTTCTATCATAAATGCAGCATGTTTTCTCATTTGCTGTGAAAACCCCCCAAGATGAGCCAACAGTACATGTTGACATTTCGTTTTCTATCAACACAGTTAATAGAATGTTTTTGCCTTATTCCTGGCAGGGTCTTGCTTTCTTCTGAAATTACACAAAAGTCTCATGTGTTCAAGCAAGCTAGCAATACTGGATATTATTCTTACCTGATATTTTTAACATTTTAGATGTATTTGTGTATTTTTGAAATGCATTATAAAAATAATTTTAGCAGAAGTTGGTGAATGTATTCAGAAGTATTTTAATTTCAAACACAGTTTTTCTGATTTCTTATTAAAATGCTCATCACTTAAATATGAGACTTAGGCCTAAAGGACAAATGGACTGAGAGACCAAAGAAGGATAGGATAGGCAAGAACGGAAGGAAAGGCAACTTTTTTAAAAAAAGTTATATTATATTTCATAGGCTTATACAAAGTAACATGGATTTTGACCTATAACACATGGTAGATTATGAACAGATACATTCGTCTAAAGACTGTATTTTTATTATAGAGTGAATTCAATAGTATTCTTCATCAATGTACTTCTGTAACAGTTTTTTTTTGGGGGGGGAGGTCAGGAATTGAATTATATATATATATATATATATATATTCTATTTCCTGTACAGCCTGTAATAGATAAAAACTTTTTTTAAAGTGCTTGTGACAAAAATTAATTATGTTACTATGAATAATTATAGTGCATAGTGGTGTTAATAGTACAATATTAAGATAAAGGTAAAGGTAAAGGTAAAGAGACGCCTGACCGTTAGGTCCAGTCATGACCGATTCTGGGGTTGTGGCGCTCATCTCGCTTTATTGGCCGAGGGAGCCGGCGTACAGCTTCCGAGTCATGTGGCCAGCATAACTAAGCTGCTTTTGGCGAACCGGAGCAGCACACGGTAACGCTGTTTACCTTCCCACCGGAGCAGTACCTATTTATCTACTTGCACTCTGACGTGCTTTCGAACTGCTAGGTTGGCAGGAGCAGGGACCGAGCAACGGGAGCTCATCCCATTGCAGGGATTCGAACCACCGACCTTCTGATCGGCAAGTCCTAGGCTCTGTGGTAACCCACAGCGCCACCCTTTTATATATTGAAGAAGACCAAAGGAGAGGAAAATAAACTACAGTTACAGTAGAATTAGAAGATGCTTGCAGTTTTAATATATTAGAGCATGAGCCATCCAAACTTAAAGCACTTTGAAGACTCATAAATTCCAAATGGAGAATTAGGCTTGTGCTCAGTAATTGATCCAGTCACTCTTCAGAGCACTTCATGTTGACTGGATCATATACACAGGGTTAGCACAATTTGGAATTGCCCTAGGTAATGAAGCAGGTTTGTTGCCCCCCACCCCCCCGGGCATGCTAGAAGGTAAGCTAGTAAAAACTAATAAATTAGTTTACCTTTCAGATAATAACACATTATGCTATTTTAGTAATCTATTTGCCCAACTCTTAAATCTAAAGGATAAAGAAAGTCACTTGAGAATATTAAATCTAGCTTGAGTCCTGATTCTTGTCTTCTGACTCTTCACAGCCTTTGCATGCTCTCATCCCAATACATAGATTTGTGGCCAGTCAAAATGCTGTCACTCATTACATGTCCCCAATGCTCCGTCATGCTGAAGAGGTTTCTTTCCAGCTTCTCTGTGAGGACCATAACATTCGAATTTGTCCCTACCATTGCCTCCCAAATACTGTGTTTCTGGCTGTTTCATTGGTTTCTCTTATTGGGTGTCTTGTTGGAATATAGTAAAGAATGAGCTCCCAATCTTTCCCACTCAAAATTCCTCCCACACAAATACTATCATCTCTGCTTTTAAAATGCATTTTTTTCTTGCCTTGTTGTTAATTTGCTACTTCTATTTTTAGTAGAATTTGTACTGATATTCTTTTATAAATTATTTGGTCCAGACTCCCACTTATAGAACTGTACAATTTCCTTATATCCTGCCTTCCCTTTCTCCACTGCCTCTCTTGTCCTCGCCACCTGCTTCTTCTGCCTGCTACCGTAGTCCTGTTTCAGCTACTAGACAGATCACTGTGGGGCTACTCCAGCTTCCTTGTTCAGCCCTGAAATGTATGTTACCCCTCTTGTGCCCTTTCAAGTCTGCAGAACAGCGCTCTGTATTTGTTCCTCATGCTGGAAAGAGCTGTGAGAGGATAAGTTAAAAGACAGCAGAAAGGGAGAATCACAGTCAAAATCTCTTCAGCACATTTGGAGGTTCTTTAAAACCACTGTAATAGAAGCTTGTGTAGAATATATATCACATATTACAAAAGCAAAGAAGTTGAAGCTTAGTTAACAAAGGAAGGTATAAAAGGGCAAGAAAACTTACTTTATGTTCCATTTTCAAAACTCAACCTTTCAGTTAATTACTAGGGCCTAATTCAGAAAATACTGTTTGAATATGGGTTCATGGGAACTAGCTGTAGCAACCAAAGCACCTTTGCCAATAAAAATAAAATAAACCAAAGCAATCTAATATTCATTGGCATCTTAATTTATTGATTGAGATGGTAATGATATCTGAAATCTGCACTCCATTGTTATAAAACCCTATATATCTGTAAATATACATGTAGCTTTCAAGCAGTGCAGATTTTACTGTTGGAATGCAGATAAGGCACATGCTAGTATCTTTTACTTTTAATCAGGCAAGTCTCACAGTATTGAAAAATATGTCAGTGCTGTCTGTTTTTAATGCGTGTGAAAGGAAGCAAAGTTTCACGGGTGGCATCTGCAGTGCACATTAAAACCCCATTACATCAACAGGATTATTCCCTGCTTTTGCTTATATATTTTTAATTTAATTAGTTTAATTAGACCTAGGCATACCAACAGACCTTTTAATCCAAATCTGTAATGATAGCTAATACTGTATATGTCAAGCACAGACCTTCTCAGCATGTGGAATGCAGCTATGTTAACTCATATAGCCAATCTCCATTCTTTATCTTTTCCTGTCTCTCTCAGTAGCAGCAGCAACCTCTACTGTACCTCTCTTAATCTTCAACACCCTTGGCTGCTGTTTGAATCATGTTTTTTTGAGCAGTCTTCTGCTAGAACTTTGCTGTTTTATAGCTTTGCTAGTGGTGGTATAGCAATGAGAGATTCTCAGAAAATGTTAGCATTGATAAAGTTTGACTTTATTCCATAAAATATAACTTGTGTTACAGTCCTAAAACTAGAGCAGGATGGGATTATAAGGATTTGGGGATATCAGTGCTATAAAGCCATATCAGAGCCTACACCAGGTCCTAAAGCTGGGACCTTGTAGATATCAAACAGAGACTAAATTTATATACCACTTCAAAATCGGTCACCTCACAGTCCCTGCAATGAGGCCATTTCTTATACCCTTGCTTGCATCTCTGGAGCCTACTTTGTCACAGCTATCCAATAAGGGTGGCACTAGCATTGCTATAGTCTAAAGCCATGGTGCTGTTTCAGTAGATTCTTATGTTTCTTGCTGTTGATAGATCTAATGCCAACTTGCAGGATCTAAACAAACTCCAGATGGAGTGATGCAGGTCGTGCAATAACCCTGATCCTCTGTCAGAACTATCAATTCTGATCTGGTTCTTTGATATGAGGAACAAGAAACAGCCTGCTGCTAATCCCTGCTATTTGCTCAGCTCCTCCTTCCTGCCCTTCCTGCTCTGCTTCGATCCTGTACAGACATAAACTTTGACATACATCAACACTGAGTTTGGTTATTCCCCTCCAGGTACTCTGAATTAGTCTGATGTGCTGTCTTTTTAAGGACTGAAATTGCTGCCAGCTGGAGCCAGTTGGACTCTTTATGTTTGAACTCATTAGCCCACTGGTGATACATACGTAACAATAACTAAAGTCCTAAAATCTAAAGACAATATCCAAATCTGCTCATCTTCTTTCAGAAAGGACCTCTGCTCACACAACATGACTTCCTCTGCTCCCCTCCTTCTGCACATGTGGAGGGGTGCAGGAGGGAGGAGAGAAAAGGGAAATCCGCTAGCACAACATTGGATTTCTCGTTAATATTCCATTGAAAACCCTAACCATTTCCATAAGAAGCCACCCCAGATAGAAACACCTTCCAATAGAGGCTTATGCTTTGTAAAGTCTTCAGGAAAAGAGAATTCCCTGTGTGTCATTGCTTTCTTAACCTATTGGCCTGCTAACCTCCAAGTGCCTTTTGGCAAGCAGGAACGCATCTCACTAGTTGGTGCCCATGGGCCTGTTTGTAAGTGGTTTGTAAGTTTACAACAACAGTTGGGGTTATTGGTTTGTTATGTTCTTCTTTTTATTATGTATTTTGTGCTTTTATCTTGTATTTTTATTCTGTGAACCTCCCAGTTCAATAAATAAATAATAGATGCATGCCACAGTAGCTGACCTTGGTTACAACTTCCATCCATTTTTAACAGTACAGTCTCTGTAAATTTGCCTTTTTAAAACAGATCAGATATCAGTGCTAGAAAATATTGGGCCTTACTCAGCAAGTTAGCAGGATTTCTTACTAATATACAGTGTTTTTTCCTTTAAAAATATTTTTTTAGGGGTACTCTCATTTACCTTGTTGTTTAGTCGTCTTAGTTGTGTTCCACTCTCCGTGACCCCATGAACCAGAGCATGCCTTGGAAACTCTCACTTTCTTCTCAAAGCTTCTCCTTTTTATGTCCATGGAGTTTTCTTGGCAAAATGCTGGAGTGGTTTGCCAGTTCCTTCTCCAGGTGGATCACATTTAGTCTAAGCTCTTGGCTATGACCTGTCCATCTTGGATGACACTGCACGGCATAGCTCATAGCTTCAAGACCCTTCACCACGACAAAGCAGTGATCCATGAAGAGGATTTACCTACTCATATTCAAATACTGCCCCTCAATGAGGCCAAACTTAGATTCACAAAATATTTAGGGGTATGCGTACCCCTGCGTACCCGCTGCTAATATATCCTTACTTCTTTTCTCTCTCCCTTTCTTGGGCTTTTCTACAGGCACACCGATATATTCAGTAGCATGGGGTCCTGATTCTGAAAAGATTCTTTATACATCAGGAAAGCAGTTGATTATCAAACCACTTCAACCAAATGCTAAAGTTCTGCAGGTAACCGTTACTGTAATGTGAAATGGGATTTAGCCTTTCATACTGCAGGATATTTATATTTATATATATTTATATAAAATATTTATATAATAAAAAACTGTGTGTGTATCAGAAGTGGCTGGGTAACCCCAGCCAGATGGTTGGGGTATAAATAATAAAATTATTATTATGTTACTATTTTGGCAGGAACATTGTCATTCACAACAGTGTTAAGGACTAACTCACCAGTGTGGGTATAGAGAATACAGTACTTTCATATATGCAAGTTCATGTGTGGAACAGAGCCTCAGTATCCACATTACAACTATTATTATTTATTCAGTTTACATACCAACCTTTATCAGAAGATCCCAGGGCTGTATACAATATAAAAAGCACATTACAGAAGATAAAAACATAATAAAAAACATACTGACAGACAGCATAATAATGACATAGTCATCATAATAACTGTCCACTCCCCCACAGGCCATAGATTATTTAATAGCCATAGGCCAGGGTAAAGAGGAATGTTTTTGCCTGGCACCAGATAGTTCAAGGCAGTTGTTGTAATCCTGTGAAATAAATGGGCATTCTCTTCACATGGTGCTATAATTCTAATTACGCTTCTTAAAAGGTGATGCAACTGTTTGTATGTACACATAACACTTCTACTTTCCTTAACAGAGGTTGCACAATCACTCATTAAAACCACAGTTAAGCATTACAGGGGATCAATGTTAACTGCAATTAAGGCTAACCAGACTTAGCCAGAATTTGAAATAAGTTTAGAAACTGTGGTTGAAAGTGGTGCTGATGTAATGCTTAATCATGATTGAGGAGGCTGGGGAGAAAGAGCACAAAATCTTGCAACCCAGTCCTGATTGTTTAAGCACAGTTAATCAGTGATGAATGTTAAGTGTGCACCAGCACAGCATTTTAACAGGACTGACACCTAAAAGTGCATATAGTCCTAAACATTGGAACACATGTGGATTGATAACTATTCACCCTACATTGCAGAACTTAGGCCATTTAAAAATATATATATATCCAAAAAGTACACAGTGGGTGAACATTTAACTTTTATCTATCCAAATGCTTTTAAATAGATTGTGCAACCTAACTTAGAGAGAGCTCTGTTGCAAAAGTAATATATGACTATATCAGTTTATTGTATATATAGTTAGTTTATTTAATCTTAGCTGTCCTCAAATGACATGACCTTTAAAAGCTTTGTTTTTAAAACAACTTATCAATTATGCTGCTGTCCCCCCCCCAAATATGGTTGAAATGGCTTGCCAGCCTAAAACTGCAACCTGTTAATATTTAGAATTGTATGCAGTATAGTGTTAAGTTAGGTCAC
Organism: Podarcis melisellensis; assembly: GCF_964234715.1. Lineage (NCBI taxonomy): Eukaryota > Metazoa > Chordata > Lepidosauria > Squamata > Lacertidae > Podarcis > Podarcis melisellensis. The sequence goes on from NC_138537.1 coordinate 19,906,842, forward strand.
TTAGTGGTCTGCTTGTTCTGCTGGCAAAATGTTTTACACCAGCAGAAAGTTGTTGTGAAAGAGAATGGATAAGCAGGTTGCTTTGTTGTACAATAGATTATGTAATCATTGTACATTGATTTTCCGATAGAGCAATGGTTGCATTGGACTCCCTTGTTGCGCTGTATTAAAACTCACCTGTCCTCCAGCACAAGAGACCTTGTGCTAGCAGACAGAGGACACTGGATATGTTGCTGGGCCAGTGTTAGATTTTCTGGATCCATTTCAATTGGGGTTTAGTCCCAGTTTTGGCACAGGAACTGCTTTGGAATGCTTTCCCCAGGGAGGTGTTCTTGGTGCTTTCCTTACGTATCTTTAGGCACAAGGAGAAAATGTTTCTCTTTAACCACACCTATGGTGATTAACTTTCTATGGGCTTTTAAATGTGTTTGTGGGAGTTATTGGTTTGTTCTTGTTTCTATTATGTATTTTGTGTTCTCATTTTGTATTTTTGTATTTTGATCTTCAGATGAAGGGCAGCATACAAATTTAATGAATGATAATAGAATTTACATCTTGCAATTGTAGCTGTTTGTAATATACAAATAATAACATCCTCCTGATTTGTTTTTTTAAAAGTTTATTTCAATTCTATTTTCTTCTACAGTGGAAAGCTCATGATGGAATTATTCTAAAAGTTGATTGGAACTCGGTCAATGATCTTATTCTATCAGCTGGTGAAGATTGCAAATACAAGGTATGTATTATTTTCAACAACAAAAATGCAGTGAAGTAAAAGAGTTTGTTATTCAGAACACATTCCTTTAAATGTCTTTTATTCTTCAGAATAAATATATCAGCCAACCTTATTTATGGCTAAATATTTTTAAAGTACTGCTTATGCCTGCCCACACTAGTCTGCTAGAACAAAAATTATTTTCATAGAAGAACAGCGAGGTAAGAGTGATTGCATCATAAAAAACTAAATAGATTGGTAAATCAAAACTGTAATATAGATATAGATATTACTAAATTAGATCCATTAATTCTAATCAGTCTATTATGAGTAGAACTTAGTTGGATATAACCCATATTACCTCAGTCTGCCCATACTGAGCAAGCCAAATGACCTTTTTACTTGGATCACATAGTGTTCCAAGGATCTCATGCTGTGTAACTGGTCCAAAGACGGAAATGCCTGTCCACATACTCTAAATAAGGTGTGGGGTAAGGTGACTCTTTGAAGGAATGAACTTCAGAATATCAAACTGGGGGCATGGAATACTGATGATGAGATACATAAAATATTTGAGCAGACCTGGTACTACTCTTGGTTTCCCCCATGTCAATTACTTCAGTAGTACCCCCAGCCACACATACCCAAGCTATCCCATTATTTATGAACCTTAATCCATTGTAGTATGTAGAGCAAAGGGACAGATCTGGACAGATCCTCCACTTGGAGAGTGGATATAAAGGGTGGGAGTGGAGAAAGGACTGGAAATAGCCATTGCTCCCATTTTGGGTAATATCCAAGAAATGTCATGTAGTTCTGAAACATGATTTGTATTTGGAAAACAAGTAAGACTCCTTTGAAATATGATGTCATTAACAACGATCTTTTAATGGTTTTATAGGTGTGGGATAGCTATGGTCGTCTATTGTATAGTTCACAGTCGCATGAGTATCCTATCACTTCTGTTGCTTGGGCTCTGGATGGGGAGTTATTTGCTGTGGGGTCCTTTCATACCTTACGACTTTGCGATAAAACTGGGGTAAGTAACTGATGATTTGAGAATAACTCTTGTTTTGGGGTGTCTGTTCAGTGGGGTATCTTTATAAATTATTTCCTGGTGTGCTTAGTGGATTCACTTTTAGAAAAGAATGCTGTATACATTAAAAATCTAAACTTTATAAAATTGGACCATAACTTAGAATTTTTAATGTATATTCTATATATTTGTTTACTTAGTAGTAAAGAAGAATAGTAAATAAAATTCACTGGTACATCTTATATTTCCAATTTAAATTTTTTCATTCAAAGGATTTTCATCTTTTCATTATGCTATGTGATTAATAAGCAGTCTTATTCCCCTGTCAACATACAACACTTCCAAGAGATCTGCACTGGTTACTTATTTGCTACTGGGCCATGTTTGAGGTATTACTATTGGTATATAAAGCCTTAGCCACTTGGAATCAGTTTACTTGAGGCATCACTTTACCCCATCCGTGCCTACTTGACTGCTTCAGTATGCGCAACTGGCCCTGTTTCAGGGTGCCACATAATACCCATTCTGCACTTCAAAGAAATCTAGTGTGGCAGAAATTACAATTAAAAGGTCCCTTCCTATTGACATCAGGCAAGTGCCTTCACTGTACCCTTTCTGGTGCCGGCTTAGAGCAAATTTATTTAGGCAAGTCTATCCAGGCATGTAGAAGTTACAAATGTGCTATTTCTTTTTAGCTACTATTGATTTTAATAATCATTTTAATAGCTGCTTTTAAGTTATTATTTTAATGTTTTGTTTTATATTTATCTCTTAAAGTTGATGGCTCATTTCAGGGCAGGTTTTGAATGTGCTTTGTGGTGGAGAAGGACACCTCTTTTCAAGCAGGAACGAGGAACTGATCGAAATACCTATTAGACTGAGTAGTGGATGAAATGCCCACAAATGAAATGTGCCTATTCAGGATTCCGGCTGATAAGCGGGAATATGCTGGTAGTGATTGCCCATGTTGCAAGGTGGGAGCAGGCTTCCGTTCTTAATGGGGTTGTCATATCCCAGAGGCTAATATAGCATTGAGAGGAATTTGAGTTCCTTGCGGGCAGGGATCACTTCATAGCACTACATAAAGTGCTACCAGCTTCTTTTCAGCCTCTGGTAATCTGATTACTCCACTGAGATTGCCACCCTCCCTGTGGGCTGTGAATGACATGGGTCTGAGGTGTAATTGCACACACGTGCTCCTTGACTCTGCACAGAAGTGCTGAATTAGGCTTCGGATTTCTATTCATGTTTCACTCACATTTCTAGAACTGTTTTGAACAATGTTACTCTCTTTCCTCTTGCTACTTATGCCCAAGAGCTCAAAATGTGTCCAAGTTGACATTTAAATCAAAAGGGGAAAATGTGCTGCAAATGATCATTCACATCGCTTCACATATATAGCAAATTAGAAACAGATATTAAATGTAGTTAATAAGGAAGTTTGGAAATTATCATTTTCCTCTGAATCTGAAAATCTATTATAAATCATAGCTTCAAGGTCTATTCATCACTAATTTATTTTTACTTCTAAAATACTTCTTAGTCAACTAAGAAGGTGGGATATTTAGTTTTACATTTTTAAACTTTCATCTCATTTAATGTTTTTGCTTTATTTCTGGCTAGAAAAAAAGGATAAATGGCTATTTCTGATTTAGGTTGACTAAGGTTCTCTGGCAAAATAGTATTGTTTAGAGTTTTTCAATCATAATCTTTTCAGACCAGAAAGTATGCTGTTCATAAAATAAGCTGCGATTTTGTGCCAAAATAATTGATTTTCCAAAGACAGTGTTTGCAGCTGAAGCATTAAAGTAGGTAAATTGCTAATCAATCATGAAGACTAGTTCTTGTTACAGTGATTCACATCTGCCATAGTATATTCTATTTATCATAGTTAAATATAATTATAAAGAGTGAAATAGGGTACTGGCATGGGAGGGAGCTAAGTTTGTAACAGTAGGGTTACCATCCCTTTCAACACCTTACCACTCCATGAAAGGGTCTTATGCTAGTGTAACTTTAGTATGCAATAGTCTGGTATTAAAGTGTTTTATACTGAAATATAAAAAATGCTACATAAATTTTTATGTTGGCTTTTTAAAAGAAAACTTTCTAATACATAACATTTTTTATATGATTCACATCTCCCGGTTTCATACATTTCTCTCTTGTCCTCTCTCACTCCATTCCACACTCACTTGTCCTTTAATACTTCCTTCCTCTTCTGCTTCCTCTCAATCTTTGTCTCCTACTTCTCTGTTCTGCATACACTATTCATGGTGAGGATTCACAGCCACAAAAGAAAGACAATATAGGTGCTTTACATCTCAATTATGAACATTATTAAAGTAAAGGTAAAGGTACCCCTGCCCGTACGGGCCAGTCTTGACAGACTCTGGGGTTGTGCGCCCATCTCACTTAAGAGGCCAGGGGCCAGCGCTGTCCGGAGACACTTCCGGGTCACATGGCCAGTGTGACATCGCTGCTCTGGCGAGCCAGAGCTGCACACGGAAACGCCGTTTACCTTCCCGCTGGTAAGCGGTCCCTATTTATCTACTTGCACCCGGAGGTGCTTTCGAACTGCTAGGTTGGCAGGCGCTGGGACCGAGCAGCGGGAGCGCACCCCGCAGCAGGGATTCGAACCGCCGACCTTTCGATCAGCAAGTCCTAGGCGCTGAGGCTTTAACCCACAGCGCCACCTGTGTCCCCATGAACATTATTAGCAGATGATAAATCACGTTGCACTAGTATTTTACAGTCCAGAAGTTGACTTTCATTTCACAACAGCTTGTGACTTCTAGTCCTTCCTCAAACAACTGTTATCATATTGGCACCTGTTGTACAGCTGTCATATTTTGAGTGGTGCCTTAATTTTCCTTGACAAAGCAGTGTGCCACCACCTATTACCTAGCCTGACCCAGATTATGAATATAGGAATCCATGATTCATCAGTCACTTAGAAATAATAATGACAATTGTAGAATAAGATGAAGAAGAGTTTAGGGTAGGTTAGTGGATTACCATGTAAAATAGGGCTAGTCTGTGGGCCAGTCACTGTCTCTTTTCCTAACCTACTTCACAAGATTCTTGTGAAATAAGAGGGGGAATCCATATATACCACATCGAGCTCCTTGAAGGAAGGGTGGGAGGTATACTTGTAACACATACATTGTTGATAATGCAATAGATAATTGAAGAATATGTTTGAAAGTAACACTAGCCCAGTTAGAACATAATGCTAAACCATGGTTTGCACAACATCAGTGACAAGGAATGAACATGAGCAAAGCTTTAAAATGAATCATTCTCAGAGATGTGAAGGCCTGGAAAAAAACTGGAAAAATCAACCCACCCAATTTTCCACACACACCCCCCGCCGCAATTTTCCTGGGAAAAATTGAAAGAATGGGAAAATGGGGGGAGTTTGGGTACCCCCCCATTTTTCCTGTTTTTTCCTGGGCTTTCACATCTCTAATCCTCTCCTCCCATGCAGCTGTGAGAAGGACTTTGCCAGTGTTTAGTTTCATGTTCCCCTAATCTTGACTTGTTGCATAGGAACCAGGGATCATGGTTTATTTCAAACTAGTCAGTTTCAAAATAAGCAAACTTCAAACCATGAGTTATGAAGCTGGCTTGTTTAACTAACCAGAGTTTCTGATAAACCACAATCTCTGGTTTATATGCAACAACAAGTCAAGATTAGGGGAAAGTGAAGCTAAATGCTGGCAAAATCCTTCTCCGGTCTACGCAGGAGGTGGAGAAGGTAGGGGGAGTATGTGAGCCCAAGGCTTTGCTTGGGCTCATTCCAGCTCATGCATGTAGTGCTAAATAGTGGTTTAGTGGTATGTGAGAACATGGCAAATGAGTCAGAAACTTTTCCCCAAAATCTGTCATGACAAAGCCATAATCTGAATAACTTCTCTGTATGCATTGTTCACACTCGTAGGCTTACTAATTTCAGACTGCAATCTTATTCATATTTACTTGGGGGTGAGCCATGTAGAAAACAGCAGCATTTACTTCTAGTAGAGCTTAATAGGATTTCAAATTACTACATTTTCAAATTGTAAATTATTTGCAACTCAAGATGTGGCCTGCTGAATTCAGTTACACTTCTTAGAATTCAGTTACAGCCTCGAAGAGTGTTCTTTAAATTAAACCTCATTTCTTATTTAATTGAGGCACCCGCCCTGTGGAACACCCTCCCAGCAGATGTCAAAGAGATAAACAACTACCTGACATTTAGAAGACATCTGAAGGCAGCCCTGTTTAGGGAAGTTTTTAATGTGTGGCCTTTTAATGTATTTTTAATCTTTGTTGGAAGCCGCCCAGAGTGGCTGGGGTACGAATAAATTATTATTATTATTATTATTATTATTATTATTATTATTATTATTATTTTAACTCCATTGAAAATCTGAGAGAATACTTTGTAATACAACAGTATAGAGTTTATGCTGGATTTCAGGAAGAATCCTCTTCACACATGAAAATTTCATTCAAGGGGGGTGGAGAATGGGGGGGGGGAGCTGCACACCTGTACTTGTTAATAACCTAACCCAGCAGCTGTGAAGTAATGGGCTAGGAGCTGATCAACCAATCAGCTTCTGGTTTATTGCAATATCACTGCCTCGTGAAGACCAACATCTTGGGTCAGGGCATTACCAGCACTCCACGCATCAGCATTGGTGGCCACATGCTTGAGGTGGTGGACTATTCTGTCTACCTGGGCTCCACCATAACCAGCATACTTTCCATTGACACTGAGCTGGAAAAGTGTAGGTAAGGCAGCTATGGCAATAGCTCTCTCCAAAAGGGTATTGGAGAATGTTATACTTGCCAGGAATGACATCTAAATCCATATGTTCTGTGTCCGGAAGATTTTGGGCATCACATGGCAGGGTAGAGTTTCAAAAAAAGATGTGCTCTATCATACCCACATTCCCAGTATGTTGGCACTTCTGTCTCAGCGACATCTACGTTGGCTTAGCCATGCCCACAGAATGGAAGATGGCAGGGTCCCCAAGGATGTGCTCTACAGGGAGCTGGCTTCAGGCATCAGACCTGTTGGCAAACCAACTCTGCATTACAAAGATGTCTGCAAGCGTGGCATGAAGACTGGCAACATGAACCCTGCTGTGTGGGAGCCCCTTGCAGACAATCTCAGTGCTTGGAGACAGTCAGGTTGTGTATCCACAACAGTGACCAGAGGAGGAATGACCACTGGAAGGGAGCGCAGAGAGAAGAAACACCATGGTGCATCTGTAACAGCGAAACCAGATGCCTTCATCTGCCCCAGCTGTAACAATCCCATATTGGTCTCTACAGCCACAACAGGCGCTGTAACTCCAACAGTTTGACCTCAGTGGCACACTCTTTCATAGTCTTTTGAGACTGATGAATAGCAACAACTGGATTAGCTTGGAAGGGGCAGAGGGTGGTGGCTGCAGCTGTGCTACCAGTTGGAGCAGGGGCATGTGGTAGAGGGTGCTTGGAGGAGGGCATTTCGAAATAGCAGCACTGGTGGACCCTGTTGGAGTTTATGGGTGCTGGCAAATGTTTCATAATGTCGGGTGAAAGGAAGCCGAATCTGGTCCACTTGAAGGATTTCAAAAGCCATTGTTGGTCATTGCCTTCATACGGATCCACCAAAATAGTACAAACCAATAAGCAAGCTTTCAGGTTCCCAGAACTGTTCATTAATCAATTAGTCTGGATACTCAGCTTTCCTCCACTCCGCTCCCATTTTGCTACCTTAATGGTGAAACCCCAAATTCTGCATTTAGTCATAGCCTTAAGATAGACTCTGAGGAGGAGACTGCAGACTAAGTAAAAGCATCACTTGTTGCAAACCCTGATGTTAGTTACTCCCAAACATTTTTCAGCCACTGTGTCATACATTCAAGCTATTAATGGAAAAAGTCCCCTACTCCACTCTTTCAACAATTATAGGCAAAGTGAGAGTTCTAATCCATGGTATTGTTTATGAGTCCATGGTTATTGTAATGAGAATCCATGGTTATTGTAATGAGAGAAGAAACACAAACTTTACAGAGACTTTTCTTAATCATTTGTAAGTTCATCTATTACAGAACACACAGCATAAAATATTGAAGTTAAGTCTGTTTACAGAAAAATACTTTAAAATGGGACTTTCTTCCTACAGAGGAATGGGGAGGGGATTAACAGTAGCTAAAGCCAGATACTATCTATTCCTTTACAGCTGGCAGGAATAATTTATGAGGCTTGCCTCCTTCGTTTTTGCTGCTTCATGCAATTTTTTTCCTTGACTTAAATATAAATAGCTCCTAAAGAATTAGCCATGCTGGTGCTGAGAGAGAAGAGAGAATGAGTCACATAACCAGTGTGATAGTGTTTGAAGAGAACCAGACCTGGCTTTCTGGTCAACACAGACATTTTTATTGTGTCTGATGTAATGGAGCTGAATCAGCGAATTGCTCCCTCGAGAGCCATCAGGAGATATACATATCATTAACCCTTCTACAGCATATGCAACTAGTTACAAAGCATAATTTAATTAAATACGCTAACAAATACTCTTTTGCTTCCATCTCTTTTTTGCTTTTCATCTGTTCCTTTATGTGTGTGTGTGTGTGTGTGTGTGTGTGTGTGTGCCACTTTTACAGTAGTACTGCTTAGAAACAGACTTCAGTTAAAATGTCATGCAATTTCATGAAAAGCAACAACACCCAGTATTAGAATTAACTTTGGTAGGTGCTCTTAACATTTGTGCCAGGCATAGATTATGTTCAAAGCCAAACACACTTCTACATATAATACAAAAAACAGTTGCATTTTCTATGTCCCTGGTTTTTAAAATGCTAAGTGTCTGAAGAAAAGACCAGTGCCTGACGCCTGTGACTATTCATACATACCTTGTGGGTGACTTCCTGTGGGTTTGTATGCCTGCTTTGACACTGTTGGTCATGTCGCATTACTCTTACACAGAAATAGAAATCAGGAAGGACTGAGGCCTTCTAATATTCCCCCACCCCCGCAGTTACAGAAAATGAATCACAAGAGAGGACCCCTTTCTCAGTGCCCCAGAGAATGAAAGAAACATTTATATAATCATAAAGAACATTATAAGCCACAGTCAGTACGAGTGCACACACACATATACATGATTTTTTGTTGTTACAATCATTTAGTCAATCTGGTCCTTCATATAAAGGAATGTTACTTTTCTGCTTTCTTTACCAGAGGTTAATTGAGCCCCATTAGACAATGGTTAGTGCCATTTTTATTATAGTTCTGAATTCTTTTGCAGATTTTAAGGGATTTTTTTTAAACCTGTGCACTATTGTACAAAAATAAAACTCTACTACAGTTGTTTAGTTTAGTCTAAGTATTGGAACATCATCTGTATTTTTTAGACTTGCGGGCAACACATTTTCCTACTGAATATCTTGTTATATTGTGAATGCCTCTGCATACTAACTTTTAATTATATTATTGATCTCTACTCTATGCAATAGGACATCTCCCATATGCCTCATCATTCAAATGCATGAGCATAGCTTTTTAAAATGAGTAGTCATTATAGTAGCTGTACCCTTTCTTGAAGATGTGGTTGAGGTGGAGCGGTGGTCAGAAAATATTTTTACCTTCAGAGGGATTTTTGGTAGTAGAGACTGTACCGCCACTTCCTTGACTGTGAAGATAATGAAACTTGGGCACAGTAATGGGATGGAATTTAAACCTGCATCTTGCCCTGGCCTCAGGTATCTAGAGGAAGAGTTTACACTCTGTGTTGTTTCCTGCTCGCATTTCAGAATAGATTGATGGGAATGAGTTTTTATAAAGCTTGACAACATTATATAAATCTAAAACAAGAATTGTGTAAAAAGCATTATTTGCAAGTTTCTATAATCTCCTTACTGTTTTCTTTGCCCTCCTGTAAATGAAGGTAGGTAGCAATGATAATAAAGAGAACCAGTTGACAAAGACTACAATGGCATTTTGTTTCTTCACTTCAGAATGTGTTGAGATATTTTCTAGATGATTTAAACTGCATGGTGAAGGGTTGTTAAACTCTGTAGAGTGCATGAAAGCCATTTTATTTTCAGACACATTTGGTTACTTACTTTTACTGCCACTTCTCTCATCATAACAAAGCAGTTAAAAGGACTACTTCTTATGATCGTTGCACTGTGGCATTGGACTAGAGTATAAAATACGTATGTTACGTATTTGTTCTTCATACTTGCATGATACTTTGTACTCAGAAAAAAAGCAGTCTTAAGATTTCCTTTATAATATAGAATCATAGAGTTGGGAGGGACCCTGAGGATCATCTAGTCCAACCCCCTGCAGTGCAGGAATCTGCAGCTGTCCCATACAGGGATCGAACCTGCAACCTTGATGCCACTAGCACCATGCTCTAAACAATTGAGGTATCCAGGAGGGAAGTCTGTACCACTCTTTGCAGTACCTTCCTCCCGAAGGCCGCATCTGCAAATATGTATTTGTATTCTGTATTTGTAATATGTGTTTGTCAGCAAATATTTGTAGATATATTTCTAAAGTTTTCTACTGGGATTAAACTCCATGATCAGTATCAATTTGAAATGAAAAAAGCACTATGAATTATTTTATCCCATAATTAAAACTGTTGCTTTTGATTCTGTAAAAAAAATAAATGTAATTGATAGGCTACTCTTTCAAAAGTACCGTAGCTACTATGCATGGAATAAATGCATTACTACATTGAAGATGATATTTCCATTCAATAACTGTAGACCTAGCAAATTTGTTTCCCTTAATGCTGTTCAGGGATTGCATCCCAGTTTTCCCTAGTATGACCTATATATTTGAATGTATTTATTTTTTACCAAATTCAGTTCTTTAAATAAATTACACTGGAATATCATGGTTTCCCTTGTGGCCTCCCATTGATTTCTTTGGAATATACTGGCAATGACTGAGTAGAATTCTACTGAAATTTGACAGTGCGCTGTAACCAGAATTTAAAAAGAGGTTTTTGGCAGCATTCTTTTCCAGAACAGCACATTTTGATATGATACAATTCACTAGATGAGCTAATGATCCTAATATTTGAAAGTAGGGTATGCATTTAATCCATATCTTAGATTAGTAAAGAGCCAAATCATTGACTAAATTCCAAGATTAAGAATGAGAGGAGGACTGAAATTATTTTAAAAGGTAGCAGTGGTTTCAGTTCTTAATCACCATTGTATTACAGTGGTACCTCGGGTTACAGATGCTTCCGGTTACAGACTGTGCTAACCCAGAAATAGTACCTCAGGTTAAGAACTTTGCTTCAGGATGAGAACAGAAATCGCACGGTGGCAGCGGGAGGCCCCATTAGCTAAAGTGGTAACTCAGGTTAAGAATGGACCTCCAGAATGAATTAAGTTCTTAACCCGAGGTACCACTGTACATTAGTTCACTATTAGTCTATTAGCTTTGTATACAACAGTGACTATAAACCTTGGTTTCATGGGTAATACAAAACCTTTGTATTACAGCTGTTTCTGCCCAGAAGCAAATACTAAAGTTGATTTAATGTTAATTTTGTGCAGATGCACATGCAAGTAATGCTTATGGCACTGTGCTTCTGGTTTGTTAATTATATACACGAGCAAGCCACCTTGGAGGGTTTACACATCAAACAAATAGGGCTGGCCCAACTGAAGAAGCAAACTGGACAACCACTTTGGGATGCCAGTCTGAGGTATTCAAATGGCTTGGAGAGAGCAAAAGCTGCTGCATATGCTTTTGTAGGGGGCAAATAGGTGGCTTAGCAATTCATTGACTGGGTTGTTTCCAACATTCCAGGTATTTCTGCACCTTCCCCATCTATTTAGCTAAAGTTCAGTGACTGTCAGGGTTTCAAAGAGCTTTCAGTTCCCAATTATCAGCATATCATTGGTGCTTTAAAGAGTCCTGCATGGCACTTTGAAACTACAACAGTCAGCTGATTGTCAGGGCTTCAAAGCACTGCATCACATGATGTCATTGTGGTGTCAGGTGATTGACAGACAGGCAGCCATGCTCACCTGTCAAATTTGGCTGGCAAGAGTTAGGGTAGATGAGGATCTGGCCCACCAGCCTGATCCAGTTCTTCACCCCTGATGTAAAAATACAACCTTGTACAACCAAATGTGAGGGGTCAAACCAGACAATCTAACAGAGAAGGATGGGTCAAGCAAAAGGAAGCTGTGGTTGGGCTAACGAAGGAAAGCAGCTCAAAACATGGGGGATTGAAAAGGGGATAGCAGCAAAGACAGGCAACAGTGAATAAAGAAATAAGTTCAAGTTATAGCCATTTGGAGGAAACAAAAGAATCTAAGCAAAAACCGCTGGAGGAAAAAGCAATACCAGAATGGAGCAAAGCCAGCTAGGAACACAAAAGATACTGGGTCTGGTACTTGCCTGTCCACTTGACTACAGGTTACATTTCTAGCCATGTATACATACATGTTCCCATCATCCAGTGAGCCTCTCATTAGTGATGCAATTTCCACTGTGTTTGTTTGTGGGAATAAAATATATTCTGCAATTTACCGTATGTGTTTAAGGAATACCTTTTTATGGATCCTTTTTTGCAGCCATAAGGGGGAACACACAGGAAAAAAAATGTGCAATGCTGCTCAAATGTCACTGAAGTTTGGCTGTAATAATATTCTACAAGTTATCCATTTTAAAATGTATTTATTTCCCCCATATCTTTAAAATAACCTATTATAGAGCATTGTTTCCCATCAGTTACAGAGGCGCTGACAGCATCTTCTAATTACAAGAAATATGTATGCTGCTGCTTTTGGTTCTCACAAAACTTTTTAATCTCTAGAGAGAAACCCAAAGACCCAAACACAGATTTTTGTAGAAGTGTGTTTATACTTAATTTTAACACAGTCGTAATTTTATCGTTGGTGTTTTTAATATGCTCCTGAGAAATCAAGTGTACACTTTAATGTTTTGCACATATCCCAAAACCAAACTTAGGCTGGTGAATTCATATATACTGATTTAGAACTCTTGTAATAAGATCTGATTTTTGGCTTCCTTTCCCTTGAAAATGAAGTGGGTCTTTTTAAACAGTTACTGAAGGCTGAAACAATCTTTCTTCAAGAGAAGTAAGAGTAACCCTGTGCCAGGCTTAATACCATGTTAAACTTTTCCATTTGACACATGTATCCAGATCTCTCAATATGTGCTATTTTTACTTTTAAAACTTTTACTCTGTATTGTTCTTCTGTTTAGGTTTGACTGTTCTGAGTTTCAGAAACTTGAATTTATTTATTTTTTGTAGTGAAAACCAAATTTCTAAATAGGAAAGGTTGCCTTGGTGTCTTCAAAATCTTCAGTTTGAGCAGTGCTGTCTTAGAGTCTTCAAAACACAGGTCTTAGAACTTGCTGCTTTATTATGCTACAATAAGTCCTAAAAGCTTATTTATGTTAATCATATGCATTGTACAGTATACAATGAATGCAAATGTGACATTCCCAATTTCTAAACTATGGTTAAACATTCAGGAGAAAGCTATGGGATTGCAGGGTATATCTGGTTAAATGTTACCTTTGCAGTAATAGTAGGATGGTTTTGACAATTGTTTGAGGCTTCATAAAAAGTATATGAAGCCAAGAATGAGCAATGGAATGAAGCTATTCTCTGTAGCACACCCCCTTCCATGCTGCTTTGGAGTTTAGTTTCTGGCTTGTATTGAGCCAGATCTTGTGATGAGTTGGATTCTGGCTTATTTTCATGACTTGACAACTGGTTAACCTGCTTCAGATGTAACACGGAACTCTGGCTTAATATAGGCAACAACAAAAAAGCTCCAAAGTAGTACATCAGGGGAGGGGGGGCCTAGGGAAGAGAACTCAACCCAACACTAATTCCTGAGATGGTCCATACTGGGCCATTAATTGGCACCAGGGTTCCCACTTCACCCATACTAAAACCATAAATTGAAGTCATTTCTAGGCATGGATATACAGGAGCCATTGATAGTTATAGCCACAGTTAACATTACTGGAAATACAATTGTTTCCACAGGTAGAGCTGCCAAGGTTCTGTGGCCTCACAGTTGCTTAATTATTAGATCAGGAACTCATACGTGACTCCCCTCCCTCAGGTGTGTCACTTTCTGCATCATATGCAGACTGAGAAAATCACAAATACGTGAAGGTATACTTGGAGAAGATTCAGGTCACCTTGTACTACTAAGGTATCTGCATTGCTCTGTCATCTTTTAGGTGAAGCTGTAACTTATTTCAAATATTATTACTTTTTGCACTATGGCCTGGAAGTACATCTGCTTAGTATTTATATCAAATTCTTTGGTAGGACAATTTAATGAGCATTTGGCCCTCAGCATTATTTTCATGCATTGTATTGCATACCTTAGATCATTTTCATTAGAAAAGAATGTTAAGAGCTTCCTGCTTTCCCCCTGATTGTTCAGGCCCATATTACAAAAACTGATTATTAAGCCTGAAATAGACACAAAATGAGATGCAAGAAAAGATGCCAGCATCATAATATCGTTGAAGATTTTTCCATCATTTACCATATTAATCCATTGCTCTGGAAAGCAACTACAATGTCATTCCCACCTGAAGAAACTACTATGAGGAAAGCATATCCCCCCCAAACTGTCATTTTTCTGATTTAATTTCTACTGTATAACAATTTACAAGTGCTTTTGTAACAATTTACAAGAGCCAGTACGGTGTAGTGGTTAAGAGCGGTAGACTTATAATCTGGGGAACCGGATTCACTTCCCCGCTCCTCCACATGCAGCTGCTGGGTGACCTTGGGCTAGTCACACTTCTCTGAAGTTTCTCAGCCCCACTCATCTCACAGAGTGTTTGTTGTGGGGGAGGAAGGGAAAGGAGAATGTTAGCCACTTTGAGACTCCCTAGGGTACTGATAAAGCAGGATATCAAATCCAAACTTTTCTTCTCTTCTTCTCTGCTTTTGACATTTAAATAATGTATATTGCAGTGTTAACTTTTGGTGGATGAATAGGTTTCAAGTCTTGAGACATTCTCATTCTGCATTAGTCAGTCTTTTGCTGGAGCTCTTTGCCTTAGGTCTGGGTGCTGTGCTTTCAGAAGGATGTTGACAAACTGGAATGGGTTCAGATGAGGTCAGTGAAGATGGTCAAGAGTATAGAAGACAAGTCCTATGACAAAAGGTTGAAGTACATTTAACCTGGAGAAAAGAAGCCGTGGCAGGGTCGGGATGGGCATAATAGCACTCTTCAAATACTTGAAGGGATATTACAGTAGAAGAACCAAATACTTCATATCTGCTGCCTTGGAAGGCAGGACTACATCTAATGGTCTTTAGGTACAGGATAGTAGATTTGGATTGAACATAAGGAAAAACTTATTAATGTTAAAAAAAAGTTTAACAATGGAACCCGTTAACCATAAACCAGTGAGGATGTTGCCATTGGACATTGGGGTAAATTGGCCTTGTTGTAATAATAATGGACACAACTGGTTGCAAAGTACATACACCATGATATGGAACTGTTTAGCAAACACAATAGGCCTTGATAAGGCATAGTAGCAACAGGACAAACCAAAAGTTTATCATTCTTTTCTGTTCATGACACCCCAAACCCTAAGCTTAATGGCTGAGCAAGGTTTTAAACCTGAATCTCCCTGACTCAAGTCCAACACTTTGCATACTATTCTGCATTTATCTTCTAATGTAGCCAGAATATGACTTGAGGGGCAATTGTGTAGGGTGCATGGAAGCTCATGCCACAGTAAATGGATTGGTCCCTAAAATGTCTCATCATGTTATAGGTCTTTGCTGCAAGACTTAATACAGCTGCTCCTTTGACTTTGGAAGGAGGAGCTTTCATCAACAACAAAACATCCACAATAGATAAAGCGCTACTTTCTCTGCCCTTTGTTCAAATAAGATCTATGAAGTTTGAATCAACCTCTGTCCCATTTTGTGTCTGTATATGTGCTGTTTTAGTTGTTTTGTAGCATTCTCTAGACGGAGGCACCTGCAAGGGAACCACAAAGACATCTATTCCCCCTCTATACTTCCCCACCCACAGATACCTATTAAAACTGTTTCACAAAAATTGTCTGCTCCACATAACAAGTGTTCACTGTTGCTTAGCGATTTAGACTTTTATGTGAAATTATCCCAGAGATACCAACTTTTTTCCTTTTATTTTGCACTCAGTTCATCTATTAAAAATCTGGAATAGCATTGCCTTACTGTTAGCTAATTAGGTTCATGCCTTTGCTTCAGAAACCATTTAACATTCATTTAGTGTCCTCACTGTCCTGGATGCTGAACAGAAAACTAAGTAATCCTATCACTGTCCCAAAGACAAATACTTTAAGAGTGATAGACAAAGATGTTGTATGCATACACTTGCACAGAAGAGCATTATTACTGCATTGTTGTAATATATGCATTGTGTACTGTAGAAGTAATTACAAGTGGAAGTATGCACTTTTTTTTTAAATTTGCAGTGGTCCTATGCCTTAGAGAAACCAAACACCGGCAGCATATTTAATATTGCTTGGTCTACTGATGGCACGCAAATAGCGGGGGCTTGTGGAAATGGACACGTGATTTTTGCTCATGTTGTGGAACAGCGCTGGGTGTGGAAAAACTTTGGAATAACATTAACTAAAAGAAGAACGATGGAGGTATGTGTTGGATGTTTGAAGCTTTGTGAGTGGCTCACAAATGTGGTGAGCACAAAATGTTGGCAGAAAATAACAGGTACTTTTTGAATATCCTTTTTAGTTGTAGATGAACTGAGTGAATGAGTGACATCTGTCTCTATGGCCAGCTAACTATCCCCAGGAGATCTGTTCATCAGACAGCTGAATTGAGCAGCTTTCAGGATGCTCCTTGTGATAATAGCATGTTGACCAATATGTTTATGAACTGAGGTCAATTCTCGCAATCCAATGTGAGCTTGTTGGTGTTAGGAAGGCTACTCTGGAGTAAATTGACTGTGGAGTATACCTCTGGTTACTGCAGTGGCTGGAAATTCAGAATAAAAAAACTCACATTTATGCTAGAAATTATTTTGCAGCTGGCAACAAAGTCACAGCTGCAGAAGCAATAGCATAATAGTCCATGCACAGATAGCCTTGGTTTACTGGCTTTGGAAAAAACCTGTACATGTACACAGCTGTGGTTTACCATTATAGCAGCTGCAGCATTGTTGGTTTGTTTTTTTTTACTATAGTGCAGGTTTTTCTGCTAAGAGCAGGGATAGCGCTAAATGTGTCTGTTTTCTTTGATCACAAAATCAGTACATTAGCCAAGCACTACCCCCCCAACCTAATAGTGCTTTTTGATGAAACTTTGCCCAGAATATTTCAGCCCCAGGTTAAAATAGTTTTCAGCTAGGTAAAACATCTACTATGACTTATTTTTACTACTAGTTGTCCAGCCTAGAGAAACCATAAGCTTTTCATACCTAAAATCTGATTGCTTACAGAATATTTTAAAGAGCCTTTTATTAGACCCAATTAAAGATTTTCAGGCAACTTTCTATTTTATGATTACCTTATTATAAGTGAAGCCTAAAAGAATTGTGAATGTAGGTTCTTTTAAAAACACATGGTCCTAAATTTAAAATGTGAGTCTGAGTATCTGAAAGCAAATGCATTAATTTTTTACCTGCTAAATGTTCTGTCCTCGGTGACCAGACACTGACTCATAACATCCCACCCAGAGGACAGGGAGATAATATACAATTTCTGTTGTTACAAGTTTTCTCAATTACACATTCAGTATTAGCGTTCAGGCCAAGCTTTTCAGCCCTGGGTGCCCAGTGTTAGGCTCCCAAATCTATAATTAGGCACCTAAATATCTTTTGGCCTGAAGTGAAGTTGTCTTTGATGCTGAATATATAATTGGGAAAACTTGCAACAACAGAAATTCTATATTACCCATCTGTCCACTGGGTGGGATGTTATGAGTCAGTGTCTGGGAATATGGAAGACAAATTGGCAGGTAAAAATCATATTTTTGGTATTCATTCCCAGACAGCGAATCGTAATGAATGACTCTGTCTAGTAATCCCTGAAGCTTTAGTTATATTTAGCTTGTACAGCTTCGTGGGAAAGGTATACAAAGGAGTCTTCGCTAGCAGTGTATTCAAATGACTTGCACATAATTTAAATTCTTGTTTTGGGGTTGTCTCAAGAAAAGTTTCCAGCCCAGCTTCTACCATGTTGTTTAGAAATAAGAATAAATGCACAATTAACACATCATTCTCAGTCTTATATAAAAGCTTTAGTTCACTTTTGTTATAAGATTCTGGAAACCAGAGCTGATTAGATCTCCACTGGTCCTGCCCTAGTTTACTGCTTATAAATAGTTAAGTGACATTAATTGTGAATGATCATTGTATTTCCATGTTCAGGATGGGAGGAGCTGTTCCCTTTTAACAACTTTCACTTTCCAAATGTCAACTTTCTGTGAGGCCTTCTCAGATACCAGTATCTAATGATACCAGTATGTAATGAACAAAGCCCTGAACAACTTAGGCACAGGATGCCTTTCTCTTTATGTCCCAAGTCTGTTGCTGCAGTAATCTGGGAAAGCACTATTAGTACTACCCCATGGCCAAGGAAAATGAGTCTTATTTATTAGGAGTCATGTATTCAGTCTTTGACCTCAAAGAAGGCTGCAGCCCTACACTACTGATCTGAATAAAGATACCGGTACATAGGAGCACACTGCATATTGCCAGGTCTCACTCAATACATTAACAATCTTCAGCTCAATAGTTTCTAAATTATGGGCCCTAGATTCTTTAAAATAAATACAAAAATGGGAGTTTTAAAGCTTGAATTTGAGGAATATAAATACTTGAATATTCATTATTCATCTTCATTTCCTGACATTCTGTACTGTCCTTAGAGCTAAGAATAAGGCTACTTCTTTGCTTTTGCTTTCAGAATTATTTAAATTTTATTTAACCATTGGCTTCTGTTCCCACTAGGTTCGTAATGTACTTAATGACGCAGTGGATTTACTGGAATTTCGAGACAGAGTCATTAAAGCCTCTTTGAACTATGGGCATTTAGTAGTTTCAACATCTCTTCAGTGTTACATATTCTCGTAAGCAGCCTGAATTAATGAGACACAGCCATCTGATCAATTAAAAACCTTGAATTTTTCACAGCTACATGATTTGATTTGGGAAGCACCCATTGTTTCATGGAAATCTCCCATAAACCTAAGCTAAATGACATAAACTTCTCATAACTGTGAATGGAATTAGCTATGTTCATTTCCCCATGAGTGGGACCTTCCCAGTGAAGCCACATGTTACTGCTTATTGGCATCCTGTTTCACAGTGCAACTGTGCACTATTTTGGTCTGTAACCTTTTAATCACTACTCATGCTAACTTTCCAAATTACTTTTTAAAGTTTGAAGTCCTCTAACAAAGTTTAGGGGTACAGTTGGAAGTTCTGTTTCAAGGGAATATGGCAAAGCTCTAGTGGGCATTTAGCTGATGTCCATGGACATTCTACTGGTGCATAAAAGCTGTAACTAATGTTTAAAACAAGGCTGGCCCAGCCATGGGGCAAGGTGAGACGACCGCCTTAGGCAGCAGACTCCAATATAGATCTTTTTATCTCCCTTGCTCCTGGTGTAGATCTTCACTCACCCCTCCTGCGAAACCCAGCCAGATGGGCAGGGTATAAATAATAAAATTATTATTAAAATTCTTCTTCTTCTTCTTCCCTGGTGGGGAGGGAGGCTCCATTTCGTGGTTCTCCTCAGTTGCCAAAATGTCTTAGTCTGGCCCTAGTTTAAAATGATATTGGAAAAATATGAAATAGGTTCTTGTTATATAAACGGAATGATAAATACTTATCTGTCCTTTGATTCTTTTGAAATCTTACCACAATGTTTTCAAGCTGATATATCTGTGAAAATCTCACTATATAACTAAAGTATGTACCCTATCTCTTATTTTGTTGTTTCTTAATGTATATTGTCTTGCTCTTTGCTTTAGGACTAAAAACTGGAATACACCATTAATCTTTGACCTTAAAGAAGGAACTGTCAGTTTAATTTTACAGGCAGAGAGGTAACTTGCTGATTGCATGACTTAAAACAATGTTTACTTAAGTAGGGTGAGATAGTGGGATCATATCTGGAAGAAATATATGTGTTGACTTTGATGATTCTGTTTGGGAAGCAGTTTCCCAGCTAGATCTGACTCTTGACCTTGTTTGAATAATCTAGAGCTATATGCTCTGCTTGCCTTGTTATATGCTCATGAATGTGACACTCAGCCATCTTGACTGTGTGAGTAAATCTGTGTACAGTAGTACCTCTGTGTGGTTAAACTTGCTTTGGAATTGATAATAATTTCCCCTCCAAGTAAGTGTTTGTAGGTTTTGAATTTCTATAATTAACCCTTGCCTTTTAAACCAGCTAGCCAAAAAAACTTCACTTTCCAAATAAAGTGTATATATCATTATGCAAATATTACCATGAATGCGTGCCAAGTCATTTCAGTATCAGATTGATGTAATATTAGATGTCCTAAGCAGAGGAGAAATTAGAGAACATTAAAGGAAAGACATTTGATTACAAATGCCTGTTGATATATTATTTGAAAATACTTACTTGAATCAATGCATTTTAAATTATGCAAGAAATAATAATACAGTATATAGACAATTATGTTAACAGTATTGTGTGAAAATAGTTAATCAGTGTTTTCTCCTCTGCTTCTTATATATAGGCATTTTCTTCTTGTAGATGGTGGAGGGCTATATTTATATTCTTATGAAGGACGTTTAATTTCCTCTCCGAAGGTTCCAGGAATGAGAACGGATATACTAAATGTTCAGACCATTTCTTTGAGTAATGATACCCTAGCATTAAGAGATAAATCTGATGAAAAAGGTATGTTGTACAGACATTAAAATTGTTATTTTTGCATAAAACGTTTCTTCTGAGCAAATAGAAGTAAATATGGGGTTGTCAATGTATCACTTATGGGTGCACTTGCACCTACCAAGCCTTTTCTTGATGTCTTCAGCATCCTCTCTCTCCTACTTAAATCAGGCTTCTAATAATCTATTGCAGCCTATAGAAGGTTTCTTTCAAAACTAAATGTGAAATGGAGTGAGGGTTCAATAGGTCACAGCTTAACTCTTCCCTCCCCAACTAATTACTCCACCTCCCAAATGCCCCCCCACCGCAATTAGATTTGAAAGAATTCTTCTGCTGTAGCCAAAATAAGTCATTTTTCAAGTCTAATTTCAATATGGAGTGGCATTTTTTGGTGGGCATATCACAGATGGAACCCTTCTTTCCTTGGTTGCAGTTCAAAATTGTCCTTGCTCCATGTCAATGTCTCCTTTTTGAAAATGATGCTTATTGTTACAATAGTGAGGTCTTCTTGGAAAGCAGTATATAAATTTCTTAGATAAACAAACAAACATGTATTTGAAATTAGAGTAACTTTTCCTCATTTATTCTTAATGAATCAGTGCTGACCCACCCATGAGGAAAGGTGAAGTGACCACCTCAGGCTGCAGGATCCACAGTGGCAGTGGATCCCACTGCTGATCTTTCTTCATGCCTTATTCCTGCTTCCCTCACCCTTTATTCCTTGGTGGGGAGGGGGGTGTTATTTGGGGGTTCGCCTCAGGTGCTAAAATGTCTTTAGCCAGCCCTCCATTGAAGGAAGCATAACTGAAAATCACATGGAGATTTCATCTTCTTCCTTATCCCCCTGTGCAATATCCAAGGCCTTTCTTGAGGATCTCCTGACTTTTAGTAGAGGTTTTTGAGGGGCTAAAGTGGGGATAAGTGGGGGGGGGGGGAGAACCCCACTGTATAAGCAAACTTTTACTAACATAAATTTGGTTATAGCCAATGTATTTCTGTTATGTGTGCAGCCACAGGAGTTTCTTTTTGGGTGCATTTCTTTTTTGCAGGCTTATTGATAGTTCTGGATTTATGCTTATCTTTGGCTTGTTGAGGTTTGTCAAGTAAACAGTCAATAGTTCTCCAGGAGAGATAGCAGGAATAAATGACAACAGAGGGGAAATATGTTTCAGTAACTAGTCAAGAAAATCCCAGAATTGGTGGGAAATAATTTGCTATTTGTTAGCACACATAGATCTAATCAAAGTCCCAGAAGTTATTAAATCATCTCAGTAAAATATGAGGTATACAGTGGTACCTCGGGTTAAGTACTTAATTCGTTCTGGAGATCTGTACTTAACCTGAAACTGTTCTTAACCTGAAGCATCACTTTAGCTAATGGGGCCTCCTGCTGCCGCCGCGCCACCAGAACATAATTTCTGTTCTTATCCTGGAGCAAAGTTCTTAACCTGAAGCACTATTTCTGGGTTAGCAGAGTCTGTAACCTGAAGCGTATGTAACCTGAAGCGTATGTAACCCGAGGTACCACTGAATTCCACTTTCCTTCCAAAACTAAGACATCAGAATACATAATTTCCCTTGCAAGAGGTTGCGTATTTCATTGCTCCTTGTTTTCTAAGGGCCTCTAGTTGCCCACTGATGTTGAAGGGTGAAATACTTTTTCTCTGAACAAGAGGCATTTCCTTGTGCTATATCTAAAGAAGTTTATCCAGGAAAACTGGATGTCTTAGGGCTTGTTTCCATCTGCAACCTCTGTACAAAATAGCCTGTAGTTGATATTCTTCTTCTTTGGTGATCACTTATAGCCGAGTAAGATTGTCTTCCATGAACACGGTCTTAGTGGTGTGTCCATAGGTGACGCTGGAGGCCAATTCTGGATCTACACGTTGTTCCACAGTGGGCACATAGGTTTCCAGGCAGTAGTTGATCATGGTGAGGGTTTGCCAAATGTGCCTACCTCTTAGCTTGTTTATCCCTTTCATCCTGAGTTCGAGTGTCTTCAAAGTCCATGACATCTTTGGTAAAGGCTGTTCTCCAACTGAAGTGCTTGCAGGCCAGTGTTTCCCAATTGCCGGTGACATAGGCAATTTCTAAAACCTAACAGAGGGGTTTAATTTCACTTTTTTAAAAAAGCACTAAACAATATTTATATACTCTGCTGGGAATTGCCTATTGTGAGTGTGACATGGGAGTTGATAGGTCATGTCCTTTGCCTTTTCTTAACTATCCCTTTTCCACCTTTATCCACTTAAGTAATTATTGAATCCAAAAGATGACAATATTTTGTGTTTTCCACCTATTTTCTGGTCTTCCTCTTCCTTTTTTGAGAAATTATGGGGTTTGTAATATATACACTTCATATATAAAAAAGAACATCATGATAGTAAAACTTTTGGTTTTGATAAAAACACAAACAGTGTCTATGACAAGGGAAACCTTACATCAAAAGGAGCACAGCACTGTCTCAAGTCACAAGTTATTTTCCTGTGTTTACACAGCTGGCTCAAACTAGCACTGGATGTAACCCTTCTTTTTCCTTTTCATATGCAACCAACAACATCAGAACAGCACCTGTTCTCATAACATCGTTTTTTCCTGCCAATATAACCAGTGACCGCAAACCAATATCCTGTATCCTTCTAAAAGAAACTCATGACACTATGCTAAAATGCAAATGGAAGAGTCTTTTAAAGTTAAACGTGCATGCCACATGGAATATAGATGACATATTATCAGCTGGATTTGGCATGTGATGTCAATGCTTAAAATCTGTTTGGAATTAATCACTCCCTTCCATGTATTTGCTGAATTATGCAACATTTATTTCAGATTGTACATGTGCTAGTTTTTCTATCCTTCCTGTCTTGAGAACAGTAAACATGGGGTTAATCCTTGTATAAAATGTGACTTTGTATAAAGTAGATTAATATATTAACTCACAAATCTCATGCTTGTCTACTCAGAAGTAAGTGCCACTGAGTTCAATGGGATTTACTCTCCTGTAATGGTGTACATAGGATAAAACTCTGTTTTATGAAGCTAGCTATGTGCACCTACTTAACCTTTTCATCTTTTTTTTTTAACAGTAGCACTATCTTTTTCTTTTGAACAGTAGCACTTTACCATACCAACAGTAAAAAACAAAGTAGATCCTGCATTGTATTGTAAATATCCTTTATTTTTCAATATTTCATCTTATATTCCTGTAAGTCTAATTGAAAGATTTAATCATTTTATGACAAAATGTAGTGAGCAGGGATAAAAATAATCACATTTTATTTTTTCTGTCATGTATCGGTTTTTGTTTACAAAATTTACTATTTTGGCCCAAGGAGTCAGCAGCTTGCAAAAGGACACAACTTGTGGGTGGGGGGCTCTTTGCCCAGTTGTTAAATTTCAGTTATAAGTCTTTCAGGTTTCTAGCACAAATCAAGCTCTCAAGCAAATAACTAACAATAATAACACTTCATAGCATTTCGATGAAAAGTTCCTGGGGTTTTTCCTCCTTACAGTCATATGACAAGAGTGTAAGGTATAATAGTAATCAAGCAGCTATTCTTTGCTTTGTGGTTATATTGTTAAAATGGTCAGAAATCATGAGAACGGGGATTCAGAGTGGCCTTGGCAGTGTGTTACATCTAGACATGTGAAACCCTGGTTCACACACACCCCAGCTCTACCATGAATTTTTTCAGTCTTATGTTATCAAGGTTATGGAAAAGGTAAATCAAGTAAAGGCTGTAAACTATTGTGTACCCTGGAAAACAAAGGACCAGCTAATAGATGCACGGCACAAAATTTGAACTATAGTAAATGAAGAATAAAGTATACCAATGTTCCCATGCCATCCTTCTACCCTTAAGTTACAAAAACACTTAAAAATAAATAGAGTATAACAGTCAAATTATTTATTGATAATCTCTCTCTCTCCCCCCCCCCCTCAAGTTATTTACCTGTTTGAGCCTTTATCTGGAAAGCCCTTAGGAGATGGGAAGCCCCTTACTCATAAGGTAATGTACATAGTATCATTTAATATTTGGGGATAATATCAATAGTCATTATCAGAGCAGACCAACACTGGAAATCATCCTCTGTAATTTAGGTTGGAGAGGCAGGTGTAATGTTGCTGAAAACCTCGGTGAGCTCTGATTGTTGAAAGAGAGGTTGTATGAATAACTTTCTGCTTTGTAGCTTGGCTATGTTCCCAGTTTCGAGTTCCAAGTATCCCAGCATGTTATCAGTTAGAAATCAGCCAGTGTTGATTGAAACTGAGAGAAATCTTAAATCAGTGATCATTGAGATTAATATAGCTGTTTCAGCAGTTAGCTAATGGGAGTTTAGAAGTTACGTACATCTAATTAATGAAATACAGGTTTCAGTTTTAAAAGTCAGAAAAAGTATTTTGCCAGTTTGGCCAGATGTTTGATATATTTGGTTTTTTTTTAAATAACTGTGCTTGGCTTTGTTTTTTAAAGCAATAAGATACAGGTCAGAGTAAGATAATTCATTTGTAGAATTGAATTATAATTGAATGAATTATAAATGAACATTTATTGTTGTTTTGTTGTTTATATACCACCCTGTATCCAATATCTGAGGTTGGTGTACAACATTAAGAACATAATTCACAGAGCATAATAACAAAACATCATACAGAACACAATAATAGACAGCACAATGATAAAATAATTATAATAACATCCCCCTCCACACCTCCGTATTTAATAGGCCATACACATTTTGTTCATAATTTTCTTTATTGGAGAGCTAGAAACTTACTTTTTTAAATAAGTGAAAGCTCAAAGTCTGGGCCTCAGGGGTGCCAGTGAAGGTCTTCATGGGCACTCGGTTCATGGCCCCTGCACTAAATAGCAAATGTCTTTTTCCTACATTTTCTTATTCCCATTCCCACATACTTCTTGACCTGTCTCCTTCAGTTTCTTGCTTCATTCTCTTTCAACCTCTACCTTAGCACTACCCCCAGCTGCTCATTTCTTTCATCCCTACTTCCTGGTTCTTTTACATTCACTTAACTTCTTCTTCCTAGAACAGTTTTCCTCTTGTATTCCCTGTTTCTTTTTGTTGTTGTTCATAATAATAACAACAATAATAATAAATAAATAAATAAATGTCCAGTAGCACCTTAAAAAAGGTAAAGGACCCCTGACAGTTAAGTCCAGTTGCGAACGACTCTGGGGTTGCAGCGCTCATCTCGCTTTACTGGCCGAGGGAGCCGACGTTTGTCTGCAGACAGGTTTTCCGGGTCATGTGGCCAGCATGACTAAGCCGCCTCTGGCGAAATCAGAGCAGTGCACGGAAACGCCATTTACCTTCCCGCTGGAGCAGTACCTATTTATCTACTTGCACTTTGACGTGCTTTTGAACTGCTATGTTGGCAGGAGCTGGGACCGAGCAATGGGAGCTCACCCCGTCACGGGGATTCGAACCGCTGACCTCTTCAGATACCACGAAATGCACACAAAAGCTTATACCAGGAACAAACTTAGTTAGTCTCTAAGGTGCTACTAGACATATTTTTATTTTTTATTTTGACTGTGTCAGACCAACACTGCTACCTACCTGAATCTAACAATAAAAAATACCATACTATTTTTTTATCTCTCAGTCTCCTTCAACACTTCCTTTGGCCCTTTCCCCTTAAATGAGGGAGACTCCCCCCCCCCCACTCTGTCTCCTGGACAATTTTTCTCACAGTTGTTAGTTCTGGGGTTGGTCCAACCAAAATGCTTTGGCTCTAAAGGAAAGGGGTCTGTGACTTAAGATATTAATGTAATGTTGCCCACTTTTAGACTTCACACTATTCTGATTAAAAAATTATTCAACCTATTTATTACAAGAGGATTCAAGACCTGGTATAAGTTATACCTTTGACTTTGCATAGTGTAAGCTTGTGTGGTATAGTAGATAAAAGAGCAGGATCTGAAAGTGGAACACCCAGGTTCCTGTTTTCTTCTTGGACCAACTCACTGTCCTTCAGTGTACAATATCAATGTGCAAAATGTTTATTCCTCTAATTCATTCTTGTTTGTTTTTTAAATAAAGCATTTAATTCCTAACTCCATGAAATATTACTGATTTATAATATAGACAGAAATCATGGAAATTGCCTTAGACCAAAAAGGACATACAAATGAAAGGAAGATTGCTTTTATTGACAAAAATAGAGACCTTTATATAACATCAGTGAAGAGATTTGGTAAAGAACAGAAGGTTATCAAAATAGGTAAGAATTAACTTTATGCACCAGATTTTTATCCCCTTCTTTCTAGCCCATCACTACTGACAAAATAAAAATTATTATCTTTTTTCTTGAAAGCCCTCCATTTTCCTGAAGCCCTCCACCCCACCCCACCCAAATGGTTCTTTCCCATGGAATCAAAATTTCTGGAAATTATATTTCTAAATAGAAGCATCCCTTAGGGGTGGGTGGACAATATTCCAGGAGTTAATTCCCATAATTGGCTTGCAACCGTGGATTAAGTCATGCCAATGGTATTTTCAGTTTCTAATATCTGCACATAATTTTACGGTGTCCAGTAAGTAAGCTAAAATACTGTACATGAAGCAATCAACAGTAATTTGTGATATTAAAAATTATATGCTCAGTACTTCTTTGTGTTCTCGGTGCAGTCATACATACAGGTTCTGCACCTAAGTAGACCAACACATTCTCACTTCCTTTTTGAGGGGTGGGGGGAGCCTAGCTATTGTTGGAGAGGGCATACTGCAGACACTGAGGCATAAAACTCCAGTAGGAGGACTGAGCCATAACCCTGTGTGCTGCAAGGGGAAAAACAAGACACTCATGCCTGCTATTCTACAGTGAGAGGAAGTTTCAGAGCACACACAAGGAACACCAAGAAAAGGGGTTTAAAAAACTACCCATGAATTCTCGCAGACTTGGGCTTGTTTGTTCTGCTTTAATCTTTCAGGGTACAAATTCTAATTTATGGGAAGTAAAACATAAACATTATTTTACACAGAAGACAAAACTGTTACTTAGAGTCATATTTACTGGCAGAGAAGAGTTGAAGATACTGATGTTTATACTGTAGTGTCATGTGCTTGAGCAGATACTTGATTCTGCTTACTTTCTATTAAGGAACAATGGTGCATACTTTGGCGTGGAATGACACATGCAACATACTCTGTGGACTTCAAGATACACGTTTCACAGTCTGGTACTATCCCAATGTGGTATATGTAGACAAAGATCTCTTACCAAAAACCCTTTATGAAAGGGATGCAAGGTATTATATACTTTTATGTCTAGTGTTTAATTAATAGTACCCCCATCAATGAAATACTTTCCATTAGAACCATTGGGAGTAAGATTCCACAGTGTGAAAAACATGGGTGCAATTACAGGCGAAAACAAGTGTGAGTTGCCATTGTTTAATTTGGATCAGGGGCTAAATTCGAGCTACTAAGTTTGCAGTTTCAAATTATCAGTTTCCATCTCTCCACCTGAAGCATCTATCTGTTCTGGTTATTTACTTTCATTTTTAGGGCGGTAAATAGACCTAGCTGCTATGTGCTAATCTATAAGCTCCCCTGTATAGTTAATGGTGGCACACTGCCATTGATTGTGGGCCCCCAGCTATTGAGCACTCTCCCTAGAGAGGCTCATCTGGCACTGACATTAATGTACTGTTTATTTGCTCGTGCTTTTTAAACATCATTTTGTATTTATTTAACCGTAGTTATTGCCACTTGATGATTGATTTTTAGCTCCTATGAGGTGTGTTTACCTCTTTGGCTGAGTTAAATCTCTTGTTTTCTATGGTTGACATTTTGCTTTTAATGTGTTTTTCTTTTAACTTGTTTTTTTACTCTGTTTTCTGTATATC
Organism: Podarcis melisellensis; assembly: GCF_964234715.1. Classification (NCBI taxonomy): domain Eukaryota; kingdom Metazoa; phylum Chordata; class Lepidosauria; order Squamata; family Lacertidae; genus Podarcis; species Podarcis melisellensis. The sequence goes on from NC_138537.1 coordinate 19,935,379, forward strand.
GCCTAGATAAATTATTTTATGAGGTGTCACTGATACAAAAAATAAAAATAATGTGATGTCACAATGCCCAGAAGAGAAATTGGGGTATATAGACGTGAAGAATATTGCCATATTTCTATTGATAGGCAATGAATACTAAGAGGATACTATTATGAGTGCTTCCTCAGTCTCTCCTACACTGAGCACAGACCCTTAAACATGCCCGCATTTAATTGGATGGCAGGATTGCACACCCATAGACCTTTTCATTATGGAGAGGTGCAAAGAGCTTCTCTCTAAGTGGTTGATGTAAGTGCCTTTCCACCACTGATGGGAGCAATTGATGCTGGAGGCTTGCTTACACTACCTTGTAGTCTTGTCTCTTTTCTTGGTTTTTTTAGATGTGGCAGCCATTTTGTGTTATTCCACACCTTCGTGTCAGCCATTTTGTGAGTGGCACCCACATCAGCTTCTCAAAATTTCAGATGTGCCCACTAGCCCAGAAACTTTGAAATCCCTGCTTTAGACAAAACTATTTAACATTCAAATAATTTTATTATATTTTTCATCTCAACAGCGAATTTAGTAAAAATCCCCAGATTGTGAGTTTTGCTGGAAGTCAAGTAACGGTCAGGAGAGCCGATGGCTCACTTATTCACATCAGTATTTCACCTTATCCAGCCATACTCCATGAATATGTCAACAATTCAAAATGGGAAGATGCTGTCAGATTATGTCGCTTTGTTAAGGTAAATATAAAATTCTGCAGCAGAGTATTTTGTAGTTTTTTATACCCATTACTACTTCAACTTTTGAAAAATGGACTTTGAAATATGAACTTTGTCAGGTTTTGGGGTCTGCCCTCAGCCATGCAAAGAGTTCTCTCTATGTCCCATCATAAAGTGTTTTTGAAACTCCCCTAGTTTTTAAAAACTAGCTTATGATGCACTAAATAGTTCCACACCGCTCTGCTTCAGAGCCAGTGAGAATTCTAAAATTATTTACATTCTGGTAAAGCCATATTTCTTTTCTTTATTATGAAGTTGCAGACATGTTCTTACCTCTCTTTTTAATTCAAATTATCATAAATTATAACTGTGGCATTTTATCTGCCAAAAAAAGTTGAAATAGAGCATGCAGGTTTGTAGGATTGAATTCCCCCCAAAATTCTTAAAATGCTTTTTAAAATGCAGTTGATTCTTATTGATGCAGCTGGTCATTTGCCTGAGCTGAGTAGCAAACTGCTCATCCTTCTGACTGGCTGCCTTTTGGCTCACACCTGCTTCCAGAGTGCTGTCATATGTGCCTGTCCAGGCTGTTTAAATGTAGGCATTGGCAGCCACCATTACAGTGTTTACATTCTATGTTTTTTGCACATAAGGGTTTTCTACGCCTAAGGGTTAGTAGCCTTTTAAGGGCAGAAGAGAAAAGGGAACATGCAACACTGTGTTCTGACTCTTTTCTGTCTTCTGAAACAAGAACAGGCTCGTTAGTATAGTTCACTGCTATGGTGGCTGTCTCTCCTGGCAACAGATACCCTTGCCGCAGGTGGGGATGGGAGCAAAGGGCAGCAAGGCAAGCAGATACATAAGTTGCTAACTCACTTCTATTTGTTTACATGGCAGGGTTATGCAGTCGTTTACAAAAACCCTAGCCCCATTTACCTGGGGAAATGCCTCATTGAATCCGGTAGTAGTTGCTTCTGAGTAGACTTGGTTAGGATTGCACTATCAGATAGCTTTGGTTTCTACACTAATTTTTGTATAATGCATTTGCCCCTCTTGTATGCAAATAGAAATACAGTGGTACCTCGGGTTAAGAACTTAATTCATTCCAGAGGTCCGTTCTTAACCTGAAACTGTTCTTAACCTGAAGCACCACTTTAGCTAATGGGGCCTCCCACTGCTGCCACTGCGCCGCTGCTGCACGATTTCTGTTCTCATCCTGAAGCAAAGTTCTTAACCCGAGGTAATATTCCTGGGTTAGCGGAGTCTGTAACCTGAAGCGTCTGTAACCCGAGGTACCACTGTATCATTCATATCTGGTAGCTTTAACAATATGGTTACAAACAGTTATACCTAGAATGGAATATATTTACTATAATTAACAATAAAGTTTCATCAAGTAATTTTGCTATAATATGTATGGAATTTGTAACTTTCTGATTTATTCGCATGCACTTGAAATTATCATGATAAAATAAATATATCAGTTGTCTCTTATAGCATAGTTTAAAAGCAGAATCTGACATACTTTTTTATTGTCCATCATTTTGGTTCTTTTCTGTTATGTCTGGCTTCTGCTTACATTTCAGTGTCAGTAGTGAACAAAGGTTCTTCTTCAAATACAAAATTTAATTGTAGAGTACCCCCTCTTCGTGGAGAAATAATATCTATTGGCAAATCTGTTTGCAGCCCATATTTAATACTACTACTAATAATAAATTTTATTATTTGTACCCTGCCTATCTGGCTGGGTTTCCCCAGCCACTCTGGACGGCTTCCAACAGAACACTAAAAACAGAATAACACTTCAAACATTAAAAACTTCCCTAAAACAGGGCTGCCTTCAGATGTCTTCTGAAAATTAGATACTTGTTTATTTCATTGACATCTAATAGTAGAAATGAATAAATATGGGGTAGGGTGATGGGAGACCACAGTGTCACTTTAACAGCTTGATATAGACTTTAACTTCTGCTCATTTTTCTTTGGCTGAAAACAAATGATTGTCTTAAACTTCTTCTCTTTCACCTTAAGGATCAAACATTGTGGGCATGTTTAGCTGCTATGGCAGTAGCCAGTAAAGATATGAATACAGCAGAAGTAGCCTATGCATCAATAGGTGAAGTAAGTAGATTCGCCTTAATAATTTGGCTTCTTAGTTTTTTGCAACGTAACTTTAAATGTGCTAATTTTATTATAACTGTTGCATTTTTTAAAATAAAAAAACAGATCGACAAAGTGCAGTATATCAGTTCTATTAAAGATCTTCCATCAAAGGAATCAAGATTGGCTCATATCCTGCTTTTCAGTGGAAATGTACAGGATGCTGAAACACTACTTCTTCAAGCTGGCCTTATTTATCAAGCTATTCAAGTCAACATTAACCTTTACAACTGGGAAAGGTAATATGTTTCTTATGGATGTAGCATGTGCCTTACAGATTCAACTAATGCTATTGTGAGACACTTGTAAGTCAATTCCATTATTTTATTAGTCATTGTTCCCTGACATTTATCTAAAATTGTTTTGAACACTAAATATTTGGGAGAAAAAATAATATTTAATCCCATTATTCTGCCCTGAAGGCAATACATTTTCTTATGAATGTAAAAGCAGGACCGGATTCAGCTAACAGGTCCCACTAGCTGAAGCCTGCATGAATATGTGTACTAGCACAATGGGGCTTTCTTCCTCCCCTCACCCTATTTGCCCCCAAATTGGTTGGGGGGCAGGAGACCCCCCCAAATCATCATGTGTGGGAAGATTGTTCCATCAGGCAAGCACTGATAGAGCAATCTCCCATAATATTTAAGAGAACCTGTTTTTGCTGGTGGTGGTTCTTTTTAACTGTAGAATTGAGTCACCAATATAGAACTTGTGTTCTTGCTCTTCCATTCTACTTTAAACATGCTTTAGTTGAGATATTTCTAGTCATGGATTGTTTAGGTGAGATTCCAGCATCGCAGGGGTTGGACTAGATGACCCTCGGGGTCCCTTCCAAATCTAAAGTTCTATGATTCTATGAAAGACCAAACTGAATCTCTTTGCTCCTTACTTGCATATAATATTTATGATTTTCCTTAAGTATAGTAGCTGGGATCCCTGAAGCCTATTTTAGGTGAGCCAGGGGCTTTTCCTGTTGATAAACCCCAAAAGTCTCTTGTGGAAATCCCTGGAGTCACAGATTTTTAACTCCAGCAATACAGGGACCACAGAGTGGCATTATTTGTGTTTAGAGTCTCTCCAATAGTTATATGAATCATTGTTTACTCTTGAAAGCAGCAATGTTGCTTTAAATACATTATAAACTTTTTGAGCAAAGTATATTATATGGGGAAGGTACGTTTCAGTTTCTTAATAGCACTGTAAGGACAATAGAAATATGACTGCTTCTCATAACATACTTCATAAAATTCGTCTAGTGCCTAGACATCATTGCCAGCACTAATGCTAGGTTTCTTCTTGCTTTATGTCAAGAAAACTTTCCACCAGTGTAGTCACTGTACAGCATGTATTTTTTATAAAAACCAAAGCATTTGTAATTAGGCCAGTTTCTGAGTTCAGCCTGATGAGCTCATTATTGTTTTCTTCTAGGGCACTAGAACTTGCAGTGAAACACAAGACACACGTTGACACGGTTCTGGCTTACCGACAAAAGTTCTTGGATGACTTTGGTAAAAAAGAAACAAATCAGAGGTTTTTGCAGTATGCAGAAGGGGCAAGTATTTGTGGAAGCTGTGCTATACATTGTCAGAAAGTCAGCATTATAGCTGTGAAACAATTTGAAACTATAGTCTAATATGAGATTAGTAATACTTTGTGCTTGTGCTTTTACAGTAGCCGATAAAACTAACTGTTTATTATCATTAGATTTCAGGGTCTGCATTTTGTGGCTTAATTTTTAATGTATACAGAGCTGGGCTCAAAGTATGTCAGGGGGTGTCCCATGACAATTTTGACAGTCACGCTGTGTAAATATTACGCTGCTGAGCAATATAGGTGGAACTTAGTCCTGCTGACCACATGACCCGGAAGCTTTACGCTGGCTCCCTCAGCCAATAAAGCGAGATGAGCACCACAACCCCAGAGTCGTCCAAGACTGGACCTAATGGTCAGGAGTCCCTTTACCTTTCCCTTAGAAACATTAAGGTTGGGGGGGCGGTTTCTGTTTCTGAAGCTTTCAATTTTGAGGTTTCACCAGTGCAAGCTGGTTCAGTAACAGATGCGGTCATAGCCTATTCTTGGGTTGACATCCTGTGGGGCTACTACAGCAAAAGGCCCAGTGCTGTTTTGCTTAGCATAGCTTTTAGTAAGGTATAATAAATATTATCTGAAAATCATATGCAGCTTTTGGCAATCTGCATCATAGCCTTCACGCTCCTCCTGTGTAAGAGAGGGATAGAGATTTAGCAAAGCAGCATGTGGGACTTAACTTGGCCAGCAATATTTGGCAAGTTTTGATTGTACTATAACAGATCTCAGTAGCAGCCTTCTGAAACAACATAAAATAGTTGTGGTAAAGGGAGGCCTCATTTGGCTCTTAAGTCACCACTGTTATTTGTGCCATCTTTGATGGAAGTGGAGACATAATATACAATAAGGGGGAATACAGGCTGAAATCCAAACAGCTAATGCAAGGGGCTTCTGCAAGGGGCCAGTTGCCTTTTTAATTTTAACAGCTGAGTTCTTTAACAGATCACAAGCTGCTTTTGAAACTCCCATCAATTTCAAAATCTGTTTCTATGTGACATGGGGTCATGTTTGATAAAAACAAGCATAACTCTTTGGGTCTAGACAACATATTTCTTACTTCTTTAGATCCTAGACATTTATTAATTCTAATAAAATTAACAGGTTTTTTTGGGTTTTTTTTGTATTTGCTGTGAAGCTGTGGTACAAACTGCAGTGAGTATGGCAAAAGATGGCTATCATTCTCTTGCACACACACACACACACACACACACACTCACACACTTTCCTTGAAAATATTTAGGAGTCATTGTTTTCTAAAGGTTTTAAAATATGCACAAATTCCATTTCTTAAATGTAGGATTACAGTACACATACATGTTCATTTCGCAGCTGCAACATTAAGTGTTGATTTGCCTTTATGAATGTGCCATTACAGATACAAAACCTTAGCTAGGGCTTTTATATATACCCACATCACCTCAAACAGTACTTTAAGTGGTCAGGACACACATTCAGCAGCCAGTCAACAGGTTTAGAGAAAACAATCAATGCCAGATCCATCAGACCCCACTTTATGCATATCCTAGAGCCATTAAAAGAGATATCAAAATCAGTGAAAAGGTTAAAGTCATAACTGAGATGCACAATGCCTCTAGATGATGTATTTTAATATTTTGGGTGAGGATCTGAAGTACAGCTTTTGCACATACAAGGGCCTTTTCAGTTCCCCTCCAGCAGCAGCAAACCCCACCCTGCAATCAAGTTTGCCTCTAAAGTCAGAGGACTTTCCAGTGTGACAACCCATGAGCTGCAAGGGGCTGCCAACAGAAGGAAAAATTGGCAATCCATTTGCATGCAGAAGCATTTGCTGCACCCACATGGGCTTGTCTGGATCGCTGCCATAGGACCAAGATTTAGTTTCTTAATCTTGCTAACACATTGCAGAAAGCTGCCCAGCCACAAAAGGCCAACAAGCAGAAAGTTATGAAGAAATCTGTAGCAGATGTAACATATAAAGTAAAGACTTGTCAGGTTAATTTATATGCATCTACTATAATTATGATTAATGGATACTTTCTCTCCCCCTCGCCCCCTGGCTTCTGCAGCTTGAAGTCAACTGGGATAAAATCAAAGCCAAAATAGAATTGGAAATTGCTAAAGAGAGAGAACGAGCTGCAGCTACACCAGCAGTCAGAGCAAGCGTAACCATACAGCGCTAAGTGGCATGCTGATTATATTAAGTAGTGGTTTTATCACTCTGCTACTTCAGCATACTGGTAAGCCTTGGTATTTTGGGATGGACAGTAGAGCCTGACTCCCATATCCTGGACTTTCTATAGCTATTGCTTTATTGTTAATGCAAATGAATTTGTATGTATGTCATCTTATGCTACGAACGACAATCCTATTCTGGTTATGGTAATATGAAAAGTTTGGAGTGAGCATGGCATATGTTACCAGAATCAGGTTCTCTGACTTGGTTTCTCAAAAGAAAATTGTTGGTCTTGGTAGCAGAGCTGAGGCAGTGGAAACTATCACATAAATAAATGGTCAACTATTAAGATTAGAATAGACAAGCATGGAATTTATTTTCAAAGCAGACCGCTTACCTAAACATATTTATGCCTAAGGAAGCTCTTTTTGTATACAAGTTTATGGGTCAGAAGTATAATCTGCCTGAAAACTGAGGAAGCATTATACCATGAGCACAGACTGAAGTCCTGAAACTGCTGGATAATGAATATTTCTAAGGAATTTAATAAAGTTCCTGATTTGTTTTTCTTTTGTAAATGATTTTGAGATTGCCATGTTAACTTTAGCAGAAGCAGCATAATGAACCCTGCTAGCATGAAACAAATGTTGTTGATATAGACAGTGGCATACAAGATGGTTGATGTAATGGGTAGTCCTTAATTGAACTAACTTCTGTTGACACTGAAGTATACAAAACATAAACTCTGTACAATGAATACCAGCATATACAAACACCAAACTGGAGATACTTTTTAAAAACTAATTTTCTCCCAAGTTCAACATAGCAAGTAATCCATCTAACACTGTGCATATGTTGTAAAACGTATTGGTTTAAAATGACACTTATTTTTTCTAGAAATAGTTAATGCTAGGTGATAAGGCCTTTCTATTTTGAAAAGGTTCAGATATCCCCATCCTTTAAAAGCATTTTGTGATGGTAAGCTGTCTCATGTCCCTTATTTATATATGGTATTTCACCAGTGCACTGGGGATTTAGAAAAACCTCAAGCCACTTTATTGGTGTAGCCTCATTACTTGTCCAAAGTATCCCCATTGCCAATGATTTCAAGAATACAGCACTAATGTCCTGATTGTGTAATAGGCAAAACACAATATTTTATGGTGATATCAGTAGTATTGCATAAATATTTTTGTACAGTAAATCATTACTTGGAATCCTTTTGTAACTGGTGTTAATGGAAATGCTGTGCCTTTCATAATAAATGCATAAATTATTACGTGTTTCGGTTTGTTAATGAACTTGCTAAATGAAACCATTCTCTCCTTAAGCATTTGCATTACTTTGAAATATTACAAATCTACCACAGGCTTTGTTCCTGTTAGCCAGGAAAGCAGCCTTACATATCACTTTGTGCCGTGTCAAACGTACATAAGAAGCATGGACAGCCAAATGGCAAGGGACTCACATTTTTACCATAATGTCCAAAGTTGGATCATGGAGCCCTTCAATGAAATGTGAGAGTTTTACCTTGAATCTCAGAGCAGAAGTGAGGATTTTTGAAGCACAAGTCTTTGTCTTGTTTGTCATTATGGCTTAATTGGACTCAATTGAGCTCTAATAAATTATATTACGTAGAAGCCATTATCATCCATTGTAAACAATATTATCCATAACAACTATATAAACATAATACGAATATGAAGCTGAAGAGAGAGAAAATGTAGATTTCACATTCATTTATAAAACTTTAAAATTCATTTAAAACATATTAACAAGAAAGCCCTCTTCAGGCCAGGGTTTCTGTTGCTGAGGAGGGAGCTATACACATATGATTCCCAGAGGGCTATGGGGTTTTAAGGTGACTGTTCAGACAAATGAACCCTAATCTTGAAGCATTGTCAGAATGAAGGGTGTTTATGCAATACAATGCCTTTTGGTCTGGAACATGTGTCATTTCTGAACATTATTCCAAATTGATCAAGGAAGTTGCTGTATTTATTCACTGAGCAACAATATCTACCCCTCTTAATTGCAGAGAAGTCACCTTTACATGGTCAGGTCAATGAAACAATGAAAATAAATCTAATGTTTTTGCCAGGATAGATGGCAATAATCAGAAATGATGTCATTTGCATCATCTATTGAAAATGTTTTATGGGTTTCTTTGAAACAGGGAGCTCTAGCAATGTGGAAAAAAGTACTAGGATGCTTTTTGGGGCTTTTTTTTGCATTCCTGGCAACCTTAGCTTAACTGGTTTATCTTCCCAACGACTTTCAGGAAAATCTGTCTTTGTCAATGATGAAAGAGCAACCTATAGTGAAAGAGGTTACTGAAAATATTGATTTATTATGGATCAGGCAGTTATAATGGTTTATTAGACTTACAATTTATTACAGTCCATCATTTTCTAAGCTGTAGACTTTAATATACAGTAAGTGGGCGGGGGGAGAGCAAAATTAATCCCTGGCATTTTCTTAGACATTTGTATATCTTTACTTAAAATTCACAGAAGCTTGATATCTGTCCACATAGTATGTTAGTAATTGAAATACAGAATCATTTAGATTGGAAACTGCAGGTTTGAAAATAGTGGGGAACATTTTCTGCCAGATCTTGAGGTCCCCCACCCCCAATGGGCCATTTTACCAGATGGCTAGGCCCACCTAGTGGGTATGATTTCAGGTGACCAATTTTTCCTTTGCAGTGTGGCCTGAGCTCCAGCTCTGCGTCCGACCCCCTCCCTGCAGAAAAGGGTGCCTCGCTGGCTGCGGAAAGGAAGAGAAGAGGAGCCGCCACCACTGGCCACCACAACAGGCCTCTGTGTGTGTGTGTGTGATGTCACACATCCACATTGCAGCGGCGGTCTCTCACAATTTTGGGAGGGAGACGGCAACCCTGTTTTGGAGTGCAAATCCATTGAGCAGGCCCTAACCATGTCAGCACTGATGTTAACTACAGTTAGGGGTATTAACAGTTCCTGCTTCCAGCATCAGCAGCCTGCTTTAAACCGTTGTTTCAGATACTGAATCAAACAGGAACCCTGACAACCTCCAACGATGGTTAACATAAATGCCAATATAAAAATTGTCTGTGATTAATCTCAGCAAGAGACATCTGCACTCCAAAAAAGAAGTGGCACAATTTGAGCAAACCAGTTGATGGCCATGTCTAATCATTCAGTAGTGTTATATCTGCACTGGCATCATGAGAATTCTCACTGTAGCTGTGCTAGCAAATGATGTGAGCAAGAGTGAATTTCTCAAAACAGACCCTCTCAAATGCTGTTTTAACTTCATATTTTATTTTATCCAATTAGTTATTATAGAGCTCAAGTTCGGTATGTTGAGTTGATGACAGAACCCCTAGTTAACATTCCAGCACATTTAAGAAACATTCAACGAGGGAATGAACGTCTCCCAATGGACAAGCGTCCCCAGGTTTTGGACACACAGGGCTTGTACTTGTGCACTTAATACATTTATAAATGCTCTGGTTGCACTAGGTAGTAGTTGCTGCTATGGCATACTTTTTAGCCACAGCGGAAATGCATAATTTTGCAATACAACTTTTCTTTAATTTCTTCTGTTATTTTTATTCTGTGATACTCCTGGAAAAAAGTAACTGTAGCATGCTCGTAACTGATATAGAGAAGCAATTCTGTGATAAGCAATAAAAATTGCACTGCTTGCATTTTTTTAATAAATCCAGAAGAAGCAAAATCTGAACCAAAAATGTACGTCCCACTGACAAGAGCCTCAAGGATATGCCAAGCTATTACACACCCCAGTAAGGTTTTTAAAGTACTAAAACACTCCAGGCCCGGTTTCAAATGGGCCTCATGCCAAGTTAAAATGCTTTTTCAAAGCATAAGACAAATCTGAAAAGTAATAGGATCCTGGCATATTTGCTTTGGCTTCCCTCACAGAAATGTTAAATGATTCCCATAATATAATTTGCAGTACTGGAGTAATTTGGGCTTGTATTAAATATAAATGAGAAATGTACCATTTTTATCAAAATTTGAGATAAGCTGGAACAATGCACCTCCCTTTCTCTCCTGTGAGGATTTTGTGGGCAAATAAAAAGCACTTGGATCTTCATCTTCAAATGCTCCAAGGGGAAGAACACAAGGAGTGCCCTGCTGGGTCACACCAAAGGCACATCCAGTCCTGCACTCCAAGAGTAACCAGCCACATGCTCCCGAGAAGCTCCTAAGTAGGGCATGAAGCTGAAAATCATTCCCTGTTGTTCATTCACTGCACCTGGTTGCCAAATAATAATAATCATAATCATAATCATAATATTTTATTATTTATACCCTGCCCATCTGGCTGGGCTTCCCCAGCCACTCTATATATAATGCTTCTGGATATACAGGCTCCCCTTTTAGCTACCATGGCTCAAGCCACTGGTGGATAGATGGATAAATTTGTCTTGATACATTTAAAGCCCCCCTCCGATGGCAGTGGGCATCACACCATGTGGTACCAGTGATTAGGGCGGTAGTCCTATGTACACTAAGTATTTAAACCCTGTGAAACTTCTGAGTAAACATGCATAGGATTGGGCTGTAAATTTATTATGTGCTGTGTAAGAACACCACAGGGTAAGATCCAACTAGGCTATACTCGGAGTAGACCCAGTGAACATAGCATATGAATGTAGCAAGCTGCCTTGAACTGAATCAGATCACTGGTCTTTCTAGCTCAGTGCCGTCTACAATAACTGGCAGAAGCTCTCCATGGTTTCAGACAAGGAGTATCTCACACTCTGACATACACTTGCCTGTGATTAAAGTTCTGCATGGATAGCAAAGTTAGCCATGTCTCTTAATTTCAGAGTATATCCTCCGAGTATGACTTAGTTGGATCATACCCTGTTGGCACAGTGGCTCTATCCAGATGTTTAATTAAAAGCATAGTTACATCTGTATCCTGATTTGCCCAAACTCCATTTAACTGGTTAGACAACAACAACCTGATGGTTTGGTGGTCCTATTTCCCCTGCATAACTGAAAAATTGAGAAGCTGAAGACCTATTAATGTGCATTTGTAGCTCTGAATGGCTAACATAGCGCATGGCAGAGGTGGAGAACCTATGGATGGACTATTGGAAGTTGAAGCCTAACAACATCTGGAGGACCACAGAAACTTGAAAAGGGTTGGAAGTCCCACACATTCAGTTCCTACCATTAAATGTAAACCCTCTCTACAAATCAGAGAGAAGAAAGTGAAAAGGGTGGTGGGTTTTTCTTAAGAGTGTGTGCCACAAGATGAAGCAGAAGACAGGTTGATTTGGAAGGGACTGCAGTTTTCCCGGGACTTGCGGTTCATTTTTAAGCCCCACCTCCATCTGCAAAAGAGGCTACAAATGTGCATGTGTATATGCAAATTTGTCATCTTTGGAAAATGCAGCAGAGGCTCAATCTACATTCAGTATACTGGGCCCCTTAAAACCTCGCTGGTACCCCCAGCCTTTGTCCATGTTTGTATTTTGAACCATGTATGAAGATTTCCCAATTATTTCGGCTTATTATGAGATGTGAAAATAACTGCAACAAAGACTCATAAAAGGCATTCATTTTTTATTTTTGCAGTTTAATTCTGAATACAGTATAGTGGAAAAGGAAGCTTTCATATTGTGCCGCGTGAATTTTACCCATCCCTCACAAAACCTGATTTGCTTCTCAGCGAAACCTGCAATCCACCCACTCTCCAGCTTCTTTTTAGTCCATATTCAGTTCCCCCTGCACTCATAAGCTAAACACATCAATATGGAGCATTCTGTAGAAGCAATCAAATTCCCTACTAAAAACAAAATCCCATAATTTGAAAAATGATCTCAGCCACAACTTGGTTCAGCCATATTTTCATCTTAAGGGCTGGGACCTTTTGGTCAGAAACTTTTAGATCAGCTTCCCCAGATTGTTTCCAATTTGTTTTGGGGGAGGGGCAATGCTGACGCATTCTCATTATCATCATTATTGTCACATCTTTCCTGATTGTTCCCAAGGGTTTTGTTTTGGAGAGGGGCATTTCAGAGGCATCATTATCATCACCTTTTCCTCCTGCCTGATCCACAGCAGTGATTCTTCCCAAGTTGTGTTGAGAAAGATGAGCACAGTGCAAAGGAAGAAACATTATTATCTCCTCATACACTCCTAATTTTGACATAGTCACATTAGAAGAGAAGAGAAGTTTGGATTTGATATCCTGCTTTATCACTACCCTAAGGAGTCTCAAAGCGGCTAACATTCTCCTTTCCCTTCCTCCCCCACAACAAACACTGTGTGAGGTGAGTGGGGCTGAGAGACTTCAGAGAAGTGTGACTAGCCCAAGGTCACCCAGCAGCTGCATGTGGAGGAGCAGGGAATCAAACCTGGTTCACCAGATTACGAGTCCACTGCTCTTAACCACTACACCACACTGGCTCTAGGTGAACAAATGCTGCCCCCTGCTTCCCCAAAAGGCTGCACACAGGGCCTCACAGACCATAAATCTACACTGCCTGGAGGGCCACATTTTGTCCCCCATCCCTGCCTTAATGTAGTTTTCATGTGCATGCAGCATACCAATGGCAAAATAAATATCAGTTCAAGCCTCAAAACCAAAACAGCTTTTGAAATATTGGCAGAAACTCAGATGGAGCCATTGTGCTGCAGGCACTCAAGTTAATTACACAATGTGCTCCGTTTTAGGTTGTCAAACAGTGTTTAGCATTACAGCCAATGCTGTAGGAGGGAGACCAAAGAAAAATGCCAAGGATGCAGATGCAGAATGAAAGGAGGCATCCACAGGAGGAACTGTTGTACTGATGCAAGACTTCAGGTGGCCTCACATAGACTTGAATACATTTGTGTTCCAGTCAAACAAAGCGGCACAGTCTCTAAATACCCTCAGTGATGGTGATCTAAATAAGTTGGCCACAGCACCAACCACAAAGCATGATTTTAACTTTGTTAAACCAGCTGGTAACGGGGACCATAGTACTATCAAATTGAGTGTGTATGTAAGTTGAGAATTGCCAAGCCCAACAATCACATGTGGCTTCAAAAGAAGAAACTTATCAAAAAGGAGGAGAATGATAAAAAGTTTAAAGGTAAAGTGAAGGTGGTTATATCTCTCCAGAATGCTTGGTGGTTGTGCAAAACTGCTATAATTGAAGCTCACCTGCAATGTATACTATCAATCACAAAAGGTACCAACAGAAAATACCAGCATGCTTAACAGAGTGAAGGCAGCTGTTAGACACAAGGAGCCTTCTTTTGGAAAATGAAAGTCTTGTCTAAATGAGAACATAAAAGAACACAAACTTTTGGGGGAAAGAAATGCAAGGAATGCAGAAAAAGATCTAAAGCAGCACATTGCTAAAAGCAAAGACTACAATCACCAGAGAAATAGATTGGTACCTCTGGTTATGAACTTAATTTGTTCCAGAGGTCCGTTCTTAACCTGAAACCGTTCTTAACCTGAGGTACCACTTAAGCCAATGGGGCCTCCCGCTGTCGCTGTGCCACCAGCACACAATTTTTGTTCTCATCCTGAGGTAAAGTTCTTAACCTGAGGTACTACTTCAGGGTTAGCAGGGTCTGTAACCTGAAGTGTTTGTAACCTGAGGTGTTTGTAACCCGAGGTACCATTGTAATTAGAAGCAGGAAACTAGTTAGGGAGAGAGTTTGACTTCTGGATGACAAGGATGTCAAAGATGTGCTAAAGGAGAAAAAGGTGATTACAGAATAGCTGTATGATTTTTGTGCATCAGCCTCCACAGTAGAAGTGCAGGGAGACTGCTGTTGCACTCAGATCCTTATTTTTTTTGCTTTCCGTAGGCATCTGGTTGGACTACTAGATGAACCGTTGGCCTGATCCAGCAGGGCTCTTATGTTATTGCAGTGGCTCTGCTCCTAACTTGCAGGGTTGCTGCCAAAAAGTAGAACTAGGAGACTGTTGCTCAGCTTCATGGCTTTGGGGCTGTGTGGGATCCCACAAGCATCTGTCCTATCACCTATATGCTATATGAAACCTGTTAATATAATAATAATAATAATAATAATAATAATAATAATAATAATAATAATAATAATAATAATACTGTAATAATAATAATATCTTTATTGTCATTGCCCCCTCTCAGGGACAACGAAATTACTTGGATGCTCCATCCACCCAGATAGGGCACTCCACTCAAAATCAGAACAACTATAAAAACACTAATTAAAACAATATAATATAATACAGCAAGGAAGATTAGATGACTTTCAAAGTCCAGGTTTCCCATTCAGGGCCGAGATCGCTCTGGAGAAGAAGCTGTTCTTGAGACGGCTCGTTCTTGTCATCATCGTCCTGCATCTCCGTCCCGATGGCAGGAGCTCAAAGAGACAGTGACCAGGATGCGATGGATCTTTTACTATGTCCAGTGCCTTCCTATGGCACCTTGTGGCATAAATCTGCTCTAAGGTGGAGAGTGGGCAGCCAACAATGCTCTCTGCTGCCTTAACAACTCTGCACAACGCCATCCTGTCCTGGGTAGTACAGCTTCCGTACCACACACATAAGCCATAAGTGAGCACGCTCTCAATGGCACAGTGATAGAAGGCAAGCAGCAGTTTCTGTGGAAGATGTTACAAGTGATCATCTGGGGATTTGGAGCATTGTGTCATCATGCACAGTGCTATCTCTCCATTCCATTAGAATTGGGATGCTGTGAAGGTCATGGACTACAGGCAGTGATGAACTTGATGGGGACCAATAAACTGAAGCTGTAAGTGGCTAGTTCCTGTGCCCAGGAATTAGATAGATGACCTGTTCTGGGAGGGGACATGTATCCCCCCTGAAGGAACAGGTTCATATTCCTGGATTTCAACTTGTCAATGAAGTCCATAGCTGTCAACTTTCAGATTTGAAAATAAGGGATCAGCAGCCTTGAAAATAAGGGATCAGCAGCCTCACCTGTCCCAGGGACAGTCTACAGGATATCTAACAATCCTGGATAGCACCTGGAAGCAGCGGGAAACGGCGCTGGAATAAGGGAATTTCCCTCAAAAAAAGGGAAGGTTGACAGCTATGATGAAGTCTCAAGTTGCTTCTGTGGTTAAGAGCGCTTATGCCCAGCTTAGGCTGCTCAGCCAGCTGTAGCCATCCCTTGATCAGGTTAGCATGACCTCAGTTGATCATGCTTCAGTTACCTCCCATTTGGACTACTGGAGCTGCCCTTGAAGTTGGTCTGGAGGCTGCAGAATACAGCTGCTAGATGGGTAAGAAGGACAGCCTGGTGGAACTGGTCTTTTCACTGCACTGGCTGCCAGTGAGCTACCAGGCGCTATATACACCATAATATAAAGCCCTAAAGGGCTTGCGACCCAAGTAGCTAAAAAAATAGGAGGGGAAAGGCTTCCCTAGTATTAACCATCTTGGACCCTACAATCTGCAGGTGAAGCATTGGTGGTGGCGCTACCAAAAAGGGCTACCCAGCTGGCGTTGCATCCATTCAAGGATGTTTCCAGTAGTGGTTCCCCACTCATATAATGCCCTTTCTCGTAAGCTGGATCTGTCCCCATCCTTACTAACTTTCAGGAGGCATTTGAAAAACTGAAATAAGAGAAATATGGGGAGGGGGAGCTTGACAGAACACTGAGCAGCAGGAGCTCCTCCTATGCCTCCCAATAATCTCATGCACACATAACACAACCACCACACTGCTTTCCCTCCATCCAAGCTCATTTTCAATTTTATAAACCCTCCTGGGGGGGAAGAGAACTACCTGGGGAGAATTGGTAGATGCATTAATGGTTAAGAACCCCTGCCTACCAGTAGAGGGACCTGTCTTCAGCCAGCCCTCAATTGCTTGCCTTCTTTTGGTACCACTGGCTGTCAGCTGCCTCCTCCTTAGTCCCACTAGGCTTAGTCTTGGATTAAATTAGTTTTAGAACTTGCAGGAAGGAGGATGGGGACGAAACTAGAAGAGGTTGGCTCTGCCTGTCATTGTCTCCGACCCCGCCCCAGCTGTTGTCCTCTTTCCCTTCTGCCTTACCAATCCCAAAGGTACCAGCCACACTGCCTTCTGCTAAAGTGGCCAGTTACCCGTTGCCAAAAAAAGAGGGCCAATTTGCATATGCTGATTGGTGCAAATCTGGAAGTTTTTGCTATATTTAAACAGAAATGCAACGCAGCTCACCAGAGTGGATGGCTGCAACCAGGTGACCTGTATGCCTGCAGTGCAGGTTTGAACATTTGATGGGCAACTTCCATGACTCTGCATTCCACTCATATGGTTCTTTTACTTTAAACTGGGCTTGGACTGGACAACTGAACAAACAGAGAATTCTTTCAAATAGAGGACTGTGCTCTGTAGACATACACCTTTCCTCCTGCCTGCTGACTTTCCTGTGAATGCTTCCTTAAATCTCACATTAGCATTATGAGGCAAAAATTAAGTTGGAGAAACAGTACCGCTGACTGTTTCACTGGTTTGGCGTTACTTAATCTGCAACTTGGGGAAGAACTGGATGAAAAGGGGCAGGGTGGCAAGGTTTCTTTTCCTAGTTCGCATCCCCATATTTTCATAGATGATCAGAAGAATATTCCTTTTGCAAAGATCAAGTCATTGGCTCCACCTCTGGTGCATTTCAATAGCAGGAAAGTGACTAATAATAGAGGCCATTTAAGGTTTCTTTGTTGTGCTCCCCCCCCCCCCCCCCGCGGCCGTACATTACAGTTTGTTTCGGATGCCACAGATTTTCATTTTCAAAGTGCATAGCTCTCCTATAACACTTCCATCTAATAAACACAACAATTAGCACACAAAACATGCTGCTGCTGTTTGAGATACGAAAATGTATCAAATGTATCGCTGCCTCTTAACCACAAGCTGTAGGAGACACCTGCAAAGCTTACATCCGAAACAACAGCACTGCAGCAGATGGAATGGAAGCTAAAGGTCAATTGTAATCTAAAAAGAAAAGCCCATAAAATATTGATCAGATTCAAGCTACAGAAATAGGACAAACCTTCCCCAATCTGGTGCCCTCCATCACCCAGCTGGGAATAATAGCTCCTAAAGGGTACTAGGTTGGGGAAGGGTGTTTCAAGATTACTACACGTAATAGAATTGTGGAATTGGAAGGGACAAGGGCCATCAACTTCAACCTCCTGCAACACAGGAATCTTTTGCTCAACGTGGGGCTTGAAACCCTAAGAGACTGAGCTAGAGGGACCATGTAACTTTTAAAGTGCAGTCAAACTACAGGTTATTCACCTGCAGCTTACTCCTGGGTAACTAAGCAAAGGCTTGCAATCATCCTGATCCTAATTAATTAGGTATTTGTTATCTAGTGTTGTTCTTTCATCTGTGTTCATGCCTGTCAGTCTGTCAGTCTGCTTCCTGCATTTCTGAACTCTCCTTGAGGGCCTGCACTTCAAAAATATAAATTTATTCTTCACCTTACAAAAATAAAGTTTACAAACATTTTAAAAGCAGTTGCAAGACTGTTCTAGAGGTTGTGTGTCTATATAGTGGTGATGACACAGACACTGGTCAATAGGTGCCCATCAGTGTCTAACTTCAAACTGAACTAAGCTGAAAACCTACAAAATCTGCCCTCCCCTCCAATAACCACACACCCTTTTGGACAGAAACATGCACATTTGTTTAGAAGGCACTGACAGCACTTTCAACCACTTTTGCCACTTTAAAAAGGTTGTGGTTGTCTTCATCTTTAGACAGGACAAAGGAAATCTTTAGACACTGAGTAAAAGCTGTCGTCCTCACCTCCTCATGTAATATCTCTGGCTTCAAGAGGGATAGGGAGTCTCAAGGTGAGTTCCTGGCACAGAGGCCTTAGTTTTAATGACGGGCATTGCCAGTATTAGCTTCTTCTTTTCAGAAAAGTGTGGGTCCATGCTGATTTGAAGCACCTATAATGCACTACTGACTGACTGAATTTCCTGTTTACATACGGTGCACATGCTAAGGGTCAGTAAACACATGCACACACGAAACACTTTCTATAGTCTTGGTGTTAAGTGCACTTCTTTACACTCACCTAATGTTCTAAACTGAAGGACTGAAGGGCTATTGAGGATGCATACATAGATGTAAAAAATGTACAGTACTGGGCATTAATAAACTACCCAGAATGGGTCAGAGTATAACAAGCACAGAGCTTGCAGGAGCAACAGACTTGTACAGACTACCTAAAATCAGGAACTGAAGTGGTGCCTTCCCTTTGTCTATAATTGGGAGGGCCTGAAACATAAAAAGCATCTTTGGCAGCACATTCATCTTAATCACAGAAATCCGGCCCATTAATGACAATTTTAAGTTAGACCATACCTCTAAATCTCTTTTAATTTCATTCCATATTTTCTCATAGTTATCCTTATATAGATTCAAATTTTTCCCAGACAGGTTCACCCCCAAATATTTAACTTTTTTCACAAAATCTAGGCCCGTTTTTTCTTGCAATATTTTCCTTTCTTCATTATCCAGATTTTTCTCTATCACTTTGGTCTTGCTCTTGTTTAATTTAAATCCTGCTACCTGACCAAACTCATGTATTAGCTCCAGTGCTTTAACTGCGCTGGAGTCTGGATCTTTTTTTTATTTATTTATGAAAATCCTCCCCTGCCTTAGGACTAGCATGACACCTAATGGACCATCTATTTCCATGTGAGCCTGTTAATCTAGTAAAGGGTTGTCAAGGGGGGCTTGTGGGTACATTTGCCAACTGGAGAAACTGCTGTGTGCAACACACACACACAGCAACCAAGCACAAGCCACAACCTAATCTACTGGCTACCATAGAATGCTTTTGAGCCTATTTTTGGCAGGGAAATGGAACCCTATGGACTCCAGGGAAGACCTCTGCAGATGCGGGTGGGATGGGTGAATCTGTCATTTTTTGTTTCTCCCAGTTTCTCTTTCTTCCATGTGTAAATTCAGATCTCCACATTTCCACATTTAGTTGAATAGAGCCCCAGGTTACAAGGAAACTCTGTGGCCGGCTGCAAATTCGATTTTACCTTTATTATTTTATTTGTTTGATTGTTTATCACCATTATGCCAGAACCTCATGGTGACATACAATAACAAATGATTAAATACACTTCCTCTAAGAATCTAATGTGTTTGTTTGTTTGAAAAAAGCTGCCTGGGTGGCTCAGGCAATGATGGATCCCCGGCAGGCATTATCAGCTGCACGTGCCACAGCATTTGCCTGATCTTATTGTGCAGTAGCACCAAGGCTGTCCAGCCCTATGCATGTTTACTTGGAAATAAGCCACATATAGCTCTCTGGCACTTACTCTTATGTAGGTGTTATAGCCGCAGGGTAGTAAATGCAAGACTTAAGTGTAGTGAATCAAAAGTTAGTTCAACTGCTGTAAATGGGACTGTGTGGTTCTGGCAACCAATGGGATCACAAAGGCTGCTGGAAACCGCTGCAGACTCTCACTTCTTGCCTCCAACCAACTGGTCACGGACAGGCATCAAAACCAAGGTTTATATATGTTCCATGGCACTGTCAATGATCCAAAATGGAGTCTTATTGCCTGCAGCATTGCATGACTCCCAGGCCCCAGGTAGGGAGCCAGCATGTGCAATGATCTTAAATGTTGTTTGTGTCGATCAGAGCAAAATATGAAGTAGTGGGGGGAAGAAAAAATGGTTTATTAGGGAAGAATGGCAGATGAAGTTGATGGACTATATGGAATTGGTGGAAATGACTGGCAGAATCCGAGACCAGGGAGAAGAGTTGGTGGAAGAAGACTGGAAAAAATTTAAAGATTATTTACAGAAATATTGCAAAATCAATGGATGTTAGAAAAATGTTGGAATGAAGTTATATGGCTTTAGCAGAAATGTTATAAGGAATTAAGTACAAATAGATTGTTAATGCATTAAAGGGAAAAATAAGGTTAGAATATGTTAAGATAAATTACAGGGCAGAAAACAGAGGAAGATGGAAAGGAATTGCTGAAACAGTTAACTGAAGTGGAATACAAAAAGGGAGGTGTGAGGAGGTCGCTGAAACAAGTGAATGAAAGATAAGATTTTGAAATTATTGGATGTGTTTTTAATTGTTTTGTTTTGTTTTGTTAATTCAATGCTTTATGTGGTGTTTTTGTTTTTGTGATTGTCTTGTTTAATTGTTTTTCTTCTTTTTGTAATCTTCAAACTGTTAATAAATATTATTTTAAAAAAGAAAAAAAGAAAAATGGTTTATTAATCTAAGGTCATTTACCTAATCTTCATATTTTGCACTTATGCTGAGTGTTTCAGGTGTGGTACATGCTTCGCAAACATTATTTCAGCCATGTTGGTAACAGCCTTCCAAGGAAATAGCATCCTTATGTTGAAGCGGTGGGGGGGGGGGGGAATCCAGCAAGGCCTCCTAGGCAAGATTTGAACTGGTGTCTTGCCTTAACTGTGCTACATTAATTGCATACGGAACAGTTCAGGGTCCCAACTAACAGAAGTGAACAAAGCTTCTGAGTTCATCAAAAATCTTTTATCAGCCCTGCCCAATGACAAAAACCACAAACCAAACAAGAAGTGGGTGGAGATAAGAGATAAAGATGTTGCAAGGTGGAGAAGTTTGCAATTGTCTAGCAGTGCAATCCTCTTATGTGTGTCTATATTGTAAACGGCTTTTGGATGCCCCACGGGAAGTGATTCATAAATGATTAAGATAATAATAATACTCAGAAATGCCCCCTTAATTTTAAATGGAGTTCACTCTCAGGTTAAGAATGTACAGGATTGCAGTCTTAAAATATTAAGGCAGGGGTTAGGCTATATGTAATCTTAACATACGGTATACTAATCTGTAACCCATCTGTTACAAAAGAAAAAAAAGTGTGCAGGTACAAAGGGCGGGCACGAATCTTTAGCAAGCCCTAGCCAGAAGTGGGAGCTGCGTCACCAGAGCACACATCTCCCCAACAGAGATTCCCCCCTAAAGAAGTGGGGTGCTTTCTCTGCTCTTGCAGCAAGTCTGCAGGCACCTGCACCCCCACCCATGTCTACATTGTATGGGGATGAGATTGCATGCCACCAGTACTCAGTCAGGGCCAAAACTAATGATAAAATCCAAATTATCAGAAAAGCCGTAAAACTGTGACTATTTATCACTTCCATCCCTGTAGCAACCAGTGGAAGGATCAACAGCAGTTTATACTCTGCTTCGAAGAAAGTTTTTCGATGAGTTTCCCAACCACCATCAAAAAATCAGAGCCATGGCTGGGGGGGGGTAGCTGGGGGGTTTTGCCCAGTGAAACCTCCAAAGGGGTGTCATTGAGGCCCCCAGCCTGTGTATGTGTACGCAAATGTGTGTGTGTGCCAAACTGGGTCTTTGATCTGGGTGGAATAAAGCCTAGTTTTGCACCTGCAAAAATAAAGACCCCCCCTCCCCAATCTTTTGGAAGTGAATTGTGGCAAACTCCTTAAAAACAGGGAAACCAAAGAAGCAATGAATGAAAGTCCCAAAACGGTGACTATGTCTTCTGACACCCCCACCTCAGCCTTCAAAGGATGCTTTGCATGACACAGACTCTAAATCAGCTGGAGGCAGTCCCCCCCCCTTTTTGCTTTTTTAAGACTGCAATCCTATGCGTGTCTACTCGGAAGTAAACAGGACTGCATTTCATGGGAGTTTAATTCTAGGTACGGTAACTGGGCTCAGGGTTGCAGCCGGCGGAACATTTCCGTAGGGAGACAGAAATAAAATTCCAAAACAACTTGAGCTGCATTTGCCGCATATTAAAACAAAAAACAAAAATCACATCCATCGACCCCTTCCAGGATTTTAATCTGCGGCGAGAAGAGAGGTTCGTTAACACAATGGAAGGCATCTCCGCGAGGCAAGAAGAAAAAGAGAGGAGGGAAATAATAATAAAAAACTCTTGCTTTCTCCTAGTTCCGAATGTGTCCAACTCGAATGCATGTCACAGGCACTTAATGAACATCTTAACAAAAAAAATGTAATCGATGTATCTCCGAAATCCTAGACGTGGAAGGCCGGCGGGGCCGTTAGGCGGGCAGAAGGAGGCAAAGGCGTTTTGTGTCCCTCACGGCGGGTCGGTTGCCCTCCGTTGCCAATACCGTTTTAGCTCCTGGAGCGCGGGACCCCCCTCGGGGCGACCCCCTGCCGCCCCGCCCGCCAGCCCCCTCCACCCGCCCCGGCGTCTCCGCGGAAAGGGGCAGCTCCGTCGAGCCACGCGCGCCCCCGCCCCCTCGGGGAGCTGCAGCTCCTTGTGGTGGGGAGCGGGGCCCTAGGGGAAAGCGGGTCCTCAGCTGCCCGCCCCCGCGAGGCCTCTCCCCGCGCCCGTGGCCAGGCTGGTGACGGGGAGGACGAGGGGCCTCTGCTGGAGGCGCATGGACTCCTCGTAGGTGGGCAAATACTTCACCTCCTCGTAGCTGGGCAGCTGCAAGAAGACGGGCGACACGACGGGCAGGAGGAGGGGGGGCGGCGGCGGCGGCGCCTGGCTGCTCCGGCCGCTGTCGAGCAGCGAGTCCTGCGACGTGGCGGCCGTGGCGTTGAGCGGGGTGCCTCCCCGGGCCAGCGAGTCCCCGTCGCCCTCGTCGCCGTCGCAATCGTCGTCGTCGTCGTCCTCGGCGCGGCGGCGTCGTCCGGGGCGCCGACGGCTGTTCCTGCGCGGACTGGGGCAGATGACGCGCTGCAGGAAGTAGCCGATGGCGAAGAGCACCAGCAAGATGAGCAGCCCCGAGAGCTTCCTCACGAACCAGCCCACGTTGTCCAGGAACGTGTGAAAGGGCAGCCGGCAGCACTTGACCTCCGGGTAGGTGGCGTTGCCGTAGCTGCAGCAGCTCTCCTGCTCGCCGCACTTCAGCTCGGCGCAGCTGCCCTGGCAGGGCGGCGGGCACAGCAAAGCCGCCCCCAGCGCCAGCAGCCCCGGGGGGAGGCCGGCCCCCATCCTCCTCCTGACCCCCTCTCGCCCTCCTTCCTCCGTCGGGCACCGGATCACTCGAGGGGAGGAGGAGGAGGCAGAGGGGACGGGGACCTCACTGGCCCCTCCACCCTCGCCCCGTCCAGCATGCGCTCTGCAAACTCTGGCGACGGGGCCAGGGAGCTGCCGCCGAAGGAGCCTCTCTCCAAGGCTGCTGGAAGGCGGCCCCGCAGAGCCGCGGGGTGGATCTCCCTTTAGCCCATTGGACCAGCTGCGGAGTGCGGAGATGCCGTGCAAGATCCTGCTTTTTGCAAAAGCTGCCCGCGCGGCTGGGTCCTGCAGGCGAGAGGCGGGAAAATCTGGCACCGGCTGGGTGCTGGTGTGTGTGTGTTTGGTTGCGCGCGCGGGGCGCCAAAGAGACCTAGGAAGGGGTTAATGGGTCCGAGGGATCGGCTGGCTTTTTTCTCCTTTTTTTGCAGCGCCTCGATCTCCCTTAACATAGCTGCCTGTCGCCTTCTCCTTTGGAGTAGCGGCGCGCACCCCTCTGCTCCCCCATTGCTGCTCGAGTTCCTGCGCTTAAGTGATTGGATTCCCCTATCGGCGTTATTTAAATTTACTTGCTGCTGGGAGCTGCTGCTTACCATATTTCTGGTCTTATTTCTGATTAAAAATTGATGATAACCATTTGGCGGATGTTAATGGGCTTAATGCAGCTCCTCTTCCATTAGGGAGTGGGGAGGCTGCGATTTTCCTGGCCGGGTGCCTCCCTTACGCTTCCCAGCCAGGGAGAAAGGTCGGTGTCTTTCTTTCCCTGGAGAAGGTGGAGGAGGACCCAGAAGGCTGTCTAGCAAGGAGGGTGTTAAACGTCTTGAGACATGTGGGCAGAATTACCTTTCCATAGAACTATAGTTGGGAGGGACCCCGAGGGCCATGCAAGAAGCTCAACTATGACTGATGGCCTTTCAACCTCTGCTTAAAAACCTCCAAGGAAGGAGAGTCCACAACCTCCTGAGAGAGTCCATTCCACTGTCAAAACAGCTTTTGCTGTCAGAAAGTTTTTCCTGGTGTTTCCTTTTGGTCACATACCAGTGGCCATGATCTTCACAAAAATAAGTAATGCCTTGCTGAACGCTTTTATTGTGGAAATGAAACTTTTTTTTTTAAAAGACAGAAACAGATAACCACAGGACAGGTCCCTGCCTGGAGAAGTGTACAATCAGAATTTACTTCCAGAAGGGTAGCCATGTCCATCTGTTGCAGGAAAAAACAAGAAGGAGTCTTGTAGCAGCACCTTGAAGTTAGAGAAGTTTATTTTATTGCAGTTTTTCATGCATTTAACACCCATCTTTCTACAATAAAATCAAACACAGGCTTACAAAACAGAAACATAAGTAACACCATTAAACACAGCCGAAGCAATCACAGGCAGGGATAGAATGGGGATGCATGAATTCAGAGAGGAGGAAATTTCCTCCCTTTCCATCACAGATTCTTGCCTACTTTTAACTTATTAGGCCTTATAGTTGTCTCTTAGTAGCAAAAGAACCGATGGGCAAACTTTAATGAGTGCACAAGCCCTTAAAATGTTTGCATTCTGCATCAGTCCTCACAAGATCCCCAGGGTGAGTTAAATGGCATTTCAGGCAAAAAACCCCCAAACAGTAATAACCTTGAATGTAAGGGGATATTTGTAAGAAAAAATCAATGCACTTTGCCAATCGCTTGTTGTATCACAATCACAACAGCAAACTGAGATAAGCACAAATTTATGGCAGCTACAAAAGACTGAACAAAAATTAACCAATGTAGAAATCACCTCCCAGTTATTAGCAGCGGAGGTGATTTGGATTTTATTTACTTCCGTGATGCATTTTGTCTTGGAAAATGCTGATGAACATTCAGGTGGTTACAGCATCCAAACTTCCTGTACTCTTTGTAAGACAAATTTTAGAAGAATTGACCTGTGTTCACAGGAGAAAAGAATCTGCACAAATCTCTAGTCACACCCCGGGTCCATTTTATTCATTACCTTTTATCGTTATTATTCATTATCGGAGAAGCACAGGCTCATTCAATGTATTGTTTCATGCACCTCATGAAGACTTGGTTTTTTTAATAAATCCTTTGGCTCATTAAATAACTTTTCTACTTGCTTAGGTTGTGTTTATTTTCATGGTGACCCGATTTGTTAATCTGTTTTTCATTGTATTGGGTTTAGTTTGGAATAATGCTACTTATTAATCTGTTAGCTTCCTTGAATTTCTTTGGGAAATAAGACAGGCAAGTAGCATTTTTTTAAAGCCCAGGGTGGTGTATAGCGTCCCCCTGCCCATTTTATCTCCTAACAACAACCCTATGAGATAGGCCAGGTGATTGACACAGTGAGCTGCATGGTGGAGAAAACATTTAAACCCAGTTCTTTCTACTTCTAGTCTGACACTATAATTACATGCACCAGACACCTTAAGATAGCCACAAACTGAAGATTTTGGGGCTTTAATATCATACCCTACTGTTTTCCTTGCTTGTTTTCACTAGCATCTAGCTTAAAGAAGAGTTTTGGAGAATGCAAAAAAAAAAACCTTCTTGTGGCTTTGTGGCATTTTGTTTGGTCCTTATAAAGATAGTATCCCACTGCTGTGTTCGGATTCCACCCTGCACCGCATGGCAATGATTTCTTATTAGACCAAATCTGGTTCTTGGCCAGCACAGCTTTGACATTAGGGCAGAAGAATTCAGAAGCACTGAAACAATCTGCTCTGTCCCTGAAACCAGGGTGCTGAGTTTCTTACAGTGCCATCTTATACATATCTGCCCAGAAATAGGTGTGTTTAATTCAGCTTATTCCCAACTGACTGTGCATTGGATTGCAGATCTGTTTAACAATCATGGTCTTCTGCTGATAGAATCTTAGAAACCAATGCTCTAACTGATTCCACGTCCCAACCCAATCAGTCCGAACTCCTCCATTAACGGGGAAGAAAACCCTTTGAAGAAGGAGTGATTCTTTTGAAGTGCCTGACTAACAACAGAAAGCTTACACTTTGAAGATGTCCCCGGGTGTGAAGATAAAATTACAATGGGAGGAATCCAGTTACATAATTGCTTGTGCTGCCACTGCAAGTCGGAGTAGCACACGCTTTCTATGATTTAAGACAGGCTGAAATCTGTGGGACTTTCTTCTGAACAAACATGTACAGGACCAAGATGTTAAAACAGCAGGGCTTCGGATATGTTCACGTTACAGGTTACTCAGGCTCCAGCTCGCTTCCACTGCTGGTGTTTGAAGCTGAGTAGGCATGATGTTAGCCACAATCCATCTGTATTCTGTAGTTTCTTGAGGTAACGTGGTTTCCCTCAAACCAGCTTCCATCCAATTTGAAAACAGAAGCTGCAGTTTACAGGTGAAACCTGGAAAATTAGAACATCCTGAAAAAGTTCATTTATTTCAATAATTCAACTTAAAAGGTGAAACTAATATATGACATAGACTCATGACATGCAAATCTCTTTTCTGATGAGAGCAGCTTTTGTATCTCATTTGGAAACCAAGGACCCAGAATCTGGAGGAAGAATGGGGAGGCACACAATGCCAGATGCTTGAAGTCCAGTGTGAAGTTTCCACAGTCTGTGTTGATTTGGGGAGCCATGTCATCAGCTGGTGTTGGTCCACTGTGCTTCATTAAGTCCAGGGTCAACGCAGCCGTCTACCAGGAGATTTTGGAGCACTTCATGCTTCCTTCCGCAGACGAGCTTTATGGGGATGCTGACTTCATTTTCCAGCAGGACTTTGGCACCTGCCCACACTGCCAAAAGTACCAAAACCTGGTTCAATGCCTTTGGGATTACTGTGCTTGATTGGCCAGCAAACTTGCCTGACCAGAACCCCATAGAGAATCTATGGGGCATTGCCAAGAGAAAGATGAGAGACATGAGTCTGAGCAATGCAGAAGAGCTGAAAGCGGCTATTGAAGCATCCTGGTCTTCCATAACACCTCAGCAGTGCCACAGGCTGATAGCATCCATGCCACGCCGCATTGAGGCAGTAATTGATGCAAAAGGGGCCCAAACCAAGTACTGAGTACATATGCTTGCTTCTACTTCTCAGCGGTCCAGTATTGCTCCATTTGCAGTCCTTGTTTTGCTGATTTCATTTAATATTCTAATTTTCTGAGATTGTTAATTTGGGGTTTTCATCAGCTGTACGCCATGATCCTCACAATTATAACAAATAAAGGCTTGACATATCTCGCTTTGCATGAGTCTATCTCATATATTAGTTTCACCTTTTAAGTTGAATTACTGAAATAAATGAACTTTTTCACGATATTCTAATTTTCCGAGTTTCACCTGTAGCTGAGGTGTGTTCATCAGCTGTTGTGCAGATGATATCATAGGAACATAAAAACATAAGAAGATCTTGCAGGATCAGGCCAGTGGCCCATCTAGTCCAGCATCCTCTTCTTGCAACTAGATGCCTGTGGGAAACTTGTGAGCAGGTTCCAAGCATTTGAATCCTCTTCCCCTCCTGTGGTCTCTGGGGAACACAGGAAGCATTTCTGCTGTGGAGGTAGAATATAGTAATTGGAATCGTTGATAACTGAATCCTCCATGAATTTGCCCGGTCCTCTTTTAAAGCCATCTAAGTTGGTAACCATCACTGCGGAAGGAGTTCCATGTATAGCCATGTGCTGCTTGAAGAAGTAGTAGCACATGTGCAGATGACAACTTCAGTGGAAGTGGAGTTCTACATGGGGAAACAAGTAATGGGAATCAGGTAATGGACACTGGGTGGAGATTTCCTAGCCCCCATTTTGATATTTTATATTATATGTACTGTGGCTTGCTGTTGTTTTCTTGATTATAGTTTAGAAATTATTTATTGTAACTGTTGAGTGGATTTCTCTTTAACTTTTATATGTTGATATTATTATTTTGTACTATTCTAATAATTGTTGAGTGTTACTTTATTTGATGTAGGTTGCTTATTTTAAAATTTTGTTTTATTACATTTGTGTATTGCATTAGATTGTTATAAGATGTACATCTTTTGTTTCTTCAGCTTGTAAACCGCCTTGAGTATTATAAGATAGAAAGACTATACAAATAAAAAATGACGATGATGATGATATGTACAGCAACATAAGAAAGTGGCATGAAGCACAATAAGCTTTTGCAGGTTCGTGTCCAACACATTTACAGCGTTAATACATGGTGCATTTATTTATTTTTACATCTTGCCTTTCTTACACTCAAGTCAAAGGTCAAAATCCAACATGCAGCTTAATCTGCTTATGCCCACTGATTTCCATGGGTTTAGGTATGCCTGTATTAGTTTTGGACCCTGGCCAAGGTGGCTAAGAGAACAAAAATATCAAAATAATGTTGCTGTTGTCAATAAACCCACCTCATTAAAAACACGTAACAGTTCAAGAGCAGATCATAAAATGGTCGAGGCAGCAGATAAAAACCCAAACCCGCTCATATTCCTTTCGCAGTAACCAGCCGTCAATCTCAGCTATGCAGATGTTACAGATAATCAAGCTTTCTTGGCTTTTGTTATCCTTGATGGAATTGCTCTTTTCCCAGACCCAAGGGAATACTTGACTTCTTGCTCCAGGAAAGGAGGACTGTACTTATGCACAAAACCTGAAGAGCTTCCAGGATTATATCTAGCTCGTATTACTATGCCAATAACGATTTCCCTGGCGGAATACATTCAGGATAGTTGAATTTAATATATAAATTTTGTTATGCATACTCTAGCTAGTCTGATTTGAAAAGAAAAGGAAAGTAAAAAAAAAGGGTGGGTGGGTGGGAGATCATCTTACAAGTCCTCCTTCAATAGCCTTGAAGTCACGCCAAAATTATTATCTGGTGTTGAAATTTATACCAGACCTACAGGGCCAAATTCACTCTTAACTCTGTAGAAGTCGCTCACTATGCCAAGAGGTTGCTTTTGGTGCAACTGTATCCAGTATTATATACTCTCCTGATCTTATCTAAGGTCTCGTGGATTATTTGGAATTGCTTGTGCCATTGCTTATATAACATGGTAGTTGCTACTTTCAAACAAAGCTAGGCGAGTTGCCTCTTATATGGAATAAATATGAAGTTAAGCACAAATCTGGCCCCTTTATATATTGCTACATCTCTGAGCGGCGTGAGGTTCCAGGCACTTACCCAAAAATTTGCCTCCAGAAATTGGGCACAGCAGAGACTGTGATGTCTTTATGATATATGGTTTATTGACACATACATACAACCTGCACCTAGGTGGAGGGATTGCGGAGCATTGACTACCTATGAGGGTCTATCCAGGCTCAGCAGAAAGCCGTCCTCTGTGTCTCTTTGTTTCAGCCTGCCATTCTCAGCTCACATGAAGGTTTTCCCCTTCCTTCTCCTCCTGGCTGCTAACCGACTCCAAGGAACTCCCCCGAGCCTACGTCATTCAAAGTTGAAACCCTAAACTGGGCCTTTGCCTCTGCCCACTAGGGCCCAGCAAAGATGGACCCCTCTGTTGCATTGGAAACCTCCCTCTGCTGTCAAGTCTTCTGCCCTTGGTGACAGTTTCCATTGATGAGCCATTTACTCTGTTTTATTCCTTCATGGCTTGCACTCAGCTGGCCCTGCCAAGCCAGCCTGGTTCGTTTGCATAAACCGAGCCCAGGAATTTCTGTGTTTGCCGCAGTTTAATCAAAGCTTGCTTAATTCAAACTTTTACATTCCCTTTTGGACAACTGGCCAGGGACCTCCTGCCTGAGATGGGAGAAGAGGCAAATGTGGATAGGGGGAATGGATGTGACTGTCTTCTATCCCTGTGTGTGTGGTCTCTTTCCCAGTGAGCTTACCACCTAAAATTTGACACAAGAAACAAAGGGAAGGGAATGGAAGCAGTTAACCAATGCAAAAATGTTCATTTCTGTTGCACATACCGGTACTTAGGTTTTGTTACGGTAGAGCAGGGGTGGCCCTCCAGATGTTGCTGAACTGCAGCTCCCATCACCCTCTACCATTGTCCATGCTTGCTAGGAGTTCATCAACATCTGGAGGGCCAAAGGTTTCCCATTACTTCCGTAGGGCAAATAAGGGGTTGTGCCAAAGGCTTCTGGGAGGAAGTGAATTTCCAGGAAACATAATGGTAATCTACTTGAAGGTTCTCCTTGAGGGGACCTGGTCCCTGGGATGGAAAATGTGCTCTAATGTAAAGTGCTAACTGTTACCTGCAGTACCTCAATGGTAGAGCTATCCTTCAAGATTCAGGTTTGATTCCTCCAGTTAAAAGAGTTCCAGGGTTGGGAAAGACCTTGGAATGCTTCTATGAGTCAGAGCAGGCAGCATCAGGCTAGATAGATCAATGTTCTCAATCAGGATAAGGCAGTTTCATAAATATTGTTACAAATTGTCTGCGATTCTGAGTAAAATTGGGATAATTTGTTTTCTGGAAGCATGTCTTGGGAGTGAACCTTTAGAAACATCACTCTTCCTTCTTAGTTAGGGGTCTCGGGCTATGGAAAAGGATGTCTATTTATGTTTCCTTCTTTGTGTATCACACCATATTCATAAATCTTGAACTGTGTGAGTGTGGAACAGATTACCCTTGTTTATTGCATGGCTAAATTGGCCACAGAACATCCTGCGAGAAAAGAAGAACCTCTGTAGGCAAATCAATAAAGGTTTTATTAAAATCTGGACTGTGTGGATCATGGAAAAGGTTATTCATGAAAAATGGCAAAATAAGGAATATCTCCATGTTCATTGTTCTGAACGTGCCAAATCTGATACCAAGCAACTAAACTGCATTTGTTATTGTCATTTGCATGCTGCTTACATGGCCTGCAATGAAAACTTGAATGTAAATTTTCTGTAACCGATATTCCTGTTGTTAGGAGAACCAGCATATGACATTTCTTCTTTTTGCTTACTTTGAATCTCGGAGACCAAAATTAAATTTGAAGCCATGTTGCGAAGCGCCACATATATATGTATGCATGTATGTTTTGTTCATGTGCACACTGCCAATCTAGTTAGTAAGTTCAGGCCACGACAGACAGAAAAAAGTATGCCTTCACACAGCACGTAACTAAACTCATGAAGTTCTCTATAACGAAAGAGAAGGAGGGGTGACCACTAATTTAGATGGCCTCCTAAAAGGATGGAGACAAAATTGTGGTGGCTAGGTGTATCATGGAACTTCCAAATGAGCAAACAGATTGCCATATCTGCATCTTGGATCCTTCCTCCCTCCCTTTGGCTGTGGATAAACAGAACAAAGCAAAAATAGTCTCCTACCAGTTAAATAATTTTTTAATAATCACAGCAAAAGAACAAAGACTCCATTCTCAGAGGAAAGGCGCTCCCAATTAAGGTTTCCACCCACTTCCCCCCAAGCCACCCCGTCACTTCCTTGTCTGGCAACCTGATCTTGAAACCATTTGGCATTCCGCCTTATCTGCTCTCCTTGACCTTGGACTGATCAGTTGGACACTTTCCAGCGAAAGGGAGTCTGTTAATTCTCTCCCCCCCGTCCCCGTTCTTCTCCTAGCTGTTCCCCACTCAGTTCTTCCCAGCTGTTGTCTTCCGAACTATGTCCCTCTTCAAACCACTGCTCCAAGTCTATACTGCTCCACTGCTCCTGGGCAGCTTCAGGATCCTGGTCAGGAGCAGAGGGAGGGGGAAGGCCCCCCACCATTCCTCATCAGAGTAGCTCTCCTCAGCCTGGTCTCTGACACTGGGCCTCCAACAGCAGGGAAGGTCCATAGCTCAGTGGCCAAGCATCTTCTTTGCATGCACAGTATCCCAGGTTCAATCCCTTGGACCTCTAGGGAGGACTGAGAGAGAAGGCTGCTGCCAATCAGTACAGACAGTACTGAACTAGATGGATCAGTAGTAGTTCCCTGTGTCCTGTGACCCTGAGCTGCTGGAGGATGCTGTGTTCTGATGTCATGTCAGACTCTCACCTGATCTGGATACCTTGAATAATGTGCTTACATTCTATACGTTTGCTGTATGCCACACCAGAGACTGGTTTCTTAATATGCCAAGGGAATTAAAAAGCTTTCTTCACTGTGGGGAAATATATGGCCAGTTTGAGACACACACACACACAAGTTTCAAGGAATAAGCATCTAGAAAATAACCCCCGCCCCCGGGGATTATGCTGTATCATCAGTAGTTAATACAAAACAGGGCAATTTCCATATTTGGATTAACTTTCACACATGGAATACATTCTCATTTTCAGCCAACTGCTACAGTGCGCATTGTGATGACTCACACAGCATGTAATGGACCTGTGGCACAACGGCAAAAAGACCTGCATGTAAATACCATCCCTAAGCTAGGACTGTGTTTTCATCCTGTTTTTGAACTAAATCAGGCTTTCACATTGAGGGGGTAGAGAGGCAATTAATGGACGCGTCCATTTAAAATCAGGAATCGCAGAAGTACTGAGCAGATACCGTGAAATTGCCTACTAATAAGGGTGCTGTTTATGCTCCATTACTGGCAACATAAATAATCATTTTTATCAGCAGTGCTTATTTATAATGGCTAAAACCTCTCTCTCTCTCTCTCTCTCTCTCTCTCTCTCTCTCTGTGTGTGTGTGTGTGTGTGCATGCATTTGTGTGTCTCTGTGACACACACACAGTATAATTCTATGGGGTATACAGTGAAGAGCAAAGAAAAATGTTTCTCATTCACCTCACTCCTTTGCTGGATTTATAGTTCATTGCTGATCAGACATGGGCCAAAGCCAGCACCCAGCTTCCTCCAGCAGCTGCCAGTGCCACAAAACCCAAAACAGATACCTGCCCTGGACCCTCCTTGAAAAAAGCAATGAAACTCTGGTGCCCGCCATTTTTCCTGTAAAGAAAGCCACATTTGGCACGCTTGGCAATCTGTTAGTATCATTGACCTATTAGCCAATATTAATAATTCATACAGTTGAAGATGTGGAAGAAACCTCTTTAGTGTGGCAAAGTTAATCACAGGCAAATGTATCGGAACCAAGTGCCTAAGTGTTTGCAAAATGTGCCAATAAATCCAAATAATGCATTAGAGTTCTCAGCTACAGCAGAGCCCGATTCTATGGAGATTTATCCAGAGGTAAGGTCCAAAGCAAGGGATTTATTCTCAAGAAAGTGTGCACAGGATCGTGATCTTAGAGAATGTGTGCTACCACTGAGTTGCAACCCTCCTCATAAAGGTAAAGGACCCCTGACAGTTACCGGTAAGTCCAGTCGTGAACGACTCTGGGGTTGCGGAGCTCAACTCGCTTTACTGGCCTCATATGACCCACCAATTGCAAAGCTATCCCTCATTAAGAGTGCAATTTTATGCACAGTTACTGAGTTCAATGGGGTTTCCTTCTGAAAATGCATGCATAGATTGGGCTCATTTAGCAAAAGTAGTTATTCCATGTCACATGACATGTCGGGAATGTTAGAAAGCTAAAGGGCGATCGGAAGGTACTCATACCTCATGGTGAGCATGCCTTTCAAAGAGGGTCATTTTCCAAAATGCATTGCAGTAGCTGATAATTCTTACTGAGTGTAGCACACAAGAGAGTGTGTTATTCATTATACAGTGTCAGTCCAGGGGAACATGGAATTTTAATCACAAATCAAATCCTAAGATGTGTTTGTAAGTATATTTTTAAAAAGTCATTCCTTCTGCATTTTAAGTAGAAAATAATTGATAAGTCATGTCAGCATCTTTGGAGTTTTAATTCAACACACATGCAAGCAATAAACTGTTCTGTCAAGACATCAGCATATCCATCACAAGCATTCATCATTGTCATTTAAATGAGCTCATTATGAATCTTTTGAGTGGGCGCCGTGTTGCAACATGTACCATTGTTCTCTAAAGCAGGAGTGGGAACCTGTGGGCCTTCAGATGTTGCTGGACTCCAACTCCCATCAGCCCCAACCAGCATTGCCAATGGTCAGAGATGACTGGAGTTGTCCAACAACATCTGGAGTACTACAGGTTTCCCATCCCTGCATTACACAGAGATACAGTGGTACCTCTGGATGCGAACAGGATCCATTCTGGAGCCCCATTCGCATCCTGAAGTGAACACAACCCGCGTCTGTGCATGCACTGGTCACAATTTGCCGCTTCCGTGCATGCACGTGAAGTCATTTTGAGCGTCTGTGCATGCGCGAGCAGCGAAACCCGGAAGTAACGTGCTCCGTTACTTCTGGGTCGCCGTGGAGCGCAACCCGAAAATGCTTAACCCGAAGCTACTTCAACCCAAGGTATGACTGTACCACAAATCAACAATGCTAGCAGAGAAACAATAAGTGCACTGTAAACAATCTTTGCATATTGTTTACTTCAGTGGGTGACACTGGCCTGATTTAAGATGTTTGCTGAGTGGAGTCCAATTTCCTTATAATTGTTCTATTCTTGTCTCTGACCACGGCAGAGTGGTTGCTGACCAGAGCCAGCCCTACCATTAGGCAGACAGAGGCAGCTGCCTCAGGTGGTTGATTTTAGGCAATCATGAAAGGGCAGTAAAATGTAAGTTGTTCATTTATTATTGTTGTGCAAACAAGAAAATATCCTTGTGTGATTTTCTGTCTTGGGTGCCAAAATAAACCAGCTAGTCAAGTTGCTATTACATGCCTTTACATGGGGAGATGGGGTCCAATTGCTAGTCCACCTCAGTCAGCAAAATGTCTTGTTTTGGTCTTGTCGGTTTGCTGCCTGTTAAAACAAATAGAGTAGCACAGGCTTGAAAAACTCATGACTCACCAAGTTGAGCACAACCCGGCAGCCATGTTCAGAGGCCTGCTAGAGGCTTAGTAAGCTTTCTCTTATTGCCACCTGCAGGACTGCAAAGATGGTTGGGGTTGTCCTAACACCTGCAAGAGCCGCAAAACAAAGCTGGTGCACAGCTTTTGATTTCACGGGTCATATGCCTGCCTGAGCCAGCCGTATATTAAATTGCTGTCCGGATGCTATGTTTTCAGCTTGAAGTGTGTATGGCAGTCAACTTGACTCCTACAATAGGGGGATGCGTAGAATTATCTCTTATAATGAGAAGAATTGATACTTTCTGAGTCCTCCGGGAGCAATGTTCTAAGGCATTTCCTCAGGAAACAGAATACACAATGTTGTGATTTTTACTGAGTCAGTGTAGCAACTATCATATTACTCCATTTGTATTTACTGGAGGTCCCAGCAGGTCTCTCAGAGGAACACAGAGAGTATGGAGTCTGAGGCTGAATGAAACTGGTGACACACAAGCACACTGATGTTAACCTATTCTAGAAATGAGAAGAAGGTTTCCAATTGCAAAAGTTTATGACGGCAGAATATATTTTAACAACCGAGCAGCTAACTCTTTTTGAAAATATACACATTGCAATCTGTTGCCTAATGAATAAGTTATGGAAGCCAAGAGAATGTGTTTTGTCCATCTCCTACTAATCTCTCCTCTCTCCAAAGATGACTCAGGTAACTTATCCACTTTACAAATTTATTTTGCTTTTATACCAGTTGACCTTCCACTCCAAAGAATCCTAGCAATGGTGGTCTGTGATGGTGTGCGCTAACAGTTCTCTGGTACCTTGCAGATTTGCCATTCTCTGGGATCCCATGAACTGCTTCCAGAACCAGCTGCACCACTGGGCAGATTGAGGCAACTTTGGGGTGGGGGGATGACTATTGAATTAACTTGTCTCATAGATAATCCAAAACAGTGCAATTTCCACCTATGGAAATACATCCGCAAATAGGGACGAGGGAGAAATTCTATGAAACTCATATTTAAGGATGAACCT
Organism: Podarcis melisellensis; assembly: GCF_964234715.1. NCBI lineage: Eukaryota > Metazoa > Chordata > Lepidosauria > Squamata > Lacertidae > Podarcis > Podarcis melisellensis. The sequence continues at coordinate 19,971,691 of NC_138537.1, forward strand.
ACCAAATCTACACTTTCTGAAACAGTATGTAAACTGAAGCACAGCCTCCCTTTGAAAGTCACACTTCTCTGAATTTTGCAAAACAGTTCTCCAGCCAATTAATGTGGACAAAAGCACAGCTACTGAGGTAAAGTGTGCACAGAAGTGCATTTATCAGTCAAAACGACATACAGAGATGCATTATATTAGGGGGAATCAATTTGCAAAAATGTGTACATTAGGGGAAATCGCATACATAAAAATGTGTTTATTAGGGGAAAATATGCACTAAAACACTACTGGATGTTCACAAATTATTATTTTTTAACTCACAAATTGGTGCAGATGTGTGGAGAACTGAATTTAAGATCGGAAAAATGAGAAAATGAAGGGAACAAAATGGACAGCTCCACCCACCTCTATACACAAGTAACTGGCTTCAGCAATTCAATATTGCAAGAAGTTATGCCTGTGTGTCTGTGTGCATTGAAGCACCTGTGCTTTCAAAGGATTATGGCATTTGGGAACCACTACCCATGGCTTCTTTGTCCATGGAGTTTTCTTGGCAGGGATACTGGAGTGGCTTGCCGGTTCCTCCTCCAGGTGGATCACGTTTGGTCAAAACTCTCCACTATGACCTGTCCATCTTGGATGCCCTGCTCGGCATAGTTCGTAGCTTCTCTGAGTTATTCAAGCCCCTTTGCCCCGGCAAGGCAGTGATCCATGAAGGGGATCCATGAAGTAGTGATGTATGGAAGTGAGAGCTGGACCATAAAGAAGGCTGATCGCCGAAGAATTGATGTTTTTGAATTATGGTGCTGGAGGAGACTCTAGAGAGTCCCATGGACTGCAAGAAGATAAAACCTATCCATTCTGAAGGAAATCACCCCAGATTGCTCACTGGAAGGACAGATCCTGAAGCTGAGGCTCCAATACTTTGGCCACCTCATGAGAAGAGAAGACTCCCTGGAAAAGACCCTGATGCTGGGAAAGATGGAGGTCACAAGGAGAAGGGGACGACAGAGGATGAGATGGTTGGACAGTGTTCTCGAAGCTACCAGCATGAGTTTGACCAAACTGCGGGAGGCAGTGGAAGACAAGAGTGCCTGGAGTGCTCTGGTCCATAGGGTCACGAAGAGTCGGACACGACTAAAAGACTTAACAACAACAACAACTCATGGCTTCAAAAAAGTTATCATTTGGATTCATTTTTCTTTCTGCGCTATAGGGTTCTTTGATATGTCTACAGTTTGTGCTTGAATTTGATGGCATTTTGCTTTGTTTGCCTGCCCACTCTGTACCTACCAGTCCCAGTGAGCACAAGCCAGCACTGAAAATAGGCTTTAAATAAGCATTCTGTTGTAGCCTATAGAATATGTCATGGTGTGGGCTGGATGCCCACAACAGTTTCTCTAGTTTTCAAATGTGCCCATGGGCCCTGCAGTACACACACACACACAGAGATGGAAGATCCAGTTGTGTATCTTCTGCATAACAACATGCAGTTGACCCTGATTAACACTCATTAATTACAAGTACATTAAAGTCCAAATTGAATCCAGCCATTTCTGCCTACATAAATGAGCATCAATAAAACTGAAAGCTTTTTGCAAATTGATTGAAGAGGCTAACCAGGTCTGACATACAGTAATATCCATAGTATGCTCTATGAAGGCTCCAGTTACATTGTGTTCTTAAGAACAACCCCCCCTCCAATCTACTTCAATTTCTTTTTAAAACAGGATGTCATAAGCATTTCTACTCAGATAACTCCTTCAGGTACTTTTGACAAGTGTGCTAATAAGATGGTGGACGAAACAGTTATTTGTAGCAACCTTCTTTTTTGCTGGCTGCAAAAACATTCTGCTTTGGTAACGTTTGATAAAGATGAGACTGGACAGCATAGTAAACGTTAGACCAGGTCTGTATGACTTGCCCATCAGCCATGTCAGTTCATCAGGGTGTTGATACCTGCACTGCCTGTCTGGAACTGTAAAGTTTTTTTTTTAAAGGGCAATTATCAATAACCTGCAAAGCCACAATAAACATCGCTATTTATCCATTATTAAAGAAAAAAAATTTGTTAAAAAAAATGTCCTTACAAAATAAAATGAGTGATAACAACCACATGTTTTTAGTCTGCAACAGCATGCGTGTTGAAGATCTATAACCAGTGTGGTGTAGTGGTTAAGAGCAGTGGACTCATAATCTGGTGAACCAGGTTCGCTTCCCTGCTCCTCCACTTGCAGCTGCTGGGTGACCTTGGTCCAGTCACACTTCTCTGAAGTCTCTCAGCCTCACTCACCTCACAGAGTGTTTGTTGTGGGGGAGGAAGGGAAATGAGATTGTTAGCCGCTTTGAGACTCCTTAAGGTAGTGATAAAGCAGGATATCAAATCCAAACTCTTCTTTTCCCCCTTCTTCTTCTTCTTCTTCTTCTTCTTCTTCTTCTTCTTCTTCTTCTTCTTCTTCGTGTCTGGATTTGGATGTACGAAACAAAAAATGGCATGGGAAAGGAACAGATTATTAGGGCTCATTATTTCCCCCCCCCAAAAAAAAATTGCTTTCATTTGACTCAACTGGGGTGCTCATGCCATTCCGCTTGGGCTGCAATAATCCCAATAAACACTTTCTGCAAAAAAAGTCCTATTGAACTCAAAGGGGCTTCTGTATAGACATGTAATGGATTGCACTGCAAGTCTGTGGTCTGAAGTCACACACACACACACACACACACACAATGCACTTCAAATCACCCCTTACTATTGACCATGTTGACTATGGCGAATGGGAGGTGGAATCCAACAACTGTTGGGCCACGGGTTCTCTATCCCTTAACGTGGGCAGAAAGTGAAGATGGGACTACAGCAATCTCAGTGGGGTAAGGCACATGCATTCTGTGCATAAGGTTCCAGGTTCAATCTTCAGCATCTCCAGGTAGGGGAGAGACCTCTTCCTGAATCCTTGGGGAGCCACGGCCAGCTAGTGTTGACAATCGTGGGATACATGAACCACTATAAGGCAGCTTCCTAAATTTTGGCTTCCACAATGCTAACAATACAGTCTTTTGCTTTCCTTATTAGACTTTTGCATTATGTTGAAAAACTGGCAGGCTCTACAACAGGGACAACTGAGCCCCCATATGCTAAGCACAGAATGTTGCTGAAGCAATGTTGGTACAGACAAACCACTCTGTGTGCCATTATAAGTACACACACAAAAAACAGCAGCAGCAAGGATGTCCATTCCAGAGAGCAACTGTAGTAAATGACTGTGCCAAAAATTCTCAGACAGTGCATCAGCATAAATGAATTAATATTAGTCACTCCACCTTAACATCTTTCACCACAAAATCTCCTGTTTGGAGATTATTGTGTTTTTTTAAAAAAAGAAGTCATTTTTGTGGCCACTAAAAAACTTTCATTTATAAACTCTGAGGCCTTGATGAGTGCTTTACGGGAATGTATTTTTAGTAGTCCAGATAGGTGATGTGCAATAATCAATACTGAAAGCAAACACTAAAGAAATACATTGATTCTTCTGAAACACAAAATCATTAGATACTTGACTTTCAGACTTTTTACCGTGGTTTCATTTGGCAGAAAACTTTCTGTTTGTTTTATATTGCTCTGAATTTTGCAGTGAAGCATTAAATGCTACAACACTCCAAAAGATGCTGCTAAAAATATGGTTAAAAACTTTGGGCCCTTTAATCATAATCCTGCTAAAGCAGATGGGGGGAACTTTGTGATTTTTGTTGCTATTATAAGAGATTTGTACTTTTTCATGCTAGTAGGGGAAATAGTTTATCAACCAAAATCTGTTTCAGAAGCAGTGTAAAGGCACTTAACTTTATAAGTCAGCATTTTGACTTGCTACAAGCCCTATAAACAATAACACTGCCTTGCTAGATTCATGGAGAATCTACTTAATGATCATATGCTGATTTCGTGAGGGCTTTGGCTTCCCAATTCTATTTGTAAAACATAATGCCATTTCCCATGTGCTGAGTGCGCATTACGGTGCATTACAATTACAACTAATTACAATATTTCAGTCTGAGAAGAAGAAGGAGGAGGAGGAGGAGGAGGAGGAGGAGAAGCCCGCCCAATTAGCCCAGTGTTACGATAGCTGGGGGACGCGGGTGGCACTGTGGGTAAAAGCCTCAGCGCCTAGGGCTTGCCGATTGAAAGGTCGGCGGTTCGAATCCCCGCGGCGGGGTGCACTCCTGTTGTTCGGTCCCAGCGCCTGCCAACCTAGCAGTTCGAAAGCACTCTCGGGTGCAAGTAGATAAATAGGGACTGCTTACTAGCGGGAAGGTAAATGGCGTTTCCGTGTGCGGCTCTGGCTTGCCAGAGCAGCGATGTCACGCTGGCCACGTGACCCAGAAGTGTCTCCGGACAGCGCTGGCCCCTGGCCTCTTGAGTGAGATGGGCGCACAACCCTAGAGTCTGTCAAGACTGGCCCGTACGGGCAGGGGTACCTTTACCTTTTACCTATGATAGCTGGCTGTAGTTCTTCACGATCTCAGACAGAGGTTTTTCCCATCCCTACCTGGGAGATACCAGGAATTGAACCTGATATTTTCTGTATGCAGAGTATTTGCTTGGCTACAAAACTGGGGCTCCACTCCAATAGCTATTCCCCTTTTCCTGTGCTGGTGAGCCACCCTGGGGCCTCTGGATGAAGGGAGGCATACAAATTTAATAAATAATAATGATACTTTTTAAAAAGCAGAGCAAGCAGCAGCATGGCTGACACGCTTCGCAAAGTTGTCTCTTCAGTAAGGTTACACTCCCCACTCGCACGTCTATTATATGCAGAGAGAATTTCTTGTCCCCCCCAAAATGGGATTTGGAGGACAGTGGTACCTCGGTTTATGAACTGAATCCGTTCCGGAAGTTCGTTCTTAAACCAAAACCATTCTTAAACCGGGGTGTGCTTTCCCTAATGAGGCCTCCTGCTGCCGGTGCCCTTCCACCGTTCGGCTTCTGTTCTTAGACCAAGGTAAAGTTCACAAACCGGGACACTACTTCCAGTTTTGTGGAGTTTGTAAACTGAATACAGTGGTACCTCGGGTTACATGCGCTTCAGGTTACATACGCTTCAGATTACAGACTCCGCTAACCCAAAAATAGTATCTCGGGTTAAGAACTTTGCTTCAGGATGAGAACAGAAATCGTGCTCTGGCGGCGCGGCAGCAGCAGGAAGCCCCATTAGCTAAAGTGGTGCTTCAGGTAAAGAACAGTTTCAGGTTAAGAACGGACCTCCGGAATGAATTAAGTACTTAACCCAAGGTACCACTGTAGTTCGTAATCAGGGCTGTTCTTAAGCTAAGTTACCACTGTATTACACAATAACTAAAAAGCATTTGCAGTCATGTGTTGACTGGTTATATGGAAATATCTAAAACAGCCCACAAATTGTCCCTGGGTTGCCATCAGGATGCCGTTCCATTTAAGGAATCATTCCTAGTGTTTGAAATTGCTAAGGAACTAGTTATTTCCTCAACACTTTTCCAAGTACACCTCCAGAGTCATCCGTAACTGGAAAACGAATGAGGAAACAAGACAACAACTCTGTACATGCAAAAAGTCAATTTGCTCATCGTGCAAAAATCTCCAGTTCCAATAACTACATTCATGAAGCCTATAAAAATAAGGAGGACTTGAAAATGTTCCTCTGTGACTGTGATTCCTTTCCACAGTAGGTCATTCCTTTTGCTTAACATATTTGGGCACTCTCCAGAAACATAATGCTTTTTTTAGTCAAATAAAGTAAAAGTGGAAATAATTTTACAAATATTTGTCAAGGCTGCTGAGCACATTGTTAGAGTTTTCAACATTCCAGCAAGCCAGACACCCTTGCTCCCCTCTGCTCTTGCTCGTTTATAATAATCTGAAAAACTTGAATCAGTTTTCCTTTAGTCATGATGATCTTTCAGGTGAACCCAAATAATCGGACAATTAGCAATTCACTTGGGGCAGAACCCTCACAAACCCCACAGCTGCTACTTACACACACTTTCTATTATCCTCATAAGGGGGCCTGCTCTGGACTTCATTGGCTTGTGAAATCAGACAGGAGTTCAGTGTTGGGGCTTCTGATAACAGAACTCTTTCCCTAGAAAAATTTGAGCACAGATCTTCTTTGCATTCATTTGGAAGGAAGGCAAAAAGTGTTAGGATCACCCCATGCATAAGAAGCTGTTGTAAAACAAACCAGTGTAAATTAAGCCAATATACAGTTACATCAGATCCAAACCCTGCTGCTGTTGCTCTGCCTAAGTTTGGCAAAGGGAAAAGCAAGCCTTTAAGATAAACGTTCAGTGGATAGGCAGGTCATGCGAATGAGCTGAAAGGGCTTAGAGTCCAGCCTAAATTTCCAGAATCACAGCCTAAATCAGGGGTTAGCAAACTTTTTCAGCAGGGGGCTGTCCCTCAGACCTTGGGGGGGGGGCAGACTATATTTTGTTGAAAAAAATAATGAACGAATTCCTATGCCCCACAAATAACCCAGAGATGCATTTTAAATAAAAGCACACATTCTACTCATGTAAAAACATGCTGATTTAGAAGGCAGAATTAGAAGGCGATTGGGCCGGATCCGGCCCCTGGGCCTTAGTTTGCCTACCCACGCCTAAATCATCAAATCACAGAATTGTAGAGTTGGGAGGGACTCTGAGAGTCACTTAGTCCAACCCCCTGCAATTCAGGAATCTCATCACAAGGTCCCCCATCCAATCTGAAACCATATTGGACCTTGCTTAGCTTTGCAAATGTGCTTGCAGTTCTATTACTCCACCACTAAGGGGGTGCATCGGTGGAGGCTGGTTCATTAAGTTAAATGGGACACTGCCCAACCAGCCTCAGTGTGTCCTCCTGCAGAATGGAGCAGGGAGAAGGATGGGGGCAAAATTAGAATGAGTTGGTTCTGCCAGCCATTGGTTCTGGCTCCACTTACTGTTCATCTGCCTACCTTCCAGTGCAATGGGAACCAGCCACCCCTGCTATGCATTCATTCTTTCAGTCAGTGGGCATAGTCCTGCAGCATCACAGGTCAGAAAGAGTTGGATTTCGATTTTCAAAAGCCATTTAGTGTCACTTCCAGAGGACCTGTTTGCTGAGCATTCATCCGGATTTGTTTGCGCGAAGTCTGCAGAGAGCTTGGACAACATGGACTATTTACTGGGCATCCATTCTGATTTATCTGCAGGGAGGTTATATGATGTTGTGTCAAGTGCTTGTTGGCCAACTCTTTCAAGCTTATTTTCCTGACACTTCCGTTATCACAAAAGGTCTGTTTCTTTTTTGGCGGGGGGAGTGGGTCTGTTGCCAAAGAGAGCCAAATCAGCTATAATTACCCAACCTGAATGTACCGGTTTGTGATTTAAGCCCATCCCAAAATAGTGACAGTCTGGAAGCCACTTTCACTGCAACGGCAAAAGTACAAGGGAAGAAAATGCAGTGGGCTTAAATGTGGTTTAGCGAGCCAGAAGACTTGAAGTACTGTTGCAGAACTACATCGAACAGAAAAAGAACATACACTTCCATTTAGAAAGGCCATTGCCATGATATTGCGTAATGTAGAAGCTGTGCTTCATATTGGGGGGGGGGAGTGTCAGACTTTTCCCAAGCCACAATCTTCATTACTCATGCACTTTCTCAGCAGGCTATAATGATAGAGTCATGAATGTCTAAAAAGTGATTTCATTTTACTGTTATTTACAACTCAACTCAATAGCCGAACCTCTTCCTATTATCCGTGGTTAAATATAGCAAGAGATTCTTTCCCATTCCCTTTTCTCTACTTCTCTCCCCCCCCCCCCGCCGCACACCCACGCAACACACATGAGTCAGAAGCTGTAAGAATGAGTGGCTCCCATCTGGCCAGAGCTGTTCCTTGGCAGCTCTGTTGACTTTGCTGATTGTATTCACACTCCTCAAGGTCACCTCAAACATAAGGAGGTGAAATAATGTCTGTCTGCAAAAAAAAAAAAAAGTTTTGTGCCAGAATCTCAGTTTTAGTGATATATATATATGTGTGTGTCCTTCTCCACGCACGTAAGACAAGAAGGTAATGCTGGGCACATGCCGACAAGTACCATATTTTTTGCTCTATAAGACTCACTTTTTCCCTCCTAAAAAGTAAGGGGAAATGTGTGTGCATCTTATGGAGCGAATGCAGGCTGCGCAGCTATCCCAGAAGCCAGAACAGCAAGAGGAATTGCTGCTTTCACTGCACAGCGATCCCTCTTGCTGTTCTGGCTTCTGAGATTCAGAATATTTTTTCCCCTTGTTTTCCTCCTCCAAAAACTAGGTGCGTCTTTTGGTCCGGTGCATCTTATAGAGTGAAAAATATGGTATTTTCCCCCAACCCCACATGACTTTTCTTTCAAACCTCACATTCATTCATTTTGATCAGAACTGATTCAGACACAACGTTTCAGCACCAGCCCGCTCTTCCTAATCTGTATTCGGATTGTGTAGATTATGAGTCACTGAGTCAAATCCATGTGTGCCAGCAGTTTCTATCAGCAGCTGGATCTGATCGCAGGTGAGGTCAGCGTTCCTGAGATTTATCTGAAGATTAGATACCCGTGAGCAAGCATTACATGTTAGGCTCAAGTGTTATGTCCGATAGCCCCCAAATGATAACAACATGGAAATGCACAAGGCTGCTAACTGCCTTGTTTCAATGGGAACATCGGTAGCTGCTTTAACTAATATTAGAAAACATCTAGCTCAGTATCCTTTACTCTGACAACACGGTTGCAGCTAGGAGTTGTTTCTGAGCTCTGTTAGGGGATACTGAAGGTTGAACATTCCTCAGATGAAAACAGGGACATTTCTCACTCCCCCACCGTCCTGAAAATAACCCTTAATCCCAGATTTATTTTCTTCTTTGGTAGGGCTGCCATACATCTGGGTTTCCCCAGACACGTCCAGGAATCGGACTGTCAAAATAGCGTCTGGGCAGATTTTCACCGAATCAGCAAAATGCCCGGGGAAACCCAGACATATGGCAACTACGTTGATTTTTAAAGAAAAATGCTGTAAAAAATCCAAAAAAAGGCCAAACATTTGGGTTTTTTTGAGGGGGGGAGGAGATGTTCCCAAAGCTCAACAACTTTGCCCCCCTTCCCCAATAACTTTGTCTGGATTTTCACTTTTGGGAATATGGCAACCCTGTCTTTGGTAGATTTATGAAAAGAAAAACACACACACACGGATAAATAAATTATAGAAAGGGGCAAGATTAAAAGTGGACACACAAAGCTTGCCTAAAAAATTAATAATCAAGACTCCTTGCCCTCCGCTCTGCCTTTCTTCCTTTCTGGCCCTGCTCCCTGCCTACACCTCAAAGCTGGCACATCATGTGGGGCAGGGCCTTGGCAGCAGTAGCCTTGCCCGCTCTTCAGCAGCTGCTATGAGCTGCCCAAGATCATCAACTGAGGCTTTTCTTTATGTGACTCCTCCCTGAGAGGCCCAGAGGGCAGCAACGCAGGAACACGCCTTTTCTGTGGTGGCTCCTCGCTTGTGGAGTGCTCTGCCCAGGGAGGCTTGCCTGGCGCCTTCATTATATTAGCCTTCATTAGCATCTCCACCCCCATCATTCTGCCCAGACACTGAGGTCCAGTGCCGAGGGCCTTCTGGTGGTTCCCTCACTGCGAGAAGCCAGGTTACAGGGAACCAGGCAGAGGGCCTTCTGGGTAGTGGTGCCCGCCCTGTGGAACGCCCTCCCACCAGATGTCAAAGAGAAAAACAACTACCAGACTTTTAGAAGAAGGCAGCCCTGTTTAGGGAAGCTTTTAATGTTTAATGGACTTGTTCTTTAGTCGTGTCCAACTCTTTGTGACCCCATGGACCAGAGCACGCCAGGCACTCCTGTCTTCCACTGCCTCTCGCAGTTTGGTCAAACTCATGCTGGTAGCTTCGAGAACACTGTCCAACCATCTCGTCCTCTGTCGTCCCCTTCTCCTTGTGCCCTCCATCTTTCCCAGCATCAGGGTCATTTCTAGGGAGTCTTCTCTTCTCATGAGGTGGCCAAAGTATTGGAGCCTCAGCTTCAGGATCTGTCCTTCCAGTGAGCACTCAGGGCTGATTTCCTTAAGGATGGAGAGGTTTGATCTTCTTGCAGTCCATGGGACTCTCAAGAGTCTCCTCCAGCACCATAATTCAAAAACATCAGTTCTTCGGCGATCAGCCTTCTTCTTGATGGACTACTGTATTTTAATCTTTTGTTGGAAGCTGCCCAAAGTGGCTGGGAAAACCCAGCCAGATGGGTGGGGTGTAAATAATAATAATAATAATAATAATAATAATAATAATAATAATTATGGCACTAGGTAAAAACATTCCTCTTCTCCCAGGCCTTCAGCTAATTAAAGAATATACGGCTTTTTAATTTGTGTGTGCGTGTGGTGTGGGTATTGTTTTAGTTTGTTGTTATTGCATGTATTTTGTGTTTCTATATTGCACGCCGCCCTGTGATCTTTGGATGAAGGGCAGTATAAAAATTTAATAAATAAATCAATAAAAATCTTATTCTACCAATATTTTTGAGCAGCTGAGAAGGAGGGGGATGTACTGAAATCCTAGCACTGCCATTCATTTCAAAGCTGCCTGAAGCCTTTGCCACTGAAATAAGCAGGGTTGAAAAATTCTTAACTTTGTACATTGACTTTACAAGGGCTATTTTGCTGCCCCTTCCCAGTCTAATTTATTTACCCCCCCCCCTTTTCACTGATCCTTTGCTTTAGCCAAGGGACACAGGCTTCACCTGTCAGATATGAAAATCTGATTGATTTCATTGGGAATTCTGTGTGTGAACCATAAAAGTCACAAAGTGCTGAGAAATGAAAGGAGAGGAAATTGGATATTTACTCATAAGCCCACAGTGGAAATGCAGTCTGGGTAAACGTTTGGAAAAAAAATCGTTTGGCAAGTCAAGGCTGGCTTACAGGACCATCGGCTTCAATTTACTCATAGGTAAACTTTAGCCCTGGAACTCAAAAAGAGAGAGGTTTGAAAGAAAACCATTTTAGGCAAGTTTGGAGCAATGAAAGAGATATATAATTTTCTACGTCCTCTTTCTTTCAACTTCATTCACCTGGATAGAAAACGATAAAAAGTAAAATTACCAATTAGTCATGACTCAAAGCTTTAGCATGCGCACTTTCAAGAATGAGGGTAACGAACAAGGCAATCGCAGTAAAAACAATTAAAAAATTTAAAAGATTTTAAAAAACAACAATAGACTAAAAACCCAGCAGTGTTCTAAATATTCTGCAGGCGAAGCAACTCTTCTACCACTGAGCCATGCCCCTTCCCCTCGAAGGAGTCCCTGTGACTCTGTGAATTATAGGCCTCACCATATGTCTTTCTATCCAAGCACAAGAGTCAGCAAAATCTGGGATGCAGCACAGTTGTGGTCTGAAAAACCTAGACCGGGTGTCTGGATTTAGACCAGTTGCACTTTCCGAAACAGAATGAGAACCAAAACACAGTAACGCTACAGGATCCATATGTATCCAAATCCTGCAACAAACAATAACCACAAAAATGTGTGTGTGGGGGGGGGGGATTGCTTGCAACAATTTTACACATTTGCTGGCAAAATGAAATTTGCACTGGAACGCTGATGAAGTTTGCTGGGTATTTAAATAAATAAATAAATAAATAAGATAGATGATAGATAGATGATAGATAGATAGATATAGATGATAGATAGATAGATAGATAGATGATAGATAGATAGATAGATAGATAGATGATAGACAGATATAGATAAATAAATTGCAAATTGCAGCAGCAGCAGCAGCAGCAGCAGCGTGGAGGATGGAATTTAAGACTGGAAAACGAGAGAACCAAAACTGACGGATCCTAGCATCCCTGGTCACTACCTTCTGCCTTGGCCTGTGTGGTCTGGCAGGACTTAAGAATGTCCTCATCAATCTCCAGTTCTTCTCTGCTGCTCCCCAGGCAGGGCTAGAATTGCCCTGTATTTCAAGTGTGTTTTCGCAACACATTTCGGCCGATTGTATTGCATTTTACCCTTTGAGTTGTTCTGTGCATGTTTCTTGCTGTAATGATCTTTTTTATCTTTTCTTTGCATTTCATAAAATCTTCTCTCTACTGTGAGCAGCTCCCCACCCAAAACTGGAAAAAGGAAGGTTAAAAGGAATTGGAAATAAAGAATAAATGTTCATTCTATCTGCATCATGTCTGCCCTTAAGGTGTAAAAATTTCCTTCTTATAAAAGCAACTAATACTGTAACCCTACGTGAACTTAACCCTGTGTGAACTTTCTCAAGCATAAATCCTATTGAAGTCACTAGGGGATTGTGTCTGAGTAAACACGCTTAAAGCGGACAGCTAAGTTTAGAACAGAATAAAATAAAAAGGGGAGCCTGTGGAAGTGATTACACCTTATCAGGCCATTTTAAAAGCAGGTCCCAATAACCACATGTTGGTGTAGGAGTCAAACGCCCTGTAAAAAAACACATTGGGGAAAAATTAAGGGTGAGAGAATTCTAGGGCATGAAGAAAATTGAGAGGACCGGAAGGGAGAGAAGGTTTCAAAAGTTCTATTTTCGTCTCAGCGTCTATTTGCTCAAAATAGACCCAAGCCCCCAGCCTTGGAGTTTATTCAGCCCCCGACATGGTTGTAACCTCGTAAACAGGAAGCGCTCTCCAGTTATGCTTGCAATAACAAGCTTCTTGCTTTGTCTCAATGCTTTATCACCTCAGCCGGTCAAAACAAATTGCTCAACATTGTCTGGGTTTCATTAAGTATTCCCAGGATTAGTCACACCTGTGCAAATACGTGCACCTAGGCCAAACACGTGTGACGTGCACAGCAGCCGCCTTCCTTTCCTCAGTCCAGTGCCAATGCTTGCAAGAGGAAAACATTGTTGTGGTTTGGCGGCGGCTGACATCTTTGCACAGGACCCTCATCAGAAGCTGCCTGAGCGGGGTGCATTTGGGGAAGATCGGCAGACATTGCTTAACTTTCAGAAGAAGGGTTGCCAAGCTTGAAGTCTCTCATCCGGAATCCCTTCTGTTTCACTCCTGATGTATGAATATGTTGTAGCATCACCCTGCCATTCCACTAAAATAATAATAATAATAATAATTATTATTATTATTTATACCCCGCCCTCCCCAGCCAAGGCTGGGCTCAGGGCGGCTAACAAGCAATAATAAAAATAAGTTGAATGAATACAACTTAAAAACAAAATTAAAATACTGAAACATTAAAATATTAAAATGTAGCCTCATCGCAGGAGGAGAAAGGAAAAGAAAAAAGAAAGAGGGGGAGGGAATCAAATTGGCTCCAAGCCAAAGGCCCTATGGAAAGAAATCAGATCCTGCAGGGCCCTGGTCTCATGAGGCAGAGCGTTCCACCAGGCCGGAGCCAGTGTTGAGAAGGCCCTGGCTCTGGTTGAGGCTAATCTAACTTCCTTAGGGTCCGGGACCACTAGAGTGTTGCTATTTATGGACCTTGAGGCTCTCCGTGGGACATACCAGGAGAGGCGGTCCCGTAGGTAATGATGATGATGCGCAATGTGGCTAACCAGATTTATAAAATACAGACACATGGCCACATTTAACAGTTCATGTAAATAGACTTCTTGCGTTGGTGTGATACTACATGAGGAAACACAGATCAATCTCTCGGTCATCTTAAGTGCATAATGAAAGATGTGTGGAGTGAGAGAAAATCCCCCTGTGTACTTTGGAACACGCTAAGAAAATTGCTGTCTGTCTTTGTGATCCGACAGATTTGTTTTTAACATTCACCTTATTCTTTGTTAATTGATGTTCAATTAAGCACTCTGAGTTTCAGCAGGATATTCAAGTGTCGATTATATACACCCTACGAATGTTTTTGCTAGCTGCACATTTATAGTAGAGGATTAGAGAAGCAATGGATTTGTATCATCTACGATATGATAGCTATTACAAGACTTGACAGTCATCAATACAAGCAATATTTTTTCAAATGGAATAGCATTTTAATGGATTATGCATCATGCTCATCCTGCTATTCCATTCATTTCATAATTAACTCATTGCATTTTAAACCTATGATTTAATTGCTTTAAAATTGATCTGCAACCATACTTCAGTTCAGGATCTATTTTCTTGTGAGCTTTTCCGCTACTCATAGATACACTGTGCTGTGCTTTATTGCAATACACAAGGTCGCTTTAGTAGCATCTAATGCAAGGCACTGCAGCTGAATTTCCACCAATCACCTACATAGAAACAAAAGTACAAAGCTACTCAGATGTCTGTGAAGGGTTTCTGGGATTTAGAAACTATAATCCAGTGTTCTAAGTGCTACTCTATATACACATAGCTATATAGTAGAGAGCTTAATTCTGATGATGAGTACAGACTCACATTCAGAAGCTGCATATTTAGGTACACTAACCTGGGTATGAGCTCCACTGAACTCGGTGGACTTGCGTCTAAGTGAATTGGTCTGTAAATTTTTAGGACTGAGCTGTAATAACTTAATGTTGGAGGTGGGAAAACAGTGCATGTACAGAATCATGCTTTCATATTCAATTAAGGTCTGTTTTGGTACATTGTGGCTTCCCAATAAGGGTTGCCACACCAAAACAGGCACTCACACAACTGACACAGTTCATTCTTGGTTCTCTGTGATCTTTACTTGCACTATTTTATGCAAGTTTAAACCACAGAGCCTAGGACTTGCCGATCAGAAGGTCGGCGGTTCGAATCCCTGCAACGGGGTGAGCTCCCGCTGCTTGGTCCCTGCTCCTGCCAACCTAGTAGTTTGAAAGCACATCAAAGTGCAAGTAGATAAATAGGTACCGCTCCGGCGGGAAGGTAAACGGCGTTTCCGTGTGCTGCTCTGGTTCGCCAGAAGTGGCTTAGTCATGCTGGCCACATGACCCAGAAGCTGTCTGCGGACAAATGCCGGCTCCCTCGGCCAATAAAGTGAGATGAGCACCGCAACCCCAGAGTCGGTCACGACTGGACCTAATGGTCAGGGGTCCCTTTACCTTTAACCCTCATTAAGTTCAATGATGCATACTCTGTGGTAAGTGAGTCTAGGAATGCAACTGGGCCGAGCAATCCTAAAACCTGGTCAGGGGCAGAGCAGGATTTTGGCTACAGTGTCTGTAATCCTCCTGGTTTTTGTCCACTGTGGGAGAACAGGGGTGAGCAGTTTCTCCATCACTTTTTGTTGCACCTGCTCCAGGATCTCTGCGGAATGGACTGGCTTAGGATCCAGGGGGCCCATGGCTGCTTTTGTTCTGCTCACACCTCTGTAATATCCCATGTCATGGTCCTATGACCATGTAGTAGTATTTGATCTGTGGTGGTGGAGTCCAGTGGATAAGCATGTGCTCTACATCCTAAGGCACTCTGCTGCTAAGTTCAACTCCCACCCAGAAACCAATGTCCCCACTGTGGAAGGATGTGTGGATCCAGAATTGGCCTCCACAGTCACTTACGGACTCATTGTTAAAACTGTGTTTATGGATGACAATCTTACTTGGCTACGGGTGATCGCCAAAGAAGAAGGAGTCACTCTAGCAGCAATGATCAGTCATGTAGGATTGTAGCCTTGGCGGTCCAATTTGCTATAAGAAAGTAAAATACAAATTGTAAGAGAATTTGAATCTCAGTGCCAGAATATATTCAGCAACATAAGTGAAGGTGGGCAAATATCTGATTTTTAATGGGTCTCTCTCTCTCTCTCTCTCTCTCTCTCTCTCTCTCTCTCTCTCTCTCTCTCTCTCTCTCTCTCTCACACACACACACACACACACACACACGTTGCAATGTGTTTACATAGTCAGTCTGTTATCTAGGATAACTGTGGTTTGAATGGTCAATTTTCCTGGGGAAAATGACTCCTTAACTCACTTCAGGATCTAATTTATTGCACATTGTGAATATATAAATAGATTGCTGATGAGTTCAGAGAAAGTCAAGGGGGGGGGAATTTAGCAACAGCACCAAGAATAAAGTAATATTATAAGATGGCTGGAATGTACCTGTTATTCAGAAGTGGGTCTATACACATAGCAAACTGAATAATGCAGGGTGGTGAGCAACAAAATGTAGCCCAGTGTGAAACTTTATAGTACTGCTTCTTGTACTGAAAAACAGTTTTGAGAGGGGACAATATGGAGAGTCCACAACTTCCCAAAGGAGACAGTTCCACTGTCGAACAGCTCTTACCGTCAGAAAGTTCTTCCTGATGCTTAGCTGAAATCTTCTTTCTTGTAACTTGAAGCCATTGGTTCAGATCTAGTTTCCAGAGCAGGAGAGAACAAGCTTGCTCCATCTTCCATGTGACAGTCCTTGAGATATTTGAAGATAGCTATCATATCTCCTCTCTGTCTCCTCTTTTCCAAGCTAAACATACCCAACTCCTTCAACCATTCCGCATAAGGCTTGGCTTCTAGAAGCTTGATCATCTTCATTTCCCTCCTTTGCACACATTCCAGGTTGTCAACATCCTTCCTAAAGTGCGGTGCCCAAAATTGGACACAGTATACCAGGTGTGGTCTGACCAAGGCAGAATAGATACCTTTACCTTTAGAGTTGTACTGTAACATGTAGTTCTCACAATCTGCTTATTGAGCATTAATTCTGATTCTGACATACAATGCCATTTCAAACAATTATTATCCCACACTTTCTAATGCATTTTCCTGTCACTTTCCTTACCGCAAAAGCCCAGGTTTTCTGGGGGTGTGTTTGTTGCAGAAGAGCGCTGAATCTGCTTTAGTTGTGCAACTTGAATTTCCTGGTATCCCAGACCTTCCAAGTGTCCCTATTTTCCAGGGACGGTCCTGGATTTCCAGTTAGGGGTACTTGAGCAATTGTTGTGGCTTGTCAGAAGATAGAAAACTACTGCCTGCAGTTTTTAGGAGTCTGGGTTGCCTTCTAAACTCCAAAATGGTGATGAACAGCTGAATTTGATTGGTCGAGTTGGTGTGCTATCACTGAATGTTCACTAACAGTTCTCAAGCACAAATCTGCAATAATGTTTGCAGCCTATCTTCTCTGGGGGGTACGCAAAGCTATCACTATGTCTATAATTACAATATCATAAAAGTTGTCTTAAAAAAAATTCTACTGGTTATAAATTCTACTGTCATGGTGACATTGTGGCATGGTAACCTAAAGAGGACAACAGTTACCATGAAAAGGAAGGCAATTTCCAGTTTTTGGCCTCAGGCTTTGCATAAAGAACTATTTGGGTGGCAGCAGCGACACCATAGTCTGACCTCTAGGCTAAATAACTGTGAAAAACTGGGACATCTGTACCTATCAAAGGGTTGAGCCAGGCTATGGTTGCTCAAGATATGACAAGGTTCTTGAAAAAATATTGTTAATGATTTCAGTTTCCTACACTAGTAAGACTTTGGCATATGGAATCCTATTTGAAGAGAAATGGGATGTTTGGTGTATTTTTAGCTATTCCAATGCTCAGATGCTTCAATGTGGTGTGTATGTGTGTGAAAGTAACACAAACCAATAGATCCTGTGAGGAGGGTGAGTAATGTTGGACCTCTTGGAAATATTTGGCTCACATTTAAGTATGTGGGAGTTTTCTGGAAGCAATTATGACAAAAGTAACGAACTGACCACCCTCTAATAAATATTTTGTCTGTGAGAAAAATCTTAGACATTTTAAAACATTTTACAAGATTGTTTTTTAAAAATGGATTTTCTCTCCCATATACTATTAAAATGACTTTACTATCATAGCAAACACAGCTTAGGATAGGGATACTGAAATCTGCATGAATGCTAATCTCCTGGAAGGGCCTTCTTTCACATCCTGCCATTAAGCTTGCTAGTTTTTAACTTAATAATGCTGTGGCTACTGTTGTGATGCTTTCACCGGTGTACAGTATATTTACAGGCTGGCGCAGAAATTTGCTGGCCTGCTCCCCAACCTTCTGCTCTGGTGGGCATAAGCTGAAGAACATTAGACAAGCCTGCTGGATCAGGCCAATGGCCAATCTAATTCAGCATCCTGTTTTCAGAATGGCTGAGCAGATGAAAATTCAGTGAGCTAGGCATGAGCACTCTGTGCACCTGTAATTTCAGCAGCTAGTGCTGCGAGGCAGTGGAGGTAGAACGTAGCCATTATGGATTGTAAAAAGCCATAATGACCATTAGGTCCAGTCGTGGCTGACTCTGGGGTTGCGGTGCTCCTCTCACTTTATTGGCTGAGGGAGCCAGCATACAGCTTCTGGGTCATGTGGCCAACATGACTAAGCCACTTCTGGCGAACCAGAGCAGCACATGGAAACACTGTTTATCTTCCTGCCAGAGCGGTACCTATTTATCTACTTGCACTTTGATGTGTTTTCGAACTGCTAGGTTGGCAGGAGCAGGGACCAAGCAACAGGAGCTCACCCTGTCGCGGGGATTCGAACCGCCGACCTTCTGATTGGCAAGTCCTAGGCTCTACGGTTTAACCCACAGTGCCACCCGCATCCCGATTATGGCTTGTGGTAGTGTTTATAGCCTTGCCCTCCATGAGTCCTCTTTTAAAGCCATCCATGTAGGAGGCCATCAGTGTGGGAGCGGGTTCCATACTTTTAACTATGCATTGCATGAAAAATACCTTCTTTTATCAGTTCTGGGTCTTCAAACATTCGCCTTCACTAGATGACCAGCAGCAGGGCTAAAGCTACAAGCCAGAGCTTAGATCGCACCCTTAGTCATACTTTGGTTCCATTGAAATAAATGAGAAGTGAATCATGGCTACTAAGTTGTCCCCCTTTTTTCATTGTGAATAGTTTGGAGCCAACCCATTCTAAGAATTCTACTATTATTCTCCAGCAAATGAGAGTGGGCGCATTGATTAATCATTGTACAGCAATCGTACTTGATCGTTGCTACAAACAAGTACTGACAACTCATAGGGGAAAGCATAATTATTCCGCTGTTTATGCTTTGAATCTATTCCAGTTAAAAGTGAGCGTGCTTTATGTAAAAAGTATGTTCTGACTAGAGATTGCAGATGGGGGTTAATATGTACAGTCATCGGTGTTCGTGGTAAATGTTTGAGGTGCCTCATCCCATTCATTCAAACACTCCAGACAGATGTGCTGATATGAAGAAGAGGCCGCATCTAATTCAAATCTATGATGCTGTGCAGTCCCACAGCTAGGAACTGGGGCAGAAAGAAGCAAGACTGAACTGCCGCAGTATTTCCGGTCTTCAGAGTTTTTTGACCCATGTAAAGAAAATGGCGAGTGCTGTCAGAAAAGCAGTAGATCTCACTTAATTGTTTGATATAACTAATACTAGACAATCAGATTTAAAACAACAACAACAACAACAACTTCTCTGAGCAGCAGGAAACATTTTATTTACAGTTATACAATCTCTTCTGAATTTGACGCACTCCCTCTCCTCTGCATTTTATTTTCAGGTCAGGTGAATTTGGCCTATCATTCTTGCCATTTCCTGGTTCCTGAAGGCAACACTTCCTGTTTGTGGTTGCTTAAAGCTGCCTTTCCTACAGGTCAAACTAATTTTTTGGGTCTGTTTCTTTCCCTCTGTATCTACTAACCACTGTCAGTTTTCTTCTTGACCTTTCCCCGTGTAACTCCCCCACTTCAGTTTCTATTTTCAGACTGTTATTGGGTGCCTCTTTGTTTTCATAGCAGATAGATCCAGGAATTATCTGACAATTTTTTATTTTAAAAACAATCAAATGTAAGAGTTTTAATCAACTGAACATGACATTTAAATGCTACTCACTTAATGTGGGGGCTGTCTGTATTTTATGACATCTCTGGGTCAGCATGTGTTGGTTTTCCCAGCTAGCTCATTGAGAAATAAAGTGCCTACACATTATTTCTTTTAATGTAATTGCCACAAACTAGCACATATGTGTGTTTTAAATCCCTGTTGGTTTATATGGGACTCGTGTGCATTCGTAACAGTGTGGGGGATTGTGACCAATATTTTCACTACATAAAAATGGGGAATTAAGTGTCGGCAGCAGCATCGACTAAGAGATAAGATAGAGTCTAGTTTACAGTCAAGTATGGACAACTTCTGTATAGTTAAAGCTATGATTTTCCCAGTAGTGATGTATGGAAGTAAGAGCTGGACCATAAAAAAGGCTGATCGCCGAAGAATTGATGCTTTTGAATTATGGTGCTGGAGGAGACTCTTGAGAGTCCCATGGACTGCAAGAAGATCAAACCTCTCCATTCTTAAGGAAATCAGCCCTGAGTGCTCACTGGAAGGACAGATCCTGAAGCTGAGGCTCCAATACTTTGGCCACCTCATGAGAAGAGAAGACTCCCTGGAAAAGACCCTGATGTTGGGAAAGATGGAAGGCACAAGGAGAAGGGGACGACAGAAGACGAGATGGTTGGACAGTGTTCTCGAAGCTACAAACATGAGTTTGACCAAACTGTAGGAGGCAGTGGAAGACAGGAGTGCCTGGTATGCTCTGGTCCATGGGGTCACAAAGCACCGGACACGACTAAACAACTAAATAACAACATGGACACTTCCAGACAACTGAAAAGAACAAGAAAAAAAGAAAGCCCCCCTCTTTCATAGAACACCGGGGTTGGACGGGGCCTCCATTGAAATCTATTCTAGTCATCATCCAAAGAAGGAAATCTGATCCTCCAGTCTTCTGCAGTGAGCCACATGGTAGGGCTGCTTGCTCACCAGACCTCTGACTGAACCACAGCAATGGACCAGGGTGTAGAGGAGAGGGACATGGTGTCAACGCAGTGCAAATGGGTTGGCACAGCCAATCCCCTGCTGCTGCTGGTGTGTTTGCACCATGCCAACCATCTCAGCATGCTACAGTAAAGTCAGCCAACTGGAGTACAGCCTCACTCTGTTGCCTGCTGCCACCACTACAGCACTATCCATGACAGATGAACATCCAGCCTCTGCTTCAGAAACTCAGGTAAAGGAGAGGCCCATCACCATCCAAGGAAGTCAAGAAGTTAATGCAGAACACTTTGTCACAAGGGACGTGTGGCAAATCTACGGGTATGCTAAGGTCTTGATTAAAACATTGCCAGTGTGGTGTAGTGGTTCAGAGCGGTAGTCTTGTAATCTGGTGAACTGGGTTTGCGTCTCCGCTCCTCCACATGCAGCTGCTGGGTGACCTTGGGCTATTCACACTTCTTTGAAGTCTCTCAGCCCCACTCACCTCACAGAGTGTTTGTTGTGGGGGAGGAAGGGAAAGGAGAATGTGAGCCGCTTTGAGACTCCCTAGGGTAGTGATAAAGCAGGATATCAAATCCAAACTCTTCTTCTTCTACTAGTTTTAATAGAACTTTGGTTTGTAACAAAAAAACAGAACATTGATTTTGACATCAAAACGCACCAAAGCGACGCTCCACTGTGTTCCTTGTTAAAAGGTAAGTTTAAATGCCACCCTGCTTAAAGTAAAATCTCTATTTCCTCACAAATAAACAGAGCATGTTAATAATTTATGATGTGCCAACAAAATGGGGTGTTTCTCTTCTCTATTTCCCTCCCGTCTTAATGTGGTTCCACATCAGCCAGATCATACAAATATGAAAGTGAAGCTCACTAAATGTTTTTGAGAGTCACTTTAGTGGATCTGCAGCTCGTTCTGATCTCCTGATGGAGAGAAAAGTGGTGCATAATAACAGCGTTGACCTTGTTGCCCGTTCTGATGGAAGTGAAATCAATTATTAGCTCACCATTGATAGCAATTGCTCACAGGATGTCCTTTCCCTCGCCCTGAGCAATGAATTGTAACTTACAATTTAATAAGCAGAATCCGTCCAATGATGAAATTATAACACCTAAAAAATGCACCCGTACTGAGCTGTTTGATGATATGCAAAGTTATTTAAATTAAACTGATTGAAAATCAACCGCTTAACGAGGAGACATGTTGTGTAAATCAGCCCTTAGATCGCATCTTTGCCACGAACAGTGGGAATAATATTTGCACAGTAACATCATCCAAAATCTGGAAGAGAAGTCATGTAGGAAACTAGATAACTGTTGGCTAGTTACACAACAAAAGTGCTAACATGGCCAAGGCTCTGGGTTTAAAGCCTGCTGGAGGCAGATGGGAGCCTGCATGTCTCCTTTCTTAAAAAGAAAGAAAGATGGCTACAGCTCAGATGGTAGAGCATCTGCTTTGAATTCAGAAGATGAAAGTTTCAGTTCTTGGCATCTTTAGGTAGGACTGGGAAAGACCAGGCTGAACCCCTGGGAAGAGACTGCAAGTCAGTGTTGACTCAGCACAAGACAGTGGTTGCTGTGGTGTTATGATTAATCTCATGCCAGCCTGGGACCATGGAAAGGCTTGCATCTATATAGTTCGTCAGATGGCATGTTTAGCTTCCCATGCAAGTAGGAATGGGAGAATTTGTCATTTCTGGGTTCTCTCCCTTTCTCATTTCCCCAGCATTAAGTTCAGGTCTCCATATTTCCAGGTCAGGTTGTGATAGAGATATCTTTTGCCACACCAAGACTGAAACTCAGAAGTATCTCTTAGCTTTGTCCCTAAAGCATCCCAGCCACAGTCCCCGCACCTCTTCATTGTTTCTACCCTGCTCAGCGTTGCCTGTTCACATTGAGACAGGATGTTACACTTGATGAAGTCAGCTTTTTGAATTTTTTTTTATTACAAGGATATGCAATCAAAAGCATCTGTAATGAAATTTCACGTTCTGCTATCAGAAGGTAGAAGAGCTGCTGATTATGATTTTCAGGACTAGCAGAATAATTCAGATATTTTAAAAAATCAAGCAAACCTGCATAATGTATATAGGTTACATAGTTCTGTTTTTCTATCCTGGTGCAGAACTTTTTTTTTTTTTTTTTTAAAAAAGCAAATGTAGCCCTGGAGATACTATTTGTGTGTGTGTGTGTGTGTGTCAGAAACACATGTGAAAATGTTACAGATAGGTAGCTGTGTTGGTCTGCCATAGTCAAAACAAAAGAAATTCCTTCCAGTAGCACCTTAAAGACCAACTAAGTTAGTTCTTGGTATGAGCTTTCATGTGCATGCACACTTCTTCAGATACCTGCATGCACACTTCTTCAGGTATCTGAAGAAGTGTGCATGCACACGAAAGCTCATACCAAGAACTAACTTAGTTGGTCTTTAAGGTGCTACTGGAAGGAATTTTTTTTGATGTGAAAATGTGCATTTTAGAAGTTTATATATTCACCACCATTTTAGTGCAACTTCTAAAATGCACATTTTCACATGACTTTCTGCCTAATATACACATTGCTGAAAAGCAATTCCCTCTAATATAATGCATTTTTGTACACGTTACTGGGCCGGAGGACTTCTTTGCAAAATTTGGAAAATGCTAATTTTGACGGAGGGCTGTATTTCGGTTTGTGAATTGTTTTCGGACGTATCCTGCTTGAGGTTTCCCCACAGCCTCTTCCTATGTTCTTAAGTGTGATCAATTTGGTACGTTTACCTTTAATTGCAAACTTACCATATTTTTCTGTGTATAAGATGCCCCCTATTTTGGGGGTCTCAAAATTGAGGAAAGGGGGGGAGATTGCCCCCGTGTATAAGACTATCCCCCATTTTTAACATTTTTAGTAAAAAAAAACCCCATGTCTTATACATGGAAAAGTACGGTAATTCGAACCCAGCTCCTAACACACACGCAAGTGGCATCCCTCTCACAGAGTTGGGAGATACTAAGTAGGATAGAATACCATCAGAAGAACCCTGTGGATGGAATGCTTTACATGGACGCAAGTGGGTGTAGGGTTAACCATGGAGAAACCATAGCAGTCAAGCCTGCTGGTTTATGTGTAAAGAACCATCTTTAAAATAACCATCTTTAAAACAAGCGTACCTCCTGCTTAATATGGGGCCCTTTCGTCTGGCAAACCTGTAAATTCAAATGCAATTCCTTGTGAAAATATCCTTTAATAAAGGAGGGGAAAGGAATATCTGCCTGCATGTTTTTCCCTGCGACTCTGTTGTCTGTGCATTTGGCTGTAAATATTGTTATGGCTTTCCTGTTAGATTTTTAGATTTCCTGTTAGAGCTAACAGTGTGGATTGCCCTCGTGCAATATCTGGACTTGACAAAGGAGTGTTGATAGTCTTCAGTGTTCCCATGGCAGTTCAGAAGGCTCGGTGATGGTCACAAGAGATTCATCCATATACTCAGACCCATCTAACCAGGGGGCAGAGCCATGGTCTCTGTGCAGTTTGAGACAGAGACAAGTGAGGTACAGAGAGCTCAGATTAGGCTTCATAAGCATCTTAGGGGGTGGCTGTCTCTCCCTGAAGATCTGATGGGGAAGTAGACTTTGGCAGTCTGTTGGGGTGCTTAAGTTGTACCTCCACCCCTGCACAACCTGTCTGTCGGCAAAATACTCTTGCAAGTAAGCATTGCACACCTGGAGGTTTCACAGCTGTGTGTGTTTCAGACTACCTGTGATGTCTATGAGTAATTGGGTGGCCTGGAGAGGATCCAGAAATGATGGATCAGCATAAAACCCAACATCCTTTCCCCCCCTTTTGGTTGAACTCTTTCACTTTACTGAACAGATACCATAACTTAATTGCAAGAGTTTTATCAACCAACATTCCAAGTTGCTATGAGAGAGCTCCATCTGCTGGACATAGTTAGAAATTGTATCTCAGGCAGTCTGCAGCAGAAGTCCTTTGCATTTATTTAACTTATGCTAGCAACGAATCCCAACATTTGGAACTGGAAGGAACCTATTGGATTTATTTAGTTCAAACTTCAAGATAAGATATATGCTGCCTAAAGTATTATCTTCGCACTGGGGCTTTCAAATGATATTGTTCACTTCCCTAAAAATAAATTATTTACGTAACATCAAACCAACTGGGTTGCAGTTTACGTGAATATAGGCCAGAGGTTCTCAGTCCCCAAAACACAACTTGGGAGAGTTCTTCATCACGCAAAAGCTATGATTATTCTGCGGTTGCACTAGAGCCTTGCACTTTTCAGGTCCTGCTCTGGGCTTGGGCGTTCTCTGGTGTGACAGTCAGCCATAGTGGGCTTCTGTAGCTGTGCTGGCAGCAATCCAAGCAGTTCTGGGTCAAGCCACACTTGAAATTTCCCACTGTGTAACTTCCCACAATGTCCCAGGATGATGCAGAGTCGGGAGCATCATGAGAAGTTTAAGAGGGTGGTTGGATCCAGTGGTTTGGCACTGCTCATAGGCCAAGCAGCAGCGGCAGCAGCAGCCCCAGCCCGGGAACTGAGCTCCTGACCTCTGCTCAGTGGTGCCAGATGCTGGTTCTGTCCCTGCTCACTTTCAAAATAATGCCCTACTCATATGACTGTTGGTGCATTGACCAGCAAGGCAACCCTGTGAAGGAGGAGGAGCAAGAGGAGCAGGAGGAGCAAGAGGAGCAGGAGGAGCAGGAGGAGCAGGAGGTGCAGGAGCATCTTATCCACCCTTCCTACTTGTCCAGTGGCAAGGCTCTGCCAGCTGCCAGCTTACTCAATGACATGATTGTTGTGATGCGTCCGGAGAGACGGGGGCATATGCCAGGCCCCCAGCTGGCTCCAGCCACCGGCCGGCAGCCGGGCGGACTCCGGTTCTCGGAACAGGATCAATCAGCGACACAAGCCTCAGAGACCTTTAGAGACTTGGCATGCTCTAATCAGCAGAGTGAATAAATTTTCACAATGGAAGTGGCAGACAGAAACATGTGAAAGCATTATTTACAGGCGTTTATTCAGCATCAGGAAACAAAGGAAAAACATGTCTGCTTCCTTTCGTGTCCAAGCAAAACAGCAGTATAGCAAAAGCAATATACAAACGGAAGTTCCCAGCAAGCTGTGCTGGAATGTAAACAGACATGTGACATACAACTATCCACACATCTGTTCTAAAGGTGGAATGGAACTATATCCCAACAGTGATGACCTTGTGATGGCTACGGTCTGCCTACACCACTGGAAGCAGTCGTGGTGGCTGGGAGCCACAGGAGGGGACAGTTGCTCTTGTGCTTGAGCCTTGCTTGCTAGTTTCCCACCAGCATCTAGTTGGCCACTGTAAGAACAGGATGCTGGACTAGATGGGCAGGCTCTTCTTCTTATATACCACTTTCTTCCCCTCCCAGGAGTAGGTCTTGCCAACATGGCTCTCTGTTTACTCACCAACTGGTACAGGAATTATTATGTTTGCTCACACAAAGCTCATTGCTTACTTGGGTGGTGCCTCTAGTGGCTTCATAGAGTCACAGAATCGTAGAGTTGGAAGGGACCCAAAGTGTCATCAAGTCCAAGCCCCTGCAGTACAGGAATCTCAGCTAGAGCATCCATGACAGATGACCATCCAACCTCTGCTTTGAAAAACCTCCAAGGAAGGAGAGTCCACCACCTCTTGTAGGAGACCATTCCACTGTTGAACAGCTCTTACTGTCTGAAAGTTCTTCCTGATGGTTAGTAGGAATCTTCCTTCTTGTAACTTGAAGACATTGATTCGAGTGCTACCCTCCAGAGCAGGAGAAAACAAGCTTGTTCCTTCTTCCATGTGACAGCCCTTATATTTGAAGGTGGCTATCGTATCTCCTCTCCGTCTCCTCTAAACATACCCAGCTCCTTCAACTGTTCCTCATAAGGCTTTATTTGCAGTCCCTTGATCTTCAAATGGTGACTCAGTTGAACTTTGCTGCCCTGAGACTCTCCCAGCCTCTCTTGTTCTGTGTGTCTGTTGACCAGACAGCCAATAAACTACTGCCACCTCCATGGGAGAGAAGTGATTAAGTGAGCCTGCCAGTCAGGATGACTAGAGCATGGCCACATTGCACGCTCTTTTCCCAAAAGGCTGGGAGTGATAAAGTCTCAGTTTCTCCCGTGTTTTGTTTTGTTGGAACTTCCAGAACATCTTGTCCTGAAGACTAATGGCGCTTCCAGGCAACCAAAAGTAAACTGTTTCTTAATGTATGGGGCCAAAGTCAAGGGTGATGAACCTGGGATCCTCCAGATGTTGTTGGACACCATTCCTGACCGTTGGCCATGCTGGCTGGGACTTGTGGGAGCTGGAATCCAGCAGTATCTGAAAGGCCACAGTCCATCCACCCTGGATGAGCTCACTGCTAGTGAACATTAAAGAACCATACTTGAACCCCTCCTCACCTATTTGGAACCCTGGACTTATGACTAAGCTAATATGATGTCAGGGGCTGGACTGAGGAGGAATGGTGGGAACCCATCCGCCTTTCCTACACCTTCCCAAGAAGAGGAGGACAGCATAGATTTAGAACAGTGGTCTGCAGAAGGTCGTAGTTCAGAGGCTGCAGAGGGGAGAAGCTGGAAAATATTGGGAGAGAAGAAGAGAAGAGTTTGGACTTGATATCTCACCTTTCACTCCCCTTAGGGAGTCTCAAAGCGGCTAACAATCTCTTTTCCCTTCCTCCCCCACAACAAACTGTGAGGTGAGTGGGGCTGAGAGACTTCAAAGAAGCGTGACTGGCCCAAGGTCACCCAGCAGCTGCATGTGGAGGAGCAGAGACTCGAACCCGGTTCACCAGATTACGACTCTACCGCTCTTAACCACTACACCACACTGGCGGAGGAGCACTGAGAGGAGCAGGAGGGAGAAGAAGCACCAGTGGAGAGACAGCTAACAGACTCAGAACCAGACGTGCCTTGAGAGTAGTAGAACAGAAAACTCAAAGGCAGAAAGCACAGATCAGCCGGCACAGGGTTTGACGTAGAATAGGAGGGACTGAGGGGTGGGACTTTACTTGGAGCGATGCCATTATCTAAGAGAGACCGCATGCCTTCGTCTCTCTCTGTGCACATTGAATAAGCTACTTGGTAAGAACTCTTCTTGGGGTTTTTCGCTTCTAGGCATCCCACCATGAGAGGGATAGGATTCTCTGAAGCCTTGAGATATGATAAACAACACCACAGAACCTTGGGTGTGGAGGAAAATAGACACCCCTTGTTACCCAGGGCTTTTTTTGTCAGATCTTGACGAAAAACAGTTCCGGTACCTCTCAGGTGGGCGCCATTGCCATTATAACGGAACAAGGGAGGCATTCATGGTGAGTTCTGGCACCTCTTTTTCTCGGAAAAATAGCACTGCTTCTGCCTGATCCTGTTAATGTTGTTATTAATTCCTGTGCAGAATTTTATAATCCAGATAGACAGTCTGATTGTATACTTCATGAACAACTTCACCTTTTAAGGTTAAAATGTGTTTTTTGTTTTGGTTTTTAAAAAAGATGGTCAATCCCTGCAGAGGAGTCTGTGGTGATCACAGTTTAAAGATAAAAAGAAGGTAACTTCTTAAGATTACCACACATTAAACAACAGACTAATACAGTAGAGGGCTTACTTGCTTCGGAGTTATGATACTGGAAACAAAGGGTAGGGAAGAAAAGTATTGTTTTAAAAAGTGTATTAAGCTGCTAATACAGCAGGATATGAGTAAAGCCAAGGGCCTAAAACACCTGCAGGAAATAGATTGGGGAATAGAAACTGGGGGTTGGGTGGGGAGAGAATGGATTTGGATTTGGGAGAAATTCTCATGTCAGCTAACATTAAAGAGATAATGCAAAAACTTCCGTACATTCACAAAAACATTTTGGCATTATTATGCCAGCAAGACTGTAATGATAGGGGTAGTTATAGCCATATGTAGTGAAAGCATCAACATTCTGGGATAGGAAAAAAGAGGAAATTGGCAAAATCACGTGTCAGCAAGTTATGAAAACCCCAGAGCTGGCACTGTTAAACTTACTTACAAATGAAAATCCCGGCTTGACTGACAAACCTTTCATTGGAGTCCTTCTGGTGACAGCACATGTGGTCATTGCCCACTTCTGGAGAGGCCTTCAAGGGGCTACTTTAAAATCTTTTTATAGAATAGTGTGGCGTGTAGCCCTTACTGGAAAGCTAACACACCAATTACGCCTGGCGAGAGCAGCAAAACCCAAGGGTACTTTTGCTGGAGAGTGGTGGAACTTTATTTCCTTTACAAATACTCTAGAAAGTGGAAGGCCCGTCCCTGGGGTTTGCACTAATATATGGATTTCATGATAACTGCTCCTCATTTATATGAATGCCTGCCACTATTATGCGAGAATAGCGATTATTACAAGGGTGAAGATATCTCCAAAGTTGGGAGCTGTACTTCTTTGGTTTTAATGACTTTGATGATGTAACACAGCTGCAAAACGACAATAAAAATGTTGTGATTAATTGATGCAATATGTTTTACGTTGTACATTGTCATCGCTTTTTTCTCATGAAGCAAAATAAAAATATTTAATAAAAGAATGCGTTTGTCTCCATTAATTTAGATCAATCATCCAATGAGTGGGAGCAAGGAATAATGGCCATTCCTATCACCAGGCTGGGCAGCGCAGATGATGAGAATGACAACAGTGAGGATGAACATTGCTCCATCTCTGCAGGGGCTCTGCACATTTTTCTCATACACCTCAATTTGTGGGGAGCAGGCAGTGGCAGGATATCGGGGAAGGCTTGGAGGGCTAGTTTAGGCTTGCAGGCCACCAGTTCACCACTCTTCAACTAGAAATATTTGCACTCTGAAATATCCTTTCTCCACCTTGGGTCGCCAGATGTTGTTGGACTACAACTCCCGTCATCCCTGATCACTGTTAGCTAGGGATGATGGAAATTGTAGTCTAGCAACTTTGGGAAATCCAAGGGTGAGAAAGACTGCTCTAAAGGCTGAAGTGTGTATTTTGTGGAAAATACAGGTCTCTGGGTTTTTATTTATTTATTTGGTGTTGTACTGCTTTAAACAGTCATGGCTTCCCCCAAAGAATTCTGGGAAGTGTAGTTTGTTAAGGGGGTTGAGAATTGTTCAGAGGCCCTGTTCCCCTCCCAGAGCTACAATTCCCAGAATTCCCTTGTGAGGGGGACTTGATTGCTAAACCACTCTGGGAACTGTAGCTCTGGGAGGGAAATCAAACTGGTCTTCTCTCAGTACCCTTAACAGACTACGGTTCCTAGGACTGGGGGAAGCCATGACTGTTGGTATGATAATACCTTAAATGTATAGCTTTCATGCAGGTGTATAGTTCCACCCAAAGCAGTGGTTTCAGGGGAACTTACTGTACACCTAGTTTAGGACACTATAGAATGGAAAAGTGGAAAGAAAACAGGAGAAAAAGAAAGTTCTATAAGAAAAAGTAATTGAAGCATATGTACCTCAGGCTACATATGCTTCAGGTTACATTCGCTTCAGGTTACATACGCTTCAGGTTACATATTCTTCAGGTTACAGACTCTGCTAACCCAGAAATAGTGTTTCAGGTTAAGAACTTTGCTTCAGGATGAGAACAGAAATTGGGCTCCGGTGGTGCAGCAGCAGCAGGAGGCCCCATTAGCTAAAGTGGTGCTTCAGGTTAAGAACATTTTCAGGTTAAGAACAGACCTCCAGAACGAATTAAGTACTTAACCTGAGGTACCACTGTATCAG
This sequence comes from Podarcis melisellensis, assembly GCF_964234715.1. Lineage (NCBI taxonomy): Eukaryota > Metazoa > Chordata > Lepidosauria > Squamata > Lacertidae > Podarcis > Podarcis melisellensis. The sequence goes on from NC_138537.1 coordinate 20,002,135, forward strand.
GATTGTTTTGCCCCCAGCATTAATGCTTGGAGTACAGGTGGGTTGAACTTAGGTGCCATCCTGCTACAGAATGCCCCCCTGGAGACAACCTGTCCTCTGCTACAGCAGTATTTCAGCTCACACCCTTGTTATATGTATAAGCAAATGGTAACCTAGCAGTCTCATTAGCTCAGCTCTCTTTGTGACCTTTCCATTGTCTGCAACACTTTACTCTATATAACACACTCAGCAGTTTCTGCCGTTCTGTGATATTCTCAAAGGGAGAGGAGATTAGAGCTTTCCTGAGAATTTGCATTGTATGGCAAAAAAATTAAAATAAATAAATAAAAGATCAAGAAACTTTGAAGAGAGGGAAGGACAGAAAGGATGAAAGCCAAGACAGAATGAAAGAAGAGGTCTTTTTTTAAAAAAAGTCTGAAATAAGTAGTAAAATAAAAAAGCAGAGTGCAGAGTTATTAAGTTAGGCATTTACTCTAAAGCTTAAAGCCCCAGGAAGCTCTCTGGATGATGTGAAAAATAATGAATAAATACGATATTGCCTTTAAAAATGATATAAGAAAGGACGTAATTTTAAATCCAGTTTTGAAAAGCTGGCTGCTGTACTGAGTCAGGTTAAAGAACTTCAGGTCAGGGTGATGGTGGAATGTGGCCCTCCAAGCCTCTCTTTGTGGCCCTTGGGATAGTTAAAAGCATGTGATCTGCATAGCAGTGGCAACTCATGATGTCAGTGAGTCCCCTCTAATTGTAAATGCTTCAAAGCCCATTCTGCCATGTGGCTCTCACTGTGGCCAATGGTTCCTTATAGTATTCAAAGCTTCCTTCGGACAAGGCAGCACAATGACCTTGAAAGATTGGCTTCCTGATGTCTGCAAAGGCTTATCCCTTTGCCCCAACACCTGGTTGCTTAAGGAGTCCAGGCTGCTGCTGCTGCTGGCTAACTCAGGTTTTATGGTGATGTGCACAAGAGGGCCTCATTGAGTACATGGGATGTGGGTGATGCTGTGGTCTCAACCACTGAGCCTCTTGGGCTTGCCAAACGTCAGTGGTTCAAATCCCCACGGTGGGGTAAGCTCCCATTGCTCTGTCCCAGCTCCTGCCAACATAGCAGTTTGAAAGCACACCAAGTGCAAGTAGATAAATAGGTACAGCTGTGGCAGGAAGGTAAACGGCATTTCTGTGAGCTCTGGTTTCCATTGCAATAGAAGTGGTTTAGTCATGCTGGCCACATGACCTAGAAAGCAGTCTGTGGACAAACGCCGACTCCCTTGGCCTAAGTGCCACAACCCCATAGTCGCCTTTGTCTGGGCTTAACTGCCATGGGGTCCTTTACCTTTTTATCTTTTACCACTGAGGGTACTACATGAAGGGTGGTTGTTGCTGCTTCTGTGCTTTCCAAGTTCACGCAATGCATGGAACAGCTTTATCATTAAAAGTAGCTTTCCACTTTGCTTGTTTACCACGTTCCTTTCTTTGAAGATAAAAGTCCATGCATGCCAACTAGAATTCAGTTTTGGGGATGCAACATCATTTTTATGGACCTATGAGCATGTGGGAATCAACCTTGGCTTAGCTAGTAGCATCTGGATCAACTGAGCCTACTTCTTGCCTGCAGATGTGCTTGGTAGGCACATAAGTGTCATCCAGATGCTATAATGATTAATTCCTGGTGGGAAAGATGAGTCACAATTGTCAGGCTTTGAACTGATAATTCTCTCCAAATGTGAACCATAGAATGCTATGTAGTGTTCAGATAATTTGGTCCAAAGTGCTGTTGTGCAAGACATGGCAGGCAACTGTCTATCCGAGTCTGATGGGGTGGTAAAAGGTTAACATTGCTGATGGAGCCAGGTGTAAGAATGTTATGTACTGAGTTGAGTTCAGGCAGCAGTCTGATTGGTCCACAGGAGCCACCCAATCCAGCTCCAGGTGGAAGTGAATCCGCGACCTGATTGGCCTACAGGAGAATCCCGGAATTAGCCAATCACGTGGGGCCCATTGTGTAAATAATGTATATAAAGCAGACATTCCGGGGGACCTTCCATTCCTCCTCACCGCTATGAGCTGAATAAAGAGCCTGAAATCCACTCTCGACTCCGAGTATATTTCAAAGAAGCAGGAGAATGATCTATAATTTTGCCTCATCATTATTATTTATGGAGGATGGGGTCCACCTTTTAACACAGCTATCTACAAAATTGGATGATTTGGGGTGATTTCCCCCTTTTCTAGCAGCCATTCGTACCCTGCTGGTTCAGGTTCTCTGGCTCTGGGTATAGCCTGGGTGGGGTGGGGGAGGTGCAGGAAAAAGAAGAGAGGAAACTTTCCTTCCATGAACTTCCTCTCGTTCGCTTATCTTAGGCTCCAGACAATTGTCTTTCAATGATGGATGGCTGCCAGCAACTGCATGACAGCACAAGCAAAAAACCCGACTGTGGTTAAAAAATTACTGTTGTAGAATCAGTCAGCATATAGTTTCAGGTACACACTGAGCGTGAATCACACTTCTGTAAATAAACATGCTGTGTAATTGCCTTAAGATCCTGATAATTTAAAAGATAAGAATTTTGAAAAGCTTCTCTGTAAGAGAGCTCAAGCAATAGGGTTAGAGCTTCTTGATGGTCCTTCAGCTCAATTAAGATACATGCTGGTTTGAACAGATTTCAAACCTGTGTTAGAAGATGGGGACCAAGCAGCCTTGCCTTGGACCCCTTTCCTATAAAGAGCGGTGTGAAACAGGGTTGTGTTCTCACCCTAACTCTTTTTGGTCTGTTGTTCTCCCTGTTGCTCTCCCATGCCTTCAGCTTGACTGAAGATGGTGTTTGCATCCATCCAAGAAGTGACCTGGCACATCTCCATGCCAAGGAAAAAGTTTGGTGAGTCCTTATGCAAGAGATGTTGTTTGCAGAGGCGTAGCTGGGGGGTAGCTGGGGGGCACTGGGCACCACACTGCTGGGGGCAGCACTGCAGCGCACCTGAGCCACACATCTCTCCTGGGAGTGGCTCAGGTGCCTGCAGGCTCTGTGCTGCCTGAAATGGCAGCGTGGGGCTGCATCTGTCCGCCACCTCTCCCTCAGTCACTCTACAGCTGGGGGGGTGGGCAGTGAGGCTCCTGCCCCAGCTTGGCCCACCCCCACGGGTGGCTTGCCCCGCCCCTGGGCACAGGGCACACACACCACCCTGGGCGCCCAAGCAGCTAGCTATGTCACTGATCGTTTGCAGATGACATGGCACGCTCTGAGGAAGGTCTACAGAGACTCATCAACCATTCTGGCCAATATGGGAGTTTGGCCTTACCATTACCCTGACAAAGACCAACAGGGTCAGGATGTTGTCAGCACTCCACGCATCAGCATTGACGACTGCATGCTTGAGGTGATAGATGATTTTGTCTACGTGGGCTCCACCAGGACCAGCAAGCTCTGGCTCATTGATGTTGAGCTGGACAAGCGTCAAGGCAGCTACCTCAATGACTTGCCACTCCAAAAGGCTATGGGAGAATGTGATGCTAAAGTCCAATATCAAGATGAAGGTCTACCAGGCTTGTATGTTGAGCACGCTGCTTTATGGTAGTGAGTCATGGGAGACTTAAACCTTAAAGCCAGGAGCAATGCCTCAATGTCTTCCACGTGCAATGTGTCAGGAAGATTTTGAGCAGGGCAGAATCTCAAACAAAGATGTGTTCTTCCAAGCTCACATTCCCAATATGTTTGTACTCCTGTCTCAGCGACGTCTACAGTGGCTTGGTCATGTCCACAGAATGGAAGAGTGCAGGATCCCCAAGGATGTGTTCTACAGGGAGCAGGCACCAGACCTGTTGGCAGACCAAGTCTATATTACAGTGATGTCTACAAAGTGTGACATGAAGGCTGACAATGTTAACCCCGCCATGTGGGAATCAAATTTGCAGGCTATTTCAGACAGTCCCTGTTTATAACAAGAACAACAAGAAGGAAGTGGGAGTGAATCAGAATTAGTTTCAACGGAAAGTGTTTATGAGCAAATCTGTTCATATCACGGAAGACTTTTCTTCTTTTTTAAAAAGGCTCACCTTTTAAAATGACTTTGGTGCAAAAACAAACGTGCAAAAGTGAATATCCTACAAAAATGAAAATGGGATTGACAGGAGAGAACGGGCAACATTCAAAGAGGCAAATGAAGTTCAAAAGGGAAAGTTGAATGAATCACCAATTTCATCTTTGGTTTCTCAGTGTGTCTATTATGCTGCTAGGGGAAAACCCTCTTGAGCAGGTGGCCTGACTAACATTGTAAATAAAAGGCAGGAGCAAAACACAGAATCTTCAAGTTTAGAGATCCAGGCAGTTGCTGCTTTTGTTATAGCTTCCTTCAATTGAAAATAGCATAGTTATAGAACCCTGGGAAAGTAAATATTTGAAACCAAAAGAGAAGGAGTAAACAAGAAATAGAAGCACATACAGTGGTACAGACGCTTTAGGTTGCAGACTCCGCTAACCCAGAAATAGTACCTCGGGTTAAGAACTTTGCTTCAGGATGAAAACAGAAATCGGGCGGCACAGTGGCAGCGGGAGGCCACATTAGCTAAAGTGGTGCCTCAGGTTAAGAACAGTTTCAGGTTAAGAACGGATCTCCAGAACGAATTAAGTTCTTAACCTGAGGTACCACTGTATAGGTAATATATCTGCATTCTGTTACAGAGATAGCTAACTGGTGACCCATGGGCCAAATATAGCCCCAACTAATATTGCCCAGCAATATTATTGTGGAAAATTGCACAAATTTGTGGATGCTACAACAAATTTTAGTCAAATCTTGGTTAAGCAATTTCTCCGCAGTATCCCTTCTGAGGTAAAGCAAACATTTTCACAATTAAAGCAATAGAGAGATTAGGGACACGGGAAGAAGCATTATGTATTCTAGCTCCCCATTATTGGCACTGACTGAGAGTGGCTTTCCAGGATTTCAGACAGGGTTTTTTCCCAGTCCTACCTGGGAATTAAATCTGGGTCCTTCTGCAAAGCAGATCCCCCACCTCTGAGCTAAACCTTTCTCTTTCGAATTGTGTATGTTAGGTGGGTTTAATAGGTTGTAAATGTATCTGTATGTATGTATGTATGTATGTATGTATGTATGTATGTACTTATGTATATGTCGGTAAAATGAGATAAAACAGCTAACTAGCAGATAAACTAAAACATGACAACTTTAAAATGCCTTGCAAAAGGATGTTAAGTGCTCCTGGGAACATAGGAATCTGCCTTATATAGAATCAGACCATTGGTCTCTCTAGCTCAGTCTTGTCTGCATTGACTGGCAGAAGCTCTCCAGGATGTTGGATGAAGCTTTCTCCCAGTCCTACCTGGAGATGCTGAGGATCTTCTGGGAACTTCTGCATGCAATGCAAATGCTGTACCTAACAGGAAGAGCCATAACTTAGTAGAAGAGCATCTGCTTTGCACGCAGAAGGTCTTGTGTCGGCAGAAAAGAACAGTGTTTAAGAAACGTGCACCAGGGCTTATTTCTGGGCAGAAATTCATTGCACAATTGCAGAATGCACAAAAATTATGCATTTCCTACAAAAGAGACACAAAGCTTTTGAATCCTGTGTGTATGAGTGCACATATATGTCTTCATGTAACTCATTCACACTTCCATTTCCCCTGCTGCTTTTGCCCAGGAGATCCAATTCTTTAGTGCTGAATCAGAGCAAATGTCAATTGGGTTTTCTCCGAATTGATATTTGATCTGATTTAGTGCTAAAGAGAGAGTTTTCTGGGGGAAAGGAGTGGGGAAAGACAAAACTGCTCAGCCTAGAAAACACAGAACAAGTGGAAGTGTAGGTGAGCTTTGTCTTTATGGAACTTAGTCTCTGGAGGTTTACCAAGTGCATGCAACGGTGCCAGTGTCTTTTTTTTCTTTTTAAGGAGAAAGGTAATTTCTGGGAAGAGAGCCAGTGGCTCTTACGCAACAGGGCAGTTTACAGACTTGTTGGCATTTGAGACAGTAACGTTTTCACGCAGGTATAAACAAAGAAGAAGCAATGCAACATGGATGCAACATATTCCTTTGCAAACTTGTACAGACAATAACATCTTCTTTCTTCAAACTTCTTGGTGGGAGTTGAAGAAAGCCTTGTAGGCAATTTAGTTCAGCTCCCCTGGTTAATATAGGAAACCCAGATGTTCTTGTGAACAGAAGCTGGTGCATGTTCTTATACTGTGGAATAAACACTCTCCATGACTGCTTTCACTGTGCACACATTTACAGCCTCCAAATTGAAGGTGTACTTCTTTTTCCTCTTTGTTCATGGAGATGTAGAGGGGAAAGGGACCCTGAGGAGTCCAGCTTCCTGCAATGCAGGAAAATGCAGCTGTCCCATACAGGGATCGAACCTGCAACCTTGGCGTTATCAGCACCAAGCTCTAACCAACTGATCTATCCAGCTAATCTATCAAGCAAGCTGTCCACTTTCCTGTTTCCCCAAACATTTCTAGCATGTTTACTCACAGAAACATTTGTTCAGTGATATCCCCACCCCCCAGTTCATCTATCTGTGTTCTTCTTGTTTTACTGTTGTTCTACTGTGACTGACACAATCAGTACTTAGCACAGTCCCACCAGTCACAAATAGGAAGAGCAGGTTTCCCCTGAACTCCGTCTGTGTGCAAAGAGGGTACCTGTGTCCACTGAGCATCTCTTTTTGCTAAGCTTCCTGCAAATAACCACAAAAACAGGCAGTAAAATGCAAAGGAAACCGATCACTTCTCACTAGGCATATCTTGCAGCTGTTTCATACATAAGGTTATCCCCCCCCCCAATAGTTTGCTGTGAGTTAAAACAGGCAAAGAGGAACAGGATCCTATTATCTATCTCGTTATCTCTATACATTATTCCAATATTCACTTGCTGTAGCTTTTGTGTGCAAACCAAGGACAAATAATTGCACCAGGAAAAGGAAGGACAAAGTTTCCCTTGCAGCAGGAGAATAAAGAGTCCTGTTTGTTTTAGCCACTGCTACTTGTATATGCAGACAAATGCACCGAAGGTAAGCTTTGTAGAATGCAGTGGTCAGGTAGCAATGATCTTTTCCCTATGGAAACCCTAGTCTCTTCTTGCCCCCCGCCCCATAGCTACCTTGATTCCCATTACAGCCAGCAGATATCACAATGTTCATCAGGAAGGAGTGCTTTTCGTCCCTTGCCTCCTGGGCAGCAGCTGCTGTTAAAAAAAATGAGAGTCAGAACGTGGAGCTGGGATAGGCTTTTTTCTCCAGCCCAAAGGCCACTTACTCTGATGAACAACCTTCCAGGGGCCACATCCCCAGTGAGGGGCACAGGCAAAAGGATGTGGGGCAATGGATGCATGACTGTGTGAAGATGAATTCCATCCACACAAGAGTCACTGATGTCTCTATCAAGGCAGGCAAGCCAGATCCACTATCACAGGTCAAAGGGATTCCATCCAGGCAAAGAAGAAGGCATGGAGCAGGGCCGAAGGGGCACATTAGGCTCATGTGGATTCCCCACCCCTAGTGTAGGGCAAAGGCATAGGCCTGGTCCGTGCACACACTGTCTGTTTCATGTGGTGGTAGAGCAAGAGAACAAAGCCCTGCCTCTCACTAAGCATGCAGAGGCAACATGTGAAATGTACACTGCCTGCCCATAGATGCAGTGGTTTAATTCATGACATCTTCCCACCTCATTTATTGGCGGGGAAAGAATCATATGAAACAGGTCACTGTCCACATGGGCCTCTTTGCGCCCTGTGGTGAGCAGTGTGTGCTGCTTCTCTGCCACCCAAATGGTAGCCCTGGCCTGGTGAATATGTATGAGTCAAGCCGTAGAATCGCAACTTCCTCGGAATGTCATTTCAAAGGTCAATGAATGAGTTTATTCATTCTTGGAATCTGAATTATTGGGGTGCTTTCTTAAAAACCTATTTGAGATTGCATTAATTCGTTGTGTATGCAGCTATGCTCTTTTCCAGAACCAGTGTGCTACTGCTCACGTTCCAATTGACCTCATGCTCAGTTGACTAAAGCTGAAAAGTATTTATGCTTATGTACTTCTCAGTCCCGTTGATTTCAATGACAGAAGGAAAGGACATGCTAAAATCATCTCTTGAAATTAATGAGACTTAAAGCAGACCGTGCACCTTGTAATAAAAGGTTGGATGGCCATCGGTCATAGGTGATCTAATTGAGCTTCCTGCATTGCATGATGTTAAGGACAGGAGAGCGCTGCAGGCAAAAACAAGCAAGATGCATTAACAGTCATGAGATTCCTAATATTTTGGCCAGTTGGCCTCCATATTGAGTCTTTTTCGGGCCTTGGCCTCCAGGGGTGACAGCCACCTCGGAGTTTTATTTTCCAATAAGTCTTTGTATTTTGTCCAGACATTAAACACTGCTTTCCTGACAATATGGTTCTTGAAGGCCTTGTTAATCTTAACCTTATCATACCAGAGATATGCATGCCATCCAAATGCATTGTTAAAACCTTCCAAATCCAGTACGTCCGTGTCTTCTAGAAGTAGCCAGTCTTTTAGCCAGCAGAAAGCTGCGGCTTCATAATATAGCTTTAAGTCTGGAAGGGCAAAGCCCCCTCTTTCTTTCGCATCCGTTAATATCTTAAACTTAATTCTGGGCTTTTTGCCCTGCCAGACAAATTTAGAAATGTCTTTCTGCCACTTCCGGCCAAAATATTGGGAAATATTAGAAAGAGATGGAGACAATTGGAAATTGCAGTGTTTAGAGAAAATGAAAGATAAAGTGCGAGACTGGTTACACTATGCTCAGATTAAAGAAGTGTTTAAGAATGACAAAAAGCTAGGATTCCAGGTGGAGAAATCGAAATTGGAAACAGAATTGTTAGAACCTAAGACCAAAGTACTTTCAAAAATGTATAACTTGCTGTTGAAATGGAACACACAAGACGAAATGGTTAAATCGGCTTTGATAAAGTGGGCTCAGGATATTGGGCATAACATCATGTTTGAGGACTGGGAAAGATTGTGGACCACTGGGCTGAACTTCACTGCATGTAATGCTTTGAAGGAAAATGTAATGAAAATGATATATAGATGGTACATGACCCCAGTTAAACTGGCCAAAATATACCATTCGTCTGATAATAAATGTTGGAAATGTAAGGAAAATGAAGGAACATTCTTTCACCTCTGGTGGACTTGCCCCAGAGTGAAGGCCTTCTGGGAAATGATATATAATGAGTTGAAAAAGGTGTTTAAGTATACCTTTACCAAGAAACCAGAGGCCTTCCTTTTGGGCATTGTCGGCCAGAATGTGTTAAAGGAGGACAGAACATTTTTTATGTATGCAACAACGGCAGCAAGGATACTTATCGCCAAGAACTGGAAAACACATGATCTACCCACACTGGAAGAATGGCAGATGCAGCTGATGGACTATATGCAACTAGCTGAGATGACTGGCAGAATCCGAGACCTGGGTGAGGAGAGAGTTGAAGAAGACTAGAAGAAATTCAAGATTTATCTACAAAAGTACTGTAATTTGGCTGAATGTTAACAAGGATGTCAGAGTAGAAAGAACTGTTTACCATTAAAGTATATTTGAGTTTAACCTAAATGATTGGAGCTAAGATTGTAAACAAAATGATAATCTTGCTTGGAATTTGCTTGGAAACAAATTTTTAATGATGCAAGTGGAAGCAGGAGGCGTGAGGGAGTCCATAGTAGTAATGAAAAGATGTTACAAAATTTATGTTGTTTGTTAAACATGTATTTGTATTAAAAAACCTTAATAAAAAATTATATATATATAAAAAAAACAGTCATGAGATTCCTGCACTACAGGGGGTTGGGCTAGATGACCCTTGGGTGTCCCTTCCAACTCTATAATTCTGTGTTAACTCTACAGCTGTGCGGTTTGCTTTTGTGGTGTGGAGAAACACACTCTCCTCGCACTCAGGGACGTTCTCCTCCTCTTCAATGTGGATTCACTGTGGTAACAACAACTAAGAGCCTAGCTAAATCGGGTCGAGAAGCCCGCATGGTGGGCTTGAAGAAGGAAAAGGACTGCCCTCATTTCATATCTGAACTGACGAGGACCACCCAACACCTTTCGGAGCTAAGCGCGGAGTAAACAGCCCACGGCTTCCCTGCCCTCTCGGGATTTCGCGCCTTTTCGATAATTGCCTCTCGGTTGCCAAGCCAACGCGCGGGGCTGGGCTTCGACCTGCTTGGGCTGCTGCTGCTGCTGCTGCAGCCTCCACTTCCCCTCCGGATGCGTCCTCGCCCGCCCCCCACCCTCCGCCCGCGCTGCCTCGCAGCTCATCCTCCTCCGCGCGAGGGACGTTTCCCCCCAGCGCCTCGCCTCCGTGCACAATGACCAGCGGCCAGGAGTGCGGGCAGGTGCAGGCCAGGTGAGCCCGGGGCCCAGCGCGCGGGAAGCGGGCGGCGACGGCGAGGCGAGGGTGCCTCGGCGAGGCTCGAGTGGCACCAGCGCCGAGCCCTCGCTCGCTCGTTTCGGCGCCAAAGGTCGCCCACCCCGCGCGCGAGGAGAGCGGCTAGGAGCGCGCGCGCTTGCTCGCGTCTCCGGCGCCTGAGGGAGCACGCGGCGCTCGGCGCGATAACAACAACAACAATGAAGGGCGCCATTGCATAAGCCGAGGAGGATAATAAGTCCTGGCACTGAGGGGAAGGGAGGATGGCGGGAACGTTTCCACACCGTCGCTAAGGATGGGGGAAATGAGGGATGGGGCACATGAATCGATCCCTTCGCTCGAGGGGCGGTGTTCTGTGGTTCTTTGTGCCTTTCCCTCTTCCCCACAACCCCTCTCCCCTCTCCCCACAGCCGCGGGGCGCGTCTCTTTCTCCTGAGGGAAGGCGCTGGCGGGGCGGGCGCGCCTTTGAAGCGCCTTTGGGAGAGGCAGAGTGGAAGATGGAGACGAAGGCTGCGCGCAATGGTCGTCCCCGGGGCCGGTGATTTCGCCTTGCTCCTCCGTGATCTGGAGGCAGGGCTGGGCACGGGGAGAGGGCCGCGTTTGCTGACTGGTAGGAATACAGAAGGGCTCGCCAGGGGCAATGGAGAGTGACATGATAAACCAGAGCCTGGAGAGCTCAGTTGGTTAGAGCGTGGTGCTGAGAACAGCAAGGTTGCGGGTTCGATCCCTTGCAGATTCCTGAAGTTGCACGGACTAGAGGATCCTCGGGGACCCTTCCAACTCTATGATTGTATGGTACTACTCACCTATGATTCTAAGTGTGTTGTGGTGTGAGTAGGTTTCAAGGGACTGGCACAGAGACAAAGAAATATCCACATCACCTATTTGCACTCTCTGTGGGAAAAGTGAAATGATGGTTGGCGATCCTTTAGGAAAAGGGATCAGAAGCAAAGTTTGCATAGTGCCACTTAACAAATCCAGGATGTGACCCCTACCTGCCGGAATGGTAGGTGCCATTCTGATCCACTGCACCTCAAAATGGATATTGTAGACAGAAAAAGTCACCCAAGATGATCTCTCTGCAGAAAGGTTGCAATGTTTGGGCGCCTAGGGGTTATAAAAAAGGCAAGAAAGGGGAGCATGATAGAGGTGCATAAAATTATGCATTGTGTAGGGAAATTGGATGGGGAGAAGTTTCTGTCTTTCATGATGCTAGAACCCTGGGCCATCCGCTGAAGAAGCCAATTAGTGGGAGATTCAGGATAAACAAATGGAAGTACAGTGGTCCCTCAGGTTAAGAACTTAATTTGTTCTGGAGGTCTGTTCTTAACCTGAAACTGTTCTTAACCTGAAGCACCACTTTAGCTAATGGGGCCTCCCGCTGCTGCTGCGCCACCGGAACACGATTCCTGTTCTCACCCTGAAGCAAAGTTCTTAACCTGAGGTAATATTTCTGGGTTAGTGGAGTCTGTAACCTGAAGTGTATGTAACCCGAGTTACCACTGTACTCATTTGCACAGTATTTGCATAGCTGGGATGTTAGGAGAGAGGTAGTACTTCTGGTGGGGGACATGTCATTTTCCTTCTGGGGTAGTTAGTCCACCTGCACAGGAAAAACTTTAAGAACTTGAAATGTGCTACTTAAATACTAAGTATTATCCACTATAATCTCCAATAATAGGAGCATCAGCAGTAAAGGTAAAGGTTTTTCCTTTACCTAATAGGAGAATATTGGAATACTGTAGTGCCTTCCTTTAGAGAAATCCTTTAGACAGCTTCAGACTCAGCACTTAAGGTGCAAGTAAAGAAATAGGTCCTTACCAGCAATCAGGATGCTTTTCAGCTCTTTACTGAAATGCCTGAAGGTAACCTCTATTTCCCTGCTCCCAAAATAACCATACACGGTTTCTTAGGCTAGACCTCTGTTCTAGGTCTGTAAATTTTTTGACCCACATATTCTGCAACTTTTGATTCAATCAGCTGAGATGTATTGCTTGAGAAGAGTGATACTTTCAATATTACTAATAAGCGGAACAGAAGAAATATACTGTAAGTACTAGCAAATGGTGGGTATGAGACAGGAAATACTGCTTAAATACTGTATGGCACTATTATATCCTTTGTTCTGCTGCTATATTTCAGAGAAAGGGCGAGTAAGGCTGGATCTAGACACATCAAAGAAGCGATTCAGTTAAATGAATTGTAAACTTCATACAGTGGTATCTCGGGTTACAGATGCTTCAGGTTACAGACACTTCAGGTTACAGACTCTGCTAACCCATAAATAGTAACTCAGGTTAAGAACTTTGCTTCAGGATGAGAACAGAAATCGTGCTTCAGCGGCATGGCGGCAGTGGGAGGCCCCATTAGCTAAAGTGGTACCTCAGGTTAAGAAAAGTTTCAGGTTAAGAATGGACCTCCAGAACGAATTAAGTTCTTAACCCGAGGTACCACTGTACAGGAAAATCCCATTGGTGAAAAATGGAACTCCACAGCACCATCTGGTGTCACAGTGTTATAACGCATATAAAGTGTTTTATATTTACGAATGTAGCTGAGTCCTAAGACAGAAGTGTGTAAAATTATGCATGGCATGGAGGAAGTGGTAAGGTGTTAAGTGGTACATCAGCTGCTGAAATAAATATATAAATAAAACAAGCCATAATAAAATCTGTTAGTGTTTAATGCACCACTTCCCTCTTCTCATCCCTGATCGCCTGATGTGCCACTATTTCAAATCTTACATTCTTTGCTGGTGCACTTGAACACAGGAAACAATGGTTTGCAATTAAACAAGGATCCCAAACCATGGTTTGAGCCAAGCTTAAAAGCAAATGTAATTTGGTCGAGCATGTGGGAATCTTGAATTATGGTGCATGGGGGAAAGGAAGGAGCCAGAGGATTGGTTATGCAAGGATTGCTAAATATATGGCTCAAGGTTACATCTGAATGCACCTAGTTATATGCATGGTTCACACCCTGTTTTGTCTCACAGAGTGATCACTTTTGCTACCTTGTCAGAGAGAGAAACTTCTAGAGACAAGATATAAAAACATTGAGAAAAAGACAGCCACATCCATCTCACACAAGGCTGCTCAGCCAAGTACCCATTCAGAGAGAATTGTTTCAAGAGAAAAGTCTGAGGAGATTGTGCAAAAACATATACCTCATTGCCCCTGACAAAGATTCTTATCAAAAACACATTGAGCTTTCATGGCCTCATTAACTGGCTTTACAGGGTGATGCTTTCTGTATATACAGTCATACCTCGGGTTGAAGTTGCTTCAGGTCGAGCGCTTTTGGGTTGCGCTCCGCGGCGACCCGGAAGTAACAGAATGCGTTACTTCCGGGTTTCACTGCTCGCACATGCGCAGACTGTCAAAATGACGCCATGCGCGGAAGCGGCAAATCACGAGATGCGCAGATGCAGGTTGCGTTCGCTTCAGGATGCGAATGGGGCTCTGGAACGGATCCTGTTTGTATCCAGAGGTACCACTGTATACTATATATATTTTAAACTTTTTCCAATTTTTGAATGCTAAGAAAGTGTTTTAATTGTGGAGAAACAAGTTGTTCCTTAGCAATTAAAAAAAGCAACACCCTCTGCCCCTCTGCCCCCAGTAATTTGGGGCCTATTCTAATTTGGGGCCTATTCTTTTTTTTGTGTGTTTTAGGCTTCTAGTTTTTCCTCTCCAGCTGGAAAGATTAAAAGCTTACTGTTTCTTTTACATTTATGATCCTCATAAAATCATTAGATAACTGCCATGAGTCAGAGTTAGGTCATTATCAAGCATGTCATTCTGTGTATCTCTTTATAATACACAGAGGGCTGACAACTCAGGTTTCAAACCACATACTTCAGTATTATCTCACTTTGGAAGCAATCCTATGCACCAGAAGCTGGTGAAAAGCAAGAAGACATAAAGTCATTGCAGAGCTAAACCCTGTTCAGCAGTAGTGCTGCTGCTGCTCCTCTAAGCCTGGCAGAGGCAAGAAAATAATGTTCTCCACCAGGTTGCCAGGTCATGTGACTGGGCTGAATGGGCCTAGGAACATTTATGGTCCTACCTCCACCATGCTGCTGGAATGCCTCTCTTTTGGGACTTATATCAAGCTCAGCCCATCCAGCTTCAGCATAGCTGAGCCACAGAACCCCAGCTGAGCTGGAGATCTGCTCACCCTGGCAGACATTGCCACCTTATCTGCCAGTTTTTGACCCTACTCTTGTAGCCTCTTCTGTTCATTCGATACAGAGGTTTTGTGCAAGAGCAGTCTTGATGGACACTTCCATATTGACAATAAAGTTTATTCGTTATCATTTTTGTTTATTAAATCACTTACATAGTTGTAGATTGTGCTGGCTTCCCATACGTAGGATAGATCCCTTAAGATTGTATTCAACTGAGGCTTACTCAGAGTTACTCATTAGAACTAATGCACCTAATGTAATCGGGTTCATTAATTTCAGTGGGTCTTCTCTGACAAAAACATAGTTGAATACTGCTATATTCAATAGAAAAACAAACAACATTCAACGGCATCCTTTTCTTTTTGTAAGTGTGCTTTTATTATTTCTGGATTAAGCTGTGGACAGATCTGTGGTTTGCGAAACACTGTTGTCCAAGTGGATAAATAATTTGAATAAATATTTTGCAGTGTTGTAAAATGGTGTTATTTTATAATGAATTAAAAAACTGTGTGTGTGTGTGGGGGGGAGAAATGAAATTCAAACACAACGTAACCATAATTCTGGTGCACACATCGTCTTTTCATTTGTTATCTCATGCAAGCAGTCACATAAACAGTTAACTGGCATAGAAGGAAAACAAAAGTGTGCAAGGCACTCTTAAGTTTGTATCATTATTTGCAGATGGAAAGCTTAGTCATAAGTCTCAAACGGTTCATAGAGTTGACTATCAGACTTTCAGGTAAATGTGATCAGCTATCAGTTTTTCTGAAGCTTAGTTTCCCTAGCAGTGTTAGGAGACAGAGATATGAAAGATCGGAGCTAAATGGCACCTTACTCCTAGCAGAACATCTAGATGCACTTTTTAAATAACAAGAATACAAGGCTGAAAATGAAAAGCCAACAAGATGCCTATGGGAAACCAGCAAGCAGGTCCCATTCACAAGAGCACTATCCCTCCCCACAGTTTCCAGCAATGGGCATTCAGAAACATAATTGTCTCTGACCGTGGAGGCAGAGTATAGCTATCATGACTAGTAGCCACTGAGAATTGTACCCTCCATGAATTTGTCTAATCCTCTTGAAAAGCCAGTATATCTGAATATAATTTATACTATATTCAGATGTATCTGAACAGCAATTTAGCTGAATATCGTAGAACTATCTGTCTTAAACATTCTCTGATTGTGACTGTGTATTTTTATATCCAACACTTTTATTTAATGGATGGTTCACAATGCCAGTATGCAATGGATTGATATTTTGTAATCTGCCCCCCCCACCTGAATAAGTATCAGCAGGAAACCATGCACAGAACTACAAAACTAGATATACCTTTATAGTTTAAAATCGCCACCTGCATGAACATAATGCATGAAATGGCAACATTTAATATTTGTGACAACACATTTTGAGAGAATTACATTCAAGCTAAGACAAAGGTTTCATTGTTTCATTTTTAATCAGTGCTATAATGCTTATTGATGTTTTGGAGAAAACAAACAAACAAGGCACTCAAAATGACAGGTCTTCTTCTGCCTACCCTTCACTACTGTTTTCTTCTTTGGTTTCCTAGGAAAGAAAATACCATTTCCCTGTGTCTGTTTTGTGGCTATATAGCTTTATTTTTTCAGTTGCAGTGGCTGTTTTGTTGCAAAACCTAAAATGACTTGGTGATAAAACTTCAGGCACGAGCAACAGAAACCCAAGATGCAGTGTGTGTTTAAATGTGTAGAGATGTGGAAGAAAAGGCACACTGAAATAAAAATAGCAATTTAAGAAAGCCACAATTAAAAGGATTAAGCAGCATATTAAGGAAGTAATTCTAAGAATGGGAACCTGGCTTAAAGTACATACGGCATATTGAGACTCCGTTCAGGAGCGGGGCTACAGCTGGCTAAGCTGGTCTATGCCTGGCAGAGGGAAAGCAAGCCTTTAAAATAGAGTTTGATCTACAGCACACTTTTTGTGTTATGCTGGGCTGCCAGGTCATGTGACAGAGCTAAACAGAGTTAGCCCTTGCCTGATCTTGTCCCCGCCACTTCCTTAGAACACCCATGTTTGAGGGCTTATGCTTGTGTAAGTTGACCCTTTTCCTTAAAAAAAAAAAAAGGTTTACTGAAGGAATAGGATGCATGTGGCCATTCGGGAAAGGGTGGGGTGGGGTGTAATACTTACACTCTGGCTCAGAGTATATCTACATCAGCATTTATGCCAGTGACATCTGCACCATGAAAGCTGAACCAGAATATTCAAGTAGCATCCCAGTACAATCACAATCCTGGTTTAGATGATTACAGAGATCTTATAAATTTGGGGTTATTTATTCCTACTCATTTGGAGGAGGGTGAAGTGGCTATAAGCTTAGAGAGAGTCAGTAGGGTGAGAGAGAGAGAGAGACTTGCTTTGTTGGAGGCAGAGTCCTGGGTGTTATGTACTGAAGTTCTCACCCTGGGCCAGCAGGGGGACACTGTAGATAGTTTTCACTCAGGTCCACATATGCAAATAAGGGATTGAAAGTGACGTTCAGTGATTGGATAGTTACAGAAAGTGGTTACTCTTGCGTTGTAGTGGAGCTCTATATAAGCAGGCTGGCTGAACCCTTCAGTTCAGTTCTGCTCTGGCCTGTGAATATACAGGAGCTGTTTGAAGAATCGCTGTGTCGTCTGATATGTTCACCTACAACTTAACACTGGGCACCTGAGGTGAACCCCAAAATGGCGCCTCCTTCCCCATCAGGAACGAAGGATGGTTGGGGAAGAACTATAGTGGAACTCAGGGAGAGGGAGAAAGAAAGATCAACACTGGGATCTGCTACCCCAGTGGACCCTCTTGCCTGAGGCTTCACTTCACCAGGCCTTGTCGCACACTGATTCCTCAATCAGCAGGAGATGTACAAAGCCTTGTATTGATGCTGCTGAGCTTTGACTCTCTGTTCTAGTCATGCTAGCGCAGAAACAGGACTGTGGAGCGGATAAGGGGTAGTAAATATAAGAATCCTGCACATTCACTCTCCTAAACAGACAACTTATTCATAGACTTCTCTGGTTAATCTGGTTGTTACAGTATAGCTTTATGTGATGGACAACACAGAAATGGTTAATGAATGAATGTATTCACTATTATGTTTGTGACTCAGTTGAACAATTATTTAAAGTGTCAAAAATGCTATAGGAGATCTCATATTTTAGTTCTGCAGTAACAACAAAAAAATGGTTACATGTTCTTTATTTTCCAGTGAATCTGAAGTTTCAGCTTTGGATGATAAAGGTAACTAATTTTTGAAAGCCTATCATTTCCCCCCTAGTAGATTTGTTTCAAATAATCATTAACTCTGTTGAAATAGATGTGGATCATGTAATAGCATGGTTGTATTAAATGCTGCACCAATGTCAGGTCTCTGAAACGTTTTATTTTGTTTTTCTAATGTTTTATCACTGTTGTTCTTCCTGCAGAGCTCTGTTATGTATTCTTATAAATATATTTGAAATTAAGCAGTAATTTTTGAGACATCCTATTCTATAGTAATCCTGTTAATTCCTGAAGTAATACTTCTGAAGTTAATGGTCCCATGGTTGCAAACAGTGGATTTGTGGTCAACATTTTACATTGATGCTTCACTGGAACTTTAAAAAGTCACCACTGCCTTTTAAACAAGAAACATTTATGTTTGTTGTGGGTTGACTTTCATGGAGGAAGGGCTGTAGCTCAGTGGCACAACATCTGCTTTACATGCAGAAGGTCACAGGTTCAGTGCCCAGCACGCCTGTGAATATTCCCTGTCTGAAACCATGGCTTACAGTGCAATTCTATACATGACTATTCTGAATCCCATTTCCCTGGAATTGACTCCTAGGTAAATAGATATAGGATTGCAGCCCAATCTTATGCATGCTTTCTCAGAAGTAAGTGTCAATTTAGATAAGTGTAATTCCAGTTCATGGCAATTTTTTCAGCTTCCATTTTTAATATTTTCCATCCCGTATTATTTCCAAAGTAATATGTGAATGTTTAAAGAGAATTATGCACAAAATACTGAAACTCCGCTTTTAAAAAAGCAATTACTTACTTTTAAGATGTAGTCTTAAAAATGTTTTTTCTTCTTTGTTAGAACAGTTAATATATACATACATGCATGAAGCTGCCATAAATTACAGTTGCTGCAGCAGAAGTCTGAAAAGTATGGCAGCTAAAATACACCCGGGTTGTGACTGGAGCTAACCACATATGTTGTCCCATTGTAATGCTGCCTCGTTGCTCTTCTATTGTTTTCTGATTACGTGCGCTGCTCTGGAAAAAAAATTAAATGACAGGGTGGCATGTACACTTTCGAAACAGGCAAGCAAGCAAACAAACAAATTAAAAATATTGATTGCCCTTTTACTTTATGTAGACAAAGATTACAAGGATTTAGCAAGGATTAAGACCCAAGTTTAATATGTACTAAACTAAAAGTTGAGCTAATCACATAACAAGTTACTACTGTGCATTGCAGAATAATAGCCAAGTTGACTTCCTCCTGAAAACACTAAGGATATGCCTTGAGGCTAATTACTCAGGCCCAGGTTCTTCCCCTTCAACTTTCTTTTGAATGTTGCCTTGAGCAGCAGACTTATTCCCAGGGCAGCAAAGAGGAAGGATGCCTTGATCAGCTAATTCTTATGAATGGAAGGTACCGGTACTTGCTTAGAGGTCTGCGACTGCAATTATTTTGGGGATAGGGGCAAAACGTTGAGCTGGAATCATTCCCAGTGCTACACAACTGGCCCATGAGTCTGTGGAATAAACTTCATTTATTCCCTTGTGTTTGGGAAAAGGTGAGGAAAGACCCTGAGTGCTGAATTCCCAACTGATATTTTATCTCCTCAAAACAGATAGTAGCAGTTCTAAAGATGAAGATTCTGCTCAGGAAAACAACTTGGGTAAATATGCTCATAATGATATACCAAATACATGTGCGTTTTAACGGAAGTTGGAAAATGCTACCAATAATCTAAAAAGCTGAACAAACACAGAATAAATTCAATATTACAAAAAAACCCAACAGTCTAGATTTAAGTACATAAATACAAAGCAAAGCAAGAGTTAACTGACACTGATACTGGGCTTCCTGCACTCCGAGGAGCCTGGCTTAAAGACAGGTCAGAGAGGAGGTGGTTGTCTCACCAGGCTAGATGACATAACAGCTGCCTCTAGTATCCTTGCTTGCAGCAGCAAAAATGTTGGAGAAGCCAATGATAGTCTCTTCCCCAGTCTCCAGGAAGTACCAATTGCTGGTGCAGGTCTTATTCTACAACCTCTTTCAGAAAAGCTGGTAGAATACTTTTTGCGGAGCGGTACTACAGTGTATTGGGGTTGTGTTACAGTATAACAGGGGTGCCCAAACTTTTTTCTAAGAGGGCCCGATGTGATGAAGTGAATGTGCATGGGGCCCAACCACAGTTTTTGACCTATTTCTAGGATTGAACTTGTTGACCTTTTTTTCAGGATTTGAGCCCAATAAATAAACTGCCCCAGGGGGGCTGGATTAGACCCCCAAAACAGACTTTGGACATGCCTGCAGCTCAAACTATTATTATTATTATTATTATTAGTGTTATTAGTATTAGTATGTGTTGTGGTCTTAACTGCACCATTTAAAAATTAAAGCTTAATGTTAAATCATTGTTTCAAAATTGCCAAGGCTAAATAGATTTTCATTTCGTCAAGGTAACGACAGTTCCCAAAGCGACTCAGAAAGCAGCTCTGAAAGCAAATCTGGTCAGTAATTGAATCATACCTATTCTATATATTAACAGTGAATTTATTTTCTTTATATAACTGAAACAGCACCATTCACATATGAGAGGAACGTATTAAAGGTCAGAGGGAACCCCCAGGAAAGAACACTCCCCCCCCCAACAATTGTCCAATGGCATCCCTGCCACACCATCCCCTACTGGATGGGGGGAGAGAAATGGAATGGATGATACCAGACAACAGCAGCTACCTGGCTGGCTGGAACCTTGGTGGGAGCACCCCATGCTGCAACACTTTGTTGTAGATCACACTTGTTTATATTCCCTTAATGTCTCTTTAAAATACATCTTAAATTATTGAAATGACAGCCACCAGATATGAATTTAAGCCACCTGCTTGCCTTTCACTGGGCATTCTTTTTGCTGCATTTTGTGCGTGCGTGGCTATTTATCAGTAAAGGGAAAAAGGGGGAAGAAGGCAAACGCGACATTGTATTTGTTAAATATTGGTGTTTAGCTGGTAGTCACAGCAACAGCAGGCCATAAATATGCTTAGAAGTTGGCAACAAATGTGGCAAAACAGGATGACCAGGAAAACAATGGGAGGAAATGGCTCCCCACAATAACTGGCAAATGTATTTTGTTGTTAATATCCCTGCTCTTATTTATATTTTAAACAAATGGACACTGCAGTTTATGTTTAATGAGGCCTTTTCATTTACATTTACATTTACAGATACAGATGAGGCAGATCTAAATGAACCAAGTGAGTGTTTTTTTTAAATTTTATCCTTAGCTATATTACTTTGAGAAAGATCTATAAGAGGATTCTTGCAAGGTAGTAAAAGCCATGTGCATAGATTACAGTGAGTGACTTTTGAGTGTTTATGTTAAGTGGGACATGAAGTAGTTTATTCTTATTGAAAATTTAGCTGAGACCATTGTATATGGCCATTATTGAATGTACAAAAAATTCGAAGAATACCCTTTAATAAAGCACTATGGCTCTACAGTTAAATACATGGCAAGATTAAGGAAAGATGGAGGACCTCAGTGCTACTAGCCATGATGTCTAAACAGAATATAAAGTATACATATAAAGTGTAATATAAAGTATACATTTAAAGACAATTAAAATTCATTCAAACATAATTAACAGGAAACTAAAATATCATATTTTTTTTTTATAAAAAGCACTACAGAGGAGGTCAGTTGCAGAATGCACATTTAGCAGAGCAAAGTTAACAAAAAAAAATCTTAAACATTTCAAAAGAAAGTCAAATATAAAAGGCACATTTGAAACAGAATAACCAGCAAAAGAATAAAATATTCTCGTAAGTATAGAACATATCTACTGCTGTAGCTGCAAATCCTGCCAATAGTGGTTCATGGCAGGGGCTGTGGATGCTCATGTTCAGTGAACTGGGTCTCCACAAAAAGACAACCAAGACCAGGCTTCCTCAACCTCGGCCCTCCAGAGGTTTTGAGACTACAATTCCCATCATCCCTGACCACTGGTCCTGCTAGCTAGGGATCATGGGAGTTGTAGGCCAAAAACATCTGGACTGCTGAGGTTGACGAAGCCTGACCAAGAAAGTCTCTGGCCTCTTCAGCAGCCTCAGCTTTTGTAGCTGGAGTCAATCTGGGCCCTGCCCTCCCAGGCCAGGTCGAAAAAGGCCTGCAAGGCAGGGGCAGGTCTTCCAGGACTCACAGCCAGCTTAGATGAACAGAAGCACTTTAGCCTGGTGAGGTGTAATGAATGATGCCAGGTTCCACTGTTAGGGGAAAAGATAACATATACTAATAGTAAGGCTGCAAGAAGAAGCACTATACAGTATTATCAAATATGAATAGTGAAGCTTCATCCCTGTGGCACAAGCAGATTTGAACAGATTTTTGTCCAGAATGTTGAAAAATGTATGATGAATAAAAAGTGTAATATGATAAAATATGAATTTTAAAACCAAAGGAGCCTTCAAATAGCCACGGTGTCATTCAGAATGTCATCTTTAGATATCTGCGGAGAAGTCTTGCTTCAGTTTATGATTCATTCCAAAAAATTATGTACAGAAACAAATCAAAGATGCAGGATTTTGTTTGTTTATAGATGAGGAACTGAAAATGAAAGAAGAACCGCCGTTGCATTGTGTTGAATCAGGTATAATACTTTTCTTTTAAAAATAACATGTATCTGACAGGAGGAAGCGTTCTAGTTTTCCCTCAGATGTGATTTTAAGCATTTTTTTCAATTCATTGTAGACAGAGTTCCAATTTTTTAAAATTTTGTTACACCCCCACCACATATGTAACATCGTTCCTTCCTCATTGTTATGCCTCCAGTATTTGTTTGATTTCGATTTTGTTTGTTTATAGATGAGGAACTGAAAATGAAAGAAGAACCGCCGTTGCATTGTGTTGAATCAGGTATAATACTTTTCTTTTAAAAATAACATGTATCTGACAGGAGGAAGCGTTCTAGTTTTCCCTCAGATGTGATTTTAAGCATTTTTTTCAATTCATTGTAGACAGAGTTCCAATTTTTTAAAATTTTGTTACACCCCCACCACATATGTAACATCGTTCCTTCCTCATTGTTATGCCTCCAGTATTTGTTTGATTTCGATTTATACACTTTTGCCAGTTTACTAGGGGTCATATTCCACCTATATAACATTTTAAAATAATTCTCTTTAATTGTGTAACATGCCGTGAACTTGATATCCTTTTGCCAGAACCTTTTCCAGTGTTCCATCTGTATTGGGTAACCAAAATCCATTGCTCATTTTACCATTGCCTCTTTTATCTCCTCATCTTTTAACTCCCAATCCAATAATACTTTGTAAGTCTTTGATAACAATTTCCTATTATTTTCTAGTAATTCTTTTTCTATTTCTGAGATTTGTTTTTGGAATCCGATTTTAATGTCTGATTTAAACACCTCATTCAATTGATGGGACTGAAACCAATCTGTGCATAACTGTCTAATTCCCTCAAACTTTTAAAAATTTAAGTCGACCCCTTTCTTCCTCCTGGGAATTATGAATATCAACATCCCCAAGCGGAAAAAAAGAAAGTATTTTTATACGGCACAACAGTGACGAGAATGCTAATAGCAAAGAGGAAGAGTGCCAACTCACAAATTTTGTGAATATTTAGAGTTAGCAAGAATGACGGAGGTAATTAGAGGCCAAACTACCCACCCAAAAAGCCAAAAAGGATTGGCTATGTGTAAGAGATTACATGAAAAAAACATTGTTCTCAAGCTATATCCAGGTTATGTTTTGACTAAATCTTGTAAAGAGTATAATGGAAAGAGAAAGAATTGGGAGAATTAAATGAAATAAAGAGTAAATACCACACTAAGAAAAAGATTTGTAAAAGGAAAACTGCAGTGAAATCACGGGTTAAAAAGATTTGTATGGGAAGATGTATAATGAATTAAGTTAAGAATTTATGCTGTAGAGAAATCAAGAATATATGTATATGTACAATTTATACTCAGTAAAAATCATAACAGGAAAAAACATGTATCTGACAATTTAAACTATTTTCAGTTTAAGAAACTTCTCTCTCTTTCCATTTAGAGGTTAATACCCATCGACACTGTGAACGCTGTAAGATCCCACAAGTAGGTGGTTTTTTTAAATCCAGATATGGACTAGTGTTAAAAGTCGTTTCATAAATCCAATACTAATATCCTACTAATTCACTTTTCCCATTTTTATTTTTATTTTAATATAAAGAACCAGCATGAACAAGTAGCTCCCAGAAAGCTTTCTAGAGGACGATTCTGGTAAGTTTTGGTCAATATAATTGAAAATTACATCCTAAAAAATGTCTTCGTATTATTATTATTATTTTTTTGCATGATTACACAGTACACAGACATATATTTGGCAAATCCGAATGCGCACTTGTCTACTATTCTGCACTAAAGGAAGTGGAAGAGCAGAATGGGACCTACAGGGTGGAAATAAATGTTGCATTCTTCCAGTCGTTCTGTCTCTGCAAGCACAACAGCTTTCCAAACGAAGCAGTCCTCCTTTCTCCCCCGTGCTTGTGTGCTGTTCTGGGGGTACCCCTCACCTCCTCCGCAGAGCAAATTTTGGAGGGTACACGAGAAGAGGAAGGGGAGCATGACATCATTTTGAGAATCTGCGCATGCGCGAGCGGTGAAACCCGGAAGTAACGTGCTCCGTTACTTCCGGGTTGCCACGGAGCGCAACTTGAACGCGCTCAACCCAAAGCACATTCAACCCGAGGTATGACTGTATATAAATGTATTTTTCACGTGTATTTGGAAGGACAAGAAAATGCAGAGGAAGCACATGCATATATTTGTCAGCATCGCCCTTGAGCCAGTACCACCAACTGGACTCATGCACTTCAGCCCCGACTGAGCTAGGCGAGCTGGGTAGCACTTCCAGAGACCACCTTCTGGACAGGAACAGGTCGAAGTGCTGTGGACTCACAGCTTAGAGTTGGGAGCACCGGATTCACTCCAACAAGAAGACAGTCATCGCACAGCAGAGTATAGCAGAGCATAAACGACTCGGAGAGCAGCTCTGTAGAATATCTTCTTTATTCTATCTACAACTATTATACAAACCCAAACTTTGGCTCAGATATGTTGACGACACCTTTGTAATTTGGCCACACGGGAAGGAAAAACTGGATAGCTTCCTCACACATCTCAACAGCCTACACCCCAAAATACAATTCACTATGGAAATAGAAGCCAACAACCAACTTCCCTTCCTTGACGTCCTAATCTACAAAAAACCTGATGGCTCCCTAGGACACACTATCTACCGGAAAAAAACACACACCAACCGCTACTTACATGCACAATCACACCACCACCCTGCACAAATAAACTCCGTAGCCAAGACTCTCATCTCCAGAACCAAACGCCTGGCTGACAAAGACCACTTGACAACTGAGTTACAGAATCTCTCAAATGTGTTAATTGCCAATGGATACCAGCAAAACAGGGTTACGAAGCTAATCCAAAAAGAAACACCCCCCAAAAACCAAGACACAGAAGAAAACAATGGCATGGCCCTCCTTCCTTATATCAAGGGCACTACAGATAAAATTAGCAAAATCCTCCATAAACACAATATCAAAACAGCCTTTTGCACCAACCAAAAAATAGCCAATATCCTCAGAAACCCCAAGGATAAAATCCAGTTGGAAAACCAAGGGGTCTATGAAATACCCTGCAAAGTCTGCCCAGCCACGTACATTGGACAAACAAACAGACGAATAAATGCACGTATCGCAGAACACAAGAATGCCGTCAAAAAAGAAGAAAAAACTTCCTCTCTTTTCCAACACATGAAAGAAACAGGACACGAAATTAATTTTGCAGATTCCAAATTGCTCTTTAACATGGAACATCACCACAAGAGAATAATCATGGAAGCCATCGAGATAGAGAAACACCCTCACAACATGAACAAGCGTGACGACACATCCCGCTTGCCAGACATCTGGAAATTAGCCCTCCCCACAAAAACTGACACCAGATCCAGAGGCACACAGAACGCCATCACCAATCAACCACACCAGACCCAAACCCAGACCCTCTCCACAGATAAATTACAGACACCATCCAGTAGCCAAACCATGGTGGCACCTCCGGATGCTGCACCCCCCTGCAATCCCTACACAGATCTGGCTGACACAGGCCACAAAACCACAGCTCGCCCCTATACACGAAGCCAAGCCAGAGCACAACTAAGTGCAGTACAGCCATCTTCTCAGAAAAACTCTTCACAAAGTTCAAGAGGTCAAGACACAAAGACTTTAGCAACTAATCCACACCTAATGACCCACCTAAGTGGTACTCAGGATATCACTCAAGAAATCACTCAAGATATCCCTCAAGTAATTAAGGAACAAAAGAAGAAAAGGCACACTAGCCTGGGAACTTCCTCTCTGCCCAGAACATTGGAGGCTATACACCACACCCCCTCAACAGTATTTATAGGAACTCAAACACTGAGATCCTGCTCTGTTCCAGTAACAAGAAGCCGAAAGCACCAGCCTGAAGATGACGAGTGAGACCTCGTCGAAACGTCGCCTAGACACCCCAACTTTTACACGGGAAGACACCCGAGGACACCAAAACCTGCATTCCTGTACCCGTGAAAATCTACGAAAGCAAAAACTATTATACAACTATATACAGAGCTTAATGAGGTCTAAGCATAAATGAATGCTGCACTACACTGAGTGTCTGCAGCTGCTCTTAGCAGCAACCTTATCTATACACACGATCTCTAACACTCAGTCTCTCTCTCTCCGACACACTGACTGACTGACTGACTGACTGACTCTTTGATGTGGTGCTGGAGCAGAATAAGTAGAGAGCAGAACACTGCTCCTCCTCTCTGGAGAATCAGCAGACACATCAGGAGATTCTTGGATATGGGAGGGGTGAAATCTCCTCAATATTATCCCTGTTTGTCGGAGTCGTCCGCGACTGGACTTAACGGTCAGGGTTCCCTTTACCTTTATGCTGTATCACGTACTGAAAACCACACTTTATGTATCACATACGCAGGTTGAAGTTGGACGACGAAGGAATTTATCAGTGTACAATCACTGGGTTGATCTTCGAAGTAACCAAAGCCGCAGTCATTGAGTATTCCCTTTTGTCTTGGACCAAGTATGCTGCTTACCTTAAAGACCCCTGGATTGTCGTGGGCCCCATATTTGACGTCAAGTGCAAATCACCCTCTGTTCTTACTTCCATTCAGTTTCCACACGCCCTCTGCCTGAATGGTAAGACTTGCTCAGTGAATTTGCCTATCTGCTGGGGCACTTACTCTGCTTTTAGGAAGCGTTAAAAAGCGTTCGATGTTTCTCTGCAGATCATTCCTCTGACATGACCTTCAACGTGTTCCATTTCAAAAGCAACGGCCCAGAATTTGAGCGTTCTGCTGATCACTCAACCACACATGTCAAATGGCGCGTGAGCTCCCTGTCCCCTGTGGGCCCAGTTATTGAGAAATACGATCCAGTGTGTTACCACGGGGTTGTTATTTTATACAAAGTTGTCAACGACCACCCTTCCTTGAAATTCCATGTGTATGTTGCCGGCAACAACAGCTCGTTTATAAAGGTAAGATCAACTTTTGGGCGATGTCTAAATCAGTTTCTTTGCTGCCAGCATGGCATTTTCCTGTACAGTGGATGCTTGGGTTGCAAATGTGATCCATGCGGATGCACGTTCGCAACCCGCAGAGTTCGCAACCCGCAGCTGTGTGTCTGCTCACACGCGGGTTGCGATTCAGCGCTTCTGCGCATGCACGACCATCAAAACCCGGAAGTAACCCGTTCCGGTACTTCCGGGTTTCGGTGGTCCGTAACCTGTAGGAACACTGGATTCAATTGGACACTGGATGAGGAAAGAAGGCTGTCATTCAACCCCTCCTGTCTGGCAGCTACCGCCCCAGATCTCAAAAACCCGCTTCCCCCCCCAGTGAGTTGGGGGTGTGTGCAGCCAGGAGAACCATTAGGGTTCCACTTGCTACAACAGGATATTCAACTGTGTACTGCAGAAATTGCTTGGTGAATCATCCTAGTAATTGTCGTAAGAATCACATGATTGTTGTATTTAATTTGTTAGAAAGTGAGGGAGGGAACCGCAATTTCTCAATAGATGAAAGACGTTTAATATATAGACAAAATCTCCAACAAGTCTAAGTAGGTCTTTGATTTCTTGACTTAGGCAATCATGATTTTTAAAAAAGATCTGTTTTAATTTTAGGATGTGTCAAAAACCATACAGCGCTCTTCTAATAGATTCATTAAAATTGAGAAACCCCCTTGTCATAAATTACTCCAAGTTGGGAAGAAATACAAATTAACTAGTGTCCCAGAAGCTGACATAAACCCTGAGGTATGTTCTTTATTCTTCTATAATCGGATTGTCAAGATTCATGTCCTTGTCTAAAAGATGATGATAATTGTCATTTGTGCAGTGTTCCTGACACGTTGTGACATTGTATACATGCATTATATAAAAGCTTAGCTAGGAAAACTTTTTGCTTTGACAAATGGGTTTTCAATATTCTGATATTCACTTTCTAGGAAATGGAGTTTGTTGATGACTCTACGCTAGCACAGAAACATTTCTTTGAGGTATATTTAGAACATCCAACAGAACTTGTGTTATCTTTGATGGATGTGGAGTCAGAAGAAACTGTGTGGAAAGCAAAGCTACGAGAATGTGAGTTTTCCTTAGACACAATTCAGTACACAGTATGTGCACTTAACAGGGTTTGATTTATTTGGGACTTCACTGATGTTTAAATCTGTTTCAATTTTTGTACAGTATATTGCATGTTGTTTTTCTTATTTGCATTTTTCAGATGTGGTAGAAAGCGGGGTATAATTTTTAAAAGCGAACAAATAACCTGATTTACAGTTCAGTCTCATGTACCACTCCCAAGTAAATGTGCATAGAGCCTCAATAATGAATTGCAGCCAACATATTTGGCCGCAATCCAAATGAGACTATGCATATTCCGGTCACGGTCCCACTCACAAACCTAGAGGTTTTTTTTCCTTCTTCTGATAAGAAAGCTGCCCTCCAAAACATTGCAGAACTAGAGAAATTGGGTTCTGTGAAACAGCAGATTCAAGAAAAAGAATATTGGGCAAAAATATGGCATGTGATGAAAGTACGCTACCATTAATGCAGTCTACTTTCTCCCCCAATCACTATACTTGGGAAGAGTTTAGAGACTAGTCTGAGGTATGAGTTTAAGGGAGCAACTCTGCAAAAAAGAAAAGTGGAAGCATATATTGTTATTTCTGTTTTCTATCAACAACAAATAAAAATATCAGTGGGAGGATATTATTTTGAATAGGCAAATGCTTTAGATATACAATATTTTTAAAGCATTGTTTAATTTGTTTCCTCCTGCATTGTGTACATTTCCCATCTTTCTAAATTATATAACCAATACAGTGGTACCTTAGTACTCAAACGGCTTGGCTCCCAAACAAATAGGCTCCCGAATGCCACAAATCCAGAAGTAAATGTTTCAGTTTTCAAACGTTTCTCAGAAGCCAAACGTCCAACGTGGCTTCTGCTTGAGTGCAGGAAGTTCCTGCAGCCAATCGGAAGCTCCACCTTGGTTGTCAAACGGTTTCAGGAGTCGAACTGACTCCCGGAATGGATTAAGTTCAAGAACCAAGGTACCAGTGTATACAAATTTAAATGAATCTGTGCAATTATTAGCCATATTGACACTCATGCTCCAGCATTCTGTTTACTCCTTCAGTAGCTGAAAGATGCAGCGCGAGTGGAGCCAAAAGCACTTTACTCTCATTTTACTGTCATTTGGTTCTCATGCAATGGCAGTTATTACCACATCATTTAATTCCCCAAACAGAATCCAGTTTCAGTCAAAAGCAAGCTTCCAGGTTCCTATTTTTCTGTAATCGCTACTATCCAAAGCAGGCACCTAGTGTGGTGTAGTGGTTAAGAGCGATAGACTCATAATCTGGGGAACCGGGTTCGCGTCTCTGCTACTCCACATGCAGCTGCTGGGTGACCTTGGGCTAGACACACTTCTCTGAAGTCTCTCAGCCTCACTCACCTCACAGAGTGTTTGTTGTGGGGGAGGAAGGGAAAGGAGAATGTTAGCCGCTTTGAGACTCCTTCAGGTAGTGATAAAGTAGGATATCAAATCCAAATCCAAACCCCCAACCTTCCGCCCTTCCAGATGTTTTGGACTACAGTTCCCATCATCCCTGACCACTGGTCCTGCTAGCTAGGGTTCATGGGAGTTGTAGGCAAAAACATCTGGAGGGCCGCAGGCTGGGGATGCCTGATCCAAAGCTATCAAAACAGTTCACCATGAATAGTATGGACTCGCACATGAGCCAGTATGGTGTAGTGGTTAAGAGCGGTGGACTCGTAATCTGGTGAACCGGGTTTGCGTCTCCGTTCCTCCACATGCAGCTGCTGTGGCTAGTCACACTTCTCTGAAGTCTCTCAGCCTCACTCACCTCACAGAGTGTTTGTTGTTGGGGAGGAAGGGAGAGGAGATTGTTAGCTGCTTTGAGACTCCTTAGGGTAGTGATAAAGCGGAATATCAAATCCAAACTCTTCTTCTTCTATGGATGATGCATTTTCAAATTACTGAATTTACACGTATGATGATGCTTCTCTCCAAATCCAAATCTCCAGGTGATAGGTCCCACCAGCTTCATATGTTAATTAGCTTGCTGTTCAGGATGGACAGCTCCTATGGTTCTGAACAGAAACCTTCCCATAATTACTTGAATAGTATGGACTCGCACATGAGCCAGTATGGTGTAGTGGTTAAGAGCGGTGGACTCGTAATCTGGTGAACCGGGTTTGCATCTCCGCTCCTCCACATGCAGCTGCTGTGGCTAGTCACACTTCTCTGAAGTCTCTCAGCCTCACTCACCTCACAGAGTGTTTGTTGTTGGGGAGGAAGGGAAAGGAGATTGTTAGCTGCTTTGAGACTCCTTAGTGTAGTGATAAAGCGGAATATCAAATCCAAACTCTTCTTCTTCTATGAACGATGCATTTTCAAATTACTGAATTTACACGTATGATGATGCTTCTCTCCAAATCCAAATCTCCAGGTGATAGGTCCCACCAGCTTCATAGGTTAATTAGCTGTCTGTTCAGGATGGACAGCTCCTATGGTTCTCAACAGAAACCTTCCCATAATTACTTGCATGCTATGCTAAGCATACCAAGCTGCAGAAGGCAGTCTCTAGGCCAGTGTTTCCCAACCTTTTTTGGGCAAAGGCACACTTGTTTCATGAAAAAAATCTCGAGGCACACCACCATTAGAAAATGTTTAAAAAATTAACTCTGTGCCTATATTGACTATATATAAAGTAACTCTCTTTAATAGGAATCAAATAAACACAAAAATAGTATTTTATAATTACTTTATTATGAAATAGTAAGTAAACAGAAATATGAAAAATTATAAAATACTTTATTCAGTGCGCAACCTGGGCCTGTTTACCATGCGCACAACATCATCCAACACATGAACTAGGTCTGCTGGTAAAGTCTTGGCTACGAGGGCCTCACGGTGCAAAAAACAATGCGTAACAATCACATCTGGATTTCTTTCCTTCACTCTGCTTACAAAGCCTTTGAAACCTCCCTAGATATCATCGTCATTTGCATGCTGTTTCCATAGTTAAAAACCATGCTCGAGGCGGCTTACAACATGGCAATATTTACATAATTACCACTCATAAGAAACCGTATCAAAGCACCCACAACGAAATTAAGCAATCCCCACACAAGTTATAACGAGATCTATAAAGAGTAGTTTAGTATCACAAACAGCAAGATGGACATAAACAAAATAAAATCTTGACTCTAACAACCCCACCCGGCCTAAATCTCCTGCGCGCACCGATGCCCACACAGGCATTTCCAGCAGCTCTTCCTCCTCCACCTCTTTTTGCGTTGCCAGCAAAGAAGGAATGAGGAAGAAAAGGCGCAGCGGCGAAGAAGCGCGCCTTCTCAGAATGCTGCTGCTGCCCGAGGACTACATTTCCCAGAATGCCGCAGCCGCCCAGCCGAGATGCGCCCTGATTGGACGGCGTTGCTAAGCCGCTCGGCGCCGGGGCTGAGCGTTCGGCAGAGGCGCGCGCCATAAGACGGGCGTCGCGCGCGGAGCCTGGCTCGGGTCTCCAATGCTGCGGGCGGACATGGCGAGCTGGGCGGGACTCGGGTGCGCGCTGGGCGCCTGCTGCCTCCTGGGCCTCTTCTGCGGCGCCGCGCTGCCCTTCTCGCTGCAGGGCGCGAATGAGAAAGCGCCCGCCTCCCTCCCACGGCACACCAGGCAACGTCTCGCGGCACACTAGTGTGCCGCGGAACACCGCTTGGGAAACACTGCTCTAGGCGTAGGGCACTGACCACCTGATTTTTCCCTGATGCCATGTGACCAAATGGTTTTGAATGTCCTCCAGAAGCCCTACATGACCTTCTGTTTGGGTTTGCAGAGAGTGTCACTTTTAAGGTTGGGCATTCTTTTTTTTTTTAAACTTGTCATTTACTTATAATACAATTAGTGAAATGCAGCTTCTTTTGTGGCTAAAATCCACGGAGCAAAGATAATTGTAAAGAAGTCCTTTGATTTATTTTATTTGTGCTTTACTGAGAAGCGGGGGGAACAGATTAATACTTCTTCTTTGTGAGAATTGTGGCATATTCGTTTGCACTGCCAATTACGCGATACAGCGGGCCTTAATTTTCTTTTGAAAACATTTCTATTTAACAGGTGACTGGATCCTACATAACCAGAATAACAATAAGCAGAAAAGATCCACTAACAGTAAGTTATTATAAAGCAGTATTCATGAAACAATCAGCTAGGAACTTCTCCTGTACAATGTACAGCTCCCAATTGACTTATGACTTGTGCAGAAGTTTCCAGTGGGACTGTTAAATATATTTGCTTAGTTCTTCAGGATTCCACTACATGACTAGTGGACAACTAGTGCACAAGTTGCTGATTTCCCTTTCCTCCATCTGTAGCTTAGATTCAAGCCCACATATTCTTATTTAGAAAGCACAACAACTTACGTATTTTGAAACTATGTCCTTTGCCATGTATTCCTTAGGCACGAGACGGCGGAAATCCAGCACCAGTCTTTCAGAAGATGAGCTTTGTAATAAACGGCTAAAAGCCATCAACGCTTCAGGTAAAGGATTTTGTGAAATTAAAGAAGATTAGCATCAAGCCATGTTCTAAGCCTTTCATACTGCAAGGTATTAATGTTACATTTTACTTAACCTGGGTGCAACTACAATTCCAGCTGGGAAACCCATGCATTTGTATTTGCACAAAGATTCTGAACACCTAATTTGAATGCAGCTATCTATATGAAAGCATAAATTTAACCGTGTCTTTAGGAATCCACTAGAGGGAGTTCTTCGACCATTTCAATACATTTTAACAAACCATTTTTTAAAAAAATTTACGTTGATCAGTATACCAAGGTTTGAACTAGATAAAGAACTAGTTGGCACAGGAACAAAATCAACCCTTTAACTCCAGTAGAAAATTGCTCATGATGCCAAAGGTAGTAAGAAACTGTTGCCATCATAATAGGGTTCTCCATAGATAGGATGTACCTATTTTTGTGGATTTGTGGTATCAAAAAGCCTTGAAAAAGAGCCTATAGGAAAACAGAATGCTAGAAAAGTGGGTGATGAGAGAGATGGCTTATTTTGAACACAATGCGACCGCACTTGGAATACTGTTAAAAGGTAAAGGTACCCCTGGCCATTAGGTCCAGTCGTGGCTGACTCTGGGGTTGTGGCGCTCATCTTGCTTTATTAGCCGAGGGAGCCGGCGTACAGCTTCCGGGTCATGTGGCCAGCATGATTAAGCTACTTCTGGCGAACCAGAGCAGCACACGGAAACGCCGTTTACCTTCCCACCGGAGCGGTACCTATTTATCTACTTGCACTTTGACATTCTTTGGAACTGCTCGGTTGGCAGGAGCAGGGACTGAGCAATGAGAGCTTACTCCGTCGCGGGGATTCGAAGTGCTGACCTTCTGATTGGCAAGTCCTAGGCTCTGTGGTTTAACCCACACCTCCACCCACGTCCCTGCAATACTGTTACCTCACCTCAAAAAGGATATTGTAGACCAGGAGAAGGTCCAGAAAAGGCCAACAAAAATTATGGAGGTTACAACATTTGGGGCTTTTTAGTTTAGAGAAAAGGCAAGTGAGATAAAGTGTACATAATTACACACAGTGTAGAGAAAGTGGGTACAGAAAGGTTTTTCTTCCTGTCTTGTAATACTAAAACTTGGGGACATCCAAGGATGCTGAATGTTGGAAGAGTCAGGCCAGACAAAAGATTTCTTCACACAAGTACTTCTTTCCACGGTTAAACTAAGGAATGTGCTCCCACAAGCAGCAGTGATGGCCACCAATGTCACTTAAAAGAGGATTAGACAAATTTATGGAGAATAAGGCTATAAATGATTACCAGCCATGCTGGCTATGTTGTACCGCAGGTGGCGCTGTGGTCTAAACTACTGAGCCTCTTGGGCTTGCCAATCAGAAGGTCAGAGGTTCAAATCCCTTCGACGGGGTGAGCTCCCATTGCTCTGTCCCAGCTCCTGCCAGCCTAGCAGTTTGAAAACACACCAGTGCAAGTAGATAAATAGGTACTGCTGCGGCGGGAAGGTAAACAGTGTTTCTGTGTGCTCTGGTTTCCGTCATGGTGTTCCATTGCGCCAGAAGCGATTTAGTTATGCTGGCCACATGACCTGGAAAGCCATCTGTGGACAAACGCCAGCTCCCTCGGCCTGAAAGTGAGATGAGCGTCACACCCCATAGTTGCCTTTGACTGGACTTAACCATCCAGGGGTGCTTTACCTTTTACCTTTACCTGTTGTACCTCTAGTGGGAAGCAGTATGTTTCTGGAAATGCAGGACAGTGCTGTTGCAGTCAGGTCCTACTTGTAAGCTTCTCATGGACTTGTCCACTATGAGAACAGAAGGCTGACCTAGATGGGTTCTTGCCTTATCCAACAGGCTTTTCTCACGTTATTGTGCAACATGTGTCTAAATAACCAGAGAAATTGAAAAGGGGGAAAGAAGGCAAACTCATTATCCTAAACACATTGTGACACTGAAAATTACCAAAAAGTTATACAAGTCTAAATGATGATGATGTTGTAAGCCACTTTGAACAACGTGAAGGTGGCATACAAATCAAATTATGTATGTATATGTTGCAGGCCTGGCATGTTCATTCTCTTTGTGTTTCCTGATCTGATAATTTTGTGTGTGTGTGTGTGTGTGTGTGTGTGTAAGTCTCTTCCAAACAAAAGTCAGTGATTAGCTGCCCCTGCCTAGGATGGGAAGGAACACCCCAAGTTATATTTGAATGCTCTCCTTTCTTCTTCAAGAATAGAAATAGATGGTAATTTTAAAATATCCATTCCTCCCCCCTCAGGCCAAGTAAAAGCAATAACAACATAACATATTTGTATTCTTCTGCTTTTAGATGGAACGAAAGCTTCAGCAGTACTAACTGATCAGCAGCTGATGATTCTTGCAAAGAAGATGGGTAAAAACTGGAAAGTAATTGGCATTGAATGCCTTAGCTTGTCCATCGAAGACATCCAGCAGATTGAGGCAAAGGAAGAAGATGTGAATATGTATAAATGCATGATGTTGCGGAAATGGAGGGATTCAGAACAGAATAATGGAACTGCCCGCAGTTTATATGACTGTCTTAATGGCCAGGCATCCCATGATGTGCTAGAAATTCTGACAGGTAAATATCAACACTCTTCATACTTTGCGTATGATGTTTCAGATATTTAGGGTGAAGCAGAATATTTTTAGGATAGCAGAAGTGGTTTCTAAGGCTGGATATAGACACATCAAAATTTTTTTTCAGAAAAATGTGTTGTAAACCTAGAGTGGGAAATCACATTGGCAAAAGATGGGACTCCAAAGCACTTTTTCTTTACTAATGTAGCTGAGCCCATAGTGCCTTCACTTTATGGAAAACACATCACATATATTTTAATGGCCTGGGGCAAGCTGTGGGAGTAGTAAATCCTGCAAATTTCCAGCATGTTAAGAGAACAGATGTTTACGGCCGTCACTTGGGGAGTGTCTCTTCCATAACCACCATCCCTTCAACTTCCGGAGCAGTTTTGCAATTGATTTTAAATAAATGTATTTATGATATGGCGAAGGATGGACACACATGTGGCCTATGTGGCCTATGCCACATGTGGACCTGAACTTTGTTACTGCTGTAAGAGGCAATAACTGTTTGTTACGCCACACTTAAATTCTAAGCAATTCCTTAATTCTCATTTATTTTTGTTTTACAGGTTTTTTAAGAGCAGATGCAAAGTCATGAGGAAACAGCTTGAAAAAGAAGAAGCATCAGGAATGTTCTTCCATGTACATTTTCCAAAAAAAGATGAAAAGGAACTTCATCGTGCTCTGCAAACAGTTTTAATCTCTGGAGGGTTTCCATGAAGTGACAAAGATAGGCCAGTTGTGGAAACAGAAGAAAGAAAGAAGAAAAGCATGCGGAACTGTGAACTCATGCAAATGCTTAGCTACTTGTTGCTTTTTTACACATGACTTCCCAACCTGCCCTGCTGTCAGAGATTCGGCCTTCATGCATCTTTTACCCGTGCAAGGAGAATTAATGCCTTCCAAAACCCTCTCAGGTCTCCTTGGGTTGCACTGCCTGCATTAACTGGGATCTTCGCTATCTTGTCTTCCACATTCATACCAGAGTTCAGGGACGGACTGTGGTCTTTCACATTTCAGCGGTCAAAATTCACTGCCCTCTGCCTGTCACCTGCCATTCTGCTCAATTCAC
Organism: Podarcis melisellensis; assembly: GCF_964234715.1. Lineage (NCBI taxonomy): Eukaryota > Metazoa > Chordata > Lepidosauria > Squamata > Lacertidae > Podarcis > Podarcis melisellensis. The sequence continues at coordinate 20,038,859 of NC_138537.1, forward strand.
TGTGTCATAGCTGCGATGCCCTGTGGCTCCCCGAGGCTTGGAATTCTCTTGCGGCAGAACTGGTTGTGCTGCCCTAAATCCATCTCTGCAGCGTTATTCATCAGACACACACCTGAGAAGGGATTTTTCTACACCCCCTTTGTGAAGATACAAACAGGTTTGTCTTTTCACTCCCCATGGGTGCAATTGCACACACTGTGGTTCTTCATGCTTTCCCTCTGCAGCATTCCTGCTATAGACTTTCAAGGTCCCTTGCTGAAGGGAATGAGAAGAGACTGAAAGCTTCCACTTAGACATATTATGTACAGTGGTACCTCGGGTTAAGGGACGCAGGTGGCGCTGTGGATTAAACCACAGAGCCTAGGACTTGCTGATCAGAAGGTCGGCGGTTCGAATCCCCGCGATGGGGTGAGCTCCCGTTGCTTGGTCCCTGCTCCTGCCAACCTAGCAGTTCGAAAGCACCTCAGAGTGCAAGTAGATAAATAGGTACCACTCTGGCAGGAAGGTAAACGGCATTTCCGTGCGCTGCTCTGGCTCACCAGAAGCGGCTTATCATGCTGGCCACATGACCCGGCAGCTGTACGCCGGCTCTCTTGGCCAGTAAAGCGAGATGAGCGCCGCAACCCCAGAGTCAGTCATGACTGGACCTAAATGTCAGGGGTCCGTCGTTCTGGAGGTCCGTTCTTAACCTGAAACTGTTCTTAACCTGAGGTACCACTTTAGCTAATGGGGCCTCCCGCTGCCGCCTCACAATTTCTGTTCTCATCCTGAAGCAAAGTTCTTAACCCGAGGTACTATTTCTGGGTTGGCGGAGTCTGTAACCTGAAGCGTCTGTAACCCAAGGTACCACTGTATAATGCTTTGAGCCACATTGAAGTCATCACGTGGTTTTGAAACTGTGCACCAAGCAAACACAGGGCTCCTCAGAACCTTAGCAGGAGTTGCTCAGTGACAAAAGTGCTAATGACAAAAAGCTCTCCGATGAGCAACTTGATTACAGTTTCTAGTCTTCTGCAATGTGTAACTGTGGGGCATCCGGGGCACGCTTTCAGGTATATGTGGACTGACAGGCACAACAGACCTCACAGTCAGCTCCAGGTGTGTGTTTTTTGTTGTTGAGGGGAGTAGGAAGTGCAGCTTGGCAAAATACATAGGCAACTCTCTTCCCCAACATGTCACGCTATTGAAAAAATTATGTACCAAGAAAAGCTGGATTCTGAGACCTTTATACGTAATCATTCAAACATAGCAAATTTGCTTAGATTCTATTTAGCTGTTTTATATAAGCTGGTTTTATTAGCCATAGGGTGGTGGTGGGTAAGCATGCAGTGCAGGTCACTGAAGCCCTACCCTGAGAAAGACTTGAAATATCCAACCATTTCTCTGGCGTCTGACATTTTAGCAGATGTTCCTTGCAAACTATTTTTGATAGCAATGGGGACTAGAAACTTACCGTATTTTTCGCCCTATAGGACGCACTTTTTCCCCTCAAAAAATGAAGGGGAAATGTGTGTGCGTCCTATGGGGCGAATGCAGGCTTTCGCTGAAGCCTGGAGAGCGAGAGGGGTCAGTGCGCACAGACCCCTCTCGCTCTCCAGGCTTCGCGCACTTCTCCGCAAGGGGGGGGAGCACTCCCGCTGCTTGCGGAGAGGTGCCTGCATGCGGAAGCCTGGGCGCGCTGAGCTCAGCGCGTCCAAGCTTCACGCACCTCTCTGCAAGCGGGGGGAGCGCTCCCGCTGCTTGCGGAGAGGTGCCTGCATGCGGAAGCCGGGGCGCGCTGAGCTCAGCGCATCCAAGCTTCGCGCACCTCTCCGCAAGCGGGGGGGGGGCGCTCCCGCCGCTTGCGGAGAGGTGCCTGCATGCGGAAGCCTGGGCGCACTGAGCTCAGCACGTCCAGGCTTCGCGGACCTCTCTGCAAGCGGCGGGAGCCAGCCCTGGGCTCCCACGGCTTGCAGAGAGCTGCCTGTTTGGGGGCTGGGGTCAGGGGAAGCTCCGGCGGGCCTCCCCCGCCCCAGCCCCGCGCCTGGGGGGGAAATAACAGTGCCCGCCCCACTCATAGACCCCCATCCTCTCTCCCAAGGAGGGGAAGGGAGAGAGCGAGGAAGGGGAAAGGCGGCTGGCAACGCAGCGCAGCTTCCCCCCCCCCCCAAGTATGCAGCCAGGAGCTGCAAGGAATGGAGCGGCTTATATTCAGGTACTTTTTCTTTCCCCCTCCTCCAGTTTTAAAGGTGCAACTTATATTTTGGTGCAGCTTGTATTCGGGCCAATACGGTAATACTTGATAGTAGATTCATCATCCCCAGTAAAGTGGCAATACTGTTGTTGTTTTTAAAGGATGCAAAACGCTGTGAATCAAGTTTTAGATCCTCAAGGAGTCATGTAGTATCAAACTCGACTGCGCTTGGGACACATCATGTAGCATAAAACCAGCATCCACACACTGCCTGTGTCCTTTTAGAAGGGCAGAGTAGCTCTAATCATTGTGAAACCATTTTACAGTTCAGCATTGGCACTACGGGAAGATTTTGCATCTCTCTGGGAATGTAATTTACATGTCGCCCCCCCCCCCCAAAGGTCACCCATTTCTTACGTGGTACATTTCTGTGTTGTACATATTTCCTTGGAAACAGACTTGACTGTATGTTGTGTTAATCCTTTTTTAAAAAAAATAAAATAAAAATTGTTTCAATCCTTTTTTATTTAATGGAAATGAATTGGTGAAACCAGTTTTGCCTTATTAATGACCTTGGGCCAATTAGGCTGAAATCTAAGTACTGTAACTGTTCAATTAGAGCTGTCATAAAAAACATCTTTAGCAACAACAAATGGCTGGATGGTTTTTCCATCCAACCTGATGAAATAATGTTATTTGATAGTAAGAGTGTTGAAAACCACACTTGTGTTTTCAATAAATGTCTCGCTGCCAAATCCCTATTATGGAAAATGGCGGTTTGCAGACCATAGTTAGCTGGCTCTGGCCTTCTCACAGTTCCTGGTAGTGTCGTAGAATCATGGAACGGTAGAGTTGGAAGGGACCCTGAGGCTCAACTAGTTTGACCCCCTGCAATGCAGGAATATGCAGCTGTCCTGTATGGGGATTGAACCTGCAACCTTGGTGTTGTCAGGACCATGCTCTAACCAACTGACCTTTAAAACCAACTACCACCCTCAGAAGGGATGTGGGTGGTGTTGTGGGTTAAACCACAGAGCCTAGGGCTTGCCGATCAGAAGGTCGGCGGTTCAAATCCCCGCGACGGGGTGAGCTCCCGTTGCTTGGTCCCAGCTCCTGCCAACCTAGCAGTTTGAAAGCACATCAAAAGGCAAGTAGATAAATAGGTACCATTCCAGCAGGAAGGTAAATGGCATTTCCGTGGGCTGCTCTGGTTTGCCAGAAGCAGCTTAATCATGCTGGCCACAAGACCTGGAAGCTGTACGCCGGCTCCCATGGCCAATAAAGCAAGATGAGCGCCACAACCCCAGAGTCGTCTGTAACTGGACCTAATGGTCAGGGGTCCCTTGACCTTTACCACCCTCAGAAGTGTATAAAGTGGCTGTCAGGGAGGGGGCTTTCTTAGTAGCAGTCCCTAAGTTGTGGAACTCCACAGATTCGAACCTAGGATCTTCATTGCACAGAGTTTGCTGCATACTGGAAACACAACCCTTTATCCCGCCCTTTGACAGCATAAAGTTTTGTTTTCCTTCCTTGTTGAAATGAAATCATAACGAAAAGGAAAAATAAAACGAAGGAATAACATTGCTCCGATATAATTTAAACAATCATTTATTTGGCCATAAATATAAATAAGTTTTTAAATACATTATATAAATTACTCATAAATTACTTATAAAGATAGCTTATTGATAAATATGGCTACGTGCTGCTTCCACTATGGGAGGCCGCAATGCTTCTGAATGGCTGTTGGTGGAATCCACAGGACAGCAGAGTGCTCATGTGCTTGAATCCTGTTTGCTGGTTTTTCCCGCAGGCATCTTGTTGGCCACTGTGAGAACAGGATGCTGGACTAGATGGGTCTCTGGCCTGATCCAGCGGGCTCTTCTTAATTGGACAGCACCATAAGTGCACAGAACGCTTGACACTATTAGCAAAAAAACCAGCCCCACCCAAAAACCAACAGACCTCTGTGTCCTGAATTTCTTACTTCTAAAGAAAGTAGTTTAAGGTGCAATATGACCAGATTTTTAACCCGGGAGGGGACAAAGAAAAAAAGTAAGTATTTTGTTTTTCTGCAACATATTTTCCCTACACAGACTTATGAAAGCAAGGCTGAAATCCTAGACCATTTACTTGGGAGTGAGTCCAACCAAGCTCAATGGGACTCACTTCTGAGTAGACATGTATAGGATTGCATTGTAAATCCCTGACATTTTATTTAAGAAGGCACTTGGTTGCAATCTACACAGCAGGTAGCCACCTGACTGGCAAAGGAATGCATGTACCGTATTTTTCGCTCTATAACACGCACCCGACCATAACACGCACGTAGTTTTTAGAGGAGGAAAATCTGTAGGCATGCCAACCGTAGGCATTCCCTCCATAACACACACAGACATTTCCCCTTACTTTTTAGGAGGAAAAAAGTGAGTGTTATGGTGCAAAAAATACGGTAGATTCTCAGCCTGCTGCTGAATTATGAGGATTTCATTTGGGAAGGGGTTTTCCTACCAAAAAAAATGCCAATTGATTCTGGTGCATTTCCCTACTTCCTCTAGCATATGTGATGCAGCACACTGGTTTCAGCATGCAGATCTCTTATCATGCACACATGTCGTGGTGGATTTTGCTCTCTACTTGTGGTGCATCATAAACCAGATTATGCATGACAATCTGTTATGGGTGCTGCTAATCCTGTTTCATTGCACTGTTTTGGAATAGATGAAGTGTATTTGAGCTGTTTCTATCTATGATTCTATTCTCCCCACCACCTCCCTTTAAAAAAACTAAAATATTTGAGGATCAGTATTACATTTGCATTTCTAGAGACTTCCCATAGAGGTGGCTCAAGGTTCTGTCTATGGTCTGAGTGAGCTGCTGCAAGGTTAGAAGAATTTCGCATTCCTTCATCTCCATTTCAAATGTCTTCCTGGAAGGTTGTTGTGGTGAGGGTGGTGGCTGCTCAGTGATGTGCTGGCTGGCTTTCAAAGCCTATAAAAGATGCACAATCAAAATAAAAGATGAATGCAAGGGACACATTCACACATTAATAATAATAATAATAATAATAATAATAATAATAATAATAATAATAATAATTTATACCCCACCCATCTGGCTGGGTTTCCCCAGCCACTCTGGGCGGCTTCCAACAAAACACTAAAATACAATAACCTAATGCAGTACCTAATTGTTTTAAACAGTATAACGATGCCTCACATTTATGAAATGGAAACAGAAAAGCATGCTACCATGAGGGGGAATGGAATGGAAGAGTAAGAGTAAGAGTCACAGTTATGTTAAGATCTAGAAAGCCACAGGTTCTCCGTTGCTGTTTGTAACTGCTTAGAATATCAGACATGCTAATTGCAATGAATCATGAGTGTTTGTTGACATCATAATCCATTCTTCTGGATACATACACACACACACCCATGAAAAGTAAAGATTTGAGTTTAATGCAACTATAGGTATTTTCTGTCTGATTAAATCAGTTGGTCTGACTATTACGTCTTTCATGAAGTTTATGAAAGAGTTATGGAATTCAGTAAAATTACAGGATTCAAAGAAGGCAAAGCAATATTAATAATAGTTCAAATATATATATCTACCTGCATCATAATGCTGAGAGCATGAAAAAGATCTGAAGAATTAAAATCCTTGATTTCTGCCATATAGTGTTTCAGAATTTTATAGATGGTGTCCATGCATGCAGTCTGCAAGAAAACGCAACAATAAAGATATAAGCAAAGGTTCTGGAAGATTCCTTTACACAAGACAAATAAACTTACTGCCATCTGAGGATGGAAATTTACCTGATCAACATTTTCTCCTGAGGGACAGAGTCCAGGCTGAAATCAAAGATGGAAGATGAGAAGCATTAATTTCACTGCAACCATGAATTTGGCTAACCCATTGCATTTGTTAGAAAGTACTTATTATAATACCTTCAGTGAACTTCCTCCCATACAGGCCTTCTGGATCTTCTCTTCATTCTTAGGATTTTCAGGAACATTATATTCAATTGTACAATTAAATTGCTTCTATAAAAGTGAAGAGAATATTAATTGAATCAGTACAGTTACTGGGTGCAATGGGAATTGTGTTGAAGACCTTGCATCACTGCTTGGTCATGGCTACTGACAAATATCCAGAGAACACAAAATGGCCTAGGCTTTCAAAGAAAAGAAAATGCATTTGAGTTGCACTTCTTCTTCCCATGCTTGTTTGCTTAGAAGTTCAGCCTGCAACATCTCCCCCACCCCCTTTGGGGGCATGGAAGTTTCCACATCTGTAATATGCACTATGAAGAGTGACATATGAGCTATGCTGTACACCTTGTAAACAAGTGTAGGAACCTCTGTCTGAACCCCTGAAACTGCTCACAAAGAAAATGCTGCCCTTACTTTCAGCCTGACTTAGTTCTAACAGTGTAACCCTACATACATCCCACCGGGAGGCGTACTAGTAATTGGGTTTAGGATTGCAGCCATTCTTTTTTCTTTCTATGGAACTTTCAGAGAAATCATTCCAACTCACTGTGCTTTCTATTAAGTATTTAGCATAAAAATGCATGAGAGAATGTTACAATAGCGCTCAAGAATATGAACCTGCTGCAGTACAGCAGGTTGACCCAGATATTCCAGCAGTTGCCATCATCACCAGATTGGCATGGCAATGACTCATTCTGTTGCATGGTTCAGAAATCAGGGAGGGAACATAGTAGGTATTTGTTTCTGAATGTGTGAGAGAAGCCAGGAGTCTATACTTATATCTCTGCTAACACTGCAGATTATTCATTGATCCCCACCACTGTCTCTTATTTCCGGAGTTGAGAGGTGAGTGCCAGTCCTTCAGGCAGCTAAAAACAACCCAAGGAGGACTGAGAATGTTCAGAAGGTATGGAGCACTGACAAACTGTTGGGTGCAGGAACTGTTATGGAAAGCTGGAAGACAATATGGCTGGAACTCAACATTTTGTAGCATTTGTTGCACGTTCCACTTGTAATATTCCACAGTCTTTTCACCTATTGCACTGTTTGGTCCTTCCACCTTTTCTGAGACAGGAGATGCTCTTTCACAGGTTCAGTTCCCATAAGGAGGAAAAAACTTAAGGCATAACAGTGTTTGAGCAATAAGTATTTACAAATATTTTAAGTGCAGCGGGACAAAGAACATGCAGGTCCCTAGACAGAGAGTGCTTCAAATCAGCTGCAAGGATTTGCTAGATTCAAAACTGTAGGGTGGGTTTTGCTGCCCCCACCCTGGCAGGTAGGTGTGGTCTGTATTCTGAACTCCAGGAACAAGTCAGGATCAAGGCAAAGTAGCTCTAAGCCATGCAAAAGCCTAGAGAGATGCAATGAATTCAAGCCATGGCTGTGGCTGCAAAGGAAGAATCAGGAACGTACCTAGAGGGTGCTCCTGGTTCCTCCTTTTGAATTCGGAGTTGCTGTTTTACCTGTCATGTGGTGTCAGGTGATAACCAACCAGGCAAGTGTGGTTTGGGCCAAACCACATTGCAAGCCAAATGGGGAAGACGGGCAGTCCTAATTACACCCAGGAGCTGAAGTCTCCCCGCCATTGCTGCAAAGGAATAGGTGGACTGTGTCCTCAGTTCTCTGCTGACAGGTGGCCTCAGTGGGCAAGAAGCATCTGTCCCCAGCTATAGCTGTTTATGGACTGGAATAGCCCTAGTCCATGTCCTGATAAAAGAGGCCAATTTACCCAAACCACACCCACCTGTCCATCAACTGACATCACTTGTGACATCAGCTGATGGATGGGAGTATTGGCTGAGGTGGGCTGTTCCTAGTAAGGAACAGGTGCTCAAGGGTGTCATGGACTGGCCAAGATGGGACAATGCAGATGGACAATTGACCAAGCACTTGGGGAAGGGCCCTGGCTGGATGTGGGGACCTCTGCCAGGAGTGGAGGAATCTGCAAGCAAGGATCCTGGAGAGGCCACTCCCTTGTGTCTCATCCGTTGTTGCTACAGGAGCCATGAATTCTGCCTTCCTCTCCATCCCTGACTCCCATGCCAAGCTTGTCAGAGCCTCTCTCTGATATGCTCACATTGGCACATCAGCTATTGGGAGTAGCTCTGCCCAGAGGCTGTTGTTTCTTCTTTTAAAAAATAATTTTTAATAACAGGCCAATCACATCACATTATCCAAATCACAGTAGTTCCAAATTATACAGCCATTTTGTTGGGGGTACCCATACATCAAGCTCCACATGAGTCCAAAACTCCAAACGAGTCCATACATCACTTATATTACTGCTTTAATTAGACAGTTCTATCCAGTTCAATCTAGATAGTCTCTTCTTGTTATCGTATATTCCTTTCTTTGCAATCTCTGATAATTTTCACAAGCAGATTGAAAACAGGCATCCTCTGTGTGGGTTCTGTACTCTTCAAAGATCATACCATTCAGGGACAGCCTCTGTTCAACGGTTCCATAAAAAATTAATCTTTGGTCTGTCCTTTACTTTTCTCAGGCTTGCCAAATAAATCAAATGAATCAGGAGGCTCTGTCAGGTCAAGCTTGTGTTCCAACATTCCTTCTCTTTCGAACGATCCTGATTCTCCTCCCCCTGTCCTTCTTTCTCCGGCAAGCCTGTCTTGGCGAGAAGCCATTTTTTAACTGCGTCATAAAAATTTTCCTCTTTCTCACCATTCACCAATCCTCTCTCCTGTTATAATCCATCCCACACAGTTCTTGAATTCCTGCTTGTGATTAATAAAGACGCAACAATCTTATTTCTATCTGGGGTGAAGGGTTCTATCTGGGGTGAAGGGTTATTAATATCACAGCGTGCAAAGGGAAAAAAAGTTTTTTCCTCCACCCTCCTTCATTCCAAACATACAGTCTCCTAGTAGTGATTCATCAGAAGATTTACTTATCCATCCGTCACTCCCAGTCACAGAGATCCATAAATCAGCCGTCTTATTCTCGAACATTACTTGATGTATGTGCTTCAGCTTCATTCCAATCATATGTTTCCAATTATAATTCCGAGCTGAAGCTAACCAGCACGCGCTAATTGGAATCGGCATCAGGAAGATCTGACTTCACCGAGGGCTCGTGCCAAGTGTTCGGCACCCCCATCTCTCGGATCAGGGGGTGCATTGTGAACACCGCTGGCAAGGCAGCGCCCCCCGTCTCCTGGGGGGGGGGAGGAAGACTGCATACTTCCCATAGCAGCCCCTTAATTACCTCGTATGGGTCAGAGAGATGTTATTATTGGCCATCTTCCAACGTGCCACCTGGTGGCCCCCCAGAGGCTGTTGTTTCACCTGTTCCAGCCACCTCTCAGGAGGCAAACACCTCCCCTGTCACGTAGGCACAGGAGGAATCAAAAGAGAAGGAAACAGAGTATAGCGAGAGATTGCAGAAATGCTTTCAGCCTTAAGGTGAGCTCACTGCATTCCTATAAAGTGGTGCCTCGGGTTAAGAACTTAATTTATTCTGGAGGTCCGTTCTTAACCTGAAACTGTTCTTAACCTGAGGTACCACTTTAGCTAATGGGGCCTCCTGCTGCCGCCGTGCCGCTGGAGCATGATTTCTGTTCTCATCCTGATGCAAAGTTCTTAACCCGAGGTACTATTTCTGAGTTAGTGGAGTCTGTAACCTGAAGCTTCCGTAACCTGAAGCGTCTGTAACCTGAGGTACCACTGTATACAGGATAGACAAGGTGTGTGACAGCATCAGATCAACATCCAGAGCTATAGCTGTATTTAGAACTAACCATGCATATTGCCTGAAGTGCCGTAAGACAGAAATTTGCATATGCACTAGAGTGATATAGGGATTAAAGCAGGCTTCCTCAACCTCAGCCCTCCAGATGTTTTGAGACTACAATTCCTATCATCCCTGACCACTGGTCCTGCTAGCTAGGTATCATGGGAGTCGTAGGCCAAAAACATCTGGAGGGCCGAGGTTGAGGAAGCCTGGATGAAAGCCTTTATAAAGAACTCTCCATCAAGCCTTCAGCAACTAGGAGCCAGGAAAGCAGCCAAAGCAGTAGGATTAAACCCTTGCTCGGCAGATGTCATGCTGTTCAGTTCGGCTGCATCCTGCTCAATTCAGCTGCATGCACCTGTACCTTGTTGGGGACGAAGCACAGACAGCCAAAAGCAAGCCAAGACAAGTACAGTACTATTGACTGAGCAAGGGAGAAGTCTCTTTTGCAATCACCTGCAAAAGGCAGGTTTCTCCCTTCTTTTGGCGGATTGGCTGTAAGAGAGATGTCTCTCAGATCACACACAATGTCTGTAAAATATAATGGGTGTTGCCAGCCTGAAGTGGAGGGGGGAGGGGGGGAGGTGGCAGAAAGAAAGCAGTCTGTAAAAAGTTTTGCAATGTCAGTGCCAGGGAGCATATGAGGGCTACTTCAGATGCACACATACTGTATTATCACTTGCAAACTGCTTTCTGCAGCTCCACTGAAACTGCTCTCAGCCCAACCAGAACCACTGGCACTCTCCTCATCTTTCTTGACTCCCTGCTGCTTGTAACACTTTGAGCTCTTAGCTGTTCTCTTTCTCCCAAATCACTCATTCAACATTTCTGTAGGAAATACTTTCTCAGCTTTCCCCCTCTTTTACGAGTTAAAACTTTTTAACTTTTTCAGCAGGGGGCCAGTCCACTGTCCCTCAGACCTTGTGGGGGGCTGGACTATATATTTTTTTTGGGGGGGGGGAATGAACGAATTCCTATGCCCCACAAATAACCCAGAGATGCATTTTAAATAAAAGCACATATTCTACTCATGTAAAAACACCAAGCAGGCCCCACAAATAACCCAGAGATGCATTTTAAATCAAAGGACACATTCTACTCATGTAAAAACACGATGATTCCTGAACCGTCCACGGGCCGGATTTAGAAGGTGATTGGGCTGGATCCGGCCCCTGGGACTTAGTTTGCCTACCTATGAGTTAAACTCTATATCGCTCTTTATGTACTCATTGTATAAGATCACTTCTAGTCTGTCTGCATTTTGCAGGAAGGACTCAGGCACCAGAAATTTAGGTTTGTGCAATTGAATGGATCGAAATGCTTTTGTCCCCCTGCTGCAATACATCCAACTTTAAAACAAATGAACAGTTTGCAGTTAGGAAAGTAACAGTGAAACACGCTGAAAATTAATTAATTAATAGGAACACGTATAACCACTGTGTAAGGAAACCAAGGAAATTCACTGCTGTATAACCTCCCCACAAACAAATCAGAACAAGTGCTCATTATAGACTGCACACAGTTTAATCTCTGTGTACGCTTTCTGCAAGCAAATCAGGATGAATGCCAATGCTAATAATGTTATGTTCTTCCAAGAAATAATGCTATACCTGGAGCTGATGCAGCGCCGTATCAGCTGCGTCCATCAGATGAGAGGAAAGAACCAGGCAATCGCTTAAATTGGCTGCCAGGCCTTTGGTGGCTTGTCCTTTGGTGTGAAGATGATAAGCCAATGAGCTGGGCAGGCTTAGGCAGATAAAAGCTACCAGGAACCAGGAACCTGGAACAAAGTCAAGAGCCACATATATGAAATGGAGGTCACAAAGATCCCTCTGACTTGGCAAATTACTTCCAACCCTTTTTTCAGTTTCCTGTGCAACATCTTTCTGTCTACGTATATCAGAAGCATAAAATAAAGAGAGAGAGAAAATGGTCCCAAACTCTCCCCTGCCCCGTCACCATATACAGATACTGCAGTAGCATTGCAAAACTTGTGCATTTATTGATAAAGCCCCAAACTTACATAATATATAAAGATCATGTTTAGCTATTGCAGCAGGCGATATTGCAAATATATCAATAAAATCAATAAAAATTAAATTATTGATTAAAAATCAATAAAAATCTGAGCATGCTATATTATACTGTGGCTTGCATACAAAACAGGATTATAAGACCGCAGTACATAAAGTCATTAAAAACACTAGGATATCTTGGAAGAATCACACCATTGTTCTTTTTACATGTTTAAAGCAAAACTTGGACCAATGCTCATAGTCCTTGTTTTGTCATCCTATTCAGGAATGCTGAAGCAGGGAAGATCACAAAGTTGTCTTTTTGGGGGAAGGGAGCGTAGGTGAGTAATCTGCAGATCATTTGTAATGGGCTGGGTTGTAATAACTCCTGCCTTCAAAAAGAAACAAAATCCTAAAGGTGCTAATCCCATCTCTTTCCCTAAGGGTGTGTTCTGAATGCACCAGGCAGCAGTATTTCACAACAAAGTACAGGATACACAAACATTTTGGATAACCTGATGTGAAGACAAATTCAAAATTCAGCACTGGAAACAGCCTAATGAAAGTGCTAGTGACGTGCTGTTTTTACTGGAATTATCTGTATGTTTTTAATAGTTATTTTCTTTTTGTGTGTGTGTAAATTCTATTAATGTGTAATTGTTTTTTAAATGACTCCCCCTATGGTTTTAGCACTTCCTATTGTCTCCCAAGACAGACATATGCCAACAAAAACAATTTTTATCTTAAGCCATATAAAAACTAATAATAATAATAATAAATTGCCCAATTTTAAATCCACACATACACCAACATATTCTACCCCAAAAATCCAACTAAACAAGGTGACTTGGCAGTAGTTAATCTCAAACACACTGCTGTACCAGAGAATAATAAACATCACTTTAAACAATGCTCCTTTTTGCAAATCAGCACAGCTCTGCAGGATATAACCCTTACTTCAAGTGTCACAACTGACCTCTGGAAGCACCACGGGGAATGCTGGCTCCTCCCCAGTGGGGAGACATCAGTGACTCAGTCTTGGCAAGACAGAGGGATGAAGGGAAGAGGAAAAATAGGCCTTGATTTATGCCCAAGGCTCTTGATGTTTACAGAGCCAAGGCTTGCCCTTGGAGCATAGAGAGTTAAGAATAGACAAGGGTGCCCCAAAGGAGAAGTCAGGATTGGCTTTCCAGAGCCTTTACCATTTAATCCCCACTATCTCTTCCCATGGGGATGCGGGTGGCGCTGTGGGTTAAACAACAGAGCCTAGGACTTGCTGATCAGAAGGTTGACGGTTCGAATCCCCGCGACAGGGTGAGCTCCCATTGCTCAGTCCCTGCTCCTGCCCACCTAGCAGTTCGAAAGCATGTCAAAGTGCAAGTAGATAAATAGGTAAAGGAAGGGAAGGTAAACGGTGTTTCTGTGCACTGCTCTGGTTCACCAGAAGCGGCTTAGTCCTGCTGGCCACATGACCTGGAAACTGTACACCGGCTCCCTCGGCCAATAAAGCGAGATGAGCACCGCCACCCCAGAGTTGTCTGCGACTGGACCTAATGGTCAGGGGTCCCTTTACCTTATCTCTTCCCATAAGACGAGGCTTGCTGGATCAGACCAGGGTGCCCCATCTATCCCAGCATCCTCTTCTCACAGTGGCCAACCGGATGTCCACAGGAAGCCCACAAAGAGGATCTGAGCGCAAAGGCGTTCCCCCCCTTGCAGCTGGAATTCAGAAGACAGTGGAGCAGCGTTTCCAAAACTTGGGTCTCTAGCTGTTTTGGGACTACAGTTCCCATCATCCCCGACCACTGATCTTGCCAGTGAGGGGAGTTGTAGTCCAAAAGCAGCCGGAGAGCCAAGTTTGCTTGCTTTTTGGAAACACTGCATTGGACGCTGAGTACACCTGCTTCGATGTTTGAAATTGAGCGCTGGGCGTAAGAGAGAAACTTTTATCCGGCTCTTTGAAAGCGGGAGATAACACCGAAGAGCTTAAACTTCAGACAACTCCTCTCGGTAGCCAAGCAACTTCCTCGCTCCTCTCCTGGCTCAGCACCAGACCCCCGACTCGTCGCGCTCTAGCCCCGCCGCGATTTGCATATCGGACGTGATTGGCTGAAACGGGGTCCGCTAAGGACCACTCACCTGGAGAAGTGGGTCCGGCGCTGCTGCTCGTGCGCATCTTGGCTGCTCTTTCCAAACTGCTGGCTGGAGGTGTTGCTTCGAAAGGGGCGCCAATCGTCTTGCTACCGTCTCCGCTGCCTGCGGCAGCCTTTATAAGCCAGCGCGTTGGAAATGGATTTCCCCCTTTTTCTCTTTCTCCCTCAGCTTCGGCTGACTCATCGGTAGAACTTCACCTTCATTCATTTTTCTGGGTGGGAATTTTGCGCGGCTTTCCGCGCCACCCTCTGCGTAGGCTTTTCTTCCAAACCATCCCGAAGGTGCGAAAAGAAATAAATAAATTTCGTTTGCTATCAGTTCCATGTATCGCTGGAATTGGTTGACAGATGGAAGGAGAGAGCTTCCCGCAGCAAGTCGAATATGCTGCCATGCCCAAAGGCAATATTTGACGACAGGGCGTTTCGCAGAGCTGTTTCTTTGGGACTCATGGCATGTTCGATGCGACTTGGGCTGTGTGTATACGCTATGTAACTTTACTGTGGCCAGATTTCTTTTAGGAGGAAAATAATAATAATAATAATAATAATAATAATAATAATAATAATAATAATAATACCTTTATTGTCAATGTACAACCTGTATACAATGAAATTAACCGATCCTCCCTCCCTCCCACAAACACTCGGTCTCATTGCACTCTGTGTGCTTGTCGCACAACAGACACCAATCCCGAAAGTCACATTGAAAATGTGTTTTCAATGGGCTTTAAAAACGTAAGTGTGTAAAGGATTGCAGCTTGATAGTGTGAGCCTATGCAGATCACAGAATCATAGAACTGGAGAGCTGGAAGGGACCCAGAGGTCAATCCAACCCTCTTCAAAGCAGAATAAATATATACTCAGAAGGAAGCCTCAATTGAGTTTGATGGGACTTACTCTGAGGAAACTGTATGTAGGATCAAAAGCATATTATTAGAGAAGTTAGGCACAGGTTGCATCCAGACAATCTCTTTATTGAGCATTTATCCTGATTTGTTTGGACAAAGTTTGCAAGGACAACATGCAGCTTCCCATCAAGCGTTATCTCACACAGTTTCCAGCGCATTTCCCCCATCACTTTCTTTACTGCAAAAACTCCATTGAAGGAAAAAGGGGGGGGGGAGCAGGTTAGTTGTGCAAGAACACCGAATTCACTTCAATTGTGAAAACTGAATTTGTGGATATGTGATTGGATATGTGAAGTGGAAAAGCAACCTTCAGTGGCTAAGCCACCATAGAGCCACCACAGGCATTGCTTGCATGCATTGCTGTGGGATCTGGCTGTCTCCCTCTGGATGGTGTGATGGTTATATAGTCTCTGGGTACCTGTCCATTCCATCTGGAAGTTGGCCCAATCCTAACCAGGTGTGCTACACCTTTTGCCATCTCACAATTACATACCTGGCAGTATTCTCCATTTATCTCAATGAGGAGGATTGTATTGCCCAGAAGAGATGGATGCAAGCTGGTTCCCCCAACCCAGGTTTTTCTGTAACATGCTATTGAGTCAATAATAGTAAGCTAGTGGTGGGTTTATCTAGACTATCCACACATTGTTCCTCTTCACTCGTTATTCTGCAATGTGTTCCTGCATTTTTGCCAGCTGGAGTGGCACTCTTGCACCAGAATGTAACAAAAGCTAGACACTGACCTGGAACATTCATGAAAAGTTATCAGGCTTTTATCCTCAATTAAGAACATTCATACATAAACAGAAATAGCACAAGAGAAACTTGAGGCAGTTTTAAGGCCAAATGAATGGAGCAGCAGCAGTGGTGTGTGTGTGTGTGTGTGTGTGTGTGTGTGTATGCGCAAATAATCCTTCCTATCTCATCCCATTCCCTGTATCTAAAATGCCCTGCAGCTGCTGTAAGCCACAGTGAGGAAATGTAGGTATGATGATATAGACATCTGTATCTTGCATGCTACAGGCATAAAACCAGTTTTGGTTGGAACAATTAAGATTCCCCCCCCCTGGTTTTACAGTTAAATGTACATTAAATGTGCACTTACTGTTTTAATTTTGTGGTTTGCTTTTTTATTTTTTTGTACACACAATGGGTTTCTTTTTTTAATGGTGGGCAGTTCATAAATTCTATATATAAATAAAACTCCCTTTTCCCCATATATTTCGAAGGTGATGAGTTTACAGTGTGCTGTTTAGGTGTATTAATTGAAAGATGTATTAATACTGTTTGTAGATGTTTGTAGATGTATTAACAGTTAATTTATTAACTGAAATGAAAAAAAAAGGAATGCAAAATTGTCTATCTCCAGCTGGGAAGGCTAGTCAAGGTCTGGGTCCTTTTTCATTTTTATTACAGGGGGCTTTTACCTTTTATCATAAAATAAGCACTAAACAGTTGGATTCAGTATGCTTGAGGATTTGGTAAAAAAAAAGGGAGTAGCATCTGCTACACTTTTCACAATGCAAATTCATACTCAGAATTGGAGTCACGTTGTGTGATGTGGCCATTGGCATGTTGTGTGAAAATGTATAAAATCCCAATGTTGTCCTTGAACCATACATTAAAGGTAACGGTAAAGGGACCCCTGACCATTAGGTCCAGTCGTGGCTGACTCTGGGGTTGCAGCGCTCATCTCGCTTTATTGGCCGAGGGAGCTGGCGTACAGCTTCCGGGTCATGTGGCCAGCATGACTAAGCCACTTCTGGCGAACCAGAGCAGCGCACGGAAACGCCGTTTACCTTCCTGCCGGAGCGGTACCTATTTACTTGCACTTTGACGTGCTTTCAAACTGCTAGGTTGGCAGGAGCAGGGACTGAGCAACGGGAGCTCACCCCATTGCGAGGATTTGAACCGCCGACCTTCTGATCAGCAAGTCCTAGCTCTGTGGTTTAACCCACAGCGCCACACATTGCAAACATACATTTCAGTTCCACTTGATTGTGGGTCTGACAGGGCTAGGAAGAGAGTTAATTGCTAAATTATCTTGAATTGTGAGGACTGATTTTTCCGCTTCAAATATATGTATATCGTGGCAACAAAGTGAGTTTTGTGGTTTTAACTTATCTATTTACCTGTTCAGTGTTAGTGGGCCAGATAGCTGTACAATGCACTACCCTTTGACAATGAGATACCAACTTTAGTACACATGTTCAGGATGCAATTCAACATTTTAAAGTCATACAGCAAGGCTCACTTTGATAAGCTGCAGCACAGAGTTGCCAACTAAACCTTGTAGGGTGGTCAAACATGGCAGGGCTTGCTATCAAATTCAGAACTTACCATTACCCTGTCACTTCTCCTGTCACTGGTGGGGAAATCCAGTCTTTACTGCAGAATCAGAGCAAATGTCAATTGGGTTTTATCCTGATTGATATATGCTTCAATTTATTGCTTAAGAGTGGTTTCCTGGGGGAAGTGGGAGGGCAAGGGCAAAACCACTCAGACCAATAAACATTAGGAAGAACTTCCTGACAGTAAGAGCTGTTCGACAGTGGAATTTGCTGCCAAGGAGTGTGGTGGAGTCTCCTTCTTTGGAGGTCTTTAAGCAGAGGCTTGACAACCATATGTCAGGAGTGCTCGGATGGTGTTTCCTGCTTGGACTCGATGGCCCTTGTGGTCTCTTCCAACTCTATGATTCTATGATTCAATGCCTAGGAAGCTTAGGACAAGTGGGAAACTGCTTGCACCTGTGCTTTCTTGGCTTGGGGCAAGCACAAGTCTGGATGAGCCCTTAGTCAGCTGATTGGTGCTTGCAGCAAGCGTCTCTTGCCAATAGGGAGCATACATTAAGGCTATCAGTTGCTCCATCACATACAATGCAGGGAGAACAGCTTCATAGGCCAAATTAGGACTCTCATGAGATCTAATTCGTCCATGAGCAGGTGGCACTAAAACATGTAAAGCAGTATCTCACTACTGCTAACAACCTCCTTAAATCTTTCTAATTGACATCACTAGTATTTAAACTCTTGATGCACTGTGCATGTCAAAATGTAGCATCAGAAGTGAGACTTATCAACCATTGTGATAGTATATGTGATCAGCTGCTGCTTATATATTCATCAGATATAAGTAACGGACACTCCTAAATTCTTAACTATGAGACAAACAAGCAAGGAAGATGCAGGTTGGCACAGTTTCAGTTCATCTACTACAAGTAGTAGAAATGGGGAAGTCCCCAATTATCATTCATTTCATAACACTTTTGGAGTTCAGTGGGTTTGCATTCTGTCCACATCAGGCAGTAGGATTCAACATCAGTGAAAATGAATTTGAGAGGACATGAATAACCAGGTAGATCTCTATGAGAGATAACCTGACTGGCTCCATGTTGTCTTGGGCTTTCTGCGTCAATTCCCAAACCTTAAACTTGGCCTTGCAGCAAATTAGCAGCTAGTGAAGTTCTTCCAATTAAAAAAAACCACCCATAAAATTGCAAACTACAGAGACAATTAGGTAAGAGCCTGGTAGTAAATTGGCAGCCAATGACATCTTTCCAGTTAGGAATTAAAAAAGCCATAAAGGCACAAATTACTGGTGCTATTAGGTAACCATCAGTGACAAAACTGCAGCAGCACCCAAGACAATCTGCCACTACCAAAAGCCAAGCCTTCATCATACCATCAAAAGTGAGCAGGGATTGGGTCAGTTGGGTTTCCTGGTAGAAAGCATTACAAGGATACTGCTCCCAATCACAACTTTTTGCCCACAGCAAATAGCAGCCATTGGAGCCCCCAGTCTGGATTTTGAATACATCAGTGGCCAAGGGTTAAATATCTCCCTTCCGCTCATGCTGTTTCTTCAATGGCTGCTATGTTGTAAAAATATCAACCCACCAATATACCAGGGTCAGTCATGAGCTTAATGTCAGGAACTTAATCTAGCTAGATCCTTTTCAAGCCGTGCACCAAGGTTTTGAAAGGCCGCAAGGAAAGATATTCTCCATTGGAAGATGTTCTTCCAATTCTATGATTCTATGGACCTCCTCTTATTTATTGAATATATATATATGTATTGGTCAAAACACCACAGGGTGGTTTACAACATAGAACACTAATGTCAGTACATAATATCTATACCGCAGGCTTCTAGTGCTGCCAATAGCAGATGATTTTCAAGCCTAATTGCTGGGGTGGGTGTTGAATCTTCAAGGAGTGTGCAGGTCAGGAGGGAAATGGGACATGCAGCTTCTGGAATGCGGCCTGTGCACTGAAAAATATTCGCTGCCTCTGAGCAGTGTTTCCCAACCTTGGGCCTCCAGCTATTTTTGAACTACAACTCCCATCATCCCTGACCACTGGTCTTGCTAGCTAGGGATGATGGGAGTTGTAGGCCAAAAACATCTGGAGGCCCAAGGTTGGGAAACACTGAACTAGAGAACGTTTAAGTAATTCAATTATATCCCTGCTGTCACAGTCTTTTGCTTCTGCCAAGCCACAGAATAATTCATTTTTCCAATTGGTAGAAGTCTCTCCAAGACATGGGAACAAGTTTTAAATTTTTAGGGCACTTCATCGATATTGTCGCAAGAGAAGCCAACCACTCCCTGGAGACAATGATAGAAACCATTGTTTAACCTGCAATGGGCTCTAATGTAACTAACTTTTAATTAATAAGGTGGTAATTCCCTGCTCTGATTTAATTAATTGCAAATTGTTTCAGCAAAGGGCTCCACTGAAAGAGCAAAGGAAAACAGTGAAGGGGAATTGCTCCAATGACTAATCCTCCCAGAAGCAAATGGTAAGGAACTATATCTACAAACTTAATCAAAGTTCTAGGTGTGACTGCAGTCACATAAAGGCCCAGCTCATGTGTGACACTAACTAAGCCAAATGATGGATTCGCACCGATGCTCAAGCATGCTGGCTCCAGGAGAGGTCCCCTTTCTGTCCTCCTCCTTCTGCAAACTAAAGCTGTGGTTTGATTTAGTATGCTAAGACATGAACCTACCCAGGTTCATTATTTGGCTCACTCTAGACCAGGCATAGCCAAACTCGGCCCTCCTGATGTTTGGGGACTACAACTCCCATGATCCCTAGCTAGCAGGACCAGTGGTCAGGGATGATGGGAATTGTAGTCCCAAAACACCTGGCGGGCCGAGTTTGCCTATGCCTGCTCTAGACAAACCATGAGCTGTACCAAAGGTTTGTTCTATGTTTGTGGTTTGTTTGGAAGAGACCAATCATGAGCCTGAGTTTCGATGACATTGTTGGCCAAACTATGGCTTAGTTCAAGGTAACACAGTGACAGTAGACCCGGAGGAGGGACAAATGCTCTCTGCTCCAGGAACCCACACATTCACACTAAGTCATGGTCTAGCTTAGTGCTACATGCAAACTAAGCCTTAAGTATTCCATAAAACTGGAAGGGTGATATGCATTTTTAAAAAAATTATCTTTAGAATGACCACAACAGGCCTACAATATTATTTCACCCCTTATATACCCAACTGATCGCTGTGCTCTGTGGATGAATATCAGATATCATCTCATCTATATAAAGTGGATCTTGAGCATGGGAGCACATGCCCTTTGGAATATCCTTCTGTTACGTATCAGATGGGCACCATCTCTATTGTAGTTTTGGTGCTTATTGAAGGCCTTCCCTTTTAAGGAAGTCATTTAAGTGGATTTTTTAAATATCCCAGTCAGAATCTGTATTGACGTGTGTGTGTGTGTGTGTGTGTGTGTGTATCTATATATGCACATGCAATGGTTGTAGTAGTTTTTATTTTTGTTTTTAATTGTTTTGAGATACTTTCTAGGAAGTGAATCATAAATGGAATGAAATAAACAAATACATCATAAATAACCCCCTGTGTATTGGGAATCTCCATCTTAGCTTTTACTAAGGGACCAATCAGGGAAAGTTTTAAATACAGCAGGAAAATTATTTTCATTTTTGGTGTGCTTGTTTAATCTACCAAGGTCCACAAGAAAAATGAAGATGCAATAGCAGTCCACAGTGAACCTCAGCTTATCCATGCGACTGACACATGCTATAGGCAGGAAAAGCTATGTTAGCAATCAAAAGCACACTATTGGGTCTTTTTCCTTCCATTTCCCCCCCCAAAGGAACTTAGTGTAACATATATGGTGGATCTTATTTTATACTCACAAGAAACCGGTGAGGTCATTTAAGCTGAGAGACCATGACTGTCCCAAGGAAAATTTCAGCCAGGCTCCCCCTCCCAAATCTATAGTTGGCATTAAAGTTCATGGGAAGTTCTTGCACAGAAAGACCCAAACCCAGTGCTATATTTCTAGAAAAAGAGGTGCTGGGACTCACACGAACACTTCTCTTGTTCTCTTATAATGGCAATAGTGCCCACCTGAGAGGTGCCAGAACTGAGTTCCGGTGAGTCCCATCTGGAAAAAAAAAAGCCCTACCCAAACCATTCATTTTTTATAAGTCCCATTAAACTCAATGGTGTTTTGCCATCTTAGGGGATTCATTGCTACAGGACCTTGTGATATCAATTAGGACAAAGCACAAGCCTTTAAAAAGAAACAAAAAACCCCTCCCTGAATAGCAGTTGTGGGGACTCCTGGATCAGACTAGGATTATGGTTCAATCTCAATGAACTCCGTATTGGCTGCCTGGGCTCAGTGGTGGAGGAAGGGGGGTGCAGTAAGCGTGGGCCGCCCCAGGTGTCATCACTGGGGGTGTGTGTGACAAAATGACAAAAATGTGAGTTAAAAAAATGTTTTTCCGAAAAAAGAGGGCTCACGAAATGTCAACAAACGCAATGAAACATGGCTGGCACTGTGCGCCACACCAGGGGCCAGCACTTACCTTGGGGCCTGCAACATGCACAAGCCACTCCCGGGAGTGACGTGGTGGCTTGGGCGCCTGCAGGATCCGCGCTGCCTGAAATGGCATCGTAGAGCTTGTGTCTGCCCACTGCCTCTCCCTCAGCCACCCTACAGATGAGGGGGAGGCTGCAAGGAGGCTCCAAGCAATGCGCCCCGCCCCCTCCTGCAGTATGTGTGCGCCACACCGGTACCTGAGCGGCTAGCTATGTTGCTACCTGGGCTTCCTGACCTGAAAAAGCCTCATTGCTTCACCACATCTTACCCTGAGCTTAACAAGAAGCCAAGGAGGCTGAGCTTTGAACGTCTGAGATTGGTGGACTTGCTTGTTTTGTTTTTAAGGGATGTCCTCCCTTCTAACTTTCCACCAATGACCTTTCCCTTCAGATTCTGACTAAACACCAGGAAGACCTTTCTGACAGTAAAAGCTGTTTGATAGTGGAATGAACTCTGAAGAGAGGTGCTGGACTCTGTTTTAAAGCAGAGACTGGATGGGCATCTGTCATGTATGCTCTAGTTGAGATTCCTACACGCAGGGGGTTGGACTAGATGACCGTGTGTGTGTGTTGCTTTTCAACTCTACAATCATATGATTTTATGAATTGTGCTCATAGCCATGTAAGTCTGTAATGGGGGGGGGGGAGGCAGAAAGAAAAGGCTGGAACTATCTAATGTAGATGCACTGGGATTTAGCTACAGTTAAAGAAGTTATCAGAGGAGAGCAGATTCATGGAAGAAGGTTTGCTTCTGTGCTTGTGGTCAAACTGATCTTCATATTTTTGATGAGATAGGGTTCACACCAATGGCCCCCTCCATTCAAGAACAAATAGGTCTGGATTAATAAGGTGGGGAGGGGGTTTTCCTTTTTAGCATTCCTATCTGGTATGGCCAGCTAATATACTAAGGGACTTTGTGGCAATCTTAGCCTTGGTATTTAAGCCTTTGACTGAGTGGATATAATGTCACAGAATGCTCCTGATCACACTCTGCTGGATAATGAAACTGGAAGCATCATTGCAGACAGCGTGCGAGAAAGTGGGAAGGAACTGAGAAGTCTGTTTGGCTGTGACTAAAACCTCAGACTAGATCTAGGAATAGATGACATGTGCTTGTGATGTAATGAGTGTAAGTGAGAAGGAAATCGAAAGGACCGAGGATGCATACACAATATACATTTAAAACACACAGTCATCCCCCAAATCCTGGGAACAGGAGCTTGTTAAGGGTGCTGGGTGTGATGGAAGGATGCTTGACCTAACTTTTCTTTTGTTCCTTTTGACGGAACAAGGCACTGATCTTGCTTGCATTACAGTATGGTATCAGCCTCTCTGTGACCTTCCTGACTCTGGAAATTGCAAGGAGTCAAGTATCGATAAGTCATCTGTGATGCTGGGAAATCTCCCAGAGTAGCAATTATCAAAGAACACACTTTTCTCCAGATACTGGGACCAGGGTATAATTTATGACATCTTGGAATTAGTAAGATAAAACTTGCTGGAAAGGAAACTTGCACCAGGCATCTCACGTACACAAAACGATAATTATTAGGTATATCTGACAGGGAAGTTACCAACTCTTGCTTCCAAAGAAATGTTTATTGCACCCTTTCCACTTTACACCAGATTTTGGGAGATCCAAAATCCCATTTCAGATTTTGAGTGGTTCAACCAGCCCATTGTGGCCCCAACCATTTCCCACCTTCTCAACACCTTTCTCAAGAACAACTGTAGCCCTCCATAGGACATCAAACCAAAGAACGGGCAAGATATCTATTGCAGAATTATATGTTGCGGAGAGCCTAACTTTCATGGTATAGAGGTCTTGATCTGAGCTGTGGGTCCTGAGTTCATTCTATTCATTCTGTTGGGGGATTGCTTTAGGGGAGAGTTGGGAAAAGGTATAATTTTGCTTCTTTCGCTATCTTCTGAGTCCGTACCAAACGTTATGCTCACCCACTTTTGCCATTACTACAGTTTAGAACAGGGGTCTGCAACCTTTAAGACAAAAAGAGCCACTTGGACCCGTTTCCGAAGGAAAAAACCTGGGAGCCGCAAAACCATTGCGACATTTAAAGCATGCACGCTGCTGCCCTCCAATCTGACAGCGGCCGGGAAGGTGACGTCGGGACGGTGCGTGACTAACGCACGCACCACCCCCATGTGACGTCACAGCTAGTACAGTGCCAGCCACAGTGGGGAGTGTCGGGGCGCACAATGCGCCTCCTCCCCTTGCTAGTATCTGCCCCGGAGCCGTGGCAAAGGTGTAAAAGTGCCACATGTGGCTCTGGAGCCGCGGGTTGCAGACCCCTGGTTTAGGAGGAATGTGAATGTATTGGTTAAGTACAGCTGTGGTATTTATGCTGCCTGAACCTATTATTGTGAAATTGATCTATGTATGCATCCTTTCTTGTGATAAATAATACAGTGGTACCTCGGGTTAAGTACTTAATTCTTTCTGGAGGTCCATTCTTAACCTGAAACTGTTCTTAACCTGAAGCACCACTTTAGCTAATGGGGCCTCCTGCTGCTGCTGTGCCGCCGCTGGGTGATTTCTGTTCTCATCCTGAAGCAAAGTTCTTAACCTGAAGCACTATTTTTGGCTTAGCGGAGTCTGTAACCTGAAGCGTATGTAACCTGAAGTGTATGTAACCAGAGGTACCACTGTATTATTATTATTATTATTATTATTATTATTATTATTATCATCACACAAAACTACTAATTTATTATTTATATGCTGCCCATCTGACTGGGTTGCCCCTGCTACTCTGGGCGGCTTCCAATAAATTATAAAACCACCATAAAACTACAAGGTGTGTCCACAGCCCTGTCTAGTCCTGTTGTACTGGATGAGTTTCGGTTGGTAAGGCTCAAGGATACCCTTAAGTAATATTTCTTGGAACCTGGACCTCTACCCCAAAATCCTGCCTTAATGGCACCACAATTTCTGACTGTTTCCTAGCTGTTTCTCTATTGATCTGACATCATGAATGGCCCTGACAACATTCCATCCCATAGAAAATAACTGGAATAATTCCTTTCCATCCAAAATCCCCCCCCCCCACAAAATCCTGGAAAGTCTTTAAGAAGCTATACTCATATCTATTTAGTGATCACTTTCACTTCTTTTGAGAGAATGGTCTCCTACGCCAGACTAATCACCACAGCTAGAGTCTCAATAACTTTAGCCAAAGGGTGGGAAATCTACAGGGAAATGGGAAAATCATAGAAAGTCAGCAAGCAACTCTGTTTTCGTTAACCACAGCATCTTTATCAGAAATCAGTAACTAAGACAATAATACAAATCAGAAAGTGATGAAAGATAGCCAATATGAATAAGTAATGAATGTGATCATCTTTCCAATGAAATCAATAGCAAAACTGCAATTTGTTTGAACCCATATCTTTACTGCCACTGGATACTGAAGAATTATCATTCTACAATATACTGGAAATAATGTACATATGCAATAATAGTAATAAAAAAATTGGAAAATTACAATGGTAAATACAACTTGCATTATTTCAAGGAATGTCTATGTCTAAAAGGATGCTTTAAACTCTTCTTTGTCCCCCACCCCAATGCATAAAGAGGAGGGGCAGGGCTGAATTCTCTCTCTCTCTGACTTAATTTACTTATATTAAACTAAGAGTGTTTATATTTTGGAAAAGTGAGTCTCACCTGAAGGCTTACTTCTGAGTAAATATGGATAGGACTGCACTGCTAATTTCTGTGATTTACCAGGGATTTGGCGCAAAGAAGAGGGATTGTCTTTAGTAAACAGAAATAGTTGTGCCTAATGCTTTCTTGCATAGCCTGTGTTAAGGTGACCAGACATCCCTGTTTCCCGTGGACAGTCCCCGGATTTATAAATCAGTCCCCAGACAAAATCCATTGAAGGTGAAAAGTGTCCCCGGATTCATTGAAAAAAATCTGGTAACCTTAGCCTACGTGATATGGGAGTTAGAGGTTGGAAAACAGGAAATGGATGGATTATTTTCTAGCCAGCATATAGAAACATCCGCACCAAAAGTGCTCGTGTAGTCTGTGTCAATTATTTAATCTCTGCCAGTTCAGATGCACATCTTCTCTGGTGCATCTTTAATCCAGAGTGACATCTGGAGTACAGAAAACTGTTTCACGATCACTTACAAGAGAATATAGTGACAGTGACCTAATAACAAAATACATATTTTAGCGTCGCTGGGAGGAGACCTCTGCCTCTGTGGAACTGACGCTTTGATGAAAACTCTCAACTGGTTTTACTGTAGATACGTCAGGTGCTTTTGTGATATCCCAAGGCTTCTGGAGCAACCTGCTTTGGCTTAGAAACCCTCAGAGGACTCCAACCTTATTTTGGAAGAGTCACAAATTATTCCAAAGTGGCCTAGAAATGTAACATATGTGTACTTATAGTATTATTTCGCACTAATATCTCTCTCTCCTTTTTCTCCCATATTTTTTTCTTCTGTCACTTTATTTTTGTAACTGAAATTCTTCTAATAAGAAGAGCTAGGAAGACAAGTAATATCTGAGAGGTGGTTTAGTGAGTGAGAGCAGGTAGCGGAAGTTAGAGGTCTGGATAGGCACCCCATGATTGTAATTGACTGATACCGTTTATGAAACCACACACTTGTTAAACTGCAATAAATAAACAGAAGTTTATGTTCCAATTTAACCCTGACTGGACTCAGTATTTTACCAGGTAGGGCCTGGGTGGTGGCAGCGAGAAATAAAGTGGTGGCACAGGGATCAATAGACGGTGAAATGTCCGGGGACCCTGTGTGAACGCCACAGGGAGTTGAAAAGGAGAGGATTTGGAGAGACAGGTTTTAGGTTGGGAGATAGGTAGGGAGATAGGGAGTGAGAGGAGAGAGAGTTGGTTCTGGGTAGAAACATCCACTCTAAGGAATATATCACAAGCTACAGAAAGGATTTTCTGAGCTTAGTGTGAAGGACAGTGTCTGGCGTCCTGTGAGAGTAATAGGCCAGGAATTAACTGAGAGGCTGAGCTAAGAGAAGTAGAAGCTGGAAAGAGACAGTCTACGTAGGAGGGGAGAGATTCTGCTACAAAAGGAGGGGAGAGATTCTGCTACAAAAAGAGAAGACTCCCAAACCAGTTAAGAGGGGTGTGGTGATCCCTTGGGTCTGTTACTTGGAGTACCTCAGGAGTAGGGTTGTCTAAGGGGTTGTGTAACTGACAGGAAGTATCACCTTGTTTAAGAACCAAAGTATTAAGCGTCAACAGCTGTGCAACAACCGAGAAAGAACTGAAGTGAAATAACTGGAAATAAAGTCCATAACATCAGTTAGATTTAGTATAAATCTTATTAGGTTACCTGAAATAACATTACAACCTGAACTAGCCTTTGTTTTACCCACTTTGTCATAAACTTCCTTTGTTCAATAAAATCTTTCTTGTTTATTTGACCAAATCCTGCCTGAGACTCCAAATCATTAAGTTTTCCCTCACACAAGCCCCCTACTAGATAATCTGGGGTAATTTGTAAAAATTCGTGTAATTGATGTACTGTGAGGTGGTTGCACTATATTTAAGTGAGGGCCGGACCAATGGCATCAGGGGGAAAAGTGCCATTGTGATGTCGCAGCCGGCACCAGGCTTTTGTATCAATATGTAAGATATATGTGTTGCAGAATTTTTATACTGCTTAATTGTAGAAACCTCTACATTGTAAAAACTACTTAACTGTAAAAACATATATATATTGTGTATGCATCTGTATATATAGGAATATGTGTATACATGTGATATCATGCACGCAGACACACACAATATGCAAAAATGCAGCCTGGAAATCAGAAAATCTCTCTCTCTCTCTCTCTCTCTCTCTCTCTCTCTCTCTCTCTCTCTCACTCTCTCTCTCTCTCTCTCTCTCTCTCTCACACACACACACACACACACACAGAGTACTACAGTAGCAGGGAGCTGGTGTTTTTAAGAGTCAAGCTATGCAAGAGAACAGTAAATAGCCAGAGACACTTGCTGTATGACTAATGCATGATGTACTCATGGTAAGTCATGCATGCAGAATGTGCACTAAAAATGCTTTCATGGGAAGAGACAGAGGGAGGGGAAGCTGCAGCCACACATCTTGCTTCCTGAGAAGCGGAACCTTGCAATATGCAATATGGAGTTACAACACTGAACGGGTTCCATAAAACTTAAATGTTCACTGAGAACCCTCCAGTTGCATGTTGAGCAGGCAGAATATACTGTGGTGTTGCTTTTGTTACAAAACTAACAGTATAAGTTACATTGGTCCTGGTTCTAGTTTCATGTGGATACCTTTCTGTTGCAATGTAAATTTGTAACTGGTCATTTTTGTCTGTCAAATCAGATCAAACCCAGTTTTGCACAGATGAGATGTGACTTTCAAAACAACTCTGGTATTCACACACTATAATACTTCTACTTGGCAAAGGCGGATAGATAAAACACTATTTGGGGGTGGTAAAGGTAAAGGTACAGGGACCCCTGACCATTAGGTCCAGTTGTGGCTGACTCCCTGGGGTTGCGGCACTCATCTTGCTTTATTGGCCAAGGGAGCTGGTGTACAGCTTCTGGGTCATGTGGCCAGCATGACTAAGCCGCTTCTGGCGAACCAGAGCAGCACACGGAAACACCGTTTATCTTCCTGCCAGAGCGGTACCTATTTATCTACTTGCACTTCGTGCTTTCAAACTGCTAGGTTGGCAGGAGCAGGGACCAAGCAACAGGAGCTCACCCCGGCATGGGGATTTGAACTGCCAACCTTCTGATCGGCAAGCCCTAGGCTCTGTGGTTTAACACACAGCGCCACCCTGCTGGTACATGAGAACAAAAAATGCAATGGCAATCAGCTTCCATTTCACCCGTTTGTAACCTTCTCCATTTTCACAGTGGAACAATTCTCATTCCCAAAATTATGGTTGGCAGATCTGTTCAGCTCCTCCTTTTTCAGCTTCACTGTAGGATAAAGATACACATTTTATGATGTTTAAATAGTTTTCTTATTCATGGTCCTGGTATTCTTTTTATAAGTTGGCAGTTTATAAATATTTTTATGAACAAGCAGACATATATGTTAATGGTTCATTATATTCTGCACTCATTAGCCTGAATGTAAGACAATCAGACCCCTTTATGAATTGTACAACACATCCTTCAATGCCTGAAAAATTCACCAACATTTTGGTGATACAGAGATTTATTGAACTTTATTTATTTGATTCATCAGTTAAAATACAGGCAGTTAATTAATTACAGTTGGTTTGCAGTCCTAGAAGTAAATCTTTGCTAATTTCTGAAGCTACATGATCAGGTTTTGATGTGATCTGTTTCTCTATCCATCACACGAAAATAATTCTGTTGAAGTTAACCAGGTCAACCTCGATTTGTTACATCATGAGAACGTGTTTGTCATTTTACAGAATGTGCATTTTACAAAAGCCAACAGTTTCCTTTGTGGTTAACTAATATTTTGGAACAGGCTAAGTTCAGGAAGAAATTGAAAGATTGTGGTGAAAAGTACCAAGGTATACACTGTGGTTATTTATAGTCATTTGCCAAGCTTACTTTTGACTTTATGCTGCTTCTTCTAGAGGCAAACATTCTGAAACAGTAGGATGTTTACAGTAACTGAATATGTTGCTATGGAAAGGAAGGTGAAAGACAGTAAGAGAAATCTCCTAAGACAGGCATGGCCAAACTTGGCCCTCCAGATGTTTTGGGACTACAATTCCCATCACCCCTGACCACTGATCCTGTTAGCTAGGGATGATGGGAGTTGTAGCCCCAAAACATCTGGAGGGCCAAGTCTTGCCACGCCTGTCCTAAGAGGAATCATTCTGATACAAAGAATCACTCTGGTCCAAATGGAAGGATTTTTGGTTTAGAAAAACAGTGATCAAGAGGTGACAGGACAGAAGTTTATCAAATTATGCATGGCATAGAGACAGT
This sequence comes from Podarcis melisellensis, assembly GCF_964234715.1. Taxonomy (NCBI): domain Eukaryota; kingdom Metazoa; phylum Chordata; class Lepidosauria; order Squamata; family Lacertidae; genus Podarcis; species Podarcis melisellensis. The sequence continues at coordinate 20,068,682 of NC_138537.1, forward strand.
GGATAGGGAAGAGTTTTTCTCCCTCTTGCATAAGGCTAGAACCTGTGGACATCCATTGAATCTGTTATAAGAAAAAACTGCTCCTTTTCCCTTATGGGGTATCCAAGAGCCCATACAGAGTCCTAACGGAGGTTCTCTATCAGAAGGAGAAAATAACCAGAGAATATTTAGAAGCAAAGCAGCTAATAAGCCTGATCTTTATTAAAATTGCTGCAACAGGGTCCCCCGCTCACCCTATGCAGGGAGGGAGGAGAGGAACCCCAAGCAATGGTGTGCAAGCCCTTATACAGTGGTACATATGCTTCAGGTTACATACGCTTCAGGTTACAGACTCCGCTAACACAGAAATATTATCTCGGGTTAAGAACTTTGCTTCAGGATGAGAACAGAAATCGTGCTCTGGCAGCGCGGCGGCAGCAGGAGGCCCTATTAACTAAAGTGGTGCTTCAGGTTAAGAACAGCTTCAGGTTAAGAACGGACCTCTGGAACGTATTAAGTACTTAACCCGAGGTACCACTGTATAGTCTTTTGAAATTGTCCACCCTGTAGCTCAAGACCACCCCCCAAAAACATCATACATACATCAGAGGAGGCAGTGGTCTCCAACAGAAATACATCATGGGGTGGTCTACCCTGGAAATCCTGTTTGCCAGGATACCTGACAATGGTCACTGATTGCTCCGCCTGGGCAGCCTGGCCATTCCTTTTGAGATGCTAAATACTTAGCTCCTGAATCCAGGTCAATGGCTCACCCTATTCAAATACGCCCTCAAGACAGGATTTGTGAGCAAAGAGACATTGGGGAGGCTTTTCCCATTTCCTTCCTCTCTGCAGAGAATATTTGAGGTCACTGGAAGAGTCAAAATGGCTTCAGGATTGCTCTTCTGTACTATTTCAGACATGTGGTTTATATACTTATGTGTCTGCCTTGTAAATTTATGAACATATGATTTTTATATATGAGACCTTAGAATTCCTATAACAAAGCTAAGTGTTGGATGCCTCAAAACAGATAAAAGTATTTCTTCATGCAGTGCATAGATAAATTGTTGCACTCTCTTCCGCAGGAGGCAATAATTGTCATGACCCCTGACCTTGGGCTCTCTTGAGTCTTCCATCTTGTGTGGGGGTTGTGTGTGCTTTGGTTACATATATACAAGCAAGGGAAGACTTGAATCAGTATTAGTATATCATGGAGAAATCTAAATGCAACAGAAAGCATTTACAGAAAGCAACTTTGCTTTTGGTGGGGAAGCTTTCAAGTGATCTGATCCAGGAAAATGTTATACAGTGGTACCTCAGGTTCAGGTTACAGACTCTACTGTTCCAGAAATAGTGCTTCAGGTTAGGAACTTTGCTTCAGGATGAGAACAGAAATTGTGCTCTGGTGGCGCGGCGGCAGCAGGAGGCCCCCATTAGCTAAAGTGGTGCTTCAGGTTAAGAACAGTTTCAGGTTAAGAATGGACCTCTGGAACGAATTAAGTACTTAACCCGAGGTACCACTGTACTACATACTTCTGTGGCTTGTACAAACTATCTGTGAGCAGGTTGCATGGAACAGAAACAGAAAAGAGAACTTCTGAATTGTTTTGGTTTGATGTCATTATGATATGTTTCTGGGCACAATATTCACAGATCGATTGCCAGCGCTAGAGGAATGATGCCTCAGTAATGTAATGTTTTTGTTATCTGTAATAACGTAGTTCCCTGACATTTGTATGCCTCCTCTTGCATCTCGTCCTTCCCAGTTTTAGCTTCCGTAGGTGTAGAGACCAAGAGAGCTGAGAAACGTCTTTCTTCTCACTGCTAAGGAGGAAGTGAGACCTGTTGCTGCTGTGCCACAAGAATCACTTGGCCTATTGACTCATACTTTCTCCGCGTTGCCTGAAACCCCTTAACATGCCCCTCTGTTTCTCTCTCTCTTCTTTTGTCAAGCCAAATGAAAAACTTAGGTCAGGATAGTTTCATCACCTTACATCAATGCAGTTCATCACCTCCTACTCCATGCCGTCTTATTCTGACCAGTGAATGGAAGGTATTTTTCTGGGATTCCTTTTTTTAATTTAAAAAACACACACAATTGTTTCAATTTTATTTCCCCTGCCCCAATTTCCCCTCCCACTGTTATCAATGGGAGAGAGAGAAAATTCCTAGGTTAACTTCAGGGCTGTCAATTTCTTTCTGCTCTTTTCAGGAGTGTGTCAGAGGAAAAGGAGGCTTTTGAATCTGCAAATGAACCACCTGTGAACAGAGGAAGTCCATCTGGCCCAGCATTGTTGAAAATGGCAGCAACTCACTAGGGCAGGGATCAGCAACCTTTTTCAGCCATGGGTCAGTCCACTGTCCCTCGGAGCATGTGGTGGGCTGGACTATATATATATATATTTTGGGGCAGGGAATGAACGAATTCTTATGCCCCACAAATAACCCAGAGATGCATTTTAAATAAAAGGACACAGTCTATTCATGTAGAAACACGCTGATTCCTGGACCATCCGCAGCCCGGATTGAGAAGGCGATTGGGCTGCATCTGGTCCACGGGCCTTAGGTTGCCCACCCCTGCACTAGGGTTTTAGGCAGGAAACATTCCCACTCCAGATAGAGCTCTGGACCTTCTGCATGGTTCTACCATTGAACTATGACCCTTTCCAACATAGGAAGAGTTGACTTACACCGAGTGAAACCATTGGTACATCCAGTATTGTGGACACCGGCAGCAGCTCTTTTCAGTTTCAGGCAGTAGATACTCCCAGCCCTACCGGGAGGATTGAACCAGGGAGCTTCTGCATGCAAAGCTGATGACCCAGCACTTAGCTATGGTTGTTCTGCATGCCTCTTTCAAGCTGTACTGTCAATGAGACACTACTGGTGGCATATCTATGCTCACCAAAATGTTTGAGGATTCTTCTGAAGTCCTAAGTGTAGCACTACCAGGAGGGCTGTTCTCCTCCATTTGCACTTCATCCTAAGTCCCTTCAGCTGCCCTTTGGGCAGTTTTTAGGAATGTAGACTTGGATCCTTTTGAACGCTCGACAAGTAATGAAAGCAGAGTGACCATCTATCCTACTTTTACAGAGCACAGTCCTCTGCTTGAAAGTGCTGTGTCTTTGAAGGCTGCCCACTCCAAATCTGGTTTAAAGATAAGGAACTATCAAAAGAGAGAGCACGGGTCTTAAATGAGGACACATTATGAGTATTTATTCATTTATATAAAGCTTACTTGCCAAAACGGCTTCTAAGCAGTTTGCAAGTATAAAACTATATATATATATATATATATATATATATATATATATGTGTGTGTGTGTGTGTGTGTGTGTGTGTGTGTGTGTGTGTGTGTAAAGGGACCCCTGTGTGTGTGTAAAGGTCCGACTCGGGGGTTGTGGCACTCATCTTGCTTTATTGGCTGAGGGAGCTGGCGTACAGCTTCTGGGTCATGTGGCCAGCATGACTAAGCTCCTTCTGGCGAACCAGAGCAGTGCACGGAAATGCCGTTTACCTTTCAAACTGCTAGGTTGGCAGGAGCAGGGACCAAGCAACGGGAGCTCACTCCGTCGCGGGGATTCGAACCGCCGACCTTCTGATCTGCAAGTCCTAGGCTCTGTGGTTTAACCCACAGCGCCACCCGCGTCTATATATATAATATATATATGCAGGTTTTGGTGTCCTCGGGTGTCTTCCCGTGTAAAAGTTGGGGTGTCTAGGCGACGTTTCGACGAGGTCTCACTCGTCATCTTCAGGCTGGTGCTTTCGGCTTCTTGTTACTGGAACAGAGCAGGATCTCAGTGTTTGAGTTCCTATAAATACTGTTGAGGGGGTGTGGTGTATAGCCTCCAATGTTCTGGGCAGAGAGGAAGTTCCCAGGCTAGTGTGCCTTTTCTTCTTTTGTTCCTTAATTACTTGAGGGATATCTTGAGTGATTTCTTGAGTGATATCCTGAGTACCACTTAGGTGGGTCATTAGGTGTGGATTAGTTGCTAAAGTCTTTGTGTCTTGACCTCTTGAACTTTGTGAAGAGTTTTTCTGAGAAGATGGCTGTACTGCACTTAGTTGTGCTCTGGCTTGGCTTCGTGTATAGGGGCGAGCTGTGGTTTTGTGGCCTGTGTCAGCCAGATCTGTGTAGGGATTGCAGGGGGGTGCAGCATCCGGAGGTGCCACCATGGTTTGGCTACTGGATGGTGTCTGTAATTTATCTGTGGAGAGGGTCTGGGTTTGGGTCTGGTGTGGTTGATTGGTGATGGCGTTCTGTGTGCCTCTGGATCTGGTGTCAGTTTTTGTGGGGAGGGCTAATTTCCAGATGTCTGGCAAGCGGGATGTGTCGTCACGCTTGTTCATGTTGTGAGGGTGTTTCTCTATCTCGATGGCTTCCATGATTATTCTCTTGTGGTGATGTTCCATGTTAAAGAGCAATTTGGAATCTGCAAAATTAATTTCGTGTCCTGTTTCTTTCATGTGTTGGAAAAGAGAGGAAGTTTTTTCTTCTTTTTTGACGGCATTCTTGTGTTCTGCGATACGTGCATTTATTCGTCTGTTTGTTTGTCCAATGTACGTGGCTGGGCAGAACCAAACGCCTGGCTGACAAAGACCACTTGACAACTGAGTTACAGAATCTCTCAAATGTGTTAATTGCCAATGGATACCAGCAAAACAGGGTTACGAAGCTAATCCAAAAAGAAACACCCCCCAAAAACCAAGACACAGAAGAAAACAATGGCATGGCCCTCCTTCCTTATATCAAGGGCACTACAGATAAAATTAGCAAAATCCTCCATAAACACAATATCAAAACAGCCTTTTGCACCAACCAAAAAATAGCCAATATCCTCAGAAACCCCAAGGATAAAATCCAGTTGGAAAACCAAGGGGTCTATGAAATACCCTGCAAAGTCTGCCCAGCCACGTACATTGGACAAACAAACAGACGAATAAATGCACGTATCGCAGAACACAAGAATGCCGTCAAAAAAGAAGAAAAAACTTCCTCTCTTTTCCAACACATGAAAGAAACAGGACACGAAATTAATTTTGCAGATTCCAAATTGCTCTTTAACATGGAACATCACCACAAGAGAATAATCATGGAAGCCATCGAGATAGAGAAGCACCCTCACAACATGAACAAGCGTGACGACACATCCCGCTTGCCAGACATCTGGAAATTAGCCCTCCCCACAAAAACTGACACCAGATCCAGAGGCACACAGAACGCCATCACCAATCAACCACACCAGACCCAAACCCAGACCCTCTCCACAGATAAATTACAGACACCATCCAGTAGCCAAACCATGGTGGCACCTCCGGATGCTGCACCCCCCTGCAATCCCTACACAGATCTGGCTGACACAGGCCACAAAACCACAGCTCGCCCCTATACACGAAGCCAAGCCAGAGCACAACTAAGTGCAGTACAGCCATCTTCTCAGAAAAACTCTTCACAAAGTTCAAGAGGTCAAGACACAAAGACTTTAGCAACTAATCCACACCTAATGACCCACCTAAGTGGTACTCAGGATATCACTCAAGAAATCACTCAAGATATCCCTCAAGTAATTAAGGAACAAAAGAAGAAAAGGCACACTAGCCTGGGAACTTCCTCTCTGCCCAGAACATTGGAGGCTATACACCACACCCCCTCAACAGTATTTATAGGAACTCAAACACTGAGATCCTGCTCTGTTCCAGTAACAAGAAGCCGAAAGCACCAGCCTGAAGATGACGAGTGAGACCTCGTCGAAACGTCGCCTAGACACCCCAACTTTTACACGGGAAGACACCCGAGGACACCAAAACCTGCATTCCTGTACCCGTGAAAATCTACGAAAGCAAATAATATATATATATATATATACAATGAAATTGTATATTTTCTTAAATATGCATGCTTTTATATATATATATGCATGCATATTTAAAATATACAAGAAAACAATTTCATCAGAACATTAAAGCAAAAATCCATAACTAAAATGCACAACAAACAAGTCCATTAAAACAGCAAAACAATTACAATAGTGTAAGCATGCAGTCAAAACAATTAAAACAGGATGTTGAGTCAGGAGGTCGGTGGAATGCTCATCTAAACAGGTGTGTCTTCAAGAGATGATGGAATGCCAGCACCGGAAAAGCCTGCCTCTATGTTACCACACTTATGCAACTCTAAATTTGACAGCTCCTGGGCATCTTTCCAGGGAATTCTGGGCATTTCCACTACAGTATTACGCTTCCCTCATGTCAAACTGTTACTTGGATAGCATCAATTTAACACACTGTTATAGATTTAGGTAGGGGGGACCACCTCCCCAAACTCTAGGAATGAATAAGTGCTAGGATTTTGATTAATTGGGATATGGCTTAGAGTACAAGCTGCAGAGCTGTGCTAGACAGGGGATTCCTGGGCTGGCTTATGCAACCCAGCCTGGCTGGCTTAGTGAAGAGCACACCTGGTAACAAAAGGTGCTGATGAGCCATCAGGGGGGAATGGCCTGGGGAGGGAGATGTTACTAAGATGATGGAGTGTGAATTAGAGGGGGCAGGAAAATGGAGGGTTTTTTAAAGCAAGGGTTGCGGGGAAGAAGGAGCAGGAAGAAGAGTTGGGATCCATCTTTGGGGCAGGCTAGCTGAAGAGATGCCTTGGGCCCTAGGGCTGCACTGCTGTGGGGCACAAACCTATATTTCTCATTAATTTCACATTAATGGCGCAACTCATTTGTGCAGTGATAAGCAGAACTGGAAGTCTTACTGCCTAGGGAAATGGCTCTGAAAATAGTCATCCCAGAAACCAGTGCTTTCCAAGAGCTCTTTCTTAGGCAATCTAGGAGTATAAACTTCCCAGCCCTTGCATCTTGCCAGTCAAATGTTTTGGGGGATGCCCTTTTGCTGAAGACTTGACAGTTTCCAAATCAAAATCTACTGAGTAAGAACAATAGGCTGAAGGCAAGAAATTGCTCTTAACTATGAATGATTTGCCAATGGAGCAGGGAGGTTGATGGGAGGCATTCGTAGCGAGAGGAAGCACCATAGATCAGTGGCAGAGCGCATGCTTTGAATACAGAAAGTTGAGGCTAAAACCCCAGCATTTCCAGATATGGCTGGTAAAGACCTCTGTCTGAGTTCCTGATTTGCTGCTGCCTTTCAGTATAGCAGACAATAGTCTGATTTGATATCAAAGCAGTTTCCTGTGTTCTTGCAGTTTCCATTATTGTACAGCACTTGAGGTATTGTAGGTGTTTTTATGAACAATGCAACACTATAAATTAACAACAAAATGCCAACCAGTATGTTGCTGTTGTTTAGTCATTTAGTCGTGTCCGACTCTTCATGACCCCATGGACCAGAGCACGCCAGGCACTCCTGTTTTCCATTGCCTCCCACAGTTTGGTCAAACTCATGTTGGTAGCTTCGAGAACACTGTCCAACCATCTTGTCCTCTGTCGTCCCCTTCTCCTTGTGCCTTCAGTCTTTCCCAACATCAGGGTCTTTTCCAGGGAGTCTTCTCTTCTCGTGAGGTGGCCAAAGTATTGGGGCCTGAGCTTCAGGATTTGTCCTTCCAGGGGGCACTCAGGGCTGATTTCCTTCAGAATGGATAGGTTTGATCTTCTTGTAATCCATGGGACTCTCAAGAATCTCCTCCAGCACCGTAATTCAAAAGCATCCATTCTTTGGCGATCAGCCTTCTTTATGGTTCAGCTCTCACTTCCATACATCACTACTGGGAAAACCATGGCTTTAACTATAAGGACCTTTGTTGGCAAGGTGACATCTCTGCTTTTTGAGATGCTGTCTAGGTTTGTCATCGCTTTTCTCCCAAGAAGCAGGCGTCTTTTAATTACGTGACTGCTGTCACCATCTGCAGTGATCATGGAGCCCAAAAAATCTCTTACTGCCTCCATTTCTTCCCCTTCTATTTGTCAGGAGGTGATGGGACCAGTGGCCATGATCTTCGTTTTTTTGATGTTGAGCTTCAGACCATATTTTGCACTCTCCTCTTTCACCCTCAATAAAGGCTTCTTTAATTCCTCCTCACTTTCTGCCATCAAGGTTGTGTCATCTGCATATCTGAGGTTGTTGATACAGTATTTCTTCCGGCAATCTTAATTCTCGCTAGGGATTCATCCAGCCCAGCCTTTTGCATGATGAATTCTGCATATATAGGTTAAATAAGCAGGGAGACAATATACAGCCTTGTCGTACTCCTTTCCCAATTTTGAACCAATCAGTTGTTCCATATCCAGTTCTAACTGTAGCTTCTTGTCCCACATAGAGATTTCTCAGGAGACAGATAATGTGTTGAGGCACTCCCATTTCCTTAAGAGCTTGCCATAGTTTGCTGTGGTCAACACAGTCAAAGGCTTTTGCATAATCAATGAAGCAGAAGTAGATGTTTTTCTAGAACTCTCTAGCTTTCTCCATAATCCAGTGCACGTTTGCAATTTGGTCTCTGGTTCCTCTGCCCCTTCGGAATCCAGCATAGATATGTCTTATAGCCCTAAGAGAAGGCTCTGAGCTCTGTCTCGTCACCTTTAGATGTACCATAAAATATGGGGGGGGGGGAGAGCAGGTAGGCTCCACCTCGCAGAATTGATCATATGATGTGCCTCGTGCACACCATTTGAATGACAATGCCCATCAACTGGGTGGAGGCAGCCTCCCCAAATACAGTGTTACCTCAGGTTACATACGCTTCAGGTTACAGACTCCGCTAACCCAGAAATAGTGCTTCAGGTTAAGAACTTTGCTTCAGGGTGAGAACAGAAATCGTGCTCTGGCAGCACGGCGGCAGCAGGAGGCCCCATTAACTAAAGTGGTGCTTCAGGTTAAGAACAGTTTCAGGTTAAGAACGGACCTCTGGAACGAATTAAGTACTTAACCCGAGGTACCACTGTATTGAGGAGTTGAAACACTGCTGGTAGAGATTTGGCTGCCTCCATTGGATTGCTTTTTCTCACGGCAGTCAATACTTTTAAAAAAATTTCAACAAGCCTTCTGCTGCTGAGTTTAATATGTTGATACTCTTGTTCCTTTGCTTTAAAATGGTGTTGCTTTATATTGATTTTCTATTGCTGTGGAAGCTGCCTTGATTACAGAGAAGTTTAGGAATTCCTTGTGAATAAACAAAGTAAGGGTAGTTGGCTTCTTTCTGATTCATCTGAGTACAGGCTCCAACTATTAGTTTGTGATGCATTTGCAGCTCCTGCCTTCTTTGTGAGTTATGTAGAGAACTGGATGTCACAATCATAACAAATAGCATGCTTCTCAGCTTGCTTTAAGAAAAGGATTTTGTAGCAAAAGCTCTGATTTATACCCCATGAATACTATTCATAAAAGACACGGTGGGCAGGTTCAGACTTAATGGCGAGCCAAACTATAGTGAATAAATGTGTTGGTGTGTAAGGGGTAAAAGTCACAGCCACTTCACTTCTCCTGGAATTCTGCACAGCTGAGACCTAAGCTATGGTTTGGTTTAGTGTTCCATGTGAACCACAAGTGGTAAATCAAGAACAAACTTCAATTAAAGCACATTGCTTGTTTGAAGTGAGGGAAACCAGGTAACACTAAGCCAGACCATGGCACAGCTCCTGGTTGTGCGACAGCAGAGGAGGTGTGAAGTGGTGACAATTTTCATGCCATGCATGTGAGCAGCACTCTTGTTTTTTCACATGAAGCCATCGTTTCCTTAGTGGTATGTGCAAATGAGGCCAGTTCCTGTGTGTTCAATGAACTGGAATAAATTCCAGAGTATGAAGTGGCCCTCTGCAGTTAGCTAGGAAGGAAGGTGGGTGGGTGGGAATCCCATGTTCTATTATCTAACCTAGATCACTGCCCTTAAAACAACTGTCAGCAGCTGCTCTGACCTTTAGGACAAGGTTTCTTGTAACCTGCACGCTTTTGCCATAATTAAAACAGGAACTGCTTATCACAGAGGATTTTTATTTTACTCTGCTGGGTGAAACCTGTTGACAAAGAGCTCTTTTAGTCTCGTTTGGGAAATTTGAACACCATCAACATGAATTCTCTGTGAAACTATGTAAACATGTGTAACCCCTCAACCCCACACAAACTTTGAAGCGAGTCCCATTCACTTTCAGTTGTCCTTACCGTTATATCAACAGGTTTAGACTGAGGTACTAGTCGTCAATGTTTTGTTGTTTTTCTTTAAACCCCCCCCAATTTAAGGTTGTGTTTAAACAAGGTTGCCATTTGAAGCAGAAGTCAAGCATTGAGGGGGGTGTGTGTGTGTGGGAGAGAGAGAGAGAGAAAGAAAGAAAGAAAGAAAGAAAGAAAGAAAGAAAGAAAGAAAGAAAGAAAGAAAGAAAGAAAGAAAGAAAGAAAGAAAGAGGCTCTTTAATTCTTCCCTCTCATGCAGTTTTTCTGCTGAAAAATCACCCCTGGTTATTTATACTTTATTTAAGAAAAAGATAGGCATCTTCCTTCCACAAGGCATAGATTATGGGGCCATGGGAGAGACTATGGTAGTTTTCAAGATGCTCACAGTGCATGCAAGATCCCCTTACACTCACTGACTTAGCTGGATGAGAAGAGAAACCAGATTGGTGCCTTACATATTTTCATTTCTTTGAAATGCTGTGTACCTGAGCTCACTGGAGAAGTAAGCTGCTCCTAGTGGTTTCTCATCTGGATTGGTTTACGTTTCACTACAGGTTCATTGCCAGGACAGAAAAAGGAAGCATTTGATGCCTGGAGGAAAAATTATACTAGGCAGTTTAAAGATAATGGAGTTACTAAGGGATTATTTTTTTAAAAGAGAGAATGTTGGAGCAGATAATCATCTCCCAGCCCTTATAAATGTTCAGTTCAGGATTAGTAACACAAATGTTAAGGAATCAGACTCGCTTTGAGGATTTAATTCAGACAACTGAAAGTGACATGAATAGTTTGATCTCAGCTATGCGCTACATCCCATTACTTCTATCTCTAGATAGTAAAACAATTTACATAGCTAATTGGCACAGCATTGGCAAAACAACATTCAGAAGTTTGGGCTCCATCCCTAGAACTGTTCATTGGCACAGCTTATACAGACACAGCCATATTACACTGATTATTATCTTAAGTATGGAAAAATACTTGACTCCTAGAAACTAACTGACAAAGGGGAGAACTCCTTTCATAACCACAAGCAGCTTTCTGCAGCAGGAATGACCATAGCTACTTACTGGCAACAGTGGGTTTGGGGCAAAATTTTGGGAGGTTGCCCAAACTGAAAACACGCAACTCACCAAAAGAAAGAGAAAACTTCTTAGAAATGTGTTTTCTTTGGATTTCTCAAACAGAGATCTCATCTGAAGATGTTAGGCCACAATACCACACATCTCTATATTATATATATATATATTTCATCCCCTATTACTTCTATTTATAAAAAATCTTTTTCAAAAAATTGTGCTTAAAGGATAGCTTTAAAAGAATATTAACTTTAGAACTAACCATTTAAACCACCAGAAAACAAAAACATGACAAACTGAAAACAGCTTTGGAGACCACAAGGTGGCAGGCACTTGCAATAACTATTTGTAAGATGAAACGATGATAGAGAATAGCCGTGATCGGAAGCGATACGACTGACTCAGAAAGAATGTTACTTTAAAAAAATGTAATTTAATCCATTAATCTTATGATCTACACCAACACAATATGTTTAGTGCAGGCGACAGCCAGTACAGGAAATATATAGTTATCCAACCATTTAAAATCACTTCAGTGTTTCTAAGAGATGGCTATAGCTGTAGGAAGAGAAAACACTGGAAGTAAAAGTTAATGAAAAATGAAAAATCACTCATTTCCATGATCTAGTTAGAAGGCATTTATTGAGGTAAGAAATTCCCATTCTGATTAGTTTTCATGTGCGTAAACATTGGTGTTTTTTTTTAAAGTAACAATGTGTGAAACTTCACATTGGAGAACATATTCTAGGTTGATCCAACCATAAAGTTCACTTAGGGCAAATTTTGCCAAGAGTGTGTTTGGTGAGTTGAGGGTTTGTTTGTGTGTAACAGGAAGACTTGGGAATGCTCAGAGATGGTCCAATGCCCATTTCTGCCTGAGGTGCAATGCCAAAGCCTCTCTTGCTGCTCAAGTCAAGATGCATATTATGGAAGTATGGCCAACTTATTGGAACACTTGAAGCAGCAAATGCCATAAGCATTTCTTCTCGTCCCTGGTGGTAAAGATACAGCTATAATTCATTAAATATATAGCAACATGCTGCACTTTCATGACACTTATAATCAGCTGGTTAAAGCGGCTAACTCATTCCATTTGTTGACTGTTATGGCCCTGGGAAATAGAGTGTTACAATTCCCAGTGTGATTTAACAAATTGTTGTTATTATTATTTTACATCCCACCTTTTCCCCCTGACAGGGACACAATGCAGCTTACAGATAAAATAACAACAGCTAAAAACATAGGAATAATAATAATAATAATAATAATAATAATAATAATAATAGTAATAATAATGGACAATTAAACATAGGTCTGTTGGTTCAAGATGGTCTTTGCCTGCTGGCCGAACAACAAGGATACAGTCTGCCTAACTTCTCTCTTCTGAGGGAACTTGTAGCTCTTTGAGGGGAGTAGAAGTCTCCTAGCAAGTCTGACCACCCTTAACATATTATAGTTCCCAGGATTCTTTGGTGGAAGCCATGATGGTTTGAAGGGGTATGATAAGGGGGTAAATGTGTTAGTGCAGATGGGGCCAGGCTGGGTTAACTTTCAAGGTGTTTGGATTACATAGGCAGTACAAAGTGACTACCCAAGATATGTGCCACATCAACTATGTTGGTTTTAAGACTATCAATTTCAGTGAAGATCCCTGAGATTCATGTCAGGCGAAGTGAGAAGGGAGCAGAGGCCTCAACTGTCTAGGCCACAGCTGTTCTGAAACGACTGCCAATACATCACACCGCCCGAGGCTGAGAACTCCTGGCTTGCCTGAGACAACTCATTACTTCTCATTTGTGGTGATGGGCCTGTCTCTCACCTCTCTTCCAATTATTTCAGTGGCAGTGAACCAAGGCAAATAAAGAGGAGCGAATGACTGCCGGCTTCGCTGTGCTACACATTTGAAGTGCATGGCTGCTGCACACAAGGCCACAAGGTTAAATAAGCTCCCACAGGTTTAAAATGCCTGTCCAGGAACGTCATTGAAGGGCTCGTTGCCTTTTCTCCACTCTTGACTCAGGGCTAAAATGGGAATGATTGCAAGGAATCACGGTTTGCATTTGAGCTAAATGAGGGGAATTGGTACTTTTGGTAGGGTTTTCCGAGGCAAGTTCTGAAAAAACAAAACCCCAGTTTGTATGGTACCTGAGGTATTTGCATGGTAGAAGATCTATGAACCTGTCCCTTACTGTGCAGATGATGGCATGCATGTTACCATGATCTTCACACCACTAACCACACAGAATCCCCAGCTGCACTATTTCCCCTATTTTCTGAAAATGAAACTGCATGTTCACGTGAAGCAATGAATAAACACATGTTGCTCCTGCACTCTCTGTTGTGGCAGATATTCTTGGAACTTGCACTGACCTCCACTGTTTGCCTGGTGCTACCCTATCTGAGGAAAGAGCTTGTGGAGAACCCATGCACCTGAGAGAAATGTCTACAAGGGAGAGCCACCCACGCAAAATATTTATGACTGGAAGATCTCCTCTTCTTGGCATCATGGCTTTTCCTTCACCACTCCCTCCAGTTCTGAAGCAACATACAGACAAAGCATTGTGTGGACATGACTTTCTCAGCTGTGTGATGGAAGCAATTACCGTAACTGCATAACTAATGTTAGAAAAATTCTTGTTGATTGACAGGACTGCCTTTAGGCAGTGTGACGCGGTCAACTCAGGCAGCTGACATTGCGTGTTATGAAAGGGAAGTAAAATCATTAGTTCTTTACCATTATTATATTTGTACTCCTTGTGGCATTTTCTCCCTCACATGCCAAAATATTAAAAATGGGCAGCTTTGGCTACTATGCGCCTTGATATTTTTTATTTTTTTGGGGGGGGGGGAGGCTCGGTGGAGGCAATTTGTTGTTCTATCTCAGATGACAAAATATATTCTGTCCTGTATCTGAAGGACCCAAGGGGAGAAAATCAATCTTAGGACCACACTTGATGTGATGGTGGCAGTATGGGGTGTCATTTAAGGGGGTGAAACTTAATTGTTGCAGTTCTATATGTATTATTATTATTATTATTATTATTATTATTATTATTATTATTGATGTTATTACTATTATTATTTAGATTTCTTAACCTCCACCATGAAGCCACATAGTGACTGTTCTATGTGCTTTAAATATTTATTATTATTATTATTATTATTATTGATTTCTTAGCCTTCACCATGATGTTTGAGGGTGGGTAACAAAATAGAATTTTAAAAGCAGTTTAAACAAATCAGAGAATACTCAGTGTAACACGCCATCGAATCTAATGCCCACCCTAATTTTTGCAACATAATTTGACAAAAAAAGTATTATATTCGAGTAAATACGGTTGTTTGGGTTTAGTCACACAACAGCCTGAATCAGAGCTAGAGGAGGTTGGCGCCCACTTTTAACCACAAAAGGGAGCATGAGTGAGAGTAATAGATGCTAACTTCCCTGCAATCTTTCACCCCAGTGCTTCCCTCCTCACAGCTTTTCTGCTCATGTGATTTTTGCCCAGCCACAGCCACTTCTGGTATCAGCAGAGCAGATTTATGTTTGGGTAGAGAAGCTGCCATGAAATAAGTCACAGGTGGGGGGAAAGTCAGTGCTCCTTAAACACACAACCGCCACCATCACATCTCGTTTGATTCTTCGACAGGGCTTCCACATATTTACCTTGATAATTTATTCACAGGAATCGCTTAGAAAGTACCTGCACATTTTGCTTTATAACTTTCTTCCTGGGACAGCTAGAGACTTCATTTTTTTAAAAAAAGTGAAAGTTCAGATTCTGGGACACCTGCTCTGGGGCACCAGTGAAAACTTTTGTGGGCACCATTGCATTGGCTCCTGGTTTATTAGATTTTCTGAACCAGCCCAGTGACTTAACCAATCACAAACAAAGTTTAATCAACCTTGGTTTATGTTAGCCATAGCTTGTTACATGCAAAGCAGGCACAACATATTTCTACAAAGCAACTTTTACTTGTTTGTTAAAAAAGCATGTTTGCTATCACACTTTAATAATACCTTTACTGTCATTGTACAACCTGTGTACAATGAAATTAAAAGAGCCGCCCCCCCCCAACACTCAATCTCTTATCGAACCACACACCAAGTCAATTTCGCTATGTTATTTCCCGTTCAACAGCCTAACAGCCCACGGATAGAAGCTATTTTAAAGCCTGTTGGTAAAAATTACCATCTTCCAGATGCTCCATCCTCCAAATACATATACACATACAAATTTTAAATTTTTTTTGGGGGGGGGAAGGGAAGTCAAGCCTATGCCCTATATTAGAGAAAGCAGCTAAAAAATTGGCACCTTCAAAGCCAAAATTTCTACTTCACTCTGTGAAGCATAGGGATTGGAGGGTAAAATGGCTTCAGTTTTATTTTGGCTTAGAGCAGGCATAGGGAACCGAAGGACCTCCCTGTGCCGTTGGTTCTATTATCAGCTCCAGGCAGCATGGCCAATGGACATGGACGATGGGAATGGTATTCCAACAACGGCTGGAGAGTCTTAGGTTCCCAGTTCCTAACTCAGGTGCACTTATATGCATATTTATAAATATATATCTTTAGCCATTGTTTTAACTGCTTGCTGCAGCCTCTTTAAAACCAATTCATTCCTTTAGGCCCAATAATCTGGTTACAGTTCAGAAGAGCGTGCATGGGAGGGAAGATGTCATTACATGGCTACCCCTGCAAACAATTAATTTTGCACAATAAATCACTATGGAAGGGCTTAGCAGAGTTTCTCAGAGCAGCACTGGGCGTTGTGCAGTGCAGCTTCCACTGCCATTCAAATAGGTGGTTTATTCACCCTCTGTTTAATAAATACCATATTTTTTGCTCTATAAGACTCACTTTTTCCCTCCTAAAAAGTAAGGGGAAATGTGTGTGCGTCTTATGGAGCTAATGCAAGCTGTGCAGCTATCCCAGAAGCCAGAACAGCAAGAGGGATTGCTGCTTTCACTGCGTAGCGATCCCTCTTGCTGTTCTGGCTTCTGAGATTCAGAATATTTTTTTTGTGTTGTTGTCCTCCTCCAAAAACTAGGTGTGTCTTGTGGTCTGGTGCGTCTTATAGAGCGGAAAATGCGGTACATGCACCCACTGTTCAAATTTCATTTATTGTGTGTCGTTTTGAGTTGTGTTTTATTGTTATTAGCCGACATCTGTTTTTGTTTTTTTCCGGGGGCAGAAGTAGGATGTGGTTGCTTTACATAAATAGGTAAATTATAATGCACAATGGCACTCTTGCATCAAGTGCACGGCTTCTGTTAACAGGGAAAAGCTGCATTTGTGATAAGCATCAGAATACTGTTTAAACTGGGCTCACTTTTATCTTTTTGTTGGTCTCTGAAAACCCAAGAAAAATATTTGCAAGCTACTGTGGTTTAGTAAGGATTAAGCTGTTGATAAAAGGACACAATCCGCTCTAGCGACTCCCTATAGGGGTGGGTAAGCTTTGGCAATCCACATGCTGTTGGAATACAACTCCCATCAGCCCAGAAAGTATGGTCAATGGTCAATGGAGAGGGATGATGGGAGTTGTAGTTCAGCAAACACCTGGAGGGTCAAAACTTCCCCACACTTGCCTTGCCAGAATAAAGTTCTTTGTGAGTCGGGGAATAAAATGTATTTATTTAAAAAGGATTTATAGACTGCCTTTCTTAGTGCTATTCACTCAACATGGCTTACACAATACACAGGGGTCAGCAAACTTTTTCAGCAGGGGGCCAGTCCACTGTCCCTCAGACCTTGTGGGGGGCCAGACTACATTTTTTTGGGAAAAAATGAACGAATTCCTATGCCCCACAAATAACCCAGGGATGCATTTTAAATAAAAGGACACATTCTACTCATGTAAAAACACAATGATTCCCAGACCGTCCGTGGGCCGGATTGAGAAGGCAATTGGGCCGAATCTGGTCCCTGGGCCTTAGTTTGCCTACCCATGGTACAGAACATAAAAACACAAACTAATTTTTACAGTCATCCCCCAATTAATAGCCTAGCAGTAATAAAAGCACACCCAGCCCATTAATTTGAATTCAACAACAAAAATTCTGCCCTTCTGGTGAGACAAGTAAAACAAGTGATGCACTCTTAAAATGCAAAAGGTGGGGGAAAATAAACAAAAACAAATTCTGGAGGAATTTATATTTTTCTAAAAATACAAAACTCTTATGAATCTGAACCATTGGATACTCAAATCTCCACAGAGTTCCTAGAAAGGATTAAAATCCCAAAAATTAACCACTCACCAGGAATCTCTAGAATAAATCAATCCAAAATGGGATCAAAAATATAAAAGTCCACCATAAAGCACATGGTCTCAACTGATTCATTAGTCTTTTTTTAATATAAAAAAATTCAGAATAAATCCCACCTTTTCTTCTGAAATTGTTTCTTGACATATAGAATAGAGGCCAAATTCCTGAAACTTGGCAGAGCTTGGTTATCACAGTTTGACCCAAACCACAGAAAGATCTTCAACAAGTTGAATCTTATAAACCCCTCACAAGATTGATATTATCTGTGCAAGATGGTTTGATTAGTAGCCAAACATGGGTGACTTACCTGCATGGCTTCCTGATGTTAATGGACTCCAGCTTCCACAACCCTTCATCACTGGCCATGTTGGCTGGAGCTGATGGGAGTCCACTGACACCTGGAGGGCCATAGGTAACAACCCCTGTATTAAAAGGGCAGACTAAAAATACCTTTTCAGTACAGTGTGATATTTAGTACTTGGGCTAATTACTTCCTTTCTCAACAGACAGTTGTGGTTTTCACTTATGCCAATAAGAAGGTCATCTTAAAACAGGAAATGGGGAACTGGACACCCCCCCACCTCAACACTGTTGGACTCCAACTCCCATTAGCCCCAGCAAGCAGGGCCAGTGGTCATGAATGATGGGAATTGTAGTCAAACACTTTGGAGAGTTACAGAACATGTAAGAACATTTAAATAGCACCCCCTTGCTCAATCACACCAAAGAGCAATTTAGTCCAGCATCTCTATTTCCAGTATTGTCAAAATACTCTGGGAGCTACTAACAGAGAATGATGCAGATAGCCACTGCAAGTTCATCAAAACTTCTGATAAACAGGGCCAAATCAATGCCTTTTTAATCACATGATTCTAGTGGTTGCCCCACCCCCTTTTTGCAATGTAAATAAGTAGCTATGGAGAGGTCACAGCAGCATCAGATTGTATGAGGGGAAGTTTAACCTCTGCAGCAGTCCTGATGAAGTCCACTCCCCAGTCAACTATTGGCATGAAGAAGCCACCATTTAAAACTCTACTGGTGCCCATGGTTTCAATTACACAAATAGCAGTATGAAATTCAGAAGTGTAATGGGCAGAGCTGGCATGTGTGCCCCCTACAGTAGTTGTTCTGACTACCCGGATAGAGTTTTTCATGATGTTTTCTGTGCTTGTGATTTTAGCAGCAATTTTTTTTTTTTACACAAATCCATCTTCCACTCTTGGGAAGCGGGTGGCGCTGTGGGTTAAACCACTGAGCCTAGGACTTGCCAATCAGAAGGTCGGCAGTTCGAATCCCCGCGACAGGGTGAGCTCCCATTGCTCGGTCCCAGCTCCTGCCAACCTAGCAGTTCGAAAGCATGAAGTGCAAGTAGATAAATAGGTACCACTGTGGCAGGAAGGTAAACGGCGTTTCCGTGCGCTGCTCTGGTTCGCCAGAAGCGACTTAGTCATGCTGGCCACATGACCCGGAAGCTGTACGCCGGCTCCCTCAGCCAATAAAGCGAGATGAGCGCTGCAAACCCAGAGTCGGCCACGACTGGACCTAACGGTCAGGGGTCCCTTTACCTTTATCTTCCTCTCTTACTGACCAAACTATAAAAAACAAGCTATTTCTGCAGTGCATTCAAAGATTTGAGTTTCCCTTTTCAGAAGAAGAAAAAGATGGGGTGATTTTAATAAAGAAACAAATGTGTGAAAATTTAATGCTACTCATATTCAAAGTCAGGATGGTAAATATTTTGAGGAGACACATAGAGAATGGCACTGCCTCTTGTCATCACCTCAGCTACTCTAACTTGACTCCAGTTTTTGTATATTATGTTTCTGACACTTTCCAATTTGGACTTCCCACTCAAGAGATTGGGTTTACATCAAAGCTGGAAATACAGAATCCTCTTTTAAAGACGAAATCCTGACTTTAAGAAGCAGAAGGAAGAAATTAACTGCTAAAGGCAGTCAGATATTCCTTACTAATTTAGCTTGGTGAACACTGTGCTACCCCTGCTCTATACTGTGCAAATCTATGGTGCTTTTCCTAACTGATATAAAGCCTCTTTTCCTCTAACCCCACTATTCCCTTGTATTGAAAATTATAAATTTATGTTTCCTTACTTTTCCTGTCTTGCTTAAGCAGTTTCAGGCCTGGTCTACACATGAGCATAAGCCTTGCTGGATCTTATCAAAGGCCTGTCTATGGGTCCTATATCAGCCCAAGGGTCATACTCTCCTATAGACAACCTTCTAGGAGGCTGTGTTCGGTTCCTGAACCAAAGGCTCTTCACTCTTGATATACCTAGTACAGCATCCTTATTTCCCACATTGGTCCACTAGGTGGCTCTGGTAAGCTCACACACTATAAACAATGAAGCTTTCTCTGGTTGCTTTGGCAACTGAGAACTCAGATATACAGGCCACATCCTCACTATGCATTTAAAGCACTACGATGCCACTTTTAACAGTCCTGGCTTCCCCCGGGGGGGGGGAAATAAAATCCTTGGAGTTGCAGCTTGTTAAGAGTGCTGAGTTGTTAGAGGAGGCTACTGTTCTCGTCAAAAGAGCTACAATTCCCCAAATGGTTCAAAAATCAACCTGTCTTCCTGGGGGACTCAAGATAACTTAAAGCTGTGTAAGGTGAATAGGAGTCTCCTGCGCTGTAAGCCACCCAGCGTGGCTGGGGAAATTCATACAGTAATCATTATAATTATTGATGAAGCACAGTTACCAGGATTCTTAGGTGAAAGCCATGGCTGTCAAAAGTGGCACCGCAGTGCTTTAAATGCAGAGGGAGGATGCTTACCCCCCCCCAGAGGATGCTTATCACCTATGGGCCCAACAGACTCTCACACTGGGTACCCTAAAGACTGCAGTTAGTCCTGTGGGTTAAACCACAGAGACTAGGACTTGCGGATCAGAAGGTCGGCGGTTCGAATCCCCGTGACGGGGTGAGTTCCCGTTGCTCGGTCCCTGCTCCTGCCAACCTAGCAGTTCGAAAGCACGTCAAAGTGCAAGTAGATAAATAGGTACCGCTCCGGCGGGAAGGTAAACGGCGTTTCTGTGCACTGCTCTGGTTTGCCAGAAGTGGCTTAGTCATGCTGGCCACATGACCCGGAAGCTGTACACCGGCTCCCTCAGCCAATAAAGTGAGATGAGCGCCACAACCCCAGTTGGCCATGACTGGACCTAATGGTCAAGGGTCCCTTTACCTTTACGGTCAAACAAGCCCACATGTATCTGTCCCACTTCCCAATCCCATGCAACAATACGACGCCAGCAATATTTTTTTTGGGGGGGAGAGTAAAGGGTGGAGCCCTCTCCCTCATTCCATCCCAGTGGGGTTGGCCTGCCAGCAGCAGCCCAGTTGGCTACAGTTGTTGTTCCTTTGGCTGTAGGGGCTGCCAGCCAGTCAACTGGCGGCTGTAGATGTGACTGTTGCTTTAAGGACCTCTATCAGAGAATATTGGATCAGATGGCTAGAACCTGGGAAGTTAGTTCAATGCAGCCTGGATGAGACCTGTTGACCCTGGCTAGGCAGTTATTGATTAAAACAACATAAATGTTGTTCACCTTATCACTTCTGCAATTGTTTCCTGACCTGAAAGATACTCCAGTGGCTGCTCAGCCCCAGGTGTAACAAAGTCATAAATCAAAACTGCTGCTTTTGCCTCAATCTCTGGCAGTCTCACTGGAAGTTCAGCTAGATGGTAGAGTCTTTGCTGGTGGATAATCAGGATGTGGGTTGTTGGGTGGGGAGGCAGGTGTTTCCAATTTCCCATCCTCCCACTGGCAGCCACAGAAGTCCCACAACAGTGCCCTTGAATAAGCAGCAACTTTGAAAAAAACTGCAATGTGATCTAGGCCCCATGCACCATAACGGTATTAAAAAAAAGGCTTAGAACATTTTATTTTTCAGCTTTCTCAAGGCGATTTTTTTCAAAGCACAAATAACAGAACAAAAGCAAGAACCTAGAAGAACATCTTTTTTCTTTTCTTATTTCACATTATAGTTAGTAAATAGGGATGCTCGGGAAAAAGAGGTTAGTCCAACTTCAGCTCCTGTGAGCCCCAACATCTTGAGGGGTTCAGGTTCCC
This sequence comes from Podarcis melisellensis, assembly GCF_964234715.1. Classification (NCBI taxonomy): domain Eukaryota; kingdom Metazoa; phylum Chordata; class Lepidosauria; order Squamata; family Lacertidae; genus Podarcis; species Podarcis melisellensis. The sequence continues at coordinate 20,090,226 of NC_138537.1, forward strand.
CATCACTGGCAAATGTAGTTGCTGCTTCCATTGAAGTGAATGGGAGAGATGCATGGTAGCTGGGTTATGAATTTCGGAAGGAGGACAAGACTCACAAAGAGGTTGTAGCTCGTATTAAAATGCATGATGATAGCAAGTGCAATCTCAGCAGAGAGAAAGAAAAGAGAGAGAGAGAGAGAAAAGTAATCAATTCCCATATCAAGTGTGTTAGAGTTTAATTCAAGTTTACGTATACAGTTGAGGTGTCATTTTCATTTTTCAGCCCACATAGTATTTTTTGTTAACTTTAAACCTTACCTTTGTGCCTGCCTTCAAGTGAATCTATAATAACTTATCTGTGTTCTAAGTGAATAGTATTTTTTAAATATATATATATGAAGAGAGACTTTTCATATTATATATATCTATATATAATCTGAAATGAGAAAAATAGGAATTTCACATGTACTTCAATGAATATATTACAGGTGAATTACTATGTTGCCCCACTAGTCAACAAAAAGACATATCATATGAAAGAAATTTTTAATTTTTATTTTACATATTTATACATAAAACTTTCAAGGTAACTCTTTCAACTCAACTGCATGTTAATAGCACATCTAAAAATGAATGTCAGGTAGTCAACATTCACAAAATGTTGAAAACTGATTAAAATATACATATTACTGAAAGCTACAACTTCACTACGAGGCAGGCATGTATGTTTTCTCTCTCACTTGTATAGCACCGTCAAAATTACAGTCTCATTTGTTTAAAACTACGCTGAAAAACGATAAAAAGTAGCCAATGGTAAAATACTGCTTTAACTTAAAGGTCTCTCTAAATAAACAAAAATAAAAGTTAAAACTACCCTCTCTCTTCTTTTTTCCTCTTCATGTTTGCAATGTTTATAAGTACTGTACATTTTGTTCTACAATAAGATTATTGAACTGTCCGATATTTAGTGGCACAAGTAAAAAATAAAATAAACCCAACAGCAAATAAATTAAAAAGCATAGGCCAACCACTGGACATAAAGCTTCAGACATTGGGAACAATTCGCCAAGCACAGTCGCTGTGCATCCACCATTAGCTTCAAGGAAGGTTTCGTGTGGGGGGGTTCCTGGTGCTTGGCAGATTGCGCCCGGAATCAATGACTAACACTGATTTTTCTTGTGTGCCACCCGTGGAGCATCAGCGTTGGTACAACCACAGAAGCAAAACATTTTAGCTTGTTTCTTCAGTCTGATGGCTTCCACTTTTATTTTGCTGGCATCTTCTCTGCCATGTGCTTCTGCTGACTTTCAGCGTGTCTGAAGGGAAATGGGGAAAAAGGAACAATATTACGTAGATGCAATAAATGAAGATTTTATATATATTTTTACTGGCAAAACTTAAAGGCTGCAGAGAAGGAAGGAAGCATAGCGATTGCTGAAAAGATTGCTTAAAGAGATGATGAACTTTTGCTGCAATTATCTAGCTGGCTTAAATAGGCCTTTTCTTCAGGACTCCTCTAGACTGCAGAAATCCGGCATAGGAAGGAAAATAACAACCACAGTCTTCAGGAGGTAAAATCAAGAAGAGCACGGGGGGGGGGGGGCAGGGAGGGTTTCAAGGAAATTGCTTTGGAATTGAAATTGTAGGTTGCAATAACATTGAAAGGAAGTTTTATTTGGGGAGCAAGGGGAAAAGGAGGAGTGTTTCACCTCCTTCCCGTGGATAGGAAACTTATTTGTATTAACACAATCCAAGGATGTAGCAAGATGACCCCTAGGTTCCTATTGTAGCAACATTTCAAGATATAAAGAACTAAAAACAACTCGTCTCTCACCAAACTGCCAAGCATGTGGCCCACACAGAGGGCATCTGAATGGCTAATTAAATATGTAATTGATTCCAGTAACTAGAAATGCAAACTGCTTCCAACATGAGAAAGTAGTTTTGTAACACCCTTCCCCAACCAGGTGCCCTCCAGAAGTTTTGGATTACGACTTCCATAAGCCCCAGACAGTCCCCACAGGTGCACACTGTGGACCCAATAGAAGCCAGAGGTCATGCTTTCTTTTCATTAAAACAGACTCATATTTCAAAGTTTCTGGGCACCAAGTTGGCGGTAGCCTGTTTTAGAAGAACAAGGGAAAGAAAAGAGTGCCAGGGTCGCATAGCAGAGAGTCAGACCGGGAAGATACAAGTTTAGATAGACATACATCCACGAAGCTCATTGGGTGATGCTGGGGAAAGTCACCATCTTTCAGCTTAACCAACTGGTCGGAGGTGCTGAGATGGTAAAATTGAGGTGGGGGAGACAGAAACATCATGCACCCTGAACTCAAACTCTTGATTATTTTCATTCGCAATTTGGTATTCAAATTAGAGACCATCCACGAATATACAGAACCATCTTTCTGTTTTATGGATACAAAGACTGAACAGTTCTTGCTAAAACACACATAAAACATCTCTCTCTCTCTCTCTTTAGTTTCTTCTGCTTAAACAGTTCACACTTCAACTATGCAATGGGGCATTGTATCTACACTTCCTGTTGCTGATCTCTTTTCACCCAGAGACAAGCAGTTAGGGGAAAAAACACCGAATCACTGGTACACATTCCTTGAACTTTCGCTTGCTGCCTTCGTGTTTGTCCCTTCTCCTCCCCTCACTAACAACAGTTCATAAAGCAGCAAGTGAAAAGCACCAGCATTGTGTATGGTAGTGGCAGCATCTTCTTTTTCGCAAGGCACAGGTGCTCTCAAATCTGAGCCACTTGTTGGCTCACAGGAGAAAAAACACCAACAACCTTCCTTTTCTCTGGAGGTGAGCAACATGCAGAGTATGGGCATTGCTGTACAGTCATACCTCATGTTACGTCTGCTTCATGTTATGTTCTTTCAGGATACGTCCCGCGGTGACCCGGAAGTACCGGAAACGGTTACTTCCAGGTTTTGCCGCAGACGCACAAAATGACATCACGCGCATGAGCAGAAGTGGCGAATCGCAACCCGCGCATGTGCAGACGTGCTGCTGCGGGTTGCGCTCTTTTCATGTTGCAAACGGGCCTCCGGAACGGATCCCGTCCACAACCAGAGGTACCACTGTATTACGAGGTGAAGCACCACTCCACTGTCTGTGATTTGCAGCAGCAGATTTCTTCAAGAACATACTATAGTGAGCACACCGACCTTTTCCTCTACGCAGAAGTCCTCTGGTAGATGTCAATGACGACTTGCTCACCAGATTATAGTGGGGGAGGGTAGTGAGGAAGGATAATGCCATGCCGAAAGACAGACACATAATGGCATGCGAAAACACACACACACACACACACACACACACACACACACACACACACACACACTAACCCTTCCCTGGTCTTTGTGTAAAGCGGATGAGATTCTGCCTCTCTTCAAAGTTTTCTAAGCTACAAAAGCAGAGAAAATTCAACGAAGTCAAGTGCTGAGGGTGTGTGTGTGTGCATGAGAGAAACAGAATGCTGGGGTGGGCAATTATTATTATCATTATTTGCTGTGGACTGACACACTCTAATATTTCCAAACTTGCTTGCAGATCAGAATGCAACTCCCATTTAGATTACTCAAGTCTCCAGATTTTGGAAGGTACCCCCTGCCATGCAGGAATATGCAGCTCTCCCATACGTGGATCGAACCTGCAACCTTGGCATCATCAGCACCACGCTCTAACCAACTGAGCTATCCAGATATATGCATGTTCCCTGGAGTTGCAGAGGTTTCAGTACAGTGGAATAGCTGGCAAATACCACAAAGCAGGAAGCTGTAAGAGAGGCGACTTAGCATTTTTGGCTGCTGAGTTACTACTGAACCTTCTTTAACCAGCCCATCTGAGAAACGTGAAAATAACCTGGAACAGAGGGTGACAGAGGGTAGATAGAAGGAGAGAACATAAAAGGTTTGCACTGAATAAGAAAAGGCCTGGATTAAAGGGATCTGGGAAAGTTGAGGCATTACTGTATTTTACCTTGTCGGCAGCAATGGTGCTAAATTACCATGGTACTGATAGGGGGCCGCACTGTAAAAGAAATATTACAGAAAAAAGAAAAAAAATAGTTGGGTTTGCTTTAATTCAATTAAGTCTCATCTCTGTCTGCAGGTGGCAAACAGGTTTCTTCCCTTTAAGATTAAAAACCAGCACAGGATTTGACTGAAAGGCCACAGCAAGAGCAGAAGTAGATATACAGTATATTCAGACTGTTGGTAAGATGCTATGAATCAAACCAGAGAAAAGTAACTTCATCCACCTGATAAGACTACATGTCTGCTTTCACTAGAGGATGCAGCTGTGAACTGTACCCCCTGCATCTAATTTTTGCAACAGGCCCCACAAGACAATTGAAACCATATCTGGACAAAATGAAAGCACGGTTGCTAGCCACTGACACTATTATTGGCCTTTTCTTTGGAAGTGCCAAGACCTACGGTCAATGCACACCCAGATTTTGCCTTTTGGAGTCTTCCCAGGTCTTGAAATCATGTCTAAAGTCACTCTGATTGATTCTGCCCACTACAGGGCTTGGTAGCTGGACTGAATATGTAAGGACAGCTTTTAGTACAGAGGGGCAAGCTGTTAATAGGGCACATTGTCTACCCAGTAAAGTAAGGTGTGAGAAAGGATCATTACAAGATCATTAAGAAAAGATAATTTAGGAAGGGAAGGGAAAGTTAAGAATAGATGGCAGCTACATTATGAAATGGAGAAAATAGAAGCTGGGATTTCTAACAGAGGAGGCATCACAAAGGCAGATTCCAGAATAAAGGAAGTTTTTGTCTCTATCTTTAGGACCACTCTCTTTGTCTGCCCAGACAAATTTACCTAGTTTTAAATTTCCTAGCAGCAATAATTTCCCAAAATTAAAGGGTTCAGCCCCATGTTGCTGCAAGCAACTAGAGAAAGTTAATAGGCACTGGATGTTAGATTATAAATAGATTCAATGGCCAAAGAAGTTTCACTTATAATCTGATAGAGAGTGTGGATCACAAAGAAATAGCATACTGCCCAAATCTGCCATTTGTCATACCCCAAACAGTCATGGCAACAGGTGCTTAGAAAAACAGCAGCAAAAACAGTTGCTTCGGTGCAAACAACACTAATAGTGGTAGACTTCTGTTACTGAACCAGGTGCACTTTTTATGACCTAAGCTTTCACTGGAGCTGTAGGTGGAATTTTTATGTAGTTCCACGATTGCTTCGTTTGGTCTAGTAGTTCTGGGTGCATGCAGCAATTTATGGCACCTTGCAAGATTAATCTAATAATGCCTGCAGAACTTCTCCTGCATTCTGTCTTATAAACTGCAGATTCTGGGACAGCAGCACTATGATCAGCTTTTTGCCCCCCCAACCACTTTTGTGTCTGATGAAGATTTCTGAATTCATTCGTGACCTTGTAACATTGTGGTTGGTCCAAATAAAGACATTATCATAATGTGGCTTTAGGGTATGATCCTAGCAGGCATTGATCAGAAAACAGCATTACAAGTCAGACAATTCACCTCGTATCAGTAATATATCATAATTTCTTCTCAGTGTTCCAACTTTAAAAGAAGTGCATTATGCTTGAATGGAAGAGCAGGGCCTTCTCTGTGGTGGTGCCTCAACTGTAGGAAGCCATTCTGAGGATGGCATGCCAGGCACAGGCATACATTCTTTGTGGCATCAGGTTAAAATCATTTAATTTCTTCAGGCATTTTTGATTATTTTTTTTTGCTGGTTGGATGGTTTTGCTCTTTTTAATTTTAAGTATTAATTAATTAATTAATTAATTAATACACACGTACCCTAGCTTTCCCTCTAACAGTTATTATGTTTCTGTAATTTTGAAATTACTTTGACCCTGAAATCTGTTTTTGGGTGAAGGGCATTTTATACATCAATTAAAATAAAATATATCGTCACAACAAAACGGTCTAAAGAGAGACCTTTGCAACAGGACGTATCTGAAAAAGGTTACCAACCTGGTCAAATCCTCAATGTCTACCAGCATAGCATCCTGTTCTGTGTGCAATTCATCCCGAATTAGCAGCAGTTGCACCAATTCTTCATTCAAGCCTGACAACAACAAAAAAAAACACAAAAAGAGTGTTTAAGTTCAGTTAGCCACAGTTCTCCCTATGTCTAACATTTTGGAATCTGTTAGTCACCATGGTACATTGCTCTCACTCCAAGAAACAGAAGGGCATTTGGCTTGGCATATAAATAAGGGAGGCGATGAAGTAATGGAACAAGAACAATGGCCGGTATTGTTAAAAACAAACGTTAGTAAAAAAATATATCAACATGACACTACTGTAGATCTCATGAGAGAACCAAGGATGACTCCCCGTAGCAGAATGCACTCTTTAAACTCTTTAACTTAGGAACCAACCCATGGAACTTCTGGCATTTATCTGGTTGTGGTTCGTGATGGAAAATCCTCAAAACTGGGTGTGATTTATCAAGGCTGAACTTGCATCAACACATTGGCAGGGAAATAAGCTTGACTGTCTATGATGTCAGCTTGTTTCTACAGAGGCAAGAAAGCAGTAGGTGCTCCAATTGCAACAGCTACCAATGGTGCCAGGAAGTGCCATTGTGTTGTGCACCCCTTCAACACCAGAGGACTAAAACCCCTGCTTTCTGTGCTGTCATTAGTAATGGTGAGGTTGGTGGGTACCAGGGACTGGGACTTTTCAATGGCAGCCCCACAATGGTGCAATTCACCTCCCTGGTACTCCACTAAGTCCTCATTCTGCTACTCTTTAGGCTTGGGTCATAGGACTTTCATTTATTTATTCCACAATCCTTTTCAGTTTTGATTTTAGGATGGTTGTTGTATATTGCATAAAAATTATTTGCATTTTTAGTGTACAGTTGTGTATCACTTTGGGAGGATTTTTGTTCTGAAAGGCAGGTGATATATAAGCAAACCGGCAGATTTTTAAAATACAAACACAAACTCGAGAACCAAAACTCATGAAATGCATGTCACTTACCCCATGCTCTCCTTAAAAAATTAAACTAAGCCAAGTCATGGTAGAACTGATTTATCGGTATTTTCTCGCAGGTCCACTGATTTTCTAACATCCTAGCAGCAATTCCAAAGTAGCAGACAACACTAACAGATTTCAGGGGAGAATTATTCACATTTGGCTGAGCATAGCTCACAGGTGCCTAGGCAAAGAGCCACTCTGCAGCTGCTTTGACTAATTTGATTAATAAGCACACATTGACATGGACCATGGAGTCATGTGCTAATTTCTTTTTATTTAGAGCCTCTTCTGTCTGTAATGAATTAATTCGTATCACTGAAAAGCATAGCAGTACTTTGGCTCTAAAAAGGACAACAGCAACAAAAGAGCCCAGTGGAAGGACTGCTCACAGTCACAAAAGCTTTAAAGGTAAAGGTACCCCTGACCGTTAGGTCCAGTTGCAGACGACTCTGGGGTTGCACGCTCATCTCGCTCTATAGGCCGAGGGAGCCGGCGTTTGTCCGCAGACAGCTTCTGGGTCATGTGGCCAGCATGACTAAGCCACTTCTGGCGAACCAGAGCAGCGCACGTAAATGCCGTTTACCTTCCCGCTGGAGTGGTACCTATTTATCTACTTGCATTTTGATGTGCTTTCGAACTGCTAGATAGGCAGGAGCTGGGACCGAACAACGAGAGCTCACCCCTTGCGGGGATTCGAACCACCGACCTTCCGATCGGCAAGTCCTAGGCTCTGTGGTTTAGACTACAGCAGCACCCGCGTCCCTTATAAAAACTTTAGTATGGCCTAAATATTGCAAAGGGCTGAAGTTGTCTACTTGTGCCTTTGCACAAGATGTAATGGAAGAGAGCTGGAAACATGGGAATCTCATGCTTCCTCTTCTCTACACAGTTCCAGGTATCATGCAAAGCTGGAAGAAACCTACAACCAACCATGGTGTGCAAGAGACATCTACTGCTCTTTTTTGTGCAAGATCTCCACAAATGCATGGTTTCCTAGCCCCCCATTTCTGCATCTCATGCAAAAGCACTCTAAATAGTAAAACTAAAGAGAACTCATATTCAAATGCTATTGTTTCAAGGATTGCTGAAAAGAGAGTGACGTGCAGAGGGCCTTCTTCTTCCTCAGTTGGCATTAGATTACTGAATAATAGCCATTCCTGACCTAAAGTCTGAAGCTCAAAAGTCACTTCCAGATCTGTGATTTCTCTTCTCCATATCTAAGACGAAAAGTACAAGAAATACAACATGCGACGGGCTAGCATGGAATAAAAAGCCCAATATGTTTTGATTTAAAACTTGCTTTGGGGGCAATGGCCCCCAATGTTATCTGAAGAGAAGATGTTGGCATGGAAGATATTTCCCTCTAGTACAGTGGTACCTTGTTTTAGAACAGCTTAGTTTATGAACAACTTGGATTAAGAATGCTGCAAACTGGGAAGTAGGTGTTCTGGTTTGTGAACTTTGACTTGGAAGCAGAACATGTTTTGCTTCCTGTTGAGTGTGTTCCTTTTGTAAATTGAGTTCCCCGCTGCTATGGGAAAGAATGCCTTGGTTTAAGAACGCTTTGGTTTAAGAAAGGACTTCCAGAACAGATTAAGTTTGTAAACCAAGGTACCACTGTATTGGAGATGACATAATCCTAGGAGGACACAGATCACTGTTCCATCTAGGTCCATATTATCCACAATGACCAGCAGTGGTTCACCAGGATTTCAGACGGGAGTCTCTTCCAGCCCTACCTAGAGATACCAGGGGCCTTCTGCATGCAAAGCAGATGTTCTACCACTGAACTACAGTTCTTCCTTGGTTCAATGTTTGTGTCAGGTCTCACATGCAATGGAACAGTTTCTGTTCCCTTAAGCCGAGGTGCCACGAATAGCGAAAGGACATAATACCAAGGGAGAAGACTTACTTTCTATCTGTGAATGTAGATCATTGACTATCACCTGTAGCTGCCCAATCGTCATATCTCTCAGATCTGTGGGCTTTAAGCTTCTTTTCATCAAACATTCACTTATATGAGGCATATGTGGCAGCTAAAAAGAACGACAACAACACTTTAGGCCACTGTCATGGCCAGCAACAATGACAAAAAAGAACTTCTGTCAGCATATTTTCTAATGTATTAGCAATAATAGCTAATGATGGTAACCTACTATATATTAAGCACCCTGAGCATTAGTCATTAGGTACTGAATGCATAAAATTTATCAAGTTTAGATACCACATACTGTACTAAGATTTTATAAATACTATACTCTAACAAAGGGGGGAAAACTTTATTTCCCCTGCATGTTCTGAATAAAATATATTAAATAAATATGCTCCACTTTTAAAACTTATTTTTTTACATCTCAGATGGAGCTATAAAGGTAAAGGGGCCCCTGACCATTAGGTCCAGTCGTGGCCGACTCTAGGATTGCGGCGCTCATCTCGCTTTATTGGCCGAGGGAGCTGGCGTACAGCTTCCGAGTCATGTGACAGCATGACTAAACCAGAGCAGTGCATGGAAATGCCGTTTATCTTCCCGCTGGAGCGGTACCTATTTATCTACTTGCACTTTGACGTGCTTTCGAACTGCTAAGTTGGCAGGAGCAGGGACCGAGCAACAGGAGCTCACCCTGTCATGGGGATTCGAACCGCCGACCTTCTGATCCGCAAGTCCTAGGCTCTGTGGTTCAACCCACAGCACCACCCGCGTCCCTTCCAGATGGAGCTATAAGCTTTCCCAAATTCCAAAAAGCTTTATTGCAACTGGGGCAACTTCCATGGCTAGAAACAACTGGCAGGCATTGATCTTCTACGAGATACTTACAAGGTCTGCTACGGGAGATTTTTTCCTGTTTTGCTTTTCCACCTCTACTTGCATTTTGGCCATTGGTTTTGCCATTGCTAAGGCCATTTTGGCTTCAGCTTGGAGTTTCTTTTGCCTTGAGAGAAAATCCATGTCATCTAGGGATTCAGATTCCTCTTCAGTAGTGTCTCTGTCAGAATAGGAAGAGCTCTGCTTGCTCTAGAAAAAAGACACAAGATATATATACACACACACACACACACACACACACACACACACACAAAATCAGGCTTGCCTAATTCAGCAGCTAGCAATTTAATCAATGAATTAAAACAATAAACATTAACTCTAGCCTTAATGTGAATGGCATGAACCAGAAGTAAACCAGCCCTTTGCCAGAATTGTGTTTAGACTCTAGTGTTAAACCTTTGGCACCCCTGGTTTGAAGGACACCAGATGTCTGAGCTGGGAAAGAATTATGCCTGAGACATTAGAGAACTGCTACAGGTCTAAGCAGATGGTATAGATCTGAAAGGATCCCTATGATGCCACACAAAATACCTCTTTAGATTCTCATACTGAGACTGACACCACTCTTCACCTGCTGATGGCAGGTGAAGTTCAACCATACCTGGAGGGCACTAGGTAAGCTATCCCTGGTCTAAGAACTATACCCACTTGCCTAATTGACTGGCCAGTGCTAAAAGCAGCCACTTGTCCCATAATATTTTAAGGTTGCCATTTTGAAGAGCAAAAAAGAGGACACTTTTGCCGACTTCTAACTATAGATTGCTATGACAGTTCTGCCTATGAAAAAGAGGATGTGTCCTGGAAAAAGAGGACACGTGGCAACCAACGTTCTTAGGGCACACAACCCAGGCACATCGGTTATCCATAAAATGGTGGCGAGGGATCTGGCCTTGGGGAGCAACATCATCCCTTGCCATACATATAACCTGCAATACAAACTGAGGCCTACGCTTCTCATTATAGCTTATGCACATAAATAGCCTATGCTCCAAGCTCTTGTGAAAGACCAGTCCTTCTTTTTAACAAGCGGGGAATAAACAAGTGTGACACAATGTCACAGTAGCAGAAATACTTACCAGAAATACTTTTTATTTACGCTATTTATATATGGTATTTCTTTCTTAGTAATGTTTTGGCTGCCAATATTACGTTGCGTCAGTTTGTTTCTTTGAAGTGTATAATATTGTTTTGACAGCTATAGTATTTCGTTCTTTTTCTTTTATGTTTTAAAATTTAATAAAGGTAAATTTTTAGAAAAAGAAAACCTGGAATTTGGTGCACATTTCCTGACATTTTTCAAGATCTTCTGTAAGACTGAAACTCACCATGGGAGACAAAGGTGTATCCAAACTTGTTTCAGTCTTGCTGTCGTCAGCATCACTATCTTTGTCACTTCCGCTGTCATTTACAAAACAAATCTGTAAATTCATCCCACTTTGTAACCTTGAACAGAGGAAAAAAAGAGTGAGAGGGAAAAGAGAGATTGGATTATCACTGCTTGCAACGATACAAAATGTACTTTGGCTCTTGGTTTCTTATTCTTCTAGAAAGTTTTGCCATTTCTGCATACTCCATCAATGTTAATTGCCAGTCCTCCTTCGTTGGAATAGTTTCTTCTTTCTGTCTCTGAGCATAAATCATTCGGGCAGCTGTAGTAGCGTACATAATTTTTTGTGTGCTCTTTGGGTACCTCTCCACCAATAATAATTTATTTATACCCCGCCCATCTGGCTGGGCTTCCCCAGCCACTCTGGGCAGCTTCCAAAAACATTAAAATACTGTAATACATCAAACACTAAAAGCTTCCCTAAACAGGGCTGCTTTCAGATGTCTTCTGAAAGTCTGGTAGTTGTTGTTCTCTTTGACATCTGGTGGGAGGACGTTCCACAGGGAGGGTGCCACTACTGAGAAGGCCCTCTGCCTGGTTCCCTGTAACTTGGCTTCTCACAGTGAGGGAACAGCTAGAAGGCCCTCGGTGCCGGACCTCAGTGTCCGGGTAGAACGATGGGGGTGGAGACGCTCCTTCAGATATATCTTCAACATTTTTTTCAACTTATTATAAATCATTTCCCAGAAAACTTTTGCTACCTTACATGACTACTACATATGGGAAAAGGTACCCTCCTTCTCTTTACATTTCAAACAGGTATCTGATTCTGACTTATCCATCATTAGGAGTTCAATACCATCCCCTATGTTTCCTTTTCTCTGCTGGTCTCTAGAAACCAGTTTACATGCTTGAGTAACTTGTTTATCATCGTTTGAGCTTTATTTAAAGTACAGTTGAACAGGCTAAAAAGGAAAAAGTGGGTTATGTATGAGAGTTTATCATCACGACATATTGAGATGATCCAAATTTAGCAAAGTTACATTTCCAAGCTGTAACTGTGCTAGATTTGAAAGCGGGGGGGGGGGGGGGGAGAGGAAGCATTCTGAGAAACTTGATTTTTTTTTTTTAAGTTACACATGTAAATAATGGAGATTCTCAGTCTGGAAACAGTTAACGTGTCTGAATAATAAAATACAACATTGCATTTAGAACTCACTTATCCCAATTTATTTTTACTGTTGGATTTACAGTTGCCCGCAAAAGACGACTACAGATTTGCTATTTCTACCTGACGGGGTAGGTTGGCTACTTATACTTTGCATTTTACTAGATCCCCAAGAACTACCACCCAGAGTCAGGTGCAAAATGCAGTTAGAATGAAAGGGCAGGGGGCACCTGAGCCCATTATGTGTACCAGAACTGAATTGACAGTGTTTTTCGCATAAAAATCCACTCCTGGTTAGCTTTCTCCATTTCAGCAGCTTAATTTAGGTGGGAAAAGCCATTTTATTTTTCCCATTGCTAAACAACTCAGTTGTAAACCCTTGCCAAACTATTGCAAGCCACCCAGGGATCTTGACCTACCTTCTGCCTAATGCTGCTTTACATTATTTTAGAGAAATGCAATCAGCTGCCGTTGCCTGTGTCCAAAACAGTAATTTTCTGTTCACCTGATTAGCTCTGAGTGCTCTTGTGCAGAATGGCTGCAATCAAATTCAAAAGGGTGTTCTTCACACCCAGAGAACTTACTGTTTTTTTGTACATTGTTGAGAAAAAAATAGAATCTCTTGTGCATGACTAGCCAGGAATGGCCTCCCCAATTAAAAAGAAGAAGCTGAAGCATTTAAAAACCACTCAGAATATATTTTCTAGAACTCCGTGCCTAATAGCATTATTGGTTATCAATACCTGCTTAAAATGTTGATCTAGGCAAGCCTACCCAGACATGTCATTATTATGTACAGGTACATTATTATTTGTTTTTAAAATACGTTGGTTTTTATCTACAGTTTAGCAATTCTATTATGTCTGTTTTAAAAGTCTGTTTCTATTGCTTAAAGAAAAAAGAATATTTTATACCAGGGGTGTCCAACTTCCAAGAGACTGCAATCTATTCCCACTATAAATAATCTACCCATTGGATTGACCAAAGTTGTTGAGCTTTTTTGGGGGGGTCTGGGGGGTCTAAGATCAACCAGGATCGACCAGGGACATGCTGCAATCAACCAGTAGCTTGAGATTGATTGACCAGTTTGACAGCCCTGCTTTATACCATTTCAAATAAACCACTCAGATTTTAATTGTTTATTAAGCAGAATATAAATCTTGATAAACATACATACTGTACATACATATCACCTGTAAAGTTGGACCTAAATAAATGAATAAAATCAGAATACCTGGAAAATCAGTTCTATACAATAGTGCCACCTAGCTACAACCGGTATTCATGTAGAAGACACCGGCCTTCTGGCACATAAGGAAGGCTTCTGTGGAGCAACTTCTACTCCTTGCATGTGAACATCATCTTGGCATTCATTCAACTGCTCACTTTTTCCTCCTCATTCAAATACCCTCAAGATCTCCCAAAGTGTGTCAATCAAAAGGCTTTAGAAAGAGCACATGCCATAAATCTGCCCACACACCCTCTTTAAAAACCCCACCACAATAATTATATGTTCCTCACCACATGGCCTTTCCTTGCCATCTCATTGTTTTAATTGACAACCTTCTTCTCCGCTTGCCCTACTGGCCATATATTCTTTGACTGAAAGCTTTGGGAGCTGGGGAATCCACCCTCTTTACAAATGTATGCTAAACACCCATGTGGACCACGTCTGAGCGCTGCAGAAACCTCATGGCATAAGTGATTGGAATGCAATTCATTTTAAGAACAGAATGGTTGGTTGTAATTTAGGAGAACTTCAAATAGCCTGCAAAAACCAGCAGCATCCTGTGTTGTGTATGTTTCTTCTTTCTAAAGCTTGTTCTTATGTTTGTGGAGCATTGCTAGGAACAGCATTTTGCCACAATGACTGAATACTGAGGGGAGGCAATATCTCTTCCCAATCCAGCTCATACATGTGGGGAGGAATGAAGCCACACCTGCACTTGCACCAAATCAATGCACCTGCCCTGTTTCTGATGCTCCTGCGGGTCGATGTGAGGCTACCACATCCGAGGCTTATTAGGAAGTGGAATTATCCAGTCTGGCCCACAGGTGACTTTATGGGTCCCAATGATAAAGCAAATGTTGAGTGTTACAGAAAGACTGCTCTGAGCATTGTTCAGAGATGAAACTTTTCAGTTAACATTGTTACATGATAGGCACACAAAAATCATTTACAGTGGACGCTCGGGTTGCGAACGTGATCCGTGCGGGATGCACGTTTGCAACCTGCAGTGTTCGCAATGCAGCGGTGCGTCCACGCACGCGCGGGTTGCGATTCGGCGTTTCTGTGCATACACAAAGTGTGATTTAGTGCTTCTGCGCATGTGCGACCGCCCAAACCTGGAAGTAACCCATTCCAGTACTTCCAGGTTTCGGTGGTCCGTAACCCGAAAAAACGCAACCTGAAGTATGACTGTATTGCACTAGAACTGTACAGCCAATTTTAATTGCTGTACACTGAGTACTATTTTAGCCAAAGGCAGGATAGGCATTTCCTTAAGGGAAGACCAAGAACAGTCCTACTCAACAGCCCTATCCCCCAAAGAACCAGGGCTTTAGGCTGTGTTACTTGAACTTAGTTGAACTAAACACACCTATTATTTAAAGCATTTAAAACCCTGTTCTTCAGCCAAAAAAGGGTTATAAAGATCAGTAATAAGACAGTCCCTGTCTGCAGCTCTACAGCCTAAAAGATATGACACAAAAGAGAAACAGATCAGGAGGAAGAAAGCAAACTCAGGGACTACTTCTTAGTTGCATAGTGCTAATTAAGATATATATTTTAAGATATGAATTTTAGTCAATTAAACAACCAATTAAATTTGTGTAGAATTGCCTACAGGTAAAACAGTATATCTGAAGTAAGAAGGAACTTTTCTGATGATATACACAAAGGTATTGGCCCTGTGTGTGAATGAAAGTGTTTCTCGAAAGATGGTTGCCACCTGCAGTTTTTATAAGCATTAAAAAAAAAAGATTAATCTAGCTGAAGAATCCATTAACCACTGTAACTCTGTTTTTTTTAAATCACCATTTATAAATAGGACCATTGCCTGATTAAAGAAATCTTAAAGTCATATGAGTTTTAGTCAATTAAACCTGCATAAATGTGCAGGTGAGAAAAATAGAACTCCCTGCATCAGGGCAGACATCATAGGCTGTTTATTATCTTTAATACAAGTGTGTGTGTCTGTGCATCTGTGTCTGTCTCCAGATGTCAAGAAGAGCAATTCCTTCCTGTCTAAAAAGGGGGAATGTCTCTTCAAAGATGATTCATGAAGCTGAGCAAGGATGCAGGGTGTGTGTGTGTGTGTGTGTGTGTGTGTGATGGTTCCAGGATGTTTTTCAGAACAGAAGCAACAATATGATCTGCCAGAGCACCAGGACACTCTTTGCTCTGGCAAGTGAATGAGGTGATAAAGAGATTTTCAAGTTTGTTTGGGACAGATTAAGTCAGGAAGCTGAGACCCATGGAAACATCTGGAGAGACTGACTGGATCAGAGTTTTTAATATACATTTTAAACTGGTTCTAAGTCATGGTTCTGTATGGAAGTGAGAGCTGGACCATAAAGAAGGCTGATTGCCGAAGAATTGATGCTTTTGAATTATGGTGCTGGAGGAGACTCTTGAGAGTCCCATGGACTGCAAGAAGATCAAACCTCTCCATTCTGAAGGAAATTAGCCCTGAGTCCTCACTGAAAGGACAGATTGTCAAGCTGAGGCTCCAATACTTTGGCCACCTCATGAGAAGAGAAGACTCCCTGGAAAAGACCCTGATGTTGGGAAAGATGGAGGGCACAAGGAGAAGGGGACGACAGAGGACGAGATGGTTGGACAGTGTTCTCGAAGCTACTAACATGAGTTTGACCAAACTGGGGGAGGCAGTGGAAGACAGGAGTGCCTGGCGTGCTCTGGTCCATGGGTCACGAAGAGTCGGACACGACTAAACGACTAAACAACAACAACAAAGTCGTGGTTCTAGTTTTAAGCTGCTGTTACGCCTTTTCCCAAGAAATGACAGACAAGCTGACATGGTTGGTGTTTACTGTGTTTTTAAATTGTGTTTATTATATGTTAAAAAGCAATAAAATGCATTATAAAGAAAGGAAGAAAAACAACAACAGAAACCACCCAGCGCCAGTGGATTGTCCAAAGCTGAACAGCAGTGCCTTTGGCCCTCTATGCTCGCTTAAATCAGCAGGCAATACTTTAACAACCTATTTACTGGTATAATGTAGGTAATGGTTCCTTTATTCCAAAATCGAACATGATCTCAGCCACAAGGTGGCCTGTAGCACTTTCTTGCAACTTTAGGCATCCTTTTATCATAAATAAGGAATGGGTTGTAATGGAAGCCACATGCACATTAAAGGATTAAATTTAAAATTCACCAATCATCCAGTTATTTGTGCATACAGAGAGCACCTGCTAAAGTATTATATTAACTTGTGCACAAGGCAGGGAGAAGAGATTATTTTTTAAAGCGTTCTTTCGATGATGCATTCGGCTGGTCTCTCTAGTCAGAAACAATTCTTCCATAAAGGTGTTTATTGTGATTGTGGTGATGTTATGCTTCTGGCCATCTGGACTTCTATTCAGCCATCTCCCTTGACAAAATTCCTAAGCTGTGTAATGTCAAGCCATAAAAATGCTAACTGTGATTTATAGGCACCGAGACTCTATAGACAATACAGAAGCATATGGGTTTTTTCCTCCTCTGGACAGATATGGAATATCCATACAGCGACTGCGATTCACAGAAGAACCATTCCTAATTTGTTATTTCATTAAGAACTTGAAATATGGTGGTAAACAAAACATATCACCAGGCAGACAAGACATGTGTAACTAATAAACATGGGCTTTGATTCATGCCATTCCTTCTTTGCGCCCCCATTCCCAGGAGATTTAATCTTGTATTACTCTTCAGTGGAAATGGACAGTAAAATATTATTTTCCATTTACTTTAATGGCTCTTTGGATGCATTATTAATATGCAATATATAATGAATAATTGCATACTTACATTTTTACGCCATGTCTTTTTCTGCTGCACAAGACATTCAATGGGCTTTAGGCATGAAGCATAAATTATAGCTACCCGGGGAAGGGTGTGATAACATATACTGTTCCTTTGCTTTATTCTAGCATTGTTTGCAAAGGGAAATAGATTAACTCCTTACTCCTTTGTGAGTCATAACCTCTGTTCTTAATACCAGCACACACGTTATAGGGAAAATGTTGAGGAGTTCAGAGAGAGAAAACTAGGAGACAAATGCTGCAGTGCTAGAGAGACTTGCCTGAGAGCAAGTACCACTGAACTCAATAGGATTTTTTCCTGAGTAGCCATGCATAGGAGTATGCTGTCAGTTCCCATGCTATGCACATCAACTAGGCAGTGAGTTTGTTTAATATGATAGGACTTATGTCCCAGTAGCCATACATATGGCCAGTCTTCAATATCTATCAGGCTATGTATATTGACTTGTATGCTTAAATTGAGATGGAGGTACTGATGGCTACTGTACTATTAATATGAGCTGAAGTTTTCTTTTTTTCTTTTCCTGCCTGACTCTTGTTAAATTTTCTATTAAAAGGTAGCCAGAGTAAGAACCAGGCCGTCTTGTTCTTTGTTTTCCAAAGAACCTTGAAAATCAGAGGAAGTAAAACAAGAGGTGACTTTCAATCAGTGCTAGGGTAGGAAGTCCACACTTGGCTGCCCTTGCCTCCTCAAGGAAATTTGACTTTTGGGTTCCTGTGCGTGGAAAACAGACCATTCCTGGGAACTCTGAAAGTGCCAGGCTGTGCCATTCAGAGACCATTTTGCCTGAACCCGTACCCTTGCAGGGGATCAGTGAATGTGGCTTTGGAGGTGCAAAGAAAAGCCTAATCAGTGAAACAGTCAGGGCATTTGCATGTGTGAACTTGTGTCTGCTTGCATGAGACATCCACGCGCCATATGTTTCCTGCTCTACCATGAACCTATGCCAAAGAAGAGGAAGGGGTCCCAAGGGGTCCCTAACAGAGCAGTATTTGACTGTGTTGCCAGCCTGTGGAGTGGGACAAATCTGGCCTGGCACATGATACCTTTGTTAGTAGGGCAGGCTTAGGGAGAGACTGGCCCAACATCACCCAGGTATCATCATGTCTGAACATAGATATGAACAGGGGTCTCCCCAGCCTGTGGTTTTGGAGTGCCCTTGGAAGGTGTGGCTTCAAAGGGAGGCAGGGCTGTCACGGTGAGTTCCTATGCTTCAAAAATTTACCACTATACCACCGTTGAGGAGCTATTACAACTGCTACTACTGGAAGGTAACAAAATTAGGTGCTTGAAACATGATTTTTTTTCTGCAATGGTTGTGGCCATATGCAATGTGGTGGGTGATTAATACAATTTTTACCCCCCAAAGTGCCACTTTAACTCAGGTTGTGTCCTCAAAGCAAAGTAGAGAGCTGAGCACCAAATATTTGGGGTGTGGAGGCACCCTTAGTCCAATTCTTATTATTGTTTGGGCCTCAAAATGGAGAATGGGATGTTGAAAGAACTCTTGTCCTTTATCCTTCCAGATAATGCATTGCTTGTTTAAATAACCAGGAGCCACAAAATCCTTTTTCCAGTGATAAACTGGAGAATGTATATTTTGATGAGTCTCCCACAGGCAATAACAGCTCACCACTGCAGGCACAAATGCTCTTTGGTTTCTACATTTATGTTGAAAATAAATTTTCATCAGGACTGACCATTCACACACTTTTATTTATCATGCCTATATAAAAGTTTGGTTACCATTAAAGCGTTTACAGCTGCTGTGGCATTTGTCCGTGTTAAGCGTGCAGTATTCAGAATTTTACAACAGAGGCAAGAGACTGGATTTCTTACAAAGTATAAAGGGCCTTCATAGCTTCTCAAAGAATATACAATTATATGCCAGTGTAAGACTGGGGGTTTGGGTGGCTGTACTCAAATATATGTCCTTGAGTTCAGATGTCTGAAGGGAAGCAGTGCTGCTTCATAAAATTATTTGTATTTCTTGGTAATACATTTAAAATCTCCCACTAAATCCAAATCTTTATTGCTTAGCCCAGGCATAGGCAAACTTGGCCCTCCAGATGTTTTGGGCCTACAACTCCCATCATCCCTAGCTAACAGGAACAGGGGTCAGGGATGATGGGAGTTGTAGTCCCTAAACATCTGGAGGGCCGAGTTTGCCTATGACTGGCTTAGCCAAAGGCAAACAATCATACAACAGTACAAAAAGCGAGACGTCACTAAATATATGACTTTAACAAATGAAAAGCATCATGACTAGCCACTGGAATAGCCAGATAAACTCAGTTAAGTGCAGTGTGTAACTCAGTGTAGACTTCAAAAGGCTTTTAAGTAACACTGATAATTCAAATAGTATCCAGACTTAATGTGCTGAGCTCTTTTAAAATCTTTAAAGCAGCTGAAGAAATTATTCATTACAGATGTTACTGATGTTTCTTTAAATATTTATATCCTCACCTCGGCTGAGTTTGAGATGGCTTATGGAATAGTATATTAAACCATACCTTTCCCCATCATGTTTGAAAGGCACACAGAATGAAGTTCTGGGGAAATGACTGACAGTCACAGAAATGGAAGCAAGCATGACATTCACACACAACATTGGAAATGCACGGTACTGTTGGGCAAACAGATGCCGGAGGGGGGGGGGAAGACAGAAGATGAGAAGTTTAGAAGCTCAGACAGTTGAGGGGTTTCTCTTTGTAGTTAAATCATGGACGGACAGAACACTGAAGATAATGTCACAGTCTCAAAAGCCTGGACTTTATGATATTATGCCACGCGGCATAACTCTATGATATTATGCCACATGGAAGCTATTAAAATGATAAATGTTCACCGTGCCATTTTCACTCACCGAGAAGAAAGGCTTGGCTTTCCACTTTTACTACAGCTGGTATAAATTCCTGGGCCATCATCAAAGAAACTTCCAAGCGCCAGTTTTTGCCTGATAGACTCCCTCTCATTTTTTTGAGCCTGAAAAAAACACACAACCAGAACAATTATCGTCAAACCGCTGACAGCAGACCACATTCCTGTAAACAGAACTTTAAAGTTAATCCAACATTTTCAGCACTCAGTGCTATAATTTGAGACAAGGAGATAAAGCGCCAATGATATTATGTACCCTCTTGATTTGTTTCAAATAGAGAATACATGTTGAATATTGTCTCAGACTAGTCACTAGGTGATCCTGGCACAAGTGTTATTTCAGTTCATTTTCGCCTTTAATTTGTCTACTGTCTTTCTACACTGCTATACACAAGGCAGTGTATGAGCCATAGAAGCAACAGAATACACAACAAACACCACACATCTTATCACAATCTGACTCAATGCAAGAAGTCATCATTTGTTCCAAGTTCTTGAGTCCAGGAAGTGGGAAGATGGCTTGCTATAGATGGGGTTGCACTACTCTGGAAGGAGCAGGTCCATAGCTTGAGATTACTCCTGTATTCAACTGTCATTTGAGGCCCATCTCTAGCTGGTTCACCAGCTATGGCCCCTTTGGGAGAGAGATAACTTGACCACGGCACTCCATGCTGTACTTCCAGATTGGACAATTCTTGCCTAAGCCAACCACGGTTCTGAATTTTATGATGATGATGATGATAATACTTCCCTAAACAGGGCTGCCTTCAGATGTCTTCTAAATGTCAGGTAGTTGTTTATCTCTTTGATATGTGAAGGGAGGGCATTCCACAGGGCGGGTGCCACTACCGAGAAGGCCCTCTGCCTGGTTCCCTGTAGCTTTGCTTCTCGCAATGAGGGAACCGCCAGAAGGCCCTCGGCGCTGGACCTCAGCGTCTGGGCAGAATGATGGGGGTGGAGACGCTCCTTCAGGTATACTGGGCCGAGGCCGTTTAGGGCTTTAAAGGTCAACACCAACACTTTGAATTCTGCTCGGAAACGTACTGGGAGCCAGTGTAGGTTTTTCAAAACCAGTGTTATATGGTCTTGGCGGCCGCCCCCAGTCACCAGTCTAGCTGCTGCATTCTGGATTAGTTGTAGTTTTGAAGTCCAGGGTTTGCAACCTGTGGTCAAATTTCATTGAATGGAGAGAGCTTAGTGGGGCTAAAGAGCCAAAATGGATGTGTGTGTGTGTGTGTGTGTGTGTGTGTGTTGCGGGGTGGAAAGCCCTCTGTAAGCAAACTGTTCATGTCTCTGGCAAAACCTGGCAGCTTGCAGCGCAGGAGGAAAGAATGTAAAAGAGAAAAGGGGAGCATCAGAAAGTGAGAAAAGTGGCTGCCCACCCACTCTTGGCCACGCCCCACTCACCACTAGCATATAGCCCCCATCAGCTTACCCCAGAGCAAATGCGGCCCTCAACAGAAAAAAGCCTGCTTGTGGTTTTCCCAGAGGTATCTGGTTGGCCACTGAAAGAATAGGATCATAGAATTATACATATGTAGAGTGTTGGAAGGGATTCCAAGGGTCATCTAGTCCAACCCCCTGCAATGCAGGAAACTTTTGCCCAAGTTGGGGCCTGAACCCACAACCCTGAGATGAAGAATATCATGCTCTACCTACTGAGCTATGTTGGACTAGATGGGCCTTTGGCCTGATCCATTCTTCAAACAAACAAACTGCAAATACCCAGTTCCCTCTACGGATTCAGCCTAAGCAACAATAGGTTTTAATTCATACTTTGTTTATTAGAGTTGGAAACTGGTGCCACACTGTCTAATCTGAAGCAATTACAGCCTAGTGATTTTGTGGAGCATCACCATTAGCAGAATTCATTAGTGATTGCCCATAGATATGACTGCTAACTGAATGCTTTCAGGAACCATCCTTTGAAACGTATGGCGCACTATGCATCTGGTATATAGCTTTTCTGTCTCAAAAAAAGGGCAGCGGCAAACGAACTGCAACACGAGGGGAAAATCAATAACTTTAAGAGCACAGTGGCTGAACTTAATAAGCTGGTATATTCATTTTCACTTTGCCACAAGTGCTGCTATAACAGAAAAGGAACCTCAGGGGGCTCTCTCATTAGATTTTGTTTTTCATCCAATCTATTACATGCTACTGAAGATGCTTCCATCTGCACTACTGTTTTATGAAGCTGTTTTCCTGCAGTGGGGGGAGAATTCAGAGAAAGATGTGGAGACAGTTGTGTAAGGATAATCTTGGACACTGTCAAAATAAAATATTAATCTAGATGTAGCAGCATCCAGTCGCCTAGAGGCTAAACCACTACAGAAGGAAGCAAAAGAAGAGGCATCATAAAAGAACAATACGCAAAACAAAAATACAATTAAAATAATAAAAACCAAGAAATACCAGTCAAGCACTCAAAAAATCTGTAAGGTTTGACAGCGGCAGACATCAATAGCCAACAAAAACTATGGTGAACAGAATATTTTCAGCCAGGATGGCATGCTTGGTGCATATCATAAAATCATAGAGTTGGAAGAGACCCTGAGGATCACTCTGAATTAGCAGGAATATGCAGCTGCCCCATGCAAGGATTGAACCTGCAACCTTGGCACTATCAGCACCACACTCTAACCAATGGAGCCATCCATGAAGCTTTCACATGGAAGTTTCTACATTACTCCCAACAGTAGCCACAAATCACTCCCAAAGCCCAAAAGACAGATGTCAACTGCCGACCACTGGAAGTCCCCTCCTTCCTTATCACGCTGACATTAATATAAAGAAAACACTCGCCATTTCTCATGTTAGTAAGAATGAGTGGGACCTGCAACAAAGGTGGTCCCTCTTTTTTCCATTCTTTTACCCCCACCCTCAGTTCTCTGCCCCACTCCATCAGTAATATGCAGCCACTCACATGCCCAATCCTCACATGCTGCTTTTGCCCACTCCCAACCCTTCAAAGTTTCTTTCTAAATATTCTTTGTACTTCTGAAAACCTTAAGGTTTCTCTAAACTGATAGCATCACCCTTCTGGTGTGTGAGCACTGTGGTTGTGTCTATGGAAGGAATGAAATGCATAGGCTAAAGACGGAACGAGGACTATCACCCACCACAACATCCTACAAGTAAATTCCTCAACAAATCAATTCCCCTCATCTTCCAAGTTTGCAGCAGGAGCTAATTTCACCATCTGGGCATTGCACTGGCCCGTTTTTGTTTAAAACAAACTTTTTTTTCAAATACACATTTGCAATGTTAAAAAGCAACACCACATAACATGTTATCCGTCCGTTGGTGAATCAAGTGTTACTTCACAGAGCTTGCTACATGTGAAAGTCTCAGTGTAAAATCTACAGATTTCGTACACACTGCATGCGGCAGTTTAAAGGGCAAATATTGACTAAGGTTGCATGCTGAAATCCAGATCTATGGCTCTGAAGCTAGGGATGCTTTAGTCTGGCACACATTTTTAAAAGCAAACTGAGCTGATTCACATTTCCTGGATTAAATACCCAAACTGGAATGCACTTTCAGTTTCCAGGATGCTTAGAACTTTGCGATAACAGTCCCTGGCTCATCAAACATGCCAAAAATGCATATGGAATTGCATACATTGGGATAAAAAGCATATAAATATATTTATTTTAAATGGATGTTATGTAAAAAGATACAGAAAATAAGGTGTTGCGTGTGTCTGTGTTGTATCCGACACTGTTGTCCCACTTGTGCAACAGAATTCCCGCCTCCCTTCCCATCACCCCCCTTTTTTTG
Source organism: Podarcis melisellensis (assembly GCF_964234715.1). NCBI lineage: Eukaryota > Metazoa > Chordata > Lepidosauria > Squamata > Lacertidae > Podarcis > Podarcis melisellensis. The sequence goes on from NC_138537.1 coordinate 20,114,236, forward strand.
TTTATTCAACACAATATATACACACCACTTGATTGTACCAAAACCTCTAAGCAGTTTACAAGAAATATTATGACTATCAATAAAAACTTAAGAGCAAGTAGTTAAAAACATTAAAAAAATAAAATCAGCAGTAAATGAAAAAGAGATTAAACATGTCAGTTATCTGTGTGTCAGGATAGGCTTGCCTAAACAAAAATGGTTTAAGCAGATGCTGAAAGGAATACATGTGAAGGGACCTGCCTGATGTCAATGACAGGGAGTTCCAAAGTGTAGGTGAAACTAAAAGAATGATTTCTTACAAGTGCGGAGCAAATATTGGGTGGCACCTATAACAGCACCACTGCTGGAGATTGAAGCAGTTGAGTGGGCACATATGAGGTTAGACATTGGGGGACCCTCTGAGGTTGATTTTAGGGGTGCATGAGGGAAGGAGAGACAACTCCGTGGTTTTAAATTGCAGATCAATGTATGACAGAAACCAGAAACAGACTGATCTGTCCCTATCTGAAGCCATCACACTTGCATCAGTTTGTAGAGATTAAAAGAGAGTGTGCCATTTTCAGCTCAAGTGCTACACGTAGTGATTCGCAAGTACTTGTGCATCAGTGCAATTGATCTGCTGGTTGCATCACATCTATGCATAAGATCTGCGGCCGTAATACTTAAGTTACTCATGTTTTACCTACAATTAGAGTGGCTCATGGAAAGACACGGGGAGAATAAAAAGACTAATTAGATTGTGAGGATGATGCAAGTGCAAGCAGTAGACCCAGGGGTGCCCAAACTTTTTTCAAAGAGGGCCGGATTTGATGAAGTGAACATACGTGAGGGCTGACCAAAGTTGCTGACCTTTTTTTAGGATTGAAGTTGTTGACCTTTTCTTAGGACTGAAGCTTTGTTTGTTTGGCCCCAGTAAATGAACTGCCACAGGGGCTGGATAAAACTGGCCAAAGGGCCGGTTTAGGCCCCCAAAATGGACTTTGGACATGCCTGTGCAGGTGGAGCAATGACACAGTTAGCACAGTAACTAATGAGAGCACGGACACTGGCATAATTAGCATCATCATAAAATGGCAGGCAGAAAAGCAGCCTTATGGCTGCAGCAAAAGTTCACAGCAGACCACCAGAGGGTTACTAGAAAATTGTTTTATGCATTTTTTAAATATCTTTTTTTTTTAAAAAAAAGGAAGTGTACACACACTTATGGACCAACAATGTTGGTTTTATTTTTCGCTGTGTGGTAGCAGGGGTCATGGGGTCTTTCCAATCCATTAAAAAGCCAAATGTTGCACCTGCATATTGGAAGCTTGGGGTTTACGCCATGAACTTTGGCAGCTAAACAACAGTTGAGGAAGCTGGCCAACTCATCTAAAGACAAGTTAGCGCTAGCTATTATAACAGGTTTACAAGTCTGCTGGCCAAATATTTATATGTTTATACACTGCAAGGTTGTTTCACAGGCCATTGATCTACTTTTTAATAATTCTCCTCTCCTCCTAAACATTTGCAAGTTCAGTCTCTAAAAACTCAGCAGCCTTCCTATTGAAATAGTCCAGCTCATGGGAAGCTGGGTTTTTATTTTATTTTAGACTGACTATTGGGCTGTATTCAATGCTAGAGACCCACTGAAGGCAATGGACATTGTTAACTTAGGTTCACTGATTTCACTGAGTCGACTCTGAGTAGAACTTAGGCAGTAACATACCACTTTAAACAGAATGGAAAGGAGACCCCTTGCTTCTTTAAAGGTAAAGGGACTCCTGACCATTAGGTCCAGTCGCGACTGACTCTGGGATTGTGGTGCTCATCTCGCTTTATTGGCCGAGGGAACCGGCATACAGCTTCCAGGTCATGTGGCTAGCATGACCAAGCCGCTTCTGGCGAACCAGAGCAGCGCACGGAAACGCCGTTTACCTTCTCGCCGGAGCAGTACCTATTTATCTACTTGCACTTTGACTTGCTTTTGAACTGCTAGGTTGACAGGAGCAGGGACTGAGTAACAGGAGCTCACCCTGTTGCGGGGATTTGAACCGCCGACCTTCTGATCGGCAAGTCCTAGGCTCTGTGGTTTAACCCACATAGCTACAATTCTTTACATAGCTACAATTCTCCAAATGGTTTAACAGTCAATCCCTCACCTCAGGGAACTCTGCAAATTGTAGTTAGGTGTCCTCTAACAACTCTCAGCTAGAATGCAAAGATCTAGCACAGCCACCATAAAACTCAAGATTCATGTTTGGTGCAATCTGGTTCCATTAACACAAATGGTTGTTTTGATACATGCTTCAGTAAAACCTGGGTAATACCTATCATGTGATCTGCACCAAACAAGGAGCTGCACAGATATAACATCAAGAGATACTGAGATGTAACTCTCTGGGGATGCCTCCTAAAGCTTTAAGAACTTACAGGTGCTTCACATAATAGCATGAATTACATTTTGTTCTGTAATGCAAGCTTAATCTGTATGAAAGCGGGGGAAAGTAGTATAAACCACCACACACACAATGCAGTTGGTTTCACCACTGCCATACCATCAAGGGTAGCCAATGTGGTGTTCAGAGGCTGTGTCAAGTGTCAGCATCTGCTGACACCCTGGGAGGGGGGTCAGGAACACTGCCAAAAGTCCACTTGACCTACTGCAGCGAGGAGACAAAATCACACAGGGAGGACACATGGAGAGTGCCTTGCCCAAGGAACCTACAAAATCTGGATCCAACACAGGTGGCATCCTCCAGTGCCCACGTCCTATTATTTCACAAAATGCTCATATTTTTATGCAGCTTTCATGTCATTATTTTACCAGGATATATTCTATTTTCTTGGATTGTTTCAGTATGGTAGCTCTATCTTCAAAACCATTTACATGGCCAACCCAGTTCTACCTAGTTATGTCCTACTAGCTCAGATGATTAACACTGCCACTTCCTTTCAGTCCATTCTGTTCTCTCAGCAGGTGTGGTGAAGAACTGTTGTCTTCAGCACAGTTTGGAAAGAACCAATTTAGCCAACAAGATTTGCTGCAAATATGTAGAAAATCACTCAGGGCTGAAGTAACTCGGGATACAGGAAATCTCCAGATGTAGCACTTTTATTTCCAAGAGTATTTCTTGATCTGGCCCAAATTGGTGTGCTTCAAACAAAACTTCACTGGATAAGCTTTGCGGCCCCTCTGTTTTATTGATGCTTTTTATGGTGCTTCAGAAATGCTGCTGGCTTACTCCTATCATTTTGTCTGAATTGTTAAAGGAGAGCCTGAGTCTCACAAAAGCTAGCAGGATCATTAGCTGATTGCTCAACCGGCAGCAATAACACGTCAGAGGATAATTTTATTGACCCTTTTAAAGGACACTTTATTCCAGATATTACCAATAAATGAGTTTTATGTGTTAATGGTGTACATTCACGGTGAGCTTTACATTGCATACATGCACAATGAGAACAGTATGTCAACATTTATATGAAACTGACAGGTCTCTTATTAGGTATCATTGCCCCTTTCCTCTCACAATACAAGGCCTTTCGTATTCTCTAGAACACTTTACCAGCGTGGCATTTATAGCAATAGAAACATGGCTGCAAGGAGTGTAGACAGCCAGAAATGCAAGCCGTTAAGAGTTCAGAACAAGTCACATAGTACTTCAATTGTTCCATCTCATTTACTGCACATAGTTTACTAGGTTTTCTAGAAACACAAACCAAACACCATAATTAGAATGTTTATTTAATCCGATAGTAACATAAAGGCAATTCAAAGATGGCAGAATCCAAAATTAACTTGTATTTCAAATATCTAGGCTTCAGAAGAGCCAGAAACAAATATTTTAGGTGCCAGCCAAGGAGCGAGATTGAAAAATGATAATATTCTCAGACACTAGTATCAGAGTTTCTGACCATTATGGGATTTTTTAAATAGCAAATTTATAAAGCTAGTGTGTTGGAAGTTCTCCAACTATGAACATATAAAGCTTCCTTATAGTTAGCTAGACTGCAAGTCCCTAAGACACATTCTGACCAGCAGCGCTTCTCCAGGGGCTCTGCTATTTCATGCTACAGGAGATTCCACTAAAGGGAGATGCCGAGGGCTGAACTTTTGGGACCTTCTGCGTGCAAACTGTATGCTATGCTTGGAATTACGGCCTCCCCCAGCTGGTATAACAGCCTCCATGACCCACAAGGTAGGTGTCATTAGCTTTCCAAAATTAATGCATACAGTTGCAGAATTAAATAAATCACAAAACGAATTTGTAGCCAACACAGTAGGTATCACTAAACTTTCCATTAAGCCAATGTGACAGTAAAATGTGTTAAATTCCCTACATAAGGGAAATCGGTGCATTCAGAAACCCATCAACAGATTCTTAAGGCAACAAGTTCTGGCCAGAAGAAGAGAAATATAGAAAGAGTGGAGCTTTTGGGCACTCTTAGGCTAAGAACTGGCATATTCTTGTAGTTTGATGTCAAGACCTCAGCCATGCAGCTAAAGTTATTTTTAAGTATGTCTGTTATTACCAGACATAGACAATTACTATATTTAAAGTTCCATATTGCAGCTGGCATGCTTTTTAAAGACATGCCAATGCAGCAGTTTATATAAACTCTCCACACCCTGGGTAAACTCACTGTACTGTTCAATTTAAAAAGTTTCTATTCAATGGGTTGGTGGTGGGAGCAGTGAGAAAGAGAGAGAAAAGAAGAAAAAGACCATTCAAGTTTCAAACATTAATCAAAACTGGATTGCCTAACTTACTACAACATACTACATCAATACACTCCTAGCACCTGATTTCCATCGATCTGCAATGCTGACAGTTAAAATGTTTTATATAGCAAAACCAAAAAGTATGTAGAATGCAATATTCTGAACTAAAGCTTAACAGAAAGTTGGTGAAAACACTTATTATGACAACAAATGTCATTATATAGCGAAATAAAGAGACACTGTCATGAACATGCACATTTATTTCTGTTTTTGCATCCTTGAAGGATGTTTTGTGAATACTTTTTTTTTGCAACTGAACGGCCCTGATTTGTTTCTCTCCTGCAAACAGCAGCAATTGTTCCCAGACAAAAGAGCCCTTTTGTGTCTCTTACCTTTTTATAATTCCCCTCCACATCCAATGTGGATACTTCAGTGATGATGTCATCCATTCCATCACTATCCAAATGCATTCCTTTAACCCTTAAAAACCCCTAGGAAAACAAACTGGTCACTTTCTCTTCTGCCTTCAACTTATTCTGCGCCTCAAGTCTCCTTTCACGAAGCCCATTCATTAAAACTGCAGTTTCAGGTGGCAGCTTAAAGCCAGACCAGTAGTTTCGGTCTTCTTTTTCTGTGCAATGAGAGGGTCCATTCCTGGCTGTTAAAAGTCTCTTGTCCTCAGACACTGGGACCTGTCAGGAGCCTGATCTTCTCGCCAGCTGCTATCACCTACCTCTGAAGCATGCAGCTACAATCCACTCCAAAGTCTGCTGCTTTTTCTTCTTCTCCAAATAAAGTAAAGGCTGGCTTTGAGCTGAAGCCAGCTGATTACACTTCTTCGCCAGTTACAGAAGGAAAGCAACAATCTTCCTCTAGTCCCTGGTAGTGCAGGTTAAAAATAGATGGAAAGGCCTGCCTAGCAGAGTACACCAGAGCAAAACACACACACCCCTGCTACGTACAAAGCAGAATGATATAAAAAGCCAAGGCCGCATGGCCCGCAGCCATAAGCAGCAGGCCAAAGGGCCCAAAAGCACACAGCCTTCCCATCTTTTAAAAGGAGCCCCTCTATCCCAGGTTGTCCAGACCTGGGGCAACTCCAGCCTCCAATGCAGTCTAACACAATGCAAAAAGGGGGGGATAGCAGAGGGGCAAGGGACAAGGACAACCTGCATTCAGCCTTTCTCAACCTGTGGGTCCCCAGATGTTGTTGAACTACAACTCCCATCACCCCTAGCTAGCAAGGCCAGAGCTCAGGGATGATGGCAGTTGTAGTCCAACAACATCTGGGGACCCACAGGTTGAGAACAGCTGTATTGACTTCTTTTCTTTTTCCTCTTTCTTTCAAATTGATAAGTAGGTTTCCTCAATCTAGCTAATTAACGAAAGCAAAGAACCCCCCCCCCCAAGTAGATAGTTACAGAGCATGTCCAGTATCACTTCAATTTACAGACATTTATTTGGATGCACATTACTTACACATGCGTCCCCTGAATCCTCTCTTGGGCAATTTTTCTGCTTCAGGGACTCGCTCAGAAAAAAACAGGAGTACTGAAAATAACTGGGCTGTAGCCGACAGTGTTACTTAGTTGACTGTAGGGCTTTTCCACAGTGAAATGGGGAGGGAAGTGGTTCTTAGAAATTCCCTCTCCTCCCTGCAAGCTCCCTCTTCACTGGGAGACACCCGCCCCTCTGGAGCAGATTAAGAGGGCTGCTGTGGTGGTATGTGATGGGATCCCTGAAAATTCCTTCCTTCCCTTGCTCTCCTGACAGAACCTTAACCATCAGCTGACTGATGCTACTGGATATAGCTCAATATTTTTACTATATACAGTGGTACCTCCGGTTGCGAACTTAATTTGTTTCGGAGGTTCGTTCTTAACCCGAAACTGTTCTTCACATGAGGCGCGCTTTCGCCAGTGGGGCCTCTTGCCACCGCTGTGTGACTTCTGCTCGCATCCTGGGGCAAAGTTTGCAATCAGGAGCATCTACTTCCAGGTTAGCGGAGCTCGTTACCCGAATAATAATAATAATAATAATAATAATAATAATAATAATTTATTTGTACCCCGCCCATCTGGCTGGGTTCCCCCAGCCACTCTGGGCGGCTTCCATAGAAACCAAAAATACACTAAAATATCACAGTTTAAAAACTTCCCTGAACAGGGCTGCCTTAAGATGTCTTCTGAATCTCAGGTCCATTCCCAAAACGTTTGAAAGGAGGACAGTACGTAACCTGAGGTTCCACTGTAAGTTAAAGGTAAAGGTAAAGGTACCCCTGACCGTTAGGTCCAGTCGCAGACGACTCTGGGGTTGTGGCGCTCATCTCACTCTATAGACGTTTGTCCGTAGACAGCTTCCGGGTCATATGGCCAGCATGACTAAGCCGCTTCTGGCGAACCAGAGCAGTGCATGGAAACGTCGTTTACCTTCCTGCCGGAGCGGTACCTATTTATCTACTTGCATTTTGACGTGCTTTCGAACTGCTAGGTGGGCAGGAGCAGGGACCCAACAATGGGAGCTCACCCCATCGTGGGGATTCGAACCGCCGACCTTCCGATCAGCAAGCCCTAGGCTCTGTGGTTTAGACCATAGCGCCACCCGTGTCCTGAGGTTCTACTATAGTAGTTTACAATAAGGGTGTTTCTGAAGTTCAAGCTGCAGCCTGGAAGGTTGGCTGCCAACCACAACGTTATGAGATCAGCTCGGGGATGCAAAATGCACGTGCTTAGAACACTTCGCCTCTCAGATTGAGACAAACCCCCACTGACAGGTGCACATCTCAGGAACGTTCGGAGCTTAGTGACACCGCATGAGCGCACGCTTTGGAGATGAAACCCCACACATTCCCCGCTGCCTCTCACGCTGTGCATCTGGAGTCCACGCTGCTTTTCCATAAAAGCCAACCAACCACTTTGGGGTCATGTCATTCATTAATCTTGTAATAGCAGATAACCGACATCATTCTGCCTTGTCTCTCTTGATTTTGTGAAGTCTCTTGTTCTTTATGAAACTTCAGAACAGTAGGATGATTATAGCACATGTTTCATGTTAATGGAAGCAGGAAACCACCCCGCCCACTCAAAGTAATTCAGTGAAGGAGTTATCATCAGGAGAATTTCCGGGAAGCACAAGGGACGGGGGCTAGGGGAGGACCTAAGCCATCTTGAGATTAATTCAAGCATTAGTTGGTTAGGCCTTATGGCTTATTACAGAGCTCCTGTGGACTTTTCATGTTGTGGCTTCATGACTCATCTTTTAGGGTCCAAAACAGTGAGCTAGCTACACATTTAGATCACAATAAACCCAATTCATCACTAGTAGCTGAATTTTGTTCTTGGGCCCAATTTAAGGCACTGGTATTAGTCTACAAAGGGACGCGGGTGGCGCTGTGGGTAAAACCTCAGCGCCTAGGACTTGCCGATCGCATGGTCGACGGTTCGAATCCCCGCGGCGGGGTGCGCTCCCGTCGTTCGGTCCCAGCGCCTGCCAACCTAGCAGTTCGAAAGCACCCCCGGCTGCAAGTAGATAAATAGGGACCGCTTACCAGCGGGGAGGTAAACGGCGTTCTGTGTGCTGCGCTGGCTCACCAGATACAGCTTGTCACGCTGGCCATGTGACCCGGAAGTGTCTGCGGACAGTGCTGGCTCCCGGCCTATAGAGTGAGATAAGCGCACAACTCTAGAGTCTGGCAAGACTGGCCCGTACGGGCAGGGGGACCTTTACCTTTTATTAGTCTACAAAGAAGTGTTTCTTGACGGAGGGGCATATCATGGTCTTGGGGATGGGGCTCAAAAAATATGTGCAACATAAATAGAACATTAGAACCCACAAAATTTTATTACATTTGAAAATTCCAATATAATAATTAGGGGAGCCATGCTTGAAAGGACTGTGTGTGGGATTTTTATGTTAGCTAAAAGGGGCATGGGTTAAAAGAGATTGAGAAATACTGTTTTCAAAGCCCTAAATGAGGAAGGACCATAGCTTAGCGGCAGAGCATCTACTTTGTAAGGCCCTGGGTTCAATCCCTCGCATGTCCAGACAGGGTTGGGAGAGGTTACTGCCAGTCTATGAGTGGTGTTCCACAAAGCTTTGCCCAGGGCAGACCCACTGAAATTAATGAACATGACGAAGATAGGTGTATTAATCAAAGGCTTGCCTTAGGGTTGCATGTTCTTCCTCAGGAACATGCTGCTACAGAAAATTTCCTTTCCTTTTTTTTTTATTGACTGCAGTTTAAACACAGTTTAGGTTTCAGGTAATGATGTTAATCTTAACTGTGGTTGGTTAAGATTTGTTAAGTTTTACGACCCATTATAAGACGTTGTCTGTTTCAAACTACAGTATAGTTGAAATGAAAAACAGCTGACTGTGGTCAGATGAAACTACAAGTTGAAGCTAATAAAAAATGTAGTGGTTTTGTATCTCAGAAATGCCCTCTGCACACAAAAATGTGTATTCCACACACCACCACCACCAGTTCTGTTATCCTTCAGAAAAGCCCTAAATGCAGGTGTGTGTTTTTTTCCTGGTCTGCAATCAGGAGCTTTTGTGGTTGTTTGAAAATAACTGTTTAAACATTGTTTTTGCTGTTCTTTCAAATCTTGGAAATTTCATTTTGTACTGTATTGGTTTGATGTAATCCACCTTGGGAGGGTAAATGCCCTAAAAAGTAGGTCAGAAAGCCATTATGGGGGAAAAAACCCCACCTAAACTCAGCTTTGTGGCTGCAGGGATGGGAAGTACATGAACCCAAGGCTTGCCATTGTCTTACTATGTTGCTGGCATTTAATCAGTCAAACCTGCATATCCAACAAAGGAAAAGCTTCTAAAATAATACGGGATACGTGTGTAACCAGTGAAGGAAAATGCTTCTATCTCTGGATTTTCTGATTCTTAAGGTCCTACTACAGAAGCATTGTCCAACACGTGGATAGAAGCCATGCGCGCTGGCTCCTTGAGAGAAAGGACTGGTTTGGGTGAGAGAGAGAGAGAGAGAGCTGGACATTCCAGGAGTCAGCCCCGAGGAGAGGACTGCCTTGCCCCCTCCCCTCCATGCTGGGTGTAAACCGACCACTGAGGCTTTACTCCCAAGTAAACACGCACGAGGGAGTGGGGGACCCTTCCTAGCGGCTGCCATCTCACCCACGCGGGGAGAGGTGTGTGTGTGTGTGTGTGTGTGTGCAGTCCTGCAAACTGGCTCCTCAGAGAGAGAAAGGGCTGGTTTACGTTTACTCAAAAGGAAGGGGTGGGTTGGATCCAGGGGAAAGGGCTTCTACAGGTTTCATCCAGTTCTTAAGGTGGTGCTTGAAGGCTGTCAACTCTGCAGTTCAGTTTACACAATTTCTGTTTCGAACTATGGGGGAAACTGCTGTGGTTGACAAGTGCCCCTCACTCATTTGAAAAACAGCAAGAGTGTTGGGATACTTTAAAGACATAACACATTTGTTGTGGCATGAGCTTTCATGAACAACAATCCGTGCATCATGTTCTGATTATGTAGGACCCTGTCCTCAATGTTATTTTCTTATGCTATTACAATTATAAAAAGTATGTATTTTTAAAAATATATTGATTTATGATGAACTTTTCAGGTGTTATCGAAGTGACTATCATTTGTTATTATTTCTATCATAAGCTCAGCCAAATATAATGTGTTTAAGCTGAAAATGACAATGGGAGAGTGTGATAGATCACTGCTAGTTTTTGATTTTGGATGGTAGATCTCAGGCTACTTGTGGTTGGACATGCCTGTACTACAACAACAGACATTTAAGGTATTGCAACCTGCAGTTGTTGATGGCTACATCGCTTTATCAATAGTATTTTCAGCAACAAGGTGAATCACCTTTTTTGTCTGGACTCCATAATGACATCAGAACTTCCCAAGGCCTTTTCGCAAATGTAGGCTATTACATTTCACTTTCCTCCCACAAAAGCACTTAGGATGATGAGACTACTCGTATCTACGTGTAAGTGCTTTGGAATTGGATAAGTGCCTAAATTTCTAAGGGAGGAAGCATTAAGGAAGACAATTTGGGTGACCCACCCCAATGAAACAAGAACTGGTGTGAAATGTATACTATAAGATTATGAGATTATAGAACTGCCTTTAAAATCCTCCCTCTAAATCTCCCATAAAATACCCATAAAAGATTTGACCCTACAACACATTTACTAGCAACTCTAAAAAGGCAAGACTATTTAAAAGATCTCTCTAATACGCACTATTCAAAAGTTTAACAGAAGGCATGCATTAATATATTGGGCCAGCTAAATTCAATTATTTTCCTAGTAGGTTTCTATGTAATTACTTTTCTGCACGTAGGAATTATGTTAATATGCTTTACTTTTTTATGGCTCCCATCCTCACAGCTGACTCAGCGTGTCATTTCCTAGTGTTGCTAAAATTAATTCTTCCTCCCCCCCATTCTATCTCCCCTCCCCATAACATTGACTTATACCTATAAGCCAATTATCAGTTGAACAAAAGAAAAACCCATTCATTTTCAGGGGTGCAGATTTACAAGGCAGGTTTGTTAGTTTTACTGCTGTGAACTTTAAATTGCAACAAAATGTTCACACGTCATTCACAGCTTTTCAAAATACTCGCATACTCCCTTTTCCTGAACACCACAATGGCACTGTTAGTGGGATGCGAGCTTTTTTCCATTTCTCCGTGGGAGTGAAAAATGAGTCAGAATTAAATATGCCCGCATTACAAGCAAATTCATCTTTTATGTATGTGCTGCTGACAACTTAGTAAGGACATTAAAACCATCTTGCACAACCACAGAAAAATACTGTACAGTACTGCTCACTAATGCTACATGTTGCCTGACTACAGTAAATATAGGAGAAGCAGCAAGACCCTTACAAAGTAAATGTAAAATAGTGCAGATTATATTTGGGAATCAAAGGATCCTCCTATACATATTCCTCATAACCCATGAGATCAGAGGGAGAATGAAGAAATTAAGATGCATGTGATAAATGCACATAGTAGTAGTAATAATAATAATAATAAATTTATTGCTTGTACCCCAGCCATCTGACTGGGTTGGCCCAGCCACTCTGGGCGGCTTCCAACAAAATATAAAGGAACACACCCAAACATGGGACATTAAAGGCTTCCTGAAATAGGGCCGCCTTCAGATGTCTGTGAAAAATCATATGATTGTTTATCTCTTTGACATCTGATGGGAAGGCATTCCACTACCAAGAAGGCCGTCTGCCTGGTTCCCTGCAAGTTCACTTCTCACAATGAGCGGACTGCCAGAAGGCCCTCAGAGCTGGATGACGGGGGGGGGGGTGGAGATGATCCTTCAGGTATATAGGACCAAAGCAGTAAAGGTCAACAACACTCTGAATTGTGCTCAGAAAAGTAAAGGTAAAGGGACCCGACCATTAGGTCCAGTCGTGACCGACTCTGGGGTTGCGCGCTCATCTCACTTTATTGGCCGAGGGAGCCGGCGTACAGCTTCCGGGTCATGTGACCAGCATGACTAAGCCACTTCTGGTGAACCAGAGCAGCGCATGGAAACACTGTTTACCTTCCCGCCGGAGGGGTACCTATTTATCTACTTGCACTTTGACGTGCTTTTGAACTGCTAGGTGGGCAGGAGCAGGGACCGAGCAACGGGAGCTCACCCCCTCGTGGGGATTCGAACAGCTGACCTTCTGATCGGCAAGCCCTAGGCTCTGTGGGCTCACCAGCGCCACCTTACCTGCTCAGAAAAGTACTGGTAGCCAATGTAGGTCTTTAAGGACCAGTGGGCAGGCACACATATCACCTGGTTGTAGTCTTCCCCACTGTTGATGAGGGGTAGCACAGTTGGCAGAACATGAGAATCTTAATCTCAGGTTCATGGGTTTGAGCCCCACGTTGGGTGAAAGGTTCCTGCATTACTGATGACTGGACTATACATGATCCTCACGGTCCCTTCCAATGGTGACATGTATTGTATTTCTTTTTAAAATATTCCCCTGTCTGCATGTATATGTATAAATTCACATATGCTGCTTTCAAGTCACTGTCATCCTTTTCCTTCTTCTTCTTTTTTTGGGTGTGTGTGTGTGTGTACCCTGGAAATAGCACATGTAATTTTAGCCTGTGAAAACAGCTTGTTGGTAGGAATTTTCTGGGTCTTTTTCAAGCCTAAATGATAGCTGGGAAGGGGTGGGGAAGAGTGTGCATGCATGTACATGGTTATAGCGTGTGCACAGTGCTCATAACCTTCTATTCAGTTTGCAGGTGTGTCCAAAAGCTTAGAGATGCCTGCTTTGACCAATGCTTATATCAGACTGCTTGGTCACACCAGGTGTCTAAAATCTTATGATGGCAACAATGAATTAGGCAAGTATTTTTCCAGCACAGATTATGCATGGAAATCTATAAACCAGGCATAGGCAAACTCAGCCCTCCAGATGTTTTGGGACTACATTTCCCATCATCCCTGATCACTGGTCCTGTTAGCTAGGGATGATGGGAGTTGTAGTCCCAAACCATCTGGAGGACTGAGTTTGCCTATGCCTGCTATAAACCTACTGAATGTTTTTAAAAAAGCATTTGCCTAAGCCAAAATCATGGCTTCCTGACAGTAGCTTTGGACATTTTAAAAGAAAGAGTAGGAAAGGAAGCACAAAATAGTTGCAAAGACTGGGGGCGGCGAACCCATATACCAAACTTTAAAAACTTGCATAGGAGAGGTAGAATGCAGGAGCCCTGGAGACAGGAACAACTTTTCCCCACCCAAATGACATCCTGGAAATTCAGTTCACTTGTCCAAAGCTATCTGAGTAATCAAAATAGCCTGAAATCTCCTGCTGCTACTGTAACTACTGGACAGCCAGATCAACAAAAGATTTGGCTAACACAGCCCCAAACCCTGGACCTGCTATGGAGCTTGATCTGCCTCTTGCTGAGCAAACATTGGAGAAGTGGCTATTTTCCTAGAGGAGTCAAAACAAGATACTATATATATTATATATATTATATATTCCTTCTGTGTTTTGACGTGCTTTGTGTATATTATTGCCAGATCTATAGGTAAACATAGTTGTGGAACTCCTAGAGGCTTCTAGGGAAACTTCCAATTTATCCCAGATATTATTTTGTTTTTGGAAAAGCAATATGTTAAGCTCTAAAATCAGCATGGATATGAAACTTATATGTAACACCATCAGCTCCCCTCCAAAGCAAAGGGAACATTTCAGGTTGTTTCTGGAACTGACAAGGCAACCCATTGGCGAAGCTCCCACAGTCCGAAGCCAGTTATTTGTGAGCAAGTCATTCTGACTCTCACGACTGCAGAATCATGCTTCAGACAAATGATGCATCTGTGCTGGTAACCAGTTCAGAGTTAGAAGTGGGAGATAATAATTAGGAGCCATATTAAGAGTTCATTTAGTGTGTATTAATGTATAGAAAATGCACCCAGTAATTTTAAGCAGAGAACCAGGGACCCAGTAGGATATTCTGCATTAATAAATGTGTGGAGGTTATTAACATTCTGTATTAATAATGATCTAATTCTGTGTGTCACCATTGATCTGGGAAGAGATTCAAACTGATGACCTAAATAAGACTTTCCTCCCCCAGAACAGTTCTGCAACAGTAGACATATAAACCTTTTAGTGTTTCCTTTAGCCATTAATGGCTTCTAATACATTGTATTCAGAAATGAACCATAAACCTATGGTCTTTGGCATGGGTAGATACAGTGTTCATTTAAAATGTTCACATTCATGGGAAGTTGCCCCGAGTCAAACTAAAGTGGAAGAATCCTGGTCATTAGGATGAGCGAGATTTGTGTGGGAAGGCAGAACCTGTAGATTTCAGGGAAGGGTGACAGCATCTGTGTTCAGAGCACTCATAGGTCCAACCCCAAAGGGACTCCCTATTGGTGGAAACATGGGCCACCCAGAACCTGGCTTCCAGGCTTTGCGGAATTGCCCTCAAGACCAGGGCTCTCAAAAAGCTTTGGATGAATTATTTCACCAAAGTCTCCTGACTAAACTCCTATGCTAGCCAACCTGTTGCCCTCTAGCTGCGCTGGCTGGGGCTGATGGGAGTTGTAGTCCAAAACTGGCAGAGGGCACCAGGCTGGTGAATACCTATGACATCCGGAGCTCATGCTCATGCAATTAGCACTGTGTTAGGGGGATAACTGGACTGTGTCTACTGGATCTTCAAGGGAGGTCTTCAGAGGGCAGTCTTCTCTACAAATGTAGATTCTTGACATGATTTAGCAGCCTGATCATGAAGAGCATTTGAGTGTAAAGATAGTTCCCCTCTTCCCCAAAACATGAGGACAGCAGGGGATACAATTTGAGAAGTGGCAAAAAAGAAAGAAAGAAAGAAAGAAAGAAAGAAAGAAAGAAAGAAAGAAAGAAAGAAAGAAAGAAAGAAAGAAAGAAAGAAAGAAAGAAAGAAAGAAAGATTCTACAAGAAAGAAGATTTGTACAAGAAAGAAGATTCCACCTAAACATTAGGAAGAACTTCCTGACAGTAAGAGCTGTTCGACAGTGGAATTTGCTGCCAAGGAGTGTGGTGGAGTCTCCTTCTTTGGAGGTCTTTAAGCAGAGGCTTGACAACCATATGTCAGGAGTGCTCTGATGGTGTTTCCTGCTTGGCAGGGGGTTGGACTTGATGGCCCTTGTGGTCTCTTCCAACTCTATGATTCTATGATTTCTATGAAAAAAGCACACCTTCCCCTTATTATGGGATGGTAATTGTGCAATTATGATGAATGCCTGAATAGAGCTCTGTTCAATATCACATATATACTGATGGGTTCTGAATTGGTTGTGACTACCCAAGAAATAGTAAAACCTTTTATTTTTTTTTAGGGGGAAATCAAAGCCTCCCCACTTGAACAATTGGACTTCTTGTTCTTCTCCCTTGTCCACATGCCCTCCAAATCCTCTGGCCCTCTCAACCCCCTGGTGCTTGTTTTCAGTTTGTGCTTGGAGAGGGGCCCCTGGAGGGGTTGCATGCATGGAAGTCAGTAGCGTGGGCATATTTGCAGCATCAAATACAGCCCCAACAGTACCTGAATTCAACAACATTATTATTATTTGTACCCCGTCCATCAGACCTGCCACAAGCCACAGCACCCCTGAAATCAAAACACATGCTTAAAAAACAAGAGGCCCAGACTGCATAAATCATTTAAAAGGTCCTGTTTGCTTGTTGCTGAAAAGACCACACAGATGGTGCCAGACGAACATCCCTGAAAGGGATGCTCCTTAAAATTAAGGAAGGTATAGATAAAGAGGAGAAACAATTAGGAGTCACCACTGAAACTGATCGGTAGTAAACTGAGGACAGACGAAAGAAAGTGCTTCTTCACACTGCACGTAATTAAGTTATAGAATTCACCACCATATGATGAGATGGTGGCAGGTGGCTTGGATGGTTATAAAAAGGATTAAACAAATTCACAGATGACCGGCTTGTCAATTAAAATGGAATCTCTCGGCTGACAACCTCTGGGACACACCAGGCGAAGGCTGGTGCCTTCAAGTCCTGCTTCTGGGCTCCCCAGAGGCATCTGGAGGGACACTGCTGGAAACACAAAGCTGGACTTTGATCTCTTTGGTCTGATCTGGCTCTTCTTTTTTCCTCGCCCAGAGGAGTAAGCAAATCGTCCCTAGGCACAATCAAGAGACACATGATGCAGCCACTATGCTGAAACTAAGCAGGTCTCCTGGGTTGGATTACTGCCTGGATGGAAAAGCATCTGGGGACACTATGGACCTTTGTTCTCAGTTCCATCAAGACAGAAAAGCAGGATATAAATCTAACAAGGGAGTGTGTTCAGGAAATCACCAGGCTGTGAATGCTACCTCCGGTGACCCCATTATCCAGGGCAAAGAACCAGTCTTGCTCCCAGTGTATCCCAAATGCAGCCCATGGAGCCACTGATAACTGAGATAGTCTTTACCTTCCAACCTCTTCCTCAGGTTCCGTTCTGTAAGCTGTCCAAGCTAAGATGCTAGTGGGGCTTTAAAAAATGTAACTACATGGTTTATCATTGATAGTGCACAAAATTCACATTTGTAGCCAGAATTTGTGTTTATTTTTTATTACATTTACATTTGCTCCAAGGAACTGTGGGTGGTATACGTGGTTCTCTTTTGCCTCTTGGTTGCATGGGGATATGAACCCTGGCCTCTCCTAGGCCCCAGTCCAACGCTTTAACTACTACACCACACTGGTCTCACATTCAGTGGCAACAAAACCATGCCTATTCACTCACCTTACACATACAAAACTGTCTCTAGTTATTAAAAGCTGCTTCTACACCTAAGAAGGATCCTCTATGCCCATTAAACACGTTCTGTTTGCCCTGATCTGCCAACACTTTTGCTTGGAGACCATTAGTTCCAGTATCCTCTCCCAACTGCTCATAATTTTGTGAATATTTCATATCACCTTTCAATCTCAGGGTCAGTCACCCATTACAGGTTGTTTCTTAAAGCTTGCACACCTGGGTTTCACCCCCTCAAAGAATTGTGGGCACTGCAGTTTACCCCTCACAGAGTTACAATCCCAGCAACCCTTAAACTACAGTGCCCATAATTCTTTGAGGGGGTGAAATGTGCTTCCAATGTACATGAAAGTTATAGAGCCAGATTCGAGTAAGCTGTGGCGCTAGTGGAAGTCAGAGCAATAAGTCTTGATAGCTCAAGAGGACTTCCCCTTGTTTCCTCCTCAATTCTGCTCAGGAGGGTTGGAAGGTCCCCCAGAATAGCACATGGGGAGGAAAGGAGAGGTTGTTCCATTAGTGCAAACATTTCTGCTTGCCAGATGGAACTAACTCCTTGGCACAATGGTGAGTATCACCCATGATGTGTACGCAGCCTATGACATCAGAATAGGCCCAATGAAATTGACAGATTTAAGTTAGTCATGATTGTCTAAAGCCCACCAATTTCAATGCATCTGCTCAAAGTATTAGTCAGACACCAGTTATAGCAAGGCACATAAAAGATCAAGCATGTTAGTAACAGTACCATACAGGTATGCTCAGAGAGCCAGGATTGGCCGCAGTTCCTTGACAAGTATATACTCAGCAGCAAGCACAACATTAGGTGGCAAATAATATTATGTGGGAAGGCCCTTATTAATCTTTTCTTCTAAATTAAAGGAGAAAGGGGCTCCAACATTTAAACAGCATATCTCTGAAAAGTAGAGTGTGTTACACTTTAAGAGGATACAGATATTCTCTGTTAAGGGCAATGGGGAAAAAAGCTCTGATCTGGCTTACAGTATGATGCAAAACAAGGCATTTATTATTTAACCACAGATGGCACTTGTGACAGCGGCAGCTCCTGACATTTTCCCATCCCCCGCTGAGAGAAGCTGCCCTTATGGCCAGGCCTGCTGAAATCTAATCATTTATAGCTTCCAGTGTGATGCTAAAACCCTGGATTCCACATCACAGATGGATTAAAAATGCAACCTCCAGGTTAATGGGTTTGTTGCTTTTGGTGTTTTTTTTTGCTGTTGGTGAACTGTCTCACCCTAACAAGGTGTTTTACACAAGACACCTTTCCTGCCCCACTTTTCTTTTAAAGGCAACAATTTTGTTTTGCAAAGATTTCCCAGGTTCATATGCAGAACTCAGCAAGTGCCCCCACAGCGGAGATGGGTTATGATCAAACACATACATAAAATGCACAGATGTGTCAAAGAGCAGACCATCCCAATATCAGAAGCCGTTCTTGATGGTGTTCAGTGTACCCTTCTCTTAATCACGGTTGCCAAAGAAGCAACTTCCATTTCAAAGGGAACAATGGGCAACCTTTGACCCCTACCAGATTACAAAATGTGGCTGTGGGGCATTCTTTGTGACGCAGCAACTGGGCTATTTATTAAAATGCCAGGAGGTGTCAAGCCAAAGTGGTGCTATTGATTAAGCAGAACATGGGCTAAAATGTGCAGAAATCCAAAAATGGGAGAAAATGCAAGTGGAAAGATATTTTTTTTTGGGGGGGGGCAGTTATCCTAAAACTGTTGCTTGAATGGAAAATCTTAAGACTCACAAAATAAAATTTAAAAAAGCTGCAGCTGCTCATCACTTGGTTCCTATTTTTGCACTTCTACCTTCATTATTCTACAGAGACTAAACATGCTGTTCCCTACAGAGACTTTTCCTCTCCATCTTGGTTCATCCCTTTCCCTACAACACTTGCACTTTTCTGTAAACAACTTGCAAATTCAGTATATTTGGCTCCTCTACACCTTTATTTTATTCCTGATTACGTGCTGTGCAAAAAATAAAATAGGCTGAATCCAGACTAAGTTAGTCACGCTCTAGCCCCACTGTAATCAATGGAAATTAAGTTCTCCATGACCCTGCTGATTTCAATGGGACAAAAGCGTGACTAATTTAGTCTGGATCAAGTTCAATAAATTTTAGAAGGTGGGAGTTGAAATATATGTGCTAAAGATTGGAGTTGAGCCTATGAAAAGGACATTGTTTAAACACAGACTGGGTTAGCACCGACACCAGTGCAACTTTCTGTGTTTCGTTTGGCATTAAATATTCTTTTAACTGTAGATTTAAAATGGTATATCCCCACTCATGCACCACCAACCACAATAATCAAGCCAGAATCTAAATGAATCACTTCTACTGGGATAGGAAACCAGTCATGTAAAGGTGGCGTGCGAAGATATAAGATGGGTGAAATCCATTTCTCAAAGCAGCTCGAAATCTACACAATATTTTGCTTCTCGGCGTGTCCATGCATACAATAAATGTAAAGCGTTTGAAAAACAAATCCCTCCAAAAAGAAGCACCTTTCAGGAAACAAGGAAGCAATATTTCCAGAGGTAGCATGCTAAATGATGTGCTGGCTACAAAACATCGTATCTGGATTCTTTGAGACTACAAACAACAAACACAGACTGAGCTACATGCATCAGACATGTAAATTCTTACACCTCATCACAGTCAAAACATGCCCACACCAATTGTACTCACAAGTATAATTTAACATTCAGACTACATTCAGATTACTACACGTATTTTAATGGCAATTATTCAGTTGACCATCTTTCCCTAACATCCTCCCCGCAGTATCGTCATCCACTAAATGGCACAAACCAAAACCTATACTGTTGTTTTGTTTTGTTTTTAAATCTGTATGATGCAGATAAAAAGCTGTTTTTGAAGTGGAGCCTTATCATTTGATATACGGAGCTGCTTTCCTTCCCTGTAAAAACAGGGACACACAGAGACTTGGCAATAGCTGCTTAACAACCTGCTATCTTAAAAGCAAAGTAAGGATTATTTGTCGGCTTTCCTCATTGTGCCCGTTAATAGTAGCCCTGAAAAGAGAACGCCAACAAAACAGCAGCCCAGAAATCCTTCCATTTAGAAAGGTGACCCAATTTTACATAAGCTGAAAGGAAGCAACCTGCTGCATCGAAATAAAAAACAAGTAAAAAAAAGGCAGGCCTCTTCCCTCCTCTCTTCTAAAAGGGATGATGCCGATTATGGCAGAAGAGCTTTTAATTCTTACCTGATACGAACAGTTTTCCTGGTGTACCATCTCAGTGCATCATACAGAAACCAGACACCGAGAGCCAAGAATGTTTACAGAAGCTGCACAGTTAATTTTTACAGCATCTGAAGGAGAAAAGAACGCCCTTGTAAACCGAGAGGCTTCCCGCAGATTAAAATGGATGCTGTTTCTGCCGTTTCAACCTGCGCAATGGCACTGGCTTTGCTAGCGAGGAGCGCAGCAGAGCTGTTCTCCTCAGGGAACGAGCAATGAGGTTTAATAACATGTAGCCAAGACTGCTCTGGGGGAATTGCGGGGGGTGGGGGGGGGGAGGCGAGCTCACTCATCACCAGCACAATCAGCCAATTATATTATAGACACAAAGAAAAAAAGACGAGTGTGATGCTGGTGTGACCTTCTGGTGCTTTATGGAGGCGGTTAACTGATGTGGAAACATTCTAGTCCTCATTAAAGAGAAAAGGGAATGCAGAAAGATAGATCAATAGATTGCCTTGAACCGCCAGCCCTGTTCTCTGTGCAGTCATTTTTTCTGACAAAGCACATAAGACAATATTTGACTCTGTACTAGGAGCTTAAAGAGAAAATAACATTTTTAAAATAAAACATCAAAATGCATAACCCTATCTTTAAGAAGATAAAAGGACACATTCAGACAAATATTATGATAATGAACAACCTTTCCAGATGCAAAACAAAAACCACCTGGTATTTCTCTCTGCAGAAAGATCATGTATTTTACTAAGAAGTATCCAAGACATTAAATCACTCAGTAAGACATAGTAGTATGTGCTGGGGTGGGGGCGGGGTTACTACTAATATCTGAAAAACACGATTGAATTTTTGACAACCTCTTTTCATGGTCTGACCTGCAGCAATTATAGGGTGCAATGCTATTAATTCAGTTACGCATGCAGTTTCAAATTCATCCTTAAATTTCATATCCTTGTTGGTGGTCATTTTGTTAGCTTCTTTAATGCAAAATTAATGTTGGCTCCTAAAAAAAGAACAAAGGAGCTATCTCCTGTCCCAATTATATTTTGTTTGCTCAGAAAAGACCAGCTGCACATGTGTGTTCAAAAAGAGAAAAAGAAAAAAACAGAAGTACCTTGACCCAGAGATCAGAATGGACCCAGATGTCTCTGCAGCACACACAGTCCACCAAATAAACTTCAACATAATGGGTCAACAGAGAAGTAGGAACCAGGCATTACCAAGCTCACAGGACCAGTTTGGAAGTAAATTTAAACCATGTGTAAACACTATGCGCATGTGCTTCTGTGGGCTTCACGCTCATATAGTCCTCCGCTCCCGCTTTTCTGGCATAACCACAGGGAAAGTAGAAGCTTTCAGCGGTTCTCAATCTTTGGGTCCCCAGATGTTGTTGGACTACAACTGCCATCATCCCTGAGCTCTGGCCTTGCTAGCTAGGGGTGATGGGAATTGTAGTTCAACATCATCTGGGGACCCACAGGTTGAGAAAGGCTTTAGCTTCTGCTCCCAAACTAACCAGTGTTTCTTGTTACATCCAAACTCAGAGAACTCTGGTTAACTTGAACTCCAGTTTGTTCAAACAATCAAACCAGAGTTGAACTGCGTTCAGGCATAAACAAAGCAGTTAGTTTAAAAGCAAGTGTTAAAGCTTCCAATCCCATACCCCACCCCTCTGGTTGTGCCAAAGGAGGTGAGAGTGCATGGGCATGAGGTTTGTTGTTGCTTATGCATACAATGCTAAACCAGGGATGACTAAGCTGTGGACCTTCAGATGTTGCTGGAATCTAGGCCTGGGCCATGTATTGATACTAGTTTGAGGGCCAGGGCTCAATGGTGTCTTCACCTGGTGGTATATCGCAGGTGAAACTGCCGCCACCGCTCCTGACTCAGGAGTGGCAGTGGTTCCAGCTGCAATATACTGCTTGGGTGAAGACGCCATTGTGCTCTGGCCCTCAAACCGAGGGAAGAACGAGCTGGTAGATGATGGAGCTTGTCCCTCCCTCAGCATGCTGGGTGCTGGTGGCGCAGGGACTCCTTCCACCGCTACGCCTGGAGGAATGAGTTGGATTGGGCCTGGGCCTTCAAGGCACCAGGGTGAAACTGCCAGCCCAATGCAGCTTGTTTCTCCCACTGCGGAGTGGAACCCGAAAATGCTTAACCCGAAGTGTATTCATCCTGAGGTATGACTGTACTTATGTATCCCTCCGGATACATAAGCTTCGGGTTGTGAACACGGCAAACCCGGAAGTGTATACTTCCAGGTTTCGCCATGCGCCCATGCACAGAAGCACTCTATTGCACCACATGTGTGCGCAGAAGCGGTGCCTCTGGATACAGACTTTTCAGGTTGAGGATGGATTCCTGGAAAGAATTAAGTTTGTATCCAGAGGGTCTACTGTATTGCCCAGCACTGCTGGACTCCATCCCGGACTGCTGGTCGTGCTTGCTGGGGCGGATGCAAACTGCTGCCCAACAACATTCAGAGTGCTGCAGGTTAGTCACCAGTGTGCTAAACCATAGTTTAGTGTTACATCCTAAATGGGCCTCTCTCCTGTTGCTGCATGTAGCCTCTTGGACACCTTCCCTCATTTCCCTCAAGCAAGGCAATGGCTATTTGGCAAGGGCAAAGGGGAGACAGATTACTCATCAGTAATGAAGCATGGGTGCTTTGCTGTAACCATTCTTTGCATTCTGGTCAATGCACCTGAGCATGCTAAACAGAGAGCAGCAGTCCACCCCAAATTCTGCTAGAACTGAGTTCAACTGAAATCTGTGGGACTGGTACACATAAGAACATAAGGAGAGCTTGCAGGATGACCCTGGAAAGCCCACAAGTGGTAAACTGAGGTTCTGCCTGTAAAGCAATCTGCAGAATTAAGTACTTGCTTCCCAGGTGTTTCTGCTCCTCTCCCTTAAAGCCAAAGACCTCACAAATGGTTCCTCTCTTAAGTGCCCATTAAGCAGAAGCTGTGCAGTGCAGTTAGAAGAGAAGAGGTCATGCCAGTGGAATCCATGCCTTGGTCTCTGAAAGCAGCCTGAAATTATATATTAAATACAGAACTGTGCAAGGAAGTGAGACAACTGTTTCCCAGGAAAGGAAATTGCCTGGAGTACACATAGCAGGTGAAGTATCTTGTTTGGTTTGGAGAAACAGGAAGCAAAAACAGCAAGTTTTCCATATTTATTTTGTTGACAAACTCTTTTTCTTTCAACTGTGCATGAGAAGGCTTGTTTTATTTACAAGAGAAAGATCTAATTTGTTCTTTAACTATACCTAATTTCTGCTATATCACTGTTAAACTGCCTTCACCAACCTGGTGCCCTCCATATACAGTGGCACCTTGGTTCTCAAGCGCCTTGGTACTCAAACAACTTGGAACCCAAACACTGCAAACCCCGATGTTTGAGAGCTTTCTTTGGAAGCTGAACGTGCTCCGTTTTGAGTGTTACACTTCTGTTTTGAGCGCCACAGTTCCGTTTTGAGTGTTACGCTGAGGTCTGTCTGTCTTTGCTATTTATTTTGTGTTTTTGCGGCTTTTTAGTTTTGTTTTTAGGGATGCAGGTGGCACTGTGGTCCAGGGCTTACTGATCAGAAGGGCGGTGGTTCGAATCCCTGCAAGGGGTGAGCCCCCATTGTTCACTCCTAGCTCTTGCCCACCTAGCAGTTTGAAAGCATGTCAAAGTGCAAGTAGATAAATGGGTACTGCTCCAGTGGGAATGTAAAAGGCATTTCCGTGCTCTTCTCTGGTTCGCCAGAAGTGGCTTAGTCATGCTGCCCACATGACCTGGAAGCTGTCTGTGGACAAATGCCAGCTCCCTCAGCCTATAGAGTGAGATGAGCGCCGCAACCCCAGAGTCGTCCACGACTGGACCTAACGGTCAGGGGTACTTTTCCCTGTACCTAGTTTTGTTTTGTTTTTGTGACTGTGTGGAACCCAGTACATTGTTTACTGCTTTCATTTTATGGATCAGTGGTCTTGTTAGATGGTAAAATTCATGTTTAATTGCTGTTTTAGGGGTTGTTTTTAAAAGTCTGGAACAGATTAATCCATTTTGCATTACTTTCTATGGGAAAGCGTGCCTTGGTTTTGGAATGCTTTGGTTTTGGAATGCATTTCTGCAATGGATTAAGTTTGAGAACTAAGGTACCACTGTATTTTGGACTAAAACTCCCATCCACCCACGCAAAGGCTGAGGTAAAAATCTATTAAAAACAAGGCAGAAGATCACAGCGTGAGAATAACTTCTCCAGTGCTTTTTCTTTAGGCTCATATTACATAATGCTTTCATGCCAAATATAGGTACTTTTTGTTTTTTTAAAATCATGATAGAATTTCTCACTTCTTACATCGCTGGCTCATCAACAACTGAAGTGACAGTGACTCAGAGCTGTTTCACACCTAACAAATTTCTGACAAGTGTTACTTTTATCTTTGCAGGATACAGCAATGGTGTGGCAAGGTGCAAAGTAGGAAAGACAGCCATTCACATATCAGCTAATTTCTTTTCTGGCGATCCCTGCAGGATGGGGGTTTTCTTATTTCATGCTACAGAAGAATGTGGCAAGCCAGTTTAAATGGGTTGCACTCAGGGCCCAATCCAGCAGTGAACTGTAGAAACATCCATTTGCATTCAGATCTTAAAGGGAGACCATGGCTGAGTCGCAAAGTGTATGAAGCAAAGGCTTCTGATACAAATGAACAGTCTCCATCTGGGGTCCAGTCTACCAGTACACCTAGAAATCTAAGGAACTGGCTTGGGCAACACAAGATACTGATTTTACAGAAGAAAACAACATTGTGCTCAGAAATGGCGAATCCTCGTGTTCTTTGCTGACCGCGAAACCCTGCCAGCTAGTGGCTAATGAAAACAAAACAAGTTTCTTGTACTTTTCTCCCTTTCAAGATGGTAGTTTTGAAGTGTGAAGCCACAGTACCATTGTACTGGAACAGAGACCAGCCGGACGGTCACTGGCTCAGTCCCCATTTATGACGAAATTATCTCTCTGCTGATTGGTCAGCAGCCTTCTTGAAAATTTAGTGCATCCCTTGAGGAACCTGCCTCTGAGCTCCTCCATTCACCTCAGTGTCTCTGTTATTGCAAGAGGGAGAAGGAAAGATAGAGCAGGCCTCTTCAATACACTCATGGTCCAGGTAAGGAAAATGTAAGTTCCACCTCCCCTCCCCCTTGGGGAAGGATGAAGCCAATGGGGAAATTAATTGGGGACAACCTGGATGCGACACATATCAAAAGTCAGGCAATGCATTAAATGGGTAGGCATGGGCATCTCTGAGAATTTTTCAGTGGGGGTGCTCCAAAACACTAAGATGGGGAGTGGGCTAGTCATGAGAATAAGTCATAGGCAGGGCCAGATGACTGTGGGAAACCCTCAAGCACAGGAGCACCCCTCCCGGTGGTTTCCAGCAAATGGTATTCATAACCTGACCTCTAACCTTGGACACAGACCACAGTCAACCTGGCTAGTAGCAAGGGATAACCCTATTCTCCAAAGTCAAGTAGGACATGTGGTCATCCTAATCACTAGTTTTGGAGCATCCACTTGGATTACTGTCCGTTGTATGGCATTAACCTTCATTTTTAGGAAGTCTTGTGTTAGACTTCTTCATTGTCTTATATGGCCTTTGGTTGGCTTCAGTTATGAGGATTTATTTGTTGCTTCCAGTTTATTGCCTTTGTTTTAATTGCTGCTCCCTTTTACTAGCATTTAATTCATGCGTTATACTGCCATGTTTAACTCTTGCTTTTAGTAAATGTTCCTAGCTGTTTGTAGGGTCTAAACCACAGAGCCTAGGGCTTGCTGATCAGAAGGTCGGAGGTTCGAATCCCCGGGACAGGGTGAGCTTCTGTTGTTCGGTCCCAGCTCCTGCCCACCTAGCAGTTCGAAAGCATGTCAAATGCAAGTAGATAAATAGGTACCACTCCGGTGGGAAGGTAAACGGCATTTCCGTGCGCTGCTCTGGTTCTTCAGAAGCGGCTTAGTCATGCTGGCCATAAACGGCCTCGGTCCAGTATACCTGAAGGAGCGTCTCCACCCCCATCATTCTGCCCGGATGCTGAGGTCCAGCGCCGAGGGCCTTCTGGCGGTTCCCTCATTGCGAGAAGCAAAGCTACAGGGAACCAGGCAGAGGGCCTTCTCGGTAGTGGCGCCCACCCTGTGGAACGCCCTTCCAGCAGATGTCAAAGCAATAAACAACTATCTGACATTCAGAAGACATCTTAAGGCAGCCCTGTTCAGGGAAGTTTTTAACGTGTGATTTTACTGTATTTTTGGTTTTTATGGAAGCCGCCCAGGGTGGCTGGGGAGGCCCAGCCAGATGGGCGGGGTATAAATAATAAATTATTATTATTATTATTATTATTATTATTATTATTATTATTACCCAGAAGCTGTCTGCGGACAAACACCAGCTCCCTTGGCCTACAGAGCGAGATGAGCACGCAACCCCAAACGGTCAGGGGTACCTTTACCTTTATCTTTCCTGGCTGTTTTCTTTTCTTTTTCCCAGTTACCATGTCCTTTTACAGTAAGGTGGGATATAAACGCTTTAAAGGAAAAGAAGATTGCAAACTCAAGCCAACCTTCCTTAAAAACCTCCACTAATATATTCTTATCTCTTCCTCCCTGAGCCAGGATGTGCTGAGAGCAAAAACAAACACTCTCTCATTGCTTAAATTCACACATGCTTTGAATTCACCAAGCCTGCCGGAATGTTTCACAGCCCTGCAGGCTCTGTTACACCCTATCCTGGTATTTCAGGTATTTCTATGGCTTGGAAACTCTTAATCCTCTAAGCAGCTGAGAGGGAAAAGAAGGGATATGGCTTTAGTGAATGCAGCTAACATGCAGCAATTATTAAACGCCTGTAGGAATAACTCCACACAAGGGAGGCCTCTAGAGAAATTAGTTCCCTTTAAAATATTATCTAGGTAGCAGTGGCATAACACATACAGCATATCGGAACTTAACCTTCCATTACTGTGGAATGAAATCCAGTGGAGACTCACTTAGAAACTGAAGGCCTGTGACCTATGCATCAGGATCACTTTCCCATTGTAACTAATTAGGAATACCTGAGTGAAAAAGATATGTCTACCAAGGCACAAATCAGGAAATTAATAACGGGTTCATCCGTTTGAGCACAAAAGTTACTGATAAATGCAGCTACAGTAATGCAATTTCAGATGTCTTCTACCTTTGTTTAGTATCAGAAACATTCATTTAATTTTTGTTGGCATAAGTAGCCAGGAGAGGTAGCAGATTATATAGAGACCAGCACACCCTCCAACATTTCTCTAATGAAAATAGGAATGCCCTATTCAAATAATAATAATTTCTTTATACCATATCCATCTGCCTAGGATGCCCAATCAACTCTGGGCGGGTTCCAATATATATAAAAACATAATGAAACATTAAACATTTCAAAACATCCCTACACAGGGCTGCATTCAGATGCCTTCCAAGAGTTGTATAGCTACTTATCTCCTCGGCTTGAGGGTCACATAACTCCATACCCTCCAACATTTCTCCGATGAAAATAGGGACATCCTAAGGAGAAGCAGGACATTCCGGGATCAAATCAGAAACTGGGATGGCTTCTGTAAATCCAGGACTGTCCCTGGGAAATAGGGACACTTGGAGGGTTTGGACCAGGGTTGGCGAACCTCAGGCCTGGGGGCCCAATGTGGGTCTCCATGCCTCTCCAACTGCCCCATGGGACTCTCCCCAGGCCACATGTCCTCCCCAGCCTCATCATCTTTTCCCAGGCCCACACTGGCCCTGTGTCACATTCTTTAGTGTTTTTGCCTGGCTGGAATGTGTCATTGAACTCTGAACATCAATCTTGCTTGCCCAGATATAGGATATTGAGGGGAGTGCAAGGGTGTTTATAAACCAGCCTACTGCACAAATGTAGAATTTATATGCATTGCCCCACCTCCTTTTGCCTCAGGCCCCATCCACCGCGTTGACCAGAAGGGACGGCAGCCTTGGGGTTAAAAACATTTCACTGCAGTATGGAAGGAACACTCTGCTCCCTTGTTCTGATGTCAGGAACCAGTGCTGAGGAACCAACAATCATGGAAGTTCCTTGGCCCAGTACATTGCATAAGTAATATTTATATTTATGGACATATTGATTCCATACCTAAAAGACAAACAGTGACCACACTGGTGGATAATGCATAGCATTGCTGTATTATTATTGTTTTAAACAATGAAAGTTTCTCTCCAGGGCCTAGCAAACATGTAATTCCAGGTATATGTGCTCCTGTTAACTCAGGACCCTTGTACTGCACATTCTACTCCGGACGCCACGCTTTAAAATTCAGTACAGCTTGGAGTATGGAGACTCTTCCCTTATGAAGCAGTAACTGCTCCATTGGCTCAGACCATCCATCATCAGCCTTTCCATCTGATGGCATCGGAGAGAATAAAGCCCTCTTCAACAACTTGTGAGGCCCTCTTCAACAACTTGACTGGGACAAACCCCAATTTGGTTCCTCCGCTCCACAAACTTATTCCAGCTGTTTCATTACATAACTCTGTAGATAACTTTCGTAAGACTTTTGAAGACACACCTCTTTACCTGGGTATTCTATTGAACTCTTGACCT
The DNA here is from genome assembly GCF_964234715.1 of Podarcis melisellensis. Classification (NCBI taxonomy): domain Eukaryota; kingdom Metazoa; phylum Chordata; class Lepidosauria; order Squamata; family Lacertidae; genus Podarcis; species Podarcis melisellensis. Next base: position 20,143,108 of record NC_138537.1, read on the forward strand.
GAACCTCCTGCTTTAATTGTTTTTTATACTTTTAAAACTGCTTAGAAGCCTATTTTGGCATTAAGAGATATATTATTATTATTATTATTATTATTATTATTATTATTATTAATATTAACAATTACTACTACTGCTGTTGTGGTCTAAACCACTGAGCCTCTTGTGCTTGCTGATCAGAAGGTTGGCGGTTTGAATCCGCGTGCCGGGGTGAGCTCCTGTTGCTCTGTCCCAGCTCCTGCCAACCTAGAAGTTTTAAAGCACACTAGTGCAAGTAGATAAATAGGTACTGCTGTGGCAGGAAGGTAAACAGCATTTCCGTATGCTGTGGCTTCCATCACGGTGTTCTGTTGCGCCAGAAGCGGTTTACTCATGCTGGCCACATGACCCGGAAAGCTGTCTGTGGACAAACACTGGCTCCCTCGGCCTGAAAGTGAAATGAGTGCCACAACCCCATAGTCGCCTTTGACTGGACTTAACCGTCCAGGGGTCCTTTACCTTTACTGTTGTTGTTATTAGTAGACGAGACAAATATTGGGTTCAACGGTCAATAAGGTAGTTTCTGCCCATGCTATAAAGGGAAGTGAGGGGCAGATGGGCTCATCAATCTGGGAAGGTAGCCCATCTAGGAAAAGGAAAACTCTGATCCTAAACCTCTGCTGCCTTGTGGGATATCTTCAGGAGAAGAAAAGGCTATGGCAGGCATATGCAAACTCAGCCCTCCAGATGTTTTGAGACTACAATTTCCATCATCCCTGACCATTGGTCCTGTTAGCTAGGGATGATGGGAGTTGTAGTCCCAAAACATCTGGAGGGCCGAGTTTGCCTGTGCCTGGGCTAAGGCGTAAACCCTACACAAATACAGTGTGGAGTTTCTGAGACAGCTGGATGACGTCTTGTACACCTCCTTCTGCCAACTCCTGCAGTCAGGCTAGTGCCAAACGCACTTCTCTGCTTTCCTTTGGACTACATCAGCAAGGCCATAAGAGGGGTCTTGTCATCTCGGCAGCCCAGGACCTCCATACACCCTGCCCAGGCTTGTGGCAAGGGAAGGTCACTTGAGTGCTGCTAATGCCGTGGTTTGACTTCGACCCCTCAGTCACGCTCTTGAGACAGATGGATGCCTACAAAAGTAATGTGAGCTGGCACCTTAATTTTGCTTATTCTTCTTTCCTCCCCCTTGTACGTGTATCTTGTACGCAATTTTAAACTGCCAACTGCCTTGGGTGCTCAGGTAGGAAGGTGGTATATACATGAAGCAAGCACATAAATCAATCACATGAGAGAGATACTGTGGCCAGGTTTCCTGCTGAGAAGGCATAGCACTACAAGACTATTGATCCGAGCTTCCACACACCCTTTAGAAGCTCACAGATATTCTTCAAGCTTATAATCATTATGTGCTTAAGCTCAATGTGGTTGGCACCGTTCTGCAACTGGCCTCAGGCCATTTTACCACACACCCACATTTCATTCCAGGAATGGGGAGCCTCTAAATGCTCTCAGACTGCAACTCCCATCGTCTCTGACCATTGAGCGTACTGGCTGGGGCTGATAAGAGTGGGAGTCCTGCAACAGCTGGAGGGGCACAGGCTCCCAGTTGCAGCTTTATTTTCTGATTAAAGCAGAAATCTACGCTCCAATCTCTCTTATATTGTAATAACAAGTAATAGAGATTAGTCACTGGCTGGCCATTTATGAGACAGTTATATCCACCCAGCCCTTACTCACACAAATGACATATTACATTTTGCTATGCATACCTGCCCATAATTAGTCATACTTTTTTCACTGCCAGAGGCTAGAGTTTGCACAAACGCCAGGGGAAAGCTATTTATTTAAAGAAGAGGCAGCGCTAGCTTTCAAGGAACTTGGAAATGTATGTAGAGAACAGTCGGGGGGGGGAATACTGTTCTTTTACTCATGCTTTAGTCGTAAGGCTGAAGGTCAAAGTATATCCTCATATTTTTAAAAAAATAATGCTGAAATATTTTTAAGTGTTTTGAGTGTAACCACTGCTATTTTTCTAGAAAAAAAGAGGTGCTGGAACACCTCCCTCTTTCTCTTAGAATGGCAATGGTGCCTACCTAGGAGGTGCCAGAATTCTCATGAGAGTTTGGGTGTGTTCCAGCTGGGAAAAAAAGCCCTGCGTGTTCCTGGTAATGCTTTAGCATTAAAATTGGTAACCTTTAGCCAATGGCTAGCCCACAGCCTAATTTTCCTTACAGAAATGTTGTGAGACCCAAATGAGATGTTGAACATGAAACCCTGACTTTGAAGGAAGGGTAGAACTGAAACAAAACTGAACAAGTTTTTTTTTCCTGTGCCAGACTGAGAATTAGAAACCTGTCATTTAAAAAAATATGAAACAAAGACCATGCAATTGAATGTGACCTGCAGGTCATTTATTATCTGCCCATATTCTGGGCAAAAGAAATATAAAATGTATTCTGTAAGGAACAACAAAACATGAATCTTGACGGATAACAGTCTTGTTCTCCTAACTAGAAGTATATGAATCACTAAGGTATTAGATACTTATCCAAGGGGTTTACCGTAATCCACATAAAGCTGTTTTGAATGCCTGGAAAAATCACTATCTTGTCTGCAAAACAAAAATAAGTAGATTGCTTCAAGGATTTACACAAGCGTGAACCTGACAACAAATGACATTCCAGTGTGGAGCATAACATGTTTTCTCATTTCATTCCCCTGTTGCCAACCTTGCATGCTTCTAACTACAGCATTCCCCTGACGAAGGGCTATCTTCAGCCCCAAACACACTGGGCTTGTTATCGAATATATTTGTCTCTCCACCCTTCTATGAACTTCTTTTGTCTGCTGCTTATTTGGGGAGCCATCTGAAATAAATAAATTAAGGTTTTATATATATATATATATAATAAAGGTTCATAAATGTACCAAGCAAACATGTACATAAATATATAAACCACATGTCTGAAGCAGCACAGGAAAACAGCCAAGAAGCCATTTTGGCTCACAAACTGACCAAATGTTTTCTCTGCAAAGTCAAAAGAAAATGGAAAAGCCTCCCCATTGTCTTTTCCTTCACAAATCCTGTCTTAAGGGTCTGTGTATGAATAGGGTGAGCCTGTGACCTGGCTCAGGAACTAAGTATTTATTATTACAAAAGACTGGCCAGGCTCCCCAGGGTATCCAATCAAGTAAGCATTAACAGGTAACCTGCCAGACAGGAGATAAACAACACACTCAGATTTCTGATGTAGACTGCCCTTTCTGTGATGTAGGTATGATGTTTCTGGGGGTGGTCTTGGACTCCAGGGTGGGCAATTTAAAATGTCTATATATAAGGGCGGGCACACCTTTGTTCTGGGTCCTCCTCCTCTCTCCTGAGTGTGAGGGGAGCACCCTGTTGCTGATAAAGATCAGGCATACTAGCTGCTTTGCTTCTCAATATTCTCTGGCTGGCTTCTGTTCTTTTCTCCAACCAATGGAGAACCCACAAAGGACTCTATAAGGGCTCTTGTGTCCCCCATAAGGGAATAAGGGCAGATTTTCATTTATGACACATCCTTTGGTGGAACCCAGTAAATGTTTCTCATTGCACTCAAGAGATGCAGGTAGAATTTGCAGAAGTCTCAAAGTGCTGCTTCATTTCCATAGTGGAAGCTGCCAAATATGCTCCTTCTGTGTCAGTGCTAAAACTCCAGCAACGGTGGAGAAGAAGTTGTTCTCCAACACCACTGCACCATTATTCTGGAGAGGAACCACATGGAACAAGAATGATGATGATTTATTTATACCCTGCCCATCTGACTGGGTTACCCCAGCCACTCTGGAAAGCTTCCAACTAATTAGAACACAGTAAGACATCAAACATTAACAACTTCTCTATACAAGGTACCCACTTAAGATCAGACAAGGTACCCATTGATGGCAGAGAAAGGGTAGCTCTTAGTCTCTTTGCCTCCCCCCCTCCGCCCTGCCCCGGAACATTGTAAAACCTGCAAAGGTGAGTGTCAGGGAACTGCCATCGGAGCCAGAGGCGGAGGGAAGGCTCCAGAGGGATGCCGGAGAGGGTCCCAGTAGGGAGAGAGGCAGCCCATCTGCTGGGGAAGGAAATCAGCGTAGCACCAGTGGAGAAGGGGGGCAGATGGGGGAATCGGCGAGGGGGCTCCAGGACTCCTCGCCGGAGACCAGCGGGGAGAGCACGGGTCCTCCGCTGCCCACACTCTTCCTGCGCAGAACACTTCCGCGCAGGGAGAGTAGGAGGAGACTTGGCGTCAAAGAACTTCTTTGCTGGAAGAAGTTAAAGAAACGCCCACTGACGGATTCTGCCAGCGATTGAGACAGCCACGGGTGAGTGGCTGTCCAGACAGAAAGGGTTCACCCAGGTAGCCCAGCCAGGTGTGGTGATGATTTACGCACGAGCAACCCCTAGAACCATTACAGTGAGCATGTTATTTGGAAATTTGAGTCAACATTTCCAAGAATGCTAATTTGCCTCTTCCGAAGCAAGCTTCTGTTTGAGTCACATCAGCTAAAGTAGCAGATCTCCTGCCTATAGCCTTGAGTAATTCACTGCCTCTGTGTCAGTTCCCTTGTGGTAAATGAGTAACCCCAAAGGCCAAGAACACAGAGTTGTTGGATGGCTATCCTGAGACAAAGAAATGCTTTTCGCCCTCAGTTTTAGAGAGCCTAGACTAAACCTACAACAAACCATGACAACATGTAAAAAGTCATAGCTATAAGCCTTCATTAATGATTCATATATTGTGCAACACCTATCCATGGACAAGAGGAAGCAGGTCTGCACCAATGGCCATACTTCCTGATCCACCAGCATTGCAACTAACATTTGTGCATTTACGCAAAACATTTTCACAGGGGCATATATGCAGGAAGGGCTGAATATGCAGCCCGTGATCGAGATCCCAAGCTCATGTTCATTGCAAACACATGACTGTAGGGAGAGTGTGCAATGGTGAGGACAGGGCCAGCAGGTTGCCAAAGATTCAATTATTCATGCATAGGTTCTATAGTAGACACTTACCGTATTTTTCGCTTCATAGGGCGTACCGGACCATAGGGCACACCTAATTTTTAGGGGGGGGGAAATCAAGAAAAAAAATCTTATTCCCCCCCCACCCCAGCCGGGAGAGGCTGCGCAGGGCTAAAGAAGCCATAGCCGCGTGCAGCCTCTCCCTGCCGGAGGGACTGTGCACGGCTATCCCTGAAGCCTGGAGTGCGAGAGGGGTCGGTGCGCGCCAACGCTTCTCACTCTCCAGGCTTCAGCGAAAGCAACGCGGGGGGAGATCTCCCTCTGCGCTTCGGAGGCTTAGCGTTGCTATCGCGGAAGCCATGGAGCCTGCATTCGCTCCATAGGATGCACACACATTTCCCCTCAATTTTTGGAGGGGAAAAAGTGCGTCCTATAGAGCAAAAAATACGGTAATTACCCTCCCTTCTGCAAGCATACACAGTCCTACTTGTGTAGAGGGCATGGGGTCATACATGTAGCCTTGCCCCCAACAACATGCCACCCCCATATTCTCTAACCCAATCTTTGCACATTGAGCATGAAGGCCTGAATGGAGAGATTCCAAGCACCATCAGACAAATGTTCTTGGAATCCTGCCTCAGACCTTCCTGCTCAAAGTGGGAAGGTCAGATTGGAGGGAGGTTGGGAGTGGCCTTGGGCTGACGTGGTTCTTCTCAATGTTCCTCTCCTCTGCATAGAAATGAATGCAGGATCTAAACATGGAGTGTGAAGGGGAGGGAAGGAGAAATAAATACATATATGAAGAGCTGGTATGTTGTAGCAGATCCTCCCGCTCCGGACCAGGTGTGCTGCAAACCATGCTTCCACTGCCACTTATGGCACACATGCTGCAGACTAGCTGCCTGTGTGCCATACAATCATCTTGTTTTGAGTTTGTGGGTGCCAGATTCCCTAAATTACTGGGTTTAGTAAGTGTTAGAATTTAATGAAGGCTTATGTGTTAAAACTGGCTGCTAGAACCATGTGCGTATTTGAGATGTGCACTAGATGCTTCTAACCCTCTGGAATCAACATTTGTCAAAAGCTAATTAAGCCAGGACTAGCCTGGTGGTAACAAGTGATTAGGATGACAAAGGATCAAACGTGTGGGCTCCCTTCCTTCCTCCCTCAACTGAGAGGTAGTTTAAAAGACCATGCCAGTGTTTTAGGTTATGATTTTTAGGAATGGAGTTATGCAACGGAGGTAGAAAGCCACAGGCTAGAGAGAAGAGTCAGAGAGCAATGTTTGAGAGCAGTGGTTGAGGTCTGCTTAAGTCCAAGTCTGCTGTGTCTATGGGAGAAGCCAGAATCTCTTGGGGGTGTGAATGCTGTGAACCCCTCCAGTGTGGGCTCAGGTTGTATATATGTGTAAATAAGTCATGTATCATAAAGACACCACAGTCTCCGCCGTGCCTCATTGTCCAAAAGGAAACTCAAACTCTGGGTGTGCACCTGGAATCTCGCATTGCTATAGAGATGTGGGTGACGTGTAACAGCATTAAAATAAAAGGCAATCAAAGTACAAGTACAGTGTCTAAAGTAAGGAAGGCACCAGCATGCTGAGTGTATTCCTGCTGACTACTCAACATCTATGAGTCTCCACGGGAAACACAATAGCATAGTGTTTTCCAAACTTGCGTCTCCAGCTGTTTCTGGACTACAACTCCCATCATCCCTAGCAAGCAGGACCAGTGGTCAAGGATGATGGGAATTATAGTCCAAAAGCAGCTGGAGACCCAAGTTTGGGAAACACTGCAATAGCAGAACAAATGATTTTTCTTTCTCTTTGGTGGCTATGTGCATCTCATTTCCAAATCCCTAAGAAATACACTGATTATCTCCCATCAGGTTAAAAATAAAAGAACTAAAGCAAATTCATTAAGTGGATGGATCAGCTGGATAGTACCAGAGCTCCCAGACAGAGCTTGCGTGGAACTAATGGAAGAAAAAGAGAAATCTCCACATACTAACTCAACATAATAAAGTCAATACATTGAACCATAATTTATTCTTCTATGTTCATGCCGCTGCATAAAATAGGCTAGCAACTGTAAATGGTCAGGATGAAGGCAGACATGTAAATATCGCCTCCAAGATCAAAGGATGTAATGCAATTTTAATCACTAGAGGTCCCTATGACACAGCGATAAAATACAGTGCTGAAGCAGGTGGAAAGAAAGAAACAGCGTTTAAGCTGCTTCTTTCCTAAGGAAAAGAACGATTAAACTTAATATCGATTTATCCTAGTTTGAAAAGCATACAAGCTTTACATGACTACAAGGTAAAAGGTAAAGGTACCCCTGCCCGTACGGGCCAGTCGTGTCCGACTCTGGGGTTGCGCGCCCATCTCACTCAAGAGGCCAGGGGCCAGCGCTGTCCGGAGACACTTCCAGGTCACGTGGCCAGCGTGACAAGCTGCATCTGGCGAGCCAGCGCAGCACACAGAAACGCCGTTTACCTTCCCGCTGGTAAGCGGTCCCTATTTATCTACTTGCACCCGGGGGTGCTTTTGAACTGCTAGGTTGGCAGGCACTGGGACCATACGACGGGAGCGCACCCCGCTGCAGGGATTCGAACTGCCGACCTGACAATCGGGAAGTCCTAGGCGCTGAGGTTTTACCCACAGCGCCACCCGCATCCCAAATGCCTTGTATGTATACATTAAACCTTTGTTTCCTTTCTCCCATCTAATATTACAGAGGAGCAAGAAACATCACCTTGCTTTAGAGCTAGCAGAGCACTTTGCCAGCATTTAGAACAGGGTTCCCCAAATTCGTCAGGTTTTCAACGTCAAGATGTCTCACCAGCCAAACATTGTGATCTGGCGACACACCACGATGTTAAACAAGAAGCTGCATTGGCCCCAGCTTGCGAGGCTTGAGGTGAAACTACCGCCCAGTGCCTCAAGGGCCGGGATGACTCAGCTCCCACAGCCCACCTGAGCGAGCCTCGGTATCCCACCCCTGCTCACGCACAATCAGCAGGGACCTTGGGGCTCTTTGCAGGGGTCTGGCCCTCATACCATAGATACTTCACCCGGGCCTAGTACACAGACTGCACACTCACTGAACATTACATGTGAATAACTGTAACAGCTCAAAAATGTGTGCGCCCAGATGGTGCACTTGTTGACTGTAACTTGGACCGAATGAACTTGAGTAATTTTTATTTATTTATTTCTGTTAATACATTTCTGAATCTTCCAGCCACTTAAAACTCTACTGCGAATGGAAACTGATAAGTTCCAGAGGGATAGCTGCATTAGTTTGTTTGTTTTTTGCTTCAAAGAGTCTCTTGGCTCCCTAAGGACTAAAATTCATGTACACACATAGGGAAATACTGGGAACAGTGGGGGCAAAGGGCCATGGAAGATGCTGGGCCTGTGATGCAGAAACCAGATGCATCAAACGTAAGAAAGGAGCAGCTCATTCACAAAAGCAATCTCTGCGATAATGCTAATGGTCCATTCTAATCGAAGGAGATAAACGGCAGGGACGAAATTTCTTGATGTTTGTGAACTAACCCCCCCCCCCCCAAATTGTGTAAAACTTCCTTCAACATACTGTTTTCGCAGATAACTGCCTAGCTACAAAAGATGGTGGCAGGCTTTCTGGGCTGTTCAGAGAAACCACTTGTGCACGCAGCGGTTATAGAAGAAAGTCTATCTATATTGAGGATGGTGAGCTGCCATGTTAGGTTTTCCAGTCAAGCTGAAAGCCAAATTCTGTACGTGGCCTTGTATGTAAAAATATGCTACCATTTACTGAACGTTTTGTATGAGCAAAAGTTTGTGTCTCCGATGTTCTTCCTACTCAGAGTAGACCTGCTGAAAATAATGGACTCGATTAAGTTAGGTCCATTAATTTCAGTGAGTCTGTTCCTGAGTATAACTGGATACGACCCAGAGTTCTTGAGCAAAAGCAAACAACGCTATTTCCCCCCCAGCACAGCTTACAGTGGAAATTGTTGAATGGCTTGAAGAAGCCAGGAAGACAACAGCTGTGCGAAAACAGCAAATGAACAATGCATGCATTACTGAGACTCTTTGGGATAATTCACAGACTAATGTTCTGGAAATGAAATGAAATTCACAATATCGTGAAAATAAACATCCCTGTAGTTTTGGAAAGACAGGCCAACTAAGCGGTTGGATGAATAAAACTAAAAACCAGCAGGAAGCTGTAAGGGTGAGTCTCAGCCTTGCCCCTTATATCATAGAACAAACAAGTGTGTGTGTGTGCGTTTGTGTGTCTGTATTTGTTGTTCATGCTCTGACAAGCAGGTACTAGACATGACCAGGCAGTGACGTCTTGTTTTCCTCTGCCAGTTATTTCATCTAAAAGATTTCTGCCCACTTAACCCTATTTTTAGAAGCCAAAACATTTCTTTGTGCCAAAATAGTTGCTCTAATTTGCTTCTCTTATCTGCATTGAAATAATGGATGCTGCTACTGGCACCCAAGCTATGTTGGCGTAGCTGCTGGATCCTAACCTCACTCATTCTTGTGAATCTAGTATTAGGACAGTGCCCTTAAATAACTGGGATTAAAGAATATGGAAACAAACATAAGCTTCTTTTATGCCAAAAAAAATCATGAAGGGGTCTTCATGCAGTTAGACTGGAAGAAGACTGTGGTTTTGGACCCCCTAGGAGCTGCTCCTGTATTTGTCTACATGTTGGAGCTAGCAAATGCACTGTCTAAGTTTACATGCTCCCATGTGCACAGGCTCAGGGAGTCCACTGGGTGGGGAAGCAATTTGGCCCTGCTCTCCAGCAACTGAGTGGAAGCATCTATCTGCATGGGTAATTGCAATTAACATATGAAGGGGGCTATAGCTTTGATGAGTTTTGGAAAAGTTACACTCACTGCAGTATTCAAATCCTGTTGCCGGTCCAGTTATCCACCCCAAAGTGGCATTTTTAAGGGACTTTAATGAGACCCGTCTCACTGGGTTTCCCTAGGGAAGAATGAACCAGAAGCTGAACTTTGTGGTCCCTGTTGCTAGGATGGAGCCAGACACAACAGCCAACCACAGTGCGGGAAGCACTTTACCTATCAGCTCACTCCAAAGGAACACACATGGAAAGAGAGATAAGGACATTCCATGCTGCTATTTTTCTAACTGGGTCAAAGGAGCAGATGCTTCTTCTTGAAATCTGTTTCATGCTCAAAATTGACTCGTGATGTTGATGATGATTTTAATACAAATATGTATCTATTCCACGTTTCACATCTGGGACCTTCAGGGCAGTCAACAAACTCCATGGTACCGGATTGAAAACAACCAGACAAAATCAAAACAAAACCCAAAACCACAGTGAAACCTAAATTGAAGAGTGCATGAACCGAACGTGCGCCTCAACCTGAACATACACCAGCATATGGAGGACATGACCACACCCCAGGTTTCTGAGGAACCACTCTCAGCTGCTTTATGTCAATGTTTGTCAGGACTCCACTGTGTGGAGGAGGCAGGGGACCAGAAGAGTGACCCAGGAGCAAGGACCAGTGATCTATGAAGGTGGGTGCCACCCACAAGGCAGGAGCCAGGAGAGGAGGAGAGTCAGGGCAGTCCAAGAAGGAGGAAGGTTCACAGGATGTGGCTGAAGAAGGAGAAGCTGTTCTGGAATAGACAGGTCAGTAGACTCACACCCTTTCCCCACCCTAATGTCTCCTGGAAGCAGGAGAGGCTGGAAACGAGAAGAGCAGCTACAACTTCAGTGCAGAAGTCTCAGGTTACAGGCACAAAACCTGTCAATAATAATATAATAATAATAATTTATTATTTGTACCCCGCCCATCTGGTTGGGCTTCCCCAGCCACTCTGGGCGGCTTCCAACAAAGATGAAAGATACACTAAAATGTCACATATTAAAAACTTCCCTGAACAGGGCTACCTTCAGATGTCTTCTGAATGTCAGGTAGATGTTTATCGCTTTGACATCTGATGGGAGGGCGTTCCACAGGGCAGGTGCCACTACCGAGAAGGCCCTCTGCCTGGTTCCCTGTAACTTGGCCTCTCGCAGTGAGGGAACCGCCAGAAGGCCCTCGGAGCTGGACCTCAGTGTCTGGGCAGAACGATGGGGGAGGAGACGCTCCTTCAGATATACTGGGAGGGTATATAAGTTTGGCAAGTAGGTGGGCCTAGAACTGTGGACAACTGCCTAGAGACATATGTGTCTGTGTATCTGGAGCACCGTGAAAGCTGCTGTAAGTGCTTTTCTTGTCAATGAAGGGTCAACTACCTGGTGTGTGTCTTCCTTGGCTGGAGAGGACCAGGACAATGTTGAAGAGAATGGGGGACAAATGGAAACCTGCAGAACCTCAAGAGGCCCCCAAGAGGCCCCCATCCTTACCTTCTAAGACTACAGTGGTACCTCAGGTTAAGTACTTAATTCGTTCTGGAGGTCCGTACTTAACCTGAAACTGTTCTTAACCTGAAGCACCACTTTAGCTAATGGGGACTCCTGCTGCTGCCGTGCCGCCAGAGCACGATTTCTGTTCTCATCCTGAAGCAAAGTTCTTAACCTGAAGCACTATTTTTGGGTTAGCGGAGTCTGTAACCTGAAGCGTATGTAACCCGAGGTACCACTGTACTCCCAAATAAATTATCAGAATCACTGTAGCAGAACCACCAAATTGCAACTGAAACTGATTTCATAGTTTTAACTCTTTTTAAATTACCTTTTCTGTATTGTATTTCTTGTATTGCATTTAGAGACAATTGCAGCTCAATAGTGTGTACACACACACAGCAAGATGCCCCCCAAAACTCATCCCCATCTGGTGGCTCAGAAGGTACAATATTGAACTGCATATATAGGTGAGTTTGTCTTTAAAAGATAATATGAATGAACAAAGGATGACAAATGAAAGAACACTGTATTTCAGAAAAATATCTGCAAGATAATGCAAGATATGTGCATGTCTCTGAATGCAAGAGTATGAATGCAAAGACTTCATTTTCTCTCTGATGCTGTCTAGTGGCCATGGGTTCCCCAGACCAGCATGCAAAACAGGCATTAAGTACAGTCTGCAAAACTAGTATCCATTTCCCATTCATTAGGAATTTAGCATCTCTCTGTCTCTCTCTCTCTTTCTCTTTTTTTAGATACACAGAAGAAAATCAGAAAAAGCAGCCTTCTACTTTTTGCAAGGCAAAATGATTATTAAAAATAATAATATTAAAACCAACTGAAGGGAGATCCCTTTATAATCCGTCACTAGTGGGGAGTATTTCGAATCTTTAGCAGAAGTAGCAGTTGGCACAGAGCAGCACAGAGGCTCTTAGCTGCTAATGATCAAGCACAAGATGTACGAAATGTACTTGAACACACACATTTTAAGAAACCCCACTTGCTTCGCCACGTGTCACTCGCCCAGCCAATTCCCACAAACAAAAATGTGTTCTACAAAAACCAGACATTATCCAATCGTTTTAAGAGATGTAACCATTATGCTTAATGATAACATTTAAAGGGAGGGGGAGATGAGGCGTTCTACATCTTAGGTGCGAAAAATCAACAAATATAAAACTCCTAAATTATACAAAATATAAAACTCCTAAGTTAGAGAAACTGCAAACGATAAGGATGGTTTGTCTTTAAACCCCCCAACAAATCAGAATGGCCTTGTATTAAACACAAGTATGCAGTTCTGATATTCCCTAACTCCCTGCTTAATAAATTCAATATAGAACTTACATTAAATAAAAACATGTTTAAACTAAATTTTTAATAATGCACTAAAAGCATTTTTATTCTCTGTAGAGCAAGATGCACTGCTGAAACAAGCCATTTTATATGTCCAAACAGGAGGGGGGGTGTTGGCCAGATTCTGCTAACTACCGGACCATTTAAGGCTTTTTCATCACCCTTCTCTGGCATTGCTCTGAGCTTCCAGCATTCCATTTATCTGAGCTACAGCATGCCAAGTTATGCAGCCATAAAAGCAACTGCTGCTGTCCAGATTATTTGCCAAGATTAAGGAAGGGCGAAGCAGCTTCTGCTCCATTCTACCTAGAAAATCTTATTGTTTACCACTACAGCTGTCTCCCCCCCCCACATTTTTTTGAAGGGGGCACAATACATTGGTACCTTCTACAAGATACTATGGTTCCATTTAAGAGGTGGTGGAGAAACCTCTGTTTCTTTATCCTCTCTGGACCCCGTTGTATTTCCTGCCACTCTCCAATATTCTGTTCTGCATAAAGCAGCTGTTACAGATTCACGCCTTGATTAATAATACCTAAGCTGGCACCTAAATGGCACTGACGTAGGGCCCCTCCCTCATTTCCTTGGAGAGGGCATTAAGCAGGGAGCCACCACCAAAAAGACCCTCAAACTAATCACCTGAACCTCTGAAGGTGGAGGCTCCAGAACAGAAGCCTCTGTGGAAAATCTTAATCAGGTACATATGGAAGAAGGCAGTCCCAGAAATACCAGTTGCTGCAACATTCAATAGTGGTGGTGGTAGGGATGCTTTGGTCTTCATGCCCTGCTCAAAGACTTGCTGGAGGCACTGCTGAGTCCTGGAATACCTGCTCCCTGCATTGCAAGACTTTTCCCACCTAGCCTGGGAGGGCAGCGCTCTGACTGACTCTGTCTACAAAAGCTGAGGCTGATGAGTCTTGGGCTGTGGTACTGTTGGGGGGGGGCGTTGCTGCTGTTATTTATTTTTTGTATCTTTATTTTAGATGTTATGGTTGATGTGGGAAGTTGTCTGGTAGTGTGCTTTTTGATGTTTCATTTATTTTTTTTATGACTACTTTTGTTATGTTTGTAATTACGTACTTATTTCATGTTGCAAGCTGCCTGGGGCGTGGTTTTAACTATGGAAAGGTGGAATACAAATAAAATAATGTATGTATTATACATAAAAGGTAAAGGTAAAGGGACCCCTGACCATTAGGTCCAGTCGTGGCCGACTCTGGGGTTGTGGTGCTCATCTCGCTTTATTGGCTGAGGGAGCTGGCGTACAGCTTCTGGGTCATGTGGCCAGCATGACTAAGCCGCTTCTGGCAAACCAGAGCAGCGCATGGAAACACCGTTTAGCTTCCCGCCAGAGCGATTCCTATTTATCTATTTGCACTTTGACGGGCTTTTGAACTGCTAGGTTGGCAGGAGCAGGGACCGAGCAACGGGAGCTCACCCTGTCGCGGGGATTCGAACCGCTGACCTTCTGATCGGCAAGTCCTAGGCTCTGTGGTTTAACCCACAGCGCCACCCGCGTCCCATATTATACATACTTCTGGGAGGGGGGGAGGAGCACTGTTTATATCAGAGTTGGGTAGACTCTGCCCACAGTCCAAAGTCGGCCTGGCCCATGGGGCCATTTCCCCAAGTCATGCCCACCTGAAGTCCTATGTGATGTCAGGTGAGGGGCAGGTGCAACTGCCAGGTACCATCAATATTCTTAAGGTGTGCTCCCTGCTGTGCACTGGCAAGCAAGGCTTGCTGACACCACCAATCAGCTGATGAAACTGATAGCCAATAAGGTAATTGGCAGTGAGAGCAAGTCAGCTATTACTGGTTGTGCTACGGAATTCCCCATGGGATAGCCAGCCTATCCTATCAGGTAAACAAGCTCCCTAGGCTGCCACAGTCTCTTCCATGGGGACTCCATTAGTCTCTCATATGTACAATGTAGCTCTCATGCTTGTCACAAGTCACTCACAGTTTTCATTAAGTGTCTTGATTGAAAAAGCACCAAGAAGGAGTAAAAGAGGCCTGGATATTTATTTTTATTTTAAAAGATAAACAAGCAAAAACTCATCATGATATTAATACTGTGCACAAGATACAGTCGTATTTTGTGAAGAACTTATTTTGTTCTGGAGGTCCGTTGTTAACCTGAAACTGTTCTTAACCTGAGGTACCACTTTAGCTAATGGGGCCTCCCGCTGCCATGCAATTTCTGTTCTCATCCTGAAGCAAAGTTCTTAACCTGAGGTACTATTTCTGTGTTAGCGGAGTCTGTAACCTGAAGCGTCTGTAACCAGAGGTACCACTGTATTTCAGATGACTTATCACACCTTTGCTGATAGCCAAGTAATCATAAGTGGACAAAACCGTCAACCAAATAATGTTTCAGAATAATTGATGATTTGTACTTCAGCAGGGACGCGGGTGGCGCTGTGGGTTAAAGCCTCAGCGCCTAGGGCTTGCCGATCGAAAGGTCGGCGGTTCGAATCCCCGCGGCGGGGTGCGCTCCCGCTGCTCGGTCCCAGCGCCTGCCAACCTAGCAGTTCGAAAGCACCCTCGGGTGCAAGTAGATAAATAGGGACCGCTTTCTAGCGGGAAGGTAAACGGCGTTTCCGTGTGCAGCTCTGGCTCGCCAGAGCAGCGATGTCACGCTGGCCACGTGACCCGGAAGTGTCTTCGGACAGCGCTGGCCCCTGGCCTCTTGAGTGAGATGGGCGCACAACCCCAGAGTCTGGCAAGACTGGCCCGTACGGGCAGGGGTACCTTTACCTTTACTTCAGCATACACCACACCTCAGGAAGTAATATATATGTATCATCTTCATCACATGCCACCATCACATGCAAATTGACTTTAACCTTCCTGCTTATGGTAAATTTGCAAAGGGACTTCACCCCCTGCTCTTCTCCCTACTGTCAAGAATAGAGATGAGGTACAGAGTCAGTCTGCTGATTTAAAATTAGGCATGCATCACTGCAAGGACCCCAGAGCAGGAAGGTAATCTAGGAGGAAAGCATACCCTCTCTCCATTGCAAGCAATTCACATAAGAAGTGAAAGTACTCATGTCTGACTGCTGACTGGCAATTGTCTGTGCAAACCAAGAAGAGTGAGTGCCCAGCTAGATCTTTTTGTCACACATTAACCCTTGAATTTAGAGTACATTTATTGAACCAGACAAGAGAAGTTGCCACTATATTCTGAAGGAGATCAGGGAAGTAAACAGATCCACAACAAAACATAAAAAGGACTCTAAAACAGTTACCATTATAAACTTTCGAAAAACAGTTTTAAACATTATCTCATCCTGCAACCTCAGAGTTAAAAGTAACAGTGTCCTTCAGACAATCAAATGCCTCGGTTATAAACAAATATTTCTTTTGAAAAAGCTGTTCAGCTTTAGTGAATGATAGAACACCCAAACATTCAGATGTGGACCTGCCATAGCATCACATTATGGGATTACAGTATTTCCTGAGGAGGTACCCAACAAGCACCATGGTGCATCTGCAGTAGCACAACCAGACACCTTCATCTGCCCCAACTGCAACAAAACATGTCTCTCCTGATTCAGTCTCTACAGCCACAGCAGGTGCTACAACCTTCCAACAGCTTGACGTCACCCCCAAAGGCAAATTCCTCCATTGTCTCCCAAGACGGAAGAATGCCAACCAAACCCAACACAGCTGTCTCAGGGTTGGGCAACTATAATAAGACTTGCACCAGCAGCTGGAAGTTCCATCAGGCTGAGGCTAGAGCACTCACCATCACTGCCCATCCCAGCAATTCCCTTTTTATGCTGGTAGTATCCTCTGGAGCAGCCTTTCTCAACCTGTGGGTCCCCAGATGTTGTTGAACTACAACTCCCATCACCCCTAGCTAGCAAGGCCAGAGCTCAGGGATGATGGGAGTTGTAGTCCAACAACATCTGAGGACCCACAGGTTGAGAACCGCTGCTGGAGCCAACTGCAAGACATCTAACTTGATGAGAAGATCACTCCCCTCTGATCTGTATTTAAAACCAGGCTGCCAGCACCAGCAGCTTGAACTTATTGTGCCAACTTTCTTTTTGCCTTGTACTTCTTGGATTTAATCCTAGATTATTTCTTATACAATACTGAATTCATTCTATGCTTGCTAAAAATTTTTGTAAGATGCTTTCTCTCCCGTTCTCCACCCCACAATGTTTTGCATTTCGTAATAGGTGGGTTTTTGTTTTCAGCCGCTCTGGGCACAGCTCACTGTGGAAAGGAGGCATATAAATGACCTAAACCAAATCAACCAAATTATGAACCCAGCCTGAAATATGAACACAAGCATGTGTTGGATAGCTTGGCTGGTTAGAGCGTGGTGCTGATAATTCCAAGGTTGCAGGTTCGATCCTCGTATGAGACAGCTGCATACAGTGGTACCTCGGGTTACATACGCTTCAGGCTACATACGCTTCAGGTTACAGACTCCGCTAACCCAAAAATAGTGCTTCAGGTTAAGTACTTTGCTTCAGGATGAGAACAGAAATGGTGCTCTGGCAGCGGGCGGCCCCATTAGCTAAAGTGGCGCTTCAGGTTAAGAACAGTTTCAGGTTAAGAACGGACCTCCGAAACGAATTAAGTACTTAACCCGAGGTACCACTGTATTCCTGCATTGCAGGGGGTTGTACTTCACTAGATGATCCTCAGGGTCCCTTCCAGCTCTACAATTCAGTGATTCTATGTCTGAAGAGTTACGTTAGGAAAGCCCAGCCAACAAACCTAGCCTTCACTACGAAAGTATATATGGTAGTTTTTAATTACTGGGCTCCTATAAAATACACCTTGACAGGCCAAGTGCGAGTCTGCAATCATGCACTGTAGCTTTCAAGATGACTGGAAGTTGCTTTGGGATGCTTTTTGTATGAAAAGTGGTAGATAAATAGCCAAATGACTGCTAAGCAGCCAAAACACAACAGCAAGAGGTTGAGACCCTCTTGGTGGGTGGCTGTTGGGTTCCATTCGGTTTGGTGTTCACAAGGCAGCCAGGTCTAGAATTAGTAATATATACCTGCAATGTCTTTATGGAGCTGACGCTCATAATAAAAAAGCAATTATATTGAAGAAGTGTTCATCATAATACAAGGCATAAACCAAATTATATGGAGATCAAAATTTTAAACACAATTACTGGAAGACTCCAGATAGATGCTCAAATGATGTATCATGTGGCTGATCTTTGCACGATTCCATTTTTCTAGAAGGAAGAGTTCATAACAGTACCGTGTATCCATAGTAACTCAGCGCTTACAGCAACAAATGTCGTGAAGCACTAACGCAGCAGGGCAAGTTTAAATAGTTTGTTTTTATAAAACCAGAAAACACCATTTTAGGGAGCAATCCTATGCAAAAGAAGCTGGGACAAAGCAAGGTGATGTAAATTAAACCGGCACAAAGATACAGCAGATCCAAATCCCGTTCAGCAGTGGGGCTGCTGCGTTGCCTAGGCCTGGCATCAGGAAAACAAGCCTTTAAAATAGTGTTCTATGTCAGGTTTCCAGGTCACGTGACCAAGCTGAATGGGCTCAGGATCCAGCCTAAATCCTGCCCCCCCCGCTCCTACTCCTGCCACACTTCCAGATTGTCTCTTGTGGGGAGACTTATACCAGCCGTGGTCCAGCTGCCTGAGTCCCAGCTGATTTGGGATGAGCAAGTTACACTGGCATATCTTTGGCTGGGCTGTGGTTGGGGACCTAATGATGGCTAAGCCCAGCTGAGTCATGAATCAGCCAGCTGAGTCTTCGACCTGCTGCATCCTAAGGATCCAGGTCTTTCTCAGGATCCGTGAATAGCAACTACTTAACATACCACATTTTCATGACTGATTAAAAATATTCGCAGAGCTGCATAAATATGCATCATGGATATTGTCGTGTGACATTAATTATAGAAATCACTACCAACTATCAAAACCTTGGAGGCGGCAGCAACCTAGTTTCCATCGCACTATATCAGGAGAGCAAATTGTAACATCTTTAAGTAATTGTGTTCAGAGCAAAGATCCAACATTGTCTGCAAAGGCAGGCAAGTTTAGAGAAAGGCAGAAAAGAGGGGGGAAGATACTTTGCAGAATTATAATAAGTGTGCAGTCTTGGAGAGCACTCATGAGAACATGTGATACAGCAACACTGATGGAGATCTTAGAGCTCTGGTTGCTACAGGAATTGTAGTCAGAAAACTGGCTTCAACCACTTAAATGAGGGGTAGCAAACATGGCAGCCTCTAGCTCTTGAACTCCAGTTTCAATCAGCCCCAGCTAGCATGACCAATGGTCATGGATGATGAAAGTTGTAGTCCAATGATTTCTGGAGGGCATTATGCAGACTACCCCTGATTTAAATCAACCTTTCAACATGGATAATAACTTTTTTTTCCTTCCCAAGAAGGAGGCACTGGGCATTAGCAAAATAAAAATGCAGCTCCACAGAAGTAAGGTTTTCATGTCTAAAACCAAACCTTGTGATAATTTGGCTCAACTCTAGTTAATGTGAACAGAATCAATTTTACTGTCATATCCAAAGGTCTTCGAAGTTCAGGAATAAAATCTACCCCACAAGAAAGGGGTTTCTCCCCTTTGAATGTAGCAAAAAGTCAAACCAAGTTTGTGGAAGAATCCGTTCACACAGGCTTAACTGATGCAAGTTATTCCATTTGGATCACTGGGCTACTGGTTTAAAGGTTAAAAGACTGAAGTTCATCATGCTTTATTTTGAGACTTTAACTTTTGTCAACTGCCTGTGGCAGAAATGCATTAAATAAAGATGCTGGTCCACAATTAAGCAAATGCTGAAATACCATGCATCAACATAATTTGCTTCTTTTGTTTTGATGCAACAGTTTTAAAAGCCACTGATTTTATTTTTAGAAGCTGTTCATTTTTTGCCTCTGGTAAGAGGAAAAGGGCAATGTCTAGACAAGAAGATTCACAACAGACCTTCTTAAAGGTAAGACATATAAACCATTTCATTTTTCCTCTTTCTACAGTTCCAAAGGGAGAAAGGTAGACATGAGACCTGTAAAAGAGCATCTTGTGAACTGCCCTGAGATCTTTGGATGAAGAACATTACTATTACTATTACTACTATTCTGATTCCTGACATAGGTCTTTGGAATCTTTACCAATTTTAGCTAACAAATATTGCAGAATTCTAGTGCAAAAAGCAGCTTTCCGTCAGGTCTACCAAAGCTAACAAAAAGCATTAAATTTGCCACAAGAGAAGTTCCACATTTTATTGAACTGAAACATATATAGATTCACATATACAATGTACCGTAATATGTGCCTCTAGGCTGATCAATAAAGTACTAAAAAAGATAATAATTTCCACTCAGATTGTTAATGTGTGGTTGTGACCAGTTAAATTAAGTCAGATCTAGTGTGGTATACTGGACAGTGCTGTTTTGGCAAAGAGTTCACTCAGCTGTGAAAATCTGGTCCAGTCACTATCTCTCAGCCTAAACTACCCTACAAGGTTGTTGTAGAATAAAATGAGGGTGGGTGGGTTCCTGAGCATATCCAGTATCCATTGGTTCTAGAACAAAATGTTGTCTGTGTACAGACCCAGAGTTTCTTAAAATGTTATTATTTGGCACAAAGTTCTGCTTCATTTTTAAAACTTTATTTTTTAAAAATAAACTTTATTGAACAGTTTAAAAACAACTGCGAAACAGAAAGTTCTGCTTCACTACAGCTCCCTGATAATCCTAATTTTTCTGACTACATCTCTAAATAACATTTTATATTTTACAAGGGAAGAATGGGGAAAGAACGCCTTTAAAGCAGAGGTTCTTGGAAGTGCAGGAATTCAAAGAACATGTGATTCTTGAGTTCATTTAATGAGTAGCATTAACATATGGTTGATGGAGCCATTACCCAAAGACACAGAACAAGAAAGATATATGTTCGTATGACCAACTGCCTCTTTCTGTATTTTGATGACTAAAGCCTGTTTCAACAGATTTCTTAACTAAGCAAAGAAAAGCACTCCAGATTGCTTCAAAACTCTGGCCTGATGTTCCCTCAGGTAACAAACCGGTGATTGGCTTGTACTACTTAAAAACAGATAGCGTTTGACATGATTGAATGCACCTCAATACAAAATCATTAGGGGTTATGATACAAACAGAAGGAAATTTGCAGAAGGAAAGCTTCTTGTGCCCTCTTCCCTTTTGTAGCAACCTGGAACGTGGCAAAAAGAGAGAGCATCTCTTGTGGTCAGGGAGCGCTGCTGCACAATGTAGGTATAGGCATTACTCACATTTAACTTTATCTTAGTTCTACATGAATCACCCTAAAAGCCTGCAGAACATCTCCCCACCCCTGAGCTCAACCCTAGACAGAAAAAAGTGTGTGTGCTCAAGGGCCACAATGCCTCTATCAGGCATCTTAAAATGTAACATTTGACATTATCCTTTTATTTGTGGTTTAGCAGTTTTGAAAGGGGGAAGGGGGAAGGGGGAAAAAACAACCTTTCTCCAGCTGTATGTGGGCCATGCTGCTTTCCTGCTTGTAATATTTATTTTATCATGTTGTGTTAGGTACCCTAAGGACTTTGGGCATGGTGAATCATATTTATTATTTACAAGCTTTGTCAGCAGCAGTTAACCTGTTTACTCCGGACATGCAATTATTCCCAATACAAGACCGGCCTGGCATTTTCAATGATGATTGCTACATATGGAAGACGCTTCATGCTTCGCTGAAACTACATTTTCATTAAACTACTTCCAGCTTATAAATGATTGTTAAAAAGGATTTACTGCGCAGTTTTTATACTATGGCAGGTGGTGTTTGTGCTATTCTGCTGTTGCAAGACTGAAAGTTACTACTTTCCTTTCATAACCCATTCCCTCCCTTTTCATTCAACAGTAAAAATAATAATAATAGCAACCCAATAGCTGTCCGCTATGTATCATAGCTTAAAGTATTCTAATTCATTATCATTTTACAGTTACAGAATTTTCTCCCAAGACATTACATGTTATTTCCCCACCCCTTTACTCCAAATCCCTCCCACAACCCCCCCAATTTCTGCAAAATCCTTCCTTAATCCAATATATTAATTGCATTATTTATTCTGTACATGACTAAGCCATGATTTTATCCAAAAATACATTCCAAGTGATATATTATGATATCAATACGATATAAAAAACAGTAAAAACCAAACTGATATCCCAAAGAGCCTCGTTTGAATGTCTGGCACAACTACTCATCATTCACCTGAAGACCAAGACTACAGCCAGACTTAGTGACTGAAACATCAGTCAACTATTTCTCTCTCCCCTTTTTCCTTCTCCTCTCCTGTTCTACATTCACATTATTCTGTTTCTTGTCGCTCATGATTAAGAGTTCTTGGAAGGTTGCACAGTATTTTGCGATTTTTTTGTTCAGCCTAAAAAGGGAATTGTCCTAATATGGATTTTTGGAATCTTTCTTATGGGCCATTTAAAGACAACAACAGCAATGAAAACCTAATAAAACCTGTGTGACCAAAGAGCATGAACCCCCCCAACTTGCTCAGGGGTTCAGGGGGACCCCCAGAATAGTGGAGAGGGGAGAAGAGAGAATTCCTTCAATGCAAGCATATCTGATATCATTCCAGCTTCCAGAGGTATCTCTTCTCTACTCCCCTGCACTACTGGCCACGATGGCTGAGGATGACGGGGCTGGAGAGCAGAAACATATGGGGGGGGCACTGGTTTCACTTACCTAATGTAAAAAAAATACTTACAGTCTGCTCTCAGAAAACAGACTGAAGATTAGCACATTTTGCTTGCAAAATATCTCCCAGTATTAATGCAATGCACAGCTACTTTTCTTTCAGTTATTTCAATGATAAGTGCAACCGTTTTCCCTATCGCAAACTATATTTAGATGACATTTATTGTAGATGCATCTCGAATAGTTTTATCAAGCCGTCCCTCAGTACACAATCTTTCATTATGTACTATATGAAATTGTCACTTATCAAGCGATGATGAAGTGCAGTCAACTGATTTGCTGCCACACTGCATAGTCAATACACAATTTGCAAAGGATGCTTATGTGGCCATGCACGTCCATTTCTAATAAGTGCTTAGTTCACACAGAATCCAACATCACCTGGAAGGCCACAATTTGCCCACCTCTGCCCTAGTTTGTGGCTACAGCAACTTGTGCACAAACCTATATGGAGTAAAAGACCATATAATTATTCCAACTTCTTCATTTTTACAAGTCCCTGCAGAGTTTTTCATACGTGCATCATTTCCTGAAAATATATCTATTGATTATCATTATGAGTCACAGAGAAATGATGAAAAGAATGAAGCTAACCCTATTAGAGCTAGTGTTGATTTTGTAAGAAATATTATTGATGATGAGAATATAAGAGGGTTATTTCCTATTCACTCAAGATGATCTTATTACACATGCTACTAAGTATAATAAATCATGCAATGACAGTTTTGCTATTATTTCTAATGCAAGCTAAAAACGTGGAGTTGATGATAAAAAAAGGAATAATGGCAGCAGTTTGCTATTACTTAGAATCATAGAACAATAGAATCTTAGAGCTGGAAGGGACCCCAAAGGTCATCTAGTCCAACCCCCTGCAATGCAGGAATCTCAGCTAAAGCATCCATGACAGATGGCTGTCCAACCTCTGTTTAAAAACATCCAAGGAAGGAGAGTCTTCTCCCACCTCTCAGAGTCTGTTCCACTGCTGAACAGCTCTTACTGTCAGAAAGTTTTTCCAAATGTTTAGTCGGAATCTCCTTTCTTGCAACTTGAAACCATTGGTTCAAGTCCTATCCTCCAGATCAGGAGAAAACAAGCATGCTCCATCCTCCATGTGACAGCCCTTAAGATATCTGAAGATGGCTATCGTATCTCCTCTCAGTCTCCTCTTTTCCAGGCTAAACATACCTGGCTCCTTCAAGCGCTCCTCATAAGGCTTAGTTTCCAGACCCCTGATCATCTTGGTTGCCCTCCTCTGCACACACTCCAACTTGTCAACATCCTTCTTAAATTGTGGTATCCAGAATTGGACACAGTATTCCAAGTGTGGTCGGACTACGGCAGAATAGAGTAGTACGATTACTTCCCTTGATCTGGACACTATACTTCTGTTGCTACAGCCTAGAATAGCACTAGCCTTTTTTGCTGCTGCATCACACTGTTGACTCATGTTAAGTTTGTGGTCCACCAAGACCCCTAGATACTTTTCACATGTACTGCTAGTAAGCCAGGTGTCCCCCATCCTATATTTGTGAATCTGGTTCTTCCTGCCTAAGTGTAGAACCTTACATTTGTCCCTATTGAAATTCATTTTGTTAGCTTGCGCCCACTTCACCTTCATTTTCATGAATCATTAGGAATAAGTTTGGGGTGGGGTTGACAGAAATGAACTTGATATTCAATAAGTGATTAGCTATCCATTATGTTTAGGCACCAAGACCAGTTTGGAAGGTTTGTGTTTTGACACTATCTGGGGTCAAGTGACTTCTAAGGACCAAAATAGAAGTGACAGGGCAGCCACGAGTATTTCATCCATATTTCTCTCCAGTTCTGTAAAAAGAAAGGGGGCGAAGCTATTATTTAGTAGAGAGTGCAAGATCTGGGTAGGAAGGAACTGCATGCCTGGCACTACCCACAAGGTTATCACATACAAACTTTTGCAGAATGACATGGGCAGAAGCTCTTCGATCACTTCAATAAGTTACTAGTCCTTACACACTATACATTTAAAGCAGTACCATGACTCCCCCCAAAGAATCCTGGGAACTGTTGTTTGTTACAGGTGCTAAAAGTCATTAGGAGACCCCTCTTCCCTTCACAAAACTACAATTATCTGAATTTGCTGAGGAGAGAGATTGGCTGTTCTGAGAACTGCAGCTTTGGCAGGGAAAGACGGGTCTCCTAATGACTTTTAGCACCCTTAATGAACTACAGCTTCCACATTTTTTTAAAAAAAGTGATATGATAGTGCTTTAAATGTGTAGTGTAGATTGGGCCTAAAATACCAGGAGAGGTGAGGGAAAACTTTTGCAATTCAAATAGTGGGTAGATGGCTTTACAGCATCAAAGTTCAATAGCAAATATGATGGTTGCTGCAAATTAGCAGATCTGCAAGGTTTGTTATGCATTATTTAAACCTTGTTGACCTGGGAAAGCTTTTTTTATATGAGAGCAGCCCAGAGGTTATGCAGAAGCCCCCACTTTGTCTCATGAATATTCAAGTTAAATTAACATGACATTGAAATGAATGATCAATAACATAGCCATGCAGACATTTGGTTCCCTTAGATTTGGTTACTGTAGACTTTCTGATGAGCCAGCAGACTTCTTCCTGCACAGAACCTATTATTTCAAAGATTTAGTAGAAGGCAGCAGCAGCCCCATGATTAAATTCACCAGAAGTAACACCTGACCTGCTGCAGATGCAAAATTTTTCAGTCAGCAAAGCCACTAAACCTCATCCCATGAAACATCTGATTGCTGGACAGTAGGATCAATAGAGGTTTACTACAAAGTATTAACCATGCTATGCTGCCTATCTCCAAGATATGCATTTTCTTCATGCATTTTCTCAAAAGGTTACTTCCTCTTCCGGTTTACTTGGGAAATGGCAGTGCCTCAATAGCTTGGGTTCAAAGCTGGCTTCAGATTTAAAGAGCCAATGGCAGAATGACTTATGGTGGACCCCTTCATATGCTGAAGGGCCTGCCCCCCCTTCACAGACAAGCCTGACAGCAAGGGTGCCCCCTGTCAATGACCTGATGCCAGTGGCGTAGCGTGGGTTGTCAGCACCCGGGGCAAGGCAAGTAATTTGCACCCCCTAACCCGTGGATTTGCGCCCCCTAACCCTAACCCCCAGATGTTGCGCCCGGTGCGGCCGGCCCCCCCTGCACCCCCCACGCTACGCCACTGCCTGATGCTACAATGGCACCAGGTGACCCATTATTGCCACTCCAAGTAATGTAACTGTGAGGGGAACAGGGGTTTCCTATCAACTCTCAGCACCCTTCACAAACTACACTTCCCAGGATTCTTTGGGAGACGCCGTGGCTGTTGAAAGCAGGATTGTGCTTCTTGGTTGTGAGTCCTAGAAGATCTGCTCCCTGCCTTGCAGACCTTTTCACACCTGGCCTGGCGCCTGACTGACTCCAGCTACAAAAGCTGAAGCTGCTGAATAGACGGGCTGGGGCATGGTGTGGTTTTTCTGTTGCTGTTTTTGATATACAGTCATACCTTGGGTTACAGATGCTTCAGGTTGCGTTTTTTTGGGTTACAGGCCGCCAAAACCTGGAAGTACCGGAACGGGTTACTTCCGGGTTTGGGCGGTCGTGCATATGCAGAAGCGCTAAATCATGCTTTGTGCATAAGCACCGACTCGCAACCCGCACGTGCGCAGACGGGGGTTGTGAACGTGCATCCCGCACGGATCATGTTCGCAACCTGAGCGTCCACTTTATATACATGTTTGTATCTTTCTTTTAGTTCCTTTATGTAGAAATTGTTTTAATTTGGTAGTGTGCTTTTTGATGTCTTAGTTATCCTTGCTGCTTTTGTTATGCTTGTAACTGTGTAACTTTTTTCATGTTGTAAGCTGCCTTGAGCATGGTTTGAACTATGGAAAGGAGGCATACAAATAATCTTATGGAATGCATGGTGCAGTTAAGGGCCTAAGACTGAGGAAACAAGGTTTATATCCCCACGCAGCCACGCAGCTCAGTAGCTAACCTTGAGCTAGCTACAATCTCTCTGCCTAACTTACCTCACAGGGTTGTTCTGAAGATAAAATGACACGGGGGCAGGGGGAGGACCGTGCAGGCATTCTGGGACAAAAGGTGAGACAGACATGAAATGAGTGTATGGGAATAACAACCTCATACGGCCAGGGCTTGGCTGAGGTTCACAGATGCATCGTTTAACACTCTATCCAGAAACAAATCTGGCAAGCCTCTTCCCTAGTCACACTGAATCATGTTTTAAAGATGCCTTTATTTATGAGAGCTTGTTATGATTAGTTTTAATCTAGATGTGCTGGCATGAATTTAAACTGAGATGTTTTATATTATTTCATGATATGACAGTGTTATTTTATTATTATTATTATTGATTAGTCAATGTTTTAACATCTCAGTTTCTGTAAGCCACTTCTGTCATGAGTAATCCTAAAAGACAAGGTATAAATATAAATGAGTACCATACAAAAGATAAAATGTGTTAGGTTGAGGGTCATGTGGTGCAGTGATTAGGGCAGGAATAGGCAAACTCCCACCCTCCAGATGTTTGGGACTACAATTCCCATTGTCCCCTAGCTAACAGGACCAGTGGTCAGGGATGATGGGAATTGTAGTCCCAAACATCTGGAGGGCCAGACTTTGCCTATGCCTGGGTTAGGGTATCAGACTAGGACCTGGGAGACCAGGTTGCAAATTTCCACTCAGCCATGAAGCTCACTGGGGACCTTGGGGCAGTCTCTGCCTCTCAGCCTAACCTACCTCACAGAGTTGTTGCAAGTATAAAATGGGAAGGAGGAGAACTCTGCACGCCACCTTGAGCTTCTTGAAGGAAAGGTGGAATATAAATACAACACAATAAATAAAAATAAATTTGACTGTGCACAAAGATCTTACATCTTTTCTTGACAGGATGAAATACATGCTGCAGTGCAAAACCTATCAGAGAAGTGTGCAATGCATCAAATCGATATGCACCAAGAATGCATCAGACCTTTTAGTCTAATTGCAGAACTTGATAGTTCTTATACTGCAACATCTGTTCCTATGCCATTTACAGTTTTCCTGTTGTAAATATTTATAGTTTCCTTTTTAACTTGACATGTATATTGTAAGCTGCCAGTCCTGTTTATTTATGCTATTGTCATGTTGAAGTAGCAGAGAGGCTCCAATCTGATGTACGTGCCCCTATGAGTCAGCCCTACTGGACCTGGTAAACATACAAAGGATTGCACTGAAAGTCAGTTATCATTTATTCAGCAAACACTCTTATGGCAGCCATTGATTTCTAGCACACATTCAGTACATGTCCCTCTGCCTTACGGGTATGCATTTTCTCTTCATACTTTCTGGAATTCTGCAGCTATGTACAACTTGTGTGTGTGTGTGTGTGAGAGAGAGAGAGAGAGAGAGAGAGAGAGAGTCTATATATCTTCCTATATACATTTGTGTAAGGCTGTCATCAGGCTTGTAGTTTGTGTGGCCTCTCACAGGCAGCACTATGAATTATAGTATGGTAATAGGCTTCTGAGAGCTGCTGTCACCTGCTGCTGGGTGACACCAACACTGGAGCCAAATAGTTCCCCACCCCTGGTCTAAGGGGTTAGTGTAGGTGGTTTGGTAGGATTCCTGAGGAATGCAAACAGAAATCTAGCCCCTAGTAGGTTTATATGTGTGTCTTTGCATGTGTGTGTGAGAGAGAATATGAATGAATATGAGAGAGATCTGATCCAGCAGAAGTTCAGCAACATCTGGAGGGCCAAAATTTCCCCACATCTGATCTAGTCAAAACCAACCCCATTCTAAGTATAAAGAAATCAACAGACCAGGCTCATCATTGTTTATCATTCTAGTTCTCTCTTCCTCTGTCCCCACAACAGCCTTTGCCTGACCAGTTCACACAGGTGGGAGGAACAATTCTTTTGCATGAGTGATACAGATCCACATTACCCCAAATACACATAAAAGTGTACACGGCATATCCTGCGCAGCATAAAAAGAGCTAGCCATACTGCTATGAAAACGGCATGCCAGATAGGGATGAAATCCAAGAGAAGAAGACCATTAACTGCATTTTGACATTTCATTTATGTCAAGGTTTTTAAACTGCTGGTACACACTCACAGCTGACATCCTCAATGTGCATTAATTTATAGTTATTCTTTGGATATAAACTTGCAATTGACTGTTTCCAAAATGTAAAGAGTGACAGGGGAGAGTGGCTCTTCCCAAGTTCTGGAACTCCTTGCCAAACGACTTTAAATTGATTTGCAAATGTGCTGCAATTTATTTTAGTTGGTTACTTTTATTAATGCTTTTTCCAGCTTAAAAAAACCCAAGGGTTATTTGATTATATTTTATTTTATTGTATTTGCGCTATTGTTTGTAAGTTATCTTGAGCACCATTTAGTGGAAATGTGAGATACAAATTTAACAACTAAATATGACTGGTCATGCCAGAAGTTTTATTAAGTCAGCTTAAGGATTCAAATGAACTAGTTTAAGCATATTTAATCACAACACTTGTTAAAGGTTCTGGACACAGTTAGAACCAATGTGTCAAAACAGTCCAACATGATTAGTGAATCAATATTGCAAGCCAGTGCATGCCTACTCAGAAGTAACCCCCACTGAGTTCAACAGGATTTACTTCCAGGTAAGCATGTACAGGACTGCAGGCTAAAGAAACTCAAATTATTTACACCACACACTGAAACATGTATAAGCAGAAAAGAAATACAAGTCTGTTCCATTCTGACAAATCTACCATTCATAAATTCCTCCTCCAGGTGATTTATACGTTGCAGCTGAACAAAAAGGAATTGCTTGTGCTCCAGACTGGAGCCAGGATGCTACAATTGTTGCAGGAGAAACACATTAAAGTGGTAAAAGGAATCTTGCCAAAAGGATATGAAGAACTGTAATCTCCTTCCAGCACAGGCAGTGGAGCTGGGAAGAGAAGGGTATCCAATTCACTTGAATAATATAAGAGGAAATAACAGGCATATCTGAGGAATGCTTGATTTGCTGTTTTTTGAGTCTCCAATCAGTACTTCTTCCATTTAAGTTGGATGTAACCAATGGAATCGCTTCTAGATGATTTGGACTATGACACCCATCACCCCTAGCTATTCACCATGCTGGCTAGGACTGATGGGAGTTAAAGTACAACAATACCTGGAGGGTGGCACATTGTCTATCCTAGGTTTAAGTACTCCTATTATTTACATATTTTGAGGGGTGTGCATCAAATTTACATGTCAACATCTCAAACAAGTGGCATGCAACTAGAAGGAATGGTATTTTATTTGAATTCAGTACCTGACAGCAACTTGGAATTTATGTAAGCACATTTTTGATAGTTTAAAATTGTTTCAAATTCATTATCTCAGCGATCCTTGCAACAGTCCTATAACTCCAGCCAGTATTATGATGCCCATAGTACTAACAGATACAAATCTGAACCAGGGACTTCTCAGCTCACACCTCCTGGATAATGGTGGGGGCATTAACCCATTCACTATACCACCAAATCATTGGCGCAGTTGCAGTTCCACACATTCCTTCAGATGACCATATCTGCAAACTACAGTGTTTCCTAAGCGGGTGACAGAGCTCAGAAGTATCAAGAAGCCACACAGTCCAAAATGCCACCTGGTTATCACAGTGGGGGAAATGCTTTGCATCATTTTACGTTCCTGGACTACAAGAAACAAAAGCCTTTAATGCCTCAACCCACATGTCCCAAGGGCAGCTGGTGAAAACAACAACAAAAACAGCCAGCTGGCAACCCACAGCCCAATTAACATATTTGTGAAATGCCATGGGTGCTGATATCCCGTTGTTTAATCCTACGCAGCTCTGGCAAGCATCTATGAGAAGAACCACATGGGCACCACTGAATGGCTTGGTTCATTCCTACACTATTATGCTTCTGGTGTGGGGAGGAACTATGCCACTCACCTGCCTTGTGTGGTCCTTCTTCTAGACACTGCCAAACTAACCTGAAACGGGACCTTTACAATCTTCAGCTGAGGTCCCTTTGTGTGTTGCAAGTTCATGTTCAGGACACATATAGTTAGAAGCCAGTTAACCTGCTGAATTGCCCTGCCACATGCTGTATATATCCATTCAATCATTTCCTGGTACAGCTTTGGTGCTGTTAACACAGTGGTTTGACTTCATCCCTGGAGGTGCACTCCAATGTCTCCCAAGACAGATTGATGTCAATAATAATAATAATAATAATAATACGCTCAACCAAACCAAGGGTCAAGTCAAACTCTCTTCTCCAGGAGCAGCCAACCCAAGATGTGCAACAGAGCTTCAGGCTGTGGTAAGTCAGATAGCATCAAAGGCATGTGTCATCTCACCCACCCACCTCACTGTGCACTAAGCCAGAACACAGTTCCCAGAGACTTCCTTGTGTGCCATCCGAACCCCCCATGCCCACTATGCCCATGGGCTTCATGCAGGTTTCATCAGTTTGATGTGAAATGTGGAGCGGTGAGTCAACGGAGAAGTCTCCCTCAGGAGGTCGTGGACTCTCCTTCCTTGGAGGTTTTTAAGCAGAGGTTGGATGGCTATCTGTCATGGGTGCTTTAGCTGAGATTCCTGCATTGCAACTCTACAATTCCATGATTCTATGTGTTAATCCCCCCCAAGAAAGATTCAGGGCAGACAAAACAAAGCACCTCTTCACACAGTGCACAGTTAAACTGTGGAATTCGTTGTCATCCACTAACATGGATTGGTTTAAAGGAGGATTAAGCTAATTCATGGCGGGTCAATTGCTACTAGCCACAATGGCTATATTCTGCCTCTACCAACAGAGGCAATGTGTCTATGAATATCAGTTGCAGGGCATCCCAAGTAGAAGACTTAGTAGAAGACTGTTGCACTCGGATTCTGCTTCTGGGTTTTCCACAGATATCTGGACAGCCACTGTGAAAACAGGAAGGTGGCCTAGATGGGCCTTTGGCCTTATTCTGAAGAACATAATCCTTCTTGGAAAGGGGGTTTAATCCTAAATAAATGGGGTTAGGATTGCAGCCTTTGAAAGGAGTAACTCCAACCAAATTCAGCTTGGTTTAGTTCTGAGTAGACATGCACAGGATTTCACCTTTTGCGTAACAATCCATGAACATTAATAGAAGCAAATAATCAACTAGCCGAAATAAGAATAATAGAATTGTAGATTCTATTCAGTGGTGCCGATGTGGATGATCTATTCTAGCGCAACCCCCTGCAATGCAGGAATATGCAGCTGTTCCATATGGGGGAATGGGGATCAAACCTGCAACCTTGGTGTTTTGAGCACCACACTCTAACCAGCTGAGCTATCAGGAAGGAGATCTATGAGAACAGAGGAAGCCCAGCAGATTTCCACAGGAAGGGTACTGTTATTATTTCTATTTACATCCTGCCCTTCCTTCCTAAAGGAGTCCAAGGCAGCCAACACAACAATAACAATAAAATTAAAACATTCTAAAACCAGTTGCATACCATCACATTCTCTTAATACAGTGATTTCGGGATTGCCAGGAGCCACATCTTTCTCCCATCAAACTAGGCCATTTTGGCCCTACCAACGAAAAGGCCTTGTCTCTTTACATCTGGTCTCATGTAAAGAGAAGATGGAAAGCACAGTGTCAGGTGCTATCTTGAATCTCAATAAGGTGTGTACGCAAGGCGGCTGTTCTTGAGGCAATTAAAGGCTGCCTCAAAAGTTACTGAATCCCTTCCTCTGCAATCTCAGAGGCCGAGCATCTTCCAGAAGTGCTGTACAAGTGAGTTTACATGTGCATATTTATCCATCAGGAAAGAAATTGCATGTCTCAATGACTATCACAGAAGATCTACCTCAGATGGCACTTTCCTTCCGCCCCCCACTGAAGCTTTTCAACAGGGGAGTCTCACACCTTCTCACTGAGTGATAACAAGCGATGCCTTAATTTTGCATGTGCAAATGAACCTTTGAATATTCTAGTTTTGGGGCTAGGAACTGACCCCAATTTTTCATGATAAAAAGTGCAGCATGACCACAGAGAGGGGGTGGCGACCCACAACCCTAGGGCTGACTGTTGCCCTTGGCCAAATTTTATGTCGCCTTTGGCTTACTTTCAAAAATAATCACTTCAGACCTAAGGCAAGGATGATTTCTCCTACCCTGGCAATCTCCTGGAGGGGAGAGGCAAATTGAGGTGGCAGAAAGAGAGGGGGGAAAGGAGTAGCTCCACTCACTGCTGGTTTGGGAATGTAGCTCTCAAAATATTGCCCACTCCTGACTTCTACAAGTCTAGGCCCAGGGGTCCTCATACCAAGTGGGCCACAAGAGTACTTCAACACAGAACCTTGGGGGGGGCATGAGGCCAAAATCTGACATCCCCCCAGCCCTCATGAGGAGCTGGGCTTTGCAAAGGAGGCATAAGGCTCTGGCTGGGTCCTAGAGCTCTTCCACCATCTTCCCAAAGCTGGAAAAGTGCTAAATAGGCTTCGGCAAGGAGAGGAATCTAGGACCCTGTCAGAGCCCTCACTCCTCCTTCCCAAAGCCCAGTGCCTTGCTTACCTCGCTTGGGAAGGCTGTGTCATGGGTGTAACCAGGATTTTTTTTGGGGGGGGGGCAGCCAAAGTTGTTGAGCTTCTTTTAGGAGATCGCCCTAAGTTATTGAATTTTCTTGGGGAAATCACGGGTAAAAATACCCCCATTGCAGGGAGCATGCTTTCATAGGGGGGTAGGCATCTGCTGGGGGGGGGCAGAACCTCAGTTAATTGAGTACTTTCAATGCTTTCCAATAATTTTGGGATGGGCTACACTCATGGGCAGCATAAGGGCTGTGGGGGGTGTCAATTGTAGCTGAGGGCCACCAGAAAGGCCACATGTGTTGGTCCACCCTGGTCTAGTCTGCCTCTGGAGGTACTTAATTATTTCCACAATATCTCCAGTTTGGGGGCCAGAGTTCAAATAAGAATTCACCGACATGAAATCTATACTTGCCTGCACCCTAACACTTTCTGAACTTCTGAATTAGCCAGCACCAAGCACAGTTAAACTTGGAAGTTAGGTCAGGAGAAGACAATATAATTGGGGTGTTAAACCTTGCTGGTATTTCATGGAGCTTCTCTTTCAAATATTTATCCTGACTTGTCCCCCCCCCCCCACCAACTTGTTTAGCACCTCCCTTTTAACACTGGCTCCCTTACAACACAAGCCTCAAACTGAGATGTTTTGGTGAATGTGTTCACATGCAGGGATTCCATAAAAATGACAACAAACTGATGCTTCTAGACAGATAATGTGGGGCCTTTTTGCTGATGGAACCCTGAATCAGGATATCAATCCAATTCTGACTCAGGATACTCAAATTCGAAGTCAGGATAGCTGCCAGTATGAATTTATACATTCCTCCCTTCCAATTCATTATCAAGCACCTGCCTATCTTAAAGACTGGCTGAAGGGGGGGGGGGGAATCAAACACCAAATCAACCACTCCAGATCAGGCCACATGGCATCTGTCCAAAAGACTTCCCAAGCCTCCAAATCTGAATAATATTTTTGGTTGGTTGGAAGTAGTCTGTTTGCAGAACAACATAGGAAAATCTTGTCCCAGCAGCAAACAAAGCAAGACATTTGAGTCCTGCAGTTCTCTCTGCAGGCAAAACAGTCTCCCTCAAAGCGCATGCAATCTCCAAAACTACAAGATACTTAAAATGCAGTGTCATCAGCACTGCTGAATCGAAACCTCGCAGTATTTATCATTACAGTGGCAAATGCAAATATATACAGCTGCATGATTTGACTTTATACTCGATCTGCTTTTTAAAAAACGGTTTTAAAATACAACATAGGAGCTCAAAAGGACATGTTTTCTCCTCTGGAATCTAGTAGATATTATTTTCTCCCTCCCCCCCTTTCTAATTAAAAGAAATACACAGGGTATCCAGAAAAAGGACAAGCAAGTAGCAGCTATTAAGAGCAGGGGGGGGATCTTTCCCAGCAGTTCCATTATATTAAGGGGAAAGGAAGGCAACCCCCTATTTATTGCCCCCCCTCGTACTGAAAGCAGACAATTACGTTGCAACCCCCCTGTCCCCTCCCAATAACCCTGAAGTTACTTATGCCCATGCCCTAAAGTCAAAGTGCATTGCACCCAATTTCCAGAAGGCTATGGATTCTCAAGTCACACCCCAAGGCATATTGTGATGTTAGCATATTCATTAGCTAGACTCAGCAAAGCATCCTTAATAGGCCAAGGTGCACTTAAAGAGGGGGAAAACAACAACCAGCCAATAGCACAAATAACTGCAACTTACTGCTATTTGAAAGGCAGCATAGGAAACGAAACAACAGCAATGCATCTAAATAGTACAAACCCTTCTCACTGGGGCAAATCCACACTGGGACATGTACCAGCTTGGCAAGGGTTCCTCCTTATGTTCCACCCCCCTTTTTTTCCTTCGTTCCTCTCCTTCTCTCTGGGTGCCACCCACACTGTCTGGCAGTCTCCAATGCAGCCAGGTGTCCTTCTGATAAGAAACAGGAAGTAGCGCCAAGCCCCCCCCCCCTTTGCCACACAGAGGGTCACCTGCCTAACTCCTTCCTATTCCTTAAATCCTCTCTCGGCCAGGTCAGCTCAGAGACTCAAGCAACTCCTTCCCTTGCTGGAACAAAGAGGCAAGAGGCAATTCCAAGCCCTTCTTCCAAAATAAAATAGCTGAGTAAGAAAGCTGGTCTCTCTCTCTCATGCGCAACACACACATCATGCAGCTTCTCTACAAGCACCAGTGGTGACATATTTGGGAGGAGGGGGCCAGGACATGCACCCCAAAGCCAGGAGAGCCACAGCTGTCCCTTTTGCAGCCACTGTGTGCAAATTGCCTTCTATGGGAAAGCCAAATCCATCCCTCTCCCAGCGAGGGAAGTGACTCACCGCCTGCTCGACCTAACTAATAATTCCCATTGAAATTAACACTTCCCTTGCCATTCTCCTCCGCAAAGACAGCGCCGGGAAGATATAAGGAGACGGGGGAGGGGGGGGGGGAGGGCGCCAACTTACGGAAGTGTAGTTGCTCTTCTGGCTCCGGATCTCCTGCTCCTGGAACTGCAGCCCCGCCAGGTGCTTCTCCAGGGCTTCCCAGTCCATGGTGGGCAGCGGGGGCTCCTGCTCTTGCCAAGCCGTGCCCCCTCCT
Source organism: Podarcis melisellensis (assembly GCF_964234715.1). Taxonomy (NCBI): domain Eukaryota; kingdom Metazoa; phylum Chordata; class Lepidosauria; order Squamata; family Lacertidae; genus Podarcis; species Podarcis melisellensis. The sequence goes on from NC_138537.1 coordinate 20,178,776, forward strand.
CCTCCTCCTCCCCCCAAGGAGTTCTCCAAGGGGTGGAAGGCTACCAGCGAGCCCCCGTTGCTCAGCCTGCCCATGCCGCCCCCGGGCTGCCCTTTCTGGAGGCGGGGGGCTTTGCCGTAGCCGCCGCCGCCGCCGCCCCCTTTGTGCCCAGTCCTGCGGCTAGAGGGCACCACGTTGGCATTGTGCCGGAGGTCCAGCGGGTGGTGCGGCTGGCGGTGCTGAGGAGCCGGGTGGCCGTGGGGAGCCGGGGGTGGCATAGCAGGGGTGGCGGTGGCGGTGATGGTGGGGAGGGCGAGGCGGGCGCTCCTCGCCTCCTCCAGCTCTTGCGCTAAACTCCTCCTGGCAGGGGCGGTTCGGGCACAGCGGCGGGCATCGTCCCTGTCCTCCGCCCACGCATCAGTCACCTTCCTCTGGTACACCTGGAAGTCCTCCTCCCCCTCTTCTTCCTCCTCCTCCTCTTCCTCGTCTTCCTCCTCCTCCGAGTCCTCCAAAGCAGCCAAGTCCAGGCTGGTGGGCGAGGGGGAAGATTTGCATTCCGAGCAAGGGGTCACTTTGCTGGAACTCGATTCCGAGCTGGAGCGGCTGCTGCAAGGGTCGCTGCCTAGATCCATGCCATCCTAGAGGACAGAGAAAGAGAGAGCGTTAGGAACAGACCTATAGCCTAGCTCTCCTTTCCTGCCTTGGCTGCTGCTCCTGTTGGAAGAACATCCCCGCCAGGCACTGAAAGAACCAGACAGACGGTTTCCCTCTCTCCAGATGCTGCCAGACTCTTAAAGGGAAAAGCGGGCGAAGGAAGGGAATCTTGGGGAAGGGGGGGGGGGGAGAGAAGCCAAGGGGCGGGGAGGGGAGATCTCCGGCACTTCCCCGAAGTTCCCCACCCCACCTAGGCAGGGCATCCGCTTTGCGAGGAGAGGGCAGGGAGAGGTCTCCCAAGCAGGGGCGGTCCCTCTTGAGCCCCACCTAACGAGGAGGAAGGGGGCGCGCAGCAGCACCGGCAGCGCTCCGCCTGGAGAGCTCAGGCGCCGCCGCCGCCGCCAACAGTTTCCTCTCCAGCACCGGCCGGGAGTCCCTCCTTGCCCTGCGACGGCGCCGGAAAGTTCCCGGCTCCCTCGCGCGCCCACTTGCGAATACAGAGCGCGAGCTACGCCGGTAGCGCGAGGGAAGGAGGGAGTCTGGGAACCCCACGCAGCCGGCGTAAAACTGGAAAAAAAGTGAATGAGACAATGCCGGCCCCACACCGCCCCCTACGGTACAGCCCGAGAGATCCTGGTGGCCGAAAAGGAGCCAAAAGCGTGGCCCCCGGCAGGAGCTGAGCCACCTCTTTCCTCGAATTCTTTTCAGGGGGTGCCGCGCAGTTATGTCTCCTCCTTCGCACATGTAAAAGCAGCAGGGGTTTATTGGAGGGGAGGGGGAGTTTGGCACTTCGCAGGGGAAGCCTGAGTTTGAATTTGAAAAGTGGTGCATCAGAGCCTCTGCTACTGCCAGATGCGATTGGCACGTGGCACGTGGCAGCCTCCACGGCATCTTCATGGATTGGGGTTTGAGTGGGGTGGCCGTGGGGGGGGGGGCGGGACACACCTGACCCATTGGGCTGCAACATGTAAAAGAGGCTGAGAAGCCGGACCCTGTTCCATTTCCCACTCTTGAGCGAATGGTGGATTGAGATTAACTGGGTGCTTGTTTCCACATGATGATGATGATCATGATAATAATAATAATAATAATTTATTTGTACCCCGCCCACTCTGGGCGGCTTCCATTAAAAATACATTAAAATGTCACACATTAAAAACTTCCCTGAACAGGGCTGCCTTCAGATGTCTCCTAAATGTCAGGTACAGTGGTACTTAATTCGTTCCGGAGGTCTGTTCTTAACCTGAAACTGTTCTTAACCTGAAGCACCACTTCAGCTAATGGGGCCTCCTGCTGCTGCTGCGCCGCCGGAGCACGATTACTGTTCTCATCCTGAAGCAAAGTTCTTAACCTGAGGTGCTATTTCTGGGTTAGCGGAGTCTGTAACCTGAAGTGTATGTAAACTGAAGTGTATGCAACCCGAGGTACCACTGTAGTTGTTTATCTCTTTGACATCTGATGGGAGGGCGTTCCACAGGGTGGGTGCCACTACTGAGAAAGCCCTCTGCCTGGTTCCCTGTAGCTTTGCTTCTCGCAATGAGGGGACCGCCAGAAAGCCCTCGGCGCTGGACCTCAGCCTCCGGGCAGAACGGACATGAGGGGTAAAAGTGTCCCCTCCTAGCAAGACCTTTAAGCTTCCTCTGAGAGCTGCAACCTCAGCACAATGGCTGTTCATCTGAGTTTTAAAATAATTTACAGTGCAATCTAAGGCGTATTTACTCAGAAGTGATGGAGCAATCCTATAGCAAGATCTACTGGAATGAGCCACTTTAGGATGTAGTGGATCTCCAGCTAAGTTTGCTTAAACCTTCAGCTTGAACATCTATTCAAAAGCAGTTCCATTGAATTCAATGGGGCTTTCTCTTGAACAAATGGACCGCAGTCTTCTACATAGAAGTAAGCCTCCAGTTCAGTAGGGCTTCCTCCCATTACATTATATTTTATTTTTTTCATGTTGATTTGTTTTTTTATTAGAGTTTTTCATAATACAATAAAGTCCAGGGTTTGTACATTTTAGTAAAAATGCCAAATTATTTTTGTGCTTCCTTGGTCAAGATTTTTAGCAAGCCACAGAAAGCCCTCTACGCTTCACAGGTGTTAGCTCGTCAATGCAAAGATAAATGGAAAAAAGTAGCCTGCAAAGGTTGTTTTAAAATATACAAATCAATTTTTAACACACCTATCCAGAACTCTAGGCATCCTGCCAGGTTTTTTATTTTATTTTTAAAGTAAATCCATAGCATAAGAAAAATGCCACCATATAACCTGGCACTCATAATAATAAAGCACTTCGAACAAGTCAATACAGGGGAAGCATTTCAACTTCTTCCAAAATAACGATAACAGTGGATAAATAAATAAATAAAATCCCAGGAAGGGGGAAAAATGTCACATTCATATATTCTCACAACGAAGCCAAAGTTCTTCCCCTCTCCACAATCCCTCTTTCCTTGCAAACAGCCTGAGGAAATGGATGAGCTTTGCAACATGCCCAGAAGGTCAACAGATTCAGACTTCTTATAAATCAAGACAAGTCGCACCAAAGACATCTTTGTTGATTCACAAAACAGCTGTGTAACTCAGAAACAAGTCCCAACAGGTAGACAAACTTGTAACATCCAGGAGTGTACAGATAAAACCTAACACTTTGATCTCCATCAGAAACTAGCTAGTACTCACTAGAGTATTTTCACACACTCAGTAAGAGGAGGTCATGGTAAGCAGCAGAAATGCGATACAGCTTCTATAGACCATGATGGTCAATGCAATGCACAACCTTAGCATCAAAATGTACTTTTAAAAAAATAGTATATTTTTCAGTATACAGTGATACCTTGGTTTAAGAACAGTCCTGTTTATGAACGATTCGGTTTAAGAACTCTGCAAAACCAGAAATAGTGTCTCAGTTTGCAAACTTTACCTCGGTTTAAGAACAGAATCCGAATGGTGGAAGAGCACCGGCGGCAGGAAGCCTCATTAGGGAAAGTGTGCTTCAGTTTAAGAACAGTTTTGGTTTAAGAATGGACTTCCAGAAAGGATTAAGTTCATAAACCGAGGTACCACTGTACTGACATAAAAATGTTTCTCCGAAATAGTAATAATGTTTTGCTTGGAATTTAAAACCTCAGTATGCACAGACTTAGTTGTGGGGAAACCCAGCCAGTTGTTGTTGTTGTTTAGCAGCATTTTGTACTCAGATGGGGACATCTACTAGGGTGCAATTCTATAGATGTTTACTTAGGAGTAATCCCACATTGAATACAGTGGGACTGACTTTTTAGTAAACATACTGGATTGCATTGTTTGCTTCAAAAATAAGTGTACCCAATTTATTTTATGTACATCCTGCCTTTTTCCAATCAGGAAATGTAGGGGGTGTATAGGTAAATTTCCCAGGTGATTCCCCTATCTAGGCATTGGCCAGAACTAGATTTGCCTGGCTTTTGCAAAGTTGCCTTATCCTGTACCTTCAGCCCATGCCCAACTTCAATAGCGGAAAGATACTGATTAGCATCTTCAAAAGCAACAAACCAACTAGTTATATCTTAAATGGTTAGCTAAAATGTATAAAGCAAAATCAAATGCATGCTGGAAATCTAAAGAGAAAGAGGGCACCTTCTATCATATGTGGTGGACTTGTAAAGTAGTAAAAGATTTTTAGGAGATGATATATAATGAATCGGGGGGGAAATGTTTAAAATAAGCTTTTCGAAGAAACCAGAAGCTTTTCTTTTAGGAATTGTAGGTGTCAAAATTCCAAGTGACCAGAAGAGACTATTTCTGTACGTGACTACTGCTGCCCGGACACTATTAACTCAGAGATGGAAAGAAGGTACAGTCCCTACCAGGGAAGAATGGCAGATTAAACTGATGGACTATGCAGAAATGGCAACACTGACCAGAAGAATTAGGAATCAGGAAGACCAAAATTTCAATAAGGAATGGGGAAAATATATAATTTATTTAAAAAACAACATTGTAAACAATTAAAATTGTTGGTAGGATTGGAATGATACTTGTAGTTAAAAGTTGGACTATGGTTTTATTGAAGATTTAATAGAATTGGATTAACAGAGAAGATGCAGGAGAAAAAGTTAACATAAGGACCCACAAAAGGGGAGGAAAGAAGTCCAAGGGGAATTATGGATATTGTCTTATTGGCTCCCTTTGTGGTTGTTTGTAAATCAGAAAACCCCAAAATAAACTTTTTTTTAAAAAAAAAAATCTTAAATGGTTGCCAGACTTGCATCTTGACTATACCAACCATCAAAATATTGGCTATAAATATTTATAGCCACATCCTGGAAATACCAGCTGATACTTTCTGACAAGTCCATCAGAGACAGCTTCTGCTTTGCACTTCTTTAGCCCCACTCATGAGCACAGTTTGGATCTGGTGTACTCTACGCTGACTTAACTTAACTTCCCATAATTAGGACTGCTCCTTTAACTTACTTTCAGGAAAATATTTATAGGGCTGCTGCCTAAACGGAGCTGCTGGTTTAGCATAATGGCTAACAGCATATATCAGTGCTTGTTTACTCAGAAGGAAGTAGCCCAAACAAGCATTTGGGCACACACTTTTTAAATTTTACAACATATATATTTGCACAGATAGTGTTGCTGCTGCATCCCCCTTAAGGCAGGCCATGACCAGTTCTCTGAAGACCAGTTCTCTGGTAAATGTGCTTAGGACTGCTTGGTGGTTTGAAAATGGCGGCAAAAGGTTCTTATACACTCACAGCCACACCAGAGGAAGAGAGGGAAGGTGGGAATGTATGAGCAGAGGCTTCTTTACATAACGCTAAACCCAGACCCTCCAAGTATCCCTATTTTCCAGGGATGTCCCTGATTTAGAGAAGCCACCCAGTTTCTGATTTGATCCCGAAATGTCCCACTTTTCCTTAGGATGTCCCTATTTTCACTGGAGAAATGTTGGAGGGTATGGAGTTACGTGACTCCTGAGCTGTCTGAAGGCAATCCTGTACAGGGAAGGTTTTTAAAAATGTTTAATGTTTTATTGTGGTTTTTATGTATGTTGGAAGGTGCCCAGAGTGGCTGGGGCAACCCAGTAAGATGTGTGGGGTATAAATAGAAAAATTATGGAATGGGACATCCCTGTTTTCATTGGAGAAATGTCAAAGGGTATGTAAACCATTGCTTAGCATTACATACAAACCAATGTGAAGTGGTTTTAACACTTGAAATGTACAATATGAGGACTAAATATTAATATTATTGCTATTAAACATTTCTGGAAAATATATTCATGGTTTTGAAAAACCAATTAAAATACAAAGAAGTAACCCACCCCTCAATTTCCCAATCTACAATGTTTATTGGTGGTTTTTTTAATGCAGACTCCCTTCACAAGCCAGTGTTGGATAGTGTCTTTAGATCACCTGTAGTTTTCAAGAGTAGGCTTTGAAGGAATTATAACTCCAGGGATACTGAGTGCCAACTGCACCAGAGGGTGTATATTAATATAGGTACATCCACATAATTATCAGTTTGCACTAACTTGATGATTTAGCCAATTTTTTTTTTTAAATTACAACTAATTACCAGTAGCCTATAAATAATATCTCGGTTAAAAAGCTAATCTGTTTTATTATATCCTGGTTCACTGAAGCCTGCTCTATAATACAAATTTGAGGCCTTCAAAGAACAGTGTTACAAAGGAAGGCTTTCCGTAGCGTCGACTTAATCATCTTTCCGTTTCAGCAACACTTTCAAATTTTAATTTGCAGAAATGAAAAGGATGTGTGTTAACAGGCAGAGCTCGTAAAGTTTATAATACTGATATTTATCTTTGAAATAATCAAAGTTCATTATGGGCTGTTAGAATTGGATTGTTACAAGAACTTCTGGGATAGCAAAGGGATGTTTCTGAATGCATTCTAAAGCATGAGCTATACCAGCAGTCAGACCTCAGTGCCTGTCCCAGCAAAAATGGTCCTGAGTGGGAGATCCAGAAAATTTGCCTGAAAATAAATAAATAAAGGAGGCTGTGAGGTGGAGAAGTGAAAGGCAGATCTGTGTGCTGCTTTTCCTATTTGTCTTGACGTTAGCATCCAAGGACAGCAGTTTTAGACAGGGGCACCGGCCTTCTGAGCGCCTACCTCTTTTATGGTCCTATAAAGTCAAACGATTTCATGACACTGCAGCTCAAAAATCATTTGGAGAACATTATGCTAGTAATTACATGATCCTCTGTAGCTGTTTATAACATGTTAAGCAATTAATGGCTATCAGCACACACTTATGGGCTCTGGGAACCAGCTTAGCTGCAATTTGTGCCATGCAGTTTAGAGGGTGTTATTTTATTTCTCAGTGTTCTGTTCCTAGACTCATAGCAGATTAAAAAAAAGAAAAGAAGAAAGAAAACCTTGCTTACTGTGTCTAGAATGCAAAGTTAAAATATAGTAAACATAACCCTCAAAGTCCTCAATAACTGAATGCTAAAATAAATATATTATACAGTGCCATAGTACTTGGGAAATCATGGAAGCCATCAGTTTGCATTTTTCTTTAAAATAATACACCCCCAGCTCTTAGGAGTACAAGAACAGAGAAAGTGGATTTCAGATATTTCCCTATCACCCACACTTTTTCATTTTGTCCCACAGATTTACACCTTCCAAATGTGGCCCAAGCTACTGTGAAAACACCTGCCCAAGTTTCTGCCCCAGGTTTAGACCCTCCCCCCTAAAAGGGAGAGAGACAAATTCTTTCATTCTCCTGAATTCCATTCCATACATCTCATGCCATACAAAGTAAACAAGCATGCAAACTGAGTACAATATAAACCTCCCTGGTTAAGCTGTTATCTGTGGGCCAAACAAGTGCAGAATCGAAGGCCAAGTATCTGCCTGGTAGAACAAAGCCTCTCATCCTTTAGTACTACTTTGGAAGAGGAAACAAGATGCATGCGTGCTCAGGATTGGGGCCCTGCTGACATGCGGGAAGGGGGTGAGGAAGCATGACCACTACAAAGCTGATCGGCTGGTGCCCATCTATTGCTTACACAACACCCTATCTTGCTCAGCACTGTGACTCTTCGGGTGTTATTGGACTACAATTCCCATCAGCCCAAGCCAGCATGGCCCAATGGCCAGGGATGATGGGAGTTGCAGCCCAGCAACATCTAAAGGGCTGCAGGTGCCCCATCCCTCCTTTAGCTGAATAGCTCCCTTGACCTCTTGAAAAACTCATTTATTTACTTACTTCTTACTTACTGACTTATTTCATAAAATGTATGTACCGCTTGATTACAGAACAAACCTCAAAGTGGTTTCCAGAAAGGATAAAACAATACAATTATCGCTAAAATATTCACAACCATAATTTAAAGCATAAGGAAGTTAAAACTGTAATTGAATGGTCTAAGACAATTAAGACTCGTACAAACTTTCTAAACATCCTAAACTTTACAGTTCAGCATGCAAGTGGCGTACAAGGGTAAGGAGGGGGCAAATGAGACAGGGTTGGGATTTTCTCTCTCCAAAGGACAATGATTTAAATGAGTTTTGCAACATAAATACTGTGCCTATTCAGTGTGGAGCATGATGGTGAAAATAAAGGAATTACAGTGAAGTGTTGAATCAATTTGAAAGTAAAAATGCCCTGCTTGAAGAGAGATGGTACTTGATGTTGTAAAATAATTGTAGTTTTGCATCTGTAGTGTTTCCAGCGCATCAGCATAATGAAAACCAAAGCACCCAGGGTAGCTGTTAATACTCAAGAGTCAAGACACAAGGTTGCATTTTGCCAATTGTTCATAAATCAGTTACTCTCTTTGAAGTGAGCTACTGTATTAGATATATAAAAAAACAATTTATACCCAGAACTTTGGATAATGTTAACACTGTTCGGGAAGATAAGTGGACTCAAATCATCCCCCACCCCACTATTTCATTATTCAAATAGCACCTTTTTCTTTGACCCATAGAGATGCCGTGGGAAACAATAGGTTTTTGTTCTGACAGATAGTTTTTGTTCTGTTGTGGAGGATGACATAACCAGTGGCAGGGCACCCCTCCCTCCCCCCCACTTGGAAAATTAACGGCCTCATGAAAGATGATGCATCTGATACTCAGTTTAAGAAGAAAGGGTTCTCTGTTAATCAAGAAATGTCCTTTGTATGTCAGGACTCGCAACAATTCTTTCAAGCTCCATTATTCAGCAACAGCAACAATGCATTTCGGTGCCTGCAGCTGACACCTTGTCCTTCCCCCTCAGTCTCAGATGGGTAGTTGATGCAACATCTTGCAATTCTGGCACTGCTGTATCAGAAACTCTGCACTACTGAATACAGTTGCTAGTATTATGGAACACAGGAAGCTGCCTTGCAGTGAGTCACACCACAGGGCTCTCCAGGGTACCAGACAGCAGCTTTCCCCAGCCCAGCCTGAACATGTAGGGCAGGAGTAGCAACTTTTTCAGCCGTGAGCTGGTCCACCGTCCCTCAGAGCATGTGGGGGGGGGCAGACTATATTTGGGGGGGGAACAAATTCCTATGCCCCACAAATAACCCAGAGGTGCATTTTAAATAAAAGGACACATTCTACTTATGTAAAAACACCAGGCAGGCCCCACAAATAACCCAGAGATGCATTTTAAATATAAGTGCACATTCTACTCACATAAAAACATGCTGATTCCCGGACCATCTGTGGGCTGGATTGAAAAGGCGATTGGCCCGCATCCGGCCCCTGGGCCTTAGGTTGCCTACCCCTGATGTTGGGTGTTGAACCTCGTGCAGGCAAGGTGGGTGTTCCACCATTGCAGAGCAATAGTGGAGGAAAAGAGTTGCCTTCAAGCTTGTGGGCTTGCCAGAGGCATCTGGGTGGCTGCTGTGGGTGGGGTGGGTGGGGCAGGATGCTGAACCACATGGACATTGGGTTTGAGCCACCCGAGCTCTTCTTGTGTTTTTGAAACACTGAGCAGGGCATTTCACAATTTGGGACTGGGGTGTGTTTGCATGGTAGCAGCCAGGGCTCTTGGTTCAATGGTGGCAATGAAGCACAGCAGAGAGAGGAGGCCAGTAGCTCTCTGCTGTTATTTATCAAGGGCTCTGTGTGTTCTTGTGTGCACACATGCAGAGAACCCGAGTACCAGCTTGGAAGTCTCTTGATTCCTTTCAAAGAATCAGTCAGGGTACTGTAGTCTGGCATCCCTCTAGATGTTGCTGAGCTACAGTTCTCATCATACCTGACCATTGGCTATGCTGGCTGGTGCTTATGGAAGTTGGAAGGTCAGCAATAACTGAACTGAATACAAGAGTAGGTTCCCCACTCTTGTATTCAAATGCTAGATTTGGTACAGCTTGACATGAAACATTCTGAGTGATCTTGGTCCGGTCACACCTGGTCAAACCATCCTACCTCGCAGGGTTGTTGTGAGGACCAAATGGAGCAAACCTAATATGTGTTACTCTGAGCATACCAGGTGACATTTTATAGGGTCCCCTCTGAAATCGCAGTGAATACTAGGATGCAGTGTGTGACATGTGGAAGGCAAGCACCTGTGACGGCAAAATGTATTGTGTTCTCTATCCTGACTAAGCAAAGAAGCACTGCAGATGTCCCAGCAAAATGCCATAAGGGACACATTAGTAGGTTATTAAATCTATTTGCCTCATTCATCACTGGCAAAGATGTGAACTTGTGTTAAGAAAATAAAGTAGATAAGGTGAACAGGATATGAATCTTTCTAACAGCGGGCTCCACTACTTTGTTTGTCTTTGGTCGGATTCTGATGCTTAAGTTAGGCAAGAAACTGTGCCTGGAATGGATTGCTGACCCAGGCTTTGAGCAGGAAGGTCAAGTCCTGGCCAGTGAAGTAATTGTATGTTGACAGAATGGGAAGGGTATCCCCGTTCTGGTTTTTAACCACTCTGGTTGTGAGTACGAAGTTAAAGCCCTGAGGTAGCAAACTTAATTTTTTTTGTATCTAAAACATGCCCCCTAGAGATATTTCCAGTTGCCATCCATCGGTTTTGCCAGCCTCAGTCAGTGTGGCCAATGGTCAGGGGTGAAGGAAGTTGCAATGCAAGAACATCTACTGGGCCGCAGGTTCAATGCCTCTTGCTTTTAAAGTGTGTGTTATCAGTTAAGGCCAAATTCGCTGCTGCATCTTGAAGTGTTTGCAACTGTGCAGGTAGGACCGGAATGGGGAACCTATGGCCCTCCTGATTTTGTTAGACTAAAGCTCCCGAAATTTTTGCTCACACTCAATTCTGTTTCTAAGGCTAACTGGAGATTTACATATCCTTCTTTTGTGCCTCCTTGGACTATAGCTCTCCTCAGCTGCAGCCAGCATGGCCAATGGTCAGGGATAAGGGCGGGGGAGAAATGTTATTCAGTTTCCATTTAAAGGCACACCTAGCTAATTTAAACTTTCTGAAATGAAACATGCCAAAATGCACACTTCTCCATAAGTCCGTACGTATGAATATTTTAGGCAGAATTGCATACTAAAGTATGTTAAGAGAAATTCACACGGAAATGCTGATGATATTCATGAGGACTTTAGATAAAACAAACAAACAAACAAACAAACAAACAAACAAACCACAAATTATTGTGGGAAATGCAGAGAACTAAATTTAAGTTGGCAAAAATCAGAAACAAAGAGAAATCAAAATAAGCAAGTTTGTTCATCCCTGGTCAGAGATGGTGGATGCTGCAGTCCAGAAACATCTGCAAGGCTGCAGGGGCCGCATCCCTGTGATACAATATGGTATAGATGCTTTAGCTGAGATTCCTGAATTGCAGGGGGTGGACTAGATGACTCTTGGGGTCCCTTCCAACTCTACAATTCTATGATTCTATGATCTATTGCTCCCAGTATTTAAAAGAATGCAGATTTGGGCCTTGTTATATAATCTTGCAATTGTGCGGGGGACGGGAAGATGAGGAGGAGGAGGAGGAGGAGGAGGAGAAGAAGAAGAAGAAGAAGAGGAGGAGGAGGAGGAGGAGGAGGAGGAGTTTGGATTTGATATCCCACTTTATCACTACCCTAAGGAGTCTCAAAGCAGCTAACATTCTCCTTTTCCTTTCCTCCCCCACAACAAACAGTCTGTGAGGTGAGTGGGGCTGAGAGACTTCAGAGAAGTGTGACTGGCCCAAGGTCACCCAGCAGCTGCATGTGGAGGAGCGGAGATGCGAACCCGGCTCCCCAGATTATGAGTCTATCGCTCTTAACCACTATACCACAGAGGAATAGCAGACCCTTATGTCTGAGATTTGGAAACTTTTTTTTTTTTAAGAGTGGCAGACTTTATTTTCAGATCAGTTTGTCACAGGATGATTATGTTAAGTGTTACCCTTCTACTTAGAAGAGAGATGAGAACATTTTGTTCCGTGCTTCGGTTTTTCCAACTTTATGAAGGTTCTATTGAAATTCAAGGAGGATTTCCTGACTTGGAGCTGCTATTTTCTTCCAGTAAGCAATCCTGCTCAGTCCCCCAAATAAACAAGCAAATAAAAGAGATAATGAATTGTCCTCAATTTACAGAGGAGAAGCTGTATTTGGGGGGTGAGGAGGAGCCTCCTGTGATTAATATGTTTTAATGTATCACATTATTGTCTATCACAGAAAGATACAGAGCAGTTGTGTTTTCAAATAAATATCCCTTGGTATCTTCAAACAGATAAATATTATTCCGAAGGAATGTGGTATGTAAGGAATTTTAATATAGTCTTACTTTCACTCCCCAGCATGACTGCTGTAGAGAAATGACTTGTCTTTGAGTGATTTATGATACTTAAAGCACACAACCAAATAATAATAATAGTAAGAATTACTTGGGAGGGGAAAAAATACAAACTTTTTTCCTGCTAAAAATCCATCTGCCTGGCATTTTCCTTAACTGTTAATGAAGATGGATGATAGCACATTTGGAAATGATCTTGCACCACACATTGTGGTCTGTATTATAACCATTATAATTAATCCATTGCTATTAACCACCATTAGCAACCTATATAGAAAGCCAGTATTAAAATGCATGTAATAATAGAAGTATGTTTTGCTAGCTATGCAATGCAAAGGACTGTCCATTTTATCAAAGCATAAATAATATAGGAGCATACTTGAGACTTCCTAGACTTACAAACCGAACCATGTCTATTGGGAGGTAGGTCCCATTGAATTAAATGGGGCTTACTCTCAGGTAAGTGGGGTTAGGACAGCAGCCTTATCTATGGTACAGTGAGACTTCAACCTATCTGATATTTATATAATTTCATTGTGTTTGGCATTGCCAAATAGAATTCATTTTATTTTATTTTAGAAGATTTAGAAACTGCTCAATTAAAGAACTCTTTAAGTATGATAAAGGTGTAGATAAAACAACAGCTAAAAACTCAATGCAATGGAAAATACAAATATACATAAAACCACCAACATTAAACCACAGATGCAAATCAGCAAAAAAAATCAAATTGAGAGAAATATAGGTACCTAAACAATATGTCTGTGTAAACTTGCCAAAACAAAAAAGTCAGCAGGTACAGGGCACCTGCCAAAAGGCAGGAAGTTCCAGAATCAGAGGATCACAGAATTGGAAGAAACCGGAGCTTTTTTCAAAAAATAAAATAAAAATAAAAATGTTTTGGGGTACTCTCATTTCCCTACTCATATTGAAATACTGCCCCTCAATGAGGCCAAACTAAGATTCACAAATGTTTAGGGGAATGCGTACCTCTGCGTCTCCCCAGAAAAAAAGCACTGGAAGGAACCACAAAGTTGATGTAAGAAATCTACTGCTTAGCATCCTTGATAGCTGGCCATCCAGCCTCTGCTTAAAAACATCTTACAAGGCAGCTTGGAAAGCGGAAAAAGTGAATGGATGGAATAAGGTTGTGTTGAAATGACTTTTCACATCACAGGTAATCTTTGTCAATTTCTGACTTTGGCTGCAGCTCCTAGCTGCCATTGCTTCTCATTTGGGCTACAGTCGCACCATACATGTAAATCCCTGGGATCCCATTTCAAACAGTTGTGGTTTCTGCAAAGAATTCTGGGAGTATGTTAAGGGTGCTGAAAGTGGTGTAACCAGTCCCGGATTTAGGGCAGTGTGGGTGGTTCCCTTGTACAGGGCAACCAAGAGGGTTCAAAATTTAGAAGATCTGTCATTCAGAAGATCCATTTTGGGGTGCCAATTTTTGGCTTCGCTTTGGGCGCCATATTACCAAAGATTAGCAAAGTCCACCTCTGGGTGTAACAATCAATTCCTCTTCCTAGAAAACGCTCAAAATTGTGTCTCTGGAAGGGGAATAGGGGGTCTCCCAACATCTCACAGCACCTTTAACAAACTACAGATTCTGGCACCTACAGTTCTCAGAGTTCCCTGGGAAGAGGGATTGATTGTCAAACCACTCTGAGCATTGTAGCTCTGTGAGGGGAATGGGGCCTAGTCCAAACACCTCTCAATGCCCTTAACAAACTACACTTCCCAGGATTCTTTGAAGGAAGACGTAGAATCATAGAATACAGTCATACCTTGGGTTGCGATCGCTGCGTGTTTTCGGGTTATGGACGCGCCGAACCCAGAAGTACCGGAATGAGTTACTTCCAGGTTTTGGTGCTCGCACACGCACAGAAACACTAAATTGCGCTTTGCGCATGTGCAGAAGAGCCGAATCGCATCACACGTGTGCGCAGACGCGGTGCTGCAGATTGCGAACATGCCTCCCTCAAGGATCACGTTCGCAACCCGAAGTTCCACTGTAGTAGAATTGTTTAAAGTGCTAAGATACTGCTTTAAATGCATAGTGTGGACAGGGCCAATAAAATTTCAACATAGCAAGAGAGAAGTCAGATGAAAATAATATGAAGGTAGATGGACCAGTGACTTGACCTAATACAGTGGTACCTCGGGTTACATACGCTTCAGGTTACATAACCTTCAGGTTACAGACTCCACTAACCCAGAAATAATACCTTGGGGTAAGAGCTTTGCTTCAGGATAAGAACAGAAATCGTGCTCCAGCGGCGTGGCGGCAGCAGGAGGCCCCATTAGCTAAAGTGGTGCTTCAGGTTAAGAACAGTTTCAAGTTAAGAACAGACCTTCAGAACGAATTAAGTACTTAACCTGAGGTACCACTGTATAACAGTAGCTTCCTGTGTTCCCCAAGTACCTTGAGTGAGCAGGGTATGGATTTCTTCACAACTCATCCCTGTTGTTTTGTGTATAACTGGAGATGGTTTTTCGCGGTGAGCCACTGGATTTATGGCAGGTTAGCAATATAAAAGGCAATTATAAAAAATAGACTTTGGGAAGGTTTTAATTTAAATGAATATCACTCAAGTACAGCATGCCTTGAGGACCTCCCCTGCCTCTGGTAAGCAGTACTTGATGAGGTCTCTTTCAGCTGAGCTATCTTTTCTTCACCCACCGATGCCTCCCCCCCCCACCAAGGTCAATATTCCCTAGATCCCAAGAGCATGAGGTATTATGTGCCCACAGAGCTTTCATTTCCTTTGAACAGTTAAGATCTTAGTCTGAATGAGCCAATACATAATGTTGACAGCTGTGTTCCTTCAAGCCATGATGCACATTCATGCTACAGTGACATAAAAGAAGTATATGAAACGGAAGAAATCCATAGGCATTTGCCAGTCTATACAGTGGTGGGGGGGGGAGGCTTATTCTCTCTTGACATTTGGGTGGGTGAAAAGAAAAAGGTTCCAGGGCATGGCCTGTGAGCAAGTGATATAGTAATCTTGCTTAATCAAAAGAGATTGGGCATCTGATTAGTACCTGGGTGGGAGACCTCCTATATACTCTGTTTTGACTTCCATCACAGAGGAAAGGCAGGATAAAAATGGAATAAATAAATACAAATATGGAGTTGGATGAAATGGTCTGAGGCTTTTATATATGACGAGTGTGTATATTTTGCTTGCATACCTGATGGTCTGTCAGCACATATCTTGAGGGACACAATGTCTGGGAAGATGTAGTGCAAGAATACATGTAAGGCAAAGTAATAATTGTTTCTTTTTCCAGGCAGAACTGAAGGCCTATTCTATTTGGCAGGCTGAACCGATTCACACACAGAGGCTATGGCAGTGAAACCACTTCTCCATGTTGCGACCCCATGCTGCAGTGGGGTGTGTATGTTAAAACTGAGACCATTTTCTGGCCTGGTGGTTCCTGTAAGTTAGCTACAAAACTGCTGTGTTACTTTCCTATCTCCTATAGATAATTTTCTGTAATGAAATGTTACTGTACTTGATGCAGTATCTGAAGCCTCAAGAAAACAGTTGAATTAATTCTTTTTTTGGGGTCTAAATGCAAATGCAGTTTGAGAAGATAACTGTTGATAATTCACTGTCTGGAATTGGGCTGTTTTTCTCCCTTTCCCTTATCCAAAGGTATTCAGCTGCATTCTTCGGCTTCAGAAAGCTTATCTGGTAGCTGCTTCAAAGAAAACAGCCTTTCTGAGAATCTGAATGCCAGGCGATTTTATTCCTAATGAATCAACCTTTAAGGTTGACGTGTCTATTGCATACCTCCAATCTTAGATAGAGGTTGCTGTGTATTAAGCACATAAGGTTTTCATGATGACAGCCAGATAGCCAGGAAATACAAGAAGCCAGTTGCTTGCATAAGGTCTGGTGTCTGGCATTTTGTGCCAAAGAATTCTTGAAATGAGCAACACAGCCATAAGCTCCATGTTCACATTGTATGCACACATCTATTACTACTATTGCTACTTTTTGTTGTTACACACTGACTGCATTTGGACATAATGAGTTAGCATAACAAGAATGAACCTGTTCTCACTCAGACTCATGTACTTGCCCCTTTCCCTTCTTTCTCCATCATAATCATAAGTAGGAGATCAGAAACTTCTGCTTCTGTTGTTAGATTAACCACCCTTTAGCATGTTAGGGACACGGGTGGCGGTGTGGGTTAAACCACAGAGCCTAGGACTTGCTAATCAGAAGGTTGGCGGTTCAAATCCCTGCAACGGGGTGAGCTCCTGTTGCTCAGTCCCTGCTCCTGCCAACCTAGCAGTTTGAAAGCATGTCAAAGTGCAAGTAGATAAATAGGTACCACTCCGACGGGAAGGTAAACGGTGTTCCGTGTGCTGCTCTGGTTCGCCAGAAGTGGCTTAGTCATGTTGGCCATATGACCCGGAAGCTGTCTGCGGACAAACGCCGGCTTCCTCGGCCAATAAAGCGAGATGAGCGTTGCAACCCCAGAGTCTGCCACGACTGGACCTAATGGTCAGGGGTCCCTTTACCTTTACCTTTAGCATGTTATTGAATCCCTAAACTGTGGTTAATCTTGGTTATGGTTAGTGAAAACAAGACAGCTTCAGGCTGAAGTTGGTTTGTTTACACTAACATAGTTAAGAATAACCACTACTTGCCCAGGTTCCAATCATATGTCAAGTTGCACTTGATAAAAAATGAAAGTGAAAGCTCCCAGATTCCTCTTTGTGTCTGCGATGGAGAAGTAAGGAGGAGCACACAAGCCCAGTGGGAGGCTAGGCTCAGTTTCATAACTGTAAACTATGGATTAGCATCACAACTGTTCTTGGCATGTTGCCCCCCCCCCCCCGGCAAAACAGTCAGGATCCAGACAATTAAGGTATAGCTGGGCAATTAAAATCCAGCCTAGCATACACATGCAGTGTGTGTGAGTATTATTGGAGACACTCACTAGAAAACACACATACTAGGGAATAAAGCCCCAATAAACACCGTAGAAGTTGCTTCTGAGTAAATATAGCTCATGCTGCAAGTTCTTTCTTCCTCCACCATGGGTTATGTCCTACAGTTAAGGTTGGACCACTTTCTCAGTCCCAACTGAGGCCTAGTCTTCCAATACTAATACAACCTTCATACGAGATACCCTACATAAGACCTATGCACAATCCTGTCACATGCACACATCATCCTCCAGAAAGTCTATGCACCAAGATGTGCTGGATTCCAGAAGGGAATGGAAACAGGCTGACTCAGGTCCCTTAGGATTTGTGTCCTACTCTACTTTTTGACTCATCCCTAGTCCCATGGGAACCAGCTAAACCCACCAACTGCAATAGACGCAGCTGGAGATGTGCTTCTTTGTGGGTAGGTGTACACTGCTTTCTAAGCAGCTTTTAAGTTAAATGGTTTTCAAAAGCCATTTATTGTACAAAACTGCTTTAGGTATACATGCCTCCTTATTGTTAATTGTGCTTTGTAGAGTGCTGAATATCCCGACTGTGCTTGCGGCATCCACCTTTCCCCAGACAAGTTATGATCATGCAACTTATTCTCTACGCTTTAATAGCACCAAACTATAAAGCTGCTCAGTACATTGCTTACATTAGAGAAAACAGCCTCTTTAAGTGTTCTAAGCATTCGAATCCCGAGAAACAGAAACATTTCCTAGAAACAGTCTTGAAAAATGATTAAAGCACCATGGGATGCGTATTTTATTCAGTCTTTAAGAATGATGCTTCTTATTCTCCATATCATTAGCTCTGTATAACCATCACAACCACAAGCTTAAATCATATTAACAGTGTAATCCTGACCGTGTCTGCTCAGAAGTATGTCCTACTGAATTCAGTGGAACTGCCTCCCAAGCTTACTCTCGTTTAATGAGAGAGTAGACTCCAGTGAGCAGAATAGGATTTACCGGTACTTTTTCCAAGCATATACTGTATTTTTCGCTCTATAAGATGCACCAGACCATAAGACGCACCTAGTTTTTGGAAGAGGAAAACAAGAAAAAAAATCTGAATCCCAGAAGCCAGGATAGCTAGCGGGATCGCTGCGCAGCTATCCTGCTGGCTGTCCTGGCTTATGGGATAGCTGCGCACAGCCTCTCCTGGGCAAGGGGAGCCTTCATCCCCTGTGTGGGAGAGGCTGCGCGCGGCTAAGGCTCCCCTAAGAGTCGTGTTCCCTTTAAAGAGCACGCAAAGGGCAGCCCTTCTCCCTCCTCAGGTAGAAGCCCCCAAGAGCCGCACACACGCTCCATGCAGCTCTTTAAAGGGAGTGCTGAGCAGAGCCTCCCGCCTGCATTCACTCCATAAGATGCACACACATTTCCCCTTACTTTTTAGGAGGGGGAAAGTGCATCTTATAGAGCGCAAAATATGGTAATTGTGTTGCAAACTGTGCATTAGCCAACTCGAAGCTGCAATTCTAAACACATTTACTCGAGAGTAAGCTCCGCTTCTGAGTGATCATGCCTAAGATTTGTTGTCAGCCTTTAGCTCAGACCCAAAAACAAAATACATTCTTCTCCATCAGGTCCTCTGGACTCATCCCAGGCCACACCCCTTTCCATAACACATTGCTCAATGGCCTTCTTTGGTGCTCTCCTTGAGTGCTTTTGCCTATAGGAATGTGTCCTTGAATTGCAATAATACCTCTTTGGGCTTATTCGCCCTAACCTTTTACTCTGTTCTTTCCAGGCACATGTCCATGCTTTACAGATCTGGGTCCAAGCATTTTATTTCTATTTTTGCCTTGGAGCTTGCCCCATGAAAACCCACTCTTTACCAACATCCAATATTGGAATGCAGCTCCTAAACTACGAAAGAATATGCCTCTTGGGCTGAGAAAAGATTCCCCATCCCTGCTGTAGCCGATCAGTTGGTAGGGGCTAACATTTGTCAGAAAGTGCAAATTTTAATAGGTGGGGCTGAAATCTAAGAGACTGACTTTTTCAAAGGCAATTTTTTGGCATTTTATTGTAAGGGCAGTGAATGACTATGAAACATATTAAAGATACCCTTTCTTTCTAATGATGAACGGCAACTTTTGCTTATTAACCGGTCAATTTTCTCATGTCAGCATGCGCATTTATTTAAACACAAAGATTTAAGGAGTCAATTAACCAGCTGATGGTATATGATGAATTAGTGACAATTCTACTTTGGTTGATTAATGAAATAGAATCACTTGACAGCTTTGCGAATTAGGTATTGATGCAGGTCCACTTGCTCTGCCCACACTATTGAGATAGACTCCAATTCAGAGATGCTCACACGCCCCAAAGAATTGCGCAGGAGTGTTTCCACGTGTGGAATCCATAAAAGGGGCAGCCACAAACCAGAGACAGACAGGTGTTTGTATCTGAATGCAGAGGTAAATATCCATCTACTGTTAAGATCAGAGAATTTGCACATTTTGAGAACTGGAAGCACTCTTACATTCCATTCATACAGCATGCTCTTGTTTTCTACATAGAGTGGGAAGTAGGGTCAGGATGTACATACTGAAGAAAGAAGAAAGAATCAGCTGGATATCCACTGGATCCTAATCCTGCTCATCCTGGTGGATCAATAATAATAATAATAATAATAATAATAATAATAATAATAATATTTTATTTATACCCCACCCATCTGGCTGAGTTGCCCCAGCCACCCTGGGCGGCTCCCAATCAAGTGTTAAAAACAATACAGCATTAAATATTAAAAACTTCCCTAAACAGGGCTGCCTTCAGATGTCTTTTAAAAATAGGATAGCTGCTTATTTCCTTCACATCTGAATGGAGGTTGTTCCACAGGGTGGGCGCAATTCCCGAGAAGGCCCTCTGTCTGGTTCCCTGTAACCTCACTTCTCGCAATGAGGGAACTGCCAGAAGGCCCTCGGCACTGGATCTCAGTGTCCGGGCTGAACAATGGGGGTGGAGACGCTCCTTCAGGTATACTGGACCAAGGCCGTTTAGGGCTTTAAAGATCAGCACCAACACTTTGAATTGTGCTTGGAAACGTACTGGGAGCCAATGCAGATCTCTCAGGACCGGTCTTATGTGGTCCCGGCGGCCACCCCCAGTCACCAGTCTAGCCTTAGGATTGCAACTTAAGCCAGCAATACTAACCCCATTTATTTGAGAGTAACCCCACTGAATATTTCTGAGTAGACATGGCAAGGATTTCACTGTAAGTCTGGAATGTCACCTTAAGGCTCACTGTTATTCTGGTAGAGCCCCCATCTGTCTATTTTACATGCACAAAAGGGAGGTTTGGAAACCTACCCTTTCCCCTGTGTGCAGCAGCATACACATTTGCAATGGTCCCACCGTATGAGATGGGAGATTCCCGGGTTGGGATGAAAATGCCTGTTCTAGCCTAGAAATAATCATTCTATGGATCGCTGAGCATTTGTACCAAAAAAGAGCACATTTATTTATTTGTAAAATTCATGTGTTGCTTCCCCACAAAATCAGTTGCTGCAAACCAGCTGCGAAAACAACAAGGCTCTGCAACTTTTATACCTGCTAGCTCCTTTCAAACCACCACCCTACAATTCAGCAATCTGCCTCAATTTTGCTCCAACACCTTTATTTGCAATTGTTGCTGATTCCTGGCTTTGACTTTCAAGTGCACCTGTGCAGTGGGATATATTCATGTGGTTTTGACTTTGCATCTTTAGGAGCTATTATACTCACATTCGTGTGCCCTATTTGGATTTTTCATTGATGCCAGTCATGCTTTGCCTTTCTCTAGAGACCCTAGGAATGCTTTATGAGTTTTTCTGTGTGAGGTACAGCCCTGTCATCTTGGTGTTTTAAATTGACTATGAATATATTTTTTGTTGCGGTTTGTTTTTTTTAAAAACGGCAGAAACATAAACTCAATTCTCCAGGCTACATTTGCTGAAATGGTATGTATTTATATTTTAATGTAGCATCTCCAGACGATGATGCCAGGTGGACAGCAGTACTATTTTCATACACAGAGACTCAAATACAATGCTCCCGTAGCCATTCTTCATCTCCACAGAAGAGGCTGAGCATTTTGAAATTATCTTTGCACTGAAAAAGAGATCTGGGTGTTATGCAGATTTGAACCTGGTTGAATGGACAAAAATAACGAGGTGTGCCTCATGGCATTGCACGGCTGGGTTCTTTTGATAGGCTAAGGGAGTGTATGTGTGTGTGTCAAATGTTCCATCAATCCAGTCTCTGATTCAGCTTTAATGCAATCTCTGAATAGGCTGCACATTGATGGACTCCATAGTCAGCTTTACTACTGTATAAGACAAGAACATAATCATTGAGGGCCTGGACATTTTGGCGCCTGAGGTGAACCACAAAATGGTACCCACCCTCCACGCAACCAGGGAAGGAGGGCTGAGTAGAGATCTACATTAGGAACAATGGGAAATAATATACATTGGGATCTGCTGGCCCTGTGGATGCTGCTGCCTGAGGTGGTTGCTTCACCTTGCCTCGTGGGTGGGCCGGCTCTGGCCTGCCCACAGGGCATACCTAAGCAAGGAAAAAATGTCAGGAAAAGACGATGCAGAGCAGGGCCGGTGAGAGGTATAGTCTGGGCAGAATGCCAGGAGGCAAATGAAGAGGCTTAGGTCACATTCACACGACACATTTAAAGCACCATGATGCCACTTTAAATAGTCACGCCCCTTCCCGAATTCTGGCAGCTGTAATTTGTTAAAGGTGTTGAGAGTTGTCAGTCCCCCATAGGGTTGCCATATTTTCAAGTGCAAAAAAAGAGGAAACATTTGCCGACTTCTACTTTTAACTATGGATTGCTATGATGACTCTCATTTTACATACCCATGAAAAGGAGAATGTGTCCTGGAAAAAGAGGACACGTGGCAACCCTACAGTGAGATTCCCAGAGTTCCCTGTGAAGAGGCATTGCATGCTAAAACACTCTGAAAACTGTAGCTCTGGGAGGGAACTAGGGGTTTCCTAACAACTCTCAGCGCCCTCAACAACTGCCAGAATTATCTGACGGAAGCCATGACTGTGGTATCATAGTGCTTTAAATGTATGGTGTGAATGTGGCTTTTTCAACCCTGGGCCTCAAGTTCCCCACCGTTTCCTCCAAGGTACTGGAGTCCAACCAACTAAGGGATAACCCACATCCCTCATCTCCCAACTCATTGTTTATGTGGCATTTGTCATTGGGGAAGAGGTTTTATGATTTTGCAGATGGAGAACTGAGGTGGAGACATTTTGGCCTTAAAGCCAGGTCCCCCATTATAAATATCTCCCTGCACTCTGCTTTCTCTCCTGACGCAACTTTGCAAGAAACAGATGTGCCAAAATATGAAGAGCTGCCTGAGGATAAATATCAAGTTTAGAAGGTCTCTGTCATTCACCTGCTTGTGTCACTAAGCGAGCACTAAGCAGAAGGCAGTATGATAAAAGCCCTGAAATGCACCATTGAAATAGCAAATGCAAGGTTTGCACTAAAGGTTTATAAGGCCAAGGATGCCTCTGATCTGCAGCTAACCTTCCATTCACGAGAAATGCAAAACAAAACAGAAAATGTGATAACATTTAAAAATAATTACAATGCCTAGGAGGATGAAATACATAATTACAACACTTATATTTATATCTGAATGGATACAATCTTGTTCTTGGTGTATTTTTGCTTAGAACAGATGCAGCAAGCCCCCCCTTTTTATTCTGGTCCCCCGCATAAATTACCATATTTGCCTGAGAGCGACTGTAGGCACCATTCTATTTCTGATTTTCATTCTTGCACACATTTAAACAATGAGATTGGAAGGAAGTACAGTTCTTATTTACACCTGCATTTTTTAATCCATGCAAAATCCTGTTTAGGCAGTGCTGGGCTGAAGGATAAGGGAATATTACAGTATCTTCAAAGCCAACGTGCCTCAGGCCCAATGGAGTAGTGTGGCTGACACTTAGCCAGCGAGGATAAATCAATCAATTCATTAGCTGTATGAAGCCTCAGTTTCTGAGGTAGTCTGTCCCTAAATACACTTGGTAAGAAACAACAAGGAGAGGGAACTATTGCCCTTATGCTTTTGTGGGCTTCCTCTGGTTGACCACTGTGGAAAAAGGATGCTAAACTAAATGGACTTTATGTCAGACCCATCAAAACTGCTGTTATGCTCAAAGCTGGATCTCACGCCACTCTGCTAGTGTTTGAAGGAAGGATTTTCTGTACAGTCTCAAAGTTTAGCTACTACCCGTATCTGTGCTGGCAACCCAGACTGGAGAGGTAAGGAATGCCGGCATGGATAGGACCTATGTATCCTCCATCCCACTAGAGGTCCAGCCCTACTTTCATGCAAGATGAGGTGGTCCCATGGTCATATTATGGGGGAAAGGGTGTGGGCCTTAATGCAATGCATTCTTCACTGCCTCATTACACTTTATCTCAGACCTTCAATTATATAAAGAGTCTGGCTGGCAACTGGTATTTTAAATTTCCCAGTTACAATTGCTACTTAGATGTCATTGGTGCTGACCTTCTCCTGGTCTGGTTGCTGGAGAGAGCATAGAAATGACATCATCTTAGCCTGCATTGTTCCATAGTGAATGAAACATTAACTTGCATGCATGAAAGAGACTACAGTGGTACCTTGGTTCCCAAACGGCTTGGCTCCCGAACGCCAGAAACCCAGAAGTAAGTGTTTCGGTTTGCAAACATTTTTTGAAAGCCGAAAGTCCGTTTTGGCTGTCGGCATTGTTTCCGGGGCCAATCAGCCAATCAGAAGCCATGCCCTGGTTTGCAAACGTTTTGGAAGTCGAGAATGGATTGAGTTCAAGAACCAAGGTACCACTGTACTTGTAGACTGTATCATCTCAAGCATGGGCAGAGTTCACACAGAGTTCAGCTGCTGTTCACTGAGTGAGGTACACACTTGTGTGAATATGCCCATATAGCAAGCAAGATGAAAGAGGTTAAGTAGCTTTTTTGTTCTATTTACAAATGCAGGAAATGTCCCTTCCTGAACAACCAGGTACAGTCGTACCTCTGGCTGCAAATGGAATCCATTGTTTATATGATAAGTTGATCTACAGAACCACATATTTTGATATGACATGTTGAGTTGTATTTTAAAAAGAATTAAATAAGAATTTTTTTTAATCATATAATTATATACAGCCTGTCACATTGTATGTGTTGTTCAGTTTTGCATTTACATGACAAAGGGTTTGATAGTGTTTTGGCCTATAGCTAGGAACAGGCAAAGCTGTCGACTTTGGTTCCTCTCAGTTTCTCAGTTTTCCAATCTTAAGTTCAACTTTTCCATATTCTCACATCAGTTTGCCATTGCTGGTTTTTTTTAGAGGTCTCCTGAAAGGTTATCACTGTTCTCTACATTTGCCATGGCTCCTTGCCCATTGGCTATGATGGGTGAAGCTGATGGGGGTTGCGTCCAACAACATTCAAAAAATGTTATGTTAGCTACGCTTCTTGTAGCCACCACGCCATACCAGATATCCGGTTGTCAGACATCAGGCTCTAACACTCCAAAGAGAAATGCCAGATAAAACGATGGTAGGAATCTCACTGCTGCTTGTTTTGGTAGCGGGGAAGGAAATATTTTACAACTTGATCTGAGAGAAAAGAGAGCAGCATAGGTATCAAGTGTAATTATGTTATTAAACTGTGAGCGTTCCTTCAGTTTTTCATAATCTCATTTAGTGTTTCTGATGTCAAGCTAAATTATTTTTAATTGCTTTTATGAAAAATATTAGATGCATTAATGGTTTTCTGAACTAGCTCTGAGAGTGCAATTTTGTGAGAGAATTTCTTTATCTTCTCCAAAGAGTTTTAGTTAATGTGCATGTATCGGTAATTGGAGTGACTAAGCTAGTAAGTAATCACAGTGTTATTATCATTAAGGAAAGCACACAATGTCACACCATGGTAATATTCCTCCTCCGCACCGTTTCTTGTTGGGCATGATGGTGTTAGCATTAAACATTCATGCTGGCTCTCTCCTATTGTTCAGCTTCAAATATGTTGAGAGCCATTCATAACTAAAGCAATGGGGTAGCTGCATGCTATTCACCTCCTGCACGGTCATGTGCTGGGCAACACACACAAGTGAAAGCATGGGTGGTGGTTAAATGACAAAGCTCATGCTACAAAATCAGAAACGGGAGTAAGCATGTACCCACACTGTCGCAATGTAGAAATATGTGAATGATCGTGGGATCCATACACTGTCCCCAAAGCATAATGGGGCATATGATTCACACCTAGCCCAATTAAAGATCCTCTTGCAGATGCAGCTCACCTTACTGACAAAAAATGTTAAAACTGTTGCTATGTGATTCATCCCTAAGGATGTAAGAAGAACCCTGCTGGATCAGACCAGCTTCCTGTTCTCACAATGGCCAGCCAGAAACCAACCAGCAGGACCAGGACCTGAGCACAACAACAGTTTCCGTCGCACTTGTGATTCAGGTGCAGTGTGCAGGAAAAGGCTGTCCTCAGGTGTGGTGGAAGATTTTGTCCCAATGCTAGTGTTGAAGTAATAAGATTCAACAGCAAGTTGGCTTGGCTTTGTACATGGAATTGGGAGGCCTTGGGCACCACATTCTCTTGGTCTAACCCTGGCCTTCAGATGATCAGGTGCAAAATGGTGAAATACGTGGGAGAGGGAGAGAGGGAGAGAGAGAGAGAGAGAGAGAGAGGCTATTCACCAGGTGGAAAAGAAGTGCTCACAACGAAGGAGACATCAACCCTTTGCAGTATGAGAAAGAACCAAGTAGCATTTTGTGGCTGTATAATATTTCTGCTTTGCTTTAGATGCTATAGGTTGTTCCTCCTCTCCACCTTTTATTTTGGCAGTGTTTCTTCTGAATCACGAACACCACATGCAGAGTATGTGCTCCCAAGAGGCTGCAAGCAAATGTTTCCAGGAAAATAAAAACCACCCTGAATTTATAAGTGTGACATTTCTAAATCCCAGTGAATTTCTAAACTGGGGGTGGGGAAGGCAGCAGCTAACAAAATGGAAACCTTTCCTGCTTTCTGTTCCCTTCAGTGCTTCTAGGAGGGATGGGCAGAATAAGGGGCATAGTTTATAACCCCTGAGCAGTACAGAGCAGCCATCACTGGGAAACCTTATCTTGACTGTTCTTGTAAGGCAGCAATTTCTGAGCTTGAAGCAGAGATAAGGAGAGAAAGACAGACTGACAGACACAGCAACTTCAGAGGAGACTGAATGACTGAGAAAATTCAGATTCAAGGAGAGGAATTAAAGCTAGTTAAATTAAATAACCAGGAGAGTTGCTAGGTTATTTGGGGCTAGAGCTCTGCTAGATTGGACCAAGGGTCTATATAGTCCAAAATCCTGCTCCCATAGTGGCCAAGCAGATGTGTACTGGAAGCCTGCAAGCTGAACCCGAACGCATCAGCATTCTTCCCACTGGCAATTTCCAGAAACTAGTATAGCCTTATCCTCCACGAATTCATCTAATCCTCTTTTAAAATATATGGATTGATGGGAAAGCAGCCAGGGTCTGTCCTGGCGAAAAATGTGAAGAGAAGTGTATTTGTGAAGTACTGGCTAGAAAGTATTCACTTTCCTACAGACAGCAGTGCCTAGCATCTTGAATAAACCAGCTCTATTTGAAATGCCTTCATAATCAGCATTCAACGTGTGGCACTTCAATTATATAAGGATCAGTACAAATTTAATCCAGCTCTTGATAGCTTTATCTATTTACTTTACACAGCTGTTGCAAGGCTGAAGCCTCATCTTTCAACAGCTCCTGAACTGCAATGTAGGCGGATTGCATATTTTGGAAAGCACAGCCCGGCATGTGTGATTTCAACATTTGCATTCCTTTGTAGGAAAATTGTTTCGTCTAGATGAGCAGAAGTAGATGCTTTAATAAACACTCGCAAGTGAAATATACTGATCCAGCTTTACATTAATAGCCAGCCTGAAGTCATCATTCACAATATGTCAGAGCCATAGCTTAAGAGGTAAACATGAATGAGAAACATGACTATGGAGAAACTGCTTCCCTGTAATCTTTGTAGAGATTGGGGTGTGTTCTTGTGAATCATGCATGTGAGAAAATCAGGTATATGGCAAAGCAGGGTATGAATTTTCATTCAACAGGGCCTTAAACAAGATCTATGCTTGGCAAAGCTCTGGAAATGTCTCCTGAGACTGCATTTCTCTTTCCAAAGACAGATAAGTTCATTTTCACATCAGTCTTCAACATGTTTTGTGGTACAGGAGTAACTTATTTTTTAAAAGAGACAATCCTGAAAAGGAAGTGGGAAAACTGTAGCACCTGCCTCCAAATGTTTACTGGCTGAAAAACATTACTTTCTTTTCTGTCATTCCCTTTCCGCTAAAGATATATTCATAGCAATGACATCTCTGCAACTCAGTTTTTATTTGCTGAAATGAAACATACCATGCCAACAACGCATGCTATCAAGGCCCGCCCAATACATTATGGCACCTGAGGTGGACACAAAGATGGCACCAGGGAAGAAGGGGACCGGAACAAAGGGGGTGGGTGGAGAAAGATGGATATTGGGATCCACTACCTTGGTGGATCCTATCTCATGAGGCAGTCACTCCACCTTGCCTCATGGGATGGCAAGACCCTGCATGCCGTGACAATCGCCTCTTGATTGGAATGACAGAATTTTAACAAAAAGACACCCTGTATTCTTTCTGTCAAAGCCCAAGCAGACATTTTAAAATATTAGAAATGGACAGGCTGTACCAGTTAATAGCTCCCATCATTTTGTAAATGCAAAATAGGGATTCTCTTGTATACATGAGACACCCCATTTCTTATCCTCCCCACATACTATTGCAATGAAGGTTCATCTCTTTCCCACTGTACAGATGTATTCTGAAGTGGCTTGTTCTGAACTGGGTTCTGAATACAGTGGACACTCGGGTTGCAAACGTGATCCGTGCGGGAGGCACGTTCACAACCCGCAGTGTTCGCAACTGCGCACGCACAGGTTGTGATTTGGCACTTCTGTGCGTGCACAAAGTGCAATTTAGTCCTTCTGCGCATGCATGAGCACCGAAACCTGGAAGTAACCCGTTCCAGTACTTTTGGGTTTTGGCGCGTCCGTAACCCGAAAACGCGCAACCTGAAGCGTCTGTAACCCGAGGTATGACTGTAACAGAATCATAGAATTGTAGGGTTGGGAGGTACCCTGGGTTCATCTAGTCCAACCTGCTGCAGTGCAGGAATCCTGCCCACAGCAGCCCCTGGGTGTCCTTGAACCACCAGTCTTCTGGTTAACAGCCACACACACTGACTCACGAGCTGGGCATGTTTGTAAAAGTGACCCAGTTTCAACAGTTAGGTTTATTAACAAATTTATAGTACAATCCTTGTAAGCCTCATTGAGTTAAGTCATCTTTGATTGAAGCCTGTGACCTCCTGATAAAAGAACAAATTATTATTTTTCCTCCAACACTGTAGAGTGGAAATTGGGCAGGTTCACTGCTAAGAGAAAACTGAATCAAATTTCTTCCCCCCACCGCTAACTCTGAGTAAGCACAGGGTGGATCCACTATGTAACTAATGAAGCTTAAGCTTCAGGGCCCCTCATTTTGGAGGGCCCCCAGAAGTGGCTTTACTTCATGTTGCTTTTTTAAAAAAATGGGTCTAGTAGACTCACATGACTCAAATTCATTAATTTTTTTGCTGTAGATATATTTCAATAATACTTACCGTATTTTTTGCCGTATAGGACGCACTTTCCCCCCTCCAAAAATGAAGGGGAAATCTGTGTGCGTCCTATGGGGCGAATGCAGGCTTTCTCTGAAACTTGGAGAGCGAGAGGGGTCGGTGCGCACTGACCCCTCTTGCTCTCCTGGCATCAGGAAGCTATCAGCAAGCCTGGGGAGCCCGCGGGAGTTCCCAGAGGGCTCCCTAGGCTGCGGATAGCAGCCTGCTGCCAGGAGTGCGGGGCGCACTGAAAGCAGAGCGCCCGGCGCTTCGGGAAGTCATCCGCAGCCTAGGGAGCCCTGCGGGAGTTCCCGCAGCTGGGGGGGGAAAATATTTTTTCCCCTTTATTCCCCCCCCAAAAAACTAGGTGCGTCCTATGGGCCGGTGCGTCCTATAGGGCGAAAAATACGGTAAGTTTGAGAGTCAGTGGCACAGATGTTGTAAAGGAGATAACAGCAGTTACCCAGACCTTGTTGCTGGTTGTGAAGGGGCTCCCATAACAGTTCAAGCTTCAGGGCCCCCAAAATGTAGGTCCACCACTGAGTATGGATCCTAAAATACACTGGGCACAGCAAGGACTGCTCAAACACCTGTACAACTCATTTATTCGTTTTTCAGGCATGTTTGGAGATTGTTAGCTAGCATGGTTTAGGTGACATAAACATCTAATTCTGCAGGGGCAAGAAACCCAGAGCGCCACTCAACAGACGAAATGGCAGTTAACTGCAAACCAACTGGAGCATGCCCACAAACGTATCCTTTGGGCCTCTTATTGCCATCTCGTTCATTACCTGGTGTTTACATTATGCTCTGAGCTGCCTGATTTAAAGAGATTGGACTCAATGAGCCAATAATATGTTAAGTACAGCAGTTTCACTTGCGTTACAAGATCTCTGGAACCGGTGATTAATTGCACTGCTCAGTTTATACAGAAAGCCACAGCGTAGCCACGCTTAAGCCGGGTCACCTTGGCAAACAAAATGTCTAGTCATGGGTTAGAACGAAAATGTAAATGTTCAAAACAGCCAGAGCAGCTAACGACAGTATCCAAGTCCATACCTTTCTTCAGAAAAGAACATTGGTCCATCGTAGTAAAAGCAGCATTGAGTAGCATAGTATGGGAGCCAGTGTGCTGCAGTGGTTAGAGTGCTGCACCTGGGAGACCAGGGTTCAAATCCCCACTCAGCCATGAAGCTCACTGGGTGACCCTGGGCCAGTTAGTGTCTCAAAGCCTAAGCTACCTTTACAGCGGGCACAGGCAAACTCAGCCCTCCAGATGTTTTGAGACTACAATTCCCATCATCTGTGACCACTGGTCCTGTTAGCTAGGGATGATGGGAGTTGTAGTCCCAAAACATCTGGTGGGCCGAGTTTGTTTATGCCTGCTTTACAGGGTTGTTGTGAGGATAAAATGGAGAGGGAGAGAACTATGGAGGAAAGGAGAGATGATAGAATGGGGAAAAAAAATCACCTTCTCCAGTTCCTTAGCCCAGGCATCCCTCATGATGAACAACACACTGGACCACTTTCCCCAGTCAGGCTGGATGTATTTATATACTGAAAGCAGGATAAAGCTTTAGCTCGGCAGCCCTATCTTCAAATAACTTTGACAGCTTGACCTGAAGTACTATCAGCGGGCCCGTTTGACTATTGACTTGACACAGGATATCAGATCTACATGGATTTACAGGAGGCGGCTCTGCGACAGGTTAGAGAGGTTGACGAAACCCACAAGAAAGTGCAGTAGCACAGAATACAGGAATGGTGTTACTATGGTTATGCCTGGCTAATTAAGAACCATTGCCTGCTGGCACCCATGTACAATTATGTATGCCATGTACAATTTGTGTGTATAGTCTACACACAAAAATACTTGGGGGGCGGACGAGGGAATTCTTCAGGTCAACTTGGCCTTTTGAATTCTGCTCTGTTTGGAGCCGGGGTTAAACCTCAGAAGCTGTTTTGTGAGGCGGTGGGAGAAGAATTCCATGTGCAGAGTGCACTTCCTGCAATGTTAAGCAGCCATAGCTCCCCCAACAAACCAGCATTTAGTGGTGCCCTTAAGAGTGGGTTATATGGTCAAAGTCCAAGGTCTATACAGCCTGGGTGGGTGCGGGGTCCCGCACCTAACAGAGAGAATGGAGAGCCAACAAGTAGCAGCATGTTAGAAAGTGAAGTGTCACACTGGTTAATTCTGCCTTCAGTTGCCCGCTATTACCTAGACAGCATCTTAAAAAGCAGAGACATCACCTTGCCAACAAAGGTCCGTATAGTTAAAGCTATGGTTCTCCCAGTAGTGATGTATGGAAGTGAGAGCTGGACCATAAAGAAGGCTGATTGCTGAAGAATTGATGCTTTTGAATTATGGTGCTGGAGGAGACTCTTGAGAGTCCCATGGACTGCAAGAAGATCAAACCTCTCCATTCTTAAGGAAATCAGCCCTGAGTGCTCACTGGAAGGACAGATCGTGAAGCTGAGGCTCTGATACTCTGGCCACCTCATGAGAAGAGAAGACTCCCTGGAAAAGACCCTGATGCTGGGAAAGATGGAGGGCACAAGAAGAAGGGGACGATAGAGGACGAGATGGTTGGATAGTGTTCTCGAAGCTACCAGCATGAATTTGACCAAACTGCAGGAGGCAGTGGAAGACAGGAGTGCCTGGCGTGCTCATCCATGGGGTCACGAAGAGTCGGACGTGACTAAACGACTAAACAACAACAGCAACATTTTAATTTCAATCATTGCCACCCCAGGATGAGTGGCAGCGAGCTCAGCCAATCAGATGCTACCTTTGGGGTGTGTGAGCTCCAGAGCTGTGACAAAAGGAGCAGGGCAACCCCACCTCACCAGCCTCTCTCCTCAGACCTGGTAGTGTTTCTGAGAAAACTAGTATGTGATGTATGTAACTCCCAAATCATTTTTAACCACACACAACGCTGTCATTTTAGATGTTAAGCACTGCACAGGCCTTGCTGAAAAGGCGACATGTTCTGAAAATGAAGGAAGAACAGGTAATGAAAACAATACCCTCCAAAATAACGAAAATGATAAAATAAATATATAAGCAACACAAACCCTTACACAGCCCCACAAGCCCTCATAGCAGGATAGTGTCTGGATAACTCAGTATCCAGTCATCACTCTGCCTGAATAATATATCAGCACCATTTACTAGATGCCTGATCAGCAAGATCTTTTTTAAATAAAATTAGTCAATTGCCGCAGGGTTATAATTTTATCTCAAAGCATAGGGATTCATGCATGTTAACTCCAGTGCACCCAGATGAATATATATCCCTGAGGCTTTTCTGAAACTATATCAAGGACGCACCAGAAAATTGCTTTATCATTCTCCAAGATAATTGCTAACCTCAAACCACATAAATGCTGCTGCTTCTGCTCACCAAGCTTCCTACATTTTCACAATACTTTGAAAGTCTGAGTACACGATGTTATAAGTTTGGGTGGGGGGGCAAAACTCCCCTAAAATATCTGGATTCAGTAACGGGTTGGAATTTAAGCAAACAACTAAATTCTTGGGTTTAGTTGTTGGAGTTTAAACCAGTTTTTCTGTGTCCAGGAAACCGCCTAACAGAAGAACCGTCAAGAGATAATCACCGGAATGGCCGATCCATTAACCCATTAAGAAGGCTGTTAAAAGAGAGTCTCTGGGCCAGACACAAAATGGGGAAAGCCCCTCCCGCAGGTGATAGTTAGCAGAGACAAAAGGTCAGAGTTTCAGGGCGGGTGGCGGCAGAATTGCATTGGGCAATGAGGTAGGCAAACAGGGGGAAAGTGTTCTGCAAGCTGGAGAATGGGGCAGAGCAGAAGGCAGGGAGGCTGTTTTAGGCTGCAAAGAAGGTCAGAACTATGATTGAGGTCTCTTGGAATTTGACGCTGCAGCAATGGAAGGAACAGAGCCCTCTTAGGATGTGAATGCTCTGCACTCTCTTCATCTAGGTTCAGGTTGCATATATGTGTAAATAAATCATATATCACATACCTAGCAAGTGCTCTGAAAAAACTGGACAGCCCATTTTTTCTCGTGAGAGAAACGATGGCCATTTCGGGCGCTGTGATCTCATGTGATTTCATGCCATGATTCCCTCCCCACCCCCAAAAAGTGTTTTTTCCCAAGGCCAAGTTCTCACACGGCACCCTGTGCCTGAAAAAAACACTTTTTCAGGGGGAAATCACAATGCAAAATCGCACAATATCATGGCGCCCAAAATGGCTGCCATCCACTTGTGAGAAAAAAATTGGAAGATGGCATACCGGAAGATGATGTTCTGGTTTTTGCCTTTAATATGTTGGAGCCTTTATGTTCCAAAAGGAAACACAGTTCCTGATAAGTGTGCCAGATACCCCTGAAAGCTTGGAGATTGGGGTGATGTGTAGCAGTACTAAGGAAAAGTGCTAGTCTACCTGATAGGATGATGTAAAGGGCTTAACAAGGTATGACGTGTAAGGGCATGTTTGCAGGAGTAAACACATCTAAAATCTCACAAGGGGGAAAAGTTGTGGGGCGGGGGAGTAGGGAGTGGGGGGGGGAGAGATGAAGTGTAAACGGTTAGTAGTGAAAAAATTAAGTACCCTTCCACTCAAAATGCAACCTCCCTGAACTGCTTTTCCTTATTTCATCAAAGTTTAAATATGTGCATGTCATAACCTAAAGTGGATGTGATGATTTTATGGCCGGTGACCAGTGAAGGCGGTGAAGGTCCTGTGTGAGTGTCTGGAGGCAGCTGGAGGATTGATGGCGGCTAACAGATTGAGGTTGAATCCTGACAAGACAGA
Source organism: Podarcis melisellensis (assembly GCF_964234715.1). Taxonomy (NCBI): domain Eukaryota; kingdom Metazoa; phylum Chordata; class Lepidosauria; order Squamata; family Lacertidae; genus Podarcis; species Podarcis melisellensis. The sequence continues at coordinate 20,212,644 of NC_138537.1, forward strand.
AGTACTGTTTTGGGGGGACAGGAGGCAGGCAGGTGTGGAGAACTCCCTGGTCCTGAATGGGGTAACTGTGCCCCTGAAGGACCAGGTGCGCAGCCTGGGAGTCATTTTGGACTCACAGCTGTCCATGGAGGCACAGGTCAAAGTTACAGGGAACCTGGCAGAGAGCCTTCTCTGTGGTGGCGCCCTCCCTGTGGAATGCCCTCCCACCAGATGTCAAAGAGAATAACTACCAGACTTTTAGAAGACATCTGAAGGCAGCCCTGTTTAGGGAAGCTTTTAATGTTTGATGTATTACAGTATTTTAATATTTTTTGGGAGTGGCTGGGGAAGCCCAGCCAGATGGGCGGGGTATAAATAAATTATTATTATTATTATTATTATTATTATTATTATTATTATTATTATTATTATTATCTATAACAGCAGCAAAAGCAACACAGACAAACCAAAGGAGAGAAGAAGAGGTTGACCTTGTTGATTAGAAAGGTCCCCTGCACAGTTTTCAAGGCCAGTAAATTTTGGGATGGAGGGGGGAAAGACCCATTTGATGATGCAGCAAATGAAGGATAGCATAAGAAGTCTCAGCCCAGTGAATGCCATCACTAGGAGGTTGCTGGGGAGGTGGGGAATGAAGTCCAGGTGAACGGCGCACATAGATTCCAAGCGTTATTTCAAGTGGAAGCTTGAGATCAGGCATCCCCAACCTTGGCCCTCCAGATGTTTTGGACTACAATTCCCATCATCCCTGACCACTGGTCCTGTTAGCTAGGGATCATGGGAGTTGTAGGTCAAAACATCTGAAGGTTGGGGATGCCTGCTTTAGATATAACAGAGGTTGGCAGCAGTAGCTGGGCCGCAGGAAGCAGACAGATGCCAAGAGCAGAAGTGTCTGGTTTCAAAATTTGCTGGGATGGGTAGGACAAAACTCATGTTTGCTCTCGTCCCATAAATCTGATCAACAGAGGAAACAGGAGTTATGGGCAGCTCCTTGAAAACTCTCTCTGTGTATTTGGGGACTGGAGAGAGCCTCCTGTACCAACTTAATGTTTTATTTACAGTGCCAAAACACTCAAGGTCTGGCCCTGACCTACACACATGCAATCTTCGAAGGCATTTTATTTATTAAACCGCATGCTAAGAAAGTCCTACCATCCTACATCCTTCGCTCTGAGGAACTGAAACTTTTACAAGTGCCACATAATGTTCAGTCTGCATTTGTCTGGTGTCAATCTTTTAGCCTGGCGTCACTTGTGCTTTGGAATTTGCTGCCTTTTGACATTAGGTAGGCAACCTCACTATATTGTTTTAGAGATCCGCTGGAAGCTTTTTATTTTTTATTTCAGCACACCTACCCAGAACTCTAATTTAGTTACCTAGATTTGTTTTAAATGTTTTACTGATTTAATCTGTGCTCTACTGATAATTATCTTGCGTGTCTGTGCACACGCATTAGTTTGGTGGATTTTAGCTGGACTATAATTATGTACTCTGCTTAAAGGGCTCATGGATCAAGTGGTTTACAAATCCTTCTAAAGAAAAATTAAACAACAATTAGGCATTTGACAGCAGTGTGTCAATGATCCTATACTTCAGAGGTGTGGGATTATTATTATTTTAACAGATCTGTGTACACACCATAAATTTAAAGGACATGCACTTCCCCAAAGGTTTATGGGAACCGTAGTCAGTTAAGGGCACCGGGAATTTTAGCACTATAAACTCCATTGCTTCTCACTGCTGTGAAGAAGTCAGTTCAGATCTACAAAGACTGCATCTTCCTATCGCTGAAAATTGTGTGTGTGTCTGTGTGTGTGTGTGTCTTTGTCTGGCCCAGCCAGGAAGAGGGAATGCACTCATTGGACATGCTTCTGGGGGACTGCCTACATGAGAAGGGGAATGGTGGAGATGTATAGATCAACATCACATACACCACTGGGGGAAGATGATATTCTACATGGAGAGAGTGAAAAAGCCAGAGATAGAGATGTAAGACATCCAGTGGGTCCCAGTTTCAAGGGATGGGAAAGAGCTCTGCCTGAGACTCTGGAGAATGTGTCTAAAGTGGTAAGCATGATTCGCCAGTGTGGTGTAGTGGTTAAGAGCGGTAGTCTCGTAATCTGGGGAACCGGGTTCGCGTCTCCGCTCCTCCACATGCAGCTGCTGGGTGACCTTGGGCTAGACACACTTCTCTGAAGTCTCTCAGCCCCACTCACCTCACAGAGTGTTTGTTGTGGGGAGGAGGGGAAAGGAGAATGTTAGCTGCTTTGAGACTCCTTAGGGTAGTGTGATAAAGCGTGATATCAAATCTAAACTCTTCTTCTTCTTCGCCTCCTCTTCATTTTATTCTCACGACTACCTTGTGAGGTAGCTTAGGCTGAAAGATAGTGACCAGGGTCACCCAGTGAGATTCATGGCGGAATGGTTGATGATGATGATTTATTATTGATAATTTATATCCCACCTTTTGTCCAAGGAGCTCAACGTGGCATGCACACCTCTCATAACAACTCTGTGGGTAGGATAGGTTGAGAGATAGTGACAGGCCCAAGGTCACTCATTGCTGAGTAGGTATTTGAACTCTGGTCTGCCAGGTCTAGTCTGGCACGGCACCTTAGTCGCTTTCATTTTGTCTGGGATCTCCTCAGACCTTGTCCATCACTCTTGGCCACTGTTAGACAACACTGTGCTAAGATGGGTCAGTAGTCTGACTCCGTATAAGGCAACTTCGTATCTTCCTTCAGATGGTTTGTAAACAGTTGTTCTTAGTCCCAGCAAAGTGCCACTGTTGCAGATGGCTTGGCTGCCGAGATGGCCATTTGAGGTACTACTCTCCGCAGTACCCCACAAGATAAGTGGGAAATGTAGCCAGGAAAAATGTAGCCATCTTGGCAGTATTCCTTCAGTGATTAGCACATTTCACAACACAAAAGAATTTATGCAAATGTTATCTTTGCACACAATAAAATATAAATTATCATTTTCCCTAGAGTACAACATATCTAAGACTCTGGAGTTTTCTTCTGAGTTATGAGTGAGGGGTGCAAGGAAATCAAGGAAATCTTGAATGGCAGGGTATGTATATATATATATATATATATGAGAGAAGCCTCCAAATGCATGAAATGTGAAACACATTATATTGTTCCTTTGATTTCCCTAGATCATATTACCAAAGACAGAGACACAGACTGACAATGATAGCTGCCTACAGATTTAATTTAGAAAAGGACAGTTTTAAAGCCTGCTTCCTTTTCGTTCTTGGCTCATTGTATAATGTCTCCCAGACGTTCGTCTGTATCATTTTGCCTGCACCAAGTAACAGTAAAAAGGAAAGTGAAAGCATTAGGGCTGGAGTCTTGACGACACCTTTTACTTGGGAGTAAGTCCCATTGAATTAAACAGGACTTACGTATGAGTAGTGAGGGTTAAGATCGCACTGCTATCTATCGCTCCATCATAGGAATGAGTATTGCACTGAGAGGAAAGAATCTGCAAGTGAGGTGTAATCTGTATAAATTTATATATGTGCAAATGTGTTTCATGCACACTCTCACACACAGCAAATTATGTCACAGACAGCTTTCTCAGGAACTGCCAACATGGCGCTCATGGTGCACATGCACCCATAGCTGACATTTTAGGCATTCACAGGTTCCCCTTCCCCCACTGAGATTATGCTTGGAAGAAGAACATTTTTGGTTTTCAAAAACAGACCCAAAAAGGTTGGCGTTCCCGACTTATTGAATGGATGTTTGGAGAAGAGAAATTTGAGAAGGTTAGAGTGAATGATTTGTGGATATTAGCAGTGTTTTCATCTATAGTGTATTACATACACTACTTTGATTGAGTGATGTATAAGTGCTTCTAAAAAATAAATAAAAAACTAGACATTCAAAAGCAATTGCTTCCTGTGACAGATTCGGGTGGTTCTTTGACTAGGATTCTCATTGCTGGTCCTCATCGCTGAAAGATGCCAGCCCTGGCATAATGGCTTTCCACCATTATGCTTAAAGTGGCATACATGGCTCTCAGCCTCCCTACATTATCCTCAAAACAGCTCTATAGCTTAACTTCTTCATGAATTTCCCTCTATTCATAGTGCTAAATGTGTAGCAGAGGAGGAGGATCATGCTTTCTTGATGCCTCTCCAGCACTGCAATCTTCTCTTCCTATGTTCACATATTCAGTGTGGGCATCTGAAAAGCTGTAGCACAGTGGTACCTCGGGTTACATACGCTTCAGGTTACATACGCTTCAGGTTACAGACTCCGCTAACCCAGAAATATTAACTTTGCTTCAGGATAAGAACTTTGCTTCAGGATGAGAATAGAAATCGTGCTCCGGCGGCGTGGCGGCAGCAGGAAGCCCCATTAGCTAAAGTGGTGCTTCAGGTTAAGAACAGTTTCAGGTTAAGAACAGACTTCAGAACGAATTAAGTACTTAACCCGAGGTACCACACTGTATAGGCTTCCTTCCATGTGACCAAAAATCCTGCACGATCCAGCTCCTCAACTGAGTGGAAGCCTACGTGGACACAATTACGTGTACACGGGCCCTTTTAAAATGATAATATAATAAGAATTTATTATTTATACCCTGTCCATCTGGCTGGGTTTCCCCAGCCAATCTGGGCAGCTTCCAACAGAATATTAAAATACAATAGTCTATTACACATTAAAAGCTTCCCTAAACAGGGCTGCCTTCAGATGTCTTCTAAAGGTCCGGTAGTTGTTTTTCTCTTTGACATCTGGTGGGGGGGGGGGGCGTTCCATAGGGTGGGTGCCACTACCGAGAATGCCCTCTGCCTGGTTCCCTGTAACTTGGCTTCTCGCAGTGAGGGAACCGCCAGAAGGCCCTTGGCACTGGATCTCAGTGTTCAGGTAGAATGATGGGGGCGGAGACGCTCCTTCAGGTATACTGGACCGAGGCCATTTAGGGCTGTAAAGGTCAGCACCAACACTTTGAATTGTGCTTGGAAACATACTGGGAGCCAATGTAGGTCTTTCAAGACCGGTGTTATGTGGTCTCAGCGGCTGCTCCCAGTCACCAGTCTAGCTGTCGCATTCTGGATTTGTTGTAGTTTCCGGGTCACTTTCAAAGGTGTTCCCCACATAGAGCGCATTGCAGTAGTCCATTGCAGAGCGCATTGCATAGAGTCCATTGCAGTAGTACTGGAGTATGCACCACTCTGGTGAGACGGTCTGTGGGCAGGTAGGGTCTCAGCCTGCATACCAGATGGAGCTGATAAACAGTTGCCCTGGACACAGAATTGAACTGCACCTCCATGTACAGCTGTGAGTCCAAAATGACTCCCTGGCTGTGCACCTGGTCCTTCAGGACTAGGGAGTCCTCCATACCTGCCCGCCTCCTGTCCCCCCAAAACAGTACTTCTGTCTTGTCAGGATTCAACTTCAATCCGTTAGCCACCATCCATCCTCCAACCGCCTCACGCAGGACCTTCACTGCCTTCACTGGTTCTGATTTGAAAGAGAGGTAGAGCTGGGTATCACCTGCATACTGATGAACACCCAGCTTAAACCCCCTGATGCTCTCTCCCAGCAGCTGCATGTAGATGTTAAAAAGCATGGGGGAGAGGACAGAACCCTGAGACACCCCACAAGTGAGAGCCCAGGGGTCTGAACACTCATCCCCCACCACCCCTTTCTGAACACGGCCCAGGAGGAAGGAGTTGAACCGCTGTATAACAGTGCCCCCAGCTCCCAGCCCCTCTAGACGGTCCAGAAGGATGTTATGGTTGATGGTCTCAAAAGCCACAGAGAGATCCAGCAGAACTAGGAAACAACTCTCACCTTTGTCCCTAGCCTGCTGAAGATCATCGACCAGTGTGAGCAAGGCAGTTTCAGTCCCATGATGAGATCTGAATTCCGACTGGAAGGGATCTAAATGGTCCGCTTCTTCCAGGAGTGCCTTCCAGATGTCCTCAATGAATATGCAACCATAAGGGCGGGTGGCCACGAGAAGTGGTCCTGCTTTCCATAAATTTAGCCCCTATGGATGGTCATAGGTTTGTGAAGCAAGCTCTTATCTTATTGCAAAATGCAGCGGTAATTATGGGTCATGAGGAGGAAGCTTATGTGCCTCTGCTATTCATGAATTTGGGTAGTGAACAAGAAAGAAAAAAATTGATGTAGGAAAGCCAGCTCCATCTCAACAATTCTTTACAGCAGCTTCTCGCCACAAAGGCTGATGGGCAACCTCCCTTTTCAGTACAAGACTGAATTGCTTGCATTGGAAACTGTGGTTTGCATAAATGAGCTTTACAACTCATGACTTGAAAACTAGCATAACATAAGAGGGTGTGGGACACTAAATAGGAAGCCCACGCTTCAAATTTATTCCCTTTGCTATACAGTAGGCAGCCTTAGGGGACCAACTCTTCTCCCAGCCTTAACCAGACACTTGAAATTTGGGGATAATATTACTAAGCTACCTTGCACAGATAAGTATTAAGGCTAACTTTAGAGGAATGTGGACAGTGCCTTCACTTTATTTCATGGACAGCACTATCCTATGCATGCCAAAAAGCAAGTCAATGGGGGCTTTCTTCCTGTTAGGGATACTGAATGGCATCCAGAATCATTTTAACAGTGTAATGTACATAACACCAAAACTAGCAGTACATAACACCAAAACTGGGGTTTGGGGATATTTTTCGTAGGCATCCAGAAAAATTTGGTTTCATGTTAATGTTTGGTTCACAGGCTGCAATGCGAAGATGGGCTCCCCCCCCAGGGGTTGGGGAAGTAATCAACCTTTTCACCTATTCCTATGGAAATTGGACTAATTGATAGAAGCTAACTTTGTTTTCATGCATTTCAAAGGCCACATATCCAAATGGTATTATTTCATGTAAATACACACAGGTTGATTCATTAGGACATTTTCTCTGATAAAACTCTGTTAGCAACTTTGAATTAAAGCTACATCATTCATATCTCCAGCTAGCTCTGGGTATAGGGCGGTATTTAAATTCTGTTATGATGATGATGATGAAGATGATGATGATTAATAATAATAATAATAGCAGCTGTGGTAGAATGTAAATCTAGCTGGAAGAAAGCTACTTAAAGGCATTTTTATAAAGTACAAAATAAATCCAGTTTAAAATGTGTGACCCATAATTATTTCCAATACCAAAATTATTGGATCACAAAATAACCCAGCCAAAGCCTGAAAGCCAAGGGTTTATGAATCCTCTTGCATACCCAGTATTTAGAAACAGCATGAGTAATAGATCAGATCAACCCAGCCAAGAAAATCACATTTAATAGAAGGAGTTAGGATTTATCCCTAAATGAATCTTGCATATATTGTTCAAACTGTACCTAATTTTTTAATTTTCCAATTCTAACACTATTTCCCTATACGTAATTAGCAATTGCCCTTCTAAATTAGCCTAGCCGCAGGCTTCAGCTTTCCTGCCTGTCAAAGTTGCTAAGCCTGCATAATTGATTATGAATAGCACTAAATCATAATTTTTGCTATTTGCTTCCTGCCTTTTCAAGCAGCCTAGAAAGCTAACCAGGGTATATTTTTGTGCTGGGCCACTTTAGGCATTTGAAAATCTAAAAATAAAAAGTGTTCTCTTTCAGATTAGGTACCACCGAGATCCAATTAAAGAGTGCAAAAATCTGAAATGCATTCATGGGGCTGTGGCTTTTATTTGTTCCCATGCCTTCAGTTTCCGTTCAGACCCTGAGCTGGAATATCTGTGGACATAGTTTGCAACAAAGCCAAGCAAAAAGTTCCATTCTAAGAGGCTGGAAGAGTCCATGCACCGTTTAAACACGTTGCCTCCTACAATTGCTATTGTCGTCAGTTTCAGGGGAAATCAAATGGCCATTATTAAAGGCAGAAATGATTTGAAAGCACTTCTTCCCCCCCTCCCCAAACCCTTTAGCAATACTCACATTCATCTTACACAAACAGACCTTCTCTTTCAAGCCATTTTGTAAGACATTCCAGTCATTTCAATGGAAGAAATAAAGTCGGGTCCTGTTCTCCGTACCGGCTGCCTGGGGTATTGTTCATCGCCTCTCTTTCCTTTTGATAACCATTCCTTCAGGATATGGAAGTTGAGTTCAAAAATAGACTCCAATTCACTTGGCATCAAGCATGCAGGCTTCAACCCTTCCCAGCAGCTGTTAGGCTCCCACTGAACCACAACCTGGTGCCAATAGATTTCAATATAATCTTTTCTTGGAGCTGGTACGCTGCGTCGCATGAACTTGCCTTAACCCTCCAGATGGATGGTGATCTCTCAACAGCGCTGAAAGAATATGAGCTGATCTGTCCTAAAGCCTTGTCTTTTTCATTCATCGACCTTGCAAGGAAAATCCCGTCTCTCTTCTGAATTATTCATGATGCCTTCCCTTCCACCACTCCCAGTATATATGCTTCAAATCATTTAATGCAGCACTTTTTTCATTTTGCCTTTTTTTAAAAAAAAAGAAGGAAAAGCTGTGTTGTATGCCTTTAATGATACACTTTGAAGACATATGTCACAGGTTCCTCCCCCTCCCTTGTCTCTTTACAGTGATATTAATTATATACTCTTCTGTAAACTGACCTCTCTGGCTGCAATCCTATACACATGCATAGGATTGGGCTCTGAAGATAACAAATGCCATTTGGATAGAGCCGGCTATTATGTGAAAGTGGTTGGAAATAAAGTAATCATTACTCATTCAGCTTGCATACTGCTTATGTGCCAAATGCAGTTTGGAAGTATAAAGTCAGTTATGAAATCCATACGTAATTAATGTGCTTGAGAAACTTGAGATCTCACTTTTCCTTTTTTTTAAATAAAAATACAATTAATTTCCTTTATCTTTTGCAATGCTTTCAAAGTTCAGACAACTGAACCCCCCCCCATAATTTTTATTTTTAAAGGGGGAGAGCAAAGAAATACTCTACAAACTCACAGATATGTTCTAGTTTTCTACATTGTTCACGTACACCTCATATCATGCACATGATAAACCTCTCCTGCAAGTTCCATAGATCCCACAAGCCCACTCCTCAGTTAGTTGGAGCAGGGCTTTCACTGTGGCTGCCCCTTTTTTGTGTCATAACATCCTTGTTCTACTTTGACTGTGGATGCTGTTTCTGAATGGCAGATCAGCTTGGAGTAAGACCTTCCTCATCCATGTTTTTGCTCTTGTTTTTATTATGTATTTTGTGTTTTTATATTGTATTTTTATGTTGCGAACTGCCCTTAGATCTACTGTAAGCTTGCCAGAGTGGCTGGGAAAATCCAGCCAGATGGGTGAGATAGAAATAAAATTATTATTATTATTATTATTATTATTATTATTATTATTATTATTAATGAAGGGCGGTATACAAATCTCTACAACAACAACAACAACAATATGACAGGCACCCACTATTTGCACATTTTATCCTGCCCTTCTCAGAACTTGCTCCTGTTTGTCTATATCTTTTTTAAATTGACGCACCCAGAATTGGCTGCAATACTCTAGATGAGGTCTGACTAGGGCAGAATAAAATGGAATTACCACTTTCAGTGCCTTGGAAACTTTCAATGCACAAAGGATGCTCAGGCGTAGCTGCCTACCAGGGAATCAGAACAGATCCACACGTTATTCAGAACAAGCTAGAAGAGTTATTGATTATGCTAGGGATGGGTAAATCTTTCATTTTTTAAAACAAAAAAAATTCCTTCCAGTAGCACCTTAAAGACCAACTAAGTCAGTTCTTGGTATGAGCTTTCGTGTGCATGCACACTTCTTCAGATACCTGAAGAAGGTATCTGAAGAAGTGTGCATGCACACGAAAGCTCATACCAAGAACTGACTTAGTTGGTCTTTAAGGTGCTACTGGAAGGAATTTTTTTTGTTTTGACTATGGCAGACCAACACGGCTACCTATCTGTAACTTCATTTTTTATTTCTCTCCATTTCTTATTTTTGGGGAGATCTGCCAGGCTTGGCTCAGCCAGAGATCCATTGGATCCTAACCTCACTCATCTTGGCATATTTAAGCTTTAGGGTTGCACCCATAATATCTCTTATAAATATAAGATTGATAAACATGTTGAAATAATATCATAGTAATGATAGTGAAGAAAAAAACTCTGACTATCAATATCTAAATTATATATCCAACTTTCATTTGATGGAAAAGTAATACATATGCTCTAAAGACTTCTAATGTTGTTTGCAGTGAGGTTTTTTAAAGGGGATCATAGCATTAAATGGTATTGGATTGTATTTTATTAATCCATAGTCCAAAAGCCAGGTTTCTATGCATGCACAGGGATGCATTTGAGAAAGACTAAAGGAGGGTGAGGGACGCGGGTGGCACTGTGGGTTAAACCACAGAGCCTAGGACTTGCTGATCGGAAGGTTGGCAGTTCAAATCCCCGCGACGGGGTGAGCTCCCGTTGCTTGGTCCCTGCTCCAGCTCACCTAGCAGTTCGAAAGCACATCAAAGTGCAAGTAGATAAAGTAGGAAGTGGGAAGGTAAACAGCGTTTCTGTGCACTGCTCTGGTTCCCCAGAAGCGGCTTAGTCATGCTGACCACATGACCTGGAAGCTGTACCCCGGCTCCCTCGGCCAGTAAAGCGAGATGAGCGCCGCAACCCCAGAGTCGGCCACGACTGGACCTAATGGTCAGGGGTCCCTTTACCTTTTAAAGGAGGGCGAAGAACAGGAAAGGTTAGGGGTATGGCCTGTGCTGAAGGGGTGTGGCTTATAAGTAGGTATGGCTTGGAAAGAATCCCAAGGGCTAGGTAGGAAGGCCCCAGAGGTCCTCAGTTGGCTCCTGGACCTTAGGTTCCACCCCAGTCTTACACACTTCCAGTGATGCCTTGCTGTTGTTCACAAACCGCTAACCCATTTACATGAATTTGACTTGGTTGAGACAGAATTGGTGCTGAGTTGAATTCAATGCAAACTTGAACCTTGACATCAACACATGGAAAGTTCACTCTCGATGTGTACTGGAGACATATCCTTCAACATAAACAACTCTGATGGGATGGAGTGTGTTTGGTTTTTTGATGGACAAAATAATGCTGCTTCTGCATTCAGTGAAATTTTGGGTTTTCTTCTTCTGTCAGGCACAGTCACTGAGTGTAAATAGAATTACCTTGCCTGAGGTATATCTTAAACCATCCACACGAGAATCTTCTTAACCTATATCTTCTAGAGAATAGAAACAATCACCATAGCAACTGCATCCTCATACTAAAGCTCTATTTGTCTCTAAAGGCCTATACGTTTTTTCTCATATATGGATGACACTTATTAATTTAAAATAAGATCTAACAATTAGCTCGTCTACAGGAGGCTAATGCCTCATCCAGTCCCTGCTGTTCAGCTTACGACTAGACAGTTGGAAATCTTGGCCATGTTTTCTGAATTGCTAAACGGCATTTCACCAGCAGGGAATTTCTTTGAATAAAATCACAGCACAAACTCACAGCTTTTTATGATCAATTATATTACATTTCTATACTTGATGTAAATTTATTGCAAAGTTTTTGAATTGCTCCATCAGCAAAAATTCGGCTGTAGTCCTGGTGTGCAATAACTTCATTAGGAAAAGTTTACAAGATGCATTTGCCGATCATGTCACATTTAAGAAACATTTAAAGTACCAAACACATTCATTTAGGACATAAAACAAATGAAGCACAGTCGGCAAATGGAAATCACACTCAGGGAGGTTTTCGTGCAGGCAGAATGTGACCCATGAGGCTGATATAAGAGCTGGTGTTTCGCAAGAGCCTCAGAAGTTTTTGATATTTGTCTGCATTAATTGGAGATTATTAATTGGAGATGAAAATTTGATCTAATAATAAGCCAGAGTGCACAGAAATGCTATTTACCTTCCTGCCAGAGCAGTACCTAATTATCTACTTGCACTGGTGTGTTTTCGAACTGCTAGGTTGGCAGGAGCTGGGACAGAGCAACGGGAGCTCACTCCATTGCGGAGATTTGAACCACCGACCTTCTGATTGGCAAGCCCAAGAAGCTCAGTGGTTTAGACCACAGCGTCACCCATTCACAAGTGCCGTGGCCCTTCCCTGGCAGTAAAAACACAACAACAATGAATTAAATAAATTGCCATTTGCTGCCCTTTCATGGCAGCCAAAGCCACCATCACGGACAGGGAGACTAGTGATGTGAGAGGAAGACGGTTTCATCCTCAGTGCAGTTAGGAGCTGGTGATTAGAGAAGAACAGCCTTCACTGGCTTGGTGTCCTGCAGATGCTCTAGACTACAACTCCCATCAGTCCTAGCCAGCATGTGATAATATGTTTTCCTTATATCAAAAGTGAGCTGGTGGTTAGGGGAAGAAAGAGCAGAGTCAGCTTGCATATTAGGAAATATTACTGACAACTCCCAAATGATTAAAGGAAAGAAACTCAGACAGGTTTTATTTTATTTTTTGGTTGTTGTTGCCTCTAATGTTAAATTTGGAGCTTTGCCCTGCCAGCTTCTTTAAAGCTCCCTCAAGCCCACCCATAAGCACACAAATCAATTTTTTTTTATCTTCTGCCAGAATCCATGGTATCAGCTTTTTCCTCCCCTGCAAAGCTATTTCTCCTCGGAGCTACCTCTGCCACCGCCTGCCTCCCACTTTAGAAGCAGCGGTTCTCCTGTGCCACATTAACTCCCTGCCTTCCAACAGCACAGACCAGCAGGACGGTTTCAAGCATGCTCATAAGTGGGGGAGATGTTTAACTAGCATAGCAAAAACATTCTTGCTTGGGCAGATTTGCCAGCAGCGCTAGATTTAACCATTAGACTAGGACAGTACTTGCTTGTAAATGGAGGGCCTTTGCCCAAATGACACTTTTTGGGGATTATGGAGAATGAACCTACTGAGTATATGGTGGTTGCTTCTCTGTCAAATGGCAGAGCATTTTGTTTCCTGCAGGGTGTAGTACACGGGATCTGATACTTACACTTCATGTCACTAGTTGGCGCAAGTGATGGTTATATAAGATGTACCGAGCAAAGTAAAGCCATCTTTGCAATTCTGCAATCTTAGAGGGTGTGTCTGCTCCTTCCTGCACAGTATCCACAACAGTCCATTACAGAGGGCTGGCCTGCCAAAGCAATCCTAAGTATAAGAAGCTGGCATAATTAGCACTTACCCTGGCAAAACTGACCCCTATTCCAAACTCCATTCAGGAGCCTCTGGCGAGGCTACAGCCATCTGGGTGGCAGCTGAGACTGAACCCAGGTTTTGAGGATTGGGCCCTAGCTCAGACTGAGATTTATGGGGCTTGGAACAGGTGTAAACCTCTCATTGCCCCATCCTGTCCCTGCCTCGCTCCTTGAACGCAACTTTTTGGGGACTTGCACAGCATAAGCTATACCAGTTTAAGGTCCCCCTGCTGAACCCCAGCTGAGCGGAGCTGAGGAACTAAATGCTGGTATATCTGACTTATGCCAGCACAGCCCCAGCTCAACGGGGAGAGCCCAAGATCTGCTGAATCCAAACTTTTCTGCTCAAGGCCAATGGCAATAAGGTGCTGGTGGGGCCATGTGCCCAACTTTGCTGTGTACAATTCTCTGCTTGAAGGCATTCCCTACTTAGCGGGCTGTCTAGACCACATCTGGGTTAAAAGGGGAAAAAAAGCAGGGTGAGCAAGAGGTGCCTTGTCCATCAGCAGTTTGCATCTGGAGAACAGGCACACAACTCCCCTCCTCACAGTCTTCCCCACTACGAACGAGACCTATTGTAATTGCAGTTAAATCATATGAATTATTTCTAAATTTGTACCTAAAATATAAATCACTATTCACAAATTCTATACAAATCTTTGCACTGCAGCCTGTGCTTGGAGGGTTGCCTTCTCGATGGAAGTTGTAAGTCGGGATATCAGAAAAAAAATGGAAAAGGAAGCTGAAACTGCTGCTGTTTGCATGTTTATCTGTGGTCAGGAATGTACATCGGCCAAGCATATATGATAGGTATTTGTTCATGTTGTTGTTTTTAAGTCTGCAAATGATACATGATTTATGACTTTTAAAACCTTGTTTTCACAACTCCCTTACATTGAAATGAAATAAAGATATGTAAGTTACTAGGCTATTGTCAGATGCTGTTGCGGTTGCTCGAGAGTAACCAGGGAGACTCTGACTGTCTTTTACAGGCTTTATTCTTGGTGCAAACTATTTACAGTGAAGAGCGTCGCAAGTTCAATCGCTAGCAGAATCCGGGAGTGGTCGGGTTTTGTACCTCCCCCAGCATAAAAGTCATGTCACCCCCAGCCTTTTCCGCCCCTCCCTGCACCGAAGACTACGGCGCAGAATGGGTGCTGGCAAGGGCGCGCTTCCTGCCTCTCCAGCTTGCTCAGGCTCAGTGTTAAGGCTCCCACCAGCATCCTCTGGTCCTTGCACCTCTTCTCCACTGGAGGTGGGGCTTTCCTCTTCCCCGGAATAGGAACTGCTTCACAAGATTTTCGGAGGCTCCCTATAACACAACTGCCCTTCCATCTCTCGCCTCTGAGCTGATGTCAGTTCCCTGACAACTACTGCCCCTGCTCACGTTGCTTGCCACCCCTGCCTAGCCCCCACTTGCCAACCCTCACACTTTATACCTCACCCAACCCCCCAACCCCAACCCCCCACAGGTCTTTCCATCCCACATAGTATTTGGTGTAAACTGAACTGCAGCAGAATGGAAACAGTACTGATTGTGATGAATACAGGTTGGAATTGAAATTGCTGCCTTCTTACATCCTCAAGTGTTATTTCGCCACATTTCTCTAGACTAAAAGTAGGCAGGATCCAAAGTGGGAGCAATGACACCTTTTACAGCGCTTTCTAAATTGCTATCTCCCCCCCCCCCTCATGGCAGGATTCCTGTGATTTTAACAATTGCATGAGAAGATGATGCCAGCGGGTGAACTTTTGCTTAGGTTTTCCCCTCCTCTAAACACAGTGCTTTTTGTGGTGGGTAAAGTTTTCCCTAGTTATTTCTACTATTTTGATGCAACCTGACAAATAAAACAGCTGTACACCAACCACAGCAGTAACAGGAAGTGTTGTGCAGTTATTTGGGTGGCAATTCTGTCACCATGAGGCATCTACCTAACCCATTTTGGCATTGTGGCACGGCAAGAACAGGCCACCCTAAATAAGATGCCAACCTCTCAACCCCAATCCATCATGGGAATGCAATGGAATCAACAACTCCATCAACTCCAACAAGTTCCATCAGGCAATGGGGCAAGCACTCCATACTATTTCCACACACCCAATATCTCATATCCATGTAGAGAAGAGAGAGTTGGATTGTACTGCTTGACCCTACATCCAATGCTGCCTGGGCAGCTGGCCCTGCCCTCTTGACTCCCACGTGACAAACACTAAGGGGAGAGCAAAAGACGATGACAAAGGGGTAAACATTGAGGGGGGTAGGGCCAGTGGCACATGCAATATTAGAGTACGACCAGCAGTAAAGTCCTGCTCTGTCTTCTCCATGTGTACTTTGTGTATTATCTGAAAAGGGGCTCAAATTGACTCCATCCTCTCAAATTGTGCATCCTCTGAAGTCAGGTAGTAGGCAGTCCGGACACTGAGATCCAGCTCTGAGGGCCTTCTGGTGGTTCCCTCATTGTGAGAAGTAAGGTTACAGGAAACCAGGCAGAGGGCTTTCTTGATTGTTGTGCCTGCCCTGTGCGATGCCCTCGCATCAGATGTCAAGGAAAGAAACATCTGTCTTACTTTTAGAAGACATCTGAAGGCAGCCCTGTACAGGGAGGCTTTTAATGTTTCAGGTTTTGGGGTATTAATATTTTGTTGGGAGCTGCCCAGAGTGGCTGGGGCAACTCAGTCATATGGATGGCGGAATAAATAATAATAATAAGCATAGGGACTCAGGCAAAGTCTGAGTCCATGGGCTGCATCCAACTTTCTTTGTCTGCTAGTGGAAGAGCTCTTGTACTAGTGAACAATGAGTTTTAATGTGTAATGGAGGAATCCAACACAACAGTTGTTGTGCAAGCTCATTATGCAACAGATTGTGCAGTCTATGGTGCAAAAGTTACAAGCGATCTGCTTATGCATTCCCTTGTGCCACAATGTTCCACTGGTGCAAAACATTTTGCCAACTGAACAACTACACTGCTAAGAGACTAACTTGGTACTTCACTGGCTACAACTCCATGTCACTACCCAGACTTTATTATATTAAAAAGTCCCCTTTTAAAAGATTGAGTTGTCATAATTCATTATTCTTTCTCCAATAGATTTCCCATATAGTTTCCTACGAGCTTTGACTTTTGCCTCAGACATAACTGGCTGGTTTTGAAACAGACACTCCTTTGTGGAGTTTATATGGGTATCACGATTGACTTTCAAGTGGAAACATTGTGGGAGCTTTAATTTGGTGTTGTCTTGCCCTCTCTTAGATTGGCCTTGCGAAGCTCATTAAGCCCCTTAAAATTAGTGAAAATGTACTAACCCCCACCCTTCCCAGCTGGTAATAGTATCCAACTGAACTTTTATGTAGCTTACAGGAAATTGCACAGAGCTGAACGCTGGGGCAGGCTAGCCTGCTGGGTAGAAGTACTTGAAAATGTCATAACATTAAACATAATAGCTTCCTAGACAAAATTCTAATGACTTTGGAGACACACAATTAACATTATTATTTAGTATAAGACTGATACAGCTGGCCAGTATATGATAACACTCCCTATGCAATCATTAAAAGAACTATTTCTTTATTTAAAAAATCATAACAATCCACTAATTTAACAGTAGAAAAACCAATGTGTTGGTTTATCATTTATCATTAGAGAAGCTAATGAATATGTTATGTCCTATGGACTCAAATGAGACTACTCAAAGAGCACAAGCCAACACCATGCCAACAGTTCATGAGTTGTGGATGTCATCCAGCAACAATTGGTTTATTTGCTCTGATGTCACAGAGATACCTGTTTATTAAGCAGGGTTGTGGCCTCCACAACCATTGGCATAGTTGCTTTGATGTCACAGAAAGGTTGGGAAGTTTTTGGGAGAGGCTGCTAAGCACTAAGATAGGAGGGGAGGGTGTTTGCACAGAAAATAAATTGCATGTGAAAATTACCAAAGGGGAGAGAAAATGTCAGTGAAAAAGGCTGCAGGCTTTTTGTTACACTTACTTTACTTTTGAGGTGAATGGGGTGGTGGTGTTTGTTAGTGTCCTTTCATTCTACGAAACATCTCATTAGTGGTTTGCACTTTGCAGTCTTCCTGGATGCCCATGTATCAGTTAGAGAAAGGCATTATGAAGCAACTCCTTTCCTGGGACTTTTTCAGATCAGGACATGCAGGCAGCCAGGGAGGCTGCAAGGTGCTGGAGAAATGATTGCGGGAAAGAAAAGTACCTTTACCACCCTTGGCCATCACACAATGATTGTTGAATGGTCACTGTAAAATGTGAAGGTTCATTATTGCTTCACAAGTTGTGTATGTCTTTAAGGGCCAGGGCACATAACGAGACCCAGTCTTGCAGCTGTGAAACATAGCAGGTGCTGCTAGGTTGTGTTAATTAAGTTGTGTCAGGATTTGGGCATAGTATATAAGGAGCAGCACCTAGCTCTCTCATTTGGGTCTGGTTTGTTGTTGTTATCTTTAGAGTAAAAGGAGTTTTTGTTTTGTTATTAAAACCTTGTTAAAGTTATTTTTGAGTTCCTTATTATGCATGGTCTCCCCCAGCAAGCTCTCTGCAGCGCTACTAAACTGCAAACAGCCAACAATGATAAGGTATGTTGAAAAGCACATAAATACACACCTAAATTCTAAATAAATTTTAAGAAAATTCTGACATGCCCACAGAACGAAGCAGAAAAATGGAAGCCTCTCTTACAGAGGAAGAAAACATTTGAGAATCTGGAGGACAGGTTTTGGCACAGCGCTTAAGTGGGAGCAGGTGAGCTGTAGGCCAGACTGTAAGTGTGGTAGATTATAAGCCTGTTTACGTCCACTTTGGTTCCTTAGTAGGAGGCTTTTGACAGGCTATTCAACCAGGAAATCTAAGAATGTCAAGTATTTTGCACTCTTTCAGTGACCTTGTCTCTTTTAGAGGATCCAGAATTCAGGCTTTCATTTTTGTTTTAGAATGAGCAGGTGTGGCTTCACTGACTGCAAATACCCCAAAGAATCGTGCCTTTTCTCTGCTCTTTAGCTGATGTAGACCATAACTTCCTACATTTATTTGGAGCTCTGTCAATCAACCACTACCACACGTTGGTTTGGTCACATAAGGGCTGATTTTGTGGGAGAAGTAGCCATATTGATCACATACACACAGAGGCTTTCGTTGAAAGGAATTGGACCTGCCTTTGACACCCACAGAGCTAACACTTCCTTGATCCCTCTTCCATTACTGACTGACCACACTGCAGTAGTGAGCAGTGCTTTTTCCACAGCTTTCTGGGTTTTCACAGATTTCTGAGTTTGAGACAGAGGGCGACCTGTTCCTTGAGCATTCATCCTGAATGGTTCGCGA
This sequence comes from Podarcis melisellensis, assembly GCF_964234715.1. NCBI lineage: Eukaryota > Metazoa > Chordata > Lepidosauria > Squamata > Lacertidae > Podarcis > Podarcis melisellensis. Next base: position 20,231,151 of record NC_138537.1, read on the forward strand.
GGAGATTAGATGATGTTGGCTATGCAATTAGCATTCATTCTTCCATGGGGGTGGGCGGGATATCCAGGAATAATTTGCAATTTCCTCCCGTTCAGTCATTCGCTAGAAAGAATGATTTAACTCACAGCTTCCTGGATTTCATTACTCTGTGGCACGACTGCCAATACTTAAAGATTGGAGGAGTGTTGCTTATTTGTGATGGCTTCAATATCTATCAATCGATTTGTTCTTCTGATATGTTGAAAACGTGTGTCTCATATGAATAGTTGCAAGTACCTGTTCCCATGCCTAAATCTCCACTTCATTTATTAAAAAGAAGAAATCTATATTTTCTCATATTGAAGACTAATTATTATATTAAGTTTTTCTACTACTGTTTACAGTTTTCATTTACTCTTATGGCAGACCTGGGAGATGGTTTGCTGTAACCAGTCCAAGGTTAATTAGGACACTTTATTAGCTGAACCAGGGATGTGAAGCTGAATGTGAATTTCTGAGGAAGTGAATCTCCCCTCAGCTGTGCAGATTTGTCAGTGATGCTGGTTTTCTTGAAAATTCTGAATGGGAAAATGTTCACTTTGCTTCAGAACATTTTCTAGAGAGTGTAATGCAATATTTCATTTGTATTTAGTAAACAAAGAGCAAAACATTGAAATGGCCAAGCTTGATTATATTGTATTTGGACTGGTTTTGTATTGGACCTGACTGTTATTATTAATGTTTGATGTTTTATTATGTTTTTATATATGCTGGAAGCCACCCAGAGTGGCTGGGGCAACCCAGCCAGATGGACAGGACATAAAAATAATAATATATTATTATATTAATATATTATTATTGTATTTGCAATTGGCACCTATTACTTGTTACAAATGAAGCTTTCAAATGGATTTCTCCCATGGATTCGGTAGGGTTGCCATATGTCCGGATTTCCCCAAAATAGCTCAATAGCTTTTTGTGCCTGGAGTTTGACTTCTTGAAATATGGCAACCCTATTCAACTAAGTTTTACGCAGATCCACTGAAACTAATTGACTTTACTAAGTTAGGGTCATTAATTTCAATGGGTCTACTCTGAGTAAACATCAGTTGAATACCACCCTTAATGTCTAAGGCTGCATTCCTATGCATGCTTACCTGTGGGTGAGCCCCACTGAACACGGCCCAAATAAGCCTGCATAAGATTATGCTGTACATTGACTTGAAGGACTTATTAAAAGAGGTTTCCTTCATAAACTGACTCAGGTCCAACCCTTCCATACAAGAACTAGAAGTTTTGTACCAAACTCTTCACCCCCTTGAAAGTTGGGTTTGCTGGTTACCAGTGCTGATACAGAATGCCCCATTCCTTGTCTCACAAGCCTATTCGGCAAACTGTTGGTTGTTGTTTTTTGCACTACCTTATTATTCTTGCTGGAAGCCATAAATTACAAAGGTTTGCCATACTTCAGATACTACATACAAACACAAACAATGAAGCAAGTGCTCTCTTCCAATATGTTTTAAACATGACTTGCGCGATTGGAATTCAAAGGGAATACGTAATAATTATGCCGGCGTTTGTATTTTTTGCCCTCTTAAAGATTAACACATTTTTTACAGTCTGGCTGTTATCTCTTTGGACTGTTTTGCACAGTGTGTTTTCTTTCCCCCTCATCTGAGCATGTGTGCTCCGACTTTGATAAGCATGGTGTGCAGATTAGGGAATTACAGGTATGGCCAGAGGCTACTGTAATCAGGAAGAACTGTCTGTGATTGCCCTGTACACAAGTAAAGGATGTGATCCAGTTTACACTTGCTGCCTAGGATCAGAGTGGGACTTGCTTTGATAAGAGTGGGACTTGCTGATCACAGCAGGACTTGCCTCGAAGTAAACATGGAAAGCAGTGCGTTGCGTGTTTATGCACCCAAATTCACATCAAAAGAAAGCCAGGAGGACTCATGTGGGAAAACAAACTTTGTGAACCATGAATGCATAAAAAAACAACAATTGTACCCATTAGAAATACAATAGACCCCAACAGAAGATACCTACATAAATTTCTTTCTTCCAGTTATCCAAATATTATTCATACTAATAAAGCACATAGCTCTCTATTATCATCTGATACTACAAACGAAAAGAATACAAATTCATTGCCAAGATTTGCATCATCCTATTTCTTGCCACTTATACACACTGGCTTATATCTTTCAGACACATTTTGGAATGCAGGTCCTTTTCTGTTACTGGCAACAAACTAGTGATTTTTTTAAACAATAAAAAGAAAACCATAGTGCAGTATGTAGCAAAGGATTGCCATCATTTCCGGTGTGGGGTGGGACAACTGATTCTCAACACTTCATTCCCATTCTTCCCCTTCCACCCTACAAATGGTGAGATTCAGAGATGAGCAGTGTGCTCTAGGGCAAGCAAGTATAGCTTTCCATTAGGAAAGCAAAAATGACAGGAGTGTTGCAGTGCAGGCAGACGTTCCAAAGGGCAACAACCACACAGCAAGGTAAGGTCTGCTCCAAGTGAAACCAGTAGCTCAGACTGAAGATCAAGCTCCTTTTCTGAGTCTTGGGGGTTACCCAACTGAATACCGTCAGCTCACATGGCAGCCTAAAATGGCGCCTTTAGGGAAAACAGTTCAGTTGGCAAAAAATTAAGCTACAGTAGTAGAACAGCTAAGATGCCGGGGCCTGCCTGCTGGGAACCTTACTTCAAGATCATCCATCCTAGTGCCCTAGATATTTTTCATCACTTTTCTGCATCCAATCGTCTCTATATCATGGCCTAAACATTATAATATGTATTGTTCTGACAGATACCTATCTACCCACCTGATGAATTTTAATTTGCTAAATTTTTAATCTGCCTGTATTTTAAATGTATGTTTTCCCTGCTACTATATCCTTGTTACACAGCTCATGGGTGATATGAAAATCAAGTAATGTATGTCTGCTAATTTTAGTGAAGAAGAAGAGTTTGGATTTGATATCCCGCCTTTCACACCCTTTAAGGAGTCTCAAAGCGGCTAACATTCTCCTTTCCCTTCCTTCCCCACAACAAACACTCTGTGAGGTGAGTGGGGCTGAGAGACTTCAAAGAAGTGTGACTGGCCCAAGCTCACCCAGCAGCTGCATGTGGAGGAGTGGAGACGCGAACCCGGTTCCCCAGATTACGAGACTACCGCTCTTAACCACTACACCACACTGGCTCTCAAGAGTAGTAGTGCATCTACTACTCTGACTTTATTGAATCCCGCCTTATATTTTTTACTGAATTTCTTGTATCATTTTATTTCATTCCCTTGACATTTTTTTCTTAACAAGTAGAGATGTGGGAGATAAAATATTTTAAATAAATAGCACATGAATGAATAATATTGTACAAACCAAACTACAGCGTCTTTTTCCTTACTCTGCTACTGTAATCTTTGTTTCACAAACTTGCTTTTCAAAGAGGGTTGCATAGAATATTATCCATTTTCAGTATGAAACTACTGGTTTCTCCTGAGAAAAAAATACATTAGATTGCAGATCCTGTTTATATTTCCAATTGTTTCCCCCTCGTGATGGCTTCTTTTGTCTGAAAGCCATAGCTTAGTGGTAGAGCACCCACACTGCATGCAGAAGGTTGTTTCCTGGCATCTCCAGGTAGGACTGAGGAAAACTCATGCCCCAAACCCTGGAGAACTACTGCCAGTCAATGTAGACAGGCTAGGTTGACAAATGGCCTGACGTGGACTAGAAAGGCCGCTTCCTGTGTTCTCTCTGACTGTTGCTTCTTCCTCCTTTCTTGATTAGTCACATGAGCAGGGGTGGAACATCCCATGAAATGGGAAGGTAATACTAGGGTTGCCATATGACTGCAATTTCCTGGACATAACCAAAATACTGCAGTTGGAAGCAGTGTCTAGGCAGAAATTGTAAAAATGTCTGAGAAAATCCAGATGTATGCAGCGGCGGAGGAAGCTGCTCAGGCTTCTGGGGCGGTGCGCCCAGGGATGGGGTGAGCCGCCCATGGGGCGGGGTGTACTGTGGGGCCTCCAGAGTCTGCCTGCCTCCTCCCACTCAGCTCCCCTACAGCTGCAGGGGAGGCAGCGGGCAGACAGTTTGGGCAGCGCAGACCTTGTGTGCGCCCAAGCCACTGCATCTCTTTCAGGACCCATGGTGAGTGCCGCCTGGCATTTTGTCACCCCCCCTCAGTGGTGACACCCAGGGCTGCCCACACTCACCACACCCCACTTCCTCTGCCCCTGGACGTATGGCAACCCTTGACCCATGTTGGCAGTGTCATTTTTGGCAAGTTTCCTTAAAAACAGCTCAAAAACTTCAAATTTATTTTTTTTGTGATCTTGCCAAAAAAGATCCTTTACAAAAAAAAAAGGTCAACTCTAGGTGCTACCCCACCCAATCCTGCCACCCTATTTCCCCTGAAACCTCTCTAGGTTGCGTGGTGACATCAACAATGCAGCAGCAGTCATATTAAATTCCTGTGAGATCTAGCAAGCTCTTGCCAGAAGCCACTGCTGCTGCTGCTTCTCTGTCAGTGATGAAGGTGGTTAGGTGCCCCCAGGGCTTCTGCTGCCCAAGGCACCTGCGTCAGTCCGCCTCATGCACATGAGTGACCCCTCCACTATCAAGGATTGTGTAAAGGAATGGAATGGCCATCTATGTAGCCATTCTGATTGGGCCGCAATGGTTACAGGAGAGTAAGTGAGGGAAATTTAAAGAAGTGCTTTGCAAGGAGGACTTGAAGCATTGTCAAGAAGAGGCAGCTGAAATTTATTTTTTAAAACATCCAGTCATTTCCACTCAGCCCTCATAAAAAGGAAAAGAAAAGTCAATGCTTGCGTTGGGTTCCCAGATAATGGCAGCAGAAATTCCCATTGGGGGCGAGGGCAGGGAGTGAGGAAAGGGAAATGCTTTTCCTTTGCATGGTAAGAGTCCTTAATACAATCTTTTAATGTGCAATAAATTATTACTGGGTTGTGGTAAAACACAAATTATTTCCATGGTCTTAGTAATGAAAAAGCCATCAAATAATGTCATGGGCTCTGTCATACAGTAGATTAGCTATAGTAATTCACTTCCATGTGGTTATGAAGGATAAAGCAGCCAGTGGTTTATGAAGATGTACAGTGACAGCAGTGACCAGATATTAGTCAATTATCCATCTTCCCCCAGCCTATCCGCACTTTGCTTATGGGGACAATGATGCAATTATCCGAATTCCCTGTTCATTTGATTAGCTGCAAAAGTCTGAAAGGGCAGTGTGCTTTACTTTGGCCCAAGTCCCTGCTTCCAAATCAATTTATTATGGTGGGTTTCCATTACCTTACATTAGCACTCACGGTTCAAGAGAAAGTATTGGTTTCGCGTGCCAGAATGACTCTCTCTTTCTGTGCTCGGAACAAGAATGACAGTGTATTTCTGCTGCAAGAGGCTTTGATACATTCCTTTCCTGTCCATCTCGTTTTCTGAAATGTCACTTGCCTGAAAGAGCATTCCTGTTTCTGTTTGTCACTTATTGTTTAACTCACAAGCGGATCCATACTGAGGCTGGTGCAGAATTGCAGCAGATGGGCGATAAAGATTAAGTAACCCATACTGAAAGGGAGAAGAAAGAGGGATGTAGAATAATGTGTGGTTGATGATTTAAATTTTTTTACAAGGCACAGAAGAATCTGACAAATTCCAACGGTTAAACTCAGGACTCCGTCACATGTTGCCTTATGTCAGAGAGGTAAAAGAAAGGTAAAACAGTTGTTAAAAAAAGCTCAACAACTTTGCCCAGCAATTTCTTGAAATTTGGCAACCCTAGTTAGACTAGCTATGAATCAACAAGGCATTGAAGTCCATACTGAACTGCTACAGAAGAGGCCATTGAGGCTGACATTCAGAGAGCCTTAGTATAGTGGTACCTCGGGTTACATATGCTTCAGGTTACATACGTTTCAGGTTACACACTCCGCTAACCCAGAAATAGTGCTTCAGGTTAAGAACTTTGCTTCAGGATAAGAACAGAAATTGGGCTCCGGCGGCACGGCGGCAGCAGGAGGCCCCATTAGCTAAAGTGGTGCTTCAGGTTAAGAATAGTTTCAGGTTAAGAATGGACCTCCAGAACGAATTAAGTACTTAACCTGACGTACCACTGTACATTCAAGCAATTCCATGCATGCACCAGGGTCTCCTAGGCAATTCCTGAAGGTCCATTGGTTTTTAAAACAGGTCATGCAGCAGAGCAAAGGCCCAAAGCAAGATTCTGTTGCATCAGGTAGCTTTCCCCACTGCCAGTACACTGATGCTTCCTCACTGATGCTAAACACGCACGCAGGGGCAGCTATTCCTCCCCACTGCCGCTTGCATGCTCATATCTCCTCATAGCCAGAGCAGGAAGCACTTGAGCAAGCAGATTGCAATGATGAAAAAAGAAAACAGGTCCAGAAGCAGGAACAGCTGCAGTGCAAAGCTAGCTTCCTTGCAGTGGTGTCACTACTGCTTACTGGGAGGGAGAGGGGCAAGGCAGCAGGGGGGTTGGCACGGTGTGTCCAACCAGCAGCAGGTGTCCAACCACGCTGACCAAGGGCGCTGGCCTGAAACATCATCTACAGGGAGAACCATCAGCCATCTTCCGCTTGAGCTTTCAGGTGTTAGGTTAAGAACTTGCTCAGGAATTTGAAAAACAGCTATTTTTATACCATCTGCTGAGAACTTTTGCATAATGTTGTCTTATCTGCTGTCTTTTTATTTTCATTGCTCAATGCTGCCTTTATCCTTTTGGTTCTACTGCAGCTTGATTTGACCCCCCCCCCCCGTATTTAAAATAACGATCATGTGCCATTTGGGACATTAATAATAAAAATAAAATAAAATATATTTATATCCCGCCCTCCCCAGCCAAAGCCGGGCTCAGAGCAGCTATAACAACAGTAAAAATAGCACAGTTTACACAGTCAGTTAATTGAAATACATTCTAAAATCAGTTCAGAATCAAATTAATGGCAACCACTGGGCTAGAATTCTGTGACGATGACAGAAGGAGAGAGGGGGTCAGACTGTGCCTTGGCTAAAGGCCTGGTGGAACAGCTCTGTGTTGCAGGCCCTGCAGAAAGATGTCAAGTCCCGCATGGCCCTAGTTTCTTGTGACAGAGCGTTCTACCAGACCGAAAAAACCCTGGCTCTGGTTGAGGCCAGCCTAACCTCCCTGTGGCCTGGGATCTCCAAGATGTTTTTATTTGAAGACAGTAAGGTCCTTTGTGTGACAGTAAGGTCCTTTGTGGGACATGCCAGGAGAGGCAAGTCCTGCCGAGTTCCATTGATCTTTTTGACTAGTAAATGTACTGAGAACTGCAGCCTACACATATTAGGGCAGGGAAAACCAACAAGGTAGCCTCCAGATACTTTAGGTTCAGCATAATCTGGAGGGGGCCAAGTTGGCTACTTCTGTACTAAGGAATAAATCAGAATGAACACAGTAGGTCTAACTTGCGAGGAAACACTCACAAGATGGAGCTGCCCAGACTCTACAGCTTGCACTAATTCTGCAGTGCCATGTGGACCACATGGGGACAAGTTTAGACTGTAGCATCTCTCCCATTTGACCAACCTGAATCAATGCAGGGCCTACATGCTGGCGAGACTGAATGTACTACCTCAGCAGTGCTACAGGGGAGATTACAGAAAACACCACTTGTAGAGAGACTATGTCCCTGTGACAGATAGGTAGCCGTGTTGGTCTGCCATAGTCAAAACAAAAAAAATTCCTTCCAGTAGCACCTTAAAGACCAACTAAGTTAGTTCTTGGTATGAGCTTTCGTGTGGTATGAGCTTTTGTGTGTATCTGAAGAAGTGTGTATGTCCCTGTGGACAGAGACAAATAGAATTGGTCGCACATGTTCTTTTGTACTGCCCCTGGTATCAGAAAATTATGTTTACCCAAAATGGGGATAGGGTAGGGATAGTAGCCAGGTTTCTGCAACACGCAGTGAGGATTTGTGAATGCCATACAACACTAACTTTTTTAAAAAATAAATAAATCGATATATACAGGGAAAAGTAGGTTATGAGAACAATAATCCAGCATCAACTAGTTCACTCAGGTTACAAAATATTATTGCGGAATTCTGGACAGAAAATAATTATAACAATAATAGTAAAAACTGCTTGTGTGTTTGACTGCTAGTGTAAGATGCAGAGAACTGCAAGAGAATCATAAAAAAAACTGCAAAATCAACAAATTGGGTCAGAAGGAAATGTTAACTGCTTTGCCACGTCTCTGGCAAAGATCATGGCAGCTGTCAGAGCTCTGGCCGTTTTGTATATGGGAGATCTGACATCTGATGGACAGAGGTCCCTGATCCTTCCTGACCTGAGCCAAAGAATGCAACAGGAACCATCATACAACTCTATTTAAAAAGGTTTATTGAGTAGCGCGTCTCTGGCATCTTTTAGATCAGACAAAACGCAGGACAATTTACTCTTGACATAACCTCACTGTTCTGGGAAATTACCTCTGCTATGCCATTATTGGGGAGAGTTAAGAGAAAATATATGGCAGATGAAAACAGTTTGCTTGAAGCTTCAGACAAGCAGTAAATGATGAGGCTAATAATCCCAAGGTATTTTATTACAGAACTTTAGGAATAAGGTTATAGCTTCCTACTGCTCTAGGATGATGATGGCAGAAGTGCACTCCCTCCCTCTCCAGGAATTTTCGATTTTGCATAACTTTTAAAAGGCGTTGAGAGAGGATTAAGAACATAAGACAAGCCGCGCTGGATCAGACCAAAGGCACAGCAGCCTGCTTCTCAGAGTGGCTGGATGCCAGGTGCCTATGGAAAGTCCATAGGCAGGATGGGGCGACAATCTCATGATTGTGAGATGGGCTTCTGTCACTGCCCCAGTGCTCCACCCTTCCAGTTAGGGTGATGTTGCCACTTTCTGGTACAGAGCAAGATGGCAGGAAGGTAGGAGAAGCCATGGGTGGGAGGCAACGGGTACAAGTGTGAATTCAAGTGTGGTGGCCACCAACAACCAGATGCTTCCTCACTATTAACTTCAGTGCCTCACCCGATCAAGTCCTAGTGAGTGGAGGGGAAATATACTCGGAGTTGAGAGTGGATTTCATGCTCTTTATTCAGCTCATAGTGGTGAGGAGGAATGGAAGTTCCCCCAGAATGTCTGCTTTATATACATTATTTACACAATGGGCCCCACGTGATTGGCTAATTCCAGGATTCTCCTGTAGGCCAATCAGGTTGCAGTTTCACTTCCACCTGGAGCTGGATTGGGTGGCTCCTGTGGACCAATCAGACTGCTGCATTCTGAATCCTATTCAACTCAGTACATAACAGGAGGGCAGCAAAGAGGTGGCCCCACACCTCATGTACCATGGCTGTGTGAATGCAACCACCTTCTCCTGCTGTAGTTCCCCACAACTGGTATTCAGAGACTGGTTTGCAGGTTCATAATCTGAATGCAAATGATATAGGCCATCCAAAAACACGGTGCAGGTTTTTGTTGTTGTTGATGTTGACGATGAAAGCAACTATAAGCAGTATGCCATCATCGGAAGACTACAACTGATTTTCACTCATAGGTCCCTCAAGATTCCATGGTCTGCCAGCAGTATATACATACTTTACTTACTACGAGTTCCTCATAATTTAAAAAATTAAAATACTAAGGTCTCCTTCACCAGTCTCTGCTAGCCAAAACCTCAGTGACATCAAAAAAGAAGATTTAGGAGGATGAGAATTTAGGGTCAGGTCCAGAGAACCTCAGGGCCAGGGCCCAAATGCAGCCCTGCAGGCCTTTCTGTCAGGCCCTCAGGACTCTCCCCAGCCCACATCCCTCAGCGCACTAATTAATAAGCTCCTTGAGTGTTTCTGCCTGGCTGGGAATGTCAGCAATGAACTCTGATAATGCCTCTTGCTTGTGGATGAAGGTGTGTGAGAGTGTGTGGAAACCAGACTACTGCCCAAAAGAAAAAAAAAGGTGGAATTCAAAAGGTGGAATTCAATTGATGAGTCCCACTAGCATAAGCCAGCATGAGGACATCTGCTAGTGCAACAGGGCTTTCCCTCCTCTTCTCCCTCAGTGCGCCCCCTAAAATTGCCTCCCCCGAACATTTGCCAAAGGTCTTCAACTAAATTCCTCCCATGGGTTTTTAGATAGTTGTGAGATCTTGTTATTTTTGCAGCCTGATCTAGCAGTTAGCTTTTCTCTGACTACATTTGTATGAAACTGCAGTACTGTAGCTGTTTCTTCTGGAAGTACTCCAGGATGACATGTCCCCATAAGTCATTGGCTGCCTGGCATGTTGATATATAAAATGTATTAAGTCAGAAATGGTCCTCGGACTGTAGAGTAGGGATAAGATTATAGCATATGTGCTGAGACACCTTTCAGAAATGGAAAAGCAATACAGTGGTACCTCGGGTTACATACGCTTCAGGTTACAGACTTCGCTAATCCAGAAATATTACCTCGGGTTAAGAACTTTGCTTCAGGATGAGAACAGAAATCATGCTCCGGCAGCACAGCGGCAGTGGGAGGCCCCATTAGCTAAAGTGGTGCTTCAGGTTAAGAACAGACCTCCGGAATGAATTAAGTACTTAACCCGAGGTACCACTGTATATAGATTGCATCCACTTTACTTAAGGGTTGCAGAAATTAAAACAGTTATGTTCTACTGAGTTACCCGATGATTGACAGACAAAAACATGATCCTGCACGGTGTCTAAGAGACAAACTTCAAAGAACAATTCATTTTTAAAAAAACAGGCCAAACGATAATGAAATCAAATAAATTAGAGAAGATCAAAAGTTCCAGCTGGTCCCTCTGTGTGCATCTGACAAGAAGACATCCTGCTTAAGGGTTGAATCTCACTCTGTCTCCAGAAAAGCCCATCTGTTTCATTTCAAGGGTCCCACAGCATAGCCCACCTTCAGAGAGGTGCTCTAAAGGTGAGGGAATCGCAGAAGGTGGAACACATACAAACAAAATTCCCTTCTAAAATTGATATATTCAGAGAGGTTCTGGTTTGGCAGACTCTTGAATAAATGCAGGAGACAGCTGGTGGCTAGATGCTTGGTCAATCTAGCTTGGCGGCAAATGCATCATTAGAAACTAGGTTGCAATTGTTTTAACATTTAAGGCTAAGTCCAGAGGGTGGGATTTTCAGGAAGACCACGATGTGTGGTGAGGGGAGGTTTGGCCTGTCCCTTCCCAGTCATAACCATGACAAAAATTGTCCTCATCCCCATCATGAGTCCCATGGAAACAAATTTACCTTTCACAAGGTAGGGCAGTGTGTTAGCCGACACCACCTCTCCTGGCACTTCCCGGCAGAGGGCTGCCTTTGCTGGTGGATCCCAGGCCAGCAAAGAGTCAAAACGGTTTCTCCATTGGTTGGGAAATTTGGATCTAGACTGGCTGACAAATTGGCCAATGGCAGGTGAGCTTAGGGGCAGGCATCTGTGGCCAGGGTGGGGATGGAGAACCTTACTGAGACTCCAGGTAAAAGGTAAAGGGACCCCTGACTCTGGGGTTACGGCACTCATCTCACTTTATTGGGAGCTGGCGTACAGCTTCCGGATCATGTGGCCAACATGACTAAGCCACTTCTGGCAAACCAGAGCAGCGCACGGAAACACCATTTACCTTCCTCCCAAAGTGGTACCTATTTATCTACTTGCACTTTGACGTGCTTTTGAACTGCTAGGTTGGCAGGAGCAGGGACCGAGCAATGGGAGCTCACCTAGTTGCAGGGATTTGAACCGCCGACCTTCTGACCGGCAAGTCCTAGGCTCTGTGGTTTAACCCACAGCGCTACCTGCATCCCTGAGCCTCCAGGCGGTCAGACAAATAACTCCCCCCCCCCCAGACACTGGCTATACCAAGCCTAAAACCACCCATTGTGGTGCCACTTCCAGCCTGTCAAGAGTCCCTGGCTTTGTGAAATGCAACTGGCAGTAAGTCTGATGCTCAGCTGGCTATGACTCCATCTCCAAGAATGCAGTGGTGTGAACAAGCCTTGAAAAGCCAACCTTTTCAAAGGAGTGCTCATTTGTTTGAGCAGTCTTCCAGATCTATGCGGGGTGTGAGAAGCAGCTGGGTGCACCTGCCCTGGGCTTTGGAGGTTTTTTGGGGTTGTGTTTGTTTGTTTGTTTTTTAGTTTATAACTTTATTCTAACAAGACTTCCGCCCTGGGCCTCAGGCAAATTCTACATGGGCCTGCCTGAGACTCAGTTTGCTTGCTGTGCAAATAGCAGTGCCTGCCCTGCACAGAAAAAGGAAGCTGTTTCGTGTGCATATGTGTCTTGTTGGTTTAACACATTAGCTTGCACTTAGCCATGTATTCTAACCTAGAACAAATTTGCTCCATCTTTTGCACGACAGCCCTTCAAATATTTGAAGATGGCTATCATATTACCTCATAACAATCTCTTCTGAAGGCTAGGCATGCCCAATACAGAGTGGTTTAACAATTCCAGAGTGATTTAACAACAAATCCCTCTTCGCAGGGAGTGCCGGGAAGTGTAGCTCTAAGAGCAGAATAGGGTTCTTCTAACAATTCTCATCACTTAACAAACTGTAACTCCCAGAATTCTTTGGGAGAAGCCATGACTGTTTAAAGCTTTATTACAGTGCTTTAAATGTAGAGTGTGAATGCGGCAAAATAAAATAATAAAATAATCACAATGCTCTAAAAATACAAGATACAGACAAATCAATAAGGAGTCTTTTAAAAAAATCTCAGTAACACAAAAATAACTGAGCCAGCCAAAAAAATAATAATCACAATTGACCAAAGACCTTTTTGATGGACATACTCAGCAACACATTCCACTGAGTAGGTGCCACAACAGAAAAAGGCCTAACTCTAGTTCACACCAGTCTTTCTTCCTGTCACCCAGGGAATTGGAGCAGAGCCAGAAAGGGGGATTGGAGTGTACAGGGAAGACCATATCAAAGAAGATGGTTCCTAATGTACCCAGGTCCTAAGTCATCAAGAGCTTTCAAGATTGAGATCACCACCTTGCAGTGGCGTAGCGTGGGGGGTGCAAGGGATGCCGGCAGCACCGGGCGCAACATCTGGGGGGGGGGCGCACTCGCCACCTCCAGAGTCGCCGAAGAGCCTCGGGGCTCAGCTCCTTTGGGAGGAGGGGTCGGGCTGGGTGACCAGGGGGAGCAGCAGGCGCCAGCAAGGAGGTGCGGAGCCGGAGCCTGGCCAGGATCGGGCGCGGGATGGGGCGCAAGAGGGAGGGGAGAGTCGAGCCTGTCCGCCCCGCGAGGACTGCTGCGAAGAGGCGGGAGGGAGAGGAGGCCCCTTGGGAGGAGCGGGCAGGTGCTGGGGCGGCAGTGCCGGGCGGGGGCCGAGGGGTGGGCACCCCCCTGCGCGGGCATCGCCTCGCCGCGGGCTTGGCTGGGCGACCGGCTGAGGGGAAGCGCCAAACAAGGCCAGGATCCAGGCCCGCCCCGCTCTCCTTATTTGGCGCCCATTTCCGGCTCCCGGGTGGCCTCCTCCCACCCGCTCTCGCTACCAGTGGAAAGAGAGACGGAGGTGCAGCGGAACCCGCAGCCTTTGCAGGCGCTGCCGGCCGGGGGAGGGGAGCGCGGAGGAGCCCCGCGGGGCCTGGGCCCGGCCAGCCGAGGGATCTTGTGGCGAGGAAGGAGCCCAGTCTGCGCCCTCCTTCCCCACAGAGCTGCAGAGGGAAATCAAGGTTCTCCTGCTAGTATCTCTTCTTCTCTCCCCCCCCCACTGCGTTACAACCGTGCCCCCCCTCTCGGTGCACATAGCACGATTGCAATCTCTCTCTCACCCCCCCCCCCAAGTTAAACTAATGGAGCAAGCCAGCGCCAAAGATTTGTAGAACTGTGAATACCCGGCCCAGGCAGCAGCAAGAAGCTGGCAGCGGCGGCAGGTTAGGGGTTAGGGGCGCAAATTACTTGCCTTGCCCCGGGTTATGGGGTGCAAATTACTTGTCTTGCCCCGGGTGCTGACAACCCACGCTACGCCGCTGCCACCTTGAATTGTCCCTAGAAACTGACTGGCAGCCAGCACAGAACATACAGAACTGGCATGCTAGAACCAAACAGCCTAAGCTTGCACTGCTTAGAAAACTAAATAGGAAGGGACCAGGAGAGTTTCAAAAGCCAAGCTCCAAAACTAGCAGATTGTGAATGTGTAGAAATGCACACGGTGAGTGAACTTCTTTTAAACAGGTTGCTAATTGTTAAGTTTCAACCATTATTATTGCTCATATTCCTTCATCTGTGTGTTTTAGCACAAAGGTATGGAGAGTTTTTGCTAGCGACATTCCTGTGTTTGTAGTCAGGGGTATACAGAGGGAAATGGGCTGGGTCTTCTAAGGTGGCACTGACTTTTTGAAGAAGAGACATGGATGGAACTACCTTTCATCTTGAAGTTAACAGCTTCACCCAAACAAGCTCAATTAAATATTTATACTGTTTATCTTTAGGAAGGGGGGGGGGGGACCTTCCATAAACAACTGCAACTCTCCCTCCCTCACCGCCAGCCTCTTGTGCCTATGTTCCATTATTTAGAAGTTCTCAAATGCAGGATTATCAAAATTGCTGTAGCAGCTTCTGAGGAACGGACAACATAGCATGTAACAAGGACCCTGTCTCTGCTTAACACAGAATACTGCAGGGCTGCAGAATCACGGCAAAATTAGGAAGGAAAAAAGAAAGGAAATAACATGATATATTATTAAATAGTTTTTCAAAAGGAGGTTGACAGAAGAGAAGAAGAAATGGGAACTGCATTTTTGCTTTGGGTGTTTTTTAACTTTACACAAAAGTGCCCCAGTTAAAGCTGTATTCTGCAGTCCCACCCTAACTTCAGTTGTGGGGTGGGGGCCATTGTGGGACTGATGCTATTCCATACAATAGGGGTCACCAATGTTTTTTTACTCCTGTAGTCACATTTGCAGACCAGAGGAACTGTTGTGAAATTGGTTCTTACAGAACAACAACAACATTGTTATTTGTCACTTACTACCTTTTTTTAAAAAAGCATATAATACCAGATTAAAACACATCAAAAGATTAAATGAACATTATTAACTAAAAGTGCTCAGCCTGCAGAAACATAAAAAGGACACATCCTACCCCACCCAGCTAAAAGAAGAACACCAATTAGCAGCAAAAAAGACGAACACCAATTAGCAGGTTGGTGAATGTGAACATCTTTGCCTGGTGCCTAATTAGGCTTGAAATAAGTTACTGTGTTGGCCAAAGAAGACTTCCTTCTAGCCCAATTCATGCCATGGACACAAGGTAAGGTCTCGGCAGGCACACATGCACCCATGAGCACCATGTTGGCAACTTACGTCATCCCACAAATCTTCAAGTCAATTTGTGGAAGTTGTCTTGAAACGAAGAGGGGTGCAAAATATGAAGAAGAAGAAGAGTTTGGATTTGATATCCCGCTTTATCACTACCCAAAGGAGTCTCAAAGCGGCTAACATTCTCCTTTCCCTTCCTCCCCCACAACAAACACTCTGGGAGGTGAGTGGGGCTGAGAGACTTCAGAGAAGTGTGACTGGCCCAAGGTCACCCAGCAGCTGCATGTGGAGGAGCGGAGACGCGAACCCGGTTCCCCAGATTAAGAGACTACCGCTCTTAACCACTACACCACACTGGCTCTCTTTGCATATTTTTACCAGCTTCACGAATGAATGAGCACATCAGCAAACCTGGACACAGGTTCAACCATCAGCCTTGTCTCTTTACAGTCATTTGCTTTCTCACTTGCTGCTTACACCTCCTCCTCTGGCTGGGGAAAGTTAACAAGGTACCCCTGTAGCTTCCTGTCTCATGAAACTGGCTGCAGGGTGCGAAGCTACATTTCCGCAGTTGTATAGGTGCAGCCAGAAGGAGGCAAGACTAATGGCTTGAACCAGCATTCAGACATCGAGTATGCTTACCTGTCAGTTCAATTGTGAAACCAAGCTGGGGAAAAGGGATGTTTGTATGAACGGGTCTCCGGGTACTGACCTGATCTACAGTACCCAAACTAATATATGAATCAGAACTTAGTTATTCATTGGCCTTCACAGTTTTCAACACAGTTCTTGACCCCAGAAAGGTATCAAAATACATTAATATGCATGTTTTGAGAGAAATATGTTTATAAATGTGTATTTTGATACATAACTAATTCAGATTCCCCCCTCCCAGCAGATTAATACCATGTCAGGGAATGGAATTATGAGTGGGAAAGTGAATTGAATCAGAAACGTACTGATTTATCCATCCCTAACTGGAAACCTGGCAGAAGATTGTAATGCAAGTCCTTTTTATATGTCTGACTTCATCACTGTGGAACGTTCTTGTATGAAAACTGTGCCCCATGTCAAAACTCAGAGATGAGCTACACACATCTACTATGTGAAAAAACTGCTGGACGCAGGCTGGTTTCACTTTCATCAAGTAACACATCTTCTGTCAGACCCACACAACGGTGCCCAGGCCACCAGCCCTCTAACAAAAATTAATATCCTGTCCCTTAGTATGGGATATAGTAAAGGTTTGGTTGCAGATTTATATAAGCAATTATTAACCTACACCACAGGTTCTATGTTGGGCTTAAAACCTGTTTGGGAGGGATATATAGGGAAGAATAGAGGTGATAGTGTTTGGAATATAATGTGGCCTGATCAGCCAGTAAAGTCAACTGAGTAACTGGGTAACCACACTTAGCCTTGGAGGAGGGGGATTATTGGTTTGGTGTTTGTTGCTGTTGTTGTGTATTTTGTGTTCTTATCGTTGCATTTTTATGTTGTGAACCACCCTGTGATCTTTGTCTGAAAGGTGGTACAAATGTAAACAACATCAACCTGTACCAGAGGTGGTAGCGGACCCTGGTACAGACTTCACAAATGACATATAACACCCTGTTGGCAAGAGTGTGGTGTTAGGGGAACATAATCACTTCTCATGGGAGTGCCTGTGGGTCCAGATGTTTTCAAAGAAATTGCTGCAGTTACTAAGGAGTAAATTCAATCATTCCCTCTTATTGCTCTCCTGTCTATTTTTTGGACATAATAAGAAGATGGCTATAGATCTAATTCTTTTATTGGTTGCTGCCCACTTGCCAACTGGAAAACATTACAGGACTTGGACCTTATGCTTTGGTTCAAGAACATCTGGAATATTGCTGTTTTGGAAAAAGTTACACTCCGTCTTCGAATACTGCAAGACACAGCTACACCCAATGAATTTTTATGCCATCTGGTGGAATTTCATTTTGTAAACAAATGAGCTCCACCTAACAGCAACAACTTATACTGGATTCCCATGAAATCTGGAACTCTTAATTTTTCTTTTGCCATAGAAAACAATATGCTGTTTGTGTTATCCTTTGTCCATATAATTCCTTTTTTCTCTTTGCATATTATTCACAGTAATATCAATATCAATATCAATATCAATATCAATAACTATCTGCTGGGTTCTTCATATGTAGAACCTTGAAGTCTCCATGTAGGCCACCTTTATAGGAAAAGAAAGCTATGGGACTCAAAGCTCTTAGCTGATGGCTAATCTTCCCTATTCCTACCACTCCCAACTGCTAAGAAAGATCATTTGAGTGAGAGGGGATAAAGGGGCAAGTGAGTTCTTGAAGCCCACTCCTTTGCTTCCAAGGAGGGAGATTCTCAACAGTGAGAACAGGTCTCAGCAAATCTCTCTTGCTGCAGGGCTAGTGCCTCTGCAAAGGAAACTAGCAGAAACCTGTGATGCAGAACTGCTTGTCCCTTCCCCACATTCTGTGGAAGAGTGATATCTGGTATGCCCAGCACGCCTCAGAAATAGATTTCCGCCTGCGAAAGTTTCTACTGTGTTTTAATTAGACTGAGTTAGGAGGTTAGCTAGCTGCTTGCACTATATCTGTGTTCCTTGTCAGTGAGACATCAAGCCATAACAATCTGCCATGCAACAAACAGAGAGTACGGGTGTTCGGTAGCAGAAGTATATTAACAATGAGGAGTCACTGTCCTCTCACCTTTCAGAGATTAACCTATATGGATTTACAATGCCTCTTCATAGTAGCAGCACCCACGCAGCCTTAGGAATGAAAGGCATTCCCAGTACGGTAACTGAAGCAGAATGGGCATGCCTGAACAGCTTCCATTTTTTAGTATTCCACCCTGACCTTTGTTCTCTGAAGGGAGAACCCAACCAGCCCCAGGCCTATAATACTCTCATTTCTCTGAAGTTACAGTTGCTGTAATGGACACCGTGGGAAATTTCATGGTCCCTGAACAGGCACAGTAGGCGGCACGCATGGGATCAAGACCCAACCACCCTCTTTGTCTTCTTTCTAAAAGTTTTTCCCCCTTTTATCTTCTATCTGCATTTGTTTCATCTACATTTTTCAGACAGGAGGCTGCTTGATGCACATGATTATGATGGATAGGATTCTGTTAACATGCAGGTGCCTAAGAGAGGCCTTGTTAATATCGACAAAAGACTCAAATGCAGATGTTGGAAACCTTTGTCCCGGGTGGGATTCACCTTCAGTGCTGATTAAAAACACTCTTGCATGCCACCTTGTTCTGAAAGGGCTTCGCTATTCCAGCACTAAGTTTTAAGTATGCCATTTATAATTCATTCATTCTTCTTTTTCTTTAAGGCATTTTAAAAATCCCACTCTTCAGCCAAAAAAAAGGCTCCCAGAGCACCTTGCAACGCAATATGTAATAAGAAGCTTCCTGACCTCAGTTCCTTGCCTATCTCCTTGTGTCGGAATGAGGATAGGCAACCGAGTGGCATGTGCCAATATTGGGAACTGCTGGCAAATTCTGTTGGGAACTGCTGGGATGGAAACAGTTCAGGCAGAGCCCCATGGAACTGGTCTGCCAGCAGAGCGAGTGGAGTGGTCCTACTTCCCTTCTCTCCCTCTGCTTCTGGAGCAGAACATTCCAAACTAGAGGAAAGCAGTGTAAATTATGCCAGGGTAAATCAGGCAGGCATAACTTACCCCTATTTCAAATTCCATTCTGGAGTGGGTCTACTGTCTGCTCAGCTGACCCGAGCCTGGCAGAGGGAAAACAAGCATTTAGAACAGAATTTGACTGTGTAATTTCTGTGGGTTGCTAGGCCTTGTACACAAACTAGGACTTTTTAGGGTGAGTCCTCTGCTCCACAAACTGCCCATTTCTCCCTGAAAATCAAAACCGGGAAATACACACAGCTCATCGCTAGGTAAAAATAATGCATGGCACACTGAATTTTGTTCACCTTAAGGATATCCTTGTAAACTGTGGGATGTGACAGTGTTAAGAGTTTCTGAGAAACAGGTCAAACAGGAGGAGTCGGGGCATATCACCTTTTCTCCAAAGAGCCCAAGGTGACATATACTCTTCTATACAGCTCCCTTTTATTCTCACAATGATCTTGTTAGGCTGAGAGAACATTGTAACTGGCCCAAGGTGAGTGAGTTTCTTGGCTGAGCAGGGATTCAGTTCTAGCCCATTACTTTAAACACTATAAGGTACTGATTTTCACTGACTTTGTACCAAGGGTAGTTAATCTGTGGCCTTCCAGATGTTGCGGAGCTCCAATTTCCAGCAACCAATGATCAGGGATGGTAGGAGATGCAGTGCAGCAACATCTGGATGGGCCCTGCTCTGTATGTAAAGGTACAGGGACCCCTGACCATTAGGTCCAGTCGTGGCTGACTCTGGGGTTGCGGCGCTCATCTCGCTTTATTGGCTGAGGGAGCCGTCGTACAGCTGGTCATGTGGCCAGCATGACTAAGCCACTTCTGGCGAACCAGAGCAGCACACGGAAACACCATTTACCTTCCCGCCGGAGCGGTACCTATTTATCTACTTGCACTTTGGCGTGCTTTCGAACTACTAGGTTGGCAGGAGCAGGGACCGAGCAACGGGAGCTCACCCCGTCAGGGGGATTTGAGCCACTGACCTTCTGATCGGTGAGTCCTAGGCTCTGTGGTTTAACCCACAGGGCCACCCGCGTCCCCTGCTCTGTATGATGTGCTTGTAATTCCTGGCCCTAGATCAGTTACTAGCTAGGCTGTTTTACTCTCCTTCCTGCACACAGATATTATTACACTGTGCAGTGTGCACAATCTCTCCCCACCCTACTCCCCATTCTTTCATTATCTCCATATTCCCCATGGACGCATATACAGACAAATTCATACTACAACCAATTTACAGCGTTAAAATGGTAGGTTTTCAGGGGCTCAGGAACATCTCATAACAAATAAACAAAAGCTGCATACGACATACATTTAAAGCACCTTTGTACCCAAAGAATCAAGGGAGCTGTAGTGTGTTAAGGGGAATTGTAGCTTTGTGAGGGGCAAACTACACTTCCCAAGATTCTTTGGCACGGAAAATGTGCTTTAAATGGATGGTGTGTACATAGCCCCAAACAAAAGTGATCTGGAGCCTTTGTTCACCAGAGGTCAAAGATTATACAAGCACGAAGGAAGGATTATGCTTTCGCATCAGGAGAGATGGGTTTCTGGAGGTTAGGATGAAGGACATTTGGCTGAGTGCGAGAAAGCGAGCTGCACAGACTGTCAGCTAAGCAGAGCATTTTGGTCTCTCCAGTGCTGTCAATCCCTCACTTTTCATAAGCAGGGAGGGAAAGAAAAATGGCAGAGTTCCAATATGCAGCAGAAAGGTTAAGACTGTCAAACATGTACCACTGCAGTAAAAAAAAAACAAAAACGAAAATACAGTATGCCAGCCACAAGGAATCAGTGCTGGTTTTTAAACTGGAGAGATGGGATTTGCCTATAGCGAGTGAACTTCTTAACACCGTGCATTCATTTCCACTTACATATAAAAAACAAATGAAGTCCGAATCAAAAACACATTATCTAGCAAGAAGCAGGGATGCAATCAAAGCACAGGATATATGGCCGTGGGTTTTTGTTGTTGTTAATTGGAGGTCTTTGCAGGCCTGACCTGTCATAAATTGATAACTCAGACTACTTGCCCTGAAGTAATCTGCATATATATTTTATCAAGTCACCTTTAAAACTGCTGAAATAGCTGTGTTTAGTTTATGTTGTTAAGATTATACTATGCAGGGAGGTTTGGAATGAAAGCCCGAGAGAGCATTAAAGGCTTCAAAATTCCATCCACTTTTATCAAATCTTTGCTGACATTTGTCCAAAAGAAGAAAACCCAGTCCCCCATTCTGTGTTGTTGCCATTCTGTGAACAAAAGAATGGTGTTTACAGAAGAGACTGAGAGCTTGTGAAGGCTCTTGAGAGAGGAAGGAGGGAAGTGATTCTCATTCCCCACCCCCACATTGTTCTGCAGGGTCTGTCAACCACCTAAAGATTTTCAGTAGGTGCAGCGGGCTGTTGAGGAAAGGAGTACTCAGCAAAAATTACCCTCTCTCTCCCACCCTTGCTCCAGCATGAGTATCCTGTGAGTAGAGTTCCAGTTGCAGGTAATCTGAACCTAACCCAAATAGATGCTTGCTATATCTGCCTAGAAAACAGAGGGATAGGCAGCAGGGAAATGAAACACACACGGCTCCTCTGGTGAACTTGGGTACCACCTTCAATACCATCTTGGGTACTTGAGGAAATGATGCACATATCTCCATCTCTGGATGTCAACGTCCAGATCTGCGATAAATCGATTAAGGGCCTTTTATTGTGCAGCCATGACCATTCGTGTTCATGATGCTATTAGTTACACCATCCTGCTTTCAGTATTTTTGGCACCTGCAAACGTTTTTGCCATGCTGCTTTGTTTTCAGTTTGGTATGTGTCCTGCAGCTTCCTGCCGGAACCTTGTAACTTTTCGTAGCACCAATGTTCTTCATAGGCTAAATTTGGTTGGCAAGGCTGCCCCGCTACCCAGCCCAGTCAATCAATTGCCAATAATGCAGTTGCATTGTTTACTGAAACTGAAAACAATGATTTGCTGATTTGCCTCTATTGTGCTGTTGTTGTCTGCTGCACAAATGGCAAACTGCAAAGGAGATTTGCAACAAGGAAAATACTTGCAGATCCAATAAGAATAGAGCTGTTTTGCTTCCCAACTTCTGGATTGCAGAAAATGCTAGAAAGGACCCTTTACTGCTATCAAAATGGAACACACATATTGCTCCATGGTTTCAGCTGTATTCAGCTAAGTTCTACCCACCATAGACCCATTGAAACGAATGAACGTAAGTTAATCATGCCCATTAACTTTGATAGGTCTACTCTGAGTAGGACTAGCATTGAATGCCATCTTTTCACAGTGGTGTTGTGGGTGGGAGTATAACAGTGACTCCTCCCTTCTGTCAGAATACAAGGTCAGCATTAATTTCCATGCAATAATAGTGAAGTCATTTATCCTAATAAGAGGATAGCAGGTTGATGGGCAGTTGTTATCGCTGAAATATAGGCATTATTCTTTAACTTCAGTAAAGCCTACTTTTCCCCGAAGGGCAAAGATGAGATCCATCTGCTGGCTCTAAGGTATAATATATTAGGGATTAAGCGCAGAAACCTGACATGTCAGGGATCAGATTCATCAGGAACTTTGTTTTTAAAGGTCTTTCCCGAAAGACATTCAATCATGTGAATCACAAGGTTATTTGCTTAAGAAGGAAGAAGAGCTGTTTGAAAGGGCTAGGGACTAGGGTGGGGGTGGTTTGGGAGCTTACAAACATAACATTGCAGGCTTAGCACTGTGTTTTGATCCTGACATTTTGGCTATATGACATGGCTCGTAGCTGAGGGAATTCTGATTACAGGTCTGGAAAGATATTCTGGAGTTTCAATAAACAGCTGGAACAACATCTGTCAATGATGTGTCAAGGGTAGCATGCCTCACTGCAGAGCAGCAGGTAGGGCCAAGCAACCCATGGAGTCCCACTTTATCTCTCAAATTACCTTGTGAGGGTTATGCTAAAAGGGATTGGTCTAAGATCCTACAGCAAGATCCAGTGGGATGAGCAGCTTAGGATGCAGTAGACCTCTGCCTCAGCCAGCCGTTTCTCACCTCAGCTGGGCTCAACCAGCATTAATCCCTAATCCTGGCTCAACTGAAAACACACCAGTGCAGCTTGCTCATCCCAATTTAGCCAGGGCTCAGCCGGTGTAAACCAACAAAAAATGTGTGGGGTGAGGACTTAGTCTGAATCCTAAACCCATTCAGTTTGGTCATGTGACCTGGAAACCTGGGGTAATGCTCTGTTCTAAAGGCTTGCTTTCCCTCTGCCAGATTTAGGCAGAGCAGCGGCAGCAGTTTGGATCCGATGTAACTTTATGCCGCCTTAAATTGCACCAGTTTCCGCAAAGGATTGCTCCTGTGGCAAGGATGTGAACTCAGTTCTCAGTGGTCCACGTACAACGTTCAATCACATATGTAAAAGGAAGGCTAAAACAATGCCACAGACTTAGCGCTTGGACAAACGTAGCCATTGCTTTACGAGTGGCTGGACTTGATTTTCTTCCCGACACAAAGAGAAGTTCGTGTATTTAAATTTAATGTGACTGTGGGGTCTCTGGGGACTGTCTGCAGAAAGGCCTCTGAGGGAGCTAAAAATATAGTTGAGAAGGATGCTGTTGGATAGTGCGGTCCATGACGCCAAAAGTCACCCTCAGGCAAAGCTGCACAGCTTGTCAACCACCAACCATGCATTTCTGGCAGCTCGATAAGGGTTGTTTTCCAAGTCTGCCTGGTAATTCAAAAAAATGGGAAGGATGGGTGGTGGACTGCATTTGGCTTGGTGGGTCACATGTTTACAGGCCTACCCCACTGAGCTAGAGCTGTAAGCTTTGGTCTGGTAAGTCACACATACTGCACCAGCCTACCCTTGAGATATATAAAACTGGGTGATGGGTGTTTGGTTTGTCTGGGGAAAAGTTCAGTGTTATTGTTATTATTAAAAACACATTTGTATCCATGAGAAAAGTGCATGCCAGAGCTGTTCCGCCAGGCCTTTGGTTAGGGCGCAGCCTGACTCCCTCCTCTGGCAACCTTTACAAAACTTTATGGCTGCCATCAATCTTGATTTTAATTAATTTTTATAATGTTTTTATAATGTCGCACTATTTTGGTGTTGTTAGCCGCCCTGAGCCCGGCTTCGGCTGGGGAGGGCGGGATATAAATAAAATTTATTATTATTATTATTATTATTACTGGCCACATCAGTGTCTTTTTGCTTCAAGTTCTGGGCAGCCAATATAAAGAAAAACCATATTAAAAAAATGTCCAGTAGCACCTTAGAGACCAACTAAATTTGTTCTTGGTATAAGCTTTCGTGTGCATGCACACTTCTTCAGATACACTGAAATAGAACTGTGCATGCACATGAAAGTTTATACCAAGAACAAACTTAGTTGGTCTCTAGGGTGCTACTGGACATATTTTAATATATATATATATATATATATATATATATATATATATATATATATATATATATATATTGACTGCGTCAGACCAACATGGCTACCTATCTGAATAAAGAAAAACTGTCAGAGATAATATAAAGGCAGTTTTGAAAGAACCTTTGGGCAAGATGTCCTCTATGCCCACTTCCCTAAGTGAGACTTCCCTCATACTGCCATTGTTCCAGTGCCAGCCCTACCATTAGGCAAAGTGAGGCGACCACCTCAGGCAACAGGTGCTGGAGAGCAGCAGCATCCCCATCCCCCACTGTCACTCCTAAGGCCCTGTGGCACTGTCCTCCAGTGGCGGCTGATCCATCAGGGCAAATGGGGCACTGCTTCACCAATCTCAATCTGCCATCAGCCAACGCTAACCTGCCTGCCTTCTAACTTAAAACTTTGCCCGTCATTGGCTCCTGCTCCACCTATTGCAAGTCTCCTAGCCTTCCACACTACCAGTCCCAATGAGCATCAGCCACTGGGACAGAGGACAGAGATGTGAATGCTCCATGGCATGTCCTGCTGCACCCCCACAAACTAGCCTGCTGCGTCAGGTGTGCCAGGGGGCACTACCCCACTGCCAGTGTTGAATTAAGGCTTAACTGCCAGTCCAGTTGTCCTTTGCATGTGGAACGTGCCTTGGGCAGCAAAATATCCTGGGCTGTCCCTGTTTCTGCAGTTGGTCCTTTTCTTCACCACTGCGATCACCTGCTTGCTTGCCAAGCAAGCGGTGGCAGCTACTACTGCTGTCATTTGTTTGCTCATCTCCTCTGGGCCAGAACAAGATGCAGGTGAATAAGCTCATTGCAATGGGGCAGAGGAGGAGTGTGCGTCAAGGAAGCTCTTGCCAATAGGCCCCTGTTGGCATTGGGGCCCTTGGCAGATGCCCTTGGTGCTGATTCTGGGAGAAGCTTCTCTCAAAGAAAGCAGTGCTGGCAATGAAATGGCACTGCTGTCTTAAGAGTTTGCACACACTGTGTGCCTCTACAGATACTGTTGGGAGGCAGTATGCCTCTGAACGCCCATTGCTGGGAATTATGAGTGGGGAGAACACTATTGTGCTCAGTTCCTGCTTGTGGGCTTTATCTAGGCATCTGGTCAGCCATTGTGAGAACAGGATGTTGGACTAGATGGGCCTTTGGCCTAGTCCAGCAGGGATCTTATGTTCTTAAGTTACATTCTAAGCAAATGACTGTGTATGTATCATCCTGCCAAGTGGTAATCAGGATTTCCCCATGCATTTGGGGTAGATGTGTAGTAAAATGTGCTTATGAAAGTCCTCTTCATCTGCACTCAGACACACAGGAACTTCCAGATGTGGCTAGGAGAAGGCAAACTTAAAGCTACCACACACAAATCTATCCTTGCCTTGGCTTTCACCCCTTTCTGTCACACACCCCAGGCTTCCTTATCGGGAGAGAATTTGTGGTCTGCTCTGCCACTTACTCACATTCTGTGCCCTTTGAAGGATAATGCTAAGGAGCACTAAAAGCCTTTCTATGGGGTAGGTAATTGGGTAGACTTATTACTTTAAAGAAAGCAGGCAGATCTCTTCATGTCTCTAGAGGGAGAGATTAAAAACCCGAAGAGCTATAAAATATCCTCATCAAAGAGGATGTGTTAAAGAAAGGAAGGGGGAAAAAATATTCCCAAGACTTCTATATAATGTAGAAGAAGCTTCCCTACCCCCTGGAAAAAATAAATAAGCTGAAGTAGTAATTCTTAGAACAAAACAAGTATATGCCTTATATGCAGAGGAAGACTTTGGAGGCAAAGACACAATGTAAAGCAATGACCACATAACATTATACAGTCAATAAGGATAATACTTTGAAGGATATCTATAATTTTGGCAGCCCTATATTTTGTACTATTTGGCAGTGCACAACTGCTGTGAGATGCCAGCATTGCTGAAGTCAAAAGCAAAACAAAGTGGCAACACTTCAAAGGCAAACATCAAACGTGAAAGGTTTGAATGGAAGGTAGGTGTGTGTGTGGGGGTGTGGGGGTGTGAAAAGGTACCGGTAACTGGAACAGCTTTGTGATTCAGCATTCCAGTGATCCCTTAGTCTTGGCGATCACCTGTACTGCATCAATCTTAGGGCCTAATTACACGTGATGTTCACAATGTAATTAGCAACCACAATATGTGTTTCTAAAAATTAAATACAAGGCATTGGAGGCAGTGAAATCTAATTACAGAATGTGGAAATTTTAATCTCTGCCAAATTCCACCCTCTGCCTGAACATTGGGAAGATATGATGGTCAACAGCGTCAAAAGCCACAAAAAGAAGCAAAGAATAATGTTGTACTGTAATCGCCTTGTCTTTCCCCCCATCAGGGCAACCAAGGCCAATTTGACCCATGGCCTGGTCTGACCCTGGATGGGAATGGATCCAGATAATTAGTATAATCCGTCCTGGGTTTTTTCCCAAGTTAGTATAGCACCCAGATATGGGTCTACTGGTTACAAGTTCAAAAAGCACAGCAGATACATAGCTAGGTAAAACCATGATCCAAAAACCAACACATTCTCCATGCTTTCCTTTTGAAGTCAGACATAGCTATTTGCCTGATTCATGTCTCAAGTCATGGGGCTGGGCAAGCAAACAGACACTCCTCTGCGTAGGTTGAACAAGCGAAGTCTGTACATACTGGTGCAGCCCCCTCTGCATTGTCTCACTGTCAGAAGCATCCCTAGGTGCCTCCTTCAATTGGGCTGGCTCCTCTTGGGTTGGAGGAGGTGTCGGAGACACACTTGCTGGTGGTGGCATAGCACCTGGGACATCAAATAACACAAGGCTGTTCCCTTGACAACCTGCTCACCCCTTCTCCAGCACCAAAGCCTTCACCACTCAAGCCACTGGGACCCTCCCTGTGATCAGACTTCTCTCAGGGTTCTTGATCTCCATACCCCAGCCTTTTGGGACCTTCCAGCAGATTGAACTCCTTCAACTGCCCTAGCATCTCCCACTCCTCCTTGTCATCTGCCCAGCCTCTCCATGACAGCTCCATGGGATTCATGATTTCATCCAAGAATGCCAGCAGTTGCCCTATCATGATCCTCTCCACCACCTTCCCTCAAAGGTGGCATGTATTACTGCTTAGTAGTTAGTCCAAAGGGACGCAGGTGGCACTCTGGTCTAAACCACTGAGCCTAGGGCTTGCCGATCGGAAGGTCGGCAGTTCGAATCCCTGCAACGGGGGTGAGCTCCTGTTGCTCGGTCCCAGCTCCTGCCAACCTAACAGTTCAAAAGCAAGTCAAACTGCAAGCAGATAAATAG
Source organism: Podarcis melisellensis (assembly GCF_964234715.1). NCBI lineage: Eukaryota > Metazoa > Chordata > Lepidosauria > Squamata > Lacertidae > Podarcis > Podarcis melisellensis. The sequence goes on from NC_138537.1 coordinate 20,258,839, forward strand.
GTACCACTCTGGCAGGAAGGTAAACAGCATTTCCATGCGCTGCTCTGGTTTCACTAGAAGCAGCTTAGTCATGTTGGCCACATGACCCGGAAAAACTGTCTGCAGACAAACGCCAGCTCCCTCGGCCAGTAAAGCGAGATGAGCGCTGCAACCCCAGAGTCGTTCGCAACTGGACTTAACTGTCAGGGGTCCTTTACCTTTTAGTTAGTCCAACTCTATGGGTCCAGGGGCAGCTTCTTTAGTAGCATTTGTACCCAGGGGTACAAATGCACCTGGAGGCTTGTACTACCTGAGGCTGGGCCAGCTATGGTTGTACCACTAAACCTCTTTCATGGTGGCAGGGGCCACCCCCTCATGCAATGGACATGCTCTGGACTAAACCAATCAAACCTCATACACTAGATTTGCTAAGCCAAGAGGCTCGAGGATCAAGAAGGCACACGGCTGGATGCAGAGCTGCAAGCACCTTGTCCTCATCATCAGGCTGCATACACTAAAAGTGATCCCACAATACATGGCAAGCTGTTGCACTGGGCACTTAGATTGGAACTTCATCAACTGTGGAGTCAAGGTCCCTATGAAGCCAGCATAGTTATCCTTGAAATGTGCAGCCAGTTTGGTCACAGTGGGTCCTTGAGGATGCCAGGGGTTCAGTGCTATCTGGATGTAAGAACAGGGCAATAAAAATGGTTACTTACAGCACAACCATCCACCCCGCACCACAGCCAGGTCCCCTAGCTTCCTAGACTTAGAACTAGGTCATCTGTTACTTTGCTGTGGGAAGTTCTTCCTCTCTCCACCCTAATATTTAAATGATCTTATTACCATGCCTTTTCTCCATCATAGGGTCTCCAATGTGATGCCCTCCAGATGTTGTTGGATTACACTTCAGCCCCAGCCAGCATGGCCATGGATGATGGATGACGGCAGTTGTATCCCAACAACTTATGGAGAGCACCAGGTTGGCTATCCCTGAATACTTCCACCCCTTGTTCCTGTATCAGGACAGCTGTTGGTGGGGGTGAAGTCAACTCATTACAGCCCTGAGGACTCACTCCAGGGACACGATTTTTGGGATGTGACTGGCCTGTCTGGAGGCCTGGGCCTCTCATCTTTTCCAATTAAACCCTACAACATAGATTCATAGAATCATAGAATTGGAAGGGACCCTGAGGATCATGCAGAAATATGCAGGTGTCCCATACAGGGATCAAACATGCAACTTTCGCATTATCAGCACCACGCTCTAACCAACTGAGCTATCCAATGTGTACTTATTCCAGCAACCTCTAAGTCAAGAAACACATCCTTTACAGGGGCAGCTTTTCTGTAGGAATAAAGATAAGGGGGAGACACTGAAATTGATGTAATCCCTTAGTCAGAAAAACAGGGCATATATTTATCTGATGAGGGGGAAAAGAGAGTGAGGGGATGCATGCTATCAGCACACATAGATTTGGAATGCAAATGTTGCGGGGGTTAAACACCCAGCCCTCGGGAGATTTGAATTATAAAGCTGTGTTTTATTTCCTCTAAGCTATTCTCAAGCTGTTTTCAAAATGCATGTGTCTCTCTTCATTTTCACTTCTTTGTACTGCCAAGGGCTCAGAGATATCTCCTTCCCCAGCTGAAGTGAGGCTTACTGTAAGTGATCAATTTAGTTGAATTCACTCAAAGAATTAGCACCAAAGACTACTTCACTAATATTGTCTTCATCAAAAGAGAACACTGTAGAACGATCTTAATAATTTTTATTTCTTTCTAGCGGAATTAGGATATAAAAGTATTAAACAGCAATTACCCATTATCTAGTATGTAGATTGCTGCAATTTGAATATATGAATAAAGGGTATTTTAATAGAGCAAAAAGAAGTGCGGCCCTTTTTAAATTAAGTAGGTGCTGCAAAATGCTTGGAATTACACGGTTTTAAAATTTTATCACAGAGGATTTAAATATTTGGAATGGAATCTTAGGTTAAAAGTGGCAAATTCCCAAAGTGCTGAGGGGGTATGTTAAAATAATAAATCCTAGCAGTTATAAACCACAAACAACTGGAAGGGGGGTGTCGGTATGCCTCATCGTCATCACTTATTAATTTTGATTACTTTTCCTTACAAAAAAGTCTCAAAAGCAACTTACTTAAATATGTACAATGCAATGCAACTTACAGAAATATTTAAAATACAAAAATACTATAAAATAAGCAAAGCTATAATACACAGAAATGCTAAGTGTTTCATTTCCACGTGGGCCGGAATTTTACAAAGACTTCCCTTCTTAGGAATTTACCCCACAAAAGTCACTGAGTTTGGCAGTTCTGTAGGGAGAGCATCTAAGATCAAAATATCCAGGTTCTTCTGCCCTGCAATCTTATAAATCCAGAGGTTGAGCGAACTGTGAAGATAGTGTCATTATAGAGTTTAAATTATTAGATGGCACAGGACTTATCTGTATCTGGATGAAGTCAGGAGTTTCTTGCTGGAGGGAGAGAATAAAGCTCTTGTCTAGCTTCCTGACAGGTGTGTCCTTTAAGAGTTCCTTGGATTGTACACAGGGCCAATCCATTATTTCACTCAAAGAAATGAACAGCACTGATCAACCTATCTTAAAACAGCCCAATGTTGCTTTTTAAAAGGGAGTAAACATTTCATTAGCTATTATAATCAAGTTCAGAGTTGTATAAAAAGTTCATTAAATGCCATTACTTTTGTTGCAAGTGTCAACCTTGAGTACTCAGCCACAGTTGACTGTATGTAGCCAGGAGATGGCAGTCATTTTCTTCAATAATAATAGCGGTGTTGATGATGATGATGATAACTTGCACCCTGTCTATCTGACTGGTTTGTCCCAGCCACTCTGGGCGACATCCAACAGAATATAAATAACACACATTAAAAGCTTCCCAAAACAGGGCTGCCTTCAGAAGTCTACAGAAGGTCTTATAATTGTTTATCTTTTTGACATCTGATGTGAGGGCATTCCACAGGGCGGCCACCACTACTGAGAAGGCCCTCTGTTTGGTTCCCTGTAACTTCACTTCTCACAAGGAGGGAACCACCAGAAGGCCATTGGAGCTGGACCTCAGTGTCAAGGCTGAATGATAGGGGTGGAGATGCTCCTTTAGGCACACAGAGCCAAGGCTGTTTAGGGCTTTATTGCAATATTAATTGTGATAAAAGTATACTACATATCTTGAAATTTATCCAGTCCAGATCTTTCCCTTAGTGCTTTAAACCTGAGTGTTATTTTTTTCCATCAGCCCTCTGTTCCAAACCTCATGGTATGAGTGTTGAAAGCGATTAACTGACTTAAAAGATTTCTGGTTGTTTAAGAATTTAAGAATTGTTGCTCTGAGAAGGGAATGGGAATCACTTAACAGCTCTCAGCACCCTTAACAAACCACAGTTCCTAGGATTCTTTGGGGGACGTCCTGGCCATTTAAAGTGGTATGAAACTGCTTTAAACATGTGGTGCAGATGGGTTTACTTGAACTATAAATTACTGAGGATTGAATTTTGTACAGTAAGTCTGTAACTTCCACTGGGGTTACGTTCTGGGGATCACGCCCAAAGGCAAAATTGTGTATAGTGTAAATACATTGGGTTCAATGGTGAGTGGGCTTGCCAAAGTCATTTTTCCCATCACCCTGCCCCCTTTATAATTGTTTTTAATTTTTTGCCATGTGCATAAAGCTGAATGCACACAAGCTAAATGCACATAACTTGCAGGCTTACTGTACCTTGTGCCTGCAAAGTGTGTGCTATTGTGAGCCACGGACACTCTAGCATTGAAAGGCTTTTTTTGTGGGAATGGGAGGGGAGATTACTCAAGAGCTTAGCATGTGTGTGTGCAACCATTGACTTCGAAATTTTACTCTGACTTAGTTTATACAGTCAAGTATTACAGTGCATCATGCTGGCACATCATGTTGGCTGATTTACAAATTTTTGACATCAGCTCAGGAGAGCAGTGCTTTTCTTGGCTCCTGCTGGCTGCCTCAAAGGCAAGATGGTAAACAAGAATTAAAAAAATGATACTACTGACAAAGGAGGTAGTCATTCTCATATAGTGTGTGTGGAAACTCCCTCACTCCTCTCTCCCACCCCACCCTGCAACAATTGTAAGGACCCTCTGGTACAAATGCAGCCTTAATAAGTAACAAGGGAATGTGATACTTACACTGGCAGAGGAAGAGGGGTGTGTGGGGAGTGCACCGCCCCTGGCAGCACGATCCCAGTGGGGTGCCATCATGGCTGCCCTCCACCCGCACTAGGCACCACGCCCCCAGGACGTGCTCCACGCCCCTGGGATGTGTGCCAGCCACGCCCCCACCTGCTCTCCACCCCCCAGTGCCGGAACATGAAGCCCCGTCACTGGATATTTACAGCAGCTGGCAGATTATCACTTCAAAAAAAGAGAAGGCATTTCAGAAAGCAAACCCCCTCACTTCAATGGATATGGTCCATTGTGAGATAGTCCACTCCCTGTCAGCCTGGATTGGAGAAAGATATGTGACTGGAGGGAGACTATCTCATTGTCACAGCGGCAGGACGGCTGCCCAGCCAACCCAACTAACTCCAGAACTTAGTGAAATGACCCTTCCTTCAGGGATCAAGGGGTGCACCATGTTTTTCTTGGCAGAGAAAACTAGAAAACTGGTTCAGGAGTTGGGCCTCTTTCTTCTCGCTGGTTAGTTCCCACCTCAAACAAGATTCTTTCTTTCTTTCTTTCTTTCTTTCTTTCTTTCTTTCTTTCTTTCTTTCTTTCTTTCTTTCTTTCTACTTACTTGCTTGCTTTGCCTGAGTTTTGCCGGTATTCTTTGTGAGTACCTGCAAGACTCCTGAGATGGTTTTTGAGGTGAAAAATTGGGGTACATTGATCCAGGCAGGGTCCTTCCCACCATTTGTGTAGACTTTTTTTGTCTGGCAGAATTGCACGTGAGTTTTGCAGGAGTGATTCAGCTGCATTGGAAAGTGTGGGATGAATGAATGAATGAATGAATGACAAGTAACCATCCAGTAAGCAAATAAGGATGAATGCAGGACGAACTCTTATTGTTGTATAGCCCCCATATAAACAAATCTGAATGAAAGCCAATAGACCGGATATAATCTAACATCTGCATAAGTTTTGCGCAAGCAAATCAAGATAAATGCTGAATGTCTGAAAGGGCCCCTATTTTATGCACAGGTTGAAAGAGAAGCCTAGTTTCCAAGGATTTGCCTGAAGATGGGAGCCCTTTGTCATGCAGATCAAATGAATTTATAACTGAATAAAAAGGAAAAGCAGAAGCAGATAACAGAAGTATGACAAAATGTTTCCTGCTCTGATAGACATCTAAACCTCTCTCTGACATTTCCAGACTGCAAAGATGGCTTTGAAAAACCCTGTGAGATTTTGTCGTATGTTTCCAAGTCACAAATACCATACAATCTGTTTCATTTCAGATATTTTTAGTCTTTGGCTGCATTGCAAATCAAAATAAATCTATAAGCCAGCAAACCCAGAACACTTGGATTTAAGAGTGATGTGGGTCAAGCTCATCAAAATGGTGCCTCGCGTGAAGTTGGCTGAGCAGGTTCATCCCACAGTGCTGTGTTCTGATGGCTCTGTGACGACAGAAACTATTTTAGGAAACCGAATTGTGCCAAATCATTTCCCGAGATCTCCCACATTTGTTACACAGCTTAGGCTCTGTTCTGTCATTTCAGTGTGATGTCATAAGGAAATACTTAGCTACAGTAGCTGTCTCTGCCTAACAGTACAAATCTATTCCACTGGGAGTGGCCACCAGGACTGGGAGTGGCCACCAGGACCATATAACAGGGGTCCTAAAGGATCTTCATTGGCTCCCAGTGTGTTTCAAAGTGTTGGTGCTGACCTTTAAAGCCCTAAATAGCCTCAGCCAAATATACCTGAAGGAGCGTTTCCACCCCTATTGCTCAGCCTGGATACTGAGGTCCTCCTCAGAGGGTCTTCTGCTGGTTCCCTCACTGAGAGAAATGAGTTTACGGGGAACCAGGCAGAGAGCCTTCTCGGTAGTGGTGCCCTCCCTTAAAAAAACACCTAAACATTAGTTTTTAATGTTTGATATTTCAGTATGTTCTGATATATGCTGTGAGCTGCCCAGAGTGGCTGGGGAAACCCAGCTAGATGGGCAGGGTATTATTATTATTATTAGTAGTGGTAGTTTGTTGCTGTATCACACTGTTGACTCCTGTTAAGCTTGTGGTCTACTAAGACCGCTAGAGCCTTTTCACATGTACTACTGATATTACACTTGTTTGATTTTGAGCCAAATATTTTTAAAGTATGAAGGTACATTGTTAAAACAATTCTCTGTATGCTTTCATGGCAAGGATAAAAGAGTAAATATTCAGAAAAAGAAGATGATGAGGCATGGAAAATATAGGGTTGTACCCAATGGATGTCCTACTCAGAGCACGCCATTTGAAATTAATGAAAATGCTTGTTGAAATTTGCTGGCAGTATCTGATGAGATGCTTCTGCCAGTGCCAAGATTGGTAGAACCCCCAGAATGGTTTAAGGTGGCACTTGGGGGTACGAAAGGAAATGGAAATTCTGCTGAACAACGAAATGTCCTTGTTGCACAGCCAGTGTTCAAGTGAGTGCTGAACAGAAAATGTAAGGTGACCTTAGTGCTGTTTACTTTCAGAGTTGTCTAGTCTCAGAGATGCAAAGGTATCCTGAGAGAATATTTGCTTAGATGTATTTATGCAGCAACAAAACACATACACAGTCAAGTTAATTCCATATTTTGTCTTTGCCATGCATGCAGAAATTCTTTGAATGTGCCCTACAAAACTGTACACTGGTTCCCCAAAGATGTGCAGGAAAATATCTCTCTTTTACAACCATGGATTCAATCTTTTGTAATGGTCCTTTCTATGCCAAGAATAATGGAAGCCCATCAACTCAGGAGCAGCTTCCAGGCAATTTTAATCGTTGCTGGCAAGTTCTGTATGGCGCGATCTACACTAGGGACCCCTTTGAAAACTTTCCTACTACTGCTGCTGACACTGATTCTTCTAGTTTCGCGTCTGCACTATAAAAAACCTAATGCAGATAGGATGCCAGATGCCACTGACATTATTTTTAGCATAATGTTGCTCAGCTATGCTGGAACTAAGTCTAAGTGGCATGGTACTTTGTCTAACACTGCCAATCAGCAGTCTGTCTCTTCTGATATTATGAGTGGTGTGATGCCAATCACCTGTTGGGGGAAAGGATGCAAATGTCTCTGTGAGAGAACAATGTCAATGATGCCAATCCTTGGTTCGGATATTCCTGCATCACATTATACATGATGTTGGCTTTGAAGTTCCCATTGGGGAAGACCTTTGGCTGGCACAGTCAGATTTACGCATATGGGACACCACCCCACCAGTCTGTCCTTAGCTAGTCCCCACCTGTCTGCCCTCTTGCTTCCAACCAGCCCAGAGGCAATGGCGGTCAGTTTCCTCCTCTTCCTTTCTCTTCTTGGTGTTGCCTTTGTAGAACTCAATAGGGAGGAAGCTGTAGACAAGCTAGAAATAACTGCCTCTGCCAGTTATTGGCTTTGACTGCTCCTACTGTTGGTCTTCTGCCCTACGTGTTGGTCTTCTGCCTGATGGTCACCAATGGACACCAGCCACTACTGTACATATTGCGATCAATGTTTACCTTTCAAGCCCTAAAGGGATGGGGACTCAAATACCCGAAGGAGTGCTTTCTTCTCACTTGCTTGAACATTAAGACCTTCTGCTTAGGTCCTCCTTCCATTGTCTTTAACAGAGGTACAATTAGCAGGGCAGCTCCAGGGCAGCTGCATTGCTCTCCCAGCTTGTCAGCTCTGCACTTTGCTGCTGCTTACTGCAAGGCAGCAGGGAACTCTGCAGTGCAGAGGGAGGGTCAATTGGATGTTCCTGACACCACACCCACCCCTGCCAAGCTTCATGCTGCTCGCCCTCCCAGTAAGGGGCAGGAAAGTGCAGTGTTGGCAAGCAAGGAGAGCGATGCAGCCTCACCTGTGCCACCTTGCAGCAACTTCTGGGTACAATATGTGGCAACCAAGGAAAGAGCCTTTTCATTAGAGGCATCCTGTCCCTGGAATGCTCCCCCCTTGGAGGATTGCCTGGTGAGTGCATTGTGATATTTTTGACACCGAGATTTTTTTGCTCATCCGGGCATTTTAATCCTGGGCATGTTTTGAGAATTTAGTTCTCCCTTGTTGTTTTATTGTCACATTTTATGTTTAATCTAACTGATTATACATTATCTTGAAATGGTGAATGGAATGAAGTGTGGTGTAAAAATGTTTTGTTTTTTTAGATATTTATTATATTATGCGTCTAATAAAATGTATATGATATATAAATATTTTTTTAAAATAGAAATTGTAGTCATAAACATCTGGAGGGCACCAGGTTGGAAAAGGTTGCTTGAACTTGTGAGGGTCAAGTTTGGGGGAAATGTATTGGTACTTTTGCTTGGTGAAATATAATTGTTCAACATTAAACCCACACTGGAACCAAGAAAGTTGGAAGAATAATAATAATTATTAATTTATTATTTATACCCCACCCATCTGGCTGGTTTTCCCAAATTGAATAAATTACAGTAACCAAGGATTAAATAATGTATCAGTATCTGGTACAGAACATCTATAAATCAATTTATTTATTCATATAGTGTTTACTTGCTGCACTGGATCTCAGATAATAAACAGTAAATAATCACTATATCGGAGCGATGCCTAATGGGGCATAAGTTCTCCATTCGCCTCCAGACTGGCACAATAAATATATTATGGTTACCTATTCCTTGCAATGCCTTAAAGCAGAATTTAACACTTAAGATTGCAGTCCTCCTTCTCTTTGTCCAGAACTATATCAAGCCTACCAATAGCATCTCTAATTCATGGACTGAGAAGTAAAGTTTGTTAGGATTTAGGGGACATAGTACATTAAAACTACAAAAAGGGACAGTCATCATCCATCATGCCATGAGTACAAAACTAATTAGTCCCTAGGGAGTCCATGGCATTGGGGTAATTTTTCTTATGGTTAAGTTTAGTTTCTCCAAGACTTCTGTGCCAGCCCAGATAAATGGGTTTGATCCTCCCTTCCAGCAACTGAAGATTGGAATCAAACAGAGCCGTTATGCTGTCACTCCCACTGCATAAAAATGCTGGCTGGCTAACCTGCTTCAATTATATGCATGACTGAAAACAAATAATAGAGAAGGGGTGATGCAATGCTCCTTAGACGAGATATTTGAGAGTGCTCTGGAGTAACATGCAACGCCAGATGCCAAATCCTGCCTCACTCAAGCCCAGCTCCAAAGAGCTAGTCATTGGGCTAGAATATCATTAGTTAGACATTCTGAACGCTATAGAGATGTCATGGGCAGGTTGGACACAGAGGAACGGTGGGAGGAACCAGTAGGGAAATACCAAGGGAAGAAGGCTCAGTTCTTAGGGAGTGGTCAGAGGAAGAAGAGGGAGAAGATTGGGAAGAAGAGATAAACAGGGCTTAGTGAGCTGGGAAAGTCTGTGGCAGGGAGAAGTCCAGAATCAGAGGCTGAAGCAGGAGGGTGGGAGGCAAGAGGCAGAGATGAGTCCAGTTTGTGAAGAGTCACAGGTGTCTTCTCCACCTGCTGTGACAAGCTCCCTTCCCTCCCCTTGTCTCCCAGAACCAGAAGAGGCATGTAAAGGGTGGAGGAGAGGTTGGCTTCACACAGCAGTAGTCTCCTATTGCTTGAGGAAAGTCCTGGCTGTGAGGAGACAGAAACTTTCAGTCTCAGCAAACTGATCCATTGGTCAAGATCTAAGAGGGATGAGCTGCTGTGTTCATTAGGCCTGTTGTTGTAGTTGTAGTTGTAGTTGTTGTTTAGTCGTTTAGTCGTGTCCGACTCTTCATGCCCCCATGGACCAGAGCACGCCAGGCACTCCTGTCTTCCACTGCCTCCCGCAGTTTGGTCAGGCTCATGTTTGTAGCTTCGAGAGCACTGTCCAACCATCTTGTCCTCTGTCGTCCCCTTCTCCTTGTGCCCTCAATCTTTCCCAACACCAGGGTCTTTTCCAGGGAGTCTTCTCTTCTCATGAGGTGGCCAAAGTATTGGAGCCTCAGCTTCATGATCTGTCCTTCCAGTGAACACTCAGGGCTAATTTCCTTAAGAATGGATAGCTTTGATCTTCTTGCAGTCCATGGGACTCTCAAGAGTCTCCTCCAGCACCATAATTCAAAAGCATCCATTCTTTGGCGATCAGCCTTCTTTATGGTCCAGCTCTCACTTCCATACATCACTACTGGGAAAACCATGGCTTTAACTATACGGACCTTTGTTGGCAAGGTGATGTCTCTGCTTTTTAAGATGCTGTCTAGGTTTGCCATCGCCTTTCTCCCAAGAAGCAGGCGTCTTTTAATTTCATGACTGCTGTCACCATCTGCAGTGATCATGAAGCCCAAAAAAGTAAAATCTCTTACTGCCTCCATTTCTTCCCCTTCTATTTGCTAGGAGGTGATGGGACCAGTGGCCATGATCTTCGTCTTTTTGATGTTGAGCTTCAGACCATATTTTGCGCTCTCCTCTTTCACCCTCACTAAAAGGTTCCTTAATTCCTCCTCACTCATTAGGCCTGACACTCAGCCAAGTCTTTGCAGGTCATATTCTTGCTAATGAAGAGTTAACTCCAACTTGCATGGTGTGATTTACTGCTAGCTTGCTCTTGACAAAGGGCAAATACCTGCCCACCATATGGTCTAGTTAAATACAATGAGGCAAACCTTACAAGTAATCTGGGACCTTGCAGCTCAGTTTTGTATAAAGTCAGAAACAAACTAGGTCAGGAATAGGGAATCTCAGGCCCTTTCCCCACACACTTTTTATCCGCTGTTGTGAATGACACCAAAATATTCAGGATAATTTGTGTAGACTGTGGAAAGCTCCAAAAAGTCTCTCTGCTAAGTGGGTTACTGGGCAATAGAATGACAGACAATATTCAGTGAAACTGCAAAGTAATGCATACTGCATATATATATATATATATATATATATATATATATATATATATATATATATTTGCTTTCGTAGATTTTCACGGGTACAGGAATGCAGGTTTTGGTGTCCTCGGGTGTCTTCTCGTGTAAAAGTTGGGGTGTCTAGGCGACGTTTCGACGAGGTCTCACTCGTCATCTTCAGGCTGGTGCTTTCGGCTTCTTGTTACTGGAACAGAGCAGGATCTCAGTGTTTGAGTTCCTATAAATACTGTTGAGGGGGTGTGGTGTATAGCCTCCAATGTTCTGGGCAGAGAGGAAGTTCCCAGGCTAGTGTGCCTTTTCTTCTTTTGTTCCTTAATTACTTGAGGGATATCTTGAGTGATTTCTTGAGTGATATCCTGAGTACCACTTAGGTGGGTCATTAGGTGTGGATTAGTTGCTAAAGTCTTTGTGTCTTGACCTCTTGAACTTTGTGAAGAGTTTTTCTGAGAAGATGGCTGTACTGCACTTAGTTGTGCTCTGGCTTGGCTTCGTGTATAGGGGCGAGCTGTGGTTTTGTGGCCTGTGTCAGCCAGATCTGTGTAGGGATTGCAGGGGGGTGCAGCATCCGGAGGTGCCACCATGGTTTGGCTACTGGATGGTGTCTGTAATTTATCTGTGGAGAGGGTCTGGGTTTGGGTCTGGTGTGGTTGATTGGTGATGAGGCTGAAGGTCCTTCTGGGACCAGCACTTTCAATAGTCAATTAGATACTCTGGGAAAGCTCACACATAAAACACATAGGAATGTAGGAAGCTGCCTACACAGAACGCTATCACCAATCAACCACACCAGACCCAAACCCAGACCCTCTCCACAGATAAATTACAGACACCATCCAGTAGCCAAACCATGGTGGCACCTCCGGATGCTGCACCCCCCTGCAATCCCTACACAGATCTGGCTGACACAGGCCACAAAACCACAGCTCGCCCCTATACACGAAGCCAAGCCAGAGCACAACTAAGTGCAGTACAGCCATCTTCTCAGAAAAACTCTTCACAAAGTTCAAGAGGTCAAGACACAAAGACTTTAGCAACTAATCCACACCTAATGACCCACCTAAGTGGTACTCAGGATATCACTCAAGAAATCACTCAAGATATCCCTCAAGTAATTAAGGAACAAAAGAAGAAAAGGCACACTAGCCTGGGAACTTCCTCTCTGCCCAGAACATTGGAGGCTATACACCACACCCCCTCAACAGTATTTATAGGAACTCAAACACTGAGATCCTGCTCTGTTCCAGTAACAAGAAGCCGAAAGCACCAGCCTGAAGATGACGAGTGAGACCTCGTCGAAACGTCGCCTAGACACCCCAACTTTTACACGGGAAGACACCCGAGGACACCAAAACCTGCATATATACAACGGACAAAGATACAAACAGATAGAAGGAGCACCTATGGGATCACCCCTCTCACCGGTCATCGCAAACCTGTACATGGAACACTTTGAAACCAATGCTTTAGACAAGTCAGAACACAAACCCAAACTTTGGCTCAGATATGTTGACGACACCTTTGTAATTTGGCCACACGGGAAGGAAAAACTGGATAGCTTCCTCACACATCTCAACAGCCTACACCCCAAAATACAATTCACTATGGAAATAGAAGCCAACAACCAACTTCCCTTCCTTGACGTCCTAATCTACAAAAAACCTGATGGCTCCCTAGGACACACTATCTACCGGAAAAAAACACACACCAACCGCTACTTACATGCACAATCACACCACCACCCTGCACAAATAAACTCCGTAGCCAAGACTCTCATCTCCAGAACCAAACGCCTGGCTGACAAAGACCACTTGACAACTGAGTTACAGAATCTCTCAAATGTGTTAATTGCCAATGGATACCAGCAAAACAGGGTTACGAAGCTAATCCAAAAAGAAACACCCCCCAAAAACCAAGACACAGAAGAAAACAATGGCATGGCCCTCCTTCCTTATATCAAGGGCACTACAGATAAAATTAGCAAAATCCTCCATAAACACAATATCAAAACAGCCTTTTGCACCAACCAAAAAATAGCCAATATCCTCAGAAACCCCAAGGATAAAATCCAGTTGGAAAACCAAGGGGTCTATGAAATACCCTGCAAAGTCTGCCCAGCCACGTACATTGGACAAACAAACAGACGAATAAATGCACGTATCGCAGAACACAAGAATGCCGTCAAAAAAGAAGAAAAAACTTCCTCTCTTTTCCAACACATGAAAGAAACAGGACACGAAATTAATTTTGCAGATTCCAAATTGCTCTTTAACATGGAACATCACCACAAGAGAATAATCATGGAAGCCATCGAGATAGAGAAACACCCTCACAACATGAACAAACGTGACGACACATCCCGCTTGCCAGACATCTGGAAATTAGCCCTCCCCACAAAAACTGACACCAGATCCAGAGGCACACAGAACGCCATCACCAATCAACCACACCAGACCCAAACCCAGACCCTCTCCACAGATAAATTACAGACACCATCCAGTAGCCAAACCATGGTGGCACCTCCGGATGCTGCACCCCCCTGCAATCCCTACACAGATCTGGCTGACACAGGCCACAAAACCACAGCTCGCCCCTATACACGAAGCCAAGCCAGAGCACAACTAAGTGCAGTACAGCCATCTTCTCAGAAAAACTCTTCACAAAGTTCAAGAGGTCAAGACACAAAGACTTTAGCAACTAATCCACACCTAATGACCCACCTAAGTGGTACTCAGGATATCACTCAAGAAATCACTCAAGATATCCCTCAAGTAATTAAGGAACAAAAGAAGAAAAGGCACACTAGCCTGGGAACTTCCTCTCTGCCCAGAACATTGGAGGCTATACACCACACCCCCTCAACAGTATTTATAGGAACTCAAACACTGAGATCCTGCTCTGTTCCAGTAACAAGAAGCCGAAAGCACCAGCCTGAAGATGACGAGTGAGACCTCGTCGAAACGTCGCCTAGACACCCCAACTTTTACACGGGAAGACACCCGAGGACACCAAAACCTGCATTCCTGTACCCGTGAAAATCTACGAAAGCAAATATATATATATATATATATATATATATATATATATATATATATATATATGGCTCTGGCTCCCTAGCAATCAGATCAAGTGCAGTAGTATTCATCTCCCTCCAATATCAGCTCAGTGCAATGAGGCAGCAGAAAAAGCAAATTCAATGTTAGGAAATAGAAATTATCATGTATTGGCTGTAGTGGATACTAGACAGTGAAATGCCATGCTTTAATACTTGTGCCATTAGTATATTTCTGAATACCATTTGCTGAGGATAAACAAGTGGGGATGGCTATTGTGTCAGGGCCGTAGATCTGGGAGAATATCTGTTTGCATGCAGGATGTCACCACATGGTCTGAAATCCTGGAGAGCCTCTGCCAGTTGGTATAGATAATACAAAGTTAGATGGATACTTGTTTTGATGTAGTGTTAAGGCAGCTTCCTACATTCCTATGTGTTTTATGTGTGAGCTTTCCCAGAGTATCTAATTGACTATTGAAAGTGCTGGTCCCAGAAGGACCTTCAGCCTCATCTAGCACGATAATTGTCATGTTCTGTAAAAAAATTTGTACTTGAGGAATAAGCAGAACAATGAACTGCATACAGTCCACTAGCCTCCTTTACTACAACTTGAAATGTGAGTATTGACTACTGCAATCTGACACTCATTTACAGGTGAGTAAGCATCATTGAACTCAAAGAGACTTCCCTCTGAGTAGGCATATATGGGGTTAGGCTCCTAATTTCAGTTTCTTTAAAAAAAACTCATCAAACCAATTTCCGCTTCCTTCCATGGACAATAAATAGTCAAATGCTAAAAAAAACCCCCCATGTCTGCAGACCAGTTTGGTGTGGTTGCTAAACACTAGCTTCAGAAATGAGGCCTTGCATACCATGCTCTTAAAAGCTAACCCATTAAGTGGCCAAGACTTATCTGTCTTTGTTGTTGACTCTTGCATAAAACTCACAGCTTCCAATAGCTTTCCAAGCAGGAGCACACAGGGTAATAGATTATCTTGAATCCCGTCACCCTCCAGTGAAGCATTCCCTTCGGGGTTACTTATTTATTTTCACATACCACAAGCTACTACAAAAGTATGACAATTAGCAATAAAAATGCCTCCTTAAGTATGCAGTGTATGCTCTTCCCATGAGCTGCAGAAATCTAAGCCGTAGCACTGTTTGTCTTCATCTTCTGGTAGCCTGGATACAATTTCCATTCCTATCATTTTATGCCCAGAGAATACCAAAATTGTGAAATATGACTTTTAAAATTTCTGTGTTAGGCATTATTCTTTCTCCTGTTCAATTTTAAGCTGTTGGAACTAGATTGGTTTATTTGTTTTGCTTTATACCAACTTGTATGGATTTGGTATTTATTTATTGATGTTATTATTAAGGGAGAGAGAGAGAGAGAGAGAGAGAGAGAGAGAGAGAGAGAGAATTGTAATACTTAATTGTTCACTTGGTATGTTGTGAGCCACTTGGGGCACCATTTTGCGGGAAAGTGGCATATAAATAAACAGATGATGGAAATGAAAAAAGATAAACAGATGAAATGCAGACAGAATGAACTATTGGGTCTAAACCATGAATGGAAGATGAAGGATGGTTGAGGGTACAATTCCCAGTTTGTCCCGTCCTGTCCCCCGCCTCCACTGGGCTATGAACATGTGGAATGGACACCCATACTCACACCCATATAAAATGGTAGAACCCAATTTTAAATAGTCATGGCCTCCCCCCCAATAATACTGGGAATTGTAGTTAAGTGTTATAAGAATTGTTAGGGGACCAATATTCCCTTCACAGTGCTAAAATTCCCAAAGTGCCCATGGAAGAGGGATTGATTGTTAAACAACTCTGGGAATTGCATATCTCTTAATACCTCTCTGAACCCTAGACAAACTACAGTTCCCAGAATTCTTCTGGAGGGGCAGCCATGACTGTTTGAAGTGGTATCATACTGCTTTAAATGTATAGTGCAATTGAGGCCACACACAGCTCCTGGATTCCATCTCTTGGTCACACTGTAAATATGCCCTCCAGATCTTTTTGGTTAACAACTTTGATCATTCACTCCAGTTATCATCCATTTAGATTAACAAACTCCAGTCAGGCATTATAGTACTCTGCCTTTTAAGGTAGTTGCTAAGCATGCACATTTTAATGTATTTGCTCGTCTTGTTTCAAAGGAAATAAAAAAAATATGTAGGCAGACAGACCAAAATCTAACCCAATAATGGGTTAGAGATCGCTGGAGAGCAATTGAGGAATGAACAAGATGATGGTGAAGATCAGACACCAAGATGATAAAAATTTTAGTCAAGAGTGGAAAATATATATAGAATATCTTAAAGACTGCTGCAGATACTTAAAAAAGGCTAGCAGGATTGTTATAGCACTTATAATTTTTCACTATTTGTTGCATCTAATTACGTTGTTTTAATCCATTATAATATGATTTAAGGTAAAAAAGGAGATAAAATGGATTAAAACAACGTAATTAGATGCAACAAAGAGGGGGAAATTGGAAACCAGAGGTGGGGGAAGTCCACGTAATCACAGAAGTATAGAAACTGAAAATGATGTGGATGTATAAGAATATTGTTTAAAAAATGAAAATAAAATATTTGAAGAATGAACAAGCCTCTAAATTTAGAATTGCATGCATGCCCTTAGAAGCTTAAGACTTTAACTTTTCTTGTATCGTGAGCAGTTAGTAAGATGTCAGCCAAATGGAAGACCATTTCCTATTCCCTATTTGGGTAGTTTGTTGAAAAGCTTCTGTTTAATCACTTGGTATTTTGTAGCGTGAAGCCAAACAGGTTTGTTAAATGTTTTATTTGAAAGGTTTCATTGAAAAACAGAGTTTTTGTTTGTGACCTGGGATTCACAGGCATTTATAAACCTGCCATTTGGAAGGGCATCAGCAAATCCATTCATAGAATGAATCTTCTGTTGCAGACCCTTGTTGATGCTGAGCTCTCCAAGTTTGAAGCTGATGCCTGGATACACCACTTCATACTCAGCCCGTTAACGCTAATGAGTTCCAAGACAGTGTTTTATCAAAGCAATGTGTCAAGGACTCACCGCTAAATGCCTCTTGTTTTGATGCGTTAGTGTTAGTTATTAAAGAGGAAACATACATTTTTCCCTCTTGACAGGGTATGCAGAGGGCTATCAGCGACAGAAAACTAAAATATGAACAGCTGGCATGCCTTTAATGATGCATTGTTGCATTGTTAACATAAAGCTGTTACACGCTTTGGTAAACACATAATGGGCCTCAAGAAATTAAGAAAAAAATTAAAACGTAAATGTTTATACAAGTCCCATTACTGTCACACCTGCAACCCAAGTGTAAATAAGAAGAGGAGGAGGAGAAGGAGGAGGAGGAGGTGTTTGGATTTGATATCCCGCTTTATCACTACCCGAAGAAGTCTCAAAGCAGCTAAATTTTCCTTTCCCTTCCTCCCCCACAACAAACACTCTGTGAGGTGAGGGAGGCTGAGAGACTTCAGAGAAGTGTGACTGGCCCAAGGTCACCCAGCAGCTGCATGTGGAAGTGAACCCGGTTCCCCAGATTACGAGTCCACCACTCTTAACCACTACACCACACTGTCTCTCAGTTTGCCTGGTGCCACCCCGGCCTGTATGAACTTCCTAATAAGACCTGATTGTAACAGGTTATGAGCAAATCACAAACCTTCACACACCTAGAGATGCCAGGGCAGATGCAGATGTGACCCCAAATCAGGGGGAAAGAAGGAAAACATCTGGAAATGGCAGAATCTGCTTCCCAACTGAGGGATTGATTACCTTCAACTCTATGACCCTATGAGATAGAAAGAAAACGGATGGGAAGCCTTCTTCAGCTCCAGGGCCAGATTCATATCTGGTCAACCTTCCAAGGGCCATGCAGGTGGGGCCTGCTTGACACAGTTGCAGGAAGAGTGATCACTTTTTTGGGATGCAGCAGCGGGCATACGCTCCTTACCTTCTCTATGTGCACAAGAGAATGTATGAAACAAGCACTCTGTAGGGAAACTGGAATGTGTATAAGGCATTTCTGTGTTTATAAGGCCTCAAATTATTGTGGGAAGGTGGGGGGAAGTAGAGAGGCTTTTACTGAAACCAGCAAACTCTGCCCCCCGACTCCTCCCAATTTTAAGTGAATCACATAGGTAAAGGTAAAGGGACCCCTGACCATTAGATCCAGTGGTGACCGACTCTTGGGTTGCGGCGCTCATCTCGCTTTATTGGCCGAGGGAGCCGGCGTACAGCTTCCAGGTCGTGTGGCCAGCATGACTAAGCCGCTTCTGGCGAACCAGAGCAGTGCACGGAAACACTATTTACCTTCCCGCCGGAGTGGTACCTGTTTATCTACTTGCACTTTGACGTGCTTTCGAACTGCTAGGTTGGCAGAAGCTGGGACCGAACAATGGGAGCTCACCCCATCGCGGGGATTCGAACCACTGACCTTCTGATCGGCAAGTCCTAGGCTCTGTGGCTTAACCCACAGTGCCACCTGTGTCCCAGGTGAATCACATACGCACATGCAAACACATTTAGCCTTCTGAAGGCAGAAGCTAACCAGACAGCCCCAAAGGCAAGGGCACTAGCGCCCCTTCTGGACCCCTTGATATCTGAGTACTGGAAAAACATACAAATTGAGTCTCCTCGTGTACAGTTGTCCAGAGTGAGCACTTGCCTCGTGACTTAATTATGTGTATGGCGGTGGGGGTGTTGGGGTGTTGCATGGCTGTTCCTCAAGCATGTGAGTGGATAACTTGCCCAGGAAGGACTCAAGCACATGCAAAATTGGCAGATCCTTAAGAATATTTGTAAGACATCATAAGCTTTGGGAACGCTGAACTTAAGGCTGCAATCCTAAACACAAATAAAAGGGGGGGGAAAAGCCTCACTTCAAAGCTATTATTATTATTATTATTATTATTATTATTATTATTATTATTATTATTATTTTCTACACCACTCTTCATCTGAAGATCAAGGGCAGTTTACAATATACAAGTCCAAAAATGCATACCATTAAAATATGCATGGAATTGCATTGTAAATCTTAATTTCTGGAGGCACGTGGTTCTTTCATGCTGCATTTGGACACAAACAGGGATATACACACATATTGATGTGAATATGCACACACACACAGCACAGGTAAAAACGTGGAGCTTAACAAAATTATTTTCCATTTCTTACTTAAATGACTTGCTGAGGAAAACCACCCCAAGGGTGTAATCCTATACACCCTTTCCCCAGGAGCAAGACCCTTTAAACTACTTCTGAGTAAATATGCATAGCGGTGCACTGTAATTGCCTCACGCCTGAGATGTAACGGCGGCGTAGAAGAGAAGAGTCTGTTGCTCCATAAAAGGCATTTCTATCAGATGGTAGATTTAAATGGGTGAGGGTAACAGACATTAAGAAGCCCACGAGGGCTCCTGCCTCTCTCACACTTGCCTCGTTTTTATAGAGGGAAGGCATAAATTACTGAATCCCCGAGGCTGACAAAATTACAACAGACACAGGTTTTCTTAATGTGATTACAGGATTCAAGCACATGGACACAGAGACAAAAACGCACGCCACTCCCTTAGAAACTCTGCAAATCCTGGTGGACTTTACGCGAGTCATTCTGAGATATAAAGTTCCTGCTTCCCCCAACCACCACCAAGACAACAGATGCCAGCAGGTGGCTTTGGCACAAAATGCTGAATCCTGCGCATGTTTATGCAGGCGTACATCCTGCTGTGTCTGAACAAGCCCGCTATGAAGACATGTTGCAACATTTGGGAATTTTTTAGCTACGAAAAAGGCAAGTAAGCGGTGGGCGGGGGGCGGGAGGGAGAATAAAATAGTAGTATATACAGGACATGCCTATCAGGTTCATTAATTTCAATGGGTCTACTCTAAGCAGCACTTAGTTCTTTGCAACCTCATGTCATGTCCAGAAAGCAGCAGTTTTATTATTACATTTATGCCTCACCTTCTCCTCCAAGAAGGTGGCATATACATAGTTTTCCCCGTCCCTCAGTTTTATCCTCAATTTAGGCAACTGACTTACAGTCACCTGATCAGCTTCATGATTCATGAGTGGGGAGTGGAACCAACATGAACCACACACTGAGCTATGTAGGCACCAACTTGAACAAAATATTGGGGTGGTGCGCCCTTCTCCTGCCTCCCCACACTTCTGCGGAGTGCACCTTCCTCCACAGTGCGCAGCTAGGTGCAGGCCTCCCATTTCCCCGCCCTCTTGCCCCCTTACCTGACTCCCCTGCCACCCATTTGCCTCTCCTACCGGCCTGCCTGTCTGCCTCTTCCCAGCTGCCCTGGCTCAGATGCTCTCAGAAATAGCACTGAAAGCCAGGAGCCAAACCAGGAAAAGATGGTGGCACCCAGCGTGGGGGATGGGAGGGGTGGCTGCCCAACAGAGGGAGGGACGTACCAACTTGCAGAAATAGGGGGCGAGCTAAACATTTTATTTGGGGGCCCCAAAGGAACCAGGGCCCTAGAGTTGGCGTCTATGCTGAGCTATGTGGCAGTGCTAGACATTCTTGGCAGTGGTAACTCACCACACTTCTATTGGACCTGTGCACTAAATGTTACTACTTCCAGCTTGCGGGGGCAGGGGGCGGGGGGAGGCAGGAACCTCCATATACTGCTTCCATGTGGCTGGAGGAATGAGGAAAGTGCCCTCAGGACACTTTTATATTCTGTATAGCAACAAGCATATGCCAAGCAGTTGTTGTTGTTTAGTCGTGTTGACTCTTTGTGACCCCATGGACCAGAGCACGCCAGGCACTCCGGTCTTCCATTGCCTCCCACAGTTTGGTCAAACTCATGCTGGTAGTTTCGAGAACACTGTCCAACCATCTCGTCCTCTGTTGTCCCCTTCTCCTTGTGCCCTCCATCTTTCCCAGCATCAGGGTCTTTTCCAGGGAGTCTTCTCTTCTCATGAGGTGGCCAAAGTATTGGAGCCTCAGCTTCAGGATCTGTCCTTCCAGTGAGCACTCAGGGCTGATTTCCTTAAGAATGGATATGTTTGATCTTCTTGCAGTCCATGGGACTCTCAAGAGTCTCCTCCAGCACCATAATTCAAAAGCATCAATTCTACAGCGACCAGCCTTCTTTATGGTCCAGCTCTCACTTCCATACATCACTACTAGGAAAACCATAGCTTTAACTGTAAATAAACTTTAAATAGCATTAGTTGCCAATGTCTCAGCATGCCCTTTCCTACCCAAAGCAGGATTACCTCCTCTAAGCTAGTCTTTGTTAAAAGATGCCACTTCTGAAACAGCACGTTTCTCTCTCTGCCACACTCCCCATTTTAAATTGAAAAGGGCTTTCACTTGTAATACTGGTAATTACATGTAAATTATGTGCTATGCTTCCATAAATGTTCTCCTTAACAAGAATGCCTAATTCGTTTTCAGAGCAACATGGATAATCTCTCTTGATCCATGAAAGCATGTGGATTAGGTCACAAAAAATGATAATATTTAATAATTTGTGTCAAGAGGTAAATGAGTTTGTGCCTGTTGGCTTTTCTCCTCTGCCTCATTTTAATTTAATGCACCGTGAATAGCCTTAACATCGTATGCAGATTCACTTCCATCATTGTGAACTCACTTAAGCTTTGATACTTGAAACTGATAGTTGCTAATTCCTACATAATCCCTTGCAAATGGTTCTCTAGCTCCAGTAAGAAATTTCATATTTTTGAGCTAAAACTTAAGATTTGTCACATGTGGCAGTTAGAACGTGGGTTTCTGATAATGGAGCAATGTGCCAAAAGAATGTTTAATTGTGTTTTTCTTTTCTTTTGTTAGCTTGCTAACGTGGATTTCAACCAGGGCCAGGGGACCTTTGGCCTTCCAAATGCTGCTGGACTCCAAGACAGCAAGATCAATGTTTGAGGATAGTGGGAGTTGCAGTCCAGCAACGTTTGGAGATTCCCAACCCCAATTCAAACATTACATTATGAAATGTATTCAATATATTTAGAAGTGTTTCTATTATCTACACACAACTGTTGTCCCTCACTGTTTTTGTGAGCTGCTGAGCATAATCTGGATAAGTAGCATACACATAAACATGATGATGCTGATAACTAGCATTTTAAAAAAATATGAAGGTCTCTAGGAAAAGAAAAAGCCCCATTGGCCATGCCAGTGGAAGTCCAGAACACCCTGAGGTTGTGGAAGGCCGCACTATGTCAATACCTGAGAAGTACAGTCAAGAGGCTGATCTTTATTGTTGTCTAGTATTTTAAAAAAACACACCAAGCATTGGCACCTCCATATTAGCACTGTGTTATCACAGTATCTTAAGGCTTAATAATCTCTAGGGCGGGATTCACCCATTGAGTCGCATCAGCACAGGCCCTACATGAGGGCTTGCAATCTTGCAACCTGGCTTCTCTCCCCAATTTCCCCTGAAATTGGTTTGGGAGCTCAATAGATCCTGCAGAACAGTGTGTGGGGTGAGGAGAGGGGGGGTCATTTTGTTTGGGAAGTTGCAGTAATTGTGTTGAATTCCACACCTGGTTAGGGGTTTTTTTTGGGGGGGAAGGGGATTGGTATCCCCAAATACACACGATTATTCTGGCATCTATCAGTTTATTGTGTTTATAAAATATCATTTTTTCTGAAGGGAGCCCACAAGCACTCCACACCATAGAAGCACACAACAATAAGTAAAAACTATGGAACTAAAACAGTATAGCACACCTGCATAGCACTAGAACAACACTAGTAATGTGTTTACTTGTGGGTAAATCCATCGAGTCAGGATTGCAACCTCATAGTCCAGCTTGTCATGCAGTTTACGGCGGCGCCATTCAAATAATGATAATATATTGTATCCATTATTTATTGCAGCTGCAGATTACCCTATATTACTTTGATGCAATCAATACGTTGCTCAGATTTATATTTCCTACCCCCCAAAAATCTATTCCAGCTACAGAAAAATGATAAAGAAGCATTTTGCCCAGCGACATTCAATAACACAACTTTATAGTCATTTAATGTCTGTGATCCCAAAAGTTCTCATCCACACTCGCAAATATATCACTGTGGCAACAAATAAAAAGCTTTGGCATCTGTAGGAAAATTGCAGCAACTATTTAATATAGCTCGGTGGTGTAACAAAATTAGGAGCAGGTCTGGGCTTAACAGAAAAGGCGACCCTCAGCTACATCATCTTTAAAGGTAAGATCAGCTCACTTAAAATTCACCCACCCCTGAAAGTTTCCAAATATCCCCAGATACACTTTTGTGTTTGTGTGTGTGTGTGTGTGTGGGGGGGTGATCTTGTATAATTGGAGGGAGTGATATTTGGCCCAGCTTCAGCTAGGAGGCTGAGCAGCAAGGAAAGCAGTAGAACAAAGAGGTATGAGATCCAGCTATAGGGAGTTTATTTAGAACAGGACCAACATGCAGCTGGCAAAAGAAGCATAAGAACAAGTTTCCTGATTTTTCTCCAAGTTTCCTGATTTTCTAGGGACAGCACAGAATTGCCAAAGTCACCCCAGCTTCAGATTTGATCCCGGAGTGCCCCTATTTTCCCTGCCTGTGTTGCTGTCGCCGAGCTTGAGAAGGAGGATGAGCCAGCGCTTGTCCTGAGCGATGGCGGCAGCTGTGAGGGAGCATCCCGTTGCTTCTCTATGGCCTCTCCATGGCTGCTGCCACTGGCCTCCTCCCTTGGGTAGAGGGTGTGTGTGCTGTGTCACATTGCTGTGGTGGCATTCATCCTTCTTCTCTAAGAAATTCTGTGTGGGGTAGGGACTCAAAAATTGGGGGAAAGATTGAGGAGGGTCAGTTGTGTGTGAGAGAGAAATGTCCCTATTATCACCTGAGGAATGTTGGAGGGAATGGGAACCTAAGAAGCTGACCTATACTGTGTGCTGCGTGGGGATGTTCTTGAAGGTGACTTGGAAACTTCAGTAACCAGATTACTTGCTGGGTATCCATATAACCCCTGGGCCTAATTCAAGAGGCTCATGTGAGAATTTAAAGCTGTAAATGCTACAGGCCTCAAATAACTGAAAAGCTAGCTCCTTCCCTACAGACCACCCGTAGTGTTAATCCTGGAGAGGGGGACCCCCCTTGACCTGGAGGGGTGGCCCAGGAGAGGTTGGAGAGGTCCTTCTGGTACCTTCACTATACGCAAATACTGTACAGTGGTACCTTGAGTTAAGTACTTAATTCGTTCCGGAGGTCCGTTCTTAACCTGAAACTGTTCTTAACCTGAAGTACCACTTTACCTAATGGGGCCTCTTGCTGCTGTTGGAGCCCGATTTCTGTTCTCATACTGAAGCAAAGTTCTTAACCCGAGGTACTATTTCTGGGTTAGCGGAGTCTGTAACCTGAAGTGTATGTAACCTGAAGTGTATCTAACCCGAGGTACCACTGTACGGGTTTTGCCGAATGCTGAAGTTGCACCACTTTACTTTGACCTCTGACGCTTAAGATGTATATATTTTAAGACCTACCCTATTCTTGTGGTTGCACATGTTTTAAACTGATTTTAAAGTTGTCTTCTAAATTGTTTTGCCCCCCGGGACCTTAGGGTGAAGGACAGGCAATAAATCAAAGCCATCGTCATCTCAGCATTGCCTATGTTGACTGGGAGCTAGTTCTCCAAGGTTTCCAGCAGACAGGGGGCTTTTCCAGCCCCGCATAGAGATGCCAGTGACTGAACCTGGGACCTTTTCCAGTTGAAGCATGTGCTCAAGCTGCTGAGCTATGACTCCTCCTCTAAAAGACAGGCAGAGTGGAGAACAGGCAATCAAGCTGGGAAGCACAAAGGCTTGGAGAGCACCTGGAAAATGATGCAGACAAGGTGAGTATCTGGTCACTCACTGGGCAAAGAACCTGAAAGAAAATTATTAAAATGTGCTGGGATGGGGAGGAGTTTCTTAGAAGCTGAAGCTATGCTGGAATCTGGAAAGACAAAACAACTGTCTTCAGCCTTTTCCATGCAGCCCTGAGTGGCTGGCTTGCAGCGGGCAGCAGAATATAAATCAGGTGCCCCTATTTTAGCCCCAGTAACTCATGACAAAGAATATTGCTGAAAGATGAAAATGTAAGGGCAATTTGTGGAGACTGAATATGCAGTAATTATCCACACTTGAATTTGAAGATGGTGCATAAATTGTACATGCTTTGCTAAAGGTGACAATAAGATTAATGCAGGCTAAAGAAATAAAGCAGTCGTCATTTTAATGAGCTCAACTCTCCTTCTGCCATTAAGCGAAAATTGCAACCATTTGAACTTTGTTGTTCTGGGATTTTGCTGTGTGTCTCTCCCTCCACCCTCCATTCTATGGTCAAACTGAAAACTCCCTCAACATAGTTAAAAAATGAATTTTCAGTGCTGAACACAGCCAGGAGATAAAATCTTAAAGAGCCACAGAAGATCCATTCTTTTCCATTTCCAAAGTTTACATGAACTAGCAAACATTTTTCTTGCCCCCTACTCAGTAATGGGATGAAATAAATCAACCCCTGATTGCCTATTACACTCCTGAGATTACATTAGAATGAAGTCGGGCAATAAAAGGCCCAAACTCAAAGGAGCTCTCAACATACCTGTATGAGAAGCATTCAGCGGAAAAGCATTTCGCAAACAATGGTATTTGGGGAACTTCAAATTCTCATCAACCCATGCTTAATTGTGAATAATATATGTGAAACATGGAAAGAATTTTGTCCCTCTGTAGGTACTTGTTAAATTCAGTGTGAATTTAACTCTGAAAGGAAAGAAAGCAGAAATAAAAACAAGAAAGAGGACATTTTTCTTATCAGTCCTACAATAAGGGAGACAGTGTTTGTTTATCCATATACTTCCAGGATCTAAGGGGGAATGCCTCTGAGAACCAGTTGCTGGGGAGCGCAAGCAGGAAAGAAAATACAGTGGTACCTCAGGTTACAGAAGCTTCAGGTTACAGACTACGCTAACCCAGAAATAGTACCTCAGGTTAAGAACTTTGCTTCAGGATGAGAACAGAAATTGCGCAGCAGCGGCGTGGCAGCAGCGGGAGGCCCCATTAGCTAAAGTGGTACCTCAGGTTAAGAAGAGTTCCAGGTTAAGAATGGACCTCCAGAACTAATTAAGTTCTTAACCCGAGATACCACTGTACAGTATTTGCGTTTGGTGTGATAAAATGCTCCTTGTACTACCTCCAATATTGGAGGCTCTGGACACTAGTTCTGAGAAATGCAAGAGTGAAGATCACTGTTGCACTCAGGTCCTGCTTTTGAGGAGGGCGTACTGATGCAATTAATCTGGTCTAGTTGAAACAGAACTTCAATATCACCGCCTTTATATGATTAACAACATCATGTATTAATTCCCTTCCTCTTCCACCCCTAATTTCTCCTTGATGTATTGAATTACTGGATTCCAGCTTCTCAGAGTCACTTTTACATTTGCAGCTTCCTCAGGAGGATTGTCCATAATGAACCAACTCCAACTATTCCCATTTTCTCCTTATTTTTTCCTGTCTCACTTCATCTTTGGCTACTTTTCCGAGTTATGGCAAAAACAATTCTAGCTAAAGCATATCTACAATGTCAGGGGTCCACTTGCTTGCTCACCTTCCAGGGGTTGTGGCTAGCAGAGGATTTTGAATTTTCAGACTCCAAATCTTTATTGAATAAGAGGTTGCAATTGTACTAAGCAGGTCAATGCACATAACCTGCATATTCGCTTGATCTGCTTCTCATAAAAGCGGGGCCCAGTTTTTTAAGCTGTCCAGTAACGAAAGAAACCCTTGGACCATTTGCCATGACCTGAGACAATTGCATTCTTCTTGTTGACAGCAGAAGGCAGACCAAATGCCACAGACAAAGTTCAAACCTTCTCCTGCCAGCATTGGAGTTAAAAATCGATCCTTTCTGTTGTTTTCCCCCTTGCCTGTAACTACATTGTTATGACTGTAAGAAAAATGCCTCTGTAATAATGGAACCTGAAACTTTAATCAGGAATTTTGATTAATGAAGTATGGTACGTGAGAGATGAGGAAAATCTTTTTATAATGACTGAAGTATTGAAAATGATATGACAAAATCCCAGTACAAACATGGATGCTGCAATGAGAGCATTCTTCCTACTAAAATGTCAGACATTGGGCATTTTACTTTATGTCCCATCTTTCCTTCAAGGAGCCCAAGGAGTTGTAGGTGGTTTTGCCCACTCCATTTTGTCTTCTCAACAGCTCTATGAAGTAGGTTAGGCTTCAGGTGTACAATTAGAGAGGGACCATAGCTCAATGGGAGAGCACATTCTTTTCACATAGACTGTCCCAAGTTCAGTTTATGGCAATTCCAACTAAGGCTAAGAAAGACCCCTTTCTAATGCGTCAGAGAGCAGCTTTCAAGCAGTGTAGACCAAGGTTGCTAACCTTTTTGGGTAAGTAGGAACATTTGGACGTTTGAGAAAGTCCTGTACAGTGGTACCTCGGGTTAAGTACTTAATTCGTTCCGGAGGTCCGCACTTAACCTGAAACTGTTCTTAACCTGAAGCACCACTTTAGCTAATGGGGCCTCCTGCTGCTGCTGCGCCGCTGGAGCACGATTTCTGTTCTCACCCTGAAGCAAAGTTCTTAACCTGAAGCACTATTTCTGGGTTAGTGGAGTCTGTAACCTGAAGTGTATGTAACCCGAGGTACCACTGTAGTCACCAGTCACAAAATGGTTGCTGTGGGACATAAGATTTATTTATATAGCTTATTATTTAATTTATGTAACACAAAATGGATGCCATGAGGGCCAAGTGTAGGAATAGCCAAGGCCATTCAAGGAGGAACTGAGCAGGAAGAGCTAACAGCCTCTCATGCACTGTTAATTTTTGAAGGTATACTTATGGAGAGCTTTCATGAGTTCCTTCAGGAGAAGGGCGTCATGGGCTGGTGTGGTCAGGAAGATGCAGATGGACAGTTTGCCAGAGACCTGAGGGAGGGCTCCAGTGGGATGTGGAGGTCTCTGCCAGAATTGATGGTGAGGCTCAGGAGGGCGGGGTCCTTCAACCTGCTCTCTCACCTCATTTGTCAGAGCCCCTCTCTTACACTTCCACAATGCCTGATGTGCCCCTTTCCCCAGCACCTTCAGACACTAGGAGTAGCCCTGCCCCTCCAAAGGGGGATGTTTTGCCAGCCCCACCCACCTCTCAGGGACCAGAGACATCTCCCTCATCACCTGGATCCAGGAGTCACCAAAGGAGGTGATAGTTCTACCCTTTATTCCCATGTTTGCATACAGACTGGGAGAGAGTGGTTTGACTAACGCCTTTCCATGAACTCAGGAGCTGCCAACAGGCTCTGGTGTGTGACTTTTGTGTGTGCCATAACACAAAATGGCTGCCACACTGCAAAATCAGAAATAGGACCACAAAATGGCAGGCCAGCCACTCCCACCCATGGGGGGAAAAGGGACCTATATCAGCCACCAGTGTGATCACAGTGAGAAGCTCTTTGCCCCTCTTGTCTATTCAGAAAAGAGGAGAGCATGGGTGGCTAATTCAGTGAAATGTGGGCATGTTCAAAGGAACATGTTAGATGTAGGTGAGGCTAAGAGAACTAAGATGGGAGATCGAACAGTCTCTAACGCATTATAGAAGTTTGAAGGAATTTACTGAGACTTTTTTATGGGTGCTATGGGAGGTAGTGGCAAGCACCATGGTGCCCATGGGTGTCAAGGGGGGGACAAGGAAAGGGAGAATCGAGTGGCCTTGATATTATTTAGAACCTCAGCTAATGTCCAGGCTATTTCCTAAGGGCGAAAAGCACAAATAAAAGCCTCCATAAATTTTCTTCAGTTTCTGCTTGAAGAAAAGCTAAAGCCTTCTCTGTGGATTTGACCTTCTTTAGCTCATCTCATTTTCTTGCTCAGAAAGGTTAACTGTGGTGTGCCATAGCGATAAAGTCAAGACAGCAGGAAGCTCTTACTTTACATCCCACTGGTTAAAATGGACAGCTAAGTTGTACTGAGACGAACTACTCAAGTGGTGGCACAGGAAACTTCCCTAATGGCTCAGGTTCAGCACTTAATTGGGGCTTCTGTTATAACAGACCTCCTTCAGATGTTCTTCTGAAGCAACATTATTTGGAACAAATTCATAGAAGATAAGACTATCAATGACTACTAGCCATGATAGCTGTGTATTACCTCCACTGCTGGAGAGGATGTCTCTGTATAGTCTAACCCTCTGCAGTGAAAGAATATGCGGGGATCAAACCTGCAACCAACTGACCTATCCATAAGAATGTCTTTATGAGATGCCTGAAAGTGAAAAGTGAGGATGCTTGCTGAAACTCTGCTGGAGTTGTGCTCCACAATATGGGACCAACAATACGAAATGAGTTGAGGCCTCTGTAACATGGGGAACAATTTGTGAACACTTTGAATGAATATATAATTTCGGTCACAGACCAGTTCCAGCCCACATACAATATCAAGGAAGTCATAAAACACAATAGGGATACATTTGAATTTGCAATCAGGTATAACAGGGACAGCCTTTAAAGCAGAGGAGAGCCAATTAGGTTTTAAAAGAATTTAGAATGCTGATGCTCTGTGGAGAAGCAATGTTGGGCTACAAAACTGCAATATATAAATAGATAAGCACCTCTAGGAAATTCCATCTTTAGGTTCCAATAGCTGCCCGTTTAACCTTCAGCCTCTTGCTTTATGGTGTGGCTAAGGGCTATTAATGGAATTAAAATCTTGTGTAATATGCCTGCTTATCTTGTATGCTGCAGCCTATTTAAAGGAATTTGTGAGTTTTAAATTAAATTGAAAAAATTTACTCAAGCAAAGCAATATACATACTTTGCAAATAATAGATAATTAAACCTCAAATCTCTCTGTCGCAGCCTTCCTTTGGATAGACTAGTATGCAGTTTGTTAGGAGAAGAAAGCCATTTAGGGTAACGAGTATGGAGCAGCCGTGCTTTGGGTATAAAATTCTCCCAGGGGCTTGTGCTGGATCTAAACCTACATGAAATATTTTGATGCCATTTCTATGGCACTGCAAATGGACTCATGCAGAGTAAAGACTGTGGAGAAAATATGTATTTCAGTGGTTCTGAAAAATAAGGAGCCAGAAGGGGAAATAAATGAGATTGAGGTTCATGCTTTCTCCCCCTTCAGACAAATGACAAAGGGTAAGCCATAGAGTAAACCTTGGCTACAGCTGGTGGTTTGTCTGGACTGAGAAAAGCCATGAGCCAGGGTTTGGATGGCACACTAAGTCAAACCATGGTTCAACAGCACAGCAGTAACTGGTCAGTCCACAATCTCCTCTCTGGGAGCCTATATTCTTGCACAGGCATAGGCAAACTCGGCCCTCCAGCTGTTTTGGGACTACAACTCCCATCATCTGGTCCTGTTAGCTAGGGATGATGGGAGTTATAGTCCCAAAACATCTGGAGGGCCGAGTTTGCCTATGCCTGTTCTTGCATGTTCCTGCTAAGCCATGGTTTGGCTTAGCTTTAAGGGCAAACTGGAGCTATAGATGCACACCTAATTCTGATCTTTGGGATTGGAATCACATGGCTTTTCATATTGTAAAATTTACTTAGATTTTAAGGTCAGTTTATGTTTAAATTGGTGGGACGCGGGTGGCGCTGTGGTCTAAACCACTGAGCCTAGGGTTTGCTGATCGGAAGGTCGGCAGTTCGAATCCCCACGACAGGGTGAGCTCCTGTTGCTCGGTCCCAGCTCCTGCCAACCTAGCAGTTTGAAAGCACGCGAAGTGCAAGTAGATAAAGAGGTACCGCTCTGGCGGGAAGGTAAACGGTGTTTCCGTGCGCTGCTCTGGTTTTGCCAGAAGCGGCTTAGTCATCTGGCCACATGACCTGGAAAAACTGTCTGCGGACAAACACCGGCTCCCTTGGCCAGTGAAGTGAGATGATCACCACAACCCCAGAGTCATTTGCGATGGAACTTAACTGTCAGGGGTCCTTTACCTTTTTTATCTTTAAATTAGAAAATATAGGTGCTGAAACTTTCCAACATGAACGTCTCCAGATGCCACAGACATCACATAAAGTACTTTGTACCTTAGCAAACAGTACTAATAGGGACACAGGTGGCGCTGTGGGTTAAAGCCTCAGCGCCTAGGACTTGCTGATCGAAAGGTTGGCGGTTCGAATCCCTGCGGCGGGGTGCGCTCCCGCTGCTTGGTCCCAGCGCCTGCCAACCTAGCAGTTCGAAAGCACCTCCGGGTGCAAGTAGATAAATAGGGACCGCTTACCAGCGGGAAGGTAAACGGCGTTTCCGTGTGCGGCTCTGGCTCGCCAGAGCAGCGATGTCACACTGGCCATGTGACCCGGAAGTGTCTCCGGACAGCGCTGGCCCCTGGCCTCTTAAGTGAGATGGGCGCACAACCCCAGAGTCTGTCAAGACTGGCCCGTACGGGCAGGGGTACCTTTACCTTTACCTTTAAACAGTACTAAAGCAACATTTCCCTCCCAGAAAACAGTAGGAGCAAACAAGACCTAAAAAAGATAGGCATAGAAGTAATCAATGATAATTAAATTAATCTTTAAACTACCTCATTTGCTCATATGTTCTGAGCTCTTCCACTAGAGATACATTAAGTTATGCGTGATGTTCATTTTAAATTACAGAGAAGATATCTGTTGCTTGATAAAACAAAAGCATCCAGAAATTAAAGATGGCAAGAAATCCCGTTGCTCTTATAAAAATACATCACATTTTGAACAGTTAACACCTACTGGGAAAAGTCAGTTAAAGCTTTAAGATATGCATTTGGGGTAGGTTTGCGGGTATGGCAGAAGGAGATAGGATCTGCCCATGTGATGCCCACCTGGTGGAAACTCTAGCTCACATGGCCCTTAAATGTAAAATGTATGATGATCTCCGCCAACAATTTTTAGACCATCTGTGTATTCAAACATGGAAACCAGAGACAAAGGTTATACACTTCTTCTTACAGGGGAAAGACCAGGAGCTCACTAAGACAGTAGCTAAGTTCCTCTATTTGATTTTTTTTGTCGCTGAAGTACGCTACAGGATCCTGCCCTTGCTGGAGACCCACAGAGATGAAATAGATTGCTCGCCTCTTCTTCCCTTTGGCAAATGACTGTTGAAATGGCGACGAGATCACATTGGCCTATTTATTCTGAATGTTTGTAAGTGATGCAAATAAAGGTTTGATGATGATGATGATTTTAAATACTAAGTTTACGATGTAGCTACTCCCCTGCTTGGCCTTTCTTTGGAAAAATTAGTCACCTAATGTCATCATGATTTGACAGAGACCCTTAGCAGAACAGTCTTATTTTTGTCTTATAGACCATAACCTGTGCATGAGGCTTATGCACACCTGTAGATGAGGCTATAGGAATCCGAGCTCCCATCATGGCCAGGCCAGCAAAGCAGGATCCTTTGCAGTATCTGTAGACCTGCAGTGTCTTCTCCAGCTCATGTATGGCCTGGCCCTATCACAGGTCTTTGTGCCATGTTGCATTTTCCCAGGATTCCAATGACTCACTCAGATTTCCTTTACAGACTCAGTAGCAAAGGGAAGAAAGAGAATGTATTTTGTTGTCAGTAGCAGAAGGAAAGGAATTGAATACATTCATGGGAAGGAAATGTATATGGCAGCCTGGTGAGCACACCCCCAATATGACTGAGAGAAGCTCCAACCAGGACATGGAGCCCACCTGTACTAAAAAACTGTAGGATATATATAAGCCATAGATACATACTGAGTCTGACCATTGACTCATCTGGCTCAGTATCTGGTGGGCTTTTCAGGGTTTCAGAATGGAGTCTCTCTGAGTCCTACCTGGAGATTCTGGGGATTGAACCTAGGACCTTCTGTATGCAAAGCAAGTGTGTTCCACCACTGAACTATGGCCCTCCCCTGCCTTTAAAGCTCTCCTTTGCAAGTGTGCTGTTTGCATGGATGGTGGTAGTGGTGGGGCAGTCTCAGCCAGCTGACACCTCCTTATCTGCATGGTGGCAAGGCTCCAGATAGGGTGGCCTGATAGAAAGAGAGCAGGGCTCCAGCACCTTTAATAGTTGTGTGGAAGAGAGAACTTCAGCACCCACAGACTGCATGGCGAGGTTGCCCTGCTAAACCCTCCTGTTCTATGCAACACTTAAAGGTGCAGGAGCCCTGCTGACTTTTTCATCTGGCCACCTAAGCGTCACACAATAGGTGGCCCCGTCTTTTCAGGTTTCCTGATTATTTCGGGCCCTGGTACAAATGGATCCACACAATTTTTAATCCAATGGTGGGTGGTGGTAGGAGAGTGTGCCGCTGCCTGCCATCTATATTTACAGCCAACATGTGGACAAGAGCCCTAATGTATGAGGAGGCCTATTGAAATACACAGAACCTACTTTGTCACTGATTCCGTTGCTTGCCTGACTGCCATAGACACTTAAATTAGAGCTCAAGTGGAAAAGTCTGATTGCTCCCCAGTGGCTAAAGAAGTCCCAGCTTGCCCAGCTAAAAGCCATTTTTCCAGGTCTCTGTCAGATAGACCAGCCACCCTCATCTGTCATGGCACAATGTAATTAGTTCCAGCTGCTGACTTTCCTGCTAAGGAATGGATGCTGAAATAGGAAGGGACCCTATCCCCCAAGTCCTCAAGAACACAGGACACAAGACAAAAACAATACTTAGTAGCAATATGGTGCTTTTCCTAAGCACCTGAAAGTGTTTCCCTTGCATTGCATCAGGGGTGGTCTTTTTAATAACCCTGAAAGGCAAGTCAGTATTATCCTCTTATTACTGATGGAGGGCCAAGTGAGAGGCATAATGGCTCTCCAAGAGCCACCCATTGGGCTGATTAACACTAAACAATGGTTTAGTGCTAAAACGAGCTTCAAGTTCACACAATTCCCCTGCTCCCACATGGCTGGGGGAAGGACTCTGCTAGCACTGATTTCAGTTTCACAGGATCCTGACTTTAGTACATTAAGTATAAACCAAAGATGGTGTTTTAAAGCAAGCTCTGGTAGGTTTCTGAATAAGTCGCCTTGTCTAATTAGCCAGAGTTTGTTTCAAAGCATGGTCTTTGGTTCATATGTAGTGCTGAGCTGCAGTTCCATGGAAACTGAAAGTAAATGCCAGTGAAGTCCTTCTCTGGGCTACATGGGAGGAGCAGAGGAGACCATGTGTGAGTGGGTTCCTCCCTGTTCCTGTGTTGTTGTTGTTGTTGTTTAGTCGTTTAGTCGTGTCCGACTCTTCGTGACCCCATGGACCAGAGAACGCCAGGCACCTCTGTCCTCCACTGCCTCCCGCAGTTTGGTCAAACTCATGCTGGTAACCTCGAAAACACTATCCAACCATCTCGTCCTCTGCCGTCCCCTTCTCCTTGTGCCCTCCATCTTTCCCAACATCAGGGTCTTCTCCAGGGAGTCTTCTCTTCTCATGAGGTGGCCAAAGTACTGGAGCCTCAGCTTCACAATCTGTCCTTCCAGTGAGCACTCAGGGTTGCTTTCCTTCAGTATGGAGAGGTTTGATCTTCTTGCAGTCCATGGGACTCTCAAGAGTCTCCTCCAGCACCATAATTCAAAAGCATCAATTCTTCGGCGATCAGCCTTCTTTATGGTCCAGCTCTCACTTCCATACATCACTACTGGGAAAACCATAGCTTTAACTATACGAACCTTTGTTGGCAAGGTGATGTCTCTACTTCTCAAGATGCTGTCTAGGCCTGTCATTGCCCTTCTCCCAAGAAGCAGGCGTCTTTTAATTTCGTGGCTGCTGTCACCATCTGCAGTGATCATTGAGCCCAAGAAAGTAAAATCTCTCACTACCTCCATTTCTTCCTCTTCTATTTGCCAGGAGGTGATGGGACCAGTGGCCATGATCTTCGTTTTTTTGATGTTGAGCTTCAGACCATATTTTGCGCTCTCCTCTTTCACCCTCATTAAAAGGTTCTTTAATTCCTCCTCACTTTCTGCCATCAAGGTTGTGTCATCTGCATATCTGAGGTTGTTGATATTTCTTCCGGCAATCTTAATTCCGGCTAGGGATTCATCCAGCCCAGCCTTTCGCATGATGAATTCTGCATATAAGTTAAATAAGCAGGGAGACAAAATACAGCCTTGTCGTACTCCTTTCCCAATTTTGAACCAATCAGTTGTTCCATATCCAGTTCTAACTGTAGCTTCTTGTCCCACATAGAGATTTCTCAGGAGACAGACGAGGTGATCTGGCACTCCCATTTCTTTAAGAACTTGCCATAGTTTGCCGTGGTCAACACAGTCAAAGGCTTTTGCATAGTCAATGAAGCAGAAGTAGATGTCTTTCTGGAACTCTCTAGCTTTCTCCATAATCCAGCGCATGTTTGCAATTTGGTCTCTGGTTCCTCTGCCTCTTCTAAATCCAGCTTGCACTTCTGGGAGTTCTCGGTCCACATACTGCTTGAGCCTTCCTTGTAGAATTTTAAGCATAACCTTGCTAGCGTGTGAAATGAGTGCAATTGTGCGGTAGTTGGAGCATACTTTGGCACTGCCCTTCTTTGGGATTGGGATGTCGACTGATCTTCTCCAATCTTCTGGCCACTGCTGAGTTTTCCAAACTTGCTGGCATATTGAGTGTAGCACCTTAACAGCATCATCTTTTAAAATTTTAAATAGTTCAGCTGGAATACCATCACTTCCACTGGCCTTGTTATTTGCAGTGCTTTCTAAGGCCCATTTGACTTCACTTTCCAGGATGTCTGGCTCAAGGTCAGCAACCACACTACCTGGGGTGTACGACACATCCATTTCTTTCTGGTATAATTCCTCTGTGTATTCTTGCCACCTCTTCTTGATGTCTTCTGCTTCTGTTAGGTCCTTTCCACTTTTGTCCTTTATTATGGAAATCTTTGTACGAAATGTTCCTTTCATATCTCCAATTTTCTTGAACAGATCTCTGGTTCTTCCCATTCTATTGCTTTCCTCTATTTCTTTGCACTGCTCGTTTAAGAAGGTCTTCTTGTCTCTCCTTGCTATTCTTTGGAAATCTGCATTCAATTTCCTGTATCTTTCACCATCTCCCTCGCATTTTGCTTGCCTTCTCTCCCCCGCTATTTGTAAGGCCTCATTGGACAGCCACTTTGCTTTCTTGCATTTCCTTTTCATTGGGATGGTTTTCGTTGCTGCCTCCTGTATAATGTTACGAGCCTCCATCCATAGTTCTTCAGGCATTCTGTCCACCAAATCTAAATCCTTAAACCTGTTCCTCACTTCCACTGTGTATTCATAAGGGATTTGACTTAGATTGTATCTTACCGGCCCAGTGGTTTTTCCTACTTTCTTCAGTTTAAGCTTGAATTTTGCTATAAGAAGCTGATGATCTGAGCCACAGTCAGCTCCAGGTCTTGTTTTTGCTGACTGTATAGAGCTTCTCCATCTTTGGCTGCAGAGAATATAATCAATCTGATTTCGATGCTGCCCATCTGGTGATGTCCATGTGTAGAGTCGTCTCTTGTGTTGTTGGAAAAGTGTGTTTGTGATGACCAGCTTGTTCTCTTGACAGAACTCTATTAGCCTTTGCCCTGCTTCGTTTTGATCTCCAAGGCCAAACTTGCCAGTTGTTCCTTTTATCTCTTGACTCCCTACTTTAGCATTCCAATCCCCTATAATGAGAAGAACATCCTTCTTTGGTGTCACTTCTATAAGGTCTTGTAAGTCTTCATAGAATTGGTCAATTTCAGTTTCTTTAGCACAAGTAGTTGGTGCATAAACTTGGATTACTGTGATGTTAAAAGGTTTGCCTTGGATTCGTATCGAGATCATTCTATCATTTTTGAGATTGCATCCCAGTACAGCTTTCGCCACTCTTTTGTTGACTATGAGGGCCACTCCATTTCTTTTACGGGTTTCTTGCCCACAGTAGTAGATATGATGGTCATCCGAACTGAATTCACCCATTCCCGTCCATTTTAGTTCACTGATGCCCAGGATGTCAATATTTATTCTTGCCATCTCATTTTTGACCACCTCCAACTTACCCAGGTTCATGGTTCTTACATTCCAGGTTCCTATGTAATATTTTTCTTTACAGCATTGGACTTTCCTTTCGCTTCCAGGCATATCCGCAACTGAGCGTCCTTTCGGCTTTGGCCCAGCCGCTTCATCAGCTCTGGATCTACTTGTACTTGCCCTCCGCTCTTCCCCAGTAGCATGTTGGACGCCTTCCGACCTGAGGGGCTCATCTTCCAGCGTCATATCTTTTATATGCCTGTTGTCTTTGTCCATGGAGTTTTCTTGGCAGGGATACTGGAGTGGCTTGCCGGTTCCTCCTCCAGGTGGATCACGTTTGGTCAAAACTCTCCACTATGACCTGTTCATCTTGGGTGCCCTGCTCGGCATAGTTCATAGCTTCTCTGAGTTCTTCAAGCCCCTTCGCCACGGCAAGGCAGTGATCCATGAAGGGGCCCTGTTCCTGTACATATTGCTAAACCATAGTTTGTTGGGAACTGGGCCAGTGGATTGGTGTTTGTTGATTTCAAGTCCCACCTTCAATAGAAGGGATAATAGTACAGATTGTACAGGGGTGAAGTGAGGATTACTGAGAGAATGGATGTGAATGCTATTTAATACACAACAGAAACCTGATATACATTGTCTGCTAATTTTAAATATGCTCTTCAGTAAAGCTTGTAGGCAGCTTACAACAGAGAAGACACACACACACACACACACACACACACACATGCATACAATATATCAACAATAAATAAAAACCAGCAAGGAGACACTTAAGAAAGCAGCACTTCAAATCATAAAATCTAGTGGAAGAAATAAAACAAAACCCAAGGATAGCTTGCAGGTGTGTGTGTGTGTGTTTTTGTGTGTGTATAAAATGTATGAGCAAATAAAAATTTGATGTGAGAATTACATCAGGTCATCATTCTTAGAGAGGGCATTCTACAAGAATTACTGCTACAATTTACTATGATTACATCTGATCTGATATTTTGGCTTATGGTTCACACTTTTACACACTGCACCACAATAGTTATCAGAAGCCTTTTGCACTGTGCCTTTGCGGAGTTGGAGATACACTGAAGGAATTGGAGAGACAGTTGGCCCTTGGCAGTGGAAACTGTAGAAAAACCAACATCTAAAACACAAAGCATTTAAGAAAACTGAACGGTAACATTTACTATCAAAAGCTGCCCCAAAGAATAATATAGCGTTCATCCCCCACATTCCCTCACTCCAGTTCAGCCAGTGAAAACTTGATTGGAAATTCGTCTTCACGATGCCCAGAGTAAATGTTAGCTTTATCTAAGGATGAAAGGCTCCTGTGAAATATTATGGGTGGACAATTGAAAAATGTAATAATCTTGCGTGGATGAGAATTTGAAGGACAAATACCCTGCAAAATTACCCTAAATATAGAGTCTCAGAATATCCAAACCCTTTTGTATGCAACCAGTAAAGCCACCCAAATTTCGTTCTCATGTCCGCTTGACTGTGCCAAGTGTTTTATGATGCATGAAACCATGCTACAAGTAATTTGCAGAGCTTGGAAAAATAGCGTGCAAATAGTGTTGCTGACTGACTGTCATTTGCAATTTATAAAAAATAATCTTATGAGACAAATAGGGTGCTGATCTTAGTTTGCTTAATACGGTTTACATGACATTAGCAGTGTTCTCTTGCTAAAACTGATTAAAAGCCTGGATTAAGATAACTGATGGCCATACAAAATGAGAGCCAAAGCAATGGGTGTGGCAATGGAAAGGAGCCCGCACGGTGGTGTGGGGTCAGAGGAGGGATGGGCTAAATTTCAAAAGCCCTTGGCAAGTGCCTCTGGCAAGAGTGATCTGTCTCACTCCCAGGAACCTGCTAAGTGGAGAGGGAGTGCCATAGTGGATCTGCAGAATTATCCATAGTTAAGATTTTGCAGGCACTTGACACCAATTGAGTTGTTCATGTCGAATGGATAGCTCCCACGAGTGAAAAGGGTAGTTGAATGCACAATCCAGAGGGACAAAACATTAGGAACAATTGTTTCCTAATCCTATCTATGCTGCCACCTTTTTGCTATTTCAGCCTGATATTTTAGACCACTACTCCCCATCAGCATGGCTGGATGGCGCCAGGCTGCTGAAGATTGCACTACAGTGGTACCTCGCGTTAAGTACTTAATTCGTTCCAGAGGTCCGTTCTTAACCTGAAACTGTTCTTAACCTGAAGCACCACTTTAGCTAATGGGGACTCCTGCTGCTACTGTGCCACCGCTGAACAATTTCTGTTCTCATCCTGAAGCAAAGTTCTTAACCCGAGGTACTATTTCTGGGTTAGTGGAGTCTGTAACCTGAAGCTTCTGTAACCCAAGGTACCACTGTATTTATTTGTTGGGAGCAAGCCAATGAGAATTATTTGCTGGTTTGTTATATATTGGTTACTGTTGCCTACAATGCGCCTACAACTGTTGTCCGCCTAATGACTCTGATATTTGATTGGCAACTTCT
Source organism: Podarcis melisellensis (assembly GCF_964234715.1). Classification (NCBI taxonomy): domain Eukaryota; kingdom Metazoa; phylum Chordata; class Lepidosauria; order Squamata; family Lacertidae; genus Podarcis; species Podarcis melisellensis. The sequence goes on from NC_138537.1 coordinate 20,298,411, forward strand.
GAGGCAAGAGTACTTGTTAAGATGCATTTAGAATTCTGCTGCATGAACCAAATTGATAGGACGACAGGTAGAACCTGAAAATTAGCTTCAAAGCAACAATCTTGGACTTGGGTTATATAAAGCTTGTGTCTGTAATGAGTACATCAAAAACCATTTCAGTGCGACAAAAGGCTATTTAGATGACGAATTGGGATGTTTCCCAACTGAGTGAGGCCTGGCAACCACAGCACAAACAAACATGCAACTCCACAGGAGAGGAGCTGTTTATGGACTTTAAGGTTGCCTTTGAAATCAATTTGAAAAAAGAAAAAGAAAGAGATTGATTTCTAAGAGGCATCCAACTGTGTGAATTCATTGATGCTGGCTGGCGTTGTATGGCTAAATCTTTTCATGTCTTTTTGAAAATATAATTCACCTTTCCACTGAATGACACACACAGGAAACATTATGCATTTAGGCTTTCAACTTTTACATTTTAAAATGTTAACTAGTTCCACATCCCCCAAGAACACATTGCCAGTTGCTGGAAACCACAGGAGCAGAGTGTGTGTTTGGGTCTTGTTTGTAAATTTCCCACAGGCATCTGGCTGGCCACTGTGAGAACAGGATGCTAGACTAGATTGATGAGTTTCCTAATCCAGCAGATTTTTCTTATATTCTTATTCAGCTACACACTACAGAAGCTTTTCTGCGACCCAGTGGCATGTGTTTATATTCCTGGACAAATTTGAGCTTGGGAATGCAAAATTTATCCCCAGTTAGCAATAAATCAATTTCTTAATTCCCACTTTCAGCAGACGTGGGGTTGAATTAAGAGTAAATTAGTTGAATCAATGGGACAAGTCTCTGACAAGTTGTCATCTTTACACAGCTTAGTTCTGCACTGGAGACAATACAATTCAGTGGGTGAGAGCTGATGAAGAAAGTCAGAAGGAGCCTTCTGTACTTTTCCCACTCTCAAAGATTGTGAAGCATCCCAAAATACTTCTGCAGCTTCCTGCTCATCTTGGAAGAAAACATTGCTGCCCTTTGAACAACACAATTACCCACTAAAAGCTAGAAATTTGTTTACTTCCCCCATGGTTCTAGCATAATTAGACAAAATTAAACAAAATTTTAAGGATGCAAGCGAGAAAACAGCAGAATAGACAAAGCTGAAGGCAAAGTTAATTGCTTGATCTGTTTATGCAGATCTAATTCAGAACATCAATTGAACCTTAGCACTCTCTGTTTATTTCCTTTGAGGGTTATTTATTAGCACACTGCAGATGATTTTAATGATCAATACAACATTGGATTGCCAATCCACACTATGGGTGCCTTTCTACTCTATAAGGTAAGCACTACTTGGTATGACAGCTAGAGATTGGAGGGAGAAGATCAGCTAAGCTCTGATCACAACAAGAAGTAGAAACTGGTCACTTCCTGTTAAGTTAGCGCAATGCCCCCTCCCATTTTCAGGTCCTGGAAAGAAGCCAAAGCAACTACATGGGACTTTTGTAGGATTCCCAAGAGGCTGGCCTGTGATAAGGCAAGCCTGACAAGTACAGCTGAGATTTATTCTTTGTACCAAGCACCCCTCCAACTTTTATTTTGATGTTTCTTATGGTAATCTGATGTTCACTCAAAAAATAAGTTCAGCTTTATTTTTATTGGAGTACTCAAGACAGCTTCTCCCTTGCTGGATAAATTTTCTTCTCACTGTTTTTATTTTGGTTGCTTTTCAGAATTGCAATGCTTCTGTCCCGTTCCAATATGCTCCTACCTATAGCTCTGCTCTGTTAGATGAAGGGGCCACCTAATCCAGCAGTCGGTTTCTCATAGTGGTGAATCTGAAGCCTCCAGGAAGTCTAAAAGCAGAACATGAGGTCAATAGCCTACTCCTCTTGTTGCTTCCTAGCAACTGGTACTCAGTCACATGCATGCTGCCACTGAGCCTGTAAATTGCATAATAAAGCCATCATGATTAGTAGCCATTGAACACACATAACTGTATTTAAAAGTTGTAATATGTTTATTTTATTGCTACCACAAATGTATGCAACTCCTGATGTACATACAGGAAAAGAAGTGTCATATGGACACTCTCTAATATTTTATTAGGAATTTTAGTGTTTTTAGAGAGGCATGTGATTATAAATAAAATGAGTACATTTTCATACAGCTTAATCAAAGTGTAAAACTCATCAGTGTTATGGGTTGCTCTGCATACAGAACAGCAAGTGCAATTAAAACATTGCATTAGCTCAACAATTATGAATTTGGGCAATAAGCAAGCACAGAAAAAGGACCCTAGAGATACATAGCTGGGTCCAGAATTGCCTTTTTATTCAAGATGAGCTTTATTACCATGGGACCTGTATGAACGGCAGCAAAGCTATCACAGTCAGGCTAATTACTATAACAAGGCCTGCCTTATTTAAAATTAAATTTAAAAATGGGTGCCGCAATCTAGCCTTGCTGCATTTTCTGTCCTCGAGTGGTTTTATAAGGAATTGTTAATTCCAAACATTCCACATTTGAAAAGCCAGAAGGGAAAATGACAAAAGTATTAAAACTTACAGGTAATGTTTGCTGATTTTCAGAAAATTGTTTTTTTAAAATAAAATCAAGTATCCAACTAAGGTGTATTTTGAGTAGATAGACCCACTGAAATTTAATGGGCGTATTCTGAGTAAAGTTGCCTACAACCCTCACATTTTAGCTAAAGAAGACTTTGAGTCATATTTAGATGTTGGCACAGAATATTATTAATATTTGGGTTCTGTGTCTGAAGCTGAGATATAGTGACTTCCCTGAGGACATCCAGAGTTAGCACCACATCCTTCCTTGTTCATTGCTGATATTTTGCAAGACTTATTCTTCAAGCGTGTTCCATCAATATGTGAATGTTACAGAGTAATCAGTCAGCACATGGCTTATTATCCAAATATCCACAGCCCAAGTATATAATCAGAATGTATCATTATTGTTTCCTATTTTGGATGGGGGAAAGTGTGGGGGAGCCTGTAACGTAGCATGAGAGCAGAGCTATCTGAAACAGCTGATGATATTAGCATTGAGTTATGGAAAGTATGAAACCAGAAATCTGGAGATAAATCCTTTTCTAAAAGATGATGCATGAGGGCTGAACACAATTTCTGAATAATGTATTGTTACTTGCCATGTAATCCATAGTTATCATTCCCAAGGTTTAGCATTAAATTCACAATATTCAGCAGGCAACCTGAATGGTATAGCCGTCAAAAGGCAACCGTAACTATAAAGTAAACATACAGAGAAGCATAGTATAATCTGCTTTGAAGTATTAATAAGACCTCCCAAAGGATACATTTTCCTGTCGCAGAAAATCACTATGATCAGCACCCATACCTTATAGTGATTGTAGGATTATTTTACTCTGTTTTTCCTTGCTTCCTGCAGCGCAACTTATTGTGTGAATCATAGATTTCTCAATAAACACCAGATGAAAATAAAGTGGTTAGTGTTTTGTTTCATGTATCTCATGCAGTATATGTAATTTTCTACCGTTACTGCATAAAAGTGAAACAAATTCCTTAGTGAAGTCTCCTAAAAGCCCATAGTTAGGTATTTTACTGTTGTACAGCTATTGCACGAGAAACCATCTTAGTTATTTCTACCAAGGATGTGAATCAGTGGTGGAGGGGATGTTTTGCACACAAAGCATCTCAGGTCCATCATTTGGCCTCTCCCGTTAAAAGGATCAAAAAGAGCAGGGCTATGGAAAATGCTTGCTTGAGACATTTGGAGGATTCCTACCCATCAGAATAGATGGGCTAGATCAGGAGCCGGGAATATTTGGCTAGACTATAACTGCCACCATCTTTGTCCATTGGACATGCTGGTGAAGGACATGCTTTATGACCTCCTTATCTGATGAGATCCTTGGAGCAATAGAGATGCTTGAAAGAGTCAAAATGACAGCAGGAAAAATCCCTTTATTTTGTCATGACAAAATTCGTACAAACACGCGTTTGCCCGATGTCTGCCCCTGAATTCTGAGTTACAGATAGGTAGCCGTGTTGGTCTGCCATAGTCAAAACAAAAAAAATTCCTTCCAGTAGCACCTTAAAGACCAACTAAGTTAGTTCTTGGTATGAGCTTTCGTGTGCATGCACACTTCTTCAGATACCTGAAGATATCTGAAGAAGTGTGCATGCACACGAAAGCTCATACCAAGAACTAACTTAGTTGGTCTTTAAGGTGCTACTGGAAGGAATTTTTTTTTGTCCTGAATTCTGAGCGAGCCAGCTTTTTATACATTTGCAGAATACAATACCACCTGATTTCTTGTAAACCACCTGATTTCTGGGAAATCGAAAGTTATAGTAAGTTCCTATTACCATGTAAGGTCTTGGTTTCCCTCCTTCCTGCAATCTCCCTCCTCCCTGCCATCTCCCACATCACCACAGCCATGTGCATTCCTGAGTTTGCTTATCTCTTTACAACCTTCAATAATAAACATTTGAGCCTGTTCCATCAATGCCAGCCTGCATCCAGGACCCTTGACAGGCTGCTAGGAGTTGAAAACATCTGGAGAGCCACAGGTACTAGCAGTCAGCAGGGCAGCAGAATATACATGAACTGGCATTGCTGCGGCTTCCCAGCAAAGGAAGCTGGTAGCAAGGTTGGGGTGGTGCAAATGCACCAGCAGAGTTGACCCAGTGGTCCTGCCAATGTGTTTGCACTGCATCATCCTCCCTGCTAGCTCACCGCCTCCGCACCCACCCCACAGTTAGTATGGCAGCTTTATATGTCCCCCCCCCCCACAAATCTATTTCCTCTCTCACATTTGTTGCTCTGTGTCTGAATAAGCTGTTGTCATTCTCTATGCACGTAAACAGTCAATGTGGGCCAACTATAGATCAGCCTCTCAGCCAATACCTGCTGCTTTCCCCATGCTGCCTTTATGGTTTTGCTGACTTTTTCCACTCCATACTTACTCTGTTTTGACCTTTGTAATGCCCTGATATTTGTATATTGATGGTGAGTATAAAAATCTGGCAGCTAAGTGGATGGATAATAGTTGTTCGCAAAGTTGCTCAGAGTTTCTAGGACTTCAGGGTGAGAAGACAAAAGGAGGCTGTAAAAAAAAAGAGAGAGTTTGCCTGCCTCTAATCCTTCAGCAACACACTTATTGGCCCAGCTGGTGCTATTAATATAAAAAGTACCTCTTGCAGAAGCCCACAATTACAAGATTTATGTCATAGTAATGACTGGCTGTTTATCACCTACCTCTCTGCTGCTCAGCAATGTAGCTAAAGTATATTAGTTGTCTTTCAGCAAATGTTTGAACTGACCTGAAGCATGTACTCATTTTACAATACCCATTTCAGAGGACAAGTTAACACTATGTCAATAATTACTTCAACCACAAGTCTTGTATGCACATGCCATTTTAAGCACCTTATTCATGTCTGCAGGAATGCACCACTTTGAAAAATGAAACACCAAAGACTAAATGAAAGGCCACTTAAAGCATCTCATTAAGAAGAAGTTTGGTTCAGCTGGAACTCTGTACATGTCCTGGAATTATGTGTTTATTTTAGCTTTGCTCTGAGCAATGAGCATGTACAAGTTTGGGCTCCTCATCTGCACTCATCCTTAGTGACTTGACCTCCTTTCCATTTCTTATACATGCCACTTGAATGCCAGATTCTTTGTCCAAAGTCCTTCCTGTTCTTGCTAGTAACCAGGAAAGTTGCCATTTTATTTTTTAAAAAAAAAATGAAGGAAGAGAAAACCAAACAGTCTATCGCAAAATGTTAAAATCCTGTTTTGGAAGGGTCAATACTATCATGTGTGTTGCGTCACATGAGATCCCAGCTGGAGAATGGAGGATATGATTAGGAAGTTTTGTGAAGATGTCAACGAAATAAATATTATTAAGGAGTAGAAGTTATGCTAATTTCACCAAAACAAAAATGTTTAAGTGAGGTCTTTTGTGAGCTAAAAGAGCAATCAACCATAGATAACTTCTATTTCATCTGCCAGCAACCTTTGTGTGTGGCATTGAGAGAAAGAGTTTGAGTGTAAAATCTCACACATTTGGATTTCAATGAGGTAATTGGAGGCCTAATTGGGCTAGCAATTACAAATGCTTTGCCTCTGAACAGTTGGCTGAACTTAAAAGCTGCGTTTTAAGTAGGAAATTGAACATAGCATTAAACATACTTTAATTTGCCACATGCTTTGAAATATACAGGTTGAAACATGCAATAAATATCTATTTTGCTTTATAACAATGGTTAATAGCCTTTGGAGGTTTGGAACACCTCCTTTTAGATGTCTGGATGATATATAAAACCTCTTCCCCCTTCTGTCTTGACAATAGTAATCCTGATTGCTTATGATAGACAGGTGTCATGCTTTCATCTCTATGTCCTATTTTTTCATTTATGGCTGTGATTATGGATGGCCAAGCCCATCTAATTCAGAGCCTCATTTTTCCAATCTTGGTTCTCCACATTTCCATATCAGTTTTTAGAAAAGTCCTCATGAAAGCTCATCAGAATCATTTCTCTTAATACTGTATATACACTTGTATGCAATTTCCCTTAATATGCATCTTTTTGCAAAGCAATTTCCGCTAATATATCTTTGTATGTTCTTTTTACTAATATGAGCATTTCAGTGCATACTTTGTCCTAGTATATGCATGTCTGTGCACATTACTTAGTTGGAAAGCTGCATTACAAAATTCAGAGAAGTGCAAATTTTGAAGGCCGACTGAGTTTTGGTTCATGTAGTAGTGTTTCAGAAATTGAAAATTAGTTAGAGTTGCCTTTAGATGCAAAGAGAATCATATTTTTCCCCCATCCCTAGATACCATGAGCATTTTCCTCTAATCTGCTCTAGCCATTACCCTTCCCACTCCTTTGGAAAGCCAAGGTGCCCTCTTTACATAACTCTTGCAGGAAACACTGATTTTTGGCTGGACCTGTAAAATGGGTACAAGTAAGGGGATTTTATTGTTTCTCTGCGGGTTTTGCTTTGCAGAGAATTAGCTGCCAGTTCAAAACTTCAGACAATTTGATTTCTTAGTAGATAGGCAGCGTACCGCCTCTCTCTGTTGTCATGTTTGCATTTCCTGACTGCAATCATTTCCAGCTGCAAGATGCCAACATTACACCTCTTACCAATATTGTCTGCGTTGAAAAGAAGCTTTAAAAATATTGCATGCTTTAATGATCCACTTCTGGTAGTGAGGACCGTGAGGTGGCTGAAACCAATCCTTTGCCATGCTGGCGATGATTAACATACAAAGGCCTGCTCCAGATGTGAGACCTTCCTGGAAAAATTATTACCCTGTGAGGCTTCCTTCAGCTCAGGTCTCCTATACATTAGTGGGTTTACCAGAGACAGTAGTGCTTTGGCAGGCAGCTGCACTGTCATGCTCTACCAATGGCAAGACCCACAATGTGCCATTCCCACAATGCCCTGCCACAGCATGGCTTCAGGGTATTGCAGGAATGTTAAAATGGTGGCTTCCTAACCACCCAACCCTGCCACTTGGTAGATTCAGTGGGGAAGGCAGGCGGGTGGGTGCTCCAAAATATATGTGAGCTCATGACTAGTTCACACACAGACACACACTCACAGGGCAAAAACCATTAAGCCACATTGCTGGAAGTTGTTTTGCCTATCAAGCTTTAACTTGCAAGAGAAATTGAGTTGGGGGGGATGACGATTGACTTTGCAATTTTAAAAAGCAGAAAAATAAAGCTCTAACGTGAATTGGTCAATGTATAAAATGCTTGCCACTGCAACGGTCCAGCAGAATAAAAAACCTCAACCCATAGGCCCAACCCCCATGTTCTCAGCTCAGCCAGAGATGTGTCAGTACACCTCCCGCATCCCAGCTGAGCATAAGCCCTGAAAAGGGAGAGGGGTGTTCTGGAGACATAGGAGCCAACTCCTAGGGGGCTGAGTTCCCTTTGCCCCCAGTAACATATTTGAGGGGTCTGCCCCTCTCCCAAAGTAGATGGGTGCTGCCTTTCAAATGGTGTGCATGGGGCACATCCTGTGATCAATTATGCAGGACAGGGCTTGCTTTTCTGGGGATGTGGTTGGGGTGGGACCAGAGAGAGGGGACTTAGGCTGGATCCTAAGCCTCTTCAACTCAGTCATGTCACCTGTCTACCCAGCTTTTGATAAGCCAGCAAAAAAAGTAGTGTAACTCAAAACACTATTTTAAATGTTAGTTTTCCCCTCTACCAAGCCAAGGCAGCCCTGCTTCTAAGTGGAGTTTGAATCTAGCATACTTTATACCAGCTTAACTTATGCTAGGCTTGTTGTTGTTTTTGCCAGCTTCCCTCAATGTTCCGAGATGAACTATAAATGATTGTTATATATTTGCCCCCCTTTTTAAAAAAGTTTAAAGTGAAAGCCTTCTCTTCCTTCTCAGTGAGGAAGTAGACGTTTAAAAAGCCAAGAATATCTGATTAATAGGAGTCCTCAATAGTAAAACTGTAAAAAAAGGAATATGCATTTAATTAACTTCTTAACACTGTATTCTATCATACAATATAAGAAATTCCTGAGCCATATCCTCCAATGCTGGTAATTAAATCACTGAGCTCTAATACGGGCAATACAGGGAGGAGTTCATTATAAAATTTCCCTGTGCAAGCCCCACTGAAATTTCCACCCTTTGCTAACAGTAAAATTGGAGGGAGGTTACTTCCAGCCGGGTCTGTGATGGAAATAAAGGATTAAAACCTGCTACCTTGCACCAATGCTTTCTTCTTTCTTTCTTTTGGCAGCTTTTGAGTTGGATCCAAAGTTTGAATCAGAGGGTTGAGTTTGAGAGGGGGGCAGGGCCCAGGAGGGGCCATAATTCCTGTGCCCTTTCTCCCCTTTCCCCAGCTGTGAACAGTGGCTTAGGAAGGGGAGTGTGGTGGGTGTGGTGCACCCCAGGTGTCATCCCGGAAGGGGGTGACAAAATGGCTATGGGCTATGTGACGCGGTGGCTCGAGCACCTGCAGGCTCCACACTGCCCAAAACGGCAGTGTGGGGCTTGCATCTGCTCGCTGCCACTCCCTCAGCCACCCCACAGCTGGGGGGGGGCATGGCGAGGCTTGATGCTGTGTGAGCTGCCCCAGCTCGCCCCACCCAATTGTTTGCTTCTGGGCGGAAGGCGCAAGCGGCGCTCTGGGTCCCTCAGCTACACCGCTGCATGGGGGAGAGGAACCAGCTACAGATTGCCAACAACAGGAGCAAAGCATAGCAAACAGCTCTGCTACCAACTACCCCTCTAAGAAGGCTTCAGCTGGGCAATGTGGAATGGGCAGTCAAGCAGAGGGGTGCTGTGGTCCCGGGTTCAATTTTAAGAGGGTGTGCAAACAGGCCGCCCCCACAGCAGGCTGCTTCATTGGAGACTGACTCTGCTCCAGCAGGAGCTGTGCTTCGGCTGCGGCGCTTGTGCCTGGCGCAGCTCTGTGGGACCTGGATCAGGCCTGACCCGAGGAAGGAGAGCAGGTGAATGGGTGGCAGCACTGCTGCCCACCCTCTTCAGCCCCTGCAGCAGCTCTGCCACCAAGTCACTCTGACCTGGCGGTAGAGAGTGGGAGAGTCGGCGGCAATACTGCTGCCCACCCTCCTTGGCTGTGAGGCACCTTCTGCCTGGCTGCAGCAGCTCTGCTGCCAGGTCAGACCAGAGCAGGAGGAGAGTGGGCAACAACTTCCCTGCCCCTCTCCTAACCCGTGGAGGGCACCCTTTGCTCCCTGCCCCACTGGGGGTATGCCCTGCGTGCCCGCCCTGGGCAGTGCAGGCATACGCTCCACTGCTGGCTGTGAACAGCTCCCTCCTTGCTTAATTTTCTTCGCACAGCGCATACTTAAACTGTGGGATTTGCTCATACAAGATGTGGAGATGGCCATCAGATTAGATAAATTCAGGGAGGATAAGGTTATCAGTGACTACAAGCCACAATGGCTATGTTATACTGTCAGTGTTAACATGCCTCAGAGTATCTGCTGCCGGAATCACAAGAGGGATACAGTGGTACCTCGGGTTAAGTACTTAATTCGTTTCGGAGGTCCGTTCTTTTTTTTAAAAAAAAAATATTTATTAAAGTTTTTTAAATAACTTTAACTTTAATAACTTTTAATAACAATAAACAATATTACTTTGTTTAACAAAATTTCGTATCCTCCTTGAACTTCCTCACGCCTCCCACTCCCATTTGCATCATTAATAAATTTTGTCCAGCAAATTATCATCTTATTTCCAAATTTTAAAACCGCTTATTTAATTACAATAAAATTGTTCTCCTGCAAATTTATTTTTCTTAATCTCTCTTGTCATCAGTTCCTGATCTATTTTAGTGATGGCCAATTATTTATAACTAAGCATCTTTTTTAACATTCCAATAATTCATAATATTTTTGTAAATAAATCTTAAATTTCTTCCAATCTTCTTCCATCCTTTCTTCTCCCAGATCTCGGATTCTGCCAGTCATCTCCGCTAGTTGCATATAGTCCATCAGTTGCATCTGCCATTCTTCCAGTGTGGGTAGATCTTGAGTTTTCCAGTTCTTAGCGAGCAATATCCTTGCTGCTGTTGTCGCATACATAAAGAATGTTCTATCTTTCTTTAGCACCTTCTGGTTGACAATGCCCAGAAGGAAGGCCTCTGGTTTCTTAGTAAAGGTATACTTAAATACCTTTTTCAACTCATTATATATCATTTCCCAGAAGGCCTTCACTTTAGGGCAGGTCCACCAGAGGTGGTAGAATGTTCCTTCATTTTCCTTACATTTCCAGCATTTGTTATCTGACGAATGGTATATTTTAGCAAGTTTAACTGGGGTCATGTACCATCTGTATATCATTTTCATTACATTTTCTTTCAAAGCATTACATGCGGTAAAGTTCAGCCCAGTGGTCCACAACCTTTCCCAGTCCTCAAACATAATATTATGCCCAATATCCTGTGCCCATTTTATCATAGCGGACTTAACCATTTCGTCTTGTGTATTCCACTTCAACAGCAAGTTATACATTCTTGAAAGTACCTTAGTCTTAGGTTCTAACAGTTCTGTTTCCAACTTCGATTTCTCCACCTGGAATCCTAACTTTTTGTCACTTTTAAAAGTTTCCTTAATCTGAGCGTAGTGTAACCAGTCTCGCACTTTATCCTTCATTTTCTCCATATTCTGCAGTTTCCAATTATCTCCGTCTTTTTCTAACAGTTCCCAATATTTTGGCCAGTAGGCTTCCATACTGGTTCCTTTTCGGGCCTTAGCTTCCAAAGGTGAGAGCCACCTTGGAGTTTTATTTTCCAATAAGTCTTTATATTTAGTCCAGACATTAAACACTGCTTTTCTGACAATATGGTTCTTAAAGGCCTTATTGATCTTAACTTTATCGTACCACAAATATGCATGCCAACCAAAAGCATTGTTGTAACCTTCGAGATCTAGCACATCAGTGTCCTCGAGAAGTAGCCAATCCTTTAGCCAGCAGAAAGCTGCGGCTTCATAATACAACCTTAAGTCTGGCAGGGCAAAGCCCCCTCTTTCCTTTGCATCTGTTAATATCTTAAACTTGATTCTGGGCTTTTTGCCCTGCCAGACAAATTTGGAAATATCTCTCTGCCACCTCCGGAAACACTCTGTTTTGTCCACAATTTGCAATGTTTGAAACAAAAACAACATCTTTGGCAGCACATTCATCTTAATTGCAGCAATTCGGCCTAACAAAGAAAGCTTCAGCTTTGCCCAACTTTCCAAGTCTCTCTTAATTTCCGACCAACATTTTTCATAATTATCTTTAAATAGACTCAGATTTTTGGCTGTTATATTAACCCCTAGGTATTTTACCCTTTTCACTAGTGATAATTCTGTTTCTCTCTGAAACCGTTCTGACTCTGTATCTGTCAAGTTTTTCCCTAACACCTTCGTTTTTTGTTTGTTTAGCTTAAATCCTGCCACCTGACCAAAATCATGTATCAGTTGTAATACTCTTTTCGTACTAGATTCTGGCTCCTGCAATGTCAATACTAGGTCATCTGCAAAAGCTTTTAGTTTATATTGTTTCGCTCCGACCTGGATCCCCTGCACCAGCCGGTCCCCTCTAATCAAATTCAGGAGCACCTCCAGAACTGAGATAAATAACAGAGGGGAAATCGGGCAGCCTTGTCGTGTTCCTTTTTCAATTTTAAATTCTTCTGTTACCACATTGTTAACTATCAATTTAGCTTTTTGTTCTGAATATATTGCATCAATCCCATTTTCAAAACCCCATCCCACTCCCAGTTTCGGAGGTCCGTTCTTAACCTGAAACTGTTCTTAACCTGAAGCACCACTTCAGCTAATGGGGCCTCCTGCTGCCGCCGCGCCGCCAGAGCACGATTTCTGTTCTCATTCTGAGGCAAAGTTCTTAACCTGAATAACTATTTCTGGTGACAGATAGGTAGCCGTGTTGGTCTGCCATAGTCAAAACAAAAAAAATTCCTTCCAGTAGCACCTTAAAGACCAACTAAGTCAGTTCTTGGTATGAGCTTTCGTGTGCATGCACACTTTGAAGAAGTGTGCATGCACACGAAAGCTCATACCAAGAACTGACTTAGTTGGTCTTTAAGGTGCTACTGGAAGGAATTTTTTTTGTTTTAACTATTTCTGGGTTAGTGGAGTCTGTAACCTGAAGCGTATGTAACCTGACGCGTATGTAACCTGAGGTTCCACTGTATCGCCTCATGACCTGTTTGTGGGCTTTCCCCTGGCATTTGGCTAGTCACTGTGAGAACGGGTTGAGCATATGGCTTGATCCAGCCAGGGTTCTACTTATGTCTTTATGTACTCACTAATTCTCTCTCCTTTCACTGTTGCTGGGCTGCTATGGGCTGGCCAGGCAACCCAGCAGGCAGCAGTGGTAGCAATAAGGTGGGATCTGCTACTCCAGTGGCACCGCAAGGGGCGGGAAGCGGCTGATTTAATTCCCCCACATTAATACCCTCCAACATGCTGATGCTGAAAACTGGGACCCGCAACTTCCCAGCCGCACTCCAGTGTGAGTCATGGGACCCATGAGAGATCACAGAGCCCCAAAATGCACATTTTGGGGGGCTCCGTGATCTTGTGCTCTCAGCACAGTGCCCCCAAAAGGGACCTCCCAATTTTATTAGGACGGTTGATGGGTGTGCATGTTTGGCTTTGATATAGCATACCCCAGGTGACCAAAGAGAGAGATGCTATATAGGGGTAGGGACGCAGTTTTGTGCAGGAATTGAGATGGTAGGTCACTGCAATCCAGCACACCTCTCAATAGCAAAAAAAAAAAAAAAAAAAAAATCTAAACATAAAATAGAAAAAAAGTAGTTTTGCCATGATTTCACAATCCTGTGACTTCCATGCAAGGTAATGCTTACAGCTGTTTTATTTGATTTAAAAGGGGAAATTAGAAATGAATATGAAAATTAACAGTAAAATCAATAAAGAACCCGACTGTGATAATCTGATAGTGCTTCCCCCATCTGCTAGAAGGTTTGCAGGCATTTGGGATGGACAGATGTTTCAGTTAAAATATGCAGCAGCCCCCTGTCTAAAATCAGCAGTTTTATTTTCAATAACCTTATTTGTTTAAATTATGGGTTTATAATGTGTTCGCATTCCTGCATGGCATAAGGGAGACAACAATTCCCTTCCAAACAGAAATGATATTTCCTTCCCTTTATGCCCAATGTTCAGAGGTGAGTGCAGGTGTTTATGTAGCCATAATGGCACCACCCAGGCACAAAGGGGGCAGGAGTGGCTGCAATTTCCCCCACAGTGTTCCTGGAGCAATACTGCTACTACTACTACTACTGCTGCTGCTGCTGCTGCTGCTGCTGCTACTGCTACTGCTACTGCTACTGCTGCTGCTGCTGCTACTATTACTACTACTTCATCATTTGATCACCTTCCACACACATATCAAGGCGGTGTACAAAAGGCAAATAAAACCATTTTTAAAAAATCATTGAAAACAACACAGAAAATAACAGCAGAAAATATTTAGAAGCAATACGAAGTAGGCTCCCCATGTCACAGATGCAGTCATCCAATTGGGAAAGCTTGTGGGAACAAAAATGTTCTCAATAGCTTCCAGAAAGTACAGGTAGTAGGCACTTGCCGTATCTTAACTGGGATGCTGTTCCACAGAACAGGGGAAGCCCTGCTCCAAGTTACTGTGGGGTGAGGTTACTGTAGAGAACTTTGGAATTTGGCGAAGAAGCAGTGACCTGCTGGGCGTATAAGGGATACACAGCATCAGTCTGAGAGGGGCGTTGTGAAGAGTTTGCTAAAAGCAGCCACAGGCAGGTAGTGAGAAGAGGATCTCTGCTGCTGCTCTTTGCCACAGTGGCACAAGTTGGGGGGGGGGCGGAATGGCTGTCACTGATGCCACAATGCCATTACACACACACCCTGAACCTTTTGAGGAATGTTGTCCCACTTCCCCCAAACAAAATCTGCTCCACCAGTTTTCCAGCCAAAATTCAGGGATGGACTTTGGTAATCTTTAGTAAAATGGTCCTCTGTGCGAGACCAAAAGATGGGTGCCACCACACGGATCTTCTCAATTATGAATCATCTAAATTTTGCACCCTCTTTGTTCAGCACTGCAAACGTTCTCCAGTGAAGAAGAAGAAGAAGAAGAAGAAGAAGAAGAAGAAGAAGAAGAAGAAGAAGAAGAAGAAGAAGAAGAAGAAGAAGAAGAAGAAAAGTGACACAAAAGTGGCCTGGGGCATTTTAGTTCTTGAGGCAAAAAATTCCAAATGATTTCTCCCAAGATTATATAAATGTCAATCTGTTGACAATACCCAATAATGGTTCACCCAGCCAGGGCAAGGTAGGTCCTACCATTAGACACAGTGAGACAGCTGTGTTAAGAGGATGGCTCTGAACCAGGGCCATCCCAACGCGTTTTGCTTCCCGAGACCAAGATGGAATCTACACACATATAAAAAATGCTGGGAAAATGCTTTTTTAAAAAACATTTTGAAAAAATACATTGAATCTTGCATAGCTCACTTTCGCCATCTAGCGTCACATTTGTATAGTGCACTTTACAACACATTTAAAAAGTTTTATTTGCAGCAGTGTAGATGAGTTCTAGGGATGCGGGTGGCGCTGTGGGTTAAAGCCTCAGCGCCTAGGGCTTGCCGATTGAAAGGTCGGCGGTTCGAATCCCCGCGGCGGGGTGCGCTCCCGCTGCTCTGTCCCAGCGCCTGCCAACCTAGCAGTTCGAAAGCACCCCTAAGTGCAAGTAGATAAATAGGGACCGCTTACCAGCGGGAAGGTAAACAGCGTTTCCGTGTGCAGCTCTGGCTCGCCAGAACAGCGATGTCACACTGGCCACGTGACCCGGAAGTGTCTTCGGACAGCGCTGGCCCCTGGCCTCTTGAGTGAGATGGGCGCACAACCCCAGAGTCTGGCAAGACTGGCCCGTACGGGCAGGGGTACCTTTACCTTTACCTTTAGATGAGTTCTAAGGGACGCGGGTGGCGCTGTGGGTTAAACCACAGAGCCTAGGACTTGCCGATCAGAAGGTCAGCTGTTCAAATCCCTGTGACGGGGTGAGCTCCCGTTGTTCGGACCCTGCTCCTGCCAACCTAGCAGTTTGAAAGCACATCAAAGTGCAAGTAGATAAATAGGTACTGTTCCGGCGGGAAGGTAAATGGCGTTTCCGTGCGCTGCTCTGGTTCGCCAGAAGTGGCTTAGTCATGTTGGCCACATGACCCGGAAGCTGTACGCTGGCTCCCTCGGCCAATAAAGCGAGATGAGCGCCGCAACCCCAGAGTCGGCCACAACTGGACCTAATGGTCAGGGGTCCCTTTACCTAGATGAGTTCTAAGGATCAGATGCTGCCCTCCCAACACCCCCATTCAGGATAAGGAAGCTGACAAGGGTGGCAATTAAATCTTTCTTCAACATGGGCTTCAACATCGCCGTCACCACATCTGAGGGAGACAGGCATGCTTAGGGGGTTTAAGGGAACCTGCACAGAAGGTGCAAATCTCCCCTCCCATACCTCCTTGCTGCTACCTGCCCCATTGCCATCAAAATCTAATGGTGTAGGTCTTTTTTTAAAAAGAAACAACCACACATTTTGGGAGGATATATAGAGCAATAAGAGAGCTCTCTAGCAAAATGCAAGCAAAACAACCGGCAAATTAAAATGGCCGTAAAAATAATTAAAATGTAATAAAAACTAACAACAGCAACGTTCTCAAATTTCCCCAAAGGCTCATCATAATAAAAATGCAGGATTTTTTTTTAAAAAAGAATCCATTTTCAAAACTTTAATAGCGTATCTGCTGGCTGGGCATATATGGTTAGGTAGAAAAGGGAAAATAATGTCCCACAGACAGCAACTACTATTTTCCCATTGGGAATAGCCACCTCAGCAACTGGTAAAAAAAATGGCTCTGGTATAATAATAATAATAATAATAATAATAATAATTTATTATTTGTACCCCGCCCATCTGGCTGGGTTTCCCCAGCCACTCTGGGCGGCTTCCAACAGAAATGAAAAATACACTAAAATGTCACATATTAAAAACTTCCCTGAACAGGGCTGCCTTCAGATGTCTTCTGAATGTCAGGTAGTTGTCCATCGCCTTGACATCCAGTGGGAGGGCATTCCACAGGGCGGGCGCCACCACCGAGAAGGCCCTCTGCCTGGTTCCCTGCAACTTGGCCTCTCGCAGGGAGGGAACCGCCAGAAGGCCCTCGGAGCTGGACCTCAGTGTCCGGGCAGAACGATGGGGGAGGAAACGCTCCTTCAGATATACTGGACCGAGGCCATTTAGGGCTTTAAAGGTCAGCACCAACACTTTGAATGGTAGGGAGAGATCCACATGTTCATATTTTTTTTTTCTGCTGCAGCAAACCCTAGTAAATCTGACCCCAGCAAACAGTTTTTAAAAGACTTTTTATAGAGTTTTACGGGTACCTGCTAAAACCCCTTCTGTGCCAACACCCCTCCTCACTGCCAGGTGTAATCAAGTCCAATGAGGAATGGTTGAAAGAGCTGGGCATGTTTACTCTGGAGAAGACAACATTATCGGAAAGAGATGGTTGTGGTTTCCATGATGCTGCTGGAAACACTGAGCACAGGTCTGAGGTGAGGGCAGCTCCCCATGACACCGGCACAGTGGCTGGCAGACATCTTAACTTGCTTCTTTTTTACTTTCTAGACAGAGTGCTGCAATCAGACTGGCGTTTCAGACCGTTTCACCTACTGCACCCACCTCTTGCTTGTGGGATTTCCACAGGCATCTGGTTGGCCACTGTGACAAAAAGTATACATTTCCTACATAGGAGGTACAAAGCTTTGAAAATGCTAAAGCTGTCCAATATTAGAAGCGACGGCAAAGGCAATTAAGCTGTCAGTTTTGGTTTTTCTCAGCTTTACATTTTGCTAATTGACACTTAAGTTTTCTACAACAATTTGCAATTTCTAAAAATAATAAGATCCTGGTGAAAATTCATCAGGAATTTAATGTGAATTTCTTCTATTAAACGTATTTTTATATGCAGTTTTGACTAATGTGTATGTGTATATTTGCAGTAAAATGTATGTTATTTTCAGGAATATATGCATTTTTAAGCACACTTTCCTCTAATGCATGCATTTGTACATACTGTTTGCAGAGCTGCATTACAAAATTCAGGAAAGTGCCAATTTAGGATGATAGCTGTGTTTCAGTTCACATATTGGTTTGAGAAGTACAAAGTAGGTAGCTTCTCATTGAAATGCAAACAAAATCAACCCCACCCATCCCTACACATGAAGACTTCTGTAACTTTAAGAAATGAATATTCCCCCACCCCAAGGCTTTCCCTTTTAGTGCACCCTTTCCTTCCATTTCAAATACTTTTTCTTATTTTTCCTTTGGGTACTTCCCCTTCTCTGCAGTAACACAGTGTGGATTTCCTTTTTTTTTTTTAAAGGAGGCAACAGATAGTTCACCCCCTGCAAAATTATCCCATATGCAGCCATTGTCTCTTCCATTCCATTGGCATGGTTATGACATTACTGCTGAGGATGAGGACTGGTGCTGCTGTAGAGCTAAGAGGAAAACGGATCTCATTTCACTGCAAAAAACAACAACCCTCAATATCAATCTATTGGCTGATTTAAGCATCACGTAAGCATACACTGTATTATGTTTAAAGAGCAACAAAAGTCAATGCGCCAAATGATCCAAGGAGAAACTAGTATTGATTTAATCTTCTCCGGGTTGTTATAATCAGAACGGAATAAGCCAATGTTCAATTAACATGCAGTGTTACATTTTCTAATTGTTCTGTCTACATACGTTAATCTTAACCAACAAATTAAATATTGACAGATTGTTCTTGGAAACACAACACTTGTAAACAAGCATTGCACAGGTGTATGCATATATGCAAATGAGGTTGATTTCCCTGCCCTTATAGCTTTCTTTCCTTTCAAAGCATTACTCCAGGATCAGCTCCTTGAACGGAAACTACCAGGTATTAAATATGTGGCACTTCGTTCCTACTTTAGCACATTGTACTTTCCATGAACATCTATTTACATATTTTTTTTGGGGGGGGGACAGCCTAGTGGCCTAGTTCACATGTCACATTAAGCCATCGTTAAAACAAACTATGGTTTAATGGGAATGAGTTTTGTGCTGTTGCATGTTGCTTCACCTCCCCTGCTGCTGCTGCAACGTCAGGGAGAAAACAAGCCATAGTTTAGCTGAGAGCCAGTGTGGTGTAGTGGTTAAGAGCGATAGTCTCGTAATGTGGTGAACTGGGTTCGTGTCTCTGCTCCTCCACATGCAGCTGCTGGGTGACCTTGGGCCAGTCACACTTCTCTGAAGTCTCTCAGCCCCACTCACCTCACAGAGTGTTTGTTGTGGGGGAGGAAGGGAAAGGAGATTATTAGCCGCTTTGAGACTCCTTTGGGTAGTAATAAAGCGGGATATCAAATCCAAACTCTTCTTCTTCTTCTTCTTCTCAGAGGTCAGCAACCTAAGGCCCATGGGCTGGAAGCGGCCCATGAGGGTCGCTTGACTGGCCCATGAGCCACCCCCGAACCGAACCGAGCCGCCCGCTCAGCGAGTCCCCACCCGCTGTGCTAAACCGGTGCAGCGTGGCACAGGGACTCTCTTCTACAGCTCCGGAAATAGCTTCTGCGCATGCCCAGACACCAGAAATCGCATCTGTGCAGGCGTGGTTTTCGGTGTCTGGGCATGTACAGAAGCGATTTCTGGCACTGCAGACATGTGCAGATGCAATTTCTGGTATCACGCTGCACCGGCCCGGCCCACGGAGGATCTCCACAGGAGTGATCTGGCTGATGCCCCTGGTTTAGTTTGTCATTATATGCGAATCTAGGCTAGTGGTTTTTCGTCAAAGCACATGTGGAGGCCAACATTTATTCTTGACTGGCCACTCATAGTTTATCTGGGAAACAAGCCATGAGTTCAGGTTCACGCACAATGGGTGCTCAATAGGCCCACATGCAATGCTTGGCATGGACTGATTCATCCATCTCTACAGTGAGTGGGAATTTCATGCAAAATAAGTCCTTATAGCCAATACCTTTATAGACAAAGGAAGGCTCAAATAGTTATTTTCTTTCTTTGGGGAAGCTAAATAGGTTTGAAAACCTCTGCTCTGCACCCAGCCTCACTGCTCCCAAACAGATCATGTTGTTATAAATGCTGTTCAAATCTTCATAGCCATTTGTGACACTTTATCACATTTCCAATTGGCAATTCACATCACTGAGAGAGCATTAGTGATTTCTCATATCTAACACCTGATGGAAGTGTAATGTATGAGGCATATTCCCCAACAGTATGGATAGCTGTTTGGAGCTTTAGGGGTAAAAGCAGAATTCTCTGCTAGTGTTGACCTTGGTGATTGATGCTCCACAAGTGACTTTGCCAGGAAGACGGAGAAGGAGAGTTTGCGCCAACATCCATCAGAGCAAGCAAAAACTGCAAAGTTTTTTGTTCGTTTTAAAGTGTAACATGTAAATAATTCCTTGTCAGTCTTTTAATCAGCATGCATCCATAGTCTAGATGAGCTACATGGCCATTTCAAATTGGCCCTGAGCATCTAGCAAAGATTTTCTAATTTCCAGCTTCACTCCTTAAGGCACGTTGAATATGGTCTACCTAATTCAGGTATTGTTTCTGCAGAGGAGTCTATCCTAAATCAATTAGCAAGGCACTGATGTACTCTATACAACATTTGTTGTTCTTGCATTATCGGGAATTGACTTAATTAGGAATTCACAGTAAAAAAACAACAACACTTTCCTGCTATTTTAATACTAAACCATTACATGAGTTGATTGAAAACATGGTCATAGGCCATAGCAATTTAATGTGCAATGTGATACAATGAAGTTTTCTGCAAAGTAGCATTTAAAAAACCCTTCCAACTTATTTAAGGACTTTCAGCAATAGACAATGCTATTAGGCTAAGTTGTATAATTACTGTCACTGGAGGATATAAAAAGATGTCCTAGAAAAAAAATAGATTGCCCAAGCCTTTGGAGATAGTTAAAGTAGGATTTCCTAACAGGCCTAACAACTGGTATTTTACTGGTCCATTCAGTACAACTGTGTCCTTCCACCAGCTAACCAGCACTGGGTTCTGAAAAGTCAGTCAAATTCAGGTTCTACTAGAGTCTATTTTCCTCCTATATTTAAAAGGAGTTAAATGAACATGCATACTGTGGGGAGCAGTATTGCAGTGCCAGGGTCCATAGGTGATCGACAGACATTTGCACAAAGGGATTTTTCCATGCAATCTGGAACACTGCAAAGGCAAGATCCTAGCACAAGTGGCCCCTAATCCTGGAGGGGCCCCTAATCCTGGAGGGGCCTGGAGAAGAGTCTATGAGAAGAGGCTCTTCGTTTAAAGAACACCAGCCTAATTTACCAGTCATTGACTTCAATGGAGTCAGGGGGTGGGGAGACTGAGCTTCTACGAGGGCTTCTGAACTGGACTTCTTGAAGTCAAGAGGAAGACAATGCAATCTCCCCATGCTGGAAAGATACTGGCACAACAGACATCACTTGTGCAAGTGCTTCTAGATGAGTATCTACATCTGGGGGTGTCCCTGAGGACAATGACTTATCCAGTTTTGAATCCCTGGCCTCATCTCCTGAAGAAGGAGAGTCTGACCTCTGGTCATGACAGAAGCATATTTGCAGGGTTTCAGAGAAAAGTCTTCTCCAGACCTACCTAGAGATTCCATTGGTGGAACTTAGGGCATTCTGCATGTGAAACACTAGCTCTGCCGCAGAGCTTTGGCCCTTTCCTACAACTCTCGCTGAGTTGTAGAAACAGAACAACTTATCTAGATTTGGGTTCAATTTCCTCCTGCAATGCTTTTCTGGTAGGTCAGAAACAGTCCTTAAAGCAATGTAATATTCTTTCCCCTACTGTACAGCCACTATTAGATTCCCTGTGTGCATTACTCTGTCCAAAGACTGCACGGTGGAAGCATGAATCAGTCCACAAGCTCAGATTAGACACAATATTCACATCGTCACCATTTCTCCTGCAATCCTGAGGGCTAGAAACCTATTTTCAAATGGATGCTGAGGTTGTGTTTGCTTTTTTTTTTTTTGCCTTGGCGTACTTAAAAAAAATATCAGCAGTGGTTGCATGGGAACAGAGGCTATATACAACCAGCATACAACTGCTGTTAAAGCAATTGCTATTCTTTGTGGATAACCTGAAAGCCAAAAGCTCCTGGAGATTTCTAGCCCACCAGCTGAGAAGTGATGCAGACTATAAAACATCCTATTGGGGATCAATCCAACAAATCAAGAGTAGTGCATTTAAACTGTATATTTGTCCATTCAGGCATTGACCAACCGGAGATTGTGGGGGGATAAGCTGCAAGTAAGCTTATTGCTAGTCAGGCTGATGCCATGAAGAGCACATTGACTGGAGCTTCAAAATCATTCATTGGAGCTCACTGTCTCAAGCAGCGGTCTGTTGGGAATCTCTCTCTGTGGCTCCCGATGGATATAATCTACTACATCAAACTGAACAGTCTTTCAAGCTCTTCTCATGCTCTTTGTGGATGAGAAAAGTTGGGGCAGGGATGGGCCCTGATCCCAGTTTCCTTTAGTGTTGATTCAACCTACACGGTTTTCAATTTCCATTAATGCTGCTAGTGCGGCATTCATGCCTGATAATAATCTATGAGTTGCAACCAGGAGTGGATGAATCTCAGTTTCAGAACTTCAGAGAAGTTTTGGGTTCTCTCAGTTTCCTTTTTCTTCCCACTTTAAATTCGGTTCTTCACGTAATGTCTCTGACAGTGAAGGCAGAACATAGCCATTGTAGTTCAGCCACCATGGTCTAGTCAACCAGAGTTTCTTCTTCTTACTATCCAGCAGTTAACCCCCCTCCCCCAGGCCCATTGGCAACGCAAAGGGCCCACCAGAGGTTGGTTAGACAAGGGCCCTCTCAAACCTGTAAGGTCCTGGCTACAACCAAACTGAGTAGAGAACCTAGTGGAATGCACATTGCCCAGGCAAGAACATTATGTGACCCATGAGAGCAGCAAAATGACTAGACTGTACAATGGTGATGGGACAAAATCAGGTCAAATCTTTACTGACAGCAGCAGGCAGCGTAAGGGGTGGCATGGTATTGGGTCCCAGGATCAGTTCATCATTTCCCAAGCCCCATATTGATGGAATGGATCCACCAGATTCGAACTGCTCCAGATTTGGCCAATGTTGAAATTTGCCATGGTGCAAGCCAAGCAGGCAAGTTCTCACTGGGCAACCAGGGTGCCGATTCCTTTCAAGCAGATACCCCATGCTTGGGGGGTACTGTGGTCAAAGTGTTGGTGTTGACCTTTAAAGCCCTAAACGGCCTCGGCCCAGTATACCTGAAGGAGCGTCTCCACCCCCATCGTTCAGCCCGGACACTGAGATCCAGCACTGAGGGCCTTCTGGCGGTTCCCTCATTGCAAGAAGTGAGGCTACAGGAAACCAGGCAGAGGGCCTTCTCGGTAGTGGCGCCCGCCCTGTGGAACGCCCTCCCATCAGATGTCAAAGAGATAAACAACTACCTGACATTCAGGAGACATCTTAAGGCAGCCCTGTTCAGGGAAGTTTTTAATGTGTGACATCTTAGTGTATTTTTGGTCTTTGTGGAAGCCGCCCAGAGTGGCTGGGGAGGCCCAGCCAGATGGACGGGGTACAAATATATATATATATATATAATAATAATAATAATCCTCACCCAGGCCCCTTATAAGGGCCCCCATACTATGTTGAAGTAAACACAGCTTAATGAGTCTCTATAGTATATTGTATTTTAAAATGGGGATTCAGAGTTTTTAGGGGTTTTTGAAGTTTTTAATGTAGATTTTCAATTTCATTGTTCTGAATGGGACAATGACAATAAAGATATTGTATATCGTATATTGATCCTGCCCAATGCCATTTCTGTCCTCATACAACCTGATGTGTTATGCTATTTTATAGGCATAGTTATATAACTAAATTCAACGTAGAAATGCAAAGCTGCAGTGGCTTATCAGTGGAATCTGGGATCAAGAAACATTCTTCTGGCAATGATAAGGGACCTAAATCTCTGGTACGTATTGTGATTCCTGGGCATGCTTATTTTACACATCTTTCTTATGTGCATTTCTTAAAAGAACAAGCATGAATGTGACTTAGCAGGCTGCAAAGCTCTGCTCAGTCTCTAAGAGAACAGAACACATCCCAGTACAGAAATTTAATAAATTATGTTGTGTCCCTCAGCAAAGGGTAGCGAGAGGGATGAAGCAAAGTCACAGTCATTAAAGCACATCTGCACTAAACCGTTCACTTCTGAAGAGATTAGAAATTATCTGCATGGCTGCAGGGGAAAGGTTTATGCAAAGCAGGGGACCTGCAGTTACAAGATCCAGTCTGACCATTCTTACAAACAAGCTCAAATTAGAATTGTGCCCTGTTTCTCCTGAAGGTTCATGACACCAATACCATGAATTTTAAACTTCCGGAATTATACTAGGATTGTGATGCTCCCCTGGGAATCCAGTGGCACAATAAGTATGAACTCAGGAGCTGCCCCATGTAGTAGGCTGGAGTGCTAGGTAGTCTGCTGTGTTGTTTAAATAGGTTAATCTTCTTGATTTGGTCACTTTTGGCAGTTTAGGCGCAGGGAAATAAAGTTTGGTTTAGCCTGGTGATGCCCTTTAGGTACCTTTCAGGTTGACCCCAAGGCTCATGTCTTAGACTCTGGAGTTAAGGAGGTGGGAAAAGAGCTTCCTTTGAGGCCAAACTCCTGCATCCACCTGGGGTTTTGCACTCCTGGGTGGCGGCAGCTAGGCAAGGCCTCCCTTCTCACCTTCATGGGAGCCATGCCCTACGGTAGTTTCTTAGGCAAGAGTGGGTCACCCAATGACTGTACAGTGGTACCTCAGGTTAAGTACTTAATTCATTCCGGAGGTCCGTTCTTAACCTGAAACTGTTCTTAACCTGAAGCACCACTTTAGCTAAGGGGTCCTCCCGCTGCCGCCACGCTGCCGGAGCACAATTTCTGTTTTCATCCTGAAGCAAAGTTCTTAACCTGAAGCACTATTTCTGGGTTAGCGGAGGCTGTAACCTGAAGCGTATGTAACCTGAGTTACCACTGTAGTTATCCGGTTATGTTAGTTTCTGCCCCATAGCAACCCACCCCCCTGCTGATTCTAATTTAAGGCCTATATAAAAATGGCCTACTCCAACTCCAGCTTATGTCTCTTTCTCTATGTTTGCCTATCGGGATGCAACTAGCATGCCAGTTTTCTATGAGCAAAGCATATCCCTTGGCATGTGATTGGTGAGCATTCTGCAGCTGGAAGTGGTATTGTTCAGGACATGCTTTGCAATTTGGGTCCTGTTGCAGATGAAGCCCAGCCCTTCAACCAGCCTCTGCCAACCCGGTTCTCTCCAGATCTTTTGGGCTAGACCTCCCTCTGCCTCAGCCAGTACAGTCATGTTGGCTGGAGCTAATGAGAGGTCTAGTCCAAAACATATGGAGAGCAGCTGGCAGGCAAGGGCTGCTTTAGACAATTCCCACTCTTCAAGCCTTAAGTGAGGAGTTGAAAATGAAAACATGCCTTCTGAGCAGTTTCCGGCTCCCTGACATTATTCCTCAGCTGCAAATTTCAGCCTTGGCTGTCAGATGGTATAATTTAAAAAGAACCCACTTAGGTGGCCCTTATCATGCAAACAGAGCTAATCTGCTTTACCTCTTTTTAGCTCAGCTTGCCATGCATATCCTTCCAGAATAATATGCTTCAATAAACTGAGCTCTTATGAAAATGGAGTCAGATTACAGAGAATTACTTGCTCCCCCACCCAGTATCTCCAAGAATTCAAATTAAGTACTATAAGAGCAGCAAAGCACACGCCCGCTTCACATTTGCACCTATTTTCCCTAACAGGGGAACCTTCCCTCCCCTGAAGAGAAAATTATATCAGCTTTCCTATAAAATTGTGTGCACATAAGTGCTAACTTTTAGAGACTGCAATTAAACGATCTTTTGAGGAAGCTCTACGTTTAGGAAACATTGATGGTCTCTCCTTCTCCAAAAGTGCACAGTGCATGTAAGCTCCATTATCACAAGGACTGTATGAACTCTCGTGCATCAAACTAAACAGGTGTAGGCTCTTTGCAGCCTGAGAATCCCAGCTTGCTTGCTTGATTACAGGAGCTGGGAGTCTTTGTGTTTATGAGTTAAGCTATATCACCCAAATACTGTGAACTATAGTGTTTTCATAGAAACATACAATTCATAGAATCATAGAATCATAGAGTTGGAAGAGGCCACAAGGGCCATCGAGTCCAACCCCCTGCCAAGCAGGAAACACCACACTCCTTGGCAGCAAATTCCACTGTCAAACAGCTCTTACTGTCAGGAAGTTCTTCCGAATGTTTAGGTGGAATCTTCTTTCTTGTAGTTTGGATCCATTGCTCCGTGTCCGCTTCTCTGGAGCAGCAGAAAACAACCTTTCTCCCTCCTCTATGTGACATCCTTTTATATATTTGAACATGGCTATCATATCAATTGTAGAGTTGGAAGTGACCCAAGGCAGGAATCTCAACTAAAGCATCCATGACAGATAGCCACCCACCCTCTGCTTAAAAAAGTAAGTATTTAAGTAACTATTTACCTAACCTACATTCATTTCCGTGTAAAAAAAATCCAACAAAACAATGTGAAAATGTAATTACATATCATTTGTGGACTTTAAAATAAACAATGTGTGATGGCCTGGAATTCGGACTCGGAGGCTGAACATGAGGAATCCCAGCCTGCACAGGAGTCCCCGCCTCCAGAACCAGCTGAGCCGGGGCTGGGACTTGAGCCTGAAGGGTCCTCACCTGTGCTGGATCCTCAGGAGCAGACACCAGCTGAGTCTGCTCTGGCTCCTGAGGTGATGGAGGACCCATTGCCTGCAGGTGCTCCACTCTTAGCCCCGTCAGGGGAAGCTGAGGTGGCCTCTGGGTCCTGTAACCCTCCAGCCTCTCCTGAGCTGCAGAGGCTCAGGGCAGAGAGGTGGAGGGAACAAAGTTCTCACAGGAGGAGTGCTCGCCTCCAGGCCAGGAGAGGCGAGTCACCTGAGGATCAGGGCCGCCCTATGCCTCGGGGCAGATAAAAGTCAGCCTGCCCAGTCCCAGGTTGTGGGAGCAACATTGTTGGTAGCCTGTTCCTGCCTGCACTCTGTCCTGCTCTTTTGCCAGAGTTCCTGACTTCACCCGACTCCCTGTCTTGGACCCCGCTTCAGCTTTGACAGACAGCCTCCATACCGCACCCTCGACCTCGGACTGGACTCGGACTTCGCTGCATGATTAACCCTCGGGACCAGCACACAATGTGAATGAATACCGATAGTATACACTTGACTGATTTCCATTCCTGATCACAGCTGTACTTGTGAACTGCGGCAATTTCTGCTTCCTTCCCCGCCCCCCTTTTTTTGATTGGAATTCTCCAACCTCCCGACGTCTAAGAGAATAGCTCTGAATTTTATTTTATTTTATTGCTTGTTTGGAAAAAGTGTTTTCATTCACAATATTCTGAACTAAAAATTCATCAGCAGATGCTATAATGCTGACACTGCCTGAGAAGGTTGAGCGGTACATTGGTTCTTGCGTACAAACAAATGGAAAAAAGCCAGTATTTTACTGACACTCAACGGTTGAATGAACTTGCTATACATCACCTGCTCTTTCCTGTTCTGCTTTCAGGTTCTGTAAACACGAGTTCTTTTTTAGAGGAAGCTTCAAACTCCTGAAATAAAGACTCCAGGGAAATATCAGAGTCTTGTAAAACCACGGCAGGTGGGTTCAACCATGTTTTTTTTTTTTTTAAAGAGCAAGCCTGTCTTCAGGAATGGCAAGGGGGGTAGGGTAAGTACTGGCAGCTAGCTAATGAAACTCTTAAAGATACTGGCTAAGAATTGAAAATCAGGCAGCAGATGGTATTTTTAGACAAAAGACCTTTTCACAAGGTTGGGGAGGGTGTGAATGTGGAATTATTCCTTAAGCATCGCCTGTCGCCTGTCTTAATTTCCATTGCTTCTCAGCCCTTAGCACTCCTTAACTGTATGACAGATTATTATTTTTTTATATAAAAAAGATTAAATAACAAGTGATCCATATTAATGAATTCCAAGCGGTGTAGAAAAATAAGACGATTTAAGGGCCAGTTCAAAATGAGGCCGTTAACCTAGGAGTTGGTATGGTACATTGATGCACAGATTTCTTCAATAACTATTGTCCAACTTTCCTTTCAGGTTGGAAGTCCTCACCAACACTCATTGATAAAGCATCTGATTCCTGGTCCCTGACCATAACATGTGTGAGACACAGTGTGAATACTTTCCAAGCTAGCACTGCCTTCCTCCAGGTGGAGTTATGCCATATTATCAACCTCTTCTGCGAGGTTCTCTGATTTCAAATAATATGAAGGGGAAGCCTAGGGGAGTAGCTACCATGCCATGTTAGTTAGGATCCAAATCTTGCATCTGTGTCTTCTTCCCTCCTGGAAATTTGAGGCTTTGCAGGGAAACAAGCTCTGCAGCACTATCCAAATTAGTGAGGCAGGGTTTCTTGAGGTGACACTGATGAGCCCTGAGGGAAAGAGAGACAGTTTGAGGGCAAGAGAAGAGAAGAGAAGCTACCTGGTCTACCTGCAGCAGTATATACCTGGATGAATGTATATGAATGGCATAGGTCACTGGAAGGAGAGGATGTGAGTCAAGGCTGGCTCAGAGGCCATTTCACTATATGTTGGCTGGGGTCCATCCTTCAGTTTGGACTTCAGGATAAAGAAAAACTAAAAAGAGATTGGATCTCAGTCTCAGAGGCTGTGTGAAATAGTTTTAAGAGGCCCCTAAATTAAGCTCTATTTCACCTTTCCCGTCCATCTCCCAGTGACATTTGTCATCAGGACTGATCTTCTTGCCAACCAGAACTTTCTCCACACTGAGAATTATAGCACAAAGCATGAATCCAGAATCCTCTGGAAAATATTGGGTGTACAAATCTTCCTGCTGGTTAGCCTTTTATTTGCTAAATTATAAAATGCCAGTGAATAAAGTAATTTATATACTACATTGCTGATGCATATTACAGCGCTGGTGTATATACAACCTTTTCCCCGATCTTGACTTATTATTTGAGGGCATGACAGAGAAATATCATAAGAAATTAAAAGTCAGGGGGATTAAATAAACCAGCAGTACCACGTTTCAGAAAGAGTAAAAGAAGGTATCCTTTTAACATGAGTTTTAAAATTCACTCAGAGCCATAATGTTCCCTTTTGGCCTGAAATACCCTTATGTCTTTTGCTAGCTATGCCTGTTTCAGCGAACATGTAGAGAGCTTATGCTTGTCTAGAGTTCCATAAATATTGTAGTCCCCAGGAATGAGTAATGGAACAGTGTCTTCCCTCATTTGCTGTATCTGCATCTGGTCATATTTCATGCCTATTATCAGAAATTATCATACAGGCTGCTGAATGTGATGAAAAATTCAAAGGTTTTTATTTAAGGCATGTTTTTTTCAGGAAGCTGTAGGTCAGGCACTATAGATTCATAGAGGTCGCAAGAATGTATAAAGGGAAGATCAGTGAGTGAGTCAAAAAGGTGGGATGCGACTGAAAGGAGTTGGTATCTTAGGAGCCCTTGATCCCCCTCAAAGAGCCCCCAACAAATTGCTATTACTTTGCAACAAAAAAAAATTAAAATTCTCTTTTTTTCAAAATTTTCAATTGATTTTCCAATTTTTATAAACACACAAACAAACATAAATCCTAACTATACTTAGTCCACTCTTAGTAACATTGTTAAGTGACTTCCTTATATCCCCCTGGCTGAATTTCAATATATATCATTGTAATAGTTTTCCAAAACAAGTTTCTCATAAAATTTACTTACTCGCTTAACATCTTTCTTTTCATCTTTACTTTAAACATATTATTCTATAACATCACATATTTAAATCCTAAGCCTGTTATTTGCAAGTATTTCTATTTAAATTATCTTAGCATATTTAAGTAAATAGTCATTGAATTTCATCCATTCCTCCTGGTACTCCTGCTCCTTCTGGTCGCGGACTCTTCCGGTCAGGTCGGCTAGCTCCGAAAAGTGCCTCCTCTTCATCTGCCATTCCTCCACTGTTGGCACTTCTTGTGTTTTCCAAAACAATTTTAAAATTCTCACAACTCATTCACCCTCTTCAGGTGTTCACATCCAGGGTTAATGAAACTATACACGTGAGACTGCTCACTAGCCCTGCCTGATCATTGTTCAATCTGCCAACAACAAGTTGGGAGGATGGATATATAAGGCAGGGAGCCCTTTGAACTTTTGAATGCTCTGTGTGCTTTTTAGAATCATGGGAGGGAAAAGATCTGATTTCCAAAAGATGTGAGGAGCCTTCATAAGTGCAAGAGGCTCCCTGCTTCAGACAGTTGCCTTCCAACTCATGGAGTGTGAAAATTTCGACAATGAGATAGTAACTAGTGAACGGATTCCTATGCTCTGCCCCATGTTCAGTTAACAATGGATGTCAACTAGCAACTATATGATGCGTAGAAATACACCCATTTCACAGAAGAGCAACTATTGACTGAGGGGGAGACAAGCAAAACTAAGGTAATAAAAAATGCCTGTGGTGACCACATATTACTCAAAAAAAAAAAAAAAGGACTGAAAGAGGACAGAGATTTGCATAAAATTTGCATGTGCCAGTTTATATATCTAGATGCACATTTAGAAATAATTTCTATTATTTATATGGAAGTACATTATATCTCACCATGGTGAGGAAGACTGTGTCCAGGTGGCCTGGGTGCCTGCTCAGTCTACTATACAGGTACTAACTGTTGATGGGCAACTTGAAGGCCCCTGTTCTCCTTTCTAAAGGTTCTTTATCTTTAAACCAGGCTTAGAATCATAGAACTGTAGAACTGGAAGGGAGCGCTAGGGTAATCTAGTCCATGTTGGAGTGTTGTGGGTATCAAGGAGTTAATATTCTGTGCTAAGTGGAAATGCTGACTCAGCAGCATGTGATGAGTCAGCATCACGAGACATAGGGTGTTGCCTAATTGGTCTATAGCCAGCTAGTATAAAAAGGTATGGTTGACTTCCCCACACTGGCTTCTCCCCTGTACGCAATTCCACCTGTGTATGCTGATTCCTGAATGTAAGAAGACTACTTATAGTAATGAATGTAAGAAGACTACAATAGGAGTATAGCATCTAGATCAAGGGAAGTAATAGTGCCACTGTATTCTGCTCTGGTCAGACCTCACCTGGAGTACTGTGTCCAGTTCTGGGCACCACAGTTCAAGAAGGACACTGACAAACTGGAACGTGTCCAGAGGAGGGCAACCAAAATGGTCAAAGGCCTGGAAATGATGCCTTATGAGGAACGGCTAAGGGAGCTGGGCATGTTTAGCCCAGAGAAGAGGAGGTTAAGGGGTGATATGATAGCCATGTTCAAATATATAAAAGGATGTCACATAGAGGAGGGAGAAAGGTTGTTTTCTGCTGCTCCAGAGAAGAAGTGTTAAGTTTACGGCATGTAATGCCTTAAAAGAGAACATAATGAAAATGATTTACAGGTGGTACATGACCCCAGTCAAGCTTGCAAAAATTTATCATTTGCCCAATAGTAAATGCTGGAAATGTAATGAGACTGAAGGTACCTTTTACCACCTTTGGTGGACCTGCCCAAAGATTAAAGCCTTTTGGGAAATGATCTATAATGAAATTAAGAAGGTCCTTAAGTGGACTTTTCCTAAGAAACCTGAGGCTTTTCTCCTGGGCATGGTTGGCCAACTGGTGCCAAAGAAGGATAGGACTTTTTTCATGTATGCTACTACAGCAGCAAGAATTCTTCTGGCAAAGTATTGGAAGATGCAAGAACTACCTACTCTGGAAGAATGGCAGACAAAGGTGACAGACATCATGGGACTAGCAGAGATGACCGGCAGAATCCGAGACCAGGGGAAAGAGACAGTGGAAGAGGACTGGAAGAAATTTAAAACATATCTTAAAAACTGTTGTAAAATTGAGGAGTGTTAAGATGTCAAGGGGTAAGAAGTAGAGAATTACAGCTGTAACTGATAAGTTTAAGGAAATTTAATGAAAGGGAATTAATAGATAAACTGACTAAAGGGTTGCTAAAGAATTTTGGAATAAGGATGCAGCGAAAGGGAGGTATGGGGAAGTCGGTATATGTTTAATGTTGTGTATGTTTTTGTTTTGTCTTGTGTTCGTTTTTTATTATGTGTTGGAAAAATGAATAATTTTTTTTTTTAAAAAAAGAGAAAGGTTGTTTTCTGCTGCTCCAGAGAAGCGGACACGGAGCAATGGATCCAAACTACAAGAAAGAAGATTCCACCTAAACATTAGGAAGAACTTCCTGACAGTAAGAGCTGTTCGACAGTGGAATTTGCTGCCAAGGAGTGTGGTGGAGTCTCCTTCTTTGGAGGTCTTTAAGCAGAGGCTTGACAACCATATGTCAGGAGTGCTCTGATGGTGTTTCCTGCTTGGCAGGGGGTTGGACTCGATGGCCCTTGTGGTCTCTTCCAACTCTATGATTCTATGATTCTACTTTATGATGATGCAAGGCTGCAACTGGAATAAAGTACAGCTTGAAGTACAGCTTGACTCCTGAGTGCTTCATACAGGGCTTACATACATCACAACAGTCCAACGCCCTGCAATGTAGGAATCTTTTCCCCCAGTGTGGGGCTTGAATCCATGACTTTGAGATTAACATAAGGTTACCAGATGTCCGCGTTTCCTGGGGACACTCCCCGGATTTACAAATCAGTCCCCTGACAAAATCCATCTATTTCCTAGGAAGTTGAAAAGTGTCCCCAGATTCATTGGAAAAAATCTGGTAACCTTAGATTAACAGTCTCATGCTCTACCAACTGAGCTATCTCAGTGTTCAGTCAAAGAACTCTACAAATAGAAGACACCTTCAAATAGAGGACTGTCTATAGAGGGTTGCTACCTGCACCCAACAATTGCACTCAGTGTACGCATTCTGCATGGAACTTTTCCAGCGCTGTGTCACTGCAAAGAAGTAGCCATTAATTTGAATGGGCTGTATGTTGAAGAAAGCTTGTCCATTCTTTTGTAATGAGAGTACAACTCCCACCCTGGAAATATATTATACATTCTGCAACAGACAGCATGCAAATTAAACATTTAAGCAAATGCATCTATTAAAAAAGCTGAGGAAGCAGGATGAATATGCAATATGCAATTACTTATTGTTATTAAATAATGAACTCCTGCGGTTTGTTTGTTAGTCGGATAATGTCATTTGAAATATTCCCCATGTTCCTCCCAGAGCATTTTTAACAGGAAGGCATCAAGGACACAATGGAGTGCCCAAGAGTTTGCTTTTGCATCTCCATGTCTGCAGGCGACACTACTGCAGAGCTGAACAGACAGGAGAACTATAAGAAAAAACGTTTGCTTGCACAATGCACTTGCCTTAATTTTTTGCTATTATATTCCCCAAGTCAACATATATTTCTCATTCCCTGCTTTGCCGTTGGAGACGTGGTAGACTTTTTGCTTTGTAGGCATAACTGTTTGCAATAAACACATTCCATCCTTTGGTTTCCTTGCTCAGCAGAGCACCTGACGTAGGTAGATAGCTGCCAAGATTAAACCATATGGTTTATTCAGCCAGTGGAAAACTATATAGATGTGCGGTACCTAAATATAAAAATGTACATTTTTCTCAGATGAAGAGAAATATGCATTGTTGAAAGGAACGTTTCCAAATGAGATGTAGTGTGTCATGTATGAGCCTTGTGAAAGTAGCTTGTCAAAGCCTCTTGTTTACTATCAAGGATGAATTGTGCTCTCCCCTGGGCTCACAGAACCGGAAGCACAAGTTCAGTGAGCCAAGGGAGAAGCATGCTTCCTCCTTGATCCCACCAGATATCTTTGCTCCCATGATCACCACAAAATCTGTTACACAGTGTAAAGAACCGGGGACTTGGACCAGGGTGAAGTAGGTATAAGGCACTGGGCAACTTGAACTAAACTTGGTATTCTTCTCCCCTGCCCCACTGGGACAGCTCTCAGTGGCCACATTCACATGATACATTTAAAGTACTGTGATACCACTTTAAACAGCCACGGCTGCTCCCAAAGGATTTTGGGAACTGTAGTTTGTTAGGAGGGCTGAGAGAGTTGTCAGGAGGTCCCTATTCCTCTGACAGAGCAACAGTTCCCAGAATTCCCTGTGAAGAGGAGACTTGGAGTCTCCTAACAACTCCCAGAACCCTTCACCAGCTCCCAAAATTCTTTGGGGGAAGCCACGAGTGTATGAAGTGGTATAAAATTTTTTTAAATGTATGTTTTAAATGTTGCCAGACTGAAGGCCGCCGAGACCATATAACACCGGTCCTGAAAGATCTTCACTGGCTCCCAGTATGTTTCCGAGCACAATTCAAAGTATTGGTGCTGATCTTTAAAGCCCTAAATGGCCCTGGTCCTGTATACCTGAAGGAGCGTCTCCACCCCCATCATCCAGCCTGGACACTGAGGTCCAGTGCCAAGGGCCTTCTGGCGATTCCCTCGCTGCGAAATTACAGGGAACCAGGCAGAGGGCCTTCTCGGTAGTGGCACCTGCCCTGTGGAATGCCCTCCCAGCAGATGTCAAGGCAATAAACAACTATTTTACTTTTAAAAGACAACGGAAGGCAGCCCTGTTTAGGGAAGTTTTTAATGTCTGATGCTGTATTGTTTTCGATATTCAGTTGGAAGCCACCCAGAGTGGCTGGGGAAACCCAGCCAGATGGATAAATTTTTTATTATTATTATTATTATTATTATTATTATTATTATTATTATTAGGAACTACTGGCTTGATGATTAAGGAGGTGAGGGACATAGCTCAGTGGCATGCATGCAAAAGGTCCCAGGTTCAATCTATAGCATCTTCAAGTAGGGCTGGGAGAGAATGCAGCCTGAAACCCTGGACAGCTGCTGCCAGTCCCTGTCAACCATTCTGGGCTGGACAGACCAATGGCCTGATTCACAATAAGGCAACTTCCTATGATTCTGTCATGGCTTCAGCACCAGTCATATAATGGCAATAGAACAAGCTTCATGAGCTGAGCCAGTTCAGGGATCTGATGAACCAACATGGGTCTGAATGACTCTGTGTAAGTGCTACTTCAAGCTTGCCATCTCAGTTTGAGCAATGTGTCTCATTAGTTTCCTTCCCTGCTCTGGAACGCCATGGGGAGTGCTGATGTGTGGGGGCAAGGCAGCACTTGGGTGCAATGTGTCACTAGGCTGGTGACGGCTGGTGGAAGCTTGGCTTAGCCAGCAGAACTAAAGGGTGTGTGGAATTGCTCTGTTATTTCTCATTAGTTAGTAAAGAGTTTTAAGAGCAAATCCTGATGTCTTTAAGATGACCTTTCAACATTAAGATGAAAGAATTTGGTATAAAAAAAAACAAGAAAAAGAACACATGTGAGAAACAGCTTGGACTGCTTTATCATTCTATTAATAACTTCTTTAATCCAGGATATTGCAAGATAACAAAAGCTACTCCTTTAAGAGGACCAAAAAATAAGCTTCAGAAACTGGTTTTTATTGGTAGCGAAGGCAGGAACATCCACTCTAATAGAACAATTTAAATGCATAACCATTAAAACAAATTCTTTAACTATTCCCTCCATGTTCTGACATTCATCATGTTGACTAGCGAGACATCACTTATTCATAAAATACTTGGTCACTGGGAAAAAAGGCATTTAAAGAGGGGGAGGGAATTGAATGATTGCTGGATGGTCTATAATATCAGCATTTTCAAACAGAATTGTGTTAGAGGCAGAAGGGACCGTCCACTTTGTTTTACAGATTTCATTCCCTATTCTCACACATGTTTAATTTTTTTTGTTTTAAGCTGCATCTGCCTGGTGGGAGATCTGAGACTACATATTTTTGAAAAGCTGCTGGTGGGGGAGCAAATTAGCAGTGAAATTGTGGGGGGCCTGAGAAAGTTAGAATCAGTCTGCGAAAGCTTACAATTGCATTTTTCTAGAGATGTCACATTCTTTCCAAATGGGTAACTATAATAGTCTCTTGAAGGAAAAAACAACATAGACTCTTGTGGCACCTTTCAAAGACTTTCAAGTAATATTCTCTGTTATTATTGCTATAACAGATGAATATCCCTTTGCCAGGCTCACCAGCCATGGACAAACCTGTATCTGAAGGCTGACTCGCCGCATCTCTGAGGACAACCAAAGCGTTTTGGGGACAAAGTAACTTTACTATGCCTTTGCCTTGTTCCACCCTGGGTGAGTCACTACCAAGCTTGGTCCTAAACATAAGCTAGGAGAGCTTTTAATGCTCATCTCAAAAAGAGAGATGCATGAGGAGGAATTAAGGTCTGAGCTTGAAGAACTTCTGGCTTACCTACCTCCTACGTTCTGCCCATTCAGACAGCCCCTCTATCCCAGCCACCCTTCCTGCTTTCCCACATTGATAAACAGGTCAACAGCTATAGCTGCAGCAATCTGCTCATGGTCAGAGAGTTCTCTCAGGGCAGGACCTGGTGCTGGTGCACTGTATATTTTCTCCAATGGCTGCTGTAGTGTTCTTGGGGAACTAAATTTCTGTACTGAAACTGTAGAGGAAGTAAAGATGAAGCAAAGTTTGGGAGTAGATAACAAAGCTTGTAGGGTGGTGGATCTGCAAAGACTTCAGTATATTCCCAGGCAGGGATACACACACACACACACAACCAGTGCACTAGCAAATCTGTTATTTGAAAGGAAATACTCCCAGAGTCAAACCTGTTGGGGAAAGATTGATCAAAGGAAGGAGATTCGCTCAGCCTAATCATTATGTTTTAAGCCAGAACAGTCCATTATTAAGTGAGAAGTGAAGACTATTTATAAAGAGAAAGGGGCTGTGAATTGGAAAGCAATTTATTTGTGTCATCAAGACTCCTCAGATTTTAAAAGAGCTGTACCATATGCCTTAGACAGCAGCTCCATTTATAGCACACCAGCTGCTGTACTACACATTACCGATGTAGACAGGGTCAAAAACTAGATTATGTATTTGGAGGAGATCTTTTCTAAATATGTTTTTGATGCTTTTTTCTGTTAAAAACCCCTCCTTTGTAAAATGCTGGAGCATTATTTCAAATATAATCTGGTCACGGGTGGTGGTGATTTGTTGGTGCTTCAACCTGAGGTGGACAGGATACAAATTAGTCCAAATCAGCCAAATTCAGTTCAGGATTTGGTTGAATCCAGTTCCCCACTCACTTTATCACGTGCTGCAAGAAGGAACCACATTGCAATAGCTCCCACACTGTCAGCATAATGTTAAGAAGTGGCCCTTAGTCTGTAGTTTACAAAGTTGGCTTGTGTCAATAAACTCTGGTTAAAAATAACTCAGGTGAACTCAGCTCTGGGTTTGGAGGACATGCCAAACCATGGTTAACTGAAACTGAAGAGAAAGTTTCTGATCTTATCTCATGAGTGCAAGGCTCACTGTGACATTTTCTTGTCATGCTAAACTGCAGTAATGGCCTTTTTGAAGGTGTGCTTGCAGCCCATGGCTCCAGTGCCTAGATATATATTGGCACACTTGTCAATCTAGCCATCAACCATGCTAAGCATCCAAGCACTGCACTGGGAACCCTGAACTTTTATTTAGTAGCCCTCAAAAGGTTCTTGAAAATATCTCTCCCCAAAAGAATTATTGAACTGTTAGGAATGTTATTAATATTATGGGCTTCATCACACTATTTCATATTTAGAGATCTATCACTGAGGTTTCTAACTTCGATGTGGCCAGTCTGAAACACTCATCCATCATCATTATGCCTTGCATCTGACTTTCCAGGGCTGTCCATTTTCATCATTTTTACTTTTGTTGCAAAATTGCACAGAACAGAAAGATGCCAAGGCTACAAGGAATTTTATAGTTTTAACCCCTATTTTATTACCTTTAATAGAAACTAACCAACACCAGTAAACCAAAGAGAAGAAGTAGTTCTGGGTTCACAGTGCCTGGAAGGAATAGCTTTTCATAAAATCCCTTGTAAGTTTTTATGTGACCCAGCAAAATTAGTTGTGTCTAAGCCTCATTCCATGGATTTCAACAGGGCTTAACTGAAAATCCATTTTGCTAGATTATGTCTGTGAAACAGGATAATGTGTTGTGCTGTTCAACTTTCAGTGGTGTGGGGTAGAAGTCATCCTTTTATAATATTGCAAGACTCAACCTCTTAGCAAATAATGTTGCTGTATTTTTTGATGTTTAAAATATTTGGGTGGAAGTCAACTAACTTTCACTTAAGAGTATACTTACTGAAATGAATAGCCTTAACATAGTCATGTCCATGAACCTCAATGGGTCTACTCCGAGTCTGAATTTGTTTTTTAACAACTGTAAGTCACTTTGAGACATTTTATGTAGAAAGCATAATAAAGAACTATCAGGTCACCATATTGATTCATTAAGTCCCAGGATAGCATACCAAAAAGCTTGGATATCCTATGGCAAACTGACTCTCAAAGATTTTGTAAAGTTGCCCACTACAGCAGAACCTGACATTTGTCCATTTTGAAATGCATTTTGTTAATTTTGGCCCACTTCTTCAATCTTGAATCCTGATTCTGTCTTAGGTGGCACTGGCTACTTCTCACAGTGTGGTGTCATCTGCAGATTTGATGAGCATCCCCTCAATACCTTCATCCAAGTTGTTTATAAAGATGTTGAACAGCAAGAGGCATAGGAAAGAACCGTGTGACACCCTACTTGTCACTTCTTTCCAGGATGGTGAGGAACCAGTAGTGAGTACTCTTTAACCACCCTGAGATCTTGTGATAAAGGGTAGTGTATAAATCTGAAGAAGAGGGGGAGGAAGAAGAAGAATCCTGATTGTCCATGGTAAATGGTCATGTAGGGCAGGGATTGGTGACTCTCTCAATTTCAGTTTCTCTATGTTTCTACTTTTTCCAGTCTCAAACTCAGTTCACATCTCCACATCAGTTTGCTTGAAAATTTATCAGCATTTTTGTGTGAATTTCTCTTAATTTACACATTTTCCTGTGCTATCTTGCCTGATACACACGTTTGCAAACCAAATTACTCCAATACAATGTATGTTTCTACATTGTTTCCACTAGTTCAGGCATTTTTAGACACAGTGTAGCCTAGCCTATGCATTTTGGTGCACATAAATTCAGCTGGACCTGCATTGCAAAATTCGGGGAAGTGTTTCAGGAAATGGAAATTTGCCTTTAAATGCAAAATGGATTGAATTTCTGCCC
Source organism: Podarcis melisellensis (assembly GCF_964234715.1). Taxonomy (NCBI): domain Eukaryota; kingdom Metazoa; phylum Chordata; class Lepidosauria; order Squamata; family Lacertidae; genus Podarcis; species Podarcis melisellensis. Next base: position 20,337,291 of record NC_138537.1, read on the forward strand.
CATCCCTGGCTGAAGACTGGGCAGGATTGGGCCATTACATTCCCCCCCTCAATATAATAATCAAGCTGAGTGTCAAACTCCTTTGGAGATAATCCTAGGTGGTCGTTTTGTCTACCCAGCTGCAGCACACATGCTTTACTTCATTTGACTATTAGTTAACAAACACATTCTGAAATATTGTGATGAGGCCTACTGGCATCTTGCAAATCAGTTTATAGCTCTAGATATCAGCTGGAAGAACTAAAAGTAGTTATTTCCCGTAATTGTGAATGATATCAGTTAATTATATGCATGGCTAGTTAAGAAACCAGGGACTATAAAATCATAGGATAATGAAAAGAACAGTTCTAATAGCTTTTATTTATTGCCTCTGCTATCACCAAAGACCACAACCACTATTATAAATGTATAAACAATACCAGTGAAGGCTTAATGCATTTTATCACTGATCTCCTTTGTCTGGGGCCTACCGAGAAGCTTTGTGCTCAATGTATTGTGTAATTAAGATCCTTTTTACTGGTTTGCAAAGCTGAGACTGTTATCAAATAATTTATGTAGGAAATGAACAGCAGCTAGTGCAGTAACACGCAATGTGGCAATAAGAATCCTGTAAATATTAGACACTTGTATTAATTGCTACCATGAGCAACTAGGCAAGTGGCTAAGATAGAAATGATTGTCACCCCAGCTTGTGTCTTGGTGACAATGAGATGTGTTATCAAGCTGCGATCTTCAGACATCAGAATTTTGATGCTGATCAACGGCTTTCACAGAAATGACAGAAATAGAAGCAGAGCATGCAGGGACCATGTGATGCCAAATTATTAACCAGTTTTTAAAACGGGGGCAGTGTTACTGACTTACTGCATTTATATCCTGTACTTTAGTCAAAAATGCATTCTGAGTGGCTTACAAAAATCAGTACCTAGACAGATGCTTGTTCTCAGGTTCACAATCACACAAGGAAAAAAGAATGGGAGAGAAGGGAAAATCAAGTTTTGTGTGTCTCATTACTATAGAACACTGTTCCTTAACTGGGTTGTTATGCCCAGTACTCAGTAGCATCAGACTGGCTTGATTGATTTGTTGTTGTTTTTAATCCATGATCATTTTTCCTTTCTGAAAACTCTATTTGTAAGGATGAACTAGACATTAAAATGAAACAAAAGCAATCTGGGAATGCTAGGAGTCTGAGGGTACTTTCAGGTTACCTACTTAATGAGCATCCAAACAGATACGTTTTGAGGGAAATTAGATGGCATTGGTTATTTGATGAGCATTTATTCTGATTTGTTGGTGTAGAAGTTAGATGACGTTGCAAGTGTTATCTCACATTTTCCAGCGCATTTTCCCTGTCGCTTTCCTTATCACAAAAAGCCTGAACCTGCTGGGTTCGTTTTTAAGAGAAACCTCTCCTTTTACCTTTTAAAGGTGAAAGATGAAAGGGCACTTGTGGAACACCTGACCACCTCAAAAATAAAGTGAGCACCACCACAACAGCGAAGAGCCCATCATTAAACTTTTCTCTCTCACGTCAAGAATTTTTCAAATGCAATTTCTTTTCTCATTAATTCATGGTTAAAAAAATAATAATAAGCAGAAGAATTTTCAGCACAGCATTAATCATTGCCAAATCAATACTCTATGCCAAAGGGCTGCGATGCGATTTAAATGGCATATATAGTTTGACAAAAAGGCACATCTCTCCTAACTTGTGAAGCTACTTCACATGAGTAAATACACACAAATTTTCAGTATGCAAGACTCAAGCGGCCCATTTTTACTCACTGCTGTTGTATTATAGTAAAACCCCATGAAGAATCTTCAAGAGGCAACTGGTTTTCTATTTCCTCCAGGCAAGAGGAAGTGCTGGAAGCTTGGTTCAGCAGATCCCAGGTTCCTCTAGATCACTGCCAGTTGTTTTATAGTGGGAGTAGATCACAGCATCTTGCAACTTGGACATCCCTGCTTTATACCATTAGCAAACTCGTTCTCTAAGTATGGATTCTTGTGTAGCCAAAAAAAATATTATCCATGTACAGGTGAGTGTGGTGGTGGTGTGTGTGTGTGTTAGCCTGCTTGAGGAAACTTTTTTGAAGTTAAAAAATGTTTAGAAAAAGTTCCAAAAAAACCACCACCATCCAGTTGGAGTAAGCTAGGGGGGGTATGGGAAGACTGCTGGATAGAGAGGGGAGGAATGGAAAACTGGGGAGGAATGGAAAATGTAATGGAGTATCCTGAAACCCAGTATCCTGACTGGCTGGCTAGAACCCTAAATAGGACTATTCCACACTGCAACATTTTCTTGCAGCTCCCATTTGTCAGGCTCTAAAACAGATTCTCAGAGGAGGACATGCCTTTCACAAACAGGCTCAGTGCATTTGAATAAATACTGATGAATCTCTTACTTAAATCAATTATTGTTCCGTCGGTGATGAATGAACATGGGCATTTGTGTCTGTCTCCTTTAAAGTATGTCTAATATACGTTGCATGGTATCTAAATTGGCTACTCACTCTGATATCTTGATCAGAAAATGGTGCCACACACCCAGGTGCTATTAGTCATCCTGTGTACACTGCTGGCATAAACTCCTTAATTTACTCATTTGTGAACTGTAATAGGAGGTTTTGCTTCTCTGTCACATACATGAATAAGAAACAACAAGGAGATGCATGGATCCCATTTCTTCTGGTTATACTTCCAAACAGTCTGACATTTCAGCACATCTCAATAGTCAGGTTTCCAAAGTGCAGCCTAAGCATTACTACTGCCTTAGTACTCGTTCCTAGCATTTAAAATTCTCCCATTTCATTTGCAGCTCAATGTTCTTAATTTAAGCTTCTCACATCTTTGGTTAAATTAGCTGTCTCGTTCTAATTAACAGTTTGTACACTTGAGAAATATAACCTCTTGTTTTAAGAGTAATGACTCTTTCCTATTCTCGCTGTCTACTTAATTTGTTCTGTGTCAGAGAGGGTAGAGATGGGAGCATTAATTACAGGGAAAGGTAAGTTTTCAACCTCCATGTTCAGCATTTACTAGGTGTTTCCTTGAGCAAAGATATCTTCATGGCTTACCCTAATGAGATCATCAAAGATCTTCTGCCATTTGTGTTGAGGTGTTACAGGTTATATTGCTAGGTTCAGCACATCACTGAAAATGTGGCATGGAAATTAACGGAAATGTTAACAACCCAGTTTTAGAAAGCTGCCAGGACAATGGAAGAAGTTCATGGAAAAGCCATCTCTCCTGGATATTATTGCTGTTGCCAATGAGAGCAATCAGGTTGGTGGGCCCGCAGGATATGACCTTCTCTGCAATGACCCCACATCTTTGGAATTTGACCTGTCACAAGCTCCATGCCTACAAGTTTATATGCAAATGCTCAATTTCCCCCCCCATTTTTAGTAACATGGGGAGCTACTTTATAGAGTCAAACCATTGGTCCATCCAAGTCAGTACTGTCTACACCAGGGTTTGGGAAACCTGTATCTCCAACTGCATTTGGACTACAACTTCCATCATCCCTAGCTAGCAGGACTAGTGGTCAGGGATGGTGCAAGGTAAAGGTAAAGAGACCCCTGACCATTAGGTCCAGTCATGACTGACTCTGGGGCTGTGGTGCTCATCTCGCTTTATTGGCCGAGGGAGCTGGTGTACAGCTTCCGGGTCATGTGGCCAGCATGACTAAGCCGCTTCTGGCAAACCAGAGCAGCATACGGAAACACCGTTTACCTTCCCGCAGGAGTGGTACCTATTTATCTACTTGCACTTTGACATGCTTTCGAACTGCTAGGCTGGCAGGAGCAGGGACTGAGCAACGGGAGCTCACCCCGTCGCGGGGGTTCAAACTGCCAACCTTCTGATCGGCAAGTCCTAGGCTCTGTGGTTTAACCCTCAGTGCCACCCGCATCCCTAGGGATGGTGCAAACTGTAGTCCAAAAACAGCAGGAGACCCAAGTTTGGGAAAAGCTGGTCTTACACTGACTGGTAATGGATTTCCAGGGTTTCAGGTAGAACACACTCAGAGACTGAATCTGAGCCATTCTCCATTTCCATTTCCACTTTCCCCCCAGTTCATTTTTAACCTGCTTGGAAATGTGACCAGGTTTGAAAGTCGCAGGTTGAAGCTTCTCCCCACAGCTTTAATTCTGACACCAAATCACGTAACAAGGAAGAGAATCATTTAAGGGGAACCTCCCTCCCCTCCCTTCTGTTATATTTTTTGTGGGATCACATGTTTCACATTATGGAACTTGTGCAGTAGGCGTCAAATTGGATGCTGCCATTTGTCACTATGCAAATCTGCAAGTGACGCAGCTTCAAGGCATGAGGGCTACTAAGTTTGAAAAAGCTGCCTCTTGCAGAGGATTGTTAACTTAGGAGTTTGATGAGGCTGCGGCACTGTACACTGGACTGAAAACAAATGCCCGCTTGGCATCTCTTCGTAGCTTCCTGCCAAAATTTGGAAACAGTAATAACCCGCCTAACCAAAAACACATGATTGCTCCTTTGGAAGAAAGAAAATCCCAGTTGGATCAGGCCAATGGCCCATCTAGCCCATGATTCTGTTTTCACAGAGGGCAACCAAATGCCCATTAGAAGCCTGCAAGAAAGAGCTGCATGATTCCCAGCAACTAGAACACAGAGGCACACTACAGTGGTACCTCGGGTTAAGTACTTAATTCGTTCCGGAGGTCCGTTCTTAACCTAAAACTGTTCTTAACCTGAAGCACCACTTTAGCTAATGGGGCCTCTTGCTGATGCTGCACCGCCGGAGCACAATTTCTGTTCTCATCCTGAAGCAAAGTTCTTAACCTGAAGCACTATTTCTGGGTTTGCGGAGTCTGTAACCTGAAGCGTATGTAACCTGAGGTACCACTGTACAGCCAACAGTAGAGGTGGAACCATTGAGAGCAGATACTGATATTGTGAACTGCCATGAGACTTCCAGGTATAGGGCGGTATATAAATTCAATCAAATCAAATTAAAAAGTTTAATCCTCCAAGAATTTGTCTAACCTTCTTTTGAAGCCATCCAAGCTAGTGGCAGTCACTACATCTTGCGGGAGCAAATTCCATAGTTTAACTAGAGTTTAATAGAGATAATATAAGTAGAAAAGACTCCCTGCTGTAACAGTTACATTAGAACACAGGGAAACAGAACCTCAGCACGTGACTTACAAAGGTGGAGTTAAAGGCAATGCAGTGCCTGAAGAGGACTAGAGTAAGGATGGAAGGGTTGGTCAACTTGGTTCTCTCTGTTTCTCATTCTTCCAATCTTAACTTCAGTTCTCCACATTTCGCCTCAGTTTGCAATTTATTTGCAATTAAAAAAAAAAAGTTCTCATGACAATTCATCAACTCCACCCCACTAAGAATCCTGGGAACTATAGTTTGCAAAGGGTGCTGGGAATTGCAGCTCTGTGGGAACTAAACTACAGTTCCCAGAATTCTTGGGGTGTGTGTGTGCTTTAGATGTATGGTGTGTACGAAGGCTGGATGTCCTCATAGTCGAGAGACATCTGGGCTCTTTCCCAAATCCCCCCATGGTGGTAATGGGCATTCCCCCCCCCTCAATTGCATCTAATTTTAATTTTGCAGCACATTACCCATGCCTTTGTTAATGCCAGAAAGCAACTTTTTCTGGGCAGTTCTTGGGTTTTAAAAAGAGTGTGGGTGTATGCTACTTAATCTGTTTCATATTCTGTTGCATCAGCTCATTTGAATCAGATCCCAAAGGACTCAACAGTGTGGGCTTAATTTTAAACTACAATTCATCACCTCCATTAGTCCAGTTAGCTCTAATATCCCAGAGAGCTCCATTCTGGCTTTATTATTTGAGTATTATTTATTCATAGCTATAATAGTTTTCGGAACTGGACCAATCCTACTGGAATATGTATGTTAGCTAACTCAGTGTAATCAAAATATGCTATTCTATTACTCACACATTTGGCAGGCAAAAAGTCATAGGTGGCTACCCATTTTCTTCCATTAAACTATGAAAAGATGGCCATGATTGGTTTTCATCCTGATCGTGACTCAAGGCAAATTAACTTTCAGTTTGAATTTTGATGAACTGCGGTGGACTGTAGATTGTTCAGTTAGAAATCCTTGCTCTATTTTTCATTCTAAATGCCATTTGAACAGCAAATTTGACAGGTTATTAAGATTTTAGTATCACTTTGGCAACAGTTTTCCCAGCTTTTGTTATGTCTTGCATCCAGAATTCAGATAGGTTAATTAAGTTTTCTTCTTCTCCCCATTTGACTAACATACACCCAGCTACCTCCTCTGCTAAAAACACTAGCTCAACTTGACCTTGTACGTTTTTTCTAGATATATGTTACTACATGCAATAAGAAAGAAAATTGGGTATGTTTTTAAGCTTAGTCTTTTCAAATTGACATTCGAAGCAATTTTCCTTTAAGATTTCGAGACTTGTACTCTCTATGGTCATGGCACTAATTGTAGCAGAATAACAAGTCTAGGAAATCATCTTGAAGGAACACGATGCTGTTGAACCATTAAAGCTAAGCAATTTTATTTCAGGGCTGCATCTTTAAAAAAAAAATCAATGTCTGGTAGTCTTATATAAAATGTTTTGGATTTACCTGAAATAATAATAATAATAATCATCATCATCATCATCATCATTTATTATTTGTACCCCGCCCATCTGGTTGGGTTTCCCCTGTGCCTCCATGGACAGCTGTGAGTCCAAAATGACTCCCAGGCTGCACACCTGGTCCTTCAGGGGCACAGTTACCCCATTCAGGACCAGGGAATCCTCCACACCTGCCCGCCTCCTGTCCCCCAAAAACAGTACTTCTGTCTTGTCAGGATTCAACCTCAATCTGAAAGAAGACAGAGATAAATACATAATTCTATTCTGTTGACTTCTGGCAAATTTTGGAGGCCAGTTTCAGAGGCCTCCCAAGGCACACCTTTTCTGTGTTGCCACCCACAGAAACACTCTCCTCAGTGGCCCTGGGCCAAAATCTTTTTGGCACCAAGCTAAGAATTTCTTTTTTTATACATCCAAGCATTTGAATGTTGGTACCTGTCTCTTGTTTGAACAATGGATAACTTTTTAGCTGAACTTATGACAGGAAAATGTGCACCTTCTCACAGTAATAATAACAAAAATAAATATATAAATAGCTTGACTTTGTGTTTTTCCTTGTCCATAATGAGTTGAAAATAGTAGTGTGGAGTAAACTGATCCTCACTTATTGTCACCCAAATGTTGCCTTGGTCCTTCAGATAATGCTGAACTATACCTCCTGTGTGTAGTGGCCGTCATGGCAGTTAGAACCCAATGTATTTGGAGGGTCATACTTCCCTCCCCATCAATTTAATGCCAGCGCAGGCCCAAGAAGTTTTGCTGCCTGAGGCAAAGATGGCGCCCCCATTCCACATACAGTGGCTGACTGGATTGGCAGTTTAATGTTATTTCAACTCTGGCAATGAGATAGCATCCTCCACAGCAGCTGTGGGCAACAGGCTAGTCCAAGGAAATGCTGCCCTCCAGCAACTGCTGCCCGGGGCAGATGTGTCACTTTGCCTAATGGGAGGGCCAGCCCAGTTTAATGCATTAGGGAAGCTGTACAAGTGAGAGACTGAATGCAGTATAATAGTTGCGTGAACATTGTATCTTGAATGTCAATCAGGTGGCATTATGTTCTCAACTATAAAACTTTGTGAAAACTGCGCAGGCTGCATCACTGAAAATTGAGTTCCAGGTCTCCGAGATCAGAAAAGCGCTATCTGATCATGTGTAAATATAACCTGCCTGAGTGTTAATGACAAGATAGATGGAGAGTTGTGCAAACTATTCTGATCCAGCCATTTCTTGGCTTTTTCACTGCCAGAGTAATCAGGTTGGGCTGCTCAGAGGCAGATATATTGTTCCTTTTGATTTATTATATCATCGATCCTTGTTCCATATCTCAAACTTTTATAAAGTAGAATGCTGGCTCTCTTTTTAACACGTTCTTGTTGCTTAAAGTTTTGAGAACTTTAGAAGCCCTTTCCTATTAGTAGTTATTTGTGTGCGTTCTATAACATTTTTTAAAAATTATTATTTTAAAATCATGCAGCCAGATGTTTGCAAAGCTATGGTAGTATTGGACTTTTGCACATCCACACACCTTCCACTGTCCCTACACCCCAGTGAGAATTTCTGATCCAGGTTATATGCCTTGTAGATTTGACCACCTCTCCCTGACCTGACCTCAGAAAGTCTTTACTTTGATCGCAGTATCAGGGACATAAAAATACAAAACAAACTACAGGCAGAGTCTGTGTTATCATAAAGCACCAATGCAGCAGCAAGCAAAGGCTATAGCAGCCAAGTCAGCTGCTTGTGGCTGGAAAGCCAGACAGGATGTTTGTGACTGTTGCCATGGGAACAAAGGGGCAGTCTATTTTGTACTGAGCACCGGATGTTAGCTCAGTGGGTGTGTCATATGACCCGTACTGGAAGTACATGGGTGGAGTTTATTCTTACTGCTGTGGAGTGCAGACATGTTTTCTCTGTACTGATGTAAGAGACAGAAATAAAGGATGTAAATAGATTTCTGTCTGCTTCTTTCCCCTCCCTGGGGGATACCAAAGGGGAGAGAGAAGAAACGGTGTGTTCTTCTCACACATCTGGGAAGAATCGCCGAGACCTCGCCTGCTTATCTGCCGGGAGTAGCAGCGGGGAGGTCGACAAGGAATATCTGCCGGTGCCTACGCTGTGGCACATTCCTCTGACCCAGGCAGAATTCCAACAGTCTGTTGGTACTTTCTCCCCACTAAATTCCCTTGTTCATGTCTTGTTCCAATAGCATTGTGGTTTGCATGGGAATTCCACTAAAATTGAGCTCTTTTTTTCCTTCCATTTTGGCAGTGGTTTTAATGCAAACCACTTGTGCTACAGAAAACAGTGTATTTAAGTGTGCCGAGTCGGTTGTGCAACCAAGTTGGCTGCATGGGAGAGTTGACCATACAGTCAACCCCTGAAGAGAGTAGGCTTAAACTCACTGCCCATGAGTGGTTAGGACTGAAAGGCACGTGGCAAGCTTCCACTGGTGCTTCCACTGGTGCATTTGCACTGCATCAACCTGGACGCCACCTGGCCCCCATCCTCTCTACCCTGGCATGCAGCAGTGATGTGGGTGACTGGAGGACAGGTAAGCAGCAATGCCCCATTCTGCTATTTGCTACAGGAGGGGTGTGGCCAGGGAAGAATTCTGTGTGGTCAGAGAAGAATTCCTTGAGCCAGATAGATGATCATGCCTTGAGCTTAAAGTACCCCATCCCTGCTCTAAAGTATGGCAGAATGTTCAGAGCTCCCATACGTGCATTAAATATTAACATCTGCTAAGCCCCAATGCGAGGGACACGGGTGGTGCTGTGGGTTAAACCACAGAGCCTAGGACTTGCCGATCAGAAGGTCAGTGGTTCGAATCCCCGCAACGGGGTGAGCTCCCGTTGCTCGGTCTCTGCTCCTGCCAACCTAGCAGTTCGAAAGCACCTCAAAGTGCAAGTTGATAAATAGGTACCACTCCGGCGGGAAGGTAAACGGCGTTTCCATGCGCTGCTCTGGTGTGCCAGAAGCGGCTTAGTCCTGCTGGCCACATGACCCGGAAGCTGTACGCCAGCTCCCTAGGCCAATAAAGCAAGATGAGCGCCACAACCCCTGAGTCGGTCACGACTGGACCTAATGGTCAGGGGTCCCTTTACCTTTACCTTTTTAAGCCCCAACGCATGCACCAATCACACTCCTTACCAATACATAATTGGCATCAGTCAGGGCCGGGAAGCGGCACTTACACACATGTAGGCTTTCCAAAATGGTAATAGGAACCCAGGCCAGTCAGGGTTCACAATTCTGTGGAAGAGACTTCCTTCAGACTGATGCTAATCTAATGTCAGCTGGGAGGGGTGGCAAGCAAATGGGATGCCATGAAAGGGCAGTTTGGTACCCTTAATAGGGTTTAAGAGTAAGTGCTCCACTGTCCAGCCCAAAGGCTGTTTTAGGGTAGCATGAGTGGTTCAGCTGCACTGGGTGCCGGTGATGTAGAATGGCGCGCGAGAGGTGGAGGTATGGCAAATTGAAAAATAGCACAGGGTGCCGCTGAATTGAGAGCCCAAAGTCTGCCGTTTTGATTTTTAATAGCCTTTTTTTTTAAAAAAAAAAAGTCAGGCATTAATGTGAATGGCAGTTTCCTGAGGAACATTCCCAAGATAGTTGGAAAGCAGAGAAGCAGTTTGTTTTGCAATTGCACAGTTCCTTGGCTTATTAAATTTTGAAGAAGTAATCAATTTGGAACACAATGTAAAGAGTTTATGTTTCATAATTTCTCTTTATTGCTGAAATATTTATGCAATTGTTCAGGCTTGGAAGAAGCTGCCAGATGGAAAGGCAATAGCTGTGGACTTCATCCTGGCACTTTTGACAGAACATATAATATTGAATAGTTTTATGCTAATGCTTTGCACCCAAATACATATTTTATTGCTACTTTGAAATGCAAATTCAAATAGCTGGAAAAGTCTTATCAGTGGGAAATAAACTAGTATGCAAAGTAGTAGTTAGCAATGTTAGTTACAAGAGTGTCGCTAGTCAGTGTAATAATATCTGTCGTGTCTCAAGTCCAAAGATGTTACCCTGAATGCATTATTTGGCTTAGCATCACAAACTGCAGCAGCATTTGTAAATAAAAATGGAAAAGATAAAACCAGCAGTGTTGGATTTTCCCTAAAAAGGAGAATCCTATGATTTCTCTGCTTAAGGTCATGTTTGGCAGGTATTCCTTCTATTTCTCCATGCTGAGAAATAGCCAAGTGCACAAGAAGGATGTATCAGCAAACTTGGATAATTTTTTTACAGAACGAAGAGAGAGCAAGTTTCTAAAAATAGTGGACAATGTGTGAACTCATGTGCAGAACAGGGGAGAAGAGAAGGAGCATGAAAAAAACCATGCAGTCTTCCGGTTCAGCTCTGCCTTAATAGAGGCAGCCCCCGTGACAGCAGGAGATTGTTAGCAAAGGAAAAACAAGGATGATTGAGGGCAATTATCATTGCAAATTCCCCCCAGGGTCAGGGAGGGGAACAGGTTTCATTTGGAGATCATCTTGGTACCTGGCTCTCGCTGTGGCATGGAATGGGGGGGGCAGGGAGGCGCTGAATGCAAAGTACTTCGCCTTCCAAAAATCGTCCAACGCCGCCATTAAGAAGCAGAGCTTCTCCTGTTAATGAGAGCTTAATTGGATTAAAGTACAGGCATGTACTAGAAGAGATGAGATCACAAACTGCAGAACAAACCAACTGCAAGGACTTTAAGGTTTAAACTTGAGATAAGACTTCATTCGGTGCAAAAGACGGAGGAGGGGAGCCTATGGTTTCTTTATTTAAAAATTTAATCTCTACATTTATGATTCGGCAACCTCTCTCTAAAGCTTAGTTCAAATTATATTTGTACAAGTGAGGATGGAAGGAATTGGATTATAAATATGGAATATAACATCAAATGGTGTGTGTAAAAAAAGGGGGGGAAAGGGAGGGAAGCTCTATTTTGCAAAAAGTTTACGATGGAAACTTAGAGCTGACTCTTCCCCATCCTTTATTATTTAAAAAGTGAACTTAATAGTGTTAAGAGGACTTGGAATTTTAATTGCTCACATATCTTCAGTTGGAAGGAATGATGAAACGAATCTGTAAACTGCCAAGGAACTGATAAGGTTCATTACTGAGTCATTTGTAGTTTGACAGACCACTCTTCTTCCCAAGCTGAGAGGAAAAATGGTGACAACAGGTTATTTACTGGGACAGAGTGACTTTTGCAGCTGTTGTTAAAGTTGCAAAACAACGAAGCACAGGACGGAGCAATGAAGAATTTTTTGGAACAACAATGGGATATCAGTTTTGCCCAAGGCATGACAGATAACAGCAACAACCAGGGGAAGGAAATACATAACATCTTACAAGGACAGGAAGAAACACCACAGACAAAATAAAGAACAAGGATATAGTTTGAGTTCTTCACTTGTAGCTTTATAAATCATTTAATATGTCAACACGAATAGAAGTTATTAATATTGCAGTTGTTGTATAAGGGATTATTATGATGACCAGAATGTAATTGAAATTAATGAGATTTTGAAACACAGAAATAAAGAAAATCATCAAGCCATCAAATGTAGCACGTGGGGGGCCACTTTATCTAAATTACATAACATTGGTATTTGAACAATTGGTATTAATAACTGTATTATAAATCAGGATTGTTATAATGTGGCTATCATTGGACTGTAATTGAAAACTAACAAAAAATTACTATAAAAAAAAAACAAAAAACCATGCAGGACAGTTATCCAATCCATGCTTGCAAGGTCCTCCAGCTGCTCCTTATTAGGGGGATGCATTCCTGCTCTGAAGAGCCTTGCTTCATTAAAAGAGAAGAAATGAAAACATAATTTGGGCTGCCTGTCAGATGGCTCAATCCATGCCTTTAAAGGCTCCAAGCTAAGAAATTGCTTGTGGGGAAGAAGACCGAGAGCAGAAACTAGTGTTGGGCCAAAAAAAAATCTACTGCATTTAAAAATCTACTGCATTTTCGATCAACTAATGAGAAAAGAAATTGCTTAGGAATAGAGTATGCTGTTTTATACTCAAACCATTGGGTCCACCTAACCCAGAACTGTTTGAAATGACTGGCATTGGTTCTCCAGAGTTTCAGATAGGCTTCTCTCCACTCCTACGTGGAGATGCCAGGGACTGAACTCCAAACCTTCTGCACGCACAGTAAAGTAAAAATTAAATAAAGAATAGTAATCAATAATACAGGAACAGGGAAGTTTTTAAACTAACTTTCCATTCCAAATCAGGGACCAGGGGGTGAATTTCAGCTGTGTAGTATTGCTCCCCCCTTCCCTTGTAGCTGGACCCTTGGTAACACCTGCATAAAAAATGAAAAAGAAAATAAATACGCGGAGAAATAGAAGAAATGCTGTGCGCACGTAAATGCTGTCTTGTTTCTTTCAAGCGGATATTTCCCAATTAAATAACATCATTCTGAAGACCTTCAGTTGTGTCACTGAAATGACAAATCCAGCTATGACCAGAAGCTGAAATTGAACAAATTGCTTTGAAAATTGTCCCATGGCACAAGCTTTTTTTTTTTTTAAGAAAAGCTTAATTTGGATTTCAGCTCAGCATTTTGACAGCAATATAAAGTTGGAGTGTCAATTAAATGTGATCACTCTCAGAAACATACGGGTGGAGAAAGAGGGAGGGGCGGGGGAGTGACATTCCAAACGCCAAGCTGGAGGTAGAAAATAGTAGGACAGTCACTGTCTGTGAGCAAGGTATGCAAAAACCAGCTCAAGAATTTACAGGATTCCTGTTCCGTTACGCTGTAACTCCAAGCCTCAGCAATCTGTCTGGTTTTGCTATATAATTCTGGCAGAAAATGTTTTAGTAGCACTCAGCAGAGCAGCTGCTGGTCTATTCCACTACAACCTGTTTGAATACTATGACACAGGTAAAAAAAGCAAAAAACCTTTCTCTACACTCATAAACTAGCATGTCAGTGAAAAGACTAAATTAATACCTGGTTTATCCATGCCACCCCCCCAAAAAAAACCCTTGTAGAATCCTGAGGTGGTAAGAGTTTACCAGTCTTCTCCAAGCCTGTTGCACCTTAGATGGTTTAGACTACAACTCCCATCAGCTTTGGTCCCTAGACATGCTGGATAGGACTGACAGGAGTTGTAGCCCCAAACATCTGTACAGCACCAGACTGAGAAAGGCCAGAGTAAACTACATGTTAGTTTTATACTGGAAAGTAAGGATACAAAAGTTAAAATAATAAAACAGATTAATTGCCATAGGTTTGTCATGTCTACTAAAATCAGGGCCTTTAGCATGATGGCCCTTGCCTTTTGGAATGTGTCCTCAATAAATATGAGGCAGGGATAATAATAATAATAATAATAATAATAATAATAATAATAATAATATATTTTTAATACCCCACCCATCTAGCTGAGTTTCCCCAGCCACTCTGGCAGTTTCCAACAAAATATTAAAATACAATAATTCATCAACTATTAAAAGCTTCCCTAAACAGGGCTGCCTTCAGATGTCTTCTGAAAGTCAGATAGTTGTTTATTTCCTTAACATTTGATGGGAAGGCGTAGATGGGTAGTATTGGCATTTAGACACCTGTTTAAAACTCAAAGGGAACGCAGGTGGCGCTGTGGGTTAAAGCCTCAGCACCTAGGACTTGCCGATCGAAAGGTCGGCGGTTCGAATCCCTGCGGCGGGGTGCGCTCTCGCTGCTCGGTCCCAGCGCCTGCCAACCTAGCAGTTCGAAAGCACCTCCGGGTGCAAGTAGATAAATAGGGACCGCTTACCAGCGGGAAGATAAACGGCGTTTCCGTGTGCGGCTCTGGCTCGCCAGAGCAGCGATGTCACGCTGGCCACGTGACCCGGAAGTGTCTCCGGACAGCGCTGGCCCCTGGCCTCTTAAGTGAGATGGGCGCACAACCCCAGAGTCTGTCAAGACTGGCCCGTACGGGCAGGGGTACCTTTACCTTTACCTTAAAACTCATCTGTTCACCCGCTCTTTCCCTGGTGGGTTGATGTATTAAACTGTAACACTGATTTGTGATGTACTTTGTTTTTGTTTTATGAATGTAATCTTATTGTTGATTTTATGGTATTCACCAACACTGATTTTTTTCCTTAATGTTTTCATATTTCAAATAAAAACAAAGCAAAACAAATAAGTGTGACAAATTATTTCCCCTTCCGTCTTTAAAATGCTTCATTGCAAGTAATAAAAACGTACCATCACAGATCTTTCCTATTTTGAAAATCTAAAATTATTAAAATGTTAACATACCCAAACTCTTTGAGAGGAAGTTTGCTATGAAGCATATCATGTACATGCTTAAATTCTCTGATGAATGTCTATGGAAGAAAATGTCTTTTTTTCTCCCTCCTCACATGCTCCTTTCATCAAGAAGGGATAATTTGTCAAATTATTATTTTTTTCATAACAAAAACAGTACCCTGGATATCCAATCAACCTCATCTAATCAGAAAAGAATCATGTTGCATCCAACACACAAGAGGTAAATTAGGAATCACCATCTGGCAGAAATAGTTTATCAGAAACTGTTCTCCTGTTTTAATTAAAATATGTTTTAATTAAAAACAGGCATGTCAAGAAGCCCTGGGCATCATATTTTACCATTCCCCCTCCCACATACAGTATTCATAAAATGTATGCATCAATTTGGGTGGGTGGGTGGATGCAGTGGTTTTCTTGTGGGTGATACCAGACCTCCAGATGTTTCAGACTCCAGCTGTAGGACCATGTTGGCTAGGGCCAAGAGGAGTTATAATCCAATACACTGAGCTCCATCACAGAGAAACCAACCTCCCTCCAAGCAGATTTTGGTACTGATCTTTTGATAACCTTACACTCTAAATTTATGCAGGTCTTCCCAGAAGCTCCTTTGAGTTCAGTGATACTTATTATCTGGTAAATGTGTGATCATAAGCATTGGCATAAGAACATAAAAGCACCCTGCTGGATCAGGCCAATGGCATATCTAGCCCTGCATCCTGTTCTCACAATGGCCTGTGGGAAGTCAACAAGCATGGTCTGAGTTCAACAGCTCAGACTGACCTATTTTAGAACCATTTTGCACACAGCCACTGCTTAGTTTGCCAGGATGCTAGACATAACTGCTAGGGGCCACACGTCATTGGTGCGCAGGGCCAGATGCAAAAGGGGACAAAACAATGGCTTGACCAGGGCCCTTCAGGATTTAACCTCCTTCCACAGGGCCTGTAAGACAGAGCTATTCCACCTGGCTTTCAATTTGAACTTAGCCTGATCTTTTATTCCCCTTCCTTTCCTCCCCTCCCCTTTTATGAAGATTACCCGCTCTGGGATCCCACAGCTAATTCTCTCCTGGTCTCCTCGCTGGCCCAAATAGGACTAATTTAGCCAGCTAGCCCTGCTGATCATCTAATGTTTATTGGATGGATTTCCCCCCTAAATTGATTTTTGAATTCTGAATTTATTGTTAATTCACGTTTTATGCAGTATTTTATGATTTTTTTTTTGCATCAATTAAGTGTTTTAAATTTGTTATTAGCTGCCCTGAGCCTGGTTTTCTGAACAGGGAAGGGCGGGGTATAAATAAAAGTTTATTATTTATTATATTAACTTTGTACAGTAGGCTGCATCCCAAACAAGCAATTGTTACGTTTTTAAACTCATGCACAACAAACACCTCTCTCTAACCTCCCATTCAGGCAACCACGAGGCATTATCACACTTCAAGGACACAACTGAGTCAGGCAAAAACACTCAAGGAGGGTGCAGATCACAAATGGTGAGCGAAATAGTTCCTCACCCCCAAAGAGAATGGCAGGGTTTTTTTAAAAGAAACCGAATGAAAATAAATGTTGCATCCATAAACCCAGTTTCGATCTTGTTAAGCAAAATGAATCAACTGTCATGGATGACTAAACATTCCATTATTTGCTACATATTTAAAAATTGTGTTCTCTGGTCACTCACAAAATGGATGCCAGCAAATGCATCCACCAAAACCGGCTTAAAACAAAACAATTATGGCTCCTGATTTTTTACTGCTGGGAAAATTCAGAAGCATCTTTAGACGTTTTAAAGATGTCTGATTTTTAAACCTTTTCACCATTTTATCACTTGTTTGCTGTCCTGGGTTCCTTTGGGAGAAACGGACGGGGTGTGATTTTAATAAATAAATAAAAATCTTCCACAGAAGCCCTGTGGGTGGAAACACCTCCATCCCGATAATATGATAATAGGAACATACTGTCTATCATCCACCCACCCCAATTCAAAACTCTAATGACTAGAAGAATTAGGGAGCCAGCAAAGGAAGTATATGTTGCAATAATGGGTAATTTCAACTCCTCCTCCGGTTGACCAGATAAATATATATTCAGTTTGTAACAGACACAATAATTTACAGATCAAAGAATCATAGAATTTTAAAGTTGGAAGGGACCCTGAGGATCATGTAGTCCAACTCTCTGCAATGCAGGAATATGCGCTGTCCTATATGGCGATTGAACCTGCAACCTTGGTGTTGTCAGCACCAACCAATTGACTCGGTTTCATAATAATTACTATTGGAGCTGACTAACAGTGAGTCACTATAAGATAGGCTGGTGCAAAAGTACACCAAATCCAAGCTCTGTTCAGCATCGGGGCTACTGGTGGCTAAGCCAACCTAAGCCTTGCAAAGGAAAAACAAGCCTTTAAAATAGTCTGTTACACTGCTCTTTTTTGCTACCTTAACTTTGCTAGCCAGGGCACATGGCCAAGCTGAATGGTCTTAGCCTGAAGTCCCCCCACCTTTCTGGTCCTGTCTGCACCATGCACCAGAACACCTCTTTTTCAGGGCTAATGCTGGCTTAAGATCTGTCATAGCTTCAGCTGGACTGAGAATGGTGGAATTAAGGTGGAATAACCCGGTTGCACCAACAACCTCCTGACTCATCCAGAGACCTGCTAGATCCCAGTCCACTCATCCTAGCAGATCTTGCTATGGGATTGCTCCCTTAGTCCTGAATGGTGGATATAATCCAATGTAAGATGTGTTTCCAAACCACTTGGGAACAGTGGGTGCTATCAAGTGCAAAATCTATGTTAACTGCAAGGTTTAATTATTTACTTATTAGACACACCCTGACCTTCTCTACTACTGTGATCCCATGGTGGGTTACAAACAGTAAAAGAGAAAATTTGTCAGCAGTAAAATATAACCCATTACAATATAATGCAATATAAAACAGCATTCTATGCACAAAATCCGACAAGGTGATATTGTAAGTAGACCATCAGAGGGAGAACTTGTAGAATGAAAGAAAATAGACTTAAAAAACAATTTTGGCCAGATTGAAAGTAAGCACAACAAAACCCATGAAAAACCACCAACATTTTGCACTTCCCCCTGCTCACCGTTTGACAACTTTTGAATGCAATTTCTTTTTTCATGAGCTGATGAAGAATGATAGTGATGGTGGAGAAAACATACAGGAAGGATGTAGAATCCTCTAATGGGATTTATGAAGAATAAATACAACATGAATGATGATGAGCATAATAGCTACTCCACATAGCAAAATACTAATGTATGTATATTATAGATATTTATAATGTGGACATTTAGTTATTTGGTGTAATTACTGTATGCTTTTGAGATTTTTTTTTAATGCTCATGAACTGAAGCTTGGCAGATGCTGACTAGCCTTACTTCCAATCAGGGGCGCCGACTTATAAAAAATATTGGGGGGGGGGGCGGGGGCCCATACGACTTATAAAAAATATTGGGGGGGCCCAAGACCTCCAAACCGCTGCAGCTGGGGGAACAAAAGGGGTGAGCCCCGGGCTGCCCCGACCTTAAGTGAACCTGTGAGGGCCCGCCCTTTGTGGCAGCCGATTGGCTGCCGCCGTGGGCGGTGAATATTAATGAGCTAGGGGGAATGCCCGCTTCTCGCGGGGCTGACGCCAGCCCCGCGAGATTGTTGATGGGTCGAGAGCCCGCAACCCCACCCCCTCTCTAGATCGGGAGTGGCTTTGTTTTAACTCATTACTGAATGTATTTTAAAAGGTAACTATCGTCAAACAAGGAAAATAAAAAATACCAACATAATTTTGTGATTTTACAAAGCATAATATAACTAATAATTTTCTTAAATTATTGGGGGGCGGAGCCCCCCCAAACGAATTTTTGAGGGGGCTCGGGCCCCCTCAGGCCCCATGGAGTCGGCGCCTATGCTTCCAATGAGTGTCTGTGTCTCATTTTACACGTGGAGAAGTTGCCAAGAGGGGTACTCTTGGCCCCATTCTATGTCCTATGACACAAGCCTTTCAGCAAAAGCTCACAGATCCTAAAGGCACCAAAACCAGCAATAGGTGGACAGCACAGAAGCACAAAGCCTTATGCTGTGATGTGTGTAAACTCAGCACGATCTCTGCAATCCTCTTTAGGAGAGATTACTCAGGATGATCGGCTTACTCCTATCAGTCTGGGAGGCTGTCATTTTAGACTATCCTTCCAAAACCCACCTCCCCACAGAAGGAATGCCTGGGATGAATTGGCGATGATGTTGTGTTCCTGCCCCTCTATTTATTTGGTAGTTTTCTTGGGTGGAGTTGCTTTTGCCTTGGGTGATGAGGTGAAAACTTCACTAGTTTCCTAGAAATAAAGGAAGCCTCATCCCCCCCCCCATATATATTTATTTAT
Source organism: Podarcis melisellensis (assembly GCF_964234715.1). Taxonomy (NCBI): domain Eukaryota; kingdom Metazoa; phylum Chordata; class Lepidosauria; order Squamata; family Lacertidae; genus Podarcis; species Podarcis melisellensis. The sequence continues at coordinate 20,356,608 of NC_138537.1, forward strand.
TGTATATATTAGATTTGTATACCGTTCTTCATGCAAAGATCTCAGAGCGGTTCACAGCATAAAAATACAGAATAAAAACACACAATAAAAACAAGAACAAAACAAACTAATAACCCCCCCCACACATTTAAACTGCACCCACAACAGTCTGTGACCAAATCTTGCTGAATTGGCCAATGGTGGAAGGAAACAGCTGATGTTTGTGAATTATCCTCTGCTTTGCTTTACCCATATTCAGATTCTGTAACAGAGTTTAGTGTGCTAATTACTTAATTGGTTAAGCCAAATTCACTTGATTAATAAAATTGCTCTTAATGAAAAACTCTCAACTATTCAAGATTTAAAAACATTGAAAAAAAGACTATGATGTGGAGATCTCAAGCATCTCTTAATTACAGTTAGAGAATTTAAGAGATGCAGAAGCAGCTGGTTGGGCGTTTGAGATACTTAGTGAGAAAATGCATTGAGGAATTCATCTCAAATAAAAAAGATGAGGGAACCACTCTTCCTGCCTCATCATGGCTTTAAAAGTCAACAATCCTTTCTCTTCACTACCTCCATCCTGAAGCTATCAAGTTTGATTAAGGGGCACCGTCTTAAGGATAGATCTGCTGGGGGTAGCAGAGTTAGGATCTAGCAGACCTCAGGCTGAGTTGGGAGATTCCCAGCTCCAGCTGGGTTATGCCAATGTAAGTCAGAGATACACTGGCCTAGCAGGGCTTTTTTTCAGCTGGAACTTGCCAGAACTCAGTTCTGGCACCTCTCAGGTGAGCACCATTGCAATTTTAAGGGAACAAGGGAGGCGTTCATGGTGAGTTCTGGCACCTCTTTCCCCACAAAAATAACACTAGGCCTAAGTTCCTGATCTTGGCTCAGCTGGGGGCCTGACCCTTTTGCCCCCTCATATTTTGGGGGCATATTTTATGGTGCTGGAGAGACTCTTGGACTGCAGGAAGATCAAACCTATCCAATCTGAAGGAAGGAAATCAACCCTGAGTGCTCACTGGAAGGACAGATCGTGAAGCTGAGGCTCCAATACTTTGGCCATGAGAAGAGAAGACTCCCTGGAAAAGACCCTGATGTTGGGAAAGATTGAGGGCACAAGGAGAAGGGGACGACAGATGACAAGATGGTTGGACAGTGCTCTCAAAGCTACCAACATGAGTTTGACCAAACTGCGGGAGGCAGAGGAAGACAGGAGTGCTTGACGTGCTCTGGTCCATGGGGTCATGAAGACAACAACATGGGGAGGCAAGGCCCCCCAATGTTTTTAAAAAATCAGGGGCAAGCACGGAGCCAACCACAGCACAGCTTCAGTGTCCCGCTCCTTCTCCTGTGGCCCAGAATGACATCTTGTATTTACTAGGAAAGGCATTTTATACTCAGGACAACTCTCTGCATTCTGTCAGATGGAGAAACAGCATCATCAAAGCCCACACTTTGAGCTCAGTAGTTCAACCTGTATTTTTTGTTTTATTACATTTTTGCCCTACCCTTCTTCAGAGAAGCTCATGCTGACAAACAAGAGCCCACCCCCCTTGTCTTAACAACAATCCTGTGAGGCAGGTTAGGCAGAGAGATTCAAAACTCATTCTCTGCCTTGTTCCCCTGATGAAGCAAAGGCGTGTATTTAAATACCAACACGGCAAAAACCCCTGTTCGATCTCAAACCTGCAAGTCTATTTGAAACACACTACGGTATTGGATTTCTGTCTGAAAGCAGCTGATTTAAGCAGTTGATAGGGTATGGCAGATGCCCCATTCATTGTGTTATCATTTTATATAGCCTGTCCACAAAACCCCCCAGAGGAGGATGTACTGCCTCCCTGTGAAAAATAACCCACTGTCTGTGGCTTATGGAAACCACAGCAGAATCTTAAATACCCTGCATGAGCCAGGACACCTCCATTTACATGAATACGGAGGCGCCTTTCTAGCTAAGTAGCCAGGTTGAAACACACAAGGTAATCATACAATTAAAATAACCAACATAATGAGGGTTTGGAAAAAAGGGGGGGAATTACAAATCAGGTTGGAAGGCCCCAAAAGCTTCGCTTTAAAAAAAAGTCAAGCAATGAAGTAACATAGCAGCACATCATCTGAAGAATGTGATTTTTTTAGACAAGACAGTAAATGTCACATATAACATACGGCAGCAATATCCTTTCCTTCCACTATTGCTTTTTTATTTCTTTCCCCCTTGTATCTCCTGCTGTTAACTGTTCATCTCCCATCAATTTTGCCCTCATTGCCAACTAGCCTGGCCAGGCACTGAGGCTCTTTCAGCTTAATTAAATGCATCTACTAACGAGACAGAGGCAGGCAAGTTCAGGCATGTCTTAAGCAACAGCTGCCATAGATAAGCAGGTGGTAAAAACCATGTTATTTTTGAGGTAAAGCTCTGTTACTTTCAAGTGCCATTTATATCAATTATTCTGTATTTTGTTCCATTGCACTGTGAATAATAGTACTTTGATTGCTTGTACTTTATAGCATGCACACAAACATCCCTTTCTTTTTGACACAGTGTACAGTAATGTTGACTCTGTCAAGATGAACCAATAAAAAATATTGACATATTCTATTACAGCATTCATCTGTCAATATTTTCCACTAGCACAAAAGCTTTAACTCATCTTTGCAAAACAGCAGTTTCCTATCTAATTCACAAAAGCATTCTGGAATAAGATTCACACACATCCCCGCAGAGAAACACTGATAAGGAAACATTTTCAAATTGATGGACTAATTGCTGTATGAACCGTGACATGGAGATGAAAAATTTGCTTGCAACATGTCAAATGGAAACGCTAAGGATGGCTTTTAAAGCTATGCATTTGAGGTTGAATCCAATGAAGCGCTAAGGAACTGGTTTTGTTAGCAAAAGGATTTAGCGTTGCTGAACAAAACTCTCTCTCCTCTCTAGCTCTCCCTGTCCACCCACTACATCTATTTGGGGGCTTCCCCCAACCCTCTGTAGCAGATTTGTGTGTGTGTGTGCAATGTTTATGCAGAAGAAGAAGTAAATTTCCATTGCACAAAGACAAATCCTTGCACGAATAGATCAAGTGCATTGGATACCGCCCTTGGAAACATAACTGTGTGGGTATCCTGTTCTGAAGGGAGGAAACAGGACTTGCCCAGTTTGCCCAAGGGAGAAAGTCATGTAGAAGGCATTACCATCACAAAATGGATGTAGGCGAAAACCCATAAAACAATATCTGCACTTGCCTTGCGATCAGGAGTTTTGGATTTGTGGGGATCCAGGTTCCACCTAGCCAAGATGCTGGAAGCCAGGCTCTTCTCAGAAGAAAAGGACCCCACAGCAGATCTCACTACCGCTTGTAACCTTAAGATGTCTTAGGACCGAAGCATTCCTCTTGCACCAATTGCCTGGGTTCCTACCTGGCCCTTGTTACCCCTAGGATCTTGGGAGTGGAGGGGACAGTGATTCAGGTAGGAACTTCCTCTATGCAACAGAGCATCACCTTTTGCCCGCAGCCCATCAGGCTCTAACTTTGCCAGCTCCCAGATCCAGCACAATCTTTCTTTGCTTCTTATAATTTACAAAGAGTGACTGAAATGTATTACACGTATTGTGGCGAAAGCTTACTATGAGTCTGCTATCAAATGTTATGGCTTTTTTCTTCCTTCCCTCTTGGAAGAAAGGAAAGTACAGGTTAAGTCTCCCAGATTTGTTGAAAGAGAAGATGTATATGCATTCTCTCCTAGAGAAGAGGGATGCATAAATATCAATTTACTCCTAGAAACCCAGGGAGGTATAAATTTAGCACCTGAAGAGAAAGTTTGTGCTGAATGCAATGGGAAGGAATGCATTCTGGAGAAATGACAACATCCAACTATTTATTATTGTGCATGGCATAGACTGTATTATACAGTTTTTCTATTTAGGTACTGTATTGAAATTGCTTTGTATACCCCAGCATGACAAACACCAAAGTTATTAAAAAGACTGTGATAGAATGTAATTGCTTATTGCAGGTGTCCATTAAGTGCCTATGGAATAATGCATTAAGATATAATACTCAAGGGTTTCCAAACTGCACTGCTGTTGTTCTGGCCAAAGAGAAATATACACTGAAGGACAAAAAAGAGATCTATAGAGAGGAGAGGTAAATTGAATATGAGTGTTGTAGCTCTTCTGATTGATATCCACAATGTGTTTTCCGCTCTGTGATCCAAAGCAAAATGTGTATATCTGTGAAGGCAGAGATCAGTGAAAATTCAACTGGTAAACAAGACTGTTGCCACAGTTGCAATGGAAGATGGCTCAGAGAGTGACATAATGGCTGCATTGTAGTTTCTTTTGTGTCATCTATTCAACAGAATTAGGGGTCAGATAATGACCTCATTACAGACAGATGGGTCCTTATTTCAAATGGCATGGCCAGAGGTCATGGGTTTTGACTTTGTGTGATTTGTGAATCATGTGTTGAGCTAATTGATAAATATAAGGGATTCCTCAGGTCACAGAATATTACAATATACCATCTCCCTTAATTCATTGAAAAATATTGCATCAGCAGTATTAAGTCTGCTGATCCTTTAATGCCTGAGACTTTGCCTATATAACTGACAGCCATTTAGAAGGGTCTGCAAATGTCGCCTGAAATTTTGTTATACATGAAAAGTTACAGATATGTCAGAAACGTTGAGCATATTCTGTAATAACTTCCCTGAACGCAAATTCTACAGCTCATGCACAGGGGGAAGCATTCAAACAGTATAAAAAGCTGCTTATCTGGATATATTTAGATGTGTCTGGATGGACCCCAGAAGAGAAATCATCACAGTGCTTGCTAAAATAAACAAAAACCACCACAAAGGATTGTCACTACTTTCATTCTTCAACGTCAAGGGTCCCCCCCCTCCACTTCCCTAATACATTTGTAAAGAGGACCAAAAATAAATAGCTGTATCTTTTGGGAGCAAATGTGAGCAGACAGCATTTTAGGAGATGCACGGCTCTTTTTATAAGAGTCATTTCTAAAACGCTACAGCCACCTTTCATTGTTGGTATGGCAACTGATATAATTAGAATGAAGCCTTTCCTTAAAAGAAGAAGTAGAACTGTACTAATAAGTATTTGGTCTCAAGTATTAAAACACCAGTGTTGTAAAGATTTCTTTCCTCATGGGGCAAAAAATGTATTTGGTGATCTTTCAACATTTCATTTCCTATTTCACCAACCTGATTTTATTTTGCTTTCCTCCCCTTTTAACTTCAATTGAGAGATGATCATTCATATCATTGTGTGGGTTAATTAACAGAGACAAGTTAAAACCTGCTGTTCTCACCTGGAGTTGCAAAGTATCTATTGTGCTTCTTGCTTTCCCAGGGCCGATTGGTGCTGTTGTTGCTGCTCTTGTTGTTTTAAAAAAACCAACAACAAAGGCAGCCGCACAGAGGATTTCTTTCCAAATACATTTATTTTTCTTATCACCACATTTCAGCAGATTTTGTTTTCCTCCCTTCCTTCCACTGAGACAAAAATGGTGACAAAGGGGCCTTCCAGCCACACAGACCTGGAAGTATTTTTTTCCTCAAAGTGGTCTGCTATTGAATTAAACATTCCATTCAAAAGGGATCCCAACTGCACTGAAAGACACAGAGATAACTTGGGATGCTTTGTTGATCTTAACGTAATTTAGGATATGTGTTCATATGCATGTTATTTATATTCTGAATATTATAGAATCTGATCGTTTATATAATGTCTTGTGCACACCCAGCCACAGAAGGGAAACGACAGATAATTATTTATTGACAAAAGCACACATTTACAGCAGCTCCTTAGCTGCACTGGATGTGTGTGTACACACACACACACACACACACACACTTTCCTAACATCTACAAAGCTGTTTTTCAGCTTCATGCTTGGCGGAGCCAGCGGGACCACAAACACAGACACTGGTCTTATTTGCCCTCATTTGATGGAGTGCACCCACACAACCTGAAACTTCCCCTGTACAGAAGTCATTGCTGTGCTTTCCTCTTCAAGCCCCTTCTGGTTCCAGGAGACAGTGGGGCAGGAATGGCAGGGATACGACCAGCCTGCCCCTTGCCTGATCAGGTGTGTCTTCAGCAGTCAGCACAGCGAGAACAGGCAGAAGTGTCTCCTCCCATCATGCCAAAATCAAAGAGGAAGCCCTGCCCCACAGTGTCTGTTCCAGAGCTGCAATGGCTGCTCTCGAGGAGGCCTGATAGAAACAGACTCCAGTCCTGTTGGCAAATGGCAGGGGAGCACAGAGTTTGCTATTGGAAGGAATGGTGATTGCAATAAAACTACTTTTGAAGAGGGATTTTATATTTCAATGGGATTTTAAATGTGCAGCTGCTCACTCTGATCCAGAAAGACCCTTCCAACCAATGCAAGAGAGCCAGTGTGGTGTAGTGGTTAAGAGCGGTAGTCTCGTAATCTGGTGAACCGGGTTCACTTCCCCACTCCTCCACATGCAGCTGCTGGGTGACCTTGAGCTAGTCAAACGTCTCTGAAGTCTCTCAGCCCCACTCACCTCACAGAGTGTTTGTTGTGGGGGAGGAAGGGAAAGGAGAATGTTAGCCGCTTTGAGACTCCTTAGGGTAGTGATAAAGTGGGATATCAAATCCAAACTCCTCCTCCTCCTCCTCTTCTTCTTCTTCTCCTTCTTCTTCCTCTTCTTCTTCTTCTTCTTCTTCACATGGGTTGCACTAAATTGCAGCATCTCAACTGACAGTTGACTGCACTGAAAAACTATGCATTTGAAGTGATAGAGCACCCATGGCGTCGGATCTGTGATGACTCATTAAGATATGCAAGCCATGCTGTATTACTCACGTAATAAAAATGCACATTTGAAGCCCAGAAACAAAGAAGGAATTCATGGAATCAAATGTATAAATGTGTGCAATCAGTCAGTATGAGACCCAGAGCTGATCCGGGTTATGTTACGTTATTTATTTATTTTTACAGAGGAAAGCCTCAACTCCCACCCAGCCAATTAACAATCATCTTGTCCCCTATTTGCTATTTTTAACAAGACCTTTAAAGTCTGCCTCAGGAACCAGATTGTTCTGCCAATATTGGTCAGTTTTATTATGTGTGAAATTGAATTCAGTTTCTCCACCTTCATTTGGACACACACCATGAAATCAAGAGAGCCTGGGCTGGTACAATTAGGGAGGATTCAGATGGACCCCTCCTCACATGCAATTTCATTGATAGGCTCCCCACCTCAAGCTCATTGTGCATCTCAGAGGTGGCCAAATGTGACCAAAATTTCTAATTATCAGGACAGCACTTCAAAATTTGAAAGACATAATAATGTGACATACCTTTTACCCAATTTTTTAATGTTAAAAACCAAATGGAAGCTTTATTACCCCCCCAAAAAAAACAACAAAAGAAGGCAGGTTATTGTTTTGTTGTTTCTGTTTTAACTGTTTATTTGTGGTTTTAACTGGTGTTTTTATCTTGTGAGCCGCCCTGAGATCTTTTGATGAAGGGCAGTATATAAAATCTAAGAAATAAAATAATTACACTAGAAGATGCTAGATGCACCTCTATGGGGAAGGAGCTCCACAATTTAATGCCTGTCACAGAGCATGCTTTATCATCATTCGCCACATTTCCCTACACACCATCTTTGACACTTGAGAAATATATATTTTAGGACACACCCTGTTTTGTGATTGTAATTCATTTTTAAACAGTTTTTGATGTTGCATTTTTTTAAATAAAAGTGACCTATTCTGGGACCTTAGGTGAGAGGTGGATAGTTAATTAACTAGGTAAAGGTAAAAGAAAAGGTAAAGGACCCCTGGACAGTTAAGTCCAGTCAAAGGCGACTATGGGGTTGTGGTGCTCATCTTGGTTTCAGGCCAAGGGAGCCGGTGTTTGTCCACAGACAGCTTTCCGGGTCATGTGGTCAGCAAGCAGACCAATGAGAGAAAGCAAAGCTATGAAGGGTTTTGAAGGCAAGGATGAAAAACTTGCATGGAATTGGGGAAAGGAGCCAGAGTAAGGATTAAAGGAGAGGTTGGAGCAAAGAGAGAAATGATGGTGATAATGATCTATCAAGTAAGGTAAAGGTAAAGGTAAGGACCGCTGGACAGTTACGTCCACTCAAAGGTGTCTACGGGGTTGTGGAACTCATCTCGCTTTTCAGGCCGAGGGAGCCAGTGTTTGTCCACAGACAGCTTTCTGGGTCACGTGGCCAGCATGACTAAACCGCTTCTGGCACAACAGAACACTGTGACAGAAACCAGAGCACACAGAAATGCTGTTTACCTTCTCGCCACAGCGGTACCTATTTATCTACATGCACTGGTGTGCTTTTGAACTGCTAGGTTGGCAGGAGCTGGGACTGAGCAACAGAAGCTCACCCCATCATGGGGATTTGAACCGCCAACCTTCTGATCAGGAAGCCCAAGAGGCTCAGTGGTTTAGATCACAGTGCCACCCACATCCCTTTTATTAACTAACTAACTAACTAACTAACTAACTAACTAACTACAAGAGAGCCCCCTCTGAAGATCTCAATATCCAAGCAGGTTGGTAGGGATGGCGACAGCTATTTGGATATTAATAGTGCATATATCTCTGAAGAACACAGGTAATGTTGGGAAGCCTATGCAGGGTATACAGATAGGTGGACTATAGAGGAAGCCCCCCCCCCAAAGGCTAGCATCTTGTATGGCCTTCATTATACTGATCTGAACCAATTTACACAAATATTACTAGATTGAAATTGGGCCATTGTTTTCTCAATAATTCAGTGCACTTCTGCAGTTTAATGGAACAGGTTTTAATGGAGTTGATTTAAAGTGCTGTATGGAAACACAGAGTCATCATGTTATTCGAGAGGTCTTATTAACTCCAACCAGGTTATAACAGATGTTGGCATATCCACGCTGAGGCGGAGGAAATGTATGCAAAAGAGCCACGTGGAGAGGCAGGCAAGATTGCAGAGAAAAGAGAAGGCTCGGGCTTTCTGTCTCACCCCCACCTGCAGTTAAATATAGATGCAAACAGCAGGAAAGGGAGCTTTGTACTACATATGCTCAGATATACAAGTTCAAACCATATGCAAAGCAAGTTATAGAGAATTTATGTGGCAACCTTTTGGCATTCTTTTCTATATTTGTATTTCAGATGTTTCCATCCTATTTTCAGTCCAAATGGATCTGAAAAGCTGTTTACAAAAGACTAAAAACAGGATATCACAAATATTGCCCAAAATTATTAAAACAGATCCTCCTCCAGCATATATAAACTGTCCAAGTTTCCAAGCCACCAGCCTACTTAGTATAATATCACTTTGCCCACATGTTGAAAACACTTCCCATGCATTACTATCTTAATCATCTCTGCAGCAACCCATAATGGTTGGCCAGTGTTATTATCTCCATATTGAAGGTGGGAGGCAGAGAGAATGCAGCTTGCCTAAGGGTACCCAGTGAAGTCTCACTCCAACTTCCAAATGCTGCAGAATTATTTGCCACTTCAACAACATCACCCTGTTGTTCTTCTGAAATTCACAGCCTTGGATACAAACCATTTAAAAATAATAATCATGAAAGAACCTAATATTTACTACTGTGCAAAAAAAACACCAAAGTTTACAATACAGTTGTACATGTGAATTATACATGTAAATAAGACAACAGCTCACCAGACTGTGAATCAAATATCTGAGGCCTAACACTTGAGCCATGTCTCTTGCTGTCCCAGCACCTTATTTTCCTCATCACACTCTCTCCTCTGCCACGCTGCCCCTATCACCGAAATAGCTCCACTGGCTGTGCTCCCCAAGGTACTTCCATCACCTTCAGGTCTCTCCCTCAAGATCCTTCCCTGAAACAAGATAGACTTGCATTGTTCGTACCTTCACTGTTACCTGAGTCTCCTCTGTCTCATCTTCATCACACATTTGACAACCTATCCTTGCACCTGACTGCTCTTTCTCGACACTGTCTAATGTCCACAGTGCCAATGCTGTGTTGAGATCTCATGTTAACTTATACACATTTAAAAGAGGAACCAGCATAGCGGAAAAGGGTTGCAAAAGACCTACAGAAGGCATAGGCAAACTCGGCCCTTCATATGTTTTGGGACTACAACTCCCATCATCCCTAGCTAACAGGACCAGTGGTCAGGGGATGATGGGAATTGCAGTCCCAAAACATCTGGAGGGCCGAGTTTGCCTATGCTGACCTACAGAATACTGTGCTGTCCTGAGCTGTCCACGGTGCTGAAAGCAACAGTGCTTATTTGAAAGCAACAGTTGTTTATCCAGACTGGCTTTGAGACAGGTAGCCCATAAATCTGCATGCAGTAAATAAGGTGTGGGGCACATGTGTCCCTCCAGATGTTGCTGACCCCCGGATGTCCCAGCAGTCATGGTCAATGTCTAGGGGTGATGGAAACTTTAGTTAAGCAACATCAGTGGGAGGAGGGAAAAGATTTCCCACACCTGCAGTAAAGTAAGCTTCTCTGAAAAATCACACACACTGTGCATGATTATTTTCATAAGAGTTCGCAGCACTGAGCATTAAAGAACAAGAAGACGTGGTCATGACAAGCATATAGGTGTTTTCGCAGAAACTCAAGTGTCCAAAGTCAGGGGAAAACCCAAAACAGATTTGATTTTTTTTCACCAAAGAACCTTTCCTGTCTGAAGTGATGAACTACTGTTATCCTTCTGATACAAATTTGAATTTATTTTACAAGAACGCTGTAAAAACTCAATACTGTAGTCAGGGATGTCTCCTGCTTGTTTTTGCTCATCTGCTGAGGATTACCACAGCAGCACAGAGCAGGCTCTCTGTGGCTTTTGGAGATTATGTTTGAACCATTTTAAGAGCCCCTTGATTTTAACCGATGTCATCTTTAAATAAATCACAGTTGCAGCCATAGTGAAATGCAAACACTTTGGGACTTCCTATATCCTGATCAGAAAACAAATGACAGCGGCTGCAAATTTATCTTAAAATTTTGTAAAGTCATTTGGAGATAATTTCCAGTGGTAGTTTTATTATTTATCAGACTAAAGACCATAGCAAAGAAACTGAGCATTGTTGTTGTTGTTGTTTAGTCGTTTAGTCGTGTCTGACTCTTCATGTCCGACCCCATGGACCAGAGCACATCAGGCACTCCTGTCTTCCATTGCCTCCCGCAGTTTGGTCAAACTCATGCTGGTAGCTTTGAGAACACTGTCCAACCATCTCGTCCTCTGTCGTCCCCTTCTCCTTGTGCCCTCCATCTTCCCCAACATCAGGGTTTTTTCCAGGGAATCTTCTCTTCTAATGAGATGGCCAAAGTATTGGAGCCTCAGCTTCACAATCTGTCCTTCCAGTGAACTGAGTGTTACTGCTCCAATATAGCTAGAGGCCATGCTTTGCTGTGTTCCAGGGGATGACAGGGAATGTACAACATGACAAAGAGAGGGCAACAGGAGCAAGGAGCCAAAGAACAACTGGAAGGCTAAAAAAAGAGGAGACCTTCTGTACTATGGTCTCCTAAACCAACCCGCTGGTACATAAAGAAGTTCCAGGGAATGCTTACAAGCTGCATGAAGAGTCTGGGTCTGTATGCATCCCTTCCCATCATCACTTCTACCCATCACATTGTCCTCACGACAACCCTGTGGAGGAGGGAAGTTCCCTGGAACTTCATTACGTACCAGCAGGTTGGTTTAGGAGACCACAGTATAGAAGGTCTCCTCTTCTTTTAGCCTTCCAGTTGTTCTCTGGCTCCTTGCTCCTTATGCCCTCTCTTTGTCTGTATATCATCCATGTCTGACCTCAGCCTCATCCTTTTAGAGCTGGCATTCTTGAGGAATGAGAATGATATTCTTCCTCTGACATTTCTAAGTCTTCTTCAGCAGGTCTCCCACCAGAGGGCCTCTCAAGGGTCTCTTCAGCTCTGACACCAGGAGAACCTGCTTACTCTTCATGGTCCTTGACCCATGGAGTGCCTGGTTTGTGCTCCAAGGACTTATTGTCTGGCACCATGTCAGGGCTAGGCACCCCTAGACAGATGAGAAGCCATGCAGATTAAAAGCTGTCTTGCATACCATTCCACGTATAGACAATGATTTAACTACCAGATTGCATCCCTGCACAGTTAGGTGATCTAACCTCAACACACATTAGGATGAATGTCTATCCACACCCAATCCACACTTGCATGTACATCAATCTTCAACTTTACTGATAACAGAACTTAAAACAGCAAACAATAAATACTTAGAAGGATACATAGAAGACTGAATCAGATTAAGGTAAAAGAGATAGTATGGAGGAAGTGAAATACAACACAAGGTTAAGCTTGCTAGGCTGCAGCTCAAAATGACAGAGGACAAGGCTAGACAAAGGCTAGCCTGAGCAGGGGCAGAAATTCTATCTAGGAAGAAGCAACCAGTGCAAGGTAATAGAGACAGTAAGACCTGATCAGGTGCTTACAGATCTATGAAGGGGGACATTAAAGCAGGTCTAAATGCAGAAACTAACACAGAGTGCAATGCCCAGTCGAGGAAGAAGTGTTAGGAGATTTGAGATGGCGCTAATCAGCTGTTCAGGACAGGGAGCTGAATTTCAGCTGATCACACTGAAAGAGTCACACCGCTAAAGAATGGATCAGTCTGATTACTCCACACATGCCCTAGCTGCTGAAATAGTGCACAATTTGATCCAGACATAAGAGTCTTTGATTAAGTGTATTTTTATAAAAACAAAACTTTCCCCCCTTAGCTGTGGGGTTAAAAAACCCCGCCATGTGCCACGGTGCTGAAACCCATAACTATCTGAATTTGTTAAAAAAACACACAAAAAAAACTAGACAGATCCTTGAACTTGCATAAATACTTACTTACTTATCAAACCTTTATTAGGCATTATGCGAATAAAACCATAAAAGAGAAAATAACATATAAAAGCCTTGAAATATATATAAAAGGGCTTGCATAAATAACTTCATACCTAGTTTGTCTTACTACCTCTTAACTGGAACATTAACAGAGTTAAGTTAGGGTTAGCTACTCATGAGCTAAGAGCTATATTAACATATTTGTAATTATTTGCAAGGCTTTCCTTCCCCACGAAACAAAGTACGACAGGAGTTAAGATGTATCACTTTAAATCAAAGATCCAGCAGAGTCCTTTTCATTTTAAAATTGTAAACTCCCCCCTTGTGTAGTCTACTGAAGTGTAGGCTCCTAAAATAACATGAGTCGGTCTTAAGATTCTTCTAGTATCATGGCTTTCCTTTTAAAATAAGCAATCACAGACTACCATGGCTCAGCACTCTGAATCTTTCAGCAAAACAATAATTGCTGATCCATTTATCTTCTCATCCCACCTCACTCAGCCACCTTCCTCACAATCTTGGTTCCATGATGGAATCTTGGAATTCAAACCAGACAATTAGAGCAGAGCTTCTGTGTCGGAAGAACTGGGAGCAGAGTCACTGTGATACCATATAGAGCTTTTCGCAAAACTTCACAAATAAAAAGATTTCATCTTTGCAGTCAACAATTACATTATCGTTAGGAATGAGGCTGCCTTGATTACTGTGCATGGGACTATTGGTGGGCAACTAATGAGAGCTCAGGGATTTTAATCAAAGAAAATTAATGTTCCTTGATAGTTGGAACGCTCCCTCCCCTGCCTTTGGATGACAGCACTCTTCAGTTGGGGAGAGGGAGAGGGAGGGGGAGGGAGGGAGAGAGAGAGAGAGAGAGAGAGAGAGAGAGAGAGAGAGAGAGAGAGAGAGAGAGAGAGAGAGAGAGAGAGAGAGAGAGAGAGAGAAACAGTGCTGTGGTGCCAGTTTGATTTTGGCAGACACAGAATGTCTGGGTAGAGTCAACTGGTATTTGAACAGGAGTTTAGCTCCATTGGAAGCAACTGATAGTGCTGGTGGGATTCACACCATTGCTTTGGGAGTCTGATACAGGACCAGCCATTTTTCTGCCTGTTGTATTCACCTCCACTCTGATCTCTGATTTTTTGAAAGAAAAAAAAAATCACAAAGATATATGTTTTTAGCTGTAGTTAAAACAGAACAAATTTCCTTCCAGTAGCACCTTAAAGACCAACTAAGTTATTTCTTGGTATGAGCTTTCGTGTGCATACACACTTCTTCAGATACACTGTTTTTAGCTGTTTTATTGATACGTTTAACAACCAAGTGGTATTCTCATTCTTATTATATGCATTATGTTAGTTAAATAAACAAATGTGTCCCCGATGCACTATGAAGGAAACTAAACCTTATTCTACTGCCCCTAGTTGAGGGAATTGGAGAGCACTTAACATAGAGATCAGAGCTAAGCCATGGACTGTGGCCAAGGTAAAAGCTGCAACTTTGATATTTATTGCTAGGGAACTGCATGTTTCTTTCAACACAGGGATATTATCAAAAGTGGCATTCAAGTGCTGATCACCATAATGCTAAGCCATACATTCCTATGTTACATCATGAGCTTCCCTACCCTTGTCAGCAGCAACAAATTATGTGGAGCAGAAACAGGGAAAACATGCAGTGGAATGAGACAAAGGAAAACATTGCAGTGGGAGGTCAGCTCTGTCAGCATCGCCCTTGAGCCAGTGCACCAACTGGACTCATGCACTACAGCCCCGACTGGGCTAGGCGAGCTGGGTAGCACTGCCGGAGACCTCCTTTCCCACAAGAACTGGTCACAGTGCTGTGGACTCACAGCTTGGAGCTGAGAGCACCGGATTCACTGTCTCAATAATGCAGTCGTTGCGCAGCAGCGTTTTGCAAAGTCTTGCAGAGTATAAACCACTCGGAGAGCAGCTCTGTAAAGTATCTTCTTTTATTCTATGACTACAGCTATAATACAAACTATATACAGAGCTGGATATTCTGAGCATATATCAATGCTACTCTAAGTGCCTGCAGCTGCTCTTAGCAGCAATCTTATCTCTAAATACTATCTCTTGCACTCACTCTCCGACACACTGACTTACTCTCTCTCTCACACACAGAGACTCACTCACTTGACTAATTAAGTAGAGAGCAGTACATTGCTCCTCCTCTCTGTAGAGTCAGCAGAGACCTCAGGAGATGATCAGGAGATTCTTGGGTATGGGAGGGGTGAAATCTCCTCAAGCTCAGGGGTGCCATTTTGGGCAGCAGTCCTGTGTCATACACCACATGTAGTTAATTGCTTTTAAACACCCAGTAATTATGCAACCTTTTGTTAAAGAGGCAAAGAAGACATACAAAAGATGTCAAAAAGTTGTGCCTTGGCCGCACGTATAAAGGGCAGAAGTACCAAACATGACGATAAACAGCCAGAAAGTAAGACATAATCCAGTTTCTCCATGTTCAGAATTTAAAAAGCATACCACCAGTGACCACGTAATTTTATTTCTCTGGTATATGCAATACTGTGCCTTTACACCGTGTAGGAGTATTTGCCTAGCAAAGATATTTCCCTCTTTTAGCATTTCATCCGAGGCAGCTGCAGTTCACTGAATTCTGTGTGAGTTCAAAAAAGCTGCCAATTTTCAGTCTGGTCTGAAGTGTTCTTGCGCTGTAATCTACTGCTTGTCCAACACCAACTGAGAAACAGTCTGCTTTGCAGCTCCCCCTCAGCATGGTGCAGGCAAGTGCATCACCTGAAGCCACACCAATTACATAGAATTACTATTCCGAATAAGCAGCAGTCATGGCTATTCAGCATCATTAGGTTTAAATCAAATCTGTCTACTGTCTGACCAGACAACAGATGCCTTGCCAGACCCCTTAATGTTTGATTTGTACAAGCAGACTCTCAAATCTGAAATATTTTTCCTATGGTATGCGCAGTTACCAAAGTCAGAGTTGTGGAAAGTTAAACCTTTTCCAAGATGTCGAATTTACAAGTGGGACCTGCAACAAAATGCATGTTGACTGCTCTTATTCACAGTTCCAGCCAGAAAGCCAGGCCATTTTCTAAGATACTCCAAGTCATCTCTCATTTCCAGCTGGGCTTTCCACTCCCACAAGAATAAGCAGCAGGTTATTCCCACTAAGTAGTCCTCAGTGAACCATTTTCATTTACAAATCCCTATATATTAATGTAAGATTATGGTGCAGAGGTAAAGGTAAATGACCCCTGGATGATTAAGTCCAGTCAAAGGCGACTATGGGGTGCGGCACTCATCTTGCTTCAGGCCAAGGGAGCCGGTGTTTGTCTACAGACAGTGGCCAGTTTGTCCAGGTCATGTGGCCAGAATGACTAAACTACTTCTGACACAACAGGACACTGTGACGAGTGCCAGAAGGCACAGAAACAACGTTTACCTTCCCGCTGGAGTGGTACCTATTTATCTACTTGCACTTTGACATGCTAGGTTGGCAGGAGCTGGGACAAAGCAACGGTAGCTCACCCCATCTCTAATTGGCAAACACAGGAGGTTAAGTGGTTTAGACCACAGAATGGTGCAGAAGCATAGTGTAGCATGCGGCTTAAATATTTTATACATATCAGGCAGGATTCACCTAATGAGCACCTAATGATTCAATGGAAGCTGGAGTCGCACTTGAGCAATGACGCTTCTCCCCTTTGCCCCAAGCACCCCCTGAAATTAGCCTGGGAAAGATGAGGAGAACCCCTAGAATAGAGCTTGTGGGGGGATGAGAGGGGGCATGTTCCATCTGGCAAGCTGAAATGCTTGTGCACATAACATTCAACCTAGAGCAATGTTGAACTCCACTACACACACACTATGGATTTTTGTGTATATAATTACATATAATTACTCCCTTCACAAAAAAGTCAGTGCACAACTGGCTCGGACACCAGCAGGCACTCTGTGGAAGTGGTGCTTTGATGTGAGAGGGCAGTACTGGCACCCTTTTTCTAGGGAAAAAAGCAATGTGAGCAACCATTAGTGAGCACACTTTAGGTTTGGTCAGCTAACCAGCTACAAACCTGCCTAACAGTTACCTCATCCAACCCACATTTTACCAGCTTCTCCACAAACATCATGTCAAAAGCTTTACTGAAATCAAGATACACTATGTCCACAGCATTCCCCTGATCCACCAAGCTCTATATAAAAAAGAAAGAAACGAGATTCATCTGACATGAGTTTTATTTGAGAAACCCATGCTGGGTCTTAGTAATCACAGCATCATTTTTAAGTGCTCACAGGCTGACTGTTTAATTATCTGTTCTGGGACCCTTCCTGCTATCAATATCAAGCTGTCTGATTGGTAGTCACCTGGGTCTTATTTCTCACACCACCCATTTTTGAAGATGGGGACAATATTTGCCTGCCTCCTGTCTGGAGGGACCTCATCTCTTCTCCAAGAATTCTAAAAAAATATAGACAGAGCCTCTGGGATTACATCTACAGGTTCCTTTAATATTGTTGGATGCAAGATATTTTAGAGGTGATTGAAATGTTAAGCCTCTCCTATGAAGCCACCAAAAAGCATTCATTTGTGCTAGCATGCTGGTGGTTACCATGCTGGTGGAAGGCATAATGCTGGTGGCCAACAAAAGAGGTTTAAAGACTGTCTCAAGGCAAATCTTTAAAAATGTAGTACAAACACTTACAACTGGGAAACACTGGCCTGCGAGTGCTCCAGTTGGAGAACAGCCTTTACCAAAGGTGTCATGGGCTTTGAAGACACTCGAACTCAGGACGCAAGGGAGAAATGTGCTAAGAGGAAGGAACGCTTGGTAAATCCACCCCGTGATCAACTCCCACCTGGAAACCAATGTCCCCACTGTGGAAGGATGTGTGGATCCAGAACTGGCCTCTACAGTCACTTACGGACTCATTGTTAAAACCGTGTTTATGGGAGACAATCTTACTTGGCTATGAGTGATCGCAAAAGAAGAAAGAAGAAGGAGGTTACCATTTCTAAAAGGTGCTGCTGAGCCCACCATATGCTGCATCTATAAGCTGCTGCAGAATAACCTTTGGTGCTGTGCCTTTGTACCCTAGCTGATGCACAGAGTAAAAAGCGTCTAAATGTTATGCTCACCACGTGGAGCCCTATCATGGGTAATCAGTTTGTACTGATGACCACATGGGGGCATTTAAATCAGCCTTCAGTGATTAGCTTATAAAATACAACATGTGGATTTAGTTAGAACCCAAATTTAATATAATCCTACCTTAAGTATTTTCCTCTATGTAGACTATAAACCAATGAAGTAAAACCTCATTTATACAAATTAGCTGGGCTCTTTATTACAATTTTTTAAAAGAAGGAAATAAAACAGCTGGGAAAGACCCCAACATTGCATTGAGGGCTGTGCTGAGAGAGGAGGAGGAAGCAGATTAATTTAGGTTTTAAATGGTTTCGTGGAACCACAAGTTCAGTAAACGTAATTACTACCTCCCCATAAATAAGTGCAATAGCTGCATGACATGAGACTCCTTAGGAGACAAAGCCTTTGCAGATAAAAGTGCATGTTTATTGCATGCCTACAGTATGCCAATTGCTTTATAGGACCCACAAATTATGTTATAAGCTGCTTGGATCGGGATCAAAAGTTAGGTGACCAGAATGATGGTGAAGAATAATTCTCTCTTTGCCTGAGTGCCACATTCACCCTTGGCCTCTCTAGGTATAGCCAGCGCACTCTCTCACATGCATGCCTATATAGCACATAAGCAGAACATATGTGCAGGTACACAGCCCTACTTCTCAGCTAAATTAGTGGGCAGGTTATCAATTGGATGACTAGGGAAGGAGCAACTTGAATCCTTATCTGGGTACTGCCCATGTCAGTGTGGGGCAAATTCAGGGCTCTCTCTCTCTCTCTGGTGGACAGGACACATTCCTTCCCCCAGCCCTCCCAGACAACAACCTTTACCAGTCCTACATTGCATGCTCCTAGAGAGTTTCTACCCGGGTGGAACATGACCTTGAACTGTCAGCATGCGACAGTGGCCACACCCCAGGAACAACTTTGACTGGCCAGCTAAACCAGGTGAGGGTATTCAATGGGTCTTAAATCTTCAGTGAGTTAGGAACTTCCCCTGCTTGCAAAAACAGGCTTAGGTGGATTGAGCAGATGAGATCAATAATGGGGTCAATGGTCAAGAAGGCAGGAAGTGAGGGGCAGATGGGGCTCATCAACCTGGGAAGGCAGCCCATCTAAGAGAAGGAAAACTCTGATCCTAAACCTCTTCTGCCTTGCAGGATATCTTAAGGAGAAGAAAAGGCTAAGGAGTAAACCCTACACAAATTCAGAGTGAAGTCCCCGATATGGTTGGATGGCTCCTTATACACCTCCTACAAGCAACTCCTGCAGCCAAGCCACGTATGGCTCTGCTTGCCTTAGGACAACATCAGTGAGGCCGGGGAGGGGGGCTGTCTTTTCACCTGGGCAGCCCAGGACCTCCATACACACTGCCTAGGCTTGCACCCCGAGGAGGTCATTTTGCTGCTGCTAACCCCTCAAGACAGAAGAGTGCCAAAAATAAGTTTATTATTCATTTCTTACATTTATATCCCACCTTTCCTCCACAGAGCTCAGTTTATCCCCCTCCTCATTTAATCCTCACAAGAACCCTTTGTGGTAGGTCAGGCCAATAGACTGCGACTGGTCACCCAGTGTGCTTCATGAGGATTCCAACTGTGGTTTCCCAGGTCCTAGTCCAGGAATAGGCAAACTCAGCCCTCCAGATGTTTTGAGACTACAATTCCCATCATCCCTGACCACTGGTCCTGTTAGGTAGGGATGATGGGAATTGTAGTCCCAAAACATCTGGAGGGCCAAGTTTGCCTATGCCTGTCCTAGTCTAAAACTCCAACCACTGTACCACACTGCTTAATGGGTAATGTTTCTTTTTAAGCCTGGGTGAATGACAGAGAGGGGTGTGTGTGTGTCTGTAGCAGAAATTAGCTGGCTCTGCAGAGGTAAAATTCACATTTCTTGCTCTGCCCACTTTTGTTTCTGCCTCCACCTACAACAAGCATGTAGCCCTTGGAAGGCTGCCCAAAAGGGAATATGATGTTAGGACTGAATATGCTTTCCCATCCTTGAGTTTTATGACATGGTTCTTAGAAAAGTTCTAGCTAGGGAACAATGGTTAGTTTTTGTGTGTGTTGGTTTTTTTACATGA
Organism: Podarcis melisellensis; assembly: GCF_964234715.1. Lineage (NCBI taxonomy): Eukaryota > Metazoa > Chordata > Lepidosauria > Squamata > Lacertidae > Podarcis > Podarcis melisellensis. Next base: position 20,376,711 of record NC_138537.1, read on the forward strand.
GTAGTACTCTCTCATGTACATGTTACCTGTGATTAGCTTTCCTTAAAAAAAAACTGGAGCCAACTCTCCACTCTCATTGCAACAAAACCTGCTGCCAGGAAGAATGAGGACAAAGATGTCAGGGCTTGTGAAAATAAATGGCAGCCTTTTCCTACCATCTGCTGCTCATCAGCAAGCCAAGGGAGGGACAATGCACACCTGCAGGCAGGAGCTGAAATGCCACAGAGACAAGAAGCTTTAGCAACTGCGCCCAAAGGCTACAGAAACAAACACACGGAAGGGAAAAAGGAAGAGCTTTAAGACTTCCTGTCCCCTTCCTGTGTCTCACAATAGAATGCAGCTTCTCCAAAGAAGTGACCTGGCTCTTTGCATTTGACCCTGACCTTACCAACAGACTTTGCTGGACAGGAATTAGGAAAGAAAAACATCTTACTGGACAGTGGTGGCAAATTTGGTGCTAACCCACCAACTTCAGCAAGCCCACAAGTGCCTGCCTTCTTACTTTTAACCAATCCAGGGGATGTAATTGCCTGTCACCTTCCTCCTCCTCCTTCTCCTTCTCAGTGTTGCTGCTGCCCTTGTAGAACACAACAAAGAGGGTGGGGAATTAGTTGTCTCTCTGTGTTAGTGACTCTGGTTCCACCTATTGCTTGGGCTCCCTGTCTTCTGCCACACCAGTACTAGACAAATGGACATCAGCCGCCTCTAGTACTGGACCCTCCACTGACGTGAACACATTACATATATGTAAGGAGGTCAAATAGGCAAGTATCTCCTCCCACACAGTTCTGGCTCCATTGCGCAAACCCACGTCTCCCCTCAGCTCATCTATTTTTTGTATGTTCTTTAGTATCAGTCCCTTTAATAGCAACCTCAACTAGTGGAGTGTGAACAGGTTTGAGACCAGAAGCAAGGGGTGTGTGGAGAGACTGGGGATTAATAATTCCCAAGTTATGCAGATGTGCTTGTCTCTGCACCCCATTAGGTACCTCTGGGTACCTTGCACCCACCACTTAGTAGGAGAGAAGGAAAAGGAAGTGAGGGCCACTGTCTGATCAGCTTACTTGAGGGGGAACCGGCCCCGATTGCAAGTTGCAACTTTCTGAAAGTAACGAAATGCTTCTAAGCACGCATACATTAGGTACTGATTCAAACCACAGAGAAAGTAGCAGCTGGGGTCTGTACAGTGCATTTATATCTGTCATGCAGCAATCTCTGTCTGTTTAAAAATTGCATGGCCAGATAAGGAGATATGGGGGTAAGCTCTGTCCCTCGAGTTTTGAGGGATGCTGAAAATCCCTGCAATCTGAAAGATGATTCTCACATGTTCTAAAGAATGCCTGTAAGTACTTGCCAAACACAATGTATACCTATTTTCATAATGCGCGAAGCAGGTGATGACAAGCCTCTCTGTACCTGATGCTTGGCTTACCGTATGATTTGTCTCTTACCCGTTAACAGGTGACTCTCTTTGTCTTGAAAGAACTGGGTGACACGAGCAGTTGTCTGCATGGGGAGAGCATTTCTAGCTTTTCAAAGATGACATGAATTCCCAAGTCTGAGGCATCACCTTCTGTAGCAAAGATTGCATCAGTTTTGTCTGAGCATAGGCAGTGCCTCCAAAAATGTTTTATATATGTCTGCACAGTGGGACACTATTGCTGATTTATCAGGTGGAAGAGCTTAGGAGGAGAGAGAGAGAGAGAGAGAGAGAGAGAGAGAGAGAGAGAGAGAGAGAGGGAGGGGGGGCAGCAGATTGTCTGAAGGCAAGCAGCTTTACAGAAAACCTGATCTAACCCTACTGCTTGTTGGAGGCTAAGAAACAGATACTAAATCACTGCTGCTCCTTTATTTCTATTTTATTTTTTTGGAAGATGTACAAGCAACACATCACCAGAGGGAACATCCCTATCACTCTAGATAACGCACCAGTGATCAAATGACTGATTGCATGTCGGCCACATCATATTGGCTAGGGGGAAATTCAATTTTAGTAGCTCTCCCCAGCTCATGAAACCCTAATAGCCTTTAAAAACTCTTATAAAAACCACCCAAATGAAAGCTGTGATATGGCTGACTAGCACACAAGTCAGCCCACTGAATTATGACTTGGAGCCACTGATTTCAAGGGATTAAGGAAGAAGCTGATCAACACGGTTGTCATGATTCTCCTAGTACCTTTGGAGTTATTTTTCTCAGCAGGTGACTGAGACCACATGGAAGTAAGCAACTGGACGATCCCAACTCTACAATTCTGTGATTTTATGATTATATGAATCATAGGATCATAGAATTGTAGAGTTGGAATCTCAACTAAAGCATCCCTGACAGATAGCCATCCAACCTCTTCTTAAAAGCCTCCAATTAAAGAGAGTCCACCACCTTCCGGGGGAGTCCATTCCACTGTCTGAAGCAGGTATAGGGGAACTTCCAGCTGTTGTTGGATTCTAGCAGTACCCATGGTCAGGGATGATGATTGGTGCTGGAGTCCAGCAACATCTGGAGGGACACAGGTTCCCCATCCCTGGCCAAGAGATGCTAGGCAGACAACCCAGCACTCTCTTCTCCCATAGTCTGGAAGTTCACTGGGTAGACTTGAGCCTTCAGAATAAGCTACCCAACAGATGCCACAGAGGCAGGTGTGAATATGGAATGTAAGTGGGACCTGCATAAAGGGTTGTAGTTCAAAGTGCTCCTGTTCACTGTTCCAGTAAGTCAGCTATGCCTTCTTTTGTGAGACTCCATCCCTCTACAGCAGAGGCTGTTTTGGGGTAGCACGACTGGTGTGGTTGCACTGGAAGCCATGCTGCAGGGTGCACCACAACATTGCTGCAGAACGGAGTGTGAGAGTCAGGGGGTGCCAAATTTCAGCATCGTACCATAGTCTACCTAGAGGTAGCCAGGGAAGGTAATACCCAGGGGCCCTAATATCACAAATAGCTATCATTAAATTTCAAAATGCAAGAATTTTAGAAGCACATGTGTAACATATACCTTTGAAATTAAAAATTTGAAATTAAAAAAATCACCCTCTGAAGGCATTGGTAAAATTCCAGTTGGTGTTAATAGCTGTGAGTTGAGCCCTTTGTCATTGCCAGTGTTAACTGATTCTTACTACAGTCAAAGCCAAGCTGTTCCTGAGTGGTAGAAGAGAGACCTCTTGTGGCTTTTAAAAAAATAGCACAGTCTAATATATACCATTGCATTTAAAGCACCCCAATTTTATTTAAGAAGAAAGAGGCTTAAATAGATTTCACCGAGTAAAAAATTGTGATCTTTTAAAAAAAGTTAAAAATAATAAAAATAATAATTGCAGGGGGAAAGAAATAAAGAGGAAGATAGTGACAGCTATGTTTAAGCAGGCCCTACATTTATGAAAGAAGAGCATGGCATAACATTTGATGCAATGTGGAAGGAAACATTATAACTCATCCCCTGAAGACTGGCATGGGACAGTCAGCTGAGATGTTCCCTCTGGCAAAACCCTTAAACTGCACCAGCTAAATGACCTGTTCCTTTCTACTTGAGGAAGCCACTGAAGCAAACTGCAAATTATTGGTTATCCTTTCAGCACCATAGACAGCAGTCCCACTTGCAAGCCACTCTCGCCTTGCAAGTATCCTGCCATGCTCATCTATGCTGAGATCCCCCTTCCAGGCCCTTTCCCAAACACTCCCTACGACTTCTGCTCCACATCTATCTATCATCTATCTATCTATCTATCTATCTATCTATCTATCTATATCTATCATCTAGCTATCTATCTAGGTCCTTCTGTACCAGGAAGGGATCAACTTATCTAGGATCCCTTCCTTTCTCCCAACTTCAATATATGCACAGCCACGATGACTTCCTGCTCCTTCCTATGGGCCATAGTTTGGTGGTAGATTATCTGCTTTGCATGCAGAAGGGTCCCAGGTTCAATCCCCGTCATCTCTAGGTAGGGTTGAGAGAGAACCTTGCTGGGAACCCTGTAGAAGTTGCTGCCAGTCAGTGTACACAATACTGAGGTAGATGGACCAGTGGCCTGACACAGTATAAGGCAGACCCCTGGGTTCCCTGTGGATTCCCAGTGGAAACTTCCAAAAATGCAAGACGGTCCCTCCAAACATTAGACTCCATAGTTCAATGAATCTAAGGCAAGAGATGCATTTTTGTCTTGGTGTGAGAAATGTTATGATCTGAAACTGGGATAGGGTATCACATTGCCACCCAGCTGCAACAGAGGGACAAGTAAGACATCTGACCTGCCCTACAGTACCTTTATGAAACAACTGGTCCCCAAATGTATTGATTTTCCTCTTCCTTTTTGGATTGCATCTTTCAACCTTGGAGCCAAGGGAAGTCAACCTGTGGCCCTCCATATATTTTTATTATGATATTAATACCCCACTTTGCCTCCAATAGCTCAAGGTGGTGTACATCTCCTCCCCATTTTATCCTCACAGCAACCCTGTGGCATAGCCTAGGCTGAGAGACTGTGACTGGCCTAACATCACCCAGGGAACTTTATGGCTGAGGAGGGATTTGAGCCCTGGTCTCCCAGGTCCTAGTCCGACACTCTAAATCACTGCACCAAGCTAGCTCTTGTTGTTGCACTCAAATTCCCACCATCCCTGAGGAATAGCCATGCTGGCTGGGGATGGTGGGAGTTGGAGTCTAAAGGCATTTGGAGGGCCCCTGACTAGCTTACTAGCCATTATTCTAAATGGAGAAAACCCCCAAAAGGTTTGTTAGAAAGGCAGTATAAAATGCAGGAAATGAAATAAATACATAAATAAAACTGCTATCTTTTCAGCTGTACCTCGAATATCCTTGCTGTAAGTAAAACATTCGCCTCCGCATTGAGACACAGAAGAGTCACAGAAACATAGGGGACCACAAGGGTCAACTAGTCCAACCCCCTTCAATGCACAGTGGCGTAGCGTGGGGGTGCAGGGGGGGCCGGCCGCACCGGGTGCAACATCTGGGGGTTAGGGTTAGGGGGCGCAAATCCACAGGTTAGGGGGTGCAAATTACTTGCCTTGCCCCGAGTGCTGACAACCCACGCTACGCCACTGGCAATGCAGGAATCTTTTGCCCAACGCGGGGCTTCAACCCACGAACCTGAGATTAAGAGTTTCATACTCTACCAACTCAGCTAAGTGCGAGGACGCGCAGTAAAACAAGCCTGCGAACTGTAATCACATAACCTTCCCAGATTCAGGGGACTGAGATGTCACTATCAGGATCACCGTGGGCAAGTAAGGTTAATGCCTTCGCTTTTGAGCCACACCCTCCTAAAGATTGGTCCATTTACATGGCTATGAGGCTTAGTTTTGAGAAGTTTCCGGGGATGTGGGTGCAGCGTATAGATGCATACATTACATGCAGTATTACCCTTAGACTTAATAGTCTAAGTAACACAAACATTTGTTTAAAGCTGGTTCCCACATTACCATCTGGGCATATGGTTTCCAAATAATATAAGTTAGTATTAGTTCGTATTGCCACTATGGTCCCATGTTCACAAGCAGCTGCTTCCAATAGAGGTTTTGCATTTGACCTTCAGTTCATTCCCAAGAAATATCCCTCCATTCTTTTGTAAATAGTGGAAAGCTTTTTTTCCCCTCCCAGATAATTTGATCACAGCAGAAAGTCACTGAAACAAAGCTGCCTTTGCATGCGCTGCAGTGGGAACCCAAAGCTTAAAGAGATCTATCTCACCAGAGTCTGGATAGTCACGGCATAAATAAATGCAAATCTAACAGTTACTCTTCCAGAGTGAAACAGAGGTAAGCACAATAAACAAACAACAGGAACGCACCAAGCATATCCACATTCCCTGTTCTCATGCTTCTGCAACTAGTTGAAAGCTCAAACGTGATGCTAGACTTTGCAAAATCCTCAGGCAGAGCAAAGAGCTACCAGAGTCATCTGAGAGCTAACATACAATGAGAAGTGGCCTGGAAACACAAAGAGGTATTTCTGAGCAGTGATATTAGCAAATAAAAATATTATTATTTTTTAGCAAAACAACCTTTGAAGGGGAAAACTTTACTTACAGGGGTGCTGCCATCTGAAAAGGTGTTCATACTGATTGAGCTGCTCATCTTGTCAGATGACAAGGAAGGAGGTGATGGACTGCGCTTCTCCAGATGCTCCTGGCTCTGTAAATCTTGACGCTGTAGATATTCACGCCATGCTCTCTGAATGCTGTATGTAATTTGAAACATGGGTGAATAGAGAAACCTCTTATATATGCGAGCACTACTGAAATATTTCCCTCCAATGGGGGCCTGATAGAAGGTAATCTCGCAGAGCCAGAGTGAAATTTTGCACAGTGTTGGAATTTAAATGAAAATCTTTTCAAATCTCTCTTTTGAAATTGGACTTTCAAATATATGCTTTTCCAAAAACACAGGGTACAAACCCAGCCCCAACCGCAGCCTGCTTGTTTCTTTTCAAGGGAAGAGCTAAGTGCATGCTTCAGGCTGCAGACCTCTGCACAGTTACCAGCAGTAAGTCTCAGTGAACTCAATGGGGCTTCCTTAAAAAAAGACTTTTATAGGATTGTGTTGCTTGTCTAGTGAAGTGAAGTGAAGGCACGAGACAGGTGTTGATCATCAAGTGAGCAATGCAGGTGCACGCTAATTGCCAAGCCCGCAGAAGCTCTTTTTATTGATACACACATGCAAAATCAAGCAGATAAGTTTTGGGCTGTGACCTTTACACATCTTCCGTCCCGAGATCGAGGGGTGGCACAAAGTTATTTTGGCACTTGTTTCCACACGTCACTTTCCCCTTGCATAATGTTTTGCTAGAAAGAGACAAAGGTCTCAAAGGACAAAGGGTTACAGACTGGGCACGGCAGACTGCTGAGACCGCAAAAGGTTAGATACAGGCCACGATGTTCATCAGACGTTTCCGGGGGGGGGGTATGTTTCGCACCCCAGGGTCACGCGTGCAGGCAGACTGATGCTGCCTGCGGGTGGGGGAGTGTGCTCCTTCCGGACCCCACCCCCCACTCTCCGTGATATCCCTACATCTAGTTTATGAAGTTTTAAAACAATAATGTAAAGTAGCAACTTCAGTGGCGTGTGGTGGAATTCTTCATAGGGGAGCAGTTAGGGCCAGAGGCACTGACTTTCAAGGGTGATTTGAGGGGGGGGCACCAATGTTATGTGCGTGAGCATCGCACCTCCCTCCCTAAGTCAGACAGAAGCTTCCCAGGCTTTGGTAAGGAGGCACTAGGCTTTAATACTTTAATACTCTAATTTGCCAGGAACATTTAGGGGACTATCCTTGATCCCTTAGTCCACTGACCACGCACCACTGATCAACTTGTCAATTTCTATACGAAATCTAACAGACAGAATTTGGCATGTTGAGGGCTGGGGGAAAGCAAATTAGGAAGAGCAGGAACTTAAATTTAGACACATCTGACTTATTCGCTTCTCTCCTCCAACCAACCCCACCCCCCATCCTTCTTAAGCTTTACATTTAGCCAGTGGTGGTTGGTGGTAGGGAGTAGAATGGCTCACCTGGTTTCCCAACATGAGGTCAGAGGGTCAAGAGGGTTAGCGTGGTGCAGCCACAGTAGCAGAACCAAAGCAGCGCTTCTGATGCTGCACCTGCACCAACCTCCCCTCCCTCTCATCTCAGTTACCAGCAGCAACCTTCACACTGGGAAGCCAGGTATGCAATGCTGCTCCACTCCAGCCCCACTTGTGCCCACACAAGGGTAGCCAGGAGGAAATGAGGACAGGGTTTGCACCCCTTTCAAAGCTGTGCAGTAAAGGAAATTTCAGCAACTGTAGCTTTTGCAATAAGTTACACCTGCCGATATTTCTTCTTCTGCACAGCTATTAGAGGTGCACAATGTCAGGAATGTGTGCAGGAGCCGGGCCCTGTGACTGGTAGGGCCTTGCAGGACTGGGGCCTTCCTGAGTTTGGCCTGGAAGGGCAAGGCACGGCCACACAGGTGAAGACTCGTAGCACCTGGTGGTATATAAGACCAGTATTTCCCTCTGGCTCTTTGCCACAGCAACACACTACCCACCTAGCTGTCCTTTGGCTTCCTGACTCCTGGTATCCTGACTCTTGGACCCTTGGCTTCCTGACTCTTGGCTTCCTGACCCCTGGACTGCTGACCCAGGACTGCTGATTCCTGCTTCCCGACCTCTATCCTGGTCCCGATGTACCAAGCCAGGACTCCAACTGCCTGTAACCTGGACTGTGACACACAAGTCCATGCCATATTTTGCTCTCTGGTTACCCAATCCTACCCACTTACCTACACACACACACACACACACACACACACACATTGCTTTTCTAAAAAGAGTACAAAGCCACTTGATTTGTTTTAGATTAAGGGGGGGAACCCCCAATGCAATATTATTTAATACATAGACATAAGCACAGATGTATTAATGTGTTAATTAGCTCACCAATGCCAAGGTGTCTGTTATCAGCAACAATGATTTTGTGAATGGCCCCTGTTAATAATGCAATTATCACCATCTAGGCGTTATATATTTTATTTCCCTCTGACCTCAGTGCTCACAGTCCCGTCCCCCCCCCAACATGTGAAGACACAACCATAACTTGGGATAACACTTCAGACATCTGATGAATAGAATGTAGTCAATGAAAGTGTATCCCATAATAAATATCTTAGTCTTTACAGAACCACAAGACTCTTTGTTGTTTTTGCTGAAATAAACTGGCAACACAGCTACTCTGGAACCAGAGGAATATGCAACACAGACCATGGAAAATATATGCATTTGCTACATTTTGATATGCACAATCTTAAAACAGGTTTCCAATACAGTCTTTTTTTAAAAAATGGGATTATTGAGAAGGTGCTCGGTTACAACTATGTGTTTGACACCAGGTGGCAGTGTAATATCAAATAAATTAGCTTTCAAATTAGAATAGTTAACTCAGATAAAATTTGCTCATTAGAAGAATGTCTGTACAAATCCCATTTGGCACCTGTATTGGGTTTGAAATTGTTTCTATGTCTGTTTATATTATTGATGCTTATATTGTTAAATTGCTTTGGGTTGTTTTGAGGGAAGTGATTCATACACAAACAAAATCCCAGGCAACAACTCCTTGAGATTGTGGTCAAATCTACAATTTCTTGTGTCAATTCTTTATTTTATTTTCTATATACTTCGGAACTCTTTTTAATCCTCCTCCTCCTCCTCCTCCTCCTCCTCCTCCTCCTCTTTGGCATATACAGGCTAAGCACCTAAGCTCTTTACTCCACAAAGGCCAATATATTTTGTATCATCCCGAGTTCTTAGTAAAAACACAACACAAAACCAAACACTATTTTTTTGTTGGGGTAACCCAGTCAGATGGGCGGCATATAAATAAATTATTGGTACTTGTATTATAGGAAGGAAGGAATATAACCTGTTTTCTACCTTTAGAGAATAAACCATGTGTTACTTCCATTTAGTGATGGGTGAGCTCCTTCCATTTAAACTGGAAATTTAAACTCCCATCATCCCAAACTTAGCAGGACCAGTGGGCAGGGATGGGAACTGTTATCCAAAAAACAGCTGGAGATCCAAGTTTGGGAAAGCCAGGTCTACTTGCAGGCTTCCCACAGGCATCTGGTGGACCACAGTGAGGACTAAATGCTGGACCAGAAGGGGGTTTTTTTGGTCTGATCTTCTGGGGTTCTTATGCGTAAGTATTGCAGTGCACAACTATATATGCATCAACGATAAACTGATTTTTTTTCAGTACGGAGAAGGCACTCAGTTAAAGAGAAGAAAAGTAAAGGTAGTTGCATTTCTAAAATGGGATCTAGAATTTTCACATCCGCACCACTAGCTTCTATCCAAACCCTACTTAAACTCTTCGTATTCTTTCATCTACCTACAATCTGCTTCACTAAAAGGCATACACTTGGTTTTAATTTGAAATCTTCATGTCCCATAAATATTCTAGTAGTATTTTAACGTTCGCTAAATTGCTTGAGCTTGAGCTTTTTGATCTGAAAGTTGGATTCAGTTTAGTAATGGAAAAGGTTACCTAGGAAAAGTAATCTTTGGCAAGTCTTACAGAGTCAAACTGAGGCTCAGACTACAGGCCAGAGGCCAGTTAAGCCAGAGTGGGGAAACTCACCCCCCCCCCCAAACACACACACACTGATGTTGCTGGACTCCAGCTCCCATCATCCCTCACCATTGGCCCTGCTGGTCAGGGCTGCTGGGATTTGGAGTCCAGTAACTTCTGGAGTGTCACATGTTTCCCACTCCTGGCTTAAGCACCCATCTGTTCTCTCCCTTCCAGCTGGGAAGACGAAGACCTATTTTTTAGAGCAAAAGTTCATGAGCTGGGAAGATGCTAAATGTTCTCTGAAGGAACAAAGGAAACTGCCTTGCACCAAATCAAGCCATTGGCCCATCAAGCAGCATTGTCTACTCTTGACTAGCAGAAGCTAACCAGGGTTTTTGAGAAGTGTCTTTCCCAGCTCTACCTAAAGATGCTGAGGACTGAACCTTGAATCTGCACATGTAAAGCCTGTGCTCTGTCCCTGAGTTATGGCTTAACCTGTGGCTTATCTGTATCTGATTTAGCCGCCTTTTTGAGAGTAGCATCCACAAATACAATCAATTCTGCCACCCTGAGCATTGCTAATCAGTGTGCTGGAGCATCTGAGAAGGGAGGGGATGAAAACCTTTTTACCTTCCCTACCACTGCTAAAATGAAAGGGAGGGAGTGTATTCTGGGGACTGGGAGAAAAGGCTTCCGGGGGCAGATGAGAGCGTAGTCAGCCAGTAACTTATAAAACACCCAAAAAGAGGTCAAAGGAGGACACAGATTTGCATCAAAATTGCATATGCTAATTTACATATACAGCTGCAGTTAGAAATGTAGATCTGTGTGCCTGCTCATTTTGCCATTCAGGTGATAACTGGCTTCTCTGAAAAGCTGGTTATAAATATGCATCATCACAGAAGTGCCTTGCCAGGTGGGGTGGGGTTTCTATGCTAGCTTCCCAATAGGTGGGTCACTGCTGCTTACCAGGAAGAGGAGAGGAAAGGGTGGCATGGCAGTGAGGTCAACATGCTGGAAACACATTGGCAAGAGTGCCAGATTGGCTCCACTGGTGTGTTTGCACCACACTGACCTCCCTGATACCTCACCTCAATCGCTTGCAGCAACTGATGAGAAATTTGCATAGTGGCTCCACCCCACCTGGGAAGCTGCTTCTGTATACTAATTCAAAGTGCTGGTGTTGACCTATAAAGCCTTAAACAGCTCAGGACCTACCCAGACCCTGAAATCATTCTCTGAGGCCCTTCTTCATGTGCCTCCTCTACAAGAGGTCTGGAGAGTGGCAACACGAGAATGGACATTTTCTGCAATGGCTCCCCATTTGTGGCGCTTTCATGATACACATTTAGGCATGAGATGAAAGCAAGACCTTATATTTATACACAGACAAGACCTTATATTTATACGCAACAGTAGCCGCAAGGCTATTGATTGCGGAAAAACTGGAAAAGTGGTATTGTACCAACAAAAATAGAGTGGCTTGCCAAATTATTGGAGTACTACAATATATCCAAAACAATGGGAGAAATTGGAAGGATCTCAAAAGAGAAGATAGATAGGGACTGGAAGGTGTTTAAAAGATACTTGCAAAACCATATTGAAAAATCTGAACTATTAAAATAGACAAGTTCCGTTTCAAATACTGAAATACCAAATAAGATGGATAACAATGTGTAATAGAAAAAGAAGTATGAAATTAGTCTAAAGGTGCGTGAAAGAAAGTAATAGAAGTGGAAAGAAATTGCAATTGAGTAGATTGGAAGTCAAACACAAAGGTTAGTGGGGTGGTGGATGGTGATTGGGAAAAGGAAGTATTTGTGGGATTGCATGCAAGTATGTTTGAACACTTTTAAGGATTGTATGAAATGTATGTTTGTATGCTTGTATATTTGTAATATACTGTATGTGTATTAATGATGAATTATTTTAACAATAAAAACTTATTAATTTTTTTTTTAAGAAAGCATTCTTCTTTGGATGTTTGACATCTGATGCCCTTTTAAATGTGTTGTGGGAGGGGGTGGCTGCTGGGGTTCCCCACTTATTTTCCTTATGTATTTTGTAAAATTTTATGTTGTGAACCACACTGAGATCTACAGATGAAGGGCGGTATACAAATTTAATAAATAAAAATAAAATAAAATGACTTCAGGGCCCCTGCTCTACATTTGTATGCAACTTTTTATATACAGTACACTGGCCTCTTTTGCATTTGACCACCGTAGAGAAGCTTTCAGATAATGTAACATCAGCCTCTCAGCAGCCACAAAACACCTGGGATCCACCTTCAATACCTATCTTCTTTTTTGTAACACACTGACTCTCTTCCATCTTCCCTCGGAATTCATAACCAGCAAACAAAATGTACCATGAAAAACTTCCTCTGTGGCTTTTGTACTGCATTTGCACTCCACAGTAATTTTCAGTTTATATGATTTAAAGGGATCAAATATGCTCTTGTTACCTTTTTCTGTTAGATTAATCCTCACCTTACGTGTAAGGAAGAAGAATGAAGACACTTAAAAATCAAAAGCAATCAGCCAAATAAAGCATCTCCCTAGAGCTCCAGCAATGTTGCTGCATTTCTAAAGCAAACATAAAAGCGTAGACTTTATATCACTTACACTTTCACTTTGGATTCCAAGGGCTGTAAATTAATGTGATATTTCTCAATATTATTCTCCACATCCATAGCGAGCTGATGGCTGTAAAAGAGAAGTTATCCATTAAAATCTATTTCACCATGACATTTGTAAAGTCTCCAAGTACATAGATCCATTTAAAAGAGAACATGCTCCAGCTGCTTACTCTGAAATGGGTCTGATACAGGGGCTGATGAGGGAAGTGTTGCTGGAGATCTTAAGGCCAAGCTGCCCTAAAATGTTGCCAAAAGCAGCATAATGGGCTAGTTTTGCCTTTACCTTTGTTTGGACTTCCTTTCTTGATGTTTCTGATGCTGCTGGTTCTTCCAGCACCACGTTCTTCAAGCTGAAAACAACCATATCTCTTCTTATGCAATTGATGTGCTTTGTGAAACTGTACAAAAATTAACCAAGGTTGGGTCCTGAAACCCAAGGTTGCTGGGCCAGATTTCTGTACCTTTCACTTTTGCGGGCCAACTTCGACAGATGGACGGGACCACCCACCTGTCAATCAGCTGCCACCATAATGACATCAGGAGATAGACACCTTTCAAACTTCAAAATCAGCTGAGTGGCACTAGAAGCACACCATAAAGGTGTGGGACAAGTAACTGTGGTTTGTGGGAAGCTGCCTTGCAGGCCTAATGAGCCCTATGGTTCAGAAGTTTCCCACCAGTGTCTTAACCCTTGCAATTATCACTAATGCAACAGTACTCAGTAAATCAGTAGGGATGCGGATGGCGCTGTGGTCTAAACCACTGGGCCTCTTGGGCTTGCCGATCAGAAGCTTGGCGGTTTGAATCCCCGTGACGGGGTGAGCTCCCGTTGCTCTGCCCCAGCTTCTGTCAACATAGCAGTTCAAAAGCATTCCAGTGCAAGTAGATAAATAGCTATTGCTGTGGAGAGAAGGTAAACAGTGTTTCCATGCGCTCTGCTTTCCGTCACGGTATTCTGTTGTGCCAGAAGTGGTTTAGTCATGCTGGCCACATGACCCAGAAAGCTGTCTGTGGACAAACACTGGCTCCCTCGGCCTGAAAAGCGAGATGAGCGCCGCACCCCATAGTCACCTTTGACTGGACTTAACCGTCCAGGGGTCCTCTACCTTACCTTTACCTTACTTGGTAGATCATTATCATCATCACTTCTCTCTTTGCTCTGACCTCTCCTTTAATCCTTACTCTGGCTCCTTTTCCCAATTTCATGTAAGTTCTCCATCCTTGCCTTCAAAGCCCTTCATAGCTTTGTTTTCTTTCATTGGTCTGCTTGCATTTTGAAATACTTCCCTATGTGTGACCTTTGCTCACCAAGTTCCCACAGACGCCTGAAGATCTCCTGCTACCTCAAAAGGATTCACCCTTTCTCCTTTGTTGTTCCTTATGCTTCCCACAATACCTCCATTGGTATATCACTTCTATTATTTCCTTCAGGTCCCTCCTCAAAATGCTTTGGCACCATCCTGTTTTGGGACTACAACTCCCATCATCCCTAGCTAAGAGGAACAGTGGTCAGGGATGGTGGGAATTGTAGTCCCAAAACAGCTGGAGGGCCAAGTTTGGCCATGCCTGCTCTACTCCATATATCCTACTGCGGCGCGCTCCCATCCTGTCCAATCTTTGCAAGCTTGTAGACACATTTCCCAAGAAAATAAGTACAAGGTAATGGTTGGGCTTGAGCCCCAGATACTACCCTCCCTAAAGCACTTCAAAATACACATTTCTGAGAAGGAAAGCTGGTGATGCTCAAAGGAAACACCCGTCACCCACCCCCTTGCTCAAAAAAGGCCCCAAGGCAAAAAAACAAACAAACTGAAACAGGCAAATCACCCCTCCCCAAACAGGCACCCCCTAAGATGTCCCCCAAAGACTCTCCAGCCCCTGCTAGTTCCCCAAAGTTACCACTCAAGAGCACTGTTATTTTTGCATTCCCTATATTCTCTTTTTATTTATTTTTCAAGCAGTCCAGGCAGCTGGGCAGCAAATCATTGACTTCCAGATGCCCTGCCTTCTTGCTTTCCTTCCCAAAGAAGAATACCTCTGGGCCACATGTACATGGTATTTTAATATTTTGTTTGATGTCTTCATACACGCCCACCCACTTCCAGATCTTGAAACAAAGGAAGAGAGATAATTTCTACAAGTAAATTAAAAATTGAAAGGAAAGCAAGGGAAGAAAGTAGGGCAGCTAGAGAGGGCTATTCTTTATTTTCCCGAAAGCCTAGCCACTGCCCAAAGCTTTTTAAAAAAGAGAGAGCAAAAGATAAAGTCCATAAGGGCAAGAGGCCTCGGGGCACTATGGGAGGTGACAAGGGGTGCTGTGGTGCCTAAATATATGTAACTGAAATAATTGCCGATTCTTCCCCCTTATATTCTTGCCTTCATTTCCCTTCCTTTCCTCCGCTGACTGCCTTCTATTAATGTATAGGTTGTAAGAAGGATGTGTCCTCTTATACTTTATAAAAGGCGACACCTAGATGATGCTACATAAAGGATATATAAACATGCAGATAGATGGAGACATAGATGCTCAATTTAGAATTGTATTAAAAATAAAGCAAGATGCTTAAAACTAAATGAATTCCTATCCCACTGATTTGACTAACCGCATGATGCTTGTCTATTCAGAAGTAAGTCTTGTTGAGTTCAGTGGGGATTCCTCCCAGGAAAATGGGTGTAGGATTACAACAAAACTTTAGCTGAGCAATCTCATTAAAGCTGAACAAACCTAAAAGTCTCAATTAAAATCTACACAAGGTTTTTATGTGGTGGCAATCCAAATATGTTAGTACTTACTTTTCAAGCAAATATTTCCCATCACTAATTTGCTCCAATATATGTTGCAGCTTTTTGAGTTCTTCCTGTAGTGGGACAAAAATAAAAGATGCCAATGTATTAATTTGATGTACTCGGTATTTGTCTTGAAGCAAGACACTGCAGCTCTCAGGATAACCGAATGCCTATACGAACCTGCAAGCAGAATGAGTGCAACAGCAATCTCTTCATATTTGATTCCCAACACCTGATATATAGAGTTATACCCCCTCTGATGCTGCAGACAATATAGCCATCACAACTAGTATCGACCCTATTTCCACAACTGTACTTTGTTTGAACTTAAATTTGTTGCAACATGTCCTGGGACCTGCTGGTAAATGGCAGGTAATGATGATGGTGATCCAGACAGCAATCTCATCCTCCTTGCCTCTCATGCAACGGCTGCTGGTTCCAGCTGCAACCTTTGCTGGTGGGAGAAGAAACCTGTAGATCTAAAAGGGATTCGACAAATTCATGGACAACAGGTCTATCTGCCTGTTAGTCATGATGGTGACCCACATGCATGTCACTTGCTGGGGACGAAGAGTAAGAAAATATTATTAGTTCCATGTCCCGCTTAATGGCTTTGTGAAGGCTACCCTGTGAAGACTCAATGGACTCAATGGTCCAATCCAGCAGGGCTCCTCTTGTGCTCAGGTTAAGTGGATTGCCCCATCCGGTTAATATGAGATACAGCTGGAGAAAAGGGTCGCCTACATGATGCCCATTAATTGGGGTGGGGAGGGCAAAGGTGGTGCAGTGAGGCAAAGATGAGGCAGAGGAAAGGGAAGGCAAAGAAAAGCCAAGCAAAGTCTGTGGCAAAGATTATTAATAGCAGGACAAGAGTCCCCTGGCCTAACAAGAAAAGCAGAGGGATAAAACATATAAATAGGCTCTGCCCTTGATATGAAAAGCAATTACCTGTCCCTGAGAAATGCATCTTTCTGTGTGAAGGGACCTTTGCTGACATGCTTTTCATGTCAGCAAGTTCTAGACTCAGATTTAACACAATAAAAAGTTATTCAGGCAAAAACAAACAAACCACAAAAGGCTCAAAGAACCCAGATAAGACTAGAAAACAAACACATCATCTCTAACTTAATATATCTCGCCATTCTCTACTGTGTATCAATCCTGTACTAATTTAACATGAAGTGGACTTGAAGGCAATTTAAGAAGCTGAGGCATTGCTTCACGTCTTCCTTTAGCTCATTAGTTTTAGAATGTAATGTAAAGACAAAGGCCAATTGGAGCTAAGTGAGGCTCAGGGTGAATTGCTTGCCAGTTTGCAAGGTAAAAAACCCTCAAAGTTGACAAAGTTAAGATCATTCTAAAAACAAAAGGAGGAAATGTGCATTGCACATTGCGCCAAAGCTGAGCTGGGAATAAATCTGGGAATGAAAATAAAGTTTTGGATTTGTTGGCAAGGAGACCCATAGCTCAAACATGTCTTTAAAGACATACCTTTAATGTCTGTAAAGGTAAAGGTACCTCTGACCGTTAGGTCCAGTTACGGACGACTCTGGGGTTGCGCGCTCATCTCGCTCTAGGCCGAGGGAGCCAGCGTTTGTCCGCAGACAGCTTCCGGGTCATGTGGCCAGCATGACTAAGCCACTTCTGGTGAACCAGAGTAGTGCACAGAAACGCCATTTACCTTCCTGCCGGAGCAGTACCTATTTATCTACTTGCACTTTGATAAGCTTTCAAACTGCTAGGTGGGCAGAAGCTGGGACCGAACAACGGGATCTCACCCCGTTGCGGGGATTCGAACCTCTGACCTTCTGATTGGCAAGCCCTAGGCTCTGTGGTTTAGACCACAGTGCCACCCGCTCCTGTAGAAAATACTAAACATCAATGGGCTGGTTGCAGCACATGTTGTTATTGCTGCTGATGACAGATTAATGAGTATCACGATGAGGGCCTTCTCAGTGCTGGCCCCCATTTGGAATTCCATTCCCAGGGGGATATTATGCCATGTTACAATTGATTTTAAAGTAAATTCTGAAGGTATTTCATTCCAGTGTGCCTTTGGTGGAAGTACCGTGCTTGAGGATTACAGGGGCTAAAGGTTTTAGCTTCATGATTTTTAGCCTAATGGTGCTGCACACCTGGCCTCCTTCCAGTGGCTTTGCTGTGATCACCAGGAGGGAGCTTGACCAGGAATCTGAACCCACGTCTTACTCTGTCCAACATTCTATCCACTCTTGTGCTGCTCCTTGGTTAACTGAGGTTTACCAACTTTTGCCAATTTTCCTCTCCCTCCTGCCTAATCCAGTTCCACCTTCTACACTGTTCCAGAAAGTTAAGGAACCATCTGGAAGACTGTGGGGGCAGCACGGGGGGGGGGATCCAAAAAAGTCCCCCCCAAAAAAGTGGCTTACTTGATGACTCTGCTTGTGTGTGTTCACCATCCCAGCTTCCCACTGCTTTGCCTCTACCCTCTTCTTCCCAGTAAGCAACAGTAAGCCATCTGCTGGGAAGCTAGCAAAGCAGTTCTGCCCACCTAGTGAGCCATTTCCTCCAGCTGCAGGATGTCTGTGCTGGCTCAAAAGTCATCTGTTGACAGAATGAGCCTTTTCATCTGCAGAAGGCAAAGCCTAGACCCAACCCAATGAGACTGCAAAGTTACAGTGTTCTGAAACTTGGTAGATGTACCTTCTACCACAAAAAACCAAAACACAGTCTTAAGTTCCTGCTGTGGGGAAGCAGAATTTTCAGAAATTAAAAATGGACACTGCATCACAGATTTACTAATGATGCAACTTTCATTTCCCATCAACTTGGAAACACTGATCAATACTTCAACAATATATCAGGTATAAAGTAGATTTGTCAAGATGCGTTAAAAAACGTCTTCCAACTTCTCATTTTCTGAACGACGCACCCCCTAACCACTTCATCAAATGGCTGAAATGTTGCAAGATGGTTTTAAACACTTACCGTTGCAGACCAATTTAAAAGCCATTTGGAGGAGCCCAGTCATTAAACTCATCTTCCATTTCCAGATTTCCTCAAAAATAGTTTCTCCTTTTTGACATGTGTAAAACTCAGAAAACTCCCCAAGTTTTCCTGAAAAATTACTTGCCTATAGTACTTGATTCTAAAAGATAACCTTTTTCATTTTCCAAAGCACTCCAGCGGTCAATTTTGTTTTCAGTGTATCCCAAAGCAACATAAGGTAATTTAGAATGTGGAAACAATTTACAATTGACTTTATATATAGCCAAGGGTGACAAAACCTACATGACTTACATAAATCATTTTGTGCATGTGTTTGACATCATTTTATATTAACCTAGGGGTAAAGACTTAGCAAAAAACAACATCAACCCTTTCTAAAAAATGTCTGCAACATTTTTGGGACCATTCAATCATTCGATTAAATATTATTGGCTTGGTTTTTTTATGGAAAGCTGTAATAGGACAACTACAAAAGGGGCTAGTAAAATTTGCATAATTTGGAAGAGCAGAAGACATAAAATCTATACTAATTTCAGTTTTGCATCATTAAACATGAAGTATTGATTATTGCTCCTTGCAACAAAATTTATGAAGCCAGCCATGTTGCTGTGTCCACATAAAGTGATTTTGATGTTTTGCCCTGAGACCTCAAGTGCCGTAAATGATGGCTCCTGGTGACAGGCTACAGCTGAGATGCTGTTGTTCCAATTCACAGCCTTAGGAGATACATCTCCTAGATTATGCCTGGAGTGACCCAGCTGCAAACTCCAACTTCAGAAAATTAAATTGGAAGCAGTCCAAACTTCTGTTGAAGTACACGGTGAATTACGAGGCTTCTATAAACTTGTTATAATGTAAATGTACTGTAAAATTCAGTGCCATACCTCTTCTTCCCAACCTCGCTGTTGAGAAAGGACATTAATAGTTAAAGAAACGGGGGGTCCAAAAATGCAACCTTGCTTTTTGAAGTGCGGAAGTGTTACTCATTTCTTGCTTGTGTCTATGGAGTAGATTTATATTGTTAAGGAATAATATTGTGGGGCCGTACGCAAGTGTTACTTGGGAAAGTCTATCAAGGAATGAAGTGCAGTAGGCCATTTTCTTCTCCTCTAGCTACTTCTCCCAGCTCTGCCAACATTTCTTTCACACAACTGGTGATGTCCATGTGTTTTCCTAGGCAATGTCAGAATCACACCCTCACAACTTGATCCCATTATGCTCTGGTAACCTTTGAATTTCTTAGGGGGCCAAACATTCAATACCTATATATTTATAACAGGGACTCCCAAACTATGTTCTGTGGACCATCAGTGGTCCACAAGCTGCATTCTGGTGGTCTGCAGCTTGTCCACATTAAATATCTATTATTAATTTCAATTCTATTTTTATTGCTTCTTTTCTTTCTTATATTGTATGTTATTGTATTTCCATGTGAATTACACGGGATTCAAATTGTGCTACAACAATACAATGTACAAGATAAAAAGAAGCAATTAAAACACAATGAAAAATCACAGAGCACCTATCAGAGCGCATGTCAATTGCTACAAAATCAGACCCACCCAGACCTTCAGCAATTTTCAAGTGGTAGGTTGGATGGGTTTTGGGGGGGAAGTGCTGGGTTTACAAAAAAAAGGGAAAATGTAAATTTTCATTAAAGTATCATTCCCGGACAATCTAGTAAAAGGACAACATAAGAAATGCATAAAATTGATCAGCATATTAGGGGCACCCAGCAGAGATTTTAAAATAGCCACAGCACATTTAATACTTAAAATGTCTGAGCAAATAAAAAGTGTTTCTGGAAGGCTTTCCATAATCTATCTATCTCTCTCTCTCTCTCTCTCTCTCTCACACACACACACACACACACACACACACAGAGAGAGAGAGAGAGCAACACATCATCTTTCTATATACAGTGGTACCTCGAGTTTACTTAATTCATTCCAGAGGTCCGTTCTTAACCTGAAACTGTTCTTAACCTGAAGCACCACTTTAGCTAATGGGGCCTCCTGCTGCCGCCGTGCTGCAGGAGCTCGATTTCTGTTCTCATCCTGAAGCAAAGTTCTTAACCCGAGGTAATATTTCTGGGTTAGCGGAGTCTGTAACCTGAAGCGTATGTAACCCAAGGTACCACTGTACAAATAATAATAATAATAATAATAATAATAATAATAATAATAATAATATGAGAAACTTTCAGTTAGCCTTTTAGCCTATGAAATGTACAAAACTGAAAACTCCAGCCAAGAGAACCTGAGGTGTAATAACACATCTATATGTAACTTTCTTCTTATCCCAGCTTTCATCTGCTTTGTGGCTCTTACATGGTTAATTGTCCCTCTCATTTAAGGGTGAGTTGCCATGGTGATTGTTCAGCATTGAGACTGATGGACTAATGAGAGAACACAAAAAGTATTGCCTGCTTCACGGAGGCTGACAGTGTCGGTAAACTTTATTCTTTAAACCAAAAGGCCCACACTTGGGAGAATAATGTTATCAATGGCTGTTGGTGACAATGGCTTTATATGCGTTTTGCCTCTAGGGGAGGGTTCAGTTGCACCCAGGTCCTTCTTTCGGGCTTGTCTGGTTTGTCACTGTGGAAACAAGATGCTGCACCACATGATCCAGAAGGCTCTTCTTATGACGTGGACTGTCAATTATTGTATCTTTTCCAGCAGTCCAGTGAGGCCTAATCAATTGGCATTGTGTGTCAGACATATGTAGTACATAGAATCATAGAATCATAGAGTTGGAAGAGACCACAAGGGCCATCGAGTCCAACCCCCTGCCAAGCAGGAAACACCATCAGAGCACTCCTGACATATGGTTGTCAAGCCTCTGCTTAAAGACCTCCAAAGAAGGAGACTCCACCACACTCCTTGGCAGCAAATTCCACTGTCAAACAGCTCTTACTGTCAGGAAGTTCTTCCTAATGTGTAGTTTGGATCCATTGCTCCGTGTCCGCTTCTCTGGAGCAGCAGAAAACAACCTTTCTCCCTCCTCTATGTGACATCCTTTTATATATATACATATACAGATATACATATATGCATACCTTGCTTAACCTGATGGACCAGGTTAGTTTCCTCAAGAAAGCTTTAAAGAGCTTAAGACCAGTTTTCTTGAGGCATCACCCTAACACAAACATGTTGACTCAATTGCTTCAATCTGCAGAACTGGCACAGGATACCCATTCCACACTGGTAAGAAATCAATATTTTCACATGGCAGCACCTACACTTTGGAAGTCCATGCCTATTGACATCAGACAGGTGCCTTTGCTGTTTTCTTTTTGGCACTTATTTAAGTAGGTCTATCCAGACATGTAGGGATGCGGGTGGTGCTGTGGTCTAAACCACAGAGCCTAGGGCTTGCCAATCAGAAGGTCGGCAGTTCGAATCCCCGCGACGGGGTGAGCTCCCATTGCTTGGACCCAGCTCCTGCCCACCTAGCAGTTCGAAAGCATGTCAAAGTGCAAGTAGATAAAGAGGTACCACTCCGACGGGAAGGTAAACGGTGTTTCCGTGCGCTGCTCTGGTTCACCAGAAGCAGCTTAGTCATGCTGGCCACACGACCCGGAAGCTGTCTGCGGACAAACATCAGCTCCCACGGCCTATATAGCGAGATGAGCACCGCAACCCCAGAGTCGTCTGCAACTGGACCTAATGGTCAGGGGTACCTTTACCTTTACCTTTATCCAGACATGTAGAAGTTGGCATGCGTTTCATTTTATTATGACCCAACTGCTCATTTTAATTAAATGCTGATTTAATTTAATAAAAATAATAATACCTATTTTAATTTTTTTATTGACTTATTTTTGTAAACCAGAAGTTTAATTTTTTGTAAGCCACTTAAGGGTCTGTTTCCAACCAAGCAGTATGTAAATAAATAAATAAATTTTGAAACAAATAAAATCGTTTTCCTTCCCACAATTTAACATATTGCTCTCTTAGTTTCTGAATTAATTACTCTACCAAGTGCTGAGACTAGCTGCTACTCCCATAAGGAACAGCAGAGTCCCTCTGTTTTTAGACTGTCCCCTTTTATATGAGTTAATAAACCTATTTTAGGGTATAAACAAATTTTTTATCTCCAAGTGTATTATTAATTGTTCCTAAAATGTTTACAGCCTCTTCACAAGACCACAAGCATTTGGAATGCTTGATGCCTGCCGACTAAGACAGATGATTGATGGTGGAAGTTTGCATCCTGTACCTCCTGCAAAAATCTATAAAAGAACTAAAAAATGAAGAAAGTTTTAATTTATGGCAACATCAAATTGTTTCCCTGACAGGGAAGTCATTGATTGTTCCTTTTTCTTTCTTTGAAGCTGGTCTGGGACCGTAATAAATTTCATTTCATTTTCTTTCTTTTCTTTTTCTACCATTTTAAATTATTTATTTATGGTTACAAATATGTATATACACTGATTTGATGGAAAAATAAACAGTTTGCACCGACCATTCCTCCCCCAGTGCTTTTCCCAACCCATCTGCAGTAGCAATTTTTGCAGGAGGGGCAAACAAAAGGACTAGGAGAGGGATAAAGGTAAAGGTAAAGGGACCCCTGACTATTAGGTCATCTCGCTTTATTGGCTGAGGGAGGCGGTGTACAGCTGTGGTCATGTGGCCAGCATGACTAAGCCGCTTCTGGCATTCCAGAGCAGTGCACGGAAACACCGTTTACCTTCCCGCCGGAGCGGTACCTATTTATCTACTTGCACTTTGTGCTTTCAAACTGCTAGGTTGGCAGGAGCTGGGACCGAGCAACAGGAGATCACCCCATTGAAGGGATTCAAACCACCGACCTTCTGATCAGCAAGCCCTAAGCTCTGTGGTTTAACCCACAGCGCTGCCCGCGTCCCTAGGAGAGGGATGGAAGGCCAATTGCTGATCCCTTGTCTCTTCAAGTAACATTCAGCTAACGTAACAATCTGTGTCCCTGTTTACACGGAGTCAAGCTGTTATGCTCATAGAGTTGTTCACGTGTAATGCTCAGAGTGTACAGTCTGTGTTCCTGTGTACACAACAGCTGAGCTGCACAAATCAACACATGTACGCTCTTTCACACAAGCACTTGTAGAGACAGCTTGCACCTGTATTAGGTGTGAACAAGCTTTCTCTGGGTGGCAACCTGGCAGAGCTATTTGTTGTTGTTGTTGTATCATTAGAGGTGATAAGAATATACAGCCGGGCGCATTGGGGTGCTTTCATGCATGCATTTGTATTTCTAAACAACATACATCAATCAAACACCAATGAAAGTCAGAATAGAGGAAGGTGTCATGTTGCACAGAAAATGAAGCCAAGAGCACGAGCTGGAGGGCAGGAATAATTGGAGCCTTTCAAACTGGAAAGATATAACTGCTAATTAGAACACCACTGGGATAAACATTACGCTTTGTGGATGCTTAGTGGAAATGGTTAAGTGATGGCACTGCAAGCAAGATTTCTAAATACCTACCCGATAAATGGAATACACTTACGGGAGCAGTAGCCACCAAGCAATTAACTCATACTGTTTATTGCTCTTCGTTTCATTATTCTCCGTTCTAGCAGATGCTGCAGTTCAACGTGTGCCCTACTATATTTTATTAGGGGCTGTTCACAGGGCAATAATCAAGAGTACTGCGACCATTTCAAAAACACATCTTTAGCCCCAGCACAAGCTCTGCATTTGGCAGAGCACAGCCACCATGTGAGACAGAAGAGCACCATCAGTAGTCTATTGCACATTATATGTTTCTGATCTGGAACACTTTAGGACCACAGATGGAGGATTACATTTATGAATGTTCTCTTGAATTAGGGTGGTTTTTAAAAAAGCCCTTTCACATACAAAATTTTCCTGCCAGGGTGATGGTCCTTGGAAAGCCATCTTCCATAAATACTCAGACCCTCCAAGTGTCCCTATTTTCCAGGGACAGTCCGGGATTTACAGAAGCCGTCACAGTTTCTGATTTGATCCAGGAATGTCCCGCTTTCCTTTTGTTGTTGTTTAGTCGTTTAGTCGTGTCCGACTCTTCGTGACCCCATGGACCAGAGCACGCCAGGCACTCCTGTCTTCCACTGCCTCCCGCAGTTTGGTCAAACTCATGCCGGTAGCTTCGAGAACACTGTCCAACCATCTCGTCCTCTGTCATCCCCTTCTCCTTGTGCCCTCCATCTTTCCCAACATTAGGGTCTTTTCCAGGGAGTATTCTCTTTTCATGAAGTGGCCAAAGTATTGGAGCCTGAGCTTCAAGATCTGTCCTTCCAGTGAGCACTCAAGGCTGATTTCCTTAAGAATGGATAGGTTTGATCTTCTTGCAGTCCATAGGACTCTCAAGAGTCTCCTCCAGCACCATAATTCAAAAGCATCAATTCTTCGGCGATCAGCCTTCTTTATGGTCCAGCTCTCATTTCCATACATCACTACTGGGAAAACAATAGCTTTAACTATATGGACCTTGCCCGCTTTCCTTTAGGATGTCCCTATTTTCCTTGGAGAAACGTTGGGAGGTATGGTAGAGTTTGGATTTGATATCCCGCCTTTCACTCCCCTTCAGGAGTCTCAAAGTGGCTAATAATCTCCTTTTCTCTTCCTCCCCCACAACAAACACTCTGTGAGGTGAGTGGTGCTGAGAGGCTTCAGAGAAGTGTGACTAGCCCAAGGTCACCCAGCAGCTGCATGTGGAGGAGTGGAGACACAAACCCGGTTCCCCAGATTACATGACTACCGCTCTTAACCACTACACCACACTGTAGGAACAGGGCTTTTTTTTCACTTGGTACTCGGTAGAACTCGGTAGAACTCAGTTCTGGCATCGCTCAGGTGGGTGCCATTGCCATTATAATAGATCAAGGGTGGCATTCCTGCTGATTTCCAGCACCTTTCTTTCCAGAAAAATAGCACTGGGCAGGATGTCCCTATTTTCATCGGACAAATGTTGGAAGGTATGCATACTGTCTATCTATAAACAGGGTGTGTGTTCTTTTTTACAATGTAGTCCAGACATTCTGTCATCCTTTGACTCTGGGGTGGGTGCAGTTGCTTCTAGGCTTCTCAGAGGCAACTGGTTGGCCATTGTGAGAACAGGATGGTGGTCTGGGTGGCCTTTGGTCTGATCTAACAGGGCTTTTCCTAGGTTCTTATAGCTACTCCACAGGAACATTCCTAAGATTTGGACAGAATATGACTAGAAATCTTGGAGCTTTATAGATAGCAATTTTACTACAAATCCTTATACAGTCGTACCTTGGTTTTCGAACAGCTTAGTTTTCGAATCTTTTGGCTCCCGAAAGCCGCAAACCCGGAAGTGACTGTTCTGGTTTGCGTACTATTTTTGGAAGTCGAACATCCAACGGGGCTTCCATGGCTTCCGATTGGCTGCAGGAGCTTCATGCAGCTAATCAGAAATCATGCTTTGGTTTCTGAATGTTTTGGAAGTTGAACGGACTTCCAGAACAGATTCCGTTCAACTTCCAAGGTATGACTGTATGCCTCGGCCCAGTATACCTGAAGGAGCGTCTCCACCCCCATCATTCTGCCCGGACACTGAGGTCCAGCTCTGAGGGCCTTCTGGCAGTTCCCTCAGTGCGAGAAGCAAAACTACAGGGAACCAGGCAGAGGGCCTTTTTGGTAGTGGCGCCCACCCTGTGGAACGCCCTCCCACCAGATGTCAAAGAGATAAACAACTACCTGACATTTAGAAGACATCTGAAGGCAGCCCTGTTCAGGGAAGTTTTTAATGTGTGACATTTTAATGTTTTTTAAATCTTTGTTGGAAGCCGCCCAGAGTGGCGCAGTAGAAATAAATTATTATTATTATTATTATTATTATTAACCAATACATTGGTGCGGGGCTGAGTTCAGGCTGGGCAGCACTGCTTTGTGGTGGTTCCAGTCCTACTTGGATGGTTGGTTTCAGTGGGTAATGCTTGGGCACTGCAGACTGCTACTGATCTCATAGATCCTGGGTGTGGGGCTAGTTACCTCCCACTGAGATCTTTCATGTTTCTCAAGGGCTGCATGAGCGATGACAATGGCAACGATCACACAGTTTAACTCAGATTGTAAGACAACAGGAACACCTCCTTCATCTCAGATGGCACAATACTTCACTCCATAGGATCCCATCCAGATATTCTCATACGACACAAATGAATTATGAACGACAACCACGATAATGAATAAAGAAAGAAGAGGTGGAAGGAGAAGCAAAGTTCCCCGAGAAAACATAAAGAAGGCAACGGAGAGTTAACAGCTGACATTTCTTTTTATAACAGAGCACGGGCTAATAGAATGGAAATCCAAAGACCATTTCCCTATTTAGATCTCCCACCCACATGCGTCTCTGTGTTGAGACATGCTGTGCTCTGTCCCATTTCTTTGGCTAATAAGTTGTTTTCTTCCATGCCTACCGCCTCAGTAGCATGAAAAGAAACCACAGGGTCCTATTGTTCTCCCATTGTAATGAGTTATCCCATACGGCTTTACGAGTTAAAAAACACACACACACAAACCCTAAAAATGGTACCGCAAGGGGCACTCAAATGTAGGATACACACACACACACTCCCCCCCCATTTAAAAAAAAACAAATCTCTTTTATGTTAGCTGCAGCGGTAGCGCTACATGTTAGTATACATCAGCTTTTTGACATGAGCAAAAGCTAAGAAAAGAGAATACATTTCTTTTGTTTTAGGAGTTTTGCTTTGGTTTGTTTTTTTTAAATACATGAATGTTTGTCACTGGAGATTGTGGCCACAAGAGCCTGAAGGAGGCAATAAAAAGGCATGCAAGCCAGAACTAGATGCGAGGGTGCATGCAGCGCTGGGGTAGCCAGCACAGTGCCCTCCAGATGGCTCTACATTTCATGCCATTTCTTTGCTGTAGTGTTTCAAAACTGAAAACTGCCCTGAAATGCAATAAACAAACCTACCTGTGATTAACAGCCTGTATCAGCCAGGCTCAGGCTGCACTGTGCTCCTTTCTAGTTCCCAGGCACATGATTTGTACACAATCCTATGCATGATTGCTCAAAAGTGAGCCCCACTGTGTTCAGTGGGGTTTAATACAGGTAACTAAACAAAATTTCAGCTTTAAATCTCTTTTTCTTAGAGGTCCTTTACGGCCTTAAAGTCACTCTAACGCACAGCTTCCGTAACTTGGGTCTTCAGTTGTTTTTGGACTACAACTCCCATCATCCCTAACTAGCAGGACCAGTGGTCAGGGGTGATGAGGACTGTATTCCAAAAATAGCTGGAGACCCAAGTTTACAAAAGTCTGCTCTAACATATCCTGCACTGTGTCCATCAGCCTTCCCCAACGTGGTGACCTCCAAGTCATTCCCATCATTCCTGACCAAAGGGCCCTAGATGGGACTGATCAAACAACATCTGAAGGGCACCAGGTTGGGGAAGGCTGGTGTACACCAAAATTTGGACTAATAGTAGCCTAGATTAATTCTCTGAATGTCATCTTATAATTGCATTGTATCACTTAAAAAGAAAAATCACACCTAGTCATTCTCTCCTGGAACAATTCCTTTGTCTTGTTTCCACACTACATAGATCTAGTTGTTCGGTTTGTCTTCTGAAAGAACCAGTAAATGCATGAAAATCTCAGTTGCAACAAAAGCACAGAAAAGACCATAAACAAGCATACCTGGTAGAGATGTTGAAGCTTGCTTGGCCCTGTGTATGGTTTTACTATAAATGCAAAATGCATTTCCTGATTATTATGAGCCCTTTAATAATCAGCTTCAAGAGCATTCTGTTAAGAAGCCTTCTATAAAACAACCCATTGACCCAGTATAATAAGCTAACAGCTCCTTGAAAATGCTACTATATCAGTCCAGGTGCATCTAAAAATATTTGAGGGCTGCAGTTCTATTGCTGGTGCTTAGGAAAGGAATAACCTGACTGAAATCAAGACACTTATGAGCCCATCAGTGTTTGCAGGATTGTAACTTTAGAACTGAGAATGGATCAAATGCACTGGTAATCCCAGTGTCACTAAGTAAACTAGAACCCAACTTCTTTTATTACAGTCTAAATCTTTATATAAAGGGTGATTTCCTTTTAATAGGCTTATGCTGTGTTTATGCCATGAAAAACTTTCTCTTGAAAGAAATGAAGCCATTTGGATTACTTTTAGCAAAAAGCTACCTAAAGAATCAACCATCCATTAATTATTGTCAACCAAAGCAGAGCTGGATTGAAAATCAACGCTTCCTATTTTTTCATTTCCCTGCCTTCTCTTATTCAAATGAATTATTCTCTCTTGGTGGATCAATATAAAACACGCTCGGATTTAATATCCAGCAGCTGTTTAAGCCACATATGCAAACGGAGCCCAGTCTGGGAGCGAGAAACTAAAATAAGGAAGATGGTCATAATGAATGGAAAAAGCTTGGAGCAGTATTCCTGTGTGATGTCTTTGCTGAGCGGTGCTATTCAGAATCCACCTCACAAACAACATCTGGCAATATTGAGATGGAGGGGGGGGCAAAGTGTGTGGGGGGGGGAATAATAGTTTGTGCCTATGCTGCACAAATAATTTGGAGGGGAATAGCTCTTTTTATAAAAGAGAAAGTATCAAAAACGGTCTAAGGTAGCTGCTGTATGAAAGGCAACAGTATATACAGTGGTACCTTGGGTTAAGTACTTAATTCGTTCCGGAGGTCCGTTCTTAACCTGAAGCACCACTTTAGCTAATGGGGCCTCCTGCTGCCGCTGAGATGCCAGAGCACGATTTCTGTTCTCATCCTGAAGCAAAGTTCTTAACCTGAAGCACTATTTCTGGGTTAGCGGAGTCTGTAACCTGAAGCGTATGTAACCTGAAGTGTATGTAACCTGAGGTACCACTGTAGTTCAGGCCTGTGTGTACCCTCCAGCATTCCTCAGATGAAAATAGGAACATATTCTACATCAGTGTCCCACCCCCGTTATTGTCCCCTCCCTGCACCTCTTCCTTAGAGGCTGGGGCAGGGACACAGACGTTGTGGCCAAATTAAGAAAGTTGAAGCCAAGCAACTGCTCTCAGGCGCCCATTACCTCTATGCACCTCTAACAGCCAGGGCAGCGGCCTTGTAGACAGACCCTGTCCCATCCATTCCCCCACTCACGGGTACCAACTGTGCACCTGAGCTATGGGAGACCACTAATAGTGAAGACCTCAGCAACTGAGCAGGGATATAAGGGATCAGGCAGTTCTTGGAATGTTCTGGATCCAAGTCATTAAGGGCCTCCTAAATTAATATAAAGACCTGGAACTTGGCCTGGTAGTGTATGGCTGTCTATCCACTCATCAAAACAATTTCCCAGATTGAAAGGTCCTTTGCTAAAAAGACTAGGAGAAGACAATAAAATTAAGTTTGCATTCTTACACACACATACCTAGGAGTGAGTCCCATTGAACTCACTAGGCATTTCTGCTGAGCAGACATGCACATAATTGCACTGTAAAAGTACAATCCTACACATGCCTATTCAAAAGTAAGTCCCACTGAGTTCAGTGGGGCTTGCTCCCAGTTAAGTGGATATAGGACTGCAGCCTCAGGAACACTTGGAAAGTGGAAGCCTGTTGATAATGTGTTTGAGACTCTTTTAATGACTGTTTCTATGGTACTTGAGAATGTGAAGTGGGAGCATTTGCAAAGCAAACATTTCATCAGCTGCGGAAGCTGCTTAATCCAAGCACATATCAGCTGCACCACAAGCCATTATCTCTGTGCCCTGCAAAAATAAGAGCTTCAACCAAGCATCCATCAAAATAGAAAGCGTTAGGCTAAATATGTATGGAATATAGTTGGAGTGACTTCAACTGGTTTTATAGTATGTAAGCGTTTGAATAACTCCATTGAAAGCAGAGTGCCTTCTTTGGTTGTACCTATCTAACAAGAACAGTGCCTCCTTCCTGATCATGTGTACAGGTTGCTGCAATGCCTACATTAGAAGGGGGCTAATGCAGTACCACCCACCCTATTTAACACTGCTACATAGATTGCATCTTGCCCCCCAAACTGCCCTTAGATAGCCAAAACCCTTGCCTTGCCTCCAGAATCCCCAGTGTAATAATATGACCGCTGCACTTTTGCAAATGACATGCATTTCTGATGAGCCTGCACAATTTCCTAGGGCAGGGGATAGGAGTGTTGGAATTCTGCCTCGGTCAGAGGAATGTGCCATCGCTGCAGGCACCGGCTGAATTCCTTGTTGACCTCCCCCTGCGACTCTAATCGGCGATCCTTCCCAGATGTGAGAAGAACACACCATTCCTTCTCTCTCCCCTTTGGTATCCCCAGGGAGGGGAAAGAAACAGACAGAAATGTATCTACATGCTTTTATTTCTGTCCTTTGCAGCAATACAGAGAAACATGTCTGCACTCTCTTTACATCAACAGCAGAGAGAATAAACTCCACCCATGTACTTCCAGTACAGGTCAGATGACACACTGAGCTAACATCCGGTGCTCAGTATGGTGAATGGACTGCCCCTTTCTTCCCATGGCAACAGTCACAAACATCCTGTCTGGCTTTCCAGCCACCTGCAGCTGACGAAGCTGCTAAAGCTTTTGCTTGCTGCTGCATTGCTCCTTTTTGGTAACAAGGAGAAACCTGCAGCCCTCCAGATGTTGGGAGTCCAAGTCCCATCAGCTAGCATGGCCAAAGATCATGGATGATAGTCTTTAGCAGATGCAGCACCAGGGTGCAAATATCTGCTCAGCGCCCCCAAATTACAATGGATGGGGGTGCGAAGCTGCACACTGCCAGCCATCGGGGGGTGGGTTGCACAACTCTCCCCCATGCCGCTGCGGGACAGCAATCCCCGCAGAGACTTGGAAGGGAAGCTGCATGCCCACCAGCCATATGTTTGACAGGGCACAGCTAGTGGGCATACAGGGAAAGGGGAGGCCGCCGGCAAAGCCACACAGCTTCCCCATTTGCTGGGGTGCCCAAGAGGCCGGCGCCCTGGCACAATGCACCACTAAGCCATATGGGAAAGATGGCTCTGATGATATACCGGTACAACTTTATTAAATGATGATGATGATGGGAGTTGGGAGTCCAGGTGCACTTCGAGGGGAAAGGGTGGCACATCCCTGCCATCGTGGGCTGTACTCAAAGGCAGTTTGCAATGGCCAAGATGATGTATGAAGGAGTGGAGACTGTACTGATAAGTTCTTAACTTTAGCACCTCGTTGGGGCCTACTATAATATGGAACCATACTAATTAGGTATGCCATTAAGAGACAGAGCATGGCAATCTCACAGGTGAAATAATCCAATCTTCTCTACACCCGACTCCATAGTTAATTACTTGATAACAGTCATTAACATGATTGTTCGATCCACTGTGGTCTCTTTACAACCTGTGTATAATTTTACTGTACCATTTAAAAAAGATGGCCAGAGATTACACTCAGAGGCAAATTACCGCACTATTCATTCGCATCTTTTTAACATCTCAGCTGCAGTGAAAAGGATTTTAAGAAGCATCACAGAAAGCAACAGGTTGAGAACCAGGGGGTGGGATGGGGTGGGGGGCTCTTTCAATGAGCCAGTCTAATTTGCTTTCCACTTGTATTTATTTATTTAGCTGCAATTTGGTAGGACACTCTTTTTTTGTGGAAGGCAGGCTGCCCACCAATACATATTCCTTTCAGTGAATAGCAACAAATTACAAGCACTAAAATAGCATAAAAGGTATACAAGTTTCTTTGATTAAAGACAGGCTGGGATGTGGTGACTTAACTGCTTGAGTTAAATTTCCATTGTAGTTAAATGGGCCAGTAATTTTCCATTATATATTTTGTACTACTGGAAGCGTAATCCTTTCGTTCTGTCCACAAAAACAGTGTAAAGATGTTATACAGCTAGGGGAAATGTCCCTGCTGCCTCCGCCACTGCCTCCACTTCCTGTCTGGTTGTCTTTCAGTATAGCTCAGCTTCTAGAAACCAATGCTATATGTGACCTCCAAACACCAGTTCTTACTTCTTATCTTCTTAATAGTGTGATTCCCTTTCAAAATGTAGGTTCAGCAGCTGCATTCATAAACAAAAATAATCTCAAAAACAAGGATGAGAAACCCATCACTTTCCAGATGTCACTGAACTACAACTCCTATCATCCATAACCACTGGCTGTGCTGCTGAGCATGATGGGAGCTGGAGTCCAACCACATCAGGAAGGCTGCAGGCTCCCCATCCCTGCAGTATAATAATAATAATAATAATAATAATAATAATAATAATAATAATAATAATAATCTCTTGTTGTAAAGGTAAAGGGACCCCTGACCATTAGGTCCAGTCGTGACTGACTCTGGGGTTGCGGCGCTCATCTCGCTTTATTGGCTGAGGGAGCCGGTGTACAGCTTCCGGGTCATGTGGCCAACATGACTAAGCTGCTTCTGGCATTCCAGAGCAGCGCACAGAAACGCCGTTTACCTTCCTGCCGGAGTGGTACCTATTTATCTACTTGCACTTTGACATGCTTTCGAACTGCTAGGTTGGCAGGAGTCCTCTCTTGTTACTTGGGAGTAAATCCACTTCAGCAGAGGCATTCCAGAGCATAACCACATCATGAAGGAAGCATAAAAAGACTAAGAGGGAATATGTTGAACCACTTCCCTGTTGCATCATCTGTTTTAATTTGACAGTGCGGTTTACCTGGAGCCTAAGAGTCAGAGAACAGATCTAGGAGTTCCAAGTGATAGCCTTTAGGCTTAAATGACCTGAGTCTGCTTCAAAGGCAGTTGCCTGGAGTGCAAAGTGACTGAAATCCGGCTAACAAGGAGGTGACAAGCATTGAGTAGGAGTAGAACAATCCCTGGCAAAGAAGAAAGACGGAAGCTGGGATGGGCAAAGCGTTTTGATACACTACAGGACAAGAGAGAGAATTTTAATAGTCTTGCAGATTACTTGTGCCGTTGGGAAGGAAGAACTCAAACCGCCTCTGTCAGAAAAGCTCTGATTCCAACCTTTGTTTGTCTCAGTGGGAAGATTCACTTTTATGAAGTATCTGAGCACACTCTTTTAAACTGAAGGGGATGGAAAGAGCAGTACTCAAAGAACAGGCAGGATTGATTTCATTTTATTACTGGTGTCACCATGTAGAAGAAACAAAATGGCAAAATGGATCAGGGATATTGGAGCTGCTCTTCCAAAATGTTCTTATGTCCCACAAACACTGGCCTAAAGAGAAGCACTGAAGATCAAATCAAAATCCTTTAGGTGCTACAAATCCACACTGACTATGGGTTTATTTATTTATAAATGTATTTATAAACTGCCCTCTCATAAAACATCTGGGTGGTGTGCAATATTAAAGAAGCAATGAAAGGCAGCACAGAACAATAATTAAATCCGGCAGGCTACTCAAGATTTTAAACAACTGTACAGACCTATGGACATATATAGTTGTATCCAATGGTTGGTGGCATCCAGTATTGCTGTATCATATGGGTTGTATCCAAGGATGATGTTGCATCAGTAGAAAGCCCCCACTTATTCAGGGCACCCAACTTTTGATTACTCCCCCCATGCACCACAGACTCTTCTTTCCTTCCCCACCCCTCTTCCAAAGCTACCCCAGAGGACTATGTAGTACTCCTTAGGGCTGCAATAGGCAATGGGTGTCAGCAAAAAATTGGGTGCTCCATCTTGCATGGGCAGAAGTTGGGAGAGTGCAAGCAATGCTTAACTCATGAACTGCATCCAATGGTAGCTTTGCACTTTGGGAAAGCCACCATTAGATTCAGCCCCCTGCGCTGGGCTTTGCATGCAGGCTTTACACTCCAACATCCAAGAAGCGCATGTGACAATCCAGTTGCAGTATGCAGGCATCCAGCCAAGGGTCATATAATCCAACCCCATGCAATTCTTCTGTCCAATGTGGGGCTCAAACCCACGACCCTGAGACTGAGTGTCATTCTCTACTGATTGAGCTGTCCCAGCTTGTCAAGTTCTTCTACATATACCACTGTTCGGTAGCAACTGTTCAGCAAGGGGCCAGTAAGTGGAGAAACCCTATGGAGGTGATGTTCCTTCTCCTGATATTTTATTAGTATCAAAGTGGCACCTTCTGCAATGGAATGAGAAAGACAATGGCATTGTTTTAAAATGGAAGAGAAGGGAAACTGTGTACTCTGAAGTGTGATCTTTTGCATAACTTTTCATTGAAAGCAACAACCAACACAGAAATGGGGGTGGGAATGCAATAACAACAGTTCCTCTCTCAATTCCCCAGGAGTTAATCTAATCTCTCTCCCACTGCCAATTTTTAAAAGGAAGATTTTTATATGGTTGCATAGCAACTTTGCTCTGCATTACCTGTTGCGGTGAAGATTTTTCACCCGCAGGAGATAAATACCAATTAAAACACTGCAAACCTGAGTACCAGAATAAAAGTAGATGTCAGACTTCAGACTGACTTGAAGTTTTTTCTCTTTCTCACTTCTCTGAGAAGTCATGGAGAAGTGTTTCAAGTTCCTATGGTGAGAATGTGCTTGGAGAACATTATCCACCATACATGCGTAGGGTGGGTTCTTTTTTAAAATTACGTGCTTCAAAAAATAATGGCGGTTGTTATAAAGCTACACACATCAAAGGGTGAGCTAACTTGCTTAGCCCTCCCTCCAATCAAAGCATGGAGGAAAATATTTCTCAATAGCTTCTGGAAAATATTAGCTAGTAAATCGTGTATTTGATTGTATTCAGCATTCAGTGCTTTGATTTCTAAGTGGTGTACAAATAGAAAGGTGCAGACCTGCAGAACATTTTCATGGATGAGGAAAAGAGGGGCATGGAGTGTCCTACACTCGAGTAGGACCCGGGCAGAGACACATGCCCAGAGGTTAGGGTTAGGGTTCATTATAATGTAATTTTTTAAAGCACCACAAAGTCTTGGGCACTTGATTCAACCTGTGAAGTTTTAATGAGTGTCTTCCTCTGCGACAGTAATTCTGAGTCAAAACAAATGATGTCTATTCTGTCAAGATCTGTCAACCTGCTTTCTCCCATTTCAGGGGCTCATCCTTCCTTATGCACTGTGTGGAATGTCAGGAGCTCATTCTTTCTATTTCTGGTGTTCAGGCAAGAGTGTCATTGCTCATGTAACCCAAAACAATCACACTCAAGAGGGAGGCACCAACATGCTCGGGGGAACTCCAAGGTTTGCAGAAGAAGAAAACAACTTTATTTGTTTTTTTAAGGCCCTGTGGTGGAACTCCAAAAACAGCTTGGTGCAGACTGGATATGTTCAGAGGCCATAGAATGCTGGCTGTTGGGTGGGAGGGAAGGAAAACCAGACAGAGGTCAGGTAGTTGCACCTGTTCTGTGGAACGCCCTCTTGTCAGATGTCAAGGAAACAAACAACTATCTAACTCTTAGAAGACATCTGAAGGAAGCCCTGTACAGGGAAGTTTTTAATGTTTGATGTTTTACTGTCCTTAATTTTTTAATAAAAGTTGTAGGAAGCTGCCCAGAGTGGTTTGAGCAACCCAGTCAGATGGCTGGTGCACCCGGCTGTTAACCAGAAGGTTGGTGGTTCAAGCCCATCCAGGGGTTGCTGTGGGCAGGATTCCTGCATGCCAGAGGGTTGGACAAGATGAGCCTTGGGATTCCTTCCAACTCTACAGTTCTATGATTCAGTGATGATGATGATGATGATGCTAGGAAGAGGATAAATGGAATGGATGGAATGGCTGGCTGGCTGGCTGGCTGGAATAGTGAACAGAAGCACTCTGCATTGGAGCATGTTGCTGCAAGACCCACCTGTCAATAGGGATCGGGAGCAGGGATTTGATTCAGTTCACATTTAAAGGTGAACCTACCAAATCTGCATGCTCCAAAATAATAAATGATCCAAAACACAGGCATCCTTTAAAGTTCACACTTCTCTGAATTTTGAGATGCAGTTCTCCAGCCAAGTAATGTGCACACAAATACATATGTTACAGTAAAGTGTCCATAAAAAATGCATATGTTTGTGAAAATAGCATACAAAATGCATGCTACTAGGTGAAATTGCTTTCAAAAATGTGTGTATTAGTCACAACCGCATACAAAAATGTATTTATTAGGTGATATCAGTACCTAAATGAGGATTTTTATTTAAGAAAATCAGATTGCTGTGAAAATGTGGAAAACTGAATTTAAGATCGGAAAAGTGAGAAACTGAGAGAACCAAAATCGTCAAATCCACTGTTCTAGATATAATTCCTATTCCTAATGTTATATAGTTTATGGATGGAATCCTGCAGCACCCAGCTGTGTGGTTGAATAAGAAAGGCATCTTATAAGAAAGCTTTAAATGCATTTTTTTTAAAAAGTAGCATATGACTGAAGCTGGTTTTATTCAGCCTCTAAAAGCCAAGCATTTGGTGTATGTGAATAATTCAAAAACAGCCTCCAACAAATTATCCCAGGTCTACATGGAAACAAAATGAACTCTCTAGAGCCTGCCACTCTTCTTATTACAGCCCAGATCATGCTGAACACTCTTTCCTCTGGGTTTTATTTTATTTCTTTTTCAAAAAAATAAAATAAAATATGTTTTTATAATAAATGAGCGTTCGGGAAGGATATGCAGATGATAACATTTACGATGAGACCCTACAGAGAAAGAGTTTGATTTGAAATTCATTTTTTAGTTGTTAATTATTCACCAGCACGGATCGTGCAACTGGATAAAAATTAAAAATTAGCAAATTAGTTTTCATTTTGTCTATGTAAATTATTTAGCGTTCCTCCATTTTATTATAAAAACACGCAGGGATAATTTGAAGCATTCAGCGTATTTGGAGGGTTTGCGCTGGCTAGAGTGCATCGTGATGCAAATTAATACTGTCTGGTGGTAAAAGAAACTTTAAAAGAAAAAGTGGGAAGAGGTAGGGGGAAATGTCAAATTGGAGAGTGCTGTTGCACCCGGGTCTTGCTTGTGGGCTTCCCATAAGCATCTGACTAGCCACTGGGCGAACAGGAAGCTGGACTGGGTGAGCCTTTGGCCTCATCCAGCAAGCTCTTCTTATGGTCTTATGTTGGTTTAGGCACCGTGCAGAGCCATCCTATGAGTGAACGGGTGAAGCTCCATGATGCCAATGGAACGACTACCATTTCCTCTATATGCTCAGCCTGGGAGGACACTGTGATGATGTTTAAATCAGCTCAAGGGGTCCCAGGGCACTATACAGTATTTAAGATAAAGTGCAACATAAAATCATAAAGACCTAAGAAACTGCCATCGTTAGAATACAGTACAATAGAACGTATGACCTAGCAGCAGATAGGCAACACACATCCATGTCCAAAAGCCTGAAGAAAAATATGCATGGTGTCATGGACTAATTACACAGCTGTGGGGAAGCAGGGACCTTCAGTCTAAGCAAGACCTACCAGGGCTGAGCTGAGCTGCTGTGCTCATTCGGCACGACAACTCCGTCAATTCTGTGCAGATCGTGTTCTTGCTAGCGAAGAGTTAACTCCAACTTGCACAGTGTGATTTACTGCCAGCTCACTCCTGACAGGTGGTCATTTGACATCAAGAAGCTGTAATTTGGGGGACAACCGTTACCTCCACCAGGAGGGAATTCCATGAATGCCTTGTCCCATATCACCACCATCACCCAACATTGGGGTGGGGGGGGAGATGATGATGATGATACCTCTGTCATCAACAGGACGACTGACAAGGTGTCCCCTGGAAATATTAAGGCAGGGGGCAGTAGATAATGGAACTGGTACTCCTTCAAATCCTTGTGTCTGAAGCTGTATAGGGCTTGATACACCAAGCTCAACTCCTTGAAAAACCCACAAGTAAAAAGAAATGAAGAAGCTTAATTCTTCTAAGCAGTTACACAAACATTAAAATATTTTTTTTAAAAAAATCCGCAATAAAAATATGCACTAAACAATCCCATTGAAACATTAAAATATAAACACCCATAATTAAAATATGCAATGAAACTATCCCTATAATACAGTACAGCATTTCAAGCAGAAGACTCAGGTTGAGTGATCAAGGGACTGCCAGTGTACACTGGTGCAGTGTGAGAACAGGATTACACCCTAAATTACAGAAGTGCAGTCAGCTTTGCTGAATTGTGAAAAAGAAGCTGATCCATAAAGCAGGCCAGTGGTTGCAAGATTCTTTCCCTCCGCCTATTTAAATATTGATGCATTCTTCCTAAGTGTATTTCTCCTCAATCTTTAATACAAAAGCTTTGTGTTCTGCTCTCTGTCATGCTGAGAAAAGTTCATCCCCGAGAAACTTTTGACTTCAAATTAAGATGCATTCATTCTCCTGTGCATGACTCTGGCCTCCGTTACATAAAACAGAGTGCCATTGTGGGTGCAATCTAGCTCTATTAAAATCAAACAGAGTTGTATAATAGCTTCTAGTCATTATGATCTACAATAGAATATGAGTTGATGTGTTGAAGCAGCTGGTGGACTAGAACCAGGAAGACCCAGGTGCAAATACTGTGTGTATCCATGAAGCTTACTGGGTGATCTCAGGCCAGTTGCGCCCTTTGGGTTGTCTCCAACATAGAGCTGAGCCTGTTCCATCAGGGCAAGGATTTTTCCTTGCACAATGCAACATTATTTCCCTTCCCCCCCCCCTGCCCAGTCTGTTCCCGGTGTTTCCCGCCCTAAACCCTCCAGAGAATATTTAGAGATGGTGCAGGGTGTTCGTCGGGGAAGTAAGAGGGGGCAAAATCCTTAGGCACTAGTGCATATTTAATTGAACACCATGCTCTTAGTCTAACCTATTCCACAAGGGATCATTCCTTATAATGATACAGTTGGAGTACACACATTATGTACACTACCCTGAGCTCCATGGAGAAGTGTGGATGAAGGGATGGGGGACCATCAGTGCTCATTTATTTTCATTTTTTAGACAAAAAAATCATACAATAACGTGGAAGAGGTAAGCCACAGTGAAAGGAAAATGAGATGTACATACATCACCCCTCATACAAACTTATACAAACACCTGAGACGACTATTTTCAGGACACATTTTCATGGTTGTGAGGTTTTTAAATCTGTTTTTAATGTTGTACTTTAAATTGTTGTAACCCACCTTGGACCTTAGGGTGAAGGTCAGGTACGGTAATTAATAATAACAGTAATGATATGAGCTGGTGTAATTAGGTCTTGTAAAACTGATGCTTGTCAGCGTATGGGGGCAGAGTTGATATCTGGCTTTGATGAACAGCCTTATTCTGTTTATAACCATATAAGAATAAATGAATGGCTGTCATCCCCTCCACCTTTTCTACAGGTCTCTGGGGACACATTCTGAATTTTTAGGCTGCATTCCTAACTCTACTTGCCTGGGAGTAATCCCTGCTGAATTTAATAGGATTTCCAAGTAAACATGGTTAGGGCTGTATAGTTAACAAGTTATAAACTTTGCATATGTTGAGTGTATTAGATGTATCTAGGACCTTAGCAAATGCATCTCCTAATTTTCTGGGTGCAACTTCTATGAGGCAGTTGTGGCTGGGTCCATTGAGACTGGTAGTGTGGACTGCAGAGTGCCAAGAGCCAATAACAGGCAGAGCCAACTAATTTTCATTTTGTCCCCACCATCCTCTCTGCTGAATTGTACAAGGGCAACAATGAGACTTAGGAGGAGGATGCTGAAAAGCCGTGTTACACGCTGGTTTGATTGTAAGAAGAAGAAGAAGAGTTTGGATTTGATATCCTGCCTTTCACTCCCCTTCAGGAGTCTCAAAGCGGCTAACATTCTCCTTTCCCTTCCTCCCCCACAACAAACACTCTGTGAGGTGAGTGGGGCTGAGAGACCTCAAAGAAGTGTGACTGGTCCAAGGTCACCCAGCAGCTGCATGTGGAGGAGCGGAGATGCGAACCCGGTTCCCCAGATTACGAGACTACCGCTCTTAACCACCAAACCACACTGGCTCACACTAGTAAGTAAGAAGTCAGGCAGGTGAGGGTTGGCTGAGGGCAGACTGAGGTTGTTGGGGCAATGCCTCATTCACCCTAATGGATTCATCTCCACTGCACAGAGAACTGAATCACCTGCAGCTCCTTCCGATGACTAGCTATGGTGTTGCAGAAAGGAGAGAAATTGTGCCTCTTTCTCAGTGTAGCAAGATTTGAGACCCAAGGTGACTTTAGAAGGCAACTACTCTCTTTACCGAAAAACAGATTTAGGTTTATTTATTGGGACATTAAACTAACCTTCCTTATTTGACCTGTGCCTTACTACACAAATACAACGGAATAAAATTACCAAGAGAAAAATACACCCAAGTGTAATGTTAAACTGTTGATTTATGTTTTCCTGAGCATAGTCAGGCACAGTGGTTAAAGTATGCTCGCCTCAAGCACACCAGGGTTTTCTTCTCCTGAATAAAGGAACTGAATATTACTTATAGATGCATTCCCTCGAGTGTGGGAATATACAGCCATAAAATACACTGGGCATGTGTTTCGTAGAAAGGAACAGAGCAAGTTGCAGCTCTTTCTCTGAACCTTTAGTGTAGGGGTACCAGCAGAATAATCCATAACCTGTTATTTTCAAACACAGATTTTAACATGGAGTAACTATTTAGCATTCATTCACTTCCATGGAAATGTTCATTCCTTCTGTAACAAGCCCTGTAATTCCTGTATCACACACAAAAAAGCCAATGTCACCGAAGACGGGTGATTTGAATGGAAAGTAGGCTTGTGTATACAAATCATTTCCTTCTCAAACCACATATTGGTTTGCCTCCTGGTGTCCCAGCATGTATGAAATTGTTGGTGCCTTTAAAGGGATATATATTTATAACCCTCAGCAGTAAATAATTCATCTGTCAATTTGGGGGAGGGGAGAGAGCAGGGAAACATTTCTAAGTATAATTATCATGAACTTGCCGTGTGAAAGTGATTGCCGCTCATTCATATGTTGGTTGTTGTAATTTATATTGCTGCTTTAAGAGGATACTTTATCTAATTGTTTTGTGCTGCTCTAAAATGAGGATTTAAAAATTTTATTTGGGATGTTTTTCTGATGCTGAAAACTTAAGAGAAATTTCCTCTGAAATATGGAGCAGTATATACATTACCTGAATAAATAAATAAACAAACAAATACATATTCTTACTCTGGGGTTGTTTTTTTCACTGCTTGTGCACACACTTGTGTCAAGACCATAATAAAACTCAACACTTTCAACCATTCAAAGTGCTTCACACACATTATCTAGGTGTCAGCTTTGCAACAACTCTGTAAGACATGTTAGAATTGTTGTTGTTGGCATCTGTCTTGAAAGAAAATGGAGTGCACCTCCAGGGGTGAAATCAAACTGCTGTGTTAGCGGCACCAACAGACCTCCCTGGGCAGTGTATATAGAGGTCCTGGGTTGCCAGATGACCACTGATGTGATCCAAAGGAAAGCAGATCAATACATTTGACACCAGCTTGACTGCAGGAGTTGCCAGAAGGTGTACAAGACACCATCCATCCATCTTAGGGACTCCACTCCAGATTTGTGTAGAGTGGGACGCAGGTGGCGCTGTGGGTTAAAGCCTCAGCGCCTAGGACTTGCCGATCGAAAGGTCGGCGGTTCGAATCCCTGCGGCGGGGTGCGCTCCCGCTGCTCGGTCCCAGCGCCTGCCAACCTAGCAGTTCGAAAGCACCTCCG
Organism: Podarcis melisellensis; assembly: GCF_964234715.1. Lineage (NCBI taxonomy): Eukaryota > Metazoa > Chordata > Lepidosauria > Squamata > Lacertidae > Podarcis > Podarcis melisellensis. The sequence goes on from NC_138537.1 coordinate 20,418,852, forward strand.
GGTGCAAGTAGATAAATAGGGACCGCTTACCAGCGGGAAGGTAAACGGCGTTTCCGTGTGCGGCTCTGGCTCGCCAGAGCAGCAATGTCACGCTGGCCACGTGACCCGGAAGTGTCTCCGGACAGCGCTGGCCCCTGGCCTCTTGAGTGAGATGGGCGCACAACCCCAGAGTCTGGCAAGACTGGCCCGTACGGGCAGGGGTACCTTTACCTTTACCTTTACTCCTAATCCTTTTCTTCTCCCAAAGATATCCCACAAAGTAGCATAGGATTAGGATCAGAATTTTGCTTCCCCTAGATGGGCTACCTTCCCAGGTTGATGAGGCCCATCTGCCCCTCACATCCCTCTACACCACATGCAGAAACCGCCTTCTCGACTGCTGGACCCACAATTGGTCTTGTCCGCTCAATCTGCTGGAGTCTGTCTTCGCATGCAGAGGAAGTTCTTAACTCACCAAGGGTTTGAGACTTATCGGCTACTCTCACCTGGTTTAGCCGGCCAGTTGAAGCCATCTCCTGGCGTGTGGCAGCTGTTGCATGTTGACAGCTTCTAGGAGCCAAAGGTGCACAAACCACCCCAGAAGGAGCACAACGTGTCCTCCACCAGAGGTACTACCCCTCCCATATTATAGATGGAGGCTTGAGACAAGTTGTGGGACATAAAAAATGAGAATGGGTGACTTTCCCATGATCACCTAGTAAGGTCGTGACAGACATGAGATATGCACTGGGGACTTCCCAAATTGCATCTCAGTCTTTTACGGGTGCAATACTGTATTCACTTACCTGGATTAAAGATTTGCATTGAGGGGCAAAGAGTCAGACCTCTCTTGAATTGCTTTTTACAGTTGCTTTTTACATAGGAAGCTGCCTTATTCTGAGTCAGACCCCACAGTCCATCCAGCAGCAGCAGCTATCCAAATAAGGATCCTTCTTTTCCATACCTGGAGATGCCAGGGGTTGAACTTCGGGCCTTTTGCACGCAATGAAGATGCTCTACCATTAAAAACACAGCCCTTTGAGAAGGAAAACATCACCAGGTGCTCTAGACAGGTGCAGCACCACCTTTAAATCCAGGGATCCAGATTAAGGTTGGAGGGTGGTGGCTATGACTCTTTGCCCCTCAATCGGAGCTGGAGACCACACACTTACAATGTGCGTTGCCAAAATGTGTTTAATGAATGCACACACACACACTCTCACTCTGATCTTTGTTCCATCCCACTCCACTGAAATCCAAAATGGAACCACTGTGCAGAACTGGAGTCAGAAGGATATAAAACACTGAAGATTTCCATCACATTGTATCCTTGTGCATTGATAAAAGCCTGTATTGTTAGAAGGGCTTTCCCATGGGAAGAAGAGCAGTGGTGGATGGGAGAAAATTACAATGAAATAGTTTAATTGCTATGATCTGTCTCAAAGCCAAGATGCTTTCCTCCTAATTTAGGTTGTTGATCTTTATATCACTGAATCAATAAATATAATTCCAAGAACAATTTTCTTACTTGGCTCCTAATGTGTGCCACACAGTGTAGTTCCATTCTGTCAGCTTTCATAACCCAGTGTCCTATTTTTCTCCCCTAACCCTTTCATTGTATTTTGTATCAGTAGGAAGTCTCCATAGCAACTATCCAAAATAAATTGATTCAGCCACTACTTTCTGGATGCCATTGCTGTTTCTGAGGTCAAAATCCAAAGGCAAGGTAAACTAAAGACCTCCTCTCTGCACACAGTGTTTGTATTTTCTTTTAAGCTGACTAGTCTCAGTGGAAATACCGAGGGCTGGGGGCATCTAGGTTATCTCTCTCTCTAATGCAGTATCTGGCAACACCAGTATTGTGATGTTTCAACAGATTTTATTGTGGCATAAATTTCCTTAAACTAAAAATCTGGATGAAGATTTTTTTTCAAGGCAAATTGAATGGATTCATAATTTCCACTTGGAGACATTATTATGGTAATGGTCTGGGTGTAGGTGTGGGTGCGTGGAAGAGAAATGGAAAATCCCATCCTATCCCCAATCCATACCTTTCCCAAGCACAGAAGCTGACTTGGAACTGTTCCTTGGAACAGTGCATGGGAAGATTTCCCCCATTCAATTCCTTTATTACCAGACCCAGCTCTAGCTTTTTAGGAAGCCCTGGGCAAAGAGTCATTTGATGGGCCTGTTCCTCTAAAGTGGCCTAAGCAGGCTCACTTGGCTGTGGTGGCACTGCTCCTAAGCACTGGGTTGGTAGCCTTTTAATTGCCACTATGTCCCAACGAGGGTGGCACTGTGGGATAAACCACAGAGCCTAGGACTTGCCGATCAGAAGGTCGGCGGTTCGAATCCCCATGACGGGGTGAGCTCCCATTGTTCGGTCCCTGCTCCTGCCCACCTAGCAGTTCGAAAGCACGTCAAAGTACAAGTAGATAAATAGCTCACTTTGGGGACACAATATGTGCATATTTTCAAAGCTTACAACAAAGTCTGATGGTCTTGTTGGAAAGTTAGTAAAATGTAACCCTAGATGATCCTAGGGCTAGGTGGATTTGAGGGACCATACCTAAAGAGTCCTAATCAAATACTCTTTGTTAACATGGAAGGTGACAACTGCATCTTCAAAGGGCGCTGTCCTGGGCGTGGTGTTTTTCAGCATCTTAAGAAATTGGATTTAGATGAAGGAGTGGAGAAGATGCTAATCAAAAAATCATAAGACACCAAACTGAGTGGGGTAGCAAATTCCTTGAAAAACAGAAATAGGATCAAATATTATCTTGACAAGATGGAAAATGCAACCAAACTAAAATGAATTTGAACAGAGATAAATCTAAGGTAATGTATTAAGGTAGGAAGAATCAGACGCAGAAACCCAGGGTGGGTGATACCTGGCTTGAGGGCAGTACATGTGAGCAGGATCTGGTGCAGAGGTTATTTGTGGCCCAGCAGACCATATTGTTATCTGTCCCATGGGCCAACTTTGACAGGTGGGCAGGTAAACCCACCTGACAGCTGGTATCATTATGGCATCAGATGATTAACAGGTGGGTTGTCCCACTCACCTGGCAAAGTCCTTTGAAGGTGGCAAAGTCCTTTGCACTTAGCAGCCTACAGCTATTACAGCAGGGTGCAGTTTTTGCTCCAGCAAAGGAACAACCAGGAGCTCATTTTAAGCTCCCAATTGTTCCTTTGTAGCCACATCAGTACCTGTCCCACACCTGATGTTGCAAATGATGTCAGGTGTGGGTCTTCTGGGTGTGGTTTGTGAGGAATGACCTTGCAGGCCAAATTGGGGCCCGTGCTGGGCCAAACCTGGCCTGCAGACTGGAGTTTCCCACTCTTGTTCTAGAGGTTCTAGACTGCCCTCTTCCCTACAGATCATATTGGATTTTAAGATAAACAGAGAAGGCCTCCTTGCAGCTCCACCACCTTCAGAGGTTTGGAGGAGTGCAGCTCCTAATTTGCGGAATTCCATCTGCACAAAGGTGTGTTTGGCATCTTCATTATATAGTAGAGAAAGGCTACCTCACAATGTGAATGTTTTCATGTAGCAGCAGATTGACAACAAATAGGGATGCTGAATGGGTTTCCTCTATCTGTGAACCATTGGGCTAGATGACCCTTGAGGTCCCTTCCAATGCTATATATACACACACACTATATATATATATGAGGCGCAAAAGCATTTGATATATTCTTTTAAAAATCTGTTTTGTAATACACTAAAGTTTCATAGTCAAAATGCTTCCAAGACAATGGCATCATTCCAAACAGGAAATCAAGGTTGTAATAGAAATGTTAATATTTTATGATCAGCATCACCAGAGGAGTCTTATCTAAGCTCCTGTGTTAATATGTCTTTAATGCTAAACAAACCCAAATCATGCAAATATTTTAAACAATTTCAGCTCTCATATTTACAGTTAGGATTGCAGGTTTGCAAAGTTCATTCCTATAATGCTTTCAATGTCTCCAGGACTAATTTCCTTATTTAAATAAATAGCATTACACAAGCTTGTAAATTTCCACTCAGTAAATGAAGAAGAATTATCTCCAGTGCGGAAGTTTCATGCTGTAGTTTTGAAAATTGGTTATTACAATTCGTGACATTATAATGAGCATTTCTTCAGTATTAAAGAATTATTTAATAGAAGCATTCAGGACTTTTACAGATAACCTTTATTAAGTTCCTCACAGTGGCCGTAGGTTGATTCTGACTTTTTTGTGCTCATGTAAGGCAGCAAAGGAGTAGTGGAAAATCCGAAATCAGGACACACAGCTGTCCAGGTGTGCACCACTGGCAATTTGCCCTGCCTGCAGACCTGGCTGACCGAACTGCAACACAGGGACACTACCTAGACCAGGCGTAGCCCTACAGATGTTGTTGTGGCATACTAAAGTGCAGTTGAACCAACAACTCATGTTTTGCTACACAGGCACACGATAGGAGCTGAAGTTCACAGAGTTTTCCTGTAGGTTTGCTGGAGAGAACTCTGCACCCACTGTGCCCATGCAGGGAGAGAATGTAAACACACATATATATATTCCCCTTCCTGCCTGGGCATACCCTTTTCCTCTTTCCATCTCTTCTGCTCTGCCAGCAATGTGAGAACGTCTGCTAAGTCTGAGCTCCATGCTCAGACTGCGTTTTAAGCTAGACTCAAGTGTGTCTTTGTAACTGAATTCCCATTTTAAGCCTGCCTGAACAAAGCTGCTGTATCTGTTACTCTTCAACAAGCATTCTGAGTGAGTAAATGTTACTTTTATCTTTTAATAACACTGTTTGTGCAGTGGTTGTTTTAAGGGGGAGAAAAGGGGGAAATGCCAGGAAAATCCAGTCTTCCTTAAGGCATCCTGGATTACATAAACTAAAAGGCTAACACCAGCCTATCTAAGCTTTCCTTTAAGCCTTTAAGAGCACTGGGTGGATTTCAGGTTATACCCCCAGTTTACATGGGATGAGGACTCCCATTTCTTTATGAATTCTCTGGCATCCCTACGTGTTGTAAGAACAGCTTTAGCTTTTTGTCCCTCTGCTCTCCTGATCAGAATTACATATACCTGCTATTTACAATGAGAGGAAAGTTCCCATTGGCACTAGTGGCTGCTTCCTTCCCATTGCAAGTAGCAGGCACTGGGGTGGAGGGTTGATTCTGATTGGGACCATGGTAAAGCAAAGGGTTAATGTTCTTCTTTCCTCAGGTCAGTCCCAATTTGGCTCCCCCATGCACACATATTGGCTATTTAAAAAAAAAATATGCAAAGGGGAAGTGCATGACAACATCATGCCTAGTTTGGGCCTAAGGCCTGCCAGGGGCAGAGTCTACCAGTCCCAGAAACCTCTTCAGTGTGTTTAGGTTCCATAGCAGAAAGGTCAGCATGAAAACGGAAAGTATGTTAAGCTAGATCCAAACTTAAGTCATGTTTAGCATACACCCACCATACTCAATGGGGCTTTAAAAAAAGTCCCATTGGATTCAGTGGGTTTACTCTAAGCATGCCTTGGAAGTCAACATCACACAAAGTGTTCAAAGATCCATTAATGCACCATTTTCTTTTAGCAGAAATTTGTACAAGTGCATTCTTCCTCCTCATGAAAAACGAGGCAATGGGATTTCTTAGCCTTTGAATATGGTGAAGGCCCTGAACTGAATACCATTACAATTAAATTATATAGGTTTTACATTCTCCCCCAAATGTGGCCCATGTCACACTTACCTTGGGAATACCGAGAAGTACAAAATGGAATTTCATTATTTACTTGCTCGCAATGCACATGTCAAATATTACAAAGTACAAACTTCATTTCTTGTTCTCTCCCAAAGCCAGAAAAGTCCTTTGGGCAGTGCTTTTGTAGTCAGTGACAAATAGGCATGCCTAATTTATGTATATATAATTTTATGCCAGCATAATTGTGTACAGAACAGAGAGTAAGTGTTGCATTGTTAAGAAAAAGAGATCTCGGAAAGAAAATTATTGGAGGGTTTTGCACAGCAGTTAAGACAGACTATAATGGATTATTTCTTCTCCAGGATGCTGCATATATGGAAGATTTATTTCTGTTAAATAAATCCTGACACAGTGTAACATTTCATGTGTTGTCATTCATCTGAGGTTGTATTTACCTAATTTTAAGACCTGCTAAGGAACAGATGATTGTTATTATGTCCTGATATGTAAAAACCACAGAATTCAAAGAGGGTGCACTTTCTTTTTCCCATGATCGTATAACGTACCTAATGATGGTGTTCCCTGGAAAAGACCCTGATGTTGGGAAAGATTGAGGGCACAAGAAGAAGGGGATGACAGAGGACGAGATGGTTGGACAGTGTTCTCGAAGCTACAAACATGAGTCTGACCAAACTGCGGGAGGCAGTGGAAGACAGGAGTGCCTGGCGTGCTCTGGTCCATGGGGTCACGAAGAGTCAGACACGACTAAACAACAATGATGGTGTAGTTGCTAGGCTGGATAGATGGCCAGGTGCTTGACAGCTTTCTGGCTAGACACTAAAGAAGCTGTCCTGTTTTCCAAAAGTCAGAGCTGGGGCAAACCTGGTTCTCCATCACATGGGTTGGCACAATCCACTTTGTTGCATGAGGTGAAATCTAAAATGGCATTCCATTCTACGTACAGAAACTGACTGGGCTGGCAGGTCAATCGGATTTCAACACTGGTGACAAGCAGATTCCTTCCAGGGCAGACCATGTGGCATGCACACAGATTTGTCCTTTTAACACCTCACTCCACTCTCCACCCCCATTTAATGCAGCCTAACAATAGGCCAGCCCTGTCTGTCAACCTCCACTGCTGATCAGAAAGCTTTTGTCAGCTGTGATTAGTGGTCTACTATTGTAACAGAGTTAGACTACTCTGGGGAGAGCCCTGGTTTAGCTGCTTTTGATTAGAAAAATGCTACATTATTAGAGCCAACAATGTGTTCCTTTCAGAGTTAGACTTTCATTGCCAGAACATTCTAGAGCCCTGTCAGATATCCCTGTTCCCTCAGCCTCAGTTATCTAGTACAGTGGTACCTCGGTTTTTGAACGTAATCTATTCTGGAAGATCGTTCGAGTTCCGAAATGTTAAAAAAAATGAAAACTCAGTATGGAAGCCTCAAAATGGAAAACTCAATACGGAAGCTGAGTTTCATGTTCAATTTCCAAGGCATGTTCGAAAACCGAAGCATTTACTTCCAGGTTCACGATGTTTGAAAACCGAAACGTTTGTCAACGGAGACATTCAAAAACCGAGGTACTACTGTACCTATGTTTGTGCCTCTTTAACTGTTTTGCTGAATCCAATTCTCTCAGTAACACAGACCCTCCAAGTGTCCCTATTTTTCAGGGATGTTCCTGATTTAGAGAACCCATCCCAGTTTCTGATTTGATCCCGGAATGTCTCACTTTTCCTTAGGATGTCCCTATTTTCATTCGAAAAATGTTGGAGGGTTATGGTAACATGGTTAGGAATCTGAGGTCCAGCACTGAGGGCCTTCTCGCGGTTCCCTTATTGCGAGAAATGAGGTTACAGGGAACCAGACAGAGAGCCTTCTTTGTAGTGGTGCCCACCCTGTGGAACACCCTCCCATCAGATGTGAAGGAAATAAGCAGCTATCTTATCTTTAAAGGACATCTGAAGGCAGCCCTGTTTAGGGAGGTTTTTAATATTTAATGCTGTATTGTTTTTAATAATAATAATAATAATAATAAATTTTATTTGTATCCCGCCCTCCCCAGCCGAAGCCGGGCTCAGGGCGGCTAACAACAATCAAAACAATCAAACAATCAGATAATTGCACATTCTAAAAATATTTCATTATAAAAATCAATTGAAATCAAATTAATGGCAACTGATTAAGCAAGATTCTGTGCAGGTTGCCAGATGAGGGAGTCAGGCTGTGCCCTGACCAAAGGCCTGGTGGAACAACTCTGTCTTGCAGGCCCTGCGGAAAGATGTCAGGTCCCGCAGGGCCCTAGTCTCTTGTGACAGAGCGTTCCACCAGATTGGAGCCACAGCTGAGAAGGCCCTGGCTCTAGTTGAGGCCAGCCTAACCTCTCTGAGGCCTGGGACCTTGAGGGTGTTATTATTTGCAGACCGTAGGTTTCTCTGTGGGGCATACCAGGAGAGGCGGTCCCGTAGGTACGAGGGTCCTAGGCCGTATAGGGCTTTAAAGGTTAAAACCAGCACCTTAAACCTGATCCTGTACTCCACCGGGAGCCAGTGCAGCTGGTATAGTACCGGATGAATGTGATCTCGCAGCGAAGACCCCATAAGGAGTCTCGCCGCGGCATTCTGCACCCGCTGGAGTTTCTGGATCAGTCTCAAGGGCAGCCCCACGTAGAGCGAGTTACAATAATCCAGTCTGGAGGTGACCGTCGCATGGATCACAGTGGCTAGGTCAGGGCGAGAGAGATAATGGGCCAACTGCTTAGCTTGGCGGAGATGAAAAAATGCCGCCTTTGTTATAGCTGTAATCTGCGCCTCCATAGAGAGGGAGGTATCGAAGATTACACCCAAACTCTTAACGGACGGTGCTGGCACTAATTGCACCCCCGCAAGAGATGGGAGTTGCCCCCTCAATCCCATATCGTCCCGCCCCAGCCAGAGGACCTCTGTCTTCGAAGGATTTAACTTCAACCGGCTCCCACGTAACCATCCAGCCACAGCTTCCAGACATCTCGCCAGTGTGTCTGGGGCCGAGTCAGGATGGCCATCCATCAACAGATAGAGTTGGGTGTCATCAGCATACTGATGGCAACCCAGCCCAAAACTCCGGACAAGCTGGGCGAGGGGGCGCATAAAGATGTTAAAAAGCATCGGGGAGAGAATCGCACCCTGAGGCACTCCACACACCAAGGAGTGGCGCGATGACAATTCCCCCCCAAGCGCCACCCTCTGTCCCCGACCAGAGAGAAACGAGCGCAGCCATTGAAGGACTGTGCCCTGGATCCCCACGTCGGCAAGGCGGTGGTCCAGGAGTTCGTGATCGACCATGTCGAAGGCTGCTGACAGATCTAGAAGAATCAGCAGCCCCGACCCGCCTCGATCCAGCTGCCTGCGGAGATCATCTGTTAGGGCGACCAGAGCCGTCTCGGTCCCATGACCAGCGCGGAAGCCGGACTGGAATGGATTTTAGCACTCGATTGGGTACTGACCAGAGTGGCTGGGGAAACTCAGTCAGATGGGTGTGGTATAAATAAATTATTATTATTATTATTATTATTATTATTATTATTATTATTATTAAGCGGTGGACTCTTCCATCAGAGCTGGGATTAACTTAAACTGGGTATAATGTGTGTGTGTATGTATATATATGTGTGTGTATATATATATGTGTATATATATATATATACACATATATATATGCACACACATATATATACATGTATATTTTATGTATATTTTATATACATAAGAGGAAAGTCATGCCTCAAAGGTGATTGTTGGCAGTTTCTGAAGACTTGAGACCCACTGCTCCTCATAGAAGCCTCAACGTGGCTTTTCCCTCAAGCCATTTTCTCCCAGTCCTCCAACCCAGCCAATTATGTACACACTGCCTCTCACCAATCAATGCTCTTCTGCTCCCATCTCACTGACAGTTAACCCCCCCCCCACCAACTGCCCATTACCTGTCCAACAGAGTGGAACCTCTAGCCAATTAGACAGAAATTTGAACTACCGCTTACTAAATGTTTCGTCCGCCATAACTTGTCCTCTAGCAACCACTGCTAAACAGGCTTGTTACTAGAACTATGCAAGGCCTCATAGCTGTCACACAGAATATATCTTCCTTTTAAACACAGACACAACATATCATATATGAATGACACACACACACACACAAACAAACAAACACACCATTTCTAATAAATAGTGTTGAGGTTTCATGGTGACTCTTGTTTTTTTAAAAAATTGCAAACTGATGTCAAAATGTGGAGAACTAAACTTAGGACTTGAAAAATGATAAGCTGGTAGAAACCAAAATCAGCCAATTCATCCACCCACCCCTCTCTCTGTGTGCACACATAGATATAATTCTGATATAAGGAACAACACACATCCGAGCACTGAACTTCCCCCAACTGTTGGATACAGAAATGGTCATAGATGGCTTAGCAAGTAATCAGATTCAGTCTCTACGGAAAGTGCAAATGGCTTATAAAGTAGACATCCACATACAAACGTCTTAAAACAGCAATATTTGTTTGATGCATGGAGGTCCACAAGGCTTTTCCCACTTTAACTTCTGTTCCTCCCCAATAATTAGCTTAAAATATTCTTGATTAAAGATCTTGACAGAATTTATTGTATTAATGTTAATGTCAAATGAAGCACAATAAAGAATGACTTAAGAAGCTTGCAAACCTTTAGCAAACCACAGTAGCATAAGATGACACATAATTACAACCTCTTAAATCCTTTACTATTTATAGCATCATTCTTTAGGGAAGAGAGCTTCATGTTGTGATACTCCTGAGCCTTGGACATGTGAACTATGGTTAAGAGTTCGTAGTAGCACCCATTATCTCATCAAGCAATAGAAATAGTGTACATTCTTCTTGTGGTTATAAGCATACGACTGCAGAGCTGGCCCACCTATGAGGCAGGAAGAAGCACCTGCCTCAGGCAATGGAACAGGCAGTGCCCAGCCTGCCCCACTGCTTCTGCCACCCCCAGAATGCCCCCTTCTCATCATGTGATGTTACTGCTTGTCTTCCCTGCCTCTGGAGTGAAGGAGACAAGCGGCAATGCCTGAAAGAGCACCCTGGCTCACAGCAAGTTTGATGAGAGCCATAATTTTCCCATATGCAGTGTTGCTACTTGTCTTCCCCATCAAGGAGACAAATGGCAATGACTTGTGGAATACTTCAGCTCTTGCCAAGTTTGAGGAGAGCCAGGGCGTTCCTGTGCACAGCATGCCCATGGGAAGCCCACAAGCAGAACTGGAGTGTAACAGCACCCTCACCATCAGCAGCCAGTATTCAGAAGCATGCTATCTCTGACAGTGGGGGCAGGATACAGCCATCACGGCTAGTAGCCACTGATAACCTTAACCTCCACGAATTTGCCTAATTCTCTTTTCAAGCCATTGTGGCCATCCCTACCTCTTGTAGAAGCAAATTCCACAGTTTAACTGTGGTGAAAGAAATGAGTTTGTTTAATGCCTGGTGTGGCTTGTTGTAGCATTATATCTCCGCCTGCAGATTGTGTGGTTAGATTCTAAAAACAAATGCTCTTTGGAGATCAATTTGAGTTGGTGTTTCAGCTCCCCCCAAACAGGTGGTTGTCATTCAGGCCACATCATTTTACTCACACGCTAATCCATCTTCCTCTAGCAGACGGTATGCAGAAGATCATAAACCTTTTGCTACAAACAAAGTGATGCTGGGAAACTGTTATGCTTGGCAAAATATTGATCATTCAAAATGCTCCAGAAAGAGCAGAAAGTGAATTGTTAGAAGCAATGAGGACATAATTACTCCTAAATTTAGAACAAATACAGTAAAACAATTGGGAAGTGAATGGTTTTCTATTTAAACCTTATGCTCTCTATTTTATTACCAGGCAAGAAAAAGTGGAACAAGTATATTAAGATCAATACTTCCTGTTCCTATGGTAGCCTAATTTTTCTTGGTAAGTCTTGGGTAATTATTTATTCTAAACCAGTACATTAGTATTCTAAAATGTGCAGAATCTTACATTTCAGTACAGTATTCTTGGTGAAAAATATATAAAAAGCATGGCTACATCTCTTGGAGCAAGAGAGGAAAGAAAGGAGCTGTCTCTTGTTCTTGTCCATATGCATGTGTGCAAATTTCAAAATATTCACTTTCCCTTTGTCAAAAACTATGCTAGAAAAGGAGACACAACTGGTTTACAAACACCCAGAAGGCAACTTCGAAGCTCAAACTATACAACCACTGTTGCATCCATTTCCAGACCATGGTTGTTTCAGCTCATAGAGTGATGGAGCTGCAGGAACCACAGTCACAGAAGTGGTCATTGCTTGGGACTTCTGGGAGAGGAACATGGTGGACTGAATGTCTTTGGTTAGCAGGCTGCCAACAGAGATAATTATGTGATGATTGATGATAGCCAAGCATAAAACTTGGCTATCAAATTCACTCTGGAGAAAGAGTGAACAGGGGATGAACATCTGATGCTCTGAAAAAGCCATTTTCTATGTCTGGAGACTGAGAAGTTGTCAGCTCCTGGGAACCCTGACAGGGTGAGCAACCTATGAGTGGAGGAATCAACATTGTGCCCAAAAACCAGTAAGAGCCCTGATGGGCCTGGGGTGTGCAAAATTCTCCCTTTCTTAATCATCTCTGAGATGGTTATAATTTACAACTGAGAAAGGTTTCTCCGTCTGCCAGTGGAAATTTACATTCAGTGTGTGCTACCTTTTGGCTTTAAGAAGAAAGGAAGGGTCAATCATTAACAGCTGAAGGCAAAACCAAAAAAACAACACCATTCTCTAACATTCAGCAAATATTTGATGAGCAAGTAAAATGGATTAGGTTTAAGACTGGTGAAATGGGGAATGAAAGTAGAGCAGAGAAGAATGAAATAGGGAAGGTAATAGGGAATCAAAGTGGACACAGAGACTTTGGAGAAGAATATGGATAAAAGATTGTCAGAACAGGAGGGTGAAATGGTAGAGTTGGCAGCAACAGATGGTGAAATGGAAAAGCTTAGAGGAATGAAGCAGCCAGATGGTGGAGTTGTCTTGTTGGAGAAGTGGAATGAAGCCATGGATGGAGAGATGAATAGACATCCTGAGCTAGCAGCAATAGAGCTGAGAGAGAAAGAACTCTGTGTACAACTTGGACTGAATTTAGAAGAAAAGCTAGCAAACCTCTGGCGCTTTTCTTGGGGGGGGGGATAGAAAATGTGTAAAGGGAAGGGATAATTTTTAAAATCAGGATGGAAGACGATGGCAAATACAACAGGAAATGGGAATGGAAGATATAGAAATGGGTGTGAGTTAATGAATACGTAACAAGAAAAGAACTATGGAATGTTATTTTAATATATGATCACAGCAGAGAGTCTTGTGTTGGACAAAGATGGAATAACTTACTATTGTTTAATATGGAGGAATGGTTGTTGAAGTTATTTGATTTGAATAGAGAAAACCTATTGCTGACATTTATTAATAACAACAATTAGAGAAACCCTTTTGGACTGTTTGTGTGAAAAGGCAAATGCATGAATGGGTTGGAAGATTGGGAAAATTTTCTCTAACAGCTGGATGTCATTCTATAGTGAATGTTTTGAATAATTTCTTTTTATGCTTCTGACAAATGGAAAATTGAAAGTCCTTTTTCTTCTTTCTTTCTTTTTTCTTTTCCTTGAGTGTCCTCTACTCCGGGCCATTTTGGGGCCATCACACACACATAAAGGTGGTGGATGGTTGGTGGAAGGACCCTGAGTGATGACAAGGAAGGGAGGACCTCCCAGGGTGAGAGAGACTGATAGAAGAAAGGAAAGCTCCCAGGTGAGAGCTGAGAGGGTTCTGTGTAAGACAAAGGTTAAGAGCTACCATTGAGAGGGGACTCTTTGTTTTCTTTTTTATTTCTCTCTCTGACTTTGTTTGTATTCAGATTAGTCTATTTTATCTTATTGTATTATGGAAAAGCTTTAATAAATAATTATAGAAGAAGAAGAAGAAGAAGAAGAAGAAGAAGAAGAAGAAGAAGAAGAAGAAGAAGAAGAAGAAGAAGAAGAGGAGGAGGAGGAAGAAGAAGCCATTGCTTCTTTAACACAGGGTCTGGCTTCAACACATGATCTAAGGGATCTGAATAACAAAATAAACAACAAGTGATGATGATAGCAGAGCAATGACCATATCCAGTTCTTTAATAGGACGAGACAAAGGAGCTGAATATGTTTTGTTTGCAATTAAAAGTTGTTTGCATCACTCCTCTCTTCATCTATCAAACAGAAAGAGTGTTTAGTTTTTAAAATAGGCTGTGATGGTGTCTGGTGGGAATACGGTTCAGTGACAAAAGTTTATTACAGGAAGTCAACTCTGGAAAGTTACAAAGTGATGATAAGGCTAATTGAGCTGCCTTTCTTTCCCTCCTGCATTGCAGCAACACACACCCAACGATGCAGGTTTTATGGTGGCAGCACTGCTCAAATATTGTCTCCCATTGCTTTTTTAATTAAAACACAATGCCTACTGGGTTAATAAGCAGGTGCCGGTCTGTAGCCAAGCAGTTTGTGAGCCTCAGGCTACACTCTGTGTGTTTGTGTGTATGGGGGTGGCAGCATTAATCAATCGGAAACAACCCAAACTTATATGCAAGAAGCTTTTGTTTAAACTAAAGCTCTTTGATGTGATCATGAATGATAATTTTAAAAATATATAATATAATTAAAATATGCATGTCATGTGTCCAAGTCCCTGTGGTTCAAGCCAGTCCTTTTGTACTGCTTGACCAGTAAACTAGTAAACAAAGAGGGTTCAATTTTGACTTAGCAATTGGCAAAAACACTGTCTCCATGTTTTTCTGTATCACTCTGCAGGAATACTTAAGCAGTGGAAACTTTTAAAAGGCACAAAAATGGAAGATTTGGGGAACTAAAATGCAGTGGTACCTCGGGTTACATATGCTTCAGGTTACATACGCTTCAGGTTACAGACTCCCCTAACCCAGAAATAGTACCTCGGGTTAAGAACTTTGCTTCAGGATGAGAACAGAAATCATGCAGCATTGGCGCAGCTGCAACGGGAGGCCCCATTAGCTAAAGTGGTGCTTCAGGTTAAGAACAGTTTCAGGTTAAGAACAGACCTCCGGAACGAATTAAGTACTTAACCCAAGGTACCACTGTATTGTATTTCAATAAAACTAAATTACAGTAAGCAGTTTTGGAACCTGTTAGCCAAGCACAATGTTGATCCAAACCAATGAAAACCATTTAAAAGTTGCAGTTTAAAAACCAGCAGTGGTCCTTCAAATGTTGATTGACTCCAACTCCCATCAGCCTCAGCCTCTCAATGAAAAGAAGCTCAGAACAAATGGGTTTTCAGACCTTTACATATCTCTTCATAAGCCAGCCCCTTCTGAATCAATGGGGCTTATTACCAGGTAGGTGAGCACCAAACTGCAGCCCAAATAATCTTGGTCTAAGTGCAGGACAGCCATGTGTTACCTTAAGTACACCTGAGTACATGGCTGAGTGACAAGAGTTTTTATCAAATGCTTCATTTTCCTTTATTAAACCCCTTTACATAAAGTTCGCCAAGCGTATGCTTGTTGAAGTTTAGTGACATTTCTGGAAATGGTTTCTCTCGCCCCCCCTTCCCTCCCTTTCTGCTTCAAGAACAGAATTTGCATTCAAATTAATGTGACTGACACATGGGAAGGATAGGCAGCAGTTCTGAGCACAGTCCATTGAAATGTAACTGGAACTTGTACAAGAGCAGGGATGTGGAAAGGTGTTTCTCTCTCTCTCTCTCTCTCTCTCTCTCTCTATATATATATATATCTCCAACTGGTATAACAAGGAATGCATTATTATCTTGCATATATTTTATATATTGATGTTTCCCAAATAACAATTTGAAGACACACTGGTGTGTTTTGACAAGTCTGCAAAGGCACTGAGACGGATTATCATATGGAACGAGCTCAAAGCTAGGGCTCAAAACTAGGGCACCTGTTGCTACTTTTTGTGATTTAATGGAGTAAGGAAGCAATCTTAAGAAGAGGAAGCCAGAGGAAGTTATGCCAGCTTAAACTATGCCAGATCCAAGCTCCATTCAGAAGCAGTGTTCTTGCTTGCTGAGCCGATCTAAGCCTGGGAGAGGGAAAACAAGCCTTGTAAACTGAGTTACACGACCCTTTCCCCCAGTTTAGACTATGCTGGGTTGTAAGGTCACATGACCAAGCTGAACAGGCTGAGGATCCAGCTAAGTCTAGCTGCCTCCTACATTCACCTGGAAACCCCCTCTTCAGGGTTTACACCTGAAGTTTTCCCAGTAGTGATGTATGGAAGTGAGAGTTGGACCATAATAAAGGCTGATCGCCAAAGAATTGATGCTTTTGAATTATGGTGCTGGAGGAGACTCTTGAGAGTCCCATGGACTGCAAGAAGATCAAACCTATCCATTCTGAAGGAAATCAGCCCTGAGTGCTCACTGGAAGGACAGATCCTGAAGCTGAGGCTCCAATACTTTGGCCACCTCATGAGAAGAGAAGACTCCCTGGAAAAGACCCTGATGTTGGGAAAGATGGAGGGCACAAGGAGAAGGGGACGACAGAGGACGAGATGGTTGGACAGTGTTCTCAAAGCTACCAGCATGGGTTTGACCAAACTGCGGGAGGCAGTGGAAGACCGGAGTGCCTGGCGTGCTCTGGTCCATGGGGTCACGAAGAGTCGGACATGACTAAACGACAACAAAAACTGCTGGATCTGAGTTGGGATGAGACACTTCGACATGTGTAGCTCTGGCTGAAGCCGGACTCAGGATTTATATTCTGAGTTAGGCTTTTCTCAGTAAGCCTTGCCCCCTTGGCCTCAGGAACCTGGCAGCTACCCACCTCGTCTTACTGTCCTGTGGAGATGCACAGGTCTGATTGGTGCACATAGTACTGAATGCAGCCGCAAACGGTGCAGTAAGCGAGAAGTAAGCAAGCAAAGAGAAGATGGATCGCCCCCATCTCTTAGAAACTCTCCTGTAAAGACAGAACCTGAGGCACTGCCTACATAGGAATTTCTGTGAAAGCAAGTTTTGCACTTCAGTTTTTAAACAAATATTTTAACTGTTTATTCACACTAGCTTTGAAAGGAAAATGTCTGCCAGTCTATAGCAGTATCTTAGGATATTTCCAGACAGGTATTTATTGTAGGATCAGTGCTTCTCATACGTGCAAGGTATTTTTTGCAGCATTCACACAAGTAATAGCTTTGGCACCTAACTGCCAACCCCTACTCCTCCCACCCCTTTAATCCAGGTTTAGGAATGCAGGAATCTGCCTTACAGAGTGTCAAATCATTGGTCCATCTATCTCAATATTATCTGCACTGTCAGCAGCTCTCTAAGGTTTCAGATACAGGTCTCTCCCGGCCCTACCTTGACACTGAAACTGGGTCCTTCTTTGCAGAGCAGATGCTCTGAAATTGAGCTACGGCTCTTCCCCTTTCCGGGGAAAATCTGATAAGTAACTTTTTGCCAACAACCCAACTGCAAAAACTCAACGACCCATTTGCAAATTAAGTCCCCATCTGGAACCACCCTTAATTAATTTTTATATAGGGGAATGTTTTGCTCCCCCAACAATCAGTGTCTGTTCTCATTTCGACACTGCACATCTCTTCTTACTTCTTCCAAAATGTTTTGGCATGCATAACGTCTTCCCCCTGAGATGGTAGGCTTGGTACAGACATCTATTTGAATAATTTAAATCAATTTACTTGCATAAATTATACAAAACACTCGTGGGTACTAATTCCTCCTTTGTATGCATGCCTGGAAGTTGATGGAAACTATGTGCACAAAACCAAGGCCTAGAATATGCAACTGAAAGTCCTTAGCTGAACTCCCTGCTCATTTATTCAAAAGCTATTAGTCATATCAGACATCTCATTGATGTAATAAGGCAACTGGCTAGATTTCCACAAGAATCCATTTCATATTTGAGTGTACTCACCAAAAAGCAATAATGCACTCCTGAAATTCAGAGCAATTATTTATTAGAAACATTTCCATTTGATGGCAATTTTGAAATAGGGGACTGTGATGATTACCTGGCTGTTTATATATCTGGGGGGGGGGGGTTAAGGAGAAAAAAAAGAAATGGCAAGCACCTTTACAAGCACACAAAATGGCTATCTTAGTGACTAATGGTTCACCTCAGATCAAACACACAGTACATTTCCTTCACAGTGGATAGATTGCACATTCTTGCCTCTATTGACTCTTCTTTAT
Source organism: Podarcis melisellensis (assembly GCF_964234715.1). Classification (NCBI taxonomy): domain Eukaryota; kingdom Metazoa; phylum Chordata; class Lepidosauria; order Squamata; family Lacertidae; genus Podarcis; species Podarcis melisellensis. The sequence continues at coordinate 20,436,779 of NC_138537.1, forward strand.
TAGTGCTTTGTATAACACTAAGTAAATGTTTTGTCACCAAAATTTGACAGACAAAATTATTCTTTGCTGATTTTTCCAGCTCTGAAACGCACATTAGCCTGCCTCTGTTGGTGTGAAGTGGAGGATGCGAAATGGATGTGATCATTCAGAAAATATAATTTCAGGATGTAGCAAGCATGGTTCCACCTGGAAATTTCTAGCTGGAGAGCACTAGAATTAACGAAAGGCTAGCTTAAAAGTATTCTATCCTCTAGTCCTTTAATCATGTCCACAACCATGTTTACAAAAGTTAGCAACATTACCAAGCAAGCTATGGTTAGAGTCAAGGTCTAGTCTGCATTTCTCAGATGGACTTCATCATAAGATCAGTTTTTCTAGGCCCACACCCAAGAATTCAAACTCAAGTTTGATGTTGGTCAAATATCCTGTGTATTTCCCCTTATTCTTTGCTTTGTTGTTTAGCACTTGAATGTGAATTCTGTTGTCATACTACAGCATCAGACTTGTTGAATTTAAGTTTCGAAAACAATAACCCACAAAGGTTGGCTGTGTGACCTACTTTGCCATTCTCTGTTTGAAGGTTTGTTGGGTCAAAGTTGAAAAATAAAAGAGCAACAGGACAGAGAAGGGGACTTGAGGTTTCCCATCAAAAGTTAGCGCCTGGACATTAGAACAACCAGCTCTGAGCAGACACACCTTATTTTCGCAAAGAAATTGGGCATCTTTCAGCTATTTTTTAGGAAAATTTTGCAAAAAACTGGTATCAGTTGCCATAAATCTAGATTTTCCCGGACATTTAGCCGATTTCTGCCCGGACACTGCTTTCAGATACAGTATTCCGAATGTAACATGTTTTGAGCATTGGTTTTTGGAACACGTTGGACTGGAAAAAAAATATTTCAAGAAGAGTCAGATTTTCCTGTTTTCTTGGACAAACTCATACTAAGCTCATATAATGGATATCATCATCATTAATTACATTTGTATACTGCCCATCAGTTGTAGATCTTAGGGCAGTTCACAACATAAAAATACAGGATAAAAACTCTCTCTTTAATGTTTGGTATTCAGGTATGGATAGGTAAAGGTAAAGGTACCCCTGCCCGTACGGGCCCAGTCGTGTCCGACTCTGGGGTTGCGCGCCCATCTCGCTTAAGAGGCTGGGGGCCAGCGCTGTCTGGAGACACTTCCGGGTCACGTGGCCAGCGTGACAAGCTGCATCTGGCGAGCCAGCGCAGCACACGGAACGCCGTTTACCTTCCCGCTAGTAAGCGGTCCCTATTTATCTACTTGCACTTAGGGGTGCTTTCGAACTGCTAGGTTGGCAGGCGCTGGGACCGAGCAACGGGAGCGCACCCCGCCACGGGGATTCGAACCGCTGGCCTGATGATCAGCAAGTCCTTGGCTTTGTGGTTTAACCCACAGTGCCACCCGCGTCCCTCAGGTATGGATACATGAGTATAAAATTCAAATATGCCCCATCAAGCACAAAGGACATCCCCGATTAGGGTAAGTGTGTGTCCTTTTTTTAAAAATGGGAAGCAGGGGCAGAGAGAAAACCACCCTACTGTTTTTGTGTTGCTTTAAGAAATGTATCTAATTCTACATGCATACATTTCCCATGCCTGACAAGATGTGCATGTCTTCTGGCATGTTCACCTGGTCCAAAAGGAATCTGAGGAGTGTTCGTCTGGCTGGAAAGTTACTGGGTGTTATTCAAGTAAGCTTTATTCATAGTAGACCCATTGAAATTAATGAACATTATTAAGTTAGGCCCATTAATTTCAGCGGTTCTATCCTGAATAAAACATAATTGAATACCACTCACTGTCACTGCAATGACAACTGCTCATATTGCTATAGCTTATGCAGATAAATTGAACTAGAACACTGATGAACATTCAGACCTTTGTAGCATTATCTTATTAGAGAAAAGAACTATACCCAAATCTATTAACTCACTGACACTTAAAACAACAACACACACCAGAAACATTTTCAAATGCTAACAAAATACATCTGACAACAAAAGAAGTCAATATATTATTCTGAACGTCATTTGAAAGATGTTTATCATTGTACAGGGGCCCTAAAAAGGGGCCTTCTCTGTGCTGGCACCCAGTTATGAAACACCCTCCCCTTGGATGCCTGAATGGCCACTCCATTGATGGACTCTTGACCCATAATGAAAACCCATTTGTTTCCCAAAGCCTTTGGAGGTTAAATCTGATTAAATCTGCTTGGATCTCTCTTTTTGTATCACTGCTAAATAGAATTAAGCTGTTATTGATTACTACAAATATTTTAATAGTGTCTCATGATACTTTGTTGATTTTGTTATTATCAATATTTATTTTATGGAAATTGCTTTGGGTTGTTTTTTAAATAAAATGATGCATGTAAAAAATAATAATAACCAACCACCACCCCCATATTCTCTCACGTACACCACGAACAGGGAGAGACATATTATGCAGATGACTCCAAAACTGTGGGAAATCTACAACAGTGTACAAAGTCCTCCACCGAGAAGCTTCATCACTCTGACTGGCATTTTATTTATTTCTTCCCTCAATTAACAAACATGAAATCATTCAACTTCAGATGAGCACTTTATGCTGGCTGAAGCTGGCAAACAAAAGCCATTAATTACAGTCTCTAAATTTAGTGATGTATGAAATGTTGGCATCTATGAAAAAACACTGTAAGGAAAAACAGTTCCCAAGCTGGACTCCAGGAGCAGGGCAGGCAGTGCAACCACTATGATGTCGTACTCTCTAATCCAAAGGTAAAGAAGCAGCCAACCCAATCCATTGCCCAGAAACAATGTTAACTGTAACTATTTGACGTTTGTGGCAAGGAACTGGCAGTGGAATGTAGAATGCAGAAGCTGTCTTCCCTGGCTTACACAAAGACAAGCTTTGAGGTATTTGAAGAAAGAAACAGGACAGGAATTACAAGTGAGTTGTGTTTCCTCTTATTGTGCTTCTACTATGACACTCATAAAAGAATGCATAAGAATGCAAGAGCCCATCTGGGTGAGACCAAGGGCCTTTCTAGTTCCCTCATTGGCCAACCAGATGCCTATGGGAAGCCTAGAAGCAGTGCAATAGCAGTATCCCTCTCCGATTCCCCCAGCAATTGGTATTCAGAGGCATACAATCTCTGATATAGGAACGTAATGCATAAATTGCTTTCTCCGCACCTAACACCACGCCAATCTAAGTTATAAATGGAACATTCTACTTGGGGATTCAGATGACCCCATAATTATGAGTGGGGTGGTGCACATGATAGCCATGTCCTCTGGTCTTCCACCCACTGAGCAGGCTTTTTGTGCATAGTGATCCACATAAGCAGAGGGTGGATCGTGGTCCAATTAAGGTCCCATCACATGAAGGAGCTCTAGGTACACACATTGGTACATCCCTAAAGGTAAAGGTAAATGACGCCTGGATGGTTAAGTCCAGTCAAAGCCGACCCCTTCACATACCAGCACAGATGAATGAGAAATGTCTGTTGGGACTGCAGCCCCCATCACACATTCTTCTCATGGAGAGAGGGATCTTAACTCCCTATTAGAAGAATGAAAGGAAGAGCAAATCTCTTTCCCTTCCTCTCCCGCTTTTTTATCAGAACATCTCAGGTTGTTTAAGGAAAGAGTACAGTATGAACGAGAAAGTCAATTGCTCTTAAATAGTACCAACATTACGGTAAAATAAGCATAGATACACAGAGAGAATGAAAAAAGGCATTGTGTCCATGCACTTGACTTCTCATGTGGATTTTGGAACTGACCACAATAACCTGGTGCTGAAATATCATTCCTTCTCAAAGGTCTGCCATCTCCCCTTCTAATGGTCAATTTTTAAAAAATACCCCCCTTTCCGTATCCAAGAGGTATAATGATCAAGGTAACAGTTTGTGTCAAAACTATTAAAAATATGATAATTCCCCCAAAATATAATAACCCCCAAAACAATAATCCATAACATCACTATATAGAATACAATGAAGGACTTATTAACAAGGTACTAACACACAACCAATAATAACCAATGAACAATTCATGAATATATAATAAAAATATGTGTCCAATAGAATGGGGATGAGGAACCTTTGACCCTCCAACTGTTGTCAGCCCTAGGTGGGCAACGGTCAGGGATTATGAGAATTGACATTCAGCAATATTTTGAGGGCCACAGGGTCTCCACACCTGCAACAGGAGATGCCCAATGGGACAAAAAAAAACCTGATTAAGAAAAATGAAAATATAAACCAATAACCCATTAACCAATGCATAAGATTAGGGAATATATAAGCAACAGCCAATAAGACTAGACAGTATAGTCAGTGTGTGCAGCCTGTCTGTTCTCTAACAGAAACTTCCTGGCTTTCCTCTCCATGTGGATGTGGTTCCTTTGGAACCTTTAGCAAGTCCTATTTGCTATTCTGAGTTGTTGATCTGTTGGTCACAAATAAATACAGCTACTGAAGTTATTCTGACTCCTGCTGCTTCCTGGTGTTAGGACAAAACTGTTGCAAGGTTTCCTCCCACAGGGAGTACCTTTCCCAAATCCACAACATACTATAACCAAGACAGGTTATAATTTAAAGCCCATTCATAAATTCCAGTAGTATTCCCCAGCAGGTTACATGTACCATTATACACCATAGTTTCCCTCTCCGACCTCAACACAAACAGGAGGTAACTTCTAAAAACCCAGATTCTCCAAAGGTTATAATGCAAGGGGACGCAAGAAGTTTTATGCTGTAGTAAGGAATGGGAAGAAGAGATTAAAGCTTGATGCCTCTCAGGGGAACAAAAGTCAAATACTATATAATAGAAAAACTCTGTGAAAAACAGGCTGACTAAACAGCAGTGCAACATTATCCATGCTGAAGAACCCCAACCAGTACATAACCCGAGTTGCACATTCAGAGAGCTCCCATCTTGCCTTGCTGCTCTGAGCAAATTTAGAAGTGTAATAAAGCCATTTACACAATTAACATACATACTGTGTAATGGTGAGTGGAAATGTTAGCATCCTTTTGTTAGCTAGGCAGAGGGAAAGAACACAATGGAAGCTCACAGTCCAATTTTGCAGCCATCTGGGGTAGTGAAAACAGCAGTAAACTTGAAAAGTGCTGTTATTATACACATTATTGGTCCTAACGAGCCGATGTTTTCAAATATTTATGCCATTTATGCCTAGGTTAATGCTTTCAGATTTTTGTAGGGAGGAAAGGAAATGTTTTCAGCTTCTTACTGCTATTAGATGGCCATTAATCATATCCACCAGTAGAAGAATACAGATTACACCGTCAAAGAGCACTAGGGTAGACTGTCTCTCGGAACATGTAGGACATTCAATTGCTATTTGCAGCACAATCCTCTGCATGTCTTTACTCTTGGGTAAAGGACTGCAAGCCAAATGCTTTTATTTTATTTTTGTTTATGTGACAGGCACCACTAGTAACTATTGTCTATGACTGCTTTATCTCTTCATGTCAAGAATACCTCCACATATTGCATTTAGTGGAACGTATCTATCACTAATCTCATTGCTTGGCTTATGAAATGAACATGAAGTTACTCACAAGGACAATAAAGCCCAGATTTTAATTTAAAATTCATGTAAGGATATTCATACACTTCTTTGTGACAGGCACTGTCACCAAGGTCTATATTTAATTGCTTCCTCTACCCCCACCCCAAGTGGATATGTTTGCTGTCCCGATGATAAATCTACAGCCTATCCCTTGCCAAAGAAAAATTGCACAGGCTTTTCAGTATGTTGGCGCTGCAGGTCACATCTATCATCCTCAGGCCTCTGTTTTGCTTTTAATTACAAAACTTCACTCAAGAATGTTACTTCCAGTCCTAAAGCGAATTGAAGGAAAATGTAGGTTTTAATTTGCAGAGTAGCACTTAAATTTTCAACCCAGACGACATTAATTTGCTGGTACTAAGCAACCGCCACAACAAAAAAAGTGTAATTTAGATTTCCATGAAAACCTTGTGACTATGTTACAACTCCACATTTCCCGAGCACGTGGTACATTTGCTACAAAATTGTGGAATATTTCTATTCCACTGGAATAAATGGGATTTAATTCCTTTGAGTTTGATGAAGTTTAAGGGTACATCCTTTTGGATGTGGGACCCCCGCCACCAAAAAAAAACGTAGTGGAGCTGATTACAGAGATTATTCATCTCCTTTTGGAGATGTTTTGCAGAACATGAGCGGAAAACAAAACAGAAGGCATGTGAATCAATATTCACTTCTTATAGTACAGTAAATAAAACATTCCTCTTATAGTTAGTACATACAAATTTCATACATGGACATTATTGTTCCTTTGGCTAATGCTTTTTTTAAAAAAATGAATCCTGAAACAAATTAATTCTGTGATCACTTCCTCCTGCCCATTCTCCCAAGATAAGATCCTCCAGGCATTCAACAATACATTTACACACATTAACACACATGCACCAAACACATTACATAGCAGCTCTGATTGCAGTGTGCCAACATTAAGGACTGCAATGAACACAGTGTTGAATGTCTCTGCTTTTATCTTCCCATCCCACTAAAGCTCATGGAAACTCAGTTGCCCAAAACAATGAGATGGTTTAAAGAAACAGAGGAGTTAGGGCAAAGCTTTTTATCCACAGATGGATCAGAAGGCAGCAGTTATTGATGTGGCCCAGGAGGAATCTGAGCCCGCCTTGAAAAAGTCCATTAACTTCAGCTGGTAACACCGCCACCAGATTGCCATCACTCGAGCATATTATTTCAGCATTTTTCAATCTACCTCTGTTGATTTTCCATCTCCGGGCTCAATTTAAATATACTAGTTCTTCTATTTAAAGTCCTAAATGGATTGGTACCTGGGTATGCTAAGGACAGCCTATTCCTAGATGTGCTTTCCTATGCACACCTTGAGCTTCTGGTCCGTATAACCCTTCTGACGGGATGTCTAATAGGAGCAGGGGCTTCTCAGTAGTGGTGCCAATTTTATGGAATGCTCTCCACAGGGAGACCCACCTGGTCCCAGCCCTGAGCACCTTTGGGCAAAAGAAAACGTGGATTTCCTAAAAGACATTTGGAATCCGGTGGTTTTTATATTTACTGTTTATCTGTTACAGCCATATGTGTTATACCCCAATATATATAATTTAACACACACACATGATCTACGGTACTTGAAATTCTGGGCATGGTTACTGCATACTTACTATGAAGATGCCTTCTATAGTAACCTCTGTGCAAAGGGTTAAATGTATCAGTATCAGCAGCCTAAGATTGTGGAGCATGATAGAAGTTTTCCATTTAGAGAGAAATCTTTTGATCAATAACTATCACAATAGGATATTTTTATTCTATGAAAAATTACATAGCAAAAATCCCTGCTATGACTGGTTCTATATATATTTAATAGCCTCCAAGAAAAGACATTGCCAAGTGAGTTACAACATTGACTTGGGTTCTGTAAGATAAGGTTTTAAGAGAATCAAGTGTGAACTCCATTATGATCATAACTTTATTTCAGGGGAAGTCGGTAAATGGCAGATGAATCATGTTCTACATACACGACGTTTCTTGAGCATTTAGGCATATCTGACATAAATGTGCTAAATGCCCAAAGACCAGAAAGATTGACTCTTTTATCCCTTATTAGTATTTATGCAGCCCCAATTTGAAGCACAGCCCAATTTCTGTGACCATGTTTACAGATGAGTCCCCAGAAAGCAAGTATGGGGAGGAGGGGAGTGATACTTACATGTTAAAGGCTCCAAATAAGGAAGTATTCAAGATTCATTGTTAATGTGTTATAAATACATAGGTAGCTGTTACCCCAGAGACTATACACGCCAGAAAAATAAATCATCTACTAGAATAATAATAGTATCTGGACAAGTTTATATTGAAATAATATATGAGCATAAAGTGCATTTGTTTTAATTAACAAAGCCTTGAAATATTATCTTGCCACTTTTAAGGGAACCTTAGAGGCTTTTCCAAAGTCTTTGGGCAGCGTCCAGAGATCCAAAAGTGGAGTTCTTCCCAGGTAACAGAGCTTAGCCTGCCTCCTTCCTGACATCAAACCTTTACACTGCCCCCCAAAAGTTGTTCTAATCATCTAGGTACCCTCTGGAATTAAAGTAGCCACTCACACACCCACAAAAAGCGGAAATGCATCAAAGAGGACACCAGTTTGCATTTAATTTGCATATGCTACTTTATATGCCTAGGTGTACACAAGGTTGAATTTGCAGCTATTCTTAGTGATTCAAGGTTATGTTTGATTTAGTGGTTCATTGAAGGCTGGACATCACTAATAACACCCGGTTGCAAATGACATGACAGAAGCTAGATATAAATATTACTGTAAGCCAGCACAACTTTGTGACCAAGCCAAATGCAAAACCCTAGAAGGATATTGCATTATTTTTGCTGCCTGGGGCTTCAAGAATGAGGAAATTGTTGTCCAGTTTAGGGCAGCGCTTAGCTTGGCAAATGACAAGTTGGCCATGCCTGCATGAGTTACAGTCACTATGAAACATTATATATGTATGAAATATATTTGGGGAGATTTTATTTAAAGAAGCAGACAAAATGGCTGCATACAGCACCCTTGGAAAGTTACCAGAGACCCAAAGTCCTGGCATGGCCTTTCCTGAGCCCTCATTAAATCAAGTCTCCTGACCACCGCTCTAGTTTCCCACAGTGCCCTGGAGTGACACTATGTTGGGTTATGATCAGAAATTAAAGTGGCAGCCACCTGAGACTGACTGGGAAACCTGTTGCTGTTGTCACCGGTTGCTGATGCTCCTACGAGGTAAGCCAACTGGATTCCTGTAGACAAGAGAGCCCACCAGAGGGGACTTTACCACCACACACTCCCTTGAACCTGGAGCAAATCCTGTTTTAAATTCCTTTTAACAGTTTAACAGAATCTGTTCAGTTCCTTTTAAGTCTTCCTATCAAGTATTCTTGGTTGCCTCCTACTGTTGCGGTAGTATATCAACTGTCAGGTACATTTAATGTAAATTAGCAAGTGTGTGAGTGTAAAAAGTCAGCTTGCTACTCAAATTAGATTTTATTTTTATTTTTGAAGTATGCTAAATCTCCAATAACCTTTTTGGAAAATCAGGTGTGTCTTTCACAAATCATGAGAGAGGATCAACTGGAATTAAGTCTCAGGCTCTTAATATATGTTTGTCAAGAAGGAGATTAAAAAAAAACAAAAAATACCTTTAATTTTAATTTTATTGTTACACAGCTTCTTTCCACCACACAAATACAATCTATTGCTCAATTAATATGGAGCAGAACTTATTCAAAATAGGCTCAGTTAATTGCTCTCATATTATGGATTCATGGAATCACCTGCATAATATATTCTAGAAGGCTTCTGTAAAACTTTCTGAAAGAAAAATGCCCTCCAGGAATCACAAAATTAACTTCTGATCTTATTTTATTCTTTAAAAAAATAGTATTAAGACTAGGGAACAAAAGAACAGCTGGCTGAAAATGTGCAGGAAACTGCATTACATCAATGAGTTTATTCATCAAAGCACACACACACACACACACACACACACACACACACACATGTTGTGTATCCCTCTTTGTAATAATTCCTCCCTACGTGTTGACACAGGAAAGTTCAAAGCCCAAAGCTCGATGGTTAACTGGAACCAGAAGCTATAACACTGGTTCTGGCCTGACTGCACCAGCTGCCAATTTGTACCTGGGCCCAATTCAAAGCACTGGTTTTGACCTTTAAAGCTTTATGCAACTCAGGACCTCTGTACCTCAGGACTTTCCCCATAAGAACTTGCCCAGACCCCAAGGTCATCACTGGAGGTCCTTTTATGCATGCCTCCTCCCTAGGAGGTCCAGTGCAAATTTCTGCTTTTGAATCCACTGAAACCTGATTTGGAATAAACAAATGTCCCTCCTGAGAAAGTGGCCCAAGTATGGGTATTTCTACAATATTCTCCCCAATGAAATCATTGAACTTTTCTGCAATCTTCAACTTTATTAATCCTTTTACACCTCTTCCATTATCTAACATGCCAACTAGGTGGTTTTCTACTTCTAATGTATTTAAAGAAACATTGTTTAAATATTTTTTTTGTTATTAGCAGTTCAAAAATCTATCTTCCACTTGCCTCATTGCCTGCTTATAGTTGCTTGGTCAGAGTTGAGGATGCTTTTATTTTCCACATTTGGACCTGACTTCCATTTCTTTAAAGAAGTCTTCTTGGCCTTTGGATCTTCCTTAACTCTAACTCACCAGCCATGCTTGCACCCTCTTGGACTTTTTGTGCCTTTCCAAATCTGTGGCATGTATTTTCTCACTGCTTCTATTCTTCTGGCTTTGATTAACCACAAATTAGGAATGCACCATTACATTGTTATTGGCTGCATATTGTTAAACGGTAACTAAATTGTGTGAATTTCAGGCAATTAACTTTAGCAAGTTGCTCAGGCTCTGAGTGCACTTCTACTGATAATGTCAAAAAGTGCTCCTTTAGAGGCTAGTGACCAGATTTCTGCAGGATAAAACTACCAAATTTTCACCAATATATATATATGCAAATGTTACTTTGCTTCAATGCAAATAATTGTTGGCAACCAGTTTCCCTGAAGTGAGAGGCAGCAAGTTAGAGCTCTGATCATTCAACTCCAATCATCCCTGGCATATAAATTTCCATGTGAACCTTTTTTTAAAAAAATAAAAATCACAAATGGAGCAAACCAAACTGATTGGGAAAATGATAAATCAATAGAAACTAAAGCTGACATCTCTTCCCACAGGATCCCCAGCACTGGGTAGGTTCATACGCCAGAAAATCCTTTAGATGGGAATCCAGTAAAATGTATGTTGAATACACATGGATATTTCTTTATAAGCAAACCATAAGCAACATATTACACACAGCTTGGATGGGCTTTGCCATCACATTTGATTCAACAGTGGTTTCACTAGACTGTCCCTAACCCTAGAGCAGGGAAGGGGAATTGTTGACCCTCTAGTTGTTGCTGAACTGTAACTCCCATCAGTTCTGGCAAGCATGACAACATCTGGGAGGCCAAAGTTTCCTCAACAGTGCCCTACTACAACCAGCTTCTAGGATAATGCTGCACTTGACTTCAGTAGGGCTAAAGTAATTTTTAGATTTGCCCTGTTCAGAATGGTTCTACTTCCTGCTAATTTAAACCTAACTAACATAATGCCTTGTTCTTGTGGCTGACAGTGATCACTTGAACAGTTCTCATCGCTTACAACCTTTGCCTCTAGCACTTTCAACTTTTAACCACAGAGTTCATAATACAAGCTGGTTCAGCATGGATTGCAATCAAGAGATGTAGAAACACTCAGGAAGCAAGGCGGTTGCATTCTGATACGCACCTGTGCCTTTGGAAATTGCCAAGTGAAGGGGAGAAAAATACATCTGGCTCCCGTAAGTGTCAAAATACTGTAATCCATTCCCTGTGAGTCAAATTATACTACACAAATTCAGTGGGTCACATAAAACACCAAAAAGCCCTTAGGATATTACTCAGAGTGGAGGAGTCACAGTTTAACTGGTTGTCCTTCTGCTCCCTCCCAAGCAAGATTATTTTTCATCTGATTGGTGTGTGTGAACAACCAGAATGGAAATGGTTAATCATTCTCTTATCTGAACACCCTTCTTTTGACCCAATCCACAGTTGAAGGAATTGTCGCTGGCTCACATAAATGCCCAGGGAGCAGACCAAAGTGAAGACTGCTGATGCATGATCTGCTCCCTTGCCCCAGCCCACCCTCAGGCCACCATGAATAGGTCAGAATTCAAGACTGGGTTTGGCGGGAACCCAGGATGCTCTGCAACAGCCAGGAGAAGGAGCCAATGACCACAAACAAAATGGTGTGGCTCTGGGAGGACAGGGGAGCCGCTGCGTCAGGTTGCAACCACCCAGGTAACGGGTAAGCAACCTTTGCATTTGTTAATCTGTTTCAATGGAAAACAAACAAACAAATAAATTAAATGGTGGTCCTGAAATCTGCTTCTGACAATTTAAGCAAAGGACGGTAACAAAATGTTTTCAAGGTAGTGGCAGCTACACTACAGCACTTTTACGCACTGAATCTCAGGGATACCACAGACACATCCCCAAATAGTGAAACTTTACAGATTCCTATTAAGAAAAGTCACTTTAAATTTATTCCATTCTCACTCAATAACCATTCTTTGTCAATTCATGGTAAAAGATACCGCATTCAAAAATATCAAATGGGGTGGAAAATTTTTGTGAGATACTTATCAGATTGTGGGGGCTTTGTTGCTCTTACCTTACTTTTGAGGGGTGGGGGGGATGTTTGTTCTACCAAACATCACTCCAATGGTCAGTTTTCTGAAGACTTCTCTTGGCTGGGCTTTTACGTAAGTACAGGAATACTAGGAGGCTGTGTACCACAGCTGTGCATTATGGTTAGTGGCACTATTTAAACTTAGTTTAAAGTTTAGTTTATAGTATAGCCAATGTGGTGCCATACATATATTGCTTGACTACAGTTCCCATCATCCTTGGCCGTTGGCCATGCTGGCTTGGGCTGATGGGAGCTGTAGTTCAACAACATCAGGAAGACACCACATTGGCTCTGTTTGACTTAGGTCATTTGGGGAAATTTTACTCATGCCACAGTACTCTACAGAATACCAGAAGGCAATGACCCAAAAATGAACACTTTCTGCTATTGCCTCTATGCTCTGAAATCCCCTTCATTTTGCTATACATGAGCCATCACCCATTATTTGCTTTAGACATCTTGTAAAAGCCTATTGTTCTGCCCAGGTCCATAAGATAGTATTACTAGATTTCTAGTTTTTTTCCCCCTTTGTTTTTCTGATATGGTTTTATTATTTGTAGGTTTGTTTGTTTTTGTACACTGCTTAGAGATTTTAAATATTAAGTAGTTTAGACGTGCTTTTAAATAAATAAAATAAATAAACTGGGATTAAATTCAGTATGAAGCTCCAGGGCAATAAAGACATATAAATAAAATAATAGCGGAGGGAAAATATTAGGAAAGATGCAACCATTGGGAATTTGTAATGCAATTTTTGGAGTTGGTGGTTATATGTAATTTCTCTATTCTAATGCTTGTTTGGGTTCAATTGGGAGTCGTTGCAGGTTGCCTTGTTGTGTAGAGTAAATAAATAAAAATATGGAAAATCTCCTGAGCTCAAACTTAGCAGAGTGTTCTGGGTGTTCATCTTTTAAACATTATAAAGCTGGAGGAACATTCTTGACAGTTATAAATTCAGGCTTAGGATGCAGCAGCCAGGATGCACACAAGGCATTTGAGAACATGGTCCATGAATAAGTTAGAGCTTAGATGAAACTTTTCAAGAGTGCCTTTAAAAGCGATCTGTAGTGTATTTTTTTTGTTTTGTTTTGTTAACAAAACAAGCAAAAGATACACATTGGCCAAGTGTGGGAGAATGAGCTGCCCGGGCTGGTTTCATATAGCCACTTTCCCCATTCAATCTAACTTTGGGAATTTCTACACTACAGAATTTAAATCATTGTGGTTTCCCTAAAGAATCCAGGGATTTTTGATTACAACCTTCAAGGTTCCTGTCTAAACCAGCTTAGGTCTACAGTGCAGGTGTCATTATTATTATTATTATTATTATTATTATTATTATTATTTCTATACCATGTGCATGCCAAAATTGAGATATGCTTGTTCAGCTCATATTCTGAAGCAACCACATGGAACTCCGTGTTATGAGCAGACTCAATGAGAAAAATCAATTTTTCATTGTGGTAAGGTAGCCAAACTCCTAATAAGCCCAACAGCAGGAATCATGTAGAATTTTTTTGGTGGGGTATTTTAACCTAAAGTGCCTGTAAAAGGAAATCATATTATAGAACAGGAAACCTGACAGCACAAAAGCTTGCCAAACAAACCTGGTATTTGCAAGGTATACAGATGGGAGAAGCTGGAGCATCTGTGCTAATTCAGTAAGGCTAAAAATGTTTTAAGGGAAAAACAACAGCTTAAAAAAAAAGAGCTTAGCATGTAAATACTAGAGTTTGATTTTGAAAGACAAAAGAGTAGATAGAAATGACCTTTGGGCAGCATGATATGAGCAGGAGATCAGAAGACTGCATAAAAATGGAGACAGGTACTTTAAAACACCTGACAGGAAGCTCACAGACGCCTACATAATGTAAAGTTCAAGATGTCATTATTTTCTCCATGCTGTTTGAAACCAGCTGAAGTCTATTTGAACTTGATATGGTCTGTTCCAGATTAATAACTAGCCAAATGTGTTTGGCAAGACACACGTTGGATGGAGTGTTTTGGATTTGGCATGGAAACAAAGCCTCTGGTGATAAAGGGTGTTGAAGACTCAGCTGTCACAGACATGCACCAGGTACTATACAGCATCATCGCAGAGAAAATGTTTTAGGCGGCTGTTCTGCAGCAGCTGGACTCCTTCGTGACCAAGCTACCCTTCACGCATGGGAGCTGAATGTCTGTGATTACATCCCACATAGCTGAGGGCTGTGTATAAATGATGCAACCATGCGAGCAAGGGACCACGCCCAAAGGTCTTGCCTATTTCAAATGGCACCCTCCCTCCTAGAGAGGGTTGAGTTCCTAACAGATAGGAAAGACTCATTCAGAGGTACAGAACATGTTTTGCAAGCAGAAGACCCCACAGGTTCATTCCCTGGCATCTCCAACATTAGGCTTGGGCAGATAACCTGATTGGGACTTTGGAGAGCCACTGCCCCTCAGAGAAGCCAGATATGAGTTAGATAAGGCATCGCCCTACATATGGAACTTTAGTTCAGTATGGTGCTTGGGGTGCTAAGCTGGGGTGCTCATGGGGGGGCAGTGGTGTCCTCCCAGCAGCAGACTGCGCTTGACAGGACAGGGAAGGGCGAGGCAGCAACGAGGCCAAGAAGCTCCAGGTTGGTAGCAGCTCTGCAGGCACCAATCACATCTCCATCTCAATGAGCAACGTGCCAGTACCAGGAGGACACCACTGCCACTGCTGCCCTCGCAAGCCACCACTGGTGTCCAGGCTGATTCAAGTTCCAATGGCTTGATTATTATTATTTGTCCCAGAACTACTGGAATTGACCAATGATTGTCCACAAACCGGCAGTGTTCCACGAAGTCTGATTTTTAACAGCTAAACAAAGCAAGTAGAAGAGATCATTTGGAGCTCAAAAAGAAATTAAATTTTGGAGGCAGTTGGGAGGCAGAAATGCATCTGAAAGCCAGTTGCTAGAAACCACTGGAGGCCAGAGTGCTCTTCTGCTCATGTTCTGCTTCCACAGGCCACTGTGAGAGCAAGATGCTGGACTAGATGGACCAGACAAGGTGGAAGGGGTGCTGTTGAGTAACCCCTTCGTTCTTTCAGGAGCTGTGATGCCCATTTTTGGTGGTGATATTCACACCCACCTCAGGGCTCCTCCAGATTACCTGTTTATTCAGCATTAATCCTGATTTGCTTGTACAAGTTGTATGCAGTAGTTAGACCTTGGGTAGGCAAACTAAGGCCCAGGGGCTGGATCCAGCCCAATCACCTTCTAAATCTGGCAGGCGGTCCAGGAATCAGCGTGTTTTTACATGAGTAGAATGTGTCCTTTTATTTAAAATGTATCTGTGAGTTATTTGTGGGGCATAGGAATTCGTTCTCCCCCCAAAAAATATATAGCCCAGCCCCCCACAAGGTCTGAGGGACAGTAGACTGTCCCCCTGCTGAAAAAGTTTGCTGACCCCTGGGTTAGACTATATCCCATTTTTGTTGATCATTTGTGGATGGTCATACAACAATGAGCATTCATCTTCCATTCACCTTGATTTGCTTGCAAGGTTTTTTAAATACCTTCTCACAAGTCATTTCTTCACCTCACGTGCTTCAAGGCACTTCCCTGTCCCTTTCCAAGCTGAAAGAAGGCCTGTGTTTTTTTAAAAGTGGGTTTGTTGCATTAGGGCGGCAGAACCCTTTACTCCACTTTACATGCACAAACCTAAAATTCTGGCATCCACTTGAATCCCTTCCACAAAATAATGACAGCTTGGATGCATGGACCGAGACAGATAAAATGAAGGGGGAAAATTTGTAGAAGGGTTAATGAAAGACCCGTACCAGTTAATAGGAATGATAACCTAGACAGGAATGCACATGGAAGGGGTGAATGGGACACTGTGACCAGAATAAGGCTAGGACACCAACTTTTTGTCTACCAACAGTGGTCAAACAGATGCTATAGCATAGATTCACACTAAGGTGATAGCAAATCCCCTGTGGCTATTCGGTTTCTGGTTTGAAAATGTATTGTCATTAGAAATGAAGGCTGCACTTCTGGTTGTCACGACAAAAAAACTCTCATGGCTTATAGTCATGCTAATCTGTTTTGAATTGATTAAGCAGTATTGTGCAGCCACTGCAGCTTTTGAGTCATCTTCAAGGCGGCCCAGCGCTGAGTAGATTATAGTAGCCAACCCTCAAGGTTATATGGCTTATCATGGTAAGATGTCCTGTTCTATGCAAGGGTAAAAACTGCATAAGTGCAGCACTCCTGGCTGCTACCATTACCTGCTTTTTCAGGAGTAAGGCAGGTTTCAGGAGCACTGTAAAAAAACACACACCAAGATCTCAGTGCACATTGAATGTAGAATACAATGTTGTGTGTACACAGCCTTAGAAGCATATTCACAAATGAGAACCCTGATTAACAGAGAGTTAAGAACCACTTTGAACCAGAGCGATTGAATGAAACAAGGTAGCTCAGTTGGTAGTGCATGGGAGTCTTAATCTCAGGGTTGTGGATTCGAGCCCCAAATTGCCCCAAAAGATTCCTGCATTGAAGGGTTTGGACTAAATGACCCTTGAAGGGTTTGGACTAAATGACCCTACTCAGCACTCATAAACAAACACTTCCCATGCCACTGAGACCAATTTTGCACTTGTGAAAATAAAAAATATTTTTGTCTTAAATAATTTTTTAAAAACTGGAATCATCAAAACATTTATTCTGGAGAAGCCAGGTTGATTTCAACAGCATTTTTCTAGAGTAGGGCAAATACGTCATTTCCAGTTTCTCACCATTTCCCATTTTTTAGTCTACAGTTGTCTTTATTTCAATATCAGTTTGTTATTTAAAAAATAAAGTTCCCATGAAAATTCATCAACATTTTAGTGCAAATTTCTCCTAATATACACATATCCTATATGCAAGTTTGCCCAACATACAAATTTTTGCAAGGCAAGTTCCCCCAGTTAATGTATTTTTAAATGTCATTTTCACTAATATATGCACTTTTAAAAGCAAACTTTACCATGGTTATATGCATTTTTGTACATCTTACTTGACTGGAGAGCTGCATTGCAAAATTCACAAGAATGTGAATTTTGAAGAAGGTCTTTGTTTCAGTTTGTGCACTGTTTTGAAAAGTGTGGATTTGGTAGATTCACTTTTAAAGGCAAACTGAAAGTCTCAACCCCATCCCTACAAAAAGTAAAAAGCTTCATTATCATAGATCAGAAATATGTGTTTTCTTCCAGCTACAGCTGATTTTATATCAATCAAGTATTAATTTCCAAATTCGGAACTGCCAAACATATCACACTAGCCCACTTTTTTCTCTGTTAACCCTGCAGTTACCCATGGAAACTAGTCCAAACTAAAATCAGTTGCTCATGACCTCCCAGTTATTACCTTTTTTAAATGCAACAAGCACCTTCAACCTCATCCTCTTCCCAACACCTCATCCAATTAGCGGGACTCATTCACAATTTCGTTCTACTCATTTTAATTTTTACGGAAAACAAGCTGCAGGCACTGTGTGTGGAGAGGGGTTTTGTACCACCCTAAAATAAAGGCACAGCATTATGAATGGGAGCTTTTGTATGCCGGACAAGCTATCTATAGAAATTTTCACCTTCCTTGTTGAGCTAGCTACTGAGATTCAAAGTCCACTGTGTGCTCCTTTGGTACATTATATTTCCTTATTATATCTATCACTATGGTTGCTTTGTGTGATGTTATTATCATCCTGTTTTATATACTCTGGAAGCCAGCAGCCCATAGAAGAAGCTGGTTAATACAGAACAAAATATGAAACTGTTCCCTGTTTCCCTCTGCTTGTCTCAGATCATTTTTTAAAACCTCTCTGTCCATTTATTTCAACATCCCCCTCTTCCCTCAGGTGCCTGTACATAGGTCCATTACTTACTCTGCATCCTTCCTTCAGCCACTTTGTTTCTGGACCTCCAGCAAACCCCAGTCCTCAGACTCCCCCACAGAATACTGTATATTTCTGTGTATAAGACGAGCCTTTTTGACCCCAAAAGAGGTTGAAAATTTAGGTTCGTCTTATACATGGGTAGTGCTGAGGGGGAGCGGGCAAATTATTTTTTGGCATGAGCCTGAGATTTTAAGCGGCGTTTTGCTGCTTGATTGTTGGGGGAACGAAACATGAGCCCGAGATTGGAAGCGGCAATTGTAAGCGAGGCGAGCAGTTGTGTGCTGCGTTCTGGTGGGTGAGTGATTTTCAGAATTGCCCCCCAAATAATCCTCTTCCAAAACTCAATCCCCCGTATTTTCTAAATTTTGAGGCCCCCAAAATAGGGGGTGTCTTATAGACAGAAAAATACGGTATGTGTGATGTTTTAATCCTGGCCAAATTGGAAATTTATCCTTCTCCCACAGTCAACAGCTGGGCTGAACATGTCCTGAGAGCTTTGTGGTCTGAGGACTTGGAATAATTGTGAACATTCTATGCCATCTGGTATCAAGGGCTTCACCAGCATAAGCACAGTCCAGTGTACACAATTGTGTACACAGTGTACACAATTGTCACATATTTATCCCACCCTTCCTGTAAGGACCCCCAAGCAGCATATATGGGGGGGGGTAGCCCATTTTATCCTACAACAACACTGAGAGAGATAATAATTGACAGAGATAAAAATTGACAACCCAGTGGTGTTCAGGATTGAGCAGATATTTGCACCACTATAAAGAACTTTCCTGAGGTTATATAGCAGCCAATTTATCATACTCACTGGAAATAATTGCAATGATTTCACAGCACATATGACTTCACAACATGTATGGCAGAGCCAAAACATATATGTGCATAGCCAGTTTACATTACATTATATCCACATTCTTCACGTAAATGAGAATTGCCACATACAAAAAAGTTATGGGAGAGTCACCCACAGGTGCGCATGAAACATTGTGGTTCTTTAGGCTGTAAGTCAAACCTATGGAAGAGCAGAAAACCCAAAGCAGGCAATGACAGAAGCTTCTGATCTATAAAATGGCTTAATTTGTGAACAAGTAGAGCACAATTACGGTGTTTTATGCCACTAAGCTGCCTTTCAAATAAATTATGTATTCAATATGTAATTAAAGTTCCAAGGTTGGCACTTTGTGTGTGCTGACATTTGTAATATATAGGCAACCATTAGCAAATGGATACCGAGGCTTTGGCTGGACAATTGAGTGAATCAAAGTCTAACCACCTTTTGGTAAATTAATCATCACTAATGCACATTTTCATTTGTGTGAATTAACAAAATAGTCTGTAATTGTCCAATAAATTTGTTAGAGAATGCTGAGGCTTAGATTTATATTAGTTCTGCATAGCCCATTAGTCAATATTTTAAATTCCAAGCCAAGAACTGGTGTAAGATTATTCTACTGAACAGATATCACCGTATATTTGAGTCATAATACAACCCTGTCTGCAAAGATTATGGTCCAAGGTTGGTTATTCAGCAGGGAACAGAGCTGAACAAAACACACAAACTTCCTTTGGTGCAAGATTCACACAACCATATTGGTTTTGAGGTGGGGGGTTGTTCCATCATGAATTGATTTCTGCACTCCCTAAGAGACAGATCTTTACCAAATTGGGTTGTCTCACAGCAAATCTTATCAGACACTATCTGAGCATTCAAAAACATACAGTGACAATCACATGAGAGGGTTGTGTGAATTTGCTCTGCCCTTCTCCCCAATCTTTCCACATGGTGACATTATATCTGAAACTGGGCAGCCTGTCAAGTATTGTCATGAGGTGGAGTTCTCAATTCATAGACAACCTTGTATGCGGGGGAAGGTGGGTAAGTGTGGTGCATTCCCATCGCTCACACAATTACAGCTGCTTGTTTTTGAACACCTGAATAATGCTACTATCATACCATGGAGCTGCATGCAGTTCCATGTGGAACAGCAAAAGTATTCCAACGGGACAACACAATCCACCTTGAAAAGGCTTTCCAAGAGCTGCTACCACAAAATATTTGAGCTTTATTTGACTGTTTTCTAAGGACGCAATAAGGAATTAGCAGTTTGGGAGCATGTTCAATCAAGAGCATGCTTTCTCATGCTGCTGGTGGTTTTCACAGCTTGTGGATGTGGTGAATTGTGGGCTGTGGTGCAGTGTTCATGGAGCACTGCTGGTGTGAAATCTATTGTGCATCTTTTGTATTACTCATAATAGAAAAATCTATGATGCACCTTTTGTCTTGGTACTGATTCCTCTAGTTCCAGATTTGCACTAAAGCATGAAACCAGGGGCACAGGAAACTCCCATATGACATGCCTCAACATGCTGATGTGCATGGGATATTGTGGAATTGGTCCAACTTACACCCACTTCTCCTAGTCTCCTAGTCTTCATCAACTCTGCTCCCTATCATCTTTTACTGCCCTCCTTGAATAATGTATTTACACTCAGACCCTCAACCTGGAGCAAGTTAGCAACTTCTGTACTGAACCCAGGACCACATTTTAATACCAATGCAAAGCTGCGATGTCATTTAACTCATATCACAGCTTTGATGCACCAACATGGCAGAATACTGTGGATTAGTTTACAATTCACGCCAGAGGTATCTTTCCAAAGGACACGCTCAATGCAATAAAAAAAATATGAATGCAGCTTCCAAAGGTCAACCTGCCAGTGTTAACCTACCATTGCCCAAATAGTTGCATCTGAACCAAATACCAGTTAGCCATCTCAGAAATGCACCATTCCACTTTATTTGTCCCTTAAGTTAATAGCATGCAATGCTTGGATTCTTAGCTATGTAGCCTATCTACAGGTTTTGTAAAGATAGAGCAATGCTGTAAAAGTTTAATCAATACATGAGGATATTTAAATAGGGAATGTAACAACAAATTAAAAATTAGATTTTTAGGAAACAGTATTATAGTGAGTTCACAGCGGCTTATGCTGTGTAACAGTGCCATCCTGTGCTTTTGTACTCAGAAGTCAGTCTGACTGTGGTCAGTAGAGCACTTACTCCCAGGTAAGTATAATGATGGCAGACTAAGTGAATGTTTTATGCCACACCTATCAGCCAACAAGTAAAATGTGGAGCCTTTCTGTACTTGGGAGTGATATCGGTAGTTTTTTTGTATCCTTCTATGCCATCTCACATCTAGATCACTAGATGCTAGTGAACCATCTATGGTGACACTGATCTTTAGACGTCTCCCCCAAAGCATTTTAATAAGTTAACTTTAATTACTACAGATTTACACTAGGACTGAGCTCAGAGCCACATGTCAGACAGATCTCAACTGAGCACAACTGAACTGCCTTTTTACACAAATATGTAGGTCCCCCACAGAAATACTCATGGTAAAACAACTCAGTTCTTGGCTTCAGAGGTTTACATTGATCTACTTATTATTCAAGGTGAAGTATTTAGAATAGCTATAATGCCTCCTGAATAATGAAGCTCAGGAACCCTAGGAGGTTACTCTGAACCACAACCACATTTTTCTCTCTACAGGAGTTGCAAAACGAAAAGACAAAAGATATTTAAAAAAAAAAAACTACAAAGATTCTGCCACAGCAGCAGGATCTTTGCTATTTCAGAGTTCATTGAGTCTCCAGATATTTATTCAGTCCTTGCTTTTAAATCTATTGCTGTCAGACAAGTATCTCATCTCAGCACTCAGACATACTGGTGTGAACAGTAGTCTTCAATTTCAGTTTGCTTTGAAAAACTTACTCATTCTAAATTGCCTGTGCTGATCTCTATTTGCACAAGATTTGCTCCGAAAGAAAATGTTACTTGGGTGAGAATCTTCTACACAGACACTTTAAATACATTTAGCTTTGAAACAGCACAACACATAACTACACATATACCTTAATACACACAAACACACACACACCATATTCACATTCAGTTCACTCAGAGAGATGCATAAAAATCAAGGGGGAAACCCCTGCATGGTTTATTTAATAAAAAGGTATACATTACCAGATGCATGGTGAAGTTGCAGGATCACCTGCAGAGGAGAGAGAAAATGCTAGGAATCGGATGCTGCCACAGTATTCCTTAATATTACACAGAGCCTGATCTGACTGTTACAGAATACCAGCAAAGTGTGAGGCTGGAAAACCTTTGAGTTGAGCTCACTCTATAGGCATCAGAAAGCCTCAAAGGGGAGTGAGAGGAGGGAGGGAGCGAGGGAGGGAGGGAGAGAGAGAGAAAGAGGCAGCCCACAAATAGCTAGATGAGAAACTTCTGGCACCTTTCCAGCCCAGGAATGAATTCACTGTAATTTGGAGATATATAGTGAAGGAAATGAAGGGAAACTTAGGTTTACAGATGGATTTGTCCCTGCTTAACCGGCTCTGCAAATATGTGCAGGCTTTATCTCAGCTAATTTTAAAATGCTGTTCCAGAAATAATACTGAACAAATCTGACTCTCCCCCCACAAACACACACAGATATCCTACACACACACACACACACACACACACGTAGCAGTTCTGACCAGCTTCCCCAGATACCAGACTTTGAGAGCATAAAGAAAGAACAAAAATCTGAGCCCTGAACAAAAATGGCTGTCAACAAATTGTAGATATATAGGTGAAAAGAGGCAGTAAAAACAGTTGCACCTAATATGAAAGCCATTTCTACCCATTCAGTATAGGCAAATCTCCCCAGTTAAAGAACCCCTAAAAAAGAAAAGACTAAATGACTGGATCCAGATAAAGTTTGTTATAGTATTTTAGTCCTACTGAAATTAATGTGTCAAATTAGCCATGACAAACTTGTCCCATTTGATTTCAGTGGGAATGTGGCTGCTGTCCTTCAGCACTTAGCTGGGAGTAAATCCCATTGAACCCATGCTTACTTCTGAGTAGGCATGTATAGAATTGTATTGTAAAGCATGAATATCTGGATCTAGCCCTATATTTTTTTACTGACCAAGAGCATAAAACAAACCCACGTTTAGGTGAGTTCAGATATTTTTTGAAACTACACTTATTTAAAAATTCTCGAAAAGGAAATACATCTTTCCAAGTACTCACCACATTGCATGCTGGTTCCAGTAAAAAAACACTGTAGCAAATAAGAAAATAAAAATAGTATTAATGTTCAAAAAACCAACCACTATGATTAAAATGCATTTTCTAAGGTTGTGCTTCATACTGTATATCCTTAAGGCTGAATTCACACAACTGCTTTTCTATCATCATGAGATTTTTAAAAAATATACTGACTCCATGGTGGGAACCATGTCAAACTGAATATCGTAAATGGCCCAGCAGGCATTCAGTTCCCAAGTCACCCCACAAAACGCAAACCTTCTGGTCTTTCAGGCTGCAGATAAGTCATGCATTGGACTCTTTTCACAAAAACCAAGTCTGTTTCTGAAATAAATATTTGAAACATACATAAATAGAAATATCAACTTCTAAAATGTTGATTTGAGAAGCATTCTCTCCCTTTTTATTATTTAATACTGGGTTTGAATCTCAAGTTCCTTTAACTATCAAATGGATAGAATCCACCTCCTACAGAAGGAATCTGTCCACTGGTTAAAGGAGTCCATGCTTCAGATTAATTCCTCTGTTGGAGGGAGCCAATAGAGCCCAATGGTTGTGTTAAGGATAAGGAACCTCAGAACCAGGAGCCAAAAGCAACCCTCCAGATTATCAAAAAAATTCCCAGGCCACATCACCTCCCTGTTGGAATCAAGCCTTGTCAGAGGAGTGTGCCACTCTTCAGGCACACCGCTGATTTCCTTGTTGACCTCCCCGTCTGCGACTCCCGGCAGGAAAACAGGCGAGGTCTCTTATCGGTGATCCTTCTCAGACGTGAGAAGAACACACCACTTCTTCACTCTCCTCCCTGCTATCCCCAGGGAGGGGAAAGAGACAGACAGAAATGTATTTACATGCCTTTATTTCTGTCTTTTGCAGCAGTACAGAGAAACATGTCTGCACTCTCTTTACATCAACAGAGAGAGAAAATAACTCCTCCCATGTACTTCCAGTACAGGTCAGATGACACACTGAGCTAACATCCGGTGCTCAGTACAGTGAATGGACTGCCCCTTTCTTCCCACGGTAACAGTCACAAACATCAACATCCTGTTTGGCTTTCCAGCCAGCCGAAGAAGCTGCTGCTGCTCGCTGCTGCATTGCTCCTTTTTGGTAACACTCCCCAGCCACACTCCTCTTCTCTAGTCCTACTTTGTACCCTTCTTGAGAGTTTTTGCTGGAATGTGTCTTTGAACTCTAATAATGCTTTTTGCTTGGCTGGATGGAGACTAGCTGGCTGGTGCAGAAACAGGACTACTGAACATGGTAAAATCCACATTTGTTGCTCTGCCTCCTTTTGCCACTGGCCCCACCCATCCCAGTATGATTGTGCCTGGAAAGTAGCCCAGAAAGGTATGTGGCCCTCAGGCTTGAACAGGCTACCCACCACTGCACTAGTTGTATTAGCTAGGGAGACCAGCGTTCAAATCCCCACCTGGCCATACAGCTCACTGGGTGTCAGGGGGAAATCACTTTCCCTCAGCCAAATGTATATTGCAGGATTGCTGAGCAGGTAAAATAGTGGGTGGGGATCATATAGGCTCCTTGGGGAGAAGGTGAACTATAAATGTAGTAAATGATGAATCCATGTGTAAGAATTCAGAACAGGATACAGTGGTACCTCGGGTTACATAAAACTAGCATGCATAAAATATACAGGATCTAAACCCCAGATTCCTATTCCTTCCTGTTAACAACTCTTTCCTAAAAAAATCCACAGGGTTACCTTTCAATATTACCCACCCCACCCCGCCATCCTGTGCTCTTCCATAAATTTTACTCCACAGGAAATGTAACATATGTGTAGGACCTCAGTTCCACTTGGATCTCATCATACAGAGACAGTAGGGGGGATCATCATGTGGTGAGAGGAAGTGTGCTCCTGGTAGATTTTGAGCACATTCAAATTATTTGCAAATAAGATATTGCAGATATTAGTAATGAGTCTACCCAGTTGAAATAGCTAGATGGGTTTAAGCCCCAATTCAGGGTGGAAGTTGAGCAGACGCATAACTTCAACGGTGTATCACTGAACTGAAAAGGAAAATGCAAAATAATCCATATGTGAGAGGGCACTGTGGACAATTAACATTCACAGGCTTTGACAGGAAGAGTCAAACTCTCCCCATGTAATCCCATCATGACCCATAGAACAGACAACCCATAATATTTACATCTAACCGAAGGGTAGCCTATATGAAGCCCTCCAGATGTTCTTGGATTCCAACTCCCTCCGGATGAAGAACATTATACAAATTTAATAAATCATCATTACCATTATTGACCATAGGCAATGGGATTTGCATTACTAATCACAGAGATCACTATTATCACACACCAGCTCTCCATATCCCTGATCCAAGTTCCTAGGAACATTGGCATGGAGACAAACAAAATTCTAAACATTGCAAGCCAGTACAGGATTTGCTCATGGGAAGCTGTTTCCCTAATGTGAGCTTAAAAGCCTTTTAGACAAAATATCATTATATGGAACACGTGGCATTATATGGTATTGTTTCCCTATCACATTTCACCCATTTATTTATTTATTTATTTATACATACATACATACATACATACATACATACAAAATATATGTGCCACTTAATATAAAAATCTCTCTAAATGATTTGCATAGAGAATAAGGCAAGAACAAACAATAACATTCCATACAATTTCTAGAAAATAAGTAAAACGAGAACAAAACTATACTGATCTGTGTACAAAGATAAAACTGATCTGTGTACAAAGCAGAGAATTAAAAAATGAAGAGTTGGGGCCCATGAAAGCTTGGGTAAATATATATGTTTTTAAGAGGCATTTAAAAGTCATTAATTTCTCTGCCTCGTGATTTTCTTTAACCAAGTTTTTGCTGCTTCATATTTTAAACAAATATTTGTTTCAGAAAACACAGGCTGGTTTATATGTTCACATTCCTGTGTGGTGAAAGAGTCACACTGAGAAAACTTACGGTAACTGGAAAAATAACGAGGTACATACATATGTCTTATCCACAAGACTGGTGAGCTAAACAAATCCAGGATGCACAGTAGTTAAAACAGAGGCCATTCACTGTTTACAGTTCTTTTAATTGATAAAAAGGGGGTGGTGACACCCTCCTCCTATGGGAACTTGCCAATCCTCTGAGAGGCCATTCTGTGACACGCTCACCTGAGGTGAGGAAAAGCTATCAGAGAGAACGTTTTCGGTGACTGAACTGAACCTCTTCTTTGGAGCAATCTCCCCAAACAAGGCCTAAAGGGCCTTGGCCCTGTATACCTGAAGGAGCGTCTCCACCCCATTGTTCAGCCTAGACACTGAGGTCCAGCTCCAAGGGTCTTCTGCTGGTTCCCTCACTGCAAGAAGTGAAGTTACAGGGAACCAGGCAAAGGGCCTTCTCGGCAGTAACGCCCACCCTGTGGAACACCCTCCCAAGAAAATAAACAACTATACAACTTTTAGAAGACGTCTGAAGGCAGCCTTGTATTGGGAAATTTTTAATGTTTGATGTTTTATTAAACCTGGCCAGATGTGTTCTTATTCTTCTTAGACACCTTCACAAGTAACATTTAGTTACTGTGGGATGTAATCCACTGAGAGCAGTCAAGTACAACATTCCTTGTTTTCCTAGAGTGGACATTCACGGGAATGTTTGGTCCAGCCAGTCGAAACTTTCTGTTCCTCCTGGCCTGGAGCATCCTTCCTTGCATGTGACTAGTGGGTGGACATGACCTTTCCAGACCTGGTGAAAGGACAAGGCATGCTGCCACACACTCTCTTTTCCATCTTCCTTTCGTCCTGTGAACTGCTGGACTGCTAGCCTGCAGTCACTAGGTAAATTAGAACACATTTCAATCTGGACAAGCCAGACTGAATTGTGTATTGTCTTAAGAACCTCACACGAGTTTGCAACTAGTTTTCTGCTGTGTGTGAGAAGGGGAATGTAAACTCTGCTAAGTAAAGGAACTTGCTAGCGCAAGTTAGGAAGGATATTAATAAACACTATATCCTCTCCTGCCACCCTGAACATCCCCACAGTTACCAAGTCAAAACTCTCCCATTTACTTGATTGCTGCAGCTTTCTATTATAAGATTTTATGTTTTCATGCTGTTTAATGGTTTTGCTCATCTTCTTCTGTTTTATTATAGGTGTGGGGCAGTACAATCCTATACACAACCCATGGAGCACAGGCTGAATGTGGCCCTTTGTCTTCTTAAGATGACCCCCCACCCTTCAATGTTTCTCACTCTCAAGATTCTTCAGAGGGAGAAAGAGACGCCGTATGGAATGGTCATGTTCTTGGGAGTGGAGTGACTCTCTGACCCAACCACAGTCAGCTTTGTCCTCCTCCACATTCAGTGTGTGACTCCTGGAAAATTCCCTCCAAATGATAGTTGTACTCAAGTTCAAAAAATGTTGTCCATCCCTAGTACTGTTTAATTGTGCTGTTCCATGTATGTCACCTTGGAAGTAGAAATAATAAATGTTCTAAATAAAATAAAAAGCAATAAAAATAAAATAAATGCTTTGAATAAAAAAACAAATGTTTTAAATAAAAATAAATGGAACATGCTTTTCTATTGTGTTGAGCCTTGCTGCTTCTGCAACTTTAACATTTTAAAACCATATTTTAAGTATTGACTCTTATTTTATAGGACCATTCCAGTATGTGAGCTATTCTGGGAGTGTGTGTTTTGTTTTAGCTGAGGACTATATGCTGGATGGGGCTGATGAGATGTGGAGTCCACCAACACCTGGGGAGTCACCACTTCCCCATCCTTGTTTTGACTGAGGGACATCATACAAATAAATGCATAAAGAAGTTAGAAAAAAATGTGAAGTTACAGTGGTACCTCAGGTTAAGTACTTAATTCGTTCTGGAGGTCCGTACTTAACCTGAAACTGTACTTAACCTGAAGCATCACTTTAGCTAATGGGGCCTCCTGCTGCTGCTGCGCCGCCAGAGCACGATTTCTGTTCTCATCCTGAAGCAAAGTGCTTAACCTGAAGCACTATTTGTGGGTTAACAGAGTCTGTAACCTGAAGTGTATGTAACCTGAAGTGTATGTAACCCAAGGTACCACTGTATTCTCATTCGGTCATGATTGTGCTTCACAATACACAATGCCAAAAACATTCTAGGAACGTACCTCTCCAAAGATTTCCCCAAATTTCTTGTTTTGGGTTCTTTATACTGCCTTTAATGGCACAAATAAACTTGTCTAAAGCGATTAATGCAGAGAAGCAAGCCACAAACAGTGGCTTTTTTATATTATTGTTTTTGCCACAAGCATGTGAAAACAGCAGTGTTCCACGACTGGCATTGTGTCAGGCAGATGAAGTAACTGAAAGGTATAAATAGCTTAAAAGCTTTCCACATGAAATACTCAACTTGTTCAGCAAGGCATCCAGGAGGATACAATATCTCATGTGTGTGTGTGTGTGTGTGTGTGTGTGTGTGTGTGTGTGTGTGCAGTTGGCCTCTCTCACATTTGGAATTTATAGCACATTCTGAAATTGAGTCTTAATGAGAAACCTGTTGGAGTTGGCAAGCTTCTGCAGTCAAAAGGGTGAGGAAATGCCGTATGACAATCCTAGTAACATAAGCGATGAACTTGGCACAAAGCCAGCTATATACATTTTTTAAATGGCAGCCATTATTTTATCAAAAGTTAGGGAGAATAAAAATAGACGTGCAAAGCTAACACTTCTTTTAAATATCCTATAGAGGCCCCCAGGCACACCATACCACTTTAAATAGCCATGGCCCCTCTCCAAAAAAATATCCTGGGAAGTGTAGTTTGTTTAAAGTTCTGAGAGTTGTTGGGAGACCCTATGCTGAATTTCCTTTAGGTCTGATAACAGGGTAGCTTTCCGTATACGTAGTTAGCAGCTGAATAAAATGTTCAGGCAGCCCTGCACGCATCTCACACGAGTGTGAAATCACTCACACAACGCACATCCAATGGCCAGCTCCTCCAGAGCACTCCTGCATCACATACATGTCAAGCTCTGGAAAGGCTTCTGGAAGCAAGAAGAAT
This sequence comes from Podarcis melisellensis, assembly GCF_964234715.1. Lineage (NCBI taxonomy): Eukaryota > Metazoa > Chordata > Lepidosauria > Squamata > Lacertidae > Podarcis > Podarcis melisellensis. Next base: position 20,466,225 of record NC_138537.1, read on the forward strand.
TACCGATGAAAGAAGAATGGCGGACGAAATTGGACTATGCAGAATTGGATAAATTAACAGGAAGGATTCGAAACCTGCGCAACCCGAGATTCTTAGAAGACTGGAGTAAAATATACGAACTATTTGGAAAGTAATTGCAATGAACAGATAACGCTAGTAGGATTGCAAGAAGTTTTGCAAAGAGGACTATTTGAAATATTGCAAGAAAGACTATGAGGAGAATTATTAGTTGATGATAATTAAGAGTAATAGAGAAATTAAGAAATGCAGAATAAGTGATAAAGGACGGGAAATCATCAGAGGTGTTGACGGAAGTCTAAAATATTGTATAAGATAAGAAGTTATGTTATTTGACTGTTGGAAACGATATGTTAAAAAAAAACAATAAAAATGTATATAAAAAAGGGAAAGGCAGGTTTCTATTCCATTTCTTTGAAATACTAGCTAAATGATGCCAACGGCATGTGGTGACATGTCAGAAAACCCCAGCAGCTGTTCCGCTTTAAATGGTAAGTGTGGACAGGTCTGTAATGGTTGTAAGGGGTTACTTGTGCATAAGTTGCCTGCTAGTTGTGTCCGATTGCCTGGTTCACCATGCCTTGGCTGACAGCCCACACTCCGTGGCCGGTTGCAGAATCTGTCAGTGGGCGTTTCTTGAACCTTTTCCAGCATAAGACATTCAGAAGACATCTTAAGGCAGCCCTGTTCAGGGAAGTTTTTAACGTGTGATTTTACTGTATTTTTGGTTTTTATGGAAGCCGCCCAGAGTGGCTGGGGAGGCCCAGCCAGATGGGAGGGGTATAAATAATAAATTATTATTATTATTATTATTATTATTATTATTATTATTATTATTAAGAGCTGTTTGACGCCAAGTCTCCTCCTATTTTCCCTGCACGGAACTCGTCTGCGCAAGTAAGGGGAAGGCAGGGGTGTGCCAGCGCTCTCTCCACTAGTCTCTGATGCAGGGTCTTGGAGACCAGTCTCCAATTCCTCCATCTCCCTCCCTTCTCTACTGGTGTTGCGCTGAATTCCTTCCCCCCCTGCTGGTCCCCTCTCCGGCATCGCTCTGGAGCCCTGCCTCCGCCTCTCGCTCTGATGTCAGTTCCCTGAGAAGGTCCTTCCTCTCCCATTCTAGCAAAAAAAGGGGGTGGGGGGGGAGAAATAGGTTCAGAAAAGCATACCTCAATTTCCTCCTTAATTTCCTTTGAATTCTGCTAATTTGGGTCATGTTTACTAAAGCAATCTATGATGACTGCTACTTAGCCATAACTCTATGAAAACATATGCTGGTGGTGGATACACAGCCCGTTCCTATAGGCAAGAACTGTGCAATCCCTGAGCAACAGGATCAGGGAGATCAATACCAGACATGCTAATGTACATTATAGCAGCCAGAAGAAAGAGTGAATTTAAAGCTAGAGATTGTCCAGTCGAGTTCAGATGCCTGCAAAGAAATATAGCATTATTCTAACTTGCTATCTCAAGGTAATAGATTGTGAAAGCCAAGCGCAGACTCATCAGCTCTGGACGTAAAGGCAATCCATTCGTTCACACACACAAACGTATTTCTGATGATACTCACTGGTACGAAATACCAGCACCACTTTTTATGTCATTGTGTGCTGGCAAACGCAGCACATTTATCAAGATGTGAGTACTGGCAACTCATTTTTTTACCACCAAGGCACTTTGTGTGTGTAATATGTATATATATGAGACTATGGACAACGAAGTACAAAATGGATGAGTTGTTTATCACATTAAAGAGGGTGCACATATTGGCATCAGGCATGTGCCTTTGCTGAAAGCTTTTTGGTGCCTGATTTTTTTAAAAAAAATTATCCAGACATGCAAAAGTTTTTTAATATCTTCTTAGCTACTGTTAATTTTCATCATCTCTGGAATGTTTTAAAATATGTGTTTTTAACTGCTATAATCAAGAATTTTATTTTATATTTTTGTAAACTACTAAGGCGTGTGTGCGTGTTATTTTTTTAAATCAAGTGGTATCTAAATTATGTTAGATAAATAAATGTATAACATTTTGTGTGCGTACCTTTGGAAGAAGGGGCACCAACCCCTCCCCTGATTGGCACTTTAGCACATTTTAAAGGGCTATGTGCCAAATTTGAAACACACATGCCTTTCATGATTGGTAAGAGGCTTGTGCATTTTTGTACGAAGAAGAAGAAGAAGAAGAAGAAGAAGAAGAAGAAGAAGAAGAAGAAGAAGAAGAAGAAGAAGAAGAAGAAGCCGACAAACACTTCCCTAATATGTGGGCACTTTATACTCTAGTAGAAAATCTAATGTGTGCATTGAGTCTCACCAGCCACAAATTAGAGTGGAAAAGCAGAATGCCTGGCTGGCTCAGCATCTTCGGATGCCCTGCATTACTCTCCATCCCTCTCTAGCCTCAGAAGCAATAACGATGATGCAAAGTCAAAAGCCACAGATGTTTTACAGAGGGAATTCTCTTGCAAAAAGTCAAGAGAGGCAAAACAGCACACAGCTACAATGCTAAAAAGAAATGAAACATTGACTTGTAGAATTGAAGAGCTGAAAGGGGTCCTGGATCCTGCTCCCCTAAAAAAAAGCTTAACAACTTTGGTCTCCCCCCTCCCGCCCACCCCCATAATGGTTAGATAGCTGCCAGTTTTTTTCCCTGGGAGTAGATCTCTTGGGAGTTGGACGTCCCTGATCTAGCTCAACCCCACTGCAATGCAGGAATTTCAACGAAAGTACCCATGATAGATGGCCACTCAACCTCTGCTTAGAAACCTCCAATGAAGGCGAGTCCACCAACTTTCAAAGGAGTCTGTTCCACCATCAAACAGCTCTCACCACCAGAAAATTCTTCCTGATGTTCAGTTGAATTCCCCTTTCTTGTAACTCGAATCTACTGGTTCAGGTTCTACCCTCCAGAGAAGGGGAAAACAAGTTTGTTCCCTCTTCCCTTAAGATATTTGAAGATGGCTATCATATCTCCTCTCAGTTTCCCCTTTTCCAGGCTAAACATACCCAGCTTCCCTAATGGTTCTTCATAAGGCTTGGTTTCCAGACCTTCAGTCGTCTTGGTTGCCCTCCTCTGCACACACTCCAGCTTGTCTATATATAGAGAGAGATCAGTTGCCTCATGCAATGAGACCCTCTGGGCGATAACGACACTTACAGGAAAAACCATGATCTCTCTGCAGGGAAAGCTCTGTGTTTCCTCCCTGAAACAGATAACTAAGGGGGGAAAGCTAGAATGATATATATGGGTGATCCTGGGCTAGTCACTATCTCTCAGTCTAACCTACCTTACAGGGTTGCCATGAGCTTAAAACAGAGATTGAGAGAACAATGTACGTCGCCTTGAGGAACAGTGAGATGTAAAACAAGTAAATAAATTAAATACATTACAGTGGTACCTTGGGTTAAGAACTTAATTTGTTCTGGAGGTCTGTTCTTAACCTGAAACTGTTCTTAACCTGAAGCACCATTTTAGCTAATGGGGCCTCCTGCTGCCACTGCACGATTTCTGTTCTCATCCTGAAGCAAAGTTCTTAACCTGAGGTAATATTTCTGGGTTAGCGGAGTCTGTAACCCGAAGCGTATGTAAACCAAGGTACCAATGTAATGAAATCAATCTGGTGACGTTTCGTATCTCTCCTTTCTTGCTCCAAGTGCTCCCATGAACATAAGAAGCTCATTTGTACTGTCAGGCCCTTGGTCTATCTAGCTCAATATTGCCTGCACAGACAGACAGCTGCTCTGCTTAGCCTTAGATGTAGATGCCAGGGATTGAACCTAGGACCATCTGCAGACAAAGCAGGTTGCTTTCCCTCTCTCTGAAGTTTTGGGATAGCAGCACCCTTCCTCTTAAGTTTAAATTTCCGCAGCCTTGCTGCAGCAAATCCTACCAGGGTGTTCCTCTGGCAGGATCTCTCATGCAGAGTCTGCATCTTGTCTGCATCCTGTTGCCACGGCACTGCCCCATGTCACATCACTCCAACTTAAACAAGATGGGTTTTTCACGCTCCAGCTGGCGCTGAATTCCGCATAGCAGGGATATGAAAATTGTGAGCTATAGCCAGTTTAGATCAGCCAGAAAACAATTTCACAAAACATTTTCGCATGTAAGCAGACAACAGGAGGGATCCTCAAGCGCCTGCACAATGTAACAAGAAGCTTTGGATGGCGATCACGCGCTAACACTCATGAATAAAACCAGTTGGGTTTTGTAAGCCTTTCTCTCTCTCTCTCTCTCTCTCTCTCTCTCTCTCTCTCTCTCTCTCTCTCTCTCTCTCTCTTTACGCAGAATAATAGTTTATAGGATTTCTATAAGTTAGAATGCTTCACATCTTTTCATTGGCAGTAAAGATGCTCATCTATGCAAAGCAAAGGAAAAGGAAAAGAGTTTTTCTCCCCAGGTATAGAACTGTTTGCAAAAGGATTTTTAAGAGAGAAAGATATATAGTATATTTGCAAGTTACTACCATTATAAATTGGAAAGCATTATAAACCCAGATTTGCTCTCTTATGGTCAGATGTGACACTAAAGGACACCGTATGTTTTACATCTTTCCCTTGGTATCTTTTAAAATGCATCCACTTAGTTTACTAGCATAGCCATGTTTTTACTACTTTCACTAGAGAGCTAATTCACACTTCAGAAGAACAATCTGTATCCTTATCCTGCCTCATAAATCTACAGAATGACCAACTAACTGTTCTGGTTGTGGAAACTTTATTGCTGATGGCAACCATGTATGGAAAAACTTACCTTAAAGGGACCTGGCTGGGTTTGACACATTTGGGCTTTGGAAAATCAGGTGTGACTCACAAAAGAAGTGCTCCTCTCTGGATTTGGGGTGCTATGTTGTCTTACTTCTGTTCAAACAGTATGCCAAAGATGGAATAGGGAGATTGGTTGCACAAATGCTAGGCCATTAAATTCCAGAGTTTCTACGTATGGCTCTCGATAAAGTCCACGAAGCTAGAGGGAAGAGGAACTGAACTTCAAGGCGCTAACAAGCACATCCCAGGCATACCCCTGCCAGGCAAGAGGCGAAAGCATGACAGGACTTTGAGAACAGCTGAAATGTGTGATTACTCAGAAAATATGAGCAGTAAAGGGTTTGCAAAATAAAAAGAAGTGGCATTAACCTGAGGGACAGGTTCAAAGATATCTTTCAACAGGCCTTTGATGGCATGTTCTAATGGATGGGGGTGTTCCACACACACACACACACACACACACACACACACACACCCCAAGTATAACTGCATGTTTATTTTTATTGTTGTGAATAAAGTCAGAAGGCAGGCAGCAAATGTACCTGCAAATAAATTAATTAAAATGCAAAGTGAATACTACTTATGTGTCATTTTTAAAGTTAAAGGATGGGAAAGTGTTAACAGCATCAGGGGGGCATTTAAATAAGAGAACAACACCATTTCTTCTTTTAAACAGGAAAAATAAAATGAAAGCAGCATTGCAATAAGTGAACAGTGCCCACGAGAACACTTTGTTGAACCCCATTGCTCCTTGAACCCATGCCCTCCCCTTACGTGAGCAATGCCCAACTGTCACAACAAAGGACTACCTGTAGCCCTCCTCCAGGGAGAAAAATCACATCACATTTCTGAAGGATCATTTGCTGATGAGGGCACATGGCCAACAACATGTAACACCAGTTGCCTGGGCTGGCTTCACATGTAACACCATTGTTAAAACATCTGCATTGGTTGCCCAACTACTGCAAAACCCTGAAGAATTTTGGTCCAGGTTACTTTAGGGACCACCAGAACAGCGTCCTACATCATAGGGCTATCACCAACACCAGTTGCAAGGGCTTCATTTGTTGTTCCTCATATTGCTGAGGCTCATAAGACATCAACATGAAACTGAGTCTTTGGCGTCATCAGCCCTTCCCCTAGTGATTCAGCAAAGCACCTTCTATTTTAACTTTTGAATGTTTCCTGAGGAATTTGCTAAGCTACCAGGCTTACGCAGACAATTAAGAAACCTTCTTCAGAAATAGTTAGCTGACAATCTCTGGTTCAAAAACTTTATGTAGTAAAAAAAAAAAAATGTTGTAAACCAATTCAGCATTCCCACTGGTGCATATGCACAGTCTTGGCCTTGGTGCCATCCATTCCACCTTGCGCCACTCCAGCCCAGGTGAGCTGTGGTGATGTTGGTGTCAGGAAGGCAGTTGCCCTACTATGTTCCTCCACAGCCTCTACTGGGCTGCCTTGCCCCAGCTAAGACCCATTCCCACGGCCTTCCAATTCAGCACAGTGCCTCACTGTAAACACAATAAATTGCCGAAGCTCATTAAGTTTATATGAACACACAGTACTATCAGCATCCTATAAATCTAACACCAGGGTCAGTGATGTACGCATAATGGCTAATAGCTGGCACTGGGTGAGTCCTCCCATTTCTAAGCTTCCTGAACATGTGCATTTAGAACACCTATTTATGTTAGACGTATTGGCGCACAATGCATACTTTGTTTTGAATATGCGGGGACTGTCATAACCTTTTATGTTTATGTGCCATATAGTGTGTGTTAGGAAACCTCAATATGCGAATGTTAGCTTGGCAATAGATTTTTGTGAAGAAACATCTATGTGCTGCATAAATAACGCACTGCTATGTAAGTATAACACATGCGATAGGAACCTTTCTTCTTAATTCATACTTTGCCTATGATTGAAGCGAGATTGCTACCAATAGGCACAGGAAAGTTGCAAAGCAGATATGATGCATTTGTTTTGTTTTCAGTTTTTTTGTCCTTCCATGAGAACATGAACAGCACTGTCCAGTATGATAGTTCATCCTTGGACACCTTCCCTTCCCGCTGTGTGAAACAGGGTTGTGTTCTTGCCCCAACTCTCTTTGGCATATTCTTCTTCCTGTCGCTCTCCTATGCCTTCAGCTTAGATATTGTGTCCTTCCATTCAACAAGCAATGAAGGTCTGTTCAACCTGGCATGTGTCTGCACCAAGACAAAAGTGCAGCAGGTTCTTATCCGAGATAAGTTGTTTGCAGATGACTTTACCCCTGAAGGCACACATTTCCATTCTCTCCTGAGAACAGAAAGGTGCCAACAATATTTTGGAGGTGTTTGCTATTTGCTGTATGACAGTCTACTGCGCACACGTGGGTGTAGCTGATATCACCTAACAATGTACACCAGAACAGCTTTAATTTTTGGCTCCTGCACAACTCCATTTACACTGTTATACGATTATATTTCCTGCAGCTAGTCAGACAGAATGCAAGACATGGAGAAGAGATGATTTTCCCCTCAAAACATCCTACCAGCACAGAATAATGTCATTGTTGCCTGTTCCAGTACAATGCTTTATTGGGGAGAGACACACACACACACACACAGAGAGAGAGAGAGAGAACATCTCTATTCAAGCAGAACTCTAAGCTTCCTTCCTGCATTATTTTTGCTAACATAAATAAGCAGCTAAAATACATACAGAAATGTCAAAACAGCAATAGAAGAGGCCAGCCCTGAAACAATCAGCAGCAATAAACAAGCAATACAACAGCTAGAGAAGCATGAATATTATAACAAGCTACAACAATCTAGAGCTCAACTTTAAAAACAGCAACACTACAGGCATAGGAATTGGGTAAGTGTCAAAGGCCAGGCCAAATAACTGCACCTTCTGCATATGACTGAAATGATATAATGAAGATACCAGATGCACCTCTGTGGGTAGGGAATTCCACAACAGAGGAGCTGCCAGAGAGAATGTCCTCTCCTGCAAACATCCACCACCGAATCTTTGAGGGCAGCAGAACTATTAAGAGTGACCTATCTACTGATCTTAACACTGGAGAAGGGTGTGTGAAGAAGGAGGTGCTCTTTCAGATGTTTGGGGCCTATGTCATACAGTGGTACCTTGGTTCTCAAACTTAATCTGTTCTGGAAGTCCATTCCAAAACCAAAGTGTTCCAAAACCAAGGGACACTTTCCCACAGAAAGTAATGCAAAAGGGATTAATCCATTCCAGACTTTTAAAAACAACCCCTAAAACAGCAATTTAACATGAATTTTACTATCTAACAAAACCACTGATCCATAAAATGAAAACAATAAACAATATACTGCAGTCACACAATCAATCAATCAGTAGCTGAACTGGATTTCACACAGTCACAAAAGGAAACAAAAAAAGCCGCAAAAACAAAAATGCAAAATAAATAGCAAAAACAGACAGACCGCAGTGTAACACTCAAATCAGAAGTGTAACATTCAAAATGGAGCATGTTCGGCTTCCAAAAAAAGTTCGCAAACTGGAACACTAACTTCTGGGTTTGCAGTGTTTGGGTTCCAAGTTGTTTGAGTACCAAGATGTCTGAGAACCAAAGAACCACTGTAACCTGAGCACTTTAGTTCAATTGGCCGCATAAAATTGACTTCCCCTGGCACCTAAAACCACATAAAGTGTCATTTGAGTCTTCCTCACGTGAGCATTGTATGGTTGGAGCATCACCACCAACAAGCCCTTGTCTCCTGTCGCTAGCTAAATGCAGGGGCATCCGGAGTTGGAACTGAGGGTACCATGTAGCAGTTCCTCAATTTATCTTGCACTTGCCATGCTACTCCAGTCCACCTGCCTTCAGAGTCTATGAAGTTCCTCCATTCTCATCCTCTTCTGCCTCTGTCCATGCCTTCACCTGCATTACAACCTCTCCAAATCTGGCCATTGGCCAGGACATTAGACTCTGGCTTAAAGCTTGCCTATTTTGAAGAACTGTCCAAGCAGTTAATGATTTACACCCTAGCTCTTCTAAAATGCCTGGGCAGGGGCCAAGTTGTAGCCTCTCAGATCACTGACAGTATGAATCCAGCTTAGAATAGTTAGGAGGCTGAATGATTCTTCTTATTAAGATAGCATCATTAAATTTTATTACTCTGTTTTAATCAGTAACTAAACATTAACTGATGGCGAAGTAATTTTTTTAATAAAAAAAAAACAGGCTGATTAAAGATGAGATTATTTATGAGAATTCATTCCTGGAGCAGAGTTGGAGGAGGAGGCAGCTAAGTCCTTTTTAATAAAGTATTTTTTTAAAATAAAAATAAAAAAATCTTCTGTTCCAAGCACTCTTTTCCTTTTATTTATTATTGTAATGCCAATCTGGTGGGTGGGGAAAGCAATGCTTCTTTGTCCAGAGCCATCTGTTTCAGCAGCGGCTAGTGATCTGGAGTAGAGGCCTTTAAGCAGCTGCTATTGATGAGCAGTCGCCAAGAGGGAGGGGTGCCCTTAATGATGGCTTTGCTTGTGCAAATGTGCTGCTGATGCATGGCCAAAGGGATCGTCATTAGGGAGAGGCTTCAGGATCCACTGTGAAGCCTCTCAGTCTTTGCCTGCCAGTTTCTTATGCAACAACTTCACAAGGATAGTTCTGCAAGTCCAACTGCAGCTGGACATGAGTCCTTCTCTGGGTGCCCCCAAGACCCGGGCATAATACACTGAAGAGGAACACTGGAAAATTCAGGACAAAAGAAAGAACTTCTTCACCCAGTGTGGAAACTGTGGAATTCACTCTCACGAGATGTAGTGATGGCCACCAACTTGGATGGCTTTAAAACAGGTTTAGATAAATTCAGAAAGGATAATGATATCAGTGGCCACTAGCCATGATGGTTATATTCTGCAGTATGCCTCTGACTACCAATTGCTGACGATTACAAGTTGGGAGAGTGCTGTTGCACTCAGGTCCAGCTTTTGGGCTTCTCACTGGCATCTGGTTGGCCACTGTGAAAACAGCCGCTGCTGAAGGAATGCAAAAGTTTATGGCCAATGATTGGCAGGTGGTTATCTCCTAGACACCAGCTGGGTGAAGTCACATGCTGTGACCTCGAAAGGCAGGGTCATGAGATAGATGCACCTGCAGTCTCATCCTTTTAATCCATATGGGAAGGTTTTGGGACCTCCGATGTGTGACTTACATGTGCATGAGTAATGCACAAGTTAGCTTACTCTGCAGAGTGCAACCTAAAAATATGGGAGCTGGAGATACTGGTGCTATGCACTGGTGCTATGCATTGGTCAGCTCCAAGGAGAAGCATTCACTGTCATTCACCCAAGGGTGCTTCAACAGCAGATGAAATGTAAGAATGAAGCAGTATGGGAAAGGCATAGTGCCCAACCTTTGGAGACCCAAAACCAGGACGCGTGTCTTCCAGGATGCTCTCCTGGGCAAGTCACATGACCTGCACCTCACTCTTGCCCCAAACAAAGCATTTTCAGCCACTGCAATCTCGCACAAAAGAAGGGTGTCTCTTTTTTCCAGGGCACTTGGCAGATAGGGAAGTAATTTGTGCTTGTTGTGTGTAAATGCTCAATGGTCTGCCTTAGTCTGAGGAGGCTCTTTATAGATTTGGTGTGCATTTTTATGCCCAATGCTTGCTGTGCAACTAATAAAACTTGTAGTCTTCACCCAAAAGTGTGCTTATTGCCTTCAAATCCAAAAGAGCAGGTACTCTGGGTAGAACACTAATTATGGCAACAAGATGGAAAGTTGTGCTCCAAAGTAATATTGAATTGGACATTATCAAGTTGGGAGAAGGTAAGAAGAGTTCGCTGTGGGTTAAACCACAGAGCCTAGGGTTTGCCAATCAGAAGGTCGGCAGTTTGAATCCCATTGCTCGGTCCCAGCTCCTGCCAACCTAGCAGTTCAAAAGCACGTCAAAGTGCAAGTAGATAAATAGGTACCGCTCCGGCGGGAAGATAAGCGGCGTTTCTGTGCACTGCTCTGGTTCGCCAGAAGTGGCTTAGTCATGCTGGCCACATGACCCGGAAGCTGTCTGCGGACAAATGCCGGCTCCCTTGGCCAATAAAGCAAGATGAGCGCTGCAACCCCAGAGTCAGTCACGACTGGACGTAATGTTCAGGGGTCCCTTTTAAGCAGAGTTCCGCAAGGGCCTACCCTAACGAGTCACAGTTTCACTAATAACACAGTCCACTGAGAACATGCAGGGGTAACTTTTGAAGAATACAAACACGGTGAGATTTGCATTCTCAAAAAATACACCAGGGGTTCCAACCAGATTCAGCTTGGTAGCTGCCCTTTAGCCAGGGGAGCAAAGCAACACAATGAAAGGAAGAGGAAACTCCTCTGCAGAGTTGTTCTATAAACAACAACAACAATAATAATAATAATAAATTTTATTTATACCCCGCCCTCCCCAGCCGAAGCCGGGCTCAGGGCGGCAAACAACAATAAAACAGTACAAAAGTACAGCACAAACAACACTCTAAAATTATTCATTATAAAATTAATTAAATTCAAGGCACTGGCCACCATTGGGCCAGAGCTCCGTGAAAATTGCCGAGGGAGGGAGTCAGGCTGTGCCCTGGCCAAAGGCCTGGCAGAACAGCTCTGTCTTGCAGGTCCTGTGGAAAGATGTCAAGTCCCGCAGGGCCCTGGTCTCTTGTGACAGAGCGTTCCACCAGGTCGGAGCCACAGCCGAAAAAGCCCTGGCTCTAGTTGAGGCCAGCCTAACTTCTCTGTGGCCTGGGACCTTCAAGATGTTTTTATTTGAAGACCGTAATTTCCTCTGTGGGGCATACCAGGAGAGGCGGTCCCGTAGGTACGAGGGTCCTAGGCTGTATAGGGCTTTAAAGGTTAAAACCAGCACCTTAAACCTGATCCTGTACTCCACCGGGAGCCAGTGCAGCTGGTATAGGACCAGGTGAATGTGATCTCGCAGCGAAGACCCCGTAAGGAGTCTCGCTGCAGCATTCTGCACCCGCTGGAGTTTCTGGGTCAGTCTCAAGGGCAGCCCCACGTAGAGCGAGTTACAATAATCCAGTCTGGAGGTGACCGTCGCGTGGATCACAGTGGCTACGTCAGGGTGATGACAACAACAATTTATTTCTTGTACTCCACCCATCTGACTGGATTGGCCCAGTCACTCTGCGAGGCTTCCAACAGAATATTTAAAAATGCATTAAGAAGGGCCACCCTTTGCTTTGAAGGTTGTGAAATCTAATTCGTCCCTTTCGTGTAGGACTCCTATAAGTCGTCAGTTGGATGTGAAGCCATTGAAAAGAAAGAGTGAGACAAAATGCTTAGCAACTACACTCCACATCAACTTGTACATCAACGCTTCCTCCGTAGCTTTCAAAATGCAAATCAGAAACTGCCAACACTAGTGATTCCTACAGTGTACCGTAACCTGCAGAGCAAACCAAAGCGACACATGCCATGCCCAGAGGGCTTACAATCTAAGCGTAACCGATGGGACAGAGATGAAGGGAAGTGAGAGGACTTGATAAAAAATGATACTGAACAGGATAGTTAAATAGAGGACTGCTCAAAGATTTATGAAAGAAGAGTCAGTTGCACATTAGCGTAGCCTGGGGTAACCAACGCGTGCCTTCCAGAAGCTGTTGGACTCCATCAGCCCAAGGCAGCAAGGGATGGAGGAGTTGCAGTCCAAGCAATGTCTGGAGGGCCCCATGTTGGCTACCCCTGCTGCAGACTAAAGTAAATAAGTTGTTTCTCAGGCAGTAATAACCCTTTTAACGTAGGGATGGGGAACCTGGGGCTCAGGGATCTAATGTGGTCCTTTAGGCATCTCTGTTTGGTCCTTGGTATAGTAAACAGGTCACACCTGCTCCCCAGGCCACCAAACAAATCCATCTCCTCAGACCACACCCTTTACCAGTGCTGGATTTACGTATAAGCTAAACAAGCTACAGCTTAGGGCCCCACTCTCTTGGGGACCCCAAAAATATTTAAAGGGGGGAAAACTGGATGTACATTTCCAAAATATAAGATAAAAAAACAAATAAAATAAAACCTACATACAGCAACAATGTTTTGTGTTGTGTATTATGTAAGTAATGGGCCCCGCCTGGTAGCCTGCTCCCTAAAATATCACTGGTTTGCTCATTTCTATATATAGGTTGCCTACATTCTACATGGGCAAATGGCTTTAGATACCTATTAGGTCCATAAATTAGCATATAACACAAAAAACAGCAGCAATTTGTTGTTGACAAAGGACAGCTGGACACATAAAGGGCCCCGTTACCTTCAGTAGCTTAGGGCCTCATCAAACCTAAATCCGGCCCTGCCCTTCACCGACCCTGATCCACAACTTCTTTGAGCACTTTTGCCTGGAATGTGTTCCTTAACACCAATACTGCCTTGGGTTGAAAAACATCCCTGGGTTGAAAGATTAGAAGAGGGTGAAATTAAAAACCTCTTGACTTTTGCCTGGCTACCAGGTTGCCCAGGACAGAATAAGTCCTTTGGGCTCATAAGGGTTCCCCACCCTGGGTTAATTTCTGTTGGATGAATATCTGGCCCAATAGTATTATATATTTGCCACTTCACTCCCCAAGCATCCCTGCTCTACAGTGGTACCTCTGGTTGCGAACGGGATCCGTTCCAGAGGCCCGTTCGCAACATGAAAAGAGCACAACCCGCAACGTCACATCTGCGCAGGCGCGCGTTGCGATTTGCCACTTCTGCGCATGTGCGTGATGTCATTTTGCGCTTCCGCGCATGCGCGAGTGGTGAAACCCGGAAGTAACCCTTTCCGGTACTTCCGGGTCACTGCGGGACGTAACCTGAAAGAACATAACATGAAGCTGACGTAAGATAAGGTATGACTGTATTTTGCAATGATCATGCTAAACATTTGCAAGATAACATCTTGATAGGAAGTCGTAAAGCACTGGAGAACCACCCCGAACTTTTCAGTTTCTACTAAGTGCAATCAGATTCCCACTTGACATCCGGGGATGGAGGAGCTTTTATCAATTAAAGACAGCAAATACAGCTTCACACCCGTCATTCTGAAACTGCGTTGTTTTTAATGCTTTTAACATTCGTTAAGGCCTAACAAACTTTCAATGTAATTTGGCTTTGAAAGACTTGAAAGAAGAATTACTCTAGATGTGCCTATTGTACACTGCAGAAAATTGTACCCTATAAATAGCATATTAATCATTTATGGCTATCAGCTATGGCTTCTGATTTTAAACAATACACATTTTGAATGCCAATGGGAAACAGGGTGGGGGTGGGGAGGAAAGGCTGGCTCCTTCTGTTCAAAGCTGAAGCCAGAACAAAAATCTCTCACCTCTTGGGAGCTAATTAGTGCAGGAAAGACTTGCTGAAAAAAATTCCAGCCATCTCTTAGCATTGGGTCTGTTTGCTATTTCAAATCTTAGATAATAAATCAAAACAAAAGCTATTAGACAGCTCTGAAGCCCCTTTGTTTCACTAATGTCAAGAAGCCGATTTTGTGAAATTGAAAGAATTGCTAAGCTATTTGCATACCAGGAGCATTTTGCCCTCTGAATGAATTGCAAGAATATTTTTAAATTACAAATATCCTCACAGAATTTGGGTGCATTTTGCAAACATTTATCCAATGCACATACAAAATGCAAAGGCATTCAAATGAAAAGATTATTCATTGCATATATTTTTTAAAAAGATTGAATATTGGCACCCCGTTCCCCCATACTCTGTGGTAATGAAGCTTTCGAAAGAGATCAATTTTAAATGATGCTGGAAAAACAGAGCCAACCACTGCCGCAATGCAGCTTTCAGACATATATCTGTGGGAATGTTATGGGCATCTCTGGGCATCCACAAAAGTGCTTAGTCCATTTCCACCTACATTATGGGTGAGGAACCTGTGGGCTTCCAAATGTTTTTGGACTACAACACCCATATCCCTGACAATTAGCTATGCAGGCTAGGGCTAATGGGATTTGAAGTCCAACAACATCTGGGCCACAGGTTTCCCTAAATGAATAAAGCACTTGGCTACACATCCACACTTTGGGTGGTTGCCTCTTTTCAAACAAGTCTTAAATGGACTCCTAATTTTGTCTACTTCCTAAAGTTAGTAAAACAATGAGGAATCTGACCGGTGGATCTCATACTGCCTTCTCCGTATCCTAAACCTTCATCCACTTACCTTCACCTTTGATCAGAGCTACATCAGCCCAGGTATTCACTATGGTTACAGTTAACCAATGTTGACTGCTATAATGTTAGAAAAATAGAAAGTTGCTGTATAGCAAGTGAGATTATTGATCTAGTACAATATTGTCTACACTGAGGGGCAGTGAGTGTCTTGGGCTTCAGACAAAGGTCTTGCCCAGACTTACCTGGGAAAGCTAGAGTTTCAACTTTGGACTTTTTTGCAATCAAAACACATCAATCCTATGGTATGTGTAGCCATAGTTAAGGCTAGCAGGCAAGGCATGCTGCAGGAGGGAAAAGTTGAGAGGAAGAGCATAGGATCTTGCAGGCAACTCTTGATTGCTTGTCTGTGGTTAAGCAAGCAAGAATATTACATGCAGATGAGCCCATAGTTTTATTGCAGACCTCAAAGATTGCTCGTGACATTGCATGTCACCTTCATGTACCATCCAAAGTCATTTATGTGAACCACCCAATTTGAGTGGCAGATGTCTATTAAAACATACTCAAATGAAGGAAGTGCAGGGAAAGTTCTGCAGAAGTACATCTATATATTTCCAATAACCCGATATTCATAACATTTAGATATTCTACCCGTGGACTGGCCCTGCTATGGAAGCAGACAGTTGCAAAACATTGTCAGCATCACTGCATCAGCTCTGTGACTTGCATGCTGCCTTGTGCTTCCCTCTGGGGGTCGGCTACAGAGTTAGAAGTGATTGCTATGCATATAAAGATCTACATGCAATGTAAAGACTAAGTATTTTTTATTAGAGTGAAACTCCACTGTATCACTGGGCTTGCCACATGCTTAATGAGTTGGTAGAGAAAACTCATTTCCATGTTTAATATATGCAGGGGTTACAGGGAAATGTTAGGATTTAATTAATCACAGCATAAAAGTTATTGAACTTAATTGTAGGCAAATAGTGGTAAATTATTCTTGCAATGCCATAAGTAATGTAGCAGTGGTTACACCCCCACCCCCAAGCAATATATCTGGTTTAGTTTGATACATATTTATTGGTATAACTAGATTCTGCACATTTATTTAATATATTGGTGCATTTCTAACAGATCAATCCCAAACACAACAAATTTGTAGCAGGAGGAGAAAGCTCAAGGTCCCACAGCACGGCGCTGAATAGTTAATTATACAAGGAGTATCATATTTTAAACAGAGCAAAACAGACGTCTTCTGTAAAGACAATAATTTCAGCCCTCATTTGTGAGAAAAGAAGGTAGGAATAATCAAGTCTTTCATTTTTCATACAACTCTCCTCTGTCACTCATATCCCTTTATTGCATGCCATTTATAATTAACTAGCATACTCGAGATCTGCTGCGATGACACTCTACTTCCAGTTTTCTCATGGACCTGGCTTTATATAAAAGCCTTCTGTGCTTATTTTTATTACATTTTTTTTAAAGTGTAGACTTCTCAGAGTAATATTTAATAGTGTTCTGAGAGCAAGAAATGTGCCTTGTAAAATGAGTTCATCCCCAAATGGTCTGTTCTTTACTGTTGCAAAAAATAGTCCTACTGAACATATGAAGAATGCACTCAAAATGGAACGGCTTGTTCCTTGGCCGCAGAACAGAATTATTACTTACCATCATTAATTTATGGACTACTCCACTTAGTAACCTCCATAGAAGTTTGAATACTTTTGAGAGAGCCCGATTCTCTCAGCCTCCCTCCCATAGAACCTGGGGGGGGGGGGTGCCTGTTGAAAAAAAAAGAAAGATCTGGCTCACAACATCACATGGTTTGTCCCTATTTGGTGATTGGTGACAGAACATGTGAACTGATTTTCTTGATGTATGACACATCTATGGAGGCTCTATGGGAAAGGGTCTTAGCTCAGTAGTATAGCATCGGGTTTGCATGCAGATGGTCCAGATTCAGTCCCTGGCATCTGCAGGTACAGCAGGGAAAGAACTCTTGAAATGCTGATTGCCTCAGACTGATGCCCTGCCAGGCTTCAGGGAATCTGCTTCCTCCCTCGTGGAAGTAAATAAAAAGATCAAATGAAAGGAATGTCTTTAATAATTACAGTAAGAGATAAAACAACACGTCTACCTAGAAACGGCGGTGCTCCCAGTTAAGGCCTACTCCCCACCTCCGTCCCTATTAATCTACGTCACTCCTACGTCTTGTAATCTGAGCTTGTACCCTCTGCGCTTTCTGTTCTAACACTTTCTGAGCTCTCCATGTCTTTGGAGAAGGGGGGTGAATGCTGTCCAGAGGTTGTGAATCTGTTAACTCTCTCTCTCTCTTCTCCATAATTTTTTTTTTCTAAACTAGGGAGCGATTTTTCCCACTTAGCTGCCTTGAGGAAAAGGTGGAAAATAATTTTCATAAATAAATATCATAGCAAATAGCTGTTGATGGAATTATGCTCCCTGAAACAATGTTCCCACATGAATAATAAAAGGTCAATGTGCGATAAAAGGACAAGGTTTAATGACTGTAAGATCTAATCATTGACTTCTGGCTTCTAGAGGAAAAACTCTATTAAGGAAAGATGCATGACTAGAAATTTCAACTCACATAGCTGATCCTATGTATGCAGAAGCTTTGAGAAGACGACACACTGAGTTGTCAAAACAAAAATCACAGGAGAAATTCAGCAAGGGGAAGCTTATTAGTCGTGCTGCTGGTTTCTAATGAAAGCCAGTATAGCCTAAGTATAACTTTCGCATAACCTTAACCATCTCATTCCTAGATAAGAATAGCAACCACATTAAAGTATGGCAATATAAAAATGTCTTAGGCTTTAAATCTTTATGGTTTAGCTCTGGTAAGCATCAGCCATGATGGTTTGATCTGAAAGCTTATTTATATGGCATAACATGACACAGAAGAATAACCAATTCAATAGCAATTTGGATGATGTTGGCCAGAATCAAAGTATATGATAAGGTGGTAGATAATATTGAAAACTAAAGTATGTACCTGCCCAGAGGAATACCATCAAAAGTCATAATCGGTAAGTCTGCAATAGAGAGTGGTTGTATTGACACCAAAAATACTTATTTATGAATGAGATCTATATCCTACCCTTAAGCCTAAAGTTTCAGGGTGGGTTCCATCAATTAAAAAAGCCCGCAAAATATAAATGTAAAACATAAAAGAGAAAGTTGTGAAGATTAGCATTGGCACATATCTGGCCTCCCTCCACTGGCATCTCTGCAGCTCACCAGGAATAAGGAGGCAGGGGAAAGGTGACGGGAAGGTTGGTGTAGTGCAGACACGCCAGCAGGAACTCTGGATTGGCTCCATTGGTGGGACTACACAGTGCTAAGTTACCTGTCGCCTCCACTTCCCAGTAATCCACAATGATGCCAATGCCAGGTGGCTGCTGCTGCCCTCCCTGCAGCTGCTCCTTCACATTGTGAAAGAAAACACACATTAGAAATTTGTGTCTTAAAGAGAAGAATATGTTTTTAAAATACATATTTTATGGCAACATTGTGCACATTAAAAAAAAAATTCACACTGATGTGGAAATCTGCATGAACAGACTTACATGCAAGTGACCTGGAGCACAAACAAACGAATTTGGGCATCCGTTAAGTTGAGCAATTTGATCTTTTTCCCCAACGTGTGCATTTGACATTCCGAAAAAGCTTCCACTCTCACATGTTTTCTGGTAGTGGATAAGCAAGCATTGTGGAAATGGAATTCGTCGTTGGAAAAGGCCAGTCTATTCATCTTTATTTTTTTCACAAAGCTAGAAGCCATTACTTTGACTTCAGGAACCATCTGCTCTGTAATTTTTAATGCTCTTACATCTGATTCCCTTGAGGTGCTCAGAACTGCCGCAGGATCCTCTTGAGGTAATTAAATCTAGTAAAACACCAAACTTCCACAGCTGGGGGACACTTACAGGAGCAGCAAAGCAGCCGTAATGACCATCCCCACTTGCACAATGGGTCAAAGGGACAAGTACTGCATCCTGTCAATGTAGCGATTCAGAATAGTTAAGCTCATCAGGCTGATACTGCAAGAATTAGATATTCCATATAAATTCTGTAACGGGGCATCATTTTAGCAAGGTGGCTGTTAGGCATTCGACGCCTTTTCAAAAAGAAACACACAGACACATATGGATAGGGTGAGTATTTAAGGGAAGGTCACAGTACATGAGGATATCCACAATTCTGCCCTTCAAATGCGGTATCGATTTTTAAGGCCTCTCAGAATACCTCTTGATTGCTGGCACACATTTCAAGAACGGCAGGGAGTCCCCAAAGCAAGTCTCCATTATTCGGCTGAAGCAAAACAACAAGACATCTTGAGCTTAGAGCCAGTAAACAGGTCTCCACCATGGTCTGCAGGAATCAATATCTGGGTTACAGTGTAATGCATATCAGGGTCATAAGTGGAGCAGCTGGAGCCACCACTGTTTTCACAGAGAAATTGTCCCAATGGCAACATGGGACTAACTAGTGCAGCAGGGCCTTCTATAGATCCATATGGAGCCCCACTGGCAATAGTAGCAGAAAATGGGCAGAAATATCTTGTTTTAGAACAACATCAGGAATCAAAGGGGAGGGGAGCCAGTAATGGGTTGGCAGATTTTTTTTTAAAGTACTGAAAAGAAAACAAACAACTGGTAAATGTGGAGCAGTGACTGATCTCCCAAACAGCTAAAAAAATTAGGGTAGCTTCAAACTGGTATCCTGATATTGTGAGCCAGGTAAAAGTGATATAAATTGAGATAAGCAAACAGCAAACAACCCAACAGTAGCCTTTCTTATCTACAATCAACAAGGCACATAATGTGGGTTTTTTAAAAATAAAAATGATGCATGTTTTGAAATCAACCAAAGACATGTTTTGAAATCAACCATAAGGTGATGATTTCGGAAATGGCACGGAGTAGACAGAAGCATAAAAAGGAACCAAAAAGAGCATTCCATTTGAGTTATGGATGCAGTAATTAACAATATTATTTAAGATTTTGTGTAAATGGTTTCTGAGTCAAAGAGTCGGGGATGCAAGATAAATATTGTATTAAAGTCCATTGTGATGTGCAAGGAACACTTGAGATATGACCCTGAAACAGTCACAGTACTTTTATGGTCCAGTTTATATTTTCAGCAAAATCAGGTGGTAGTGCTTTTGCTGGACTGTGCTGCTATAGGCTACAGCTGTGAATTGACATGTTTGAATACTCCCCCGTGGGCTTTGAAATCAGGGCAACTCAAGCTATTGTATACTAGGAGTGGCTAGATCTGTCTATTCCCATTTTTCTCCATTTCTTATTTTTCCAATCTTATATTCTGTTCTCCCCATGACAATTTGTCATTTTAGTGCAAATTCCTCCTAATAAACACATTTTGCCTAATATATGCATTTTTGCAAAGCAGTTTTCTCTAATATAGTTTTGTGTGGCTTTTTTTGGCCAATATCTGTATTTGCATGGACAGTTTACCCTAATTTATGACTAGAGAAGCACACTGCAAAATACGGAATTGTGCAAATTTCAAAGGATGGCTGTGTTTTGGTTTGAGTATTTCAGAAATGTTGATTTAGTTCATTTGCCTTGAATAAACCAGTTCAACAGAAAGGGAGGAGCTGTCTGCAGTGAGGAATAGCAGGGAAGTAGAGTTGATACACTGATCCTTAGTTTTAGAATTGAGACATTACAAGCAGGTCATCCCCCCACCTTGTTTTCTCCTACTCTCTCTTCAACAGTGAATTCTTCCAAGAAAGAAATGTTATGATTTGATTCTGCAGAATATACAAACTTGCCCCCCCACACCATTGATTTAAACATATGTTCACACTTCCCATTGAAATCAACGGGCTTAGAAGTGTTTAACTTTATAATTCAATATTGCCTAAATGTGTTTCCCACCATATATTAGACACTATTCTTTTAGCTTCTGGGGCTCAAGCTGAAAGACAGGCAAATCAAAATTGTAGGGGGGTTAGCGGGGGGGAGGTGAGTTTCAAGGTTTTCTTGCATCTTACTTACAAAAAAAAGCATGAAAGTTTAATTCAATTTCTACCACTTACGTTATTTACTTTCGTCATTACCCACAGAAGCCTGGGGAATGACAATGAACCAGCCATCATCAATTTTGTTTATAGCTCTTTGCTATTAGTTTTCACTATGTGCTTCATAAATTAGCAGAATGCTGCCATATTTAAGGTGCTTAGCTTCAAGAAAGCTTCCCAAACTAAATTGGTTCATTGAATTTAAGAAGTCATGAAAATATTTCCATGTGCCTGGTTTCTTTTTCTTTTTTCTTTTCTTTTTGGGAATATGGCTTTTTCTCTAAGTCTAAATCAAGAGTAAAACTGACAGTAACCCTTAATTGGAACTCTCTAATCATTGGAGTTCTTTAATAATGACCTTCTCTGGAAGAAAAATCAGGTCCTTAATTATATCTGTGGCTGTTTACGGTGCTTTGGGGGGGGGCACTTTCATTACATCAGAATTAGCACATTCTTTCCTTGGTTTATAACCACACTATTTCTTGCCCTGCTTATGGTTCATACATACATCAAGGTGACTCCCACGTTGCTTCCAATTTTGTAAAACTGCTTACACTGCTAGTCCCATCAGGTCTTACACCGCCTGAAATGAAAAGGTCGCTGACTGTAGACACTGTTCCTTTAAATTCAGGAATAGCATGCAGCGTGGGGCACCAACCCAGAATTGGTGCAGACTGCCAATGTTGTAACTGTAACCACAAGTGTAGCCTTGACGTATCCTTCAGAGATCTTGTTCCCATACAGCCTATTGATGGGTGGAGCAAGAAGAGAGATGGATGGATCACTTGGTTCCTGTTCTGTGCCGCTTTTGCATGTGGCCGTTCCTAAGTCCATTCCATCCAGTTTATACATTAATCTGCGCATATGTATAGTCCATATGGAAGTTTGCGTTTAAATATGTACTTAAATAGTATTTCTGAACCTATTTTCTTGCAAAACACATATTTTAAATGCACATTGCTACTGTTTTTGTAACCTCGGCACTGCATCAGAATTATTATTTTTTGAAAAAGCGTGAAATCCAAAGGCTAAATATGATCTGAACTGCACAATAGGAGGTGCAGATCAGGAGAGTTAATATCAAAATTCACAAAGATAAAATTCCTGAAGCAGCCCTGCCCAAGAACCCCTGTATGTGTGTGTATTTACCAATCCATCTCTTGCAGCTTTTAAAACATTCTGGAGGAAGAAGCAGCAGAGGGTTTGTTGTTGTTTTTGTGATGGTTTTGAAGAGCAGCAAAGAGGTCAGCCTTCAAAGATCACTCCTGTCAGTCTCTGGCATCACAATGCGCTAAAAGTTATTCACTCTTCAGTCCTCCTATAGTAAAGCCCACCCAAGGATTTCAGTGCTCTTTTTGCCATTAAAGACACATCACGGCACTTTTCAGACACGGCTTCCGACCCCTAATTGCCACAGCACCTCTTTCTCGTTTGCAGGAATATAATGATACGAGGCTCACAAACTGTGGGCAACAGTTTTACTGCCAAGAGTAAGAGCATGAGTAATGGAATGAGCCTCGTCTCAACTCTTGGCCCTTTGCACCATCCACCCACGACTCCTTACCTGGGCATTCATTTCCTACAACTGCATTGCATCCCTCCCACCCAGCAGTTGTTTCCCATGTGTATTAGAGGCGCGACATCGAAGGGAGAAACTGCCCCTACACTTTGAGCGCTACATGAGATGAGAGCTCATTTTAAATCAGAACAGAGCCATCAACACAGCTATTTGCAGCCTCAAGATGCTACACCAGAGACGTTTTATGTGCTCCTTTCCTAGCAGGGGAAATGAACAAAAATTTCAGCATTAAAGGGTGGTGTGAGTAGGTTTGCAGGTGCGTTGTTTTTTAAAGCCATTTCAGAGGCATGCAATTCTAGGGTGGCAAATAAAATCCTGCCACTTCTAAATCACTCCACTGTTATACACCAGCAATAATTTGAAATAATATGAGCCTGTCAAAATTCAAAAGCATCATCTGTAGGAATGGGAGCTAAAGGTATATAATATACCTTGCTTCCATCTGAAGGTTTCCCCTTAACTTGCTTCTTTTTTGATGCTTAACAAACCAGTACCTTTTTGCACAACATGGCCCGTGAAATGAAATGGGAACACATTTGCACTGGTATCTCTTGAGAACCTATGATGCTGCCTTACAGCAAGTTAGGTGCTGTGTCTATCTAGCCTAGCATTGTCTATTCTGACGGGCAGCAGCTGCTGGGATCTCACACATACCTATTTCTTGCAGGAATGTTGTGGATACTAGGAGAGGATACATTGATTAAATGTTATCCTCCCTCCCTCACGCTAGTGAGTCAGTAGCAGAGTACATTCCCTAGTATATAGCAGGAAGCTAGTTGGTAGATTTATTTCAATCTCTTTACTTAAGCAATCCAATTGGGCTTTGTCCAGATTGGGTTTTGTTCCTGGTAAATTCCCCTTTTATTCCTCCTAAAAGAATAAAGACACAACAGTCTTCTTTAAAAGTAATTAGAAGTTTACTCACATTCAGTTCACAGTAGGTTCCCTGAAGGCAGACTTTAGCTTAGAGTTACAGAAGAGAATTTGAGTTCATCCCATATGGGAATGAGCCCATGTGCTGCTGGCTGAGAGCCAGCAAAATACATCAAGATGGAAGGAGGAGGAGGGGGTGGGGAAATGGCTATGTGACCAGCCCTTTATGGGGTCTTGCAGCATCACACCCATCTACCTGTTTACATGCAGGGGGAGGATGCTCCAGACCAGGTGTGACAGGAAGTCCTCCTGGCTGGAGCAACATTCCCCTGTGTGTCCATTCTGGGCAAACAGGAAATTTACTGCTTATGCTACATCCCACATTTCTCATGCCATAAAAACATGAGAAGAACACCATTAGATTAAGCCAATGGACCATCTCAACAAGCATCCTGTCCTCACAGTGGGCACCCAGATGCCAATGGAAAGCCCACAGGCAGGACCTGTGATATAACCTGGCATAGTCTGCATGCAAAGCAGGTTGTCTTACACCAAGTTCTAAATTCAGAGACCATCAAAGATTCAGGGGCTCAGGCCACAATACACTCATTCTGCATTTGTAAGAAACTGATCATTTAGTGGGGCAACATCTACACTTCAGTACCCCCTGCCTACTTACATCAGGCAGGTGCCTTCACTGTATTCTATCCATCACCTCCTAAAAACATGGTAGTTTAGTCAAGCCTATCCAGGCATGTAAAATTTTAGCATGTGTTTTAATCTGGTTCTTAGCTTGTGGTATTAAAGCATGCTAGAGAAAAAAGCTTTCAGATAGCCAGTTCAAGTAAAGCATCCCTTTCTTACAAACGGAATTTGATAAAAAACCAACAACCTGGCCAGGGCAATGGTTGTGCAATACATATCAATAATAAAACAGCTAATCTAACAATGAACTATATAGATGACGATAACTTCAGACAAATGTAGTATTTTGACAACTGAACGTGTTTCAGCCGAGTAGGTCATCCTCAGTGGTGCCATCAACAATGTGTATCTTCGGCGGGCTAGAAATTAACACAATCTAACATTCAAGAGCTCAAGTCTAAAGATAGACATATAATCTCATTTGTACTGAATTCATTTTCTTTTCCCTAAATTAACTTTGCTGAAAAGTAGCCTTTACAAGATGGCTGTGCAGGGGGAGGTGGGTATGAACAATACAAATATAAATTAGCCAGTCGAGAAATCCTGACTTTCTCCTGAAAGAAATGCTGTGACGGCTAGTAATAATTCCCCAAGGTGAATCTAGGAATATAATGCACTGACTGATGTATAATAGCTGTCTCGCCTGTGAAAAGTAAAGAGCCATTTATGGAATTTTAGCATGCAGGGAGACTAACATGTCTATTAAAGGAAAAATGTCAGCTCTGGGTCTCTCATCAGGGACTAATTTAAATGCAATTTTGCTAAATTAGATACAGAAAGAGCCAGAGGAGGAAGGAAGGCCAACTGTAAACTCAGATAATATAGCAATTCTTGGGCAACAGCAATTCATTTTGCTAGACTCCAGTGACTGGTGGGGTCAGTAAATCGGTTATCACCTTCCTTCACCTCGTGTCCTCTAAAAACAAGTTCAGGCTAAACACATGGTAATGATATCTTGCAGGCTGGGTGGCAGGTACTATACTGCATAATCAGATTAACTTTTTATGTAAAGCGAATTTTGTAGAACATGAAAGGCAGACAGAGGCACAAGTTGCTTTTCCCCCGAAAGAAACACCATTCATTAAGGAAACAAATTAATCCTGTGTTGCTGCTTCGGGCTGTCACAGTACAGACAGAGGTAGTTCTACAAGAGACCGTGTCTGTATGGTAGATAGCTCAGGGGTGCCTTGGTCAAAATACTACAGCACAGGTAATTTAAAGGGCTGTAGCTCAGAGGTAGTGCATCTGCTCTGCATTAAGAAGTGATGCCCCCAATGTCACTAGGTAGGGCTGTGAGAGACCCCTGCCCAACATACCAGAGAGCCACATCCATTCAGTGTAAATCGGTGTTTCCCAAACATGGGTCTCCAGCTGTTTTCAGATTATAATTCCCATCATCCCTGACCACTGGTCTTGATTGGAGTTGTAGACCAAAAACACCTGGAGACCCAAGTTTGGGAAACACTGGTGTAAACAGTACTGAGTTAGACGAACCAACAGTCTGACTTCAGGCATTTTCCCCCATGAAGCATAGTGGATAGCCTTGAGCAAGATACTCGCTGAACCTGGCCTACCTAGCAGGACTGTTGTGGGGTGAAAATGTATGATATAATTTCATCTGTGCCCATCTGAGGTCCTTGAAAGGAGGACAGGAGAGATATGCAATGAATAAGCAGCTAAAATAACCCCTCTAGGGAGCTGTATACCTTTGCTTTACAGCAGCACTGGTACCAATAGCAAAATCAACACTGGGAACAAGGATATGGCATCACTCTGATGGGCTACATTTTTAATTTATTTATTTTTTTTACAAAAGTAAGGTATTTTAAGGCCACATTTGAAAGGCAAGCTTCACAAAGTGGCTCACATCATATAAACACGAAATATACAAGTGCAACATCTGATAAAAGTATCATAAATCATCATTTGGTTTTATGTCCACAAGTCGCTTTGCAGACTTGCAAAGCGGGAGAAAGCAGGGGGCGGGGGGAGGTATGCGTTTTAAAAAGAAAAACTAAATAAATAAATAACAGAAGTTGTATTTCTCAATTTGGAAATCAGAAATACATGTTAGAAAGAGAAAATGCCTTTTGAATTATAACAAAGGGTTATAAGCAAATAACTGCATGTGGGTTCAGTGTGAGAGACAGGAAAAAATATATCACTAATAACTTACAAAACAAAGGCTACACCAGAATGTTATAATTCAATTTATCATTCTAAAGTTGAACAACACACCCAATGTTCAGTTAATCTATTACCAACTTGACGTCCTTCCCTAACTCGCATGTAATTTGTCCATTTTGTCATTTTGTCTATCTGCCACATTTCCCCCAAGCATTTCTTTTCCCAATTAGCTTCCAAGTTTATCCTGATGCTGCAACAGGGATTAATAATAAATTTCAAGTAATATATTCTGACTCGCTCTTTCAGATAACAAAGAAGAATTGTGAAACAGTCCAGAGGTACTCGATAATCCATAATTTCTTTAAGGAAGTGGATTAATGTTTGCCACCAAATATAAAAATATAAAAATCAAGGTAGGCAAAGCCATTTCTCCTTAGACAAATGAGTACACATTCACTCCTTAAGGCAGGGTGTGGGGAGGCTAACCTGTGGCTCTCCAAATGCTATACATCTCCCTGATGACTGGTCAAACTGGCAGGGGCTGATGGGAACTGGAGCCTAACAAGATCTGAAGACATCTGCTGGGTGGGCTCCCAGGAGTTTCAATGTCCTCTCAAGGTTATGACATGTGCAGGGAAAGTACACTGTCTCATTGTACTCTGTATGTATGGAAGCTTGTTTACTGTGTAGGTTGAAATCATGGGATTGTTCTTCCATTACTCCACATTAGTTGGGGCACTCGGTTCATAGGTAATGCAGGGGCATCATCAGTGCACAATGCTCTGGTAGGTTTGGCCATGGAAGCCGTGCAATTGTCTGTCAGTGCCACGATGTTGTCTCTTGCTTCTGCTGAGATTGTTTTGTTTACTGCTTTGCTGCTGGGTGTGCATAGAACTTCAATAACATTATACCATGGGTCGGTAAACTAAGGCCCGCAGGCCCAATTGCCTTCTAAATCCGGCCCACGGACAGTCCAGGAATGCATGCATGGATCGCCAGTGTGTGGATCTCCAGCGTGCACATTCTTTCCCTCTCCCTCACACAGCGCCGCCACCTCCTCCCTCCTCCTGGCTTCTCCCTGCCCTGCCTAGAGGAGGAAGGGGGCCACCACCTCCTCCCTCCTCCTGGCTTCTCCCTGCCCTGCCTAGAGGAGGAAAGGGACCACCACCTCCTCCCTCCTCCTGGCTTCTCCCTGCCCTGCCTAGAGGAGGAAGGGGGCCACCACCTCCTCCCTCCTCCTGGCTTCTCCCTGCCCTGCCTAGAGGAGGAAAGGGACCACCACCTCCTCCCTCCTCCTGGCTTCTCCCTGCCCTGCCTAAAGGAGGAAGGGGTCTGGGCTTTGTTGGTGCCAGCTCCTCTCTGGAGCCCTTCTGTGTGCTACTCATCGTCCCACTGCCAGCCCCTGCTGCTCACAAGATACAGGAGCTGCGGTTGGCTGAGCGCCCCTCTTGAGCGACCGCCATTTAAAGCAGCCCCTCTCTGGAGCCTTTTCACACACTGCTCATCATCCCTCGTTCTTTTTTTTCCCCTTCAAAATATAGTCCGACCCCCCACAAGGTCTGAGGGACAGTGGACTGGCCCCCTGCTGAAAAAGCTTGAGGACCCCTGCGTTATACTAATGCAGTGCCAGCATTCACTGCCTGGTCATAGAGGTTGCAGTGCTAGTGAGCTCCTATCTATCAGAGAAGAAGCAAGCTCGAAAACTCAGTTTCATTTACCTTCTTTGTTTCAATTAGAAAAGAAACTCATTCATTCCATTTAAGAATCAGAGCCTCTAATCAGTTCAGCTAGTTAAATACTTTTAATCAGAGAAGAACCAATTCATTAATTAACTTTGAAGTGAAGATGGAATATAGAAAGAATGATACTTCACTCACAGCTCTGAACATCCAATCAATTCCTCCAAAATAGTTCATCAGAATACAATCAATCAATTCCTAAACCAATTCCATTTGGTCGAAAGCATATCACTCTCAAATAATCAGTCTGATGTTCTTTGAAGGCTGAATCAGTCAACCAGGTAGAACAGGGATGAGGAACCTGTGGCGCTCCATAAGTTGCTGGACTCCAACTCCCAACCATTGGTGAGGGACAATGAGAGTTGTAGTCCAGCCAGAAACAGCAGGTCACCAGGTGTGGTGGAGGCACTATGCTACCTTCCTGGCAGGTAGTTCACTTTTGCTTACTGGAGGAAGAGGGGTAAAGTCAAAGAGAGGTCAGCACACTTCAAATACACAATTCAAATACACCAACAGAGCCAATCCAGTACTCCTGCTGTTGCATTTGGTTTCATATCCTCGCTTCAAGCTTATCCTTAGCCACTGTTTAAGTATTTTAATTGCATTAAATGTCCACACTGATTTTTACTTGCATTTACTTGCTTCTTTTATTTTTTGTAGTGTACAGAATTAAAATTGCAATACAATAAACTACAATATAGAAGATATAGAAGAAGTAATAATAGTACAATTAAAAATCATACAGTATCTAGCACAGTGCATTACGACAGGCAGGTAAATCATTAAGTGGTCCACCAAGACCCTCAGCAATTTTCAAGTCCATGGCAGAAAAGTTTGGAAACCACTGGACTAGAGCACTGAGTCTTAATTCGAATCACTGTTTGCCAGATTGCAATCTCCCCACTTAATGTATTCCACAGGGTTATTTTAAACATAAGCAGAAACTGTAAGCATTTTGTATTCTGATAGACACCATAGGAATTATTAAAAAATATATCTAACAATCTCTCAGCTATCTATGGTTGACTCCAAACAAATATTTTCCCTCTTCTTGTTTACAGAGCCTCCTGGTTTTCAGAAGGATCATAATCTTGCATTTATCAACAGCCCTGCCATGGAAGTGGTTACAAGCAGAGAAGCAAGGAAGGGGAAAAACATTTTGGACAAAGGGTATGATTTACAAATGGCCATACACACACAAAACAGAAACACCAGCCTCCAGCTGTAAGAAAGAAATACACTAAAACAGCCCCTTGCACAGAAACATGCTCCTTAATGAAGCTGGGGGAGAAGGCGTATTATTAAGGAACAGAACCGCACAGCAAGATATGCTTTGTGGACTGCCATTGAGCATGGAGCAACATTCTAGAGGGAAACGAGATGTCATGTTGCCAATCTGTAGGCGGTTCATTTTAATTGGCTTGTAATAAATGTTGTGCCAGAGCTCTAGGATGCAAATGGGGGGAAAGAGGAAGGTTATTTTAATGCAGTCCACATGACAGAACAAATGAGGAAAACTGACTGAACTAGACAGAAACATGTAGGCAGGCATTAAGGTAATCGGATACATTTGGGAACTGGTAGGGATCCCTCACCTTTTGGTTCTTTTCCTTGGGAGTGAGCATCCCTGCAGATTGGATTTAATGATAATACTCTTACCTCTTTTCAGGATATCAGGTGTGGTGATGCGTAAAGCGGTAACTCAGCACAACGTTTCCATGGACTAGAATTCTCCAAAACTGTCAGCCTGGAAAGGGTCATAGAGTGATAAGATTCAGCCCAGCCCAACCAAAGGTATAGTCTCCCTCTCCTACCATGGATAAACTGAGCAGTTATTCATAAAACCCCAGTGAAGCAGATTATCAATATATAATTTTACAGTCAGAGAACTCACTGTCCTGTCCTAGAATGGCAAAAAGGTTGGATCAAAAGTTAAGTCTGTTGTTTTTTTTTAATTGTTATGATTATTCATTACCAGTGGCACTCAAGGGTATCACCTTTATACTTTTGCTTAGGAATACAGGAAGCAGATTTGTACCAAATCAAACCATTGGTCCTTCCAGCTTAATATTGTCTGTCTCTAAGGTTCTCTCTGGGATTTCCTCCAGTTCTCTGGGATTCCTTTTACAACTCTACCTGCAGACTGAATTTTGCATGTACACTATGTGGTCTACCGTTCTTTTTCTTCACCTCTGAATTTATCATATAGATTCCCATTCAACTAGAAAGGGACATTTCGCAAATGCAAGATAAATCTTACAATAGCTGGGGTGGCTCATAACGACACCAATCCTATACCTTCAAACTCAACAAACTGACATGTATCAGCTTGCTCTGACAATTACACTGTTGGAGGAATGGTGAATGTATGGCTCTACAGATGTTGCTGGACTATAACTCCCATCATCCCTGACGAGTAGCAATACTGGCCAGAGCTGGTGGGACACAGGTTCCCCATCCCTTCACTACCTATTTTCTAAGGCTGGTAGACTGAGAGGAATCCCAGGAAGTCATGAGTTATAAAATAAGGGAATTTCCCCCTCTTTTTTCCTTTTCTTTTTTTTTTCAATCAATAGGGGAAATGTGATTCCTAACCCTTGACGGGAATTCAAAGGATGTTACCAATTTCAGACCAGTTAATGATGCTGCTCCAAGCTGCTCAGTCAATTTATGGATGCTTCTACCACACCAAAGCCTGCCGCTTGGCAGTTGGGGGGAGATGTTGGCCTTGCCAGTGGCTTTGTTCACTGGCTGCTTGCCTCTTGGCTTAAGTGCCCAAGCAACAGAGATGCTTGGCTTCCCGTCTCTTCCCTTTTTCTGAAATCAAAGCTAGCAGCTCAAAATTTTAATCAAATTTTAAACATTTACTGCAGTCTCACCTGCAGTACTGAACCACTGAAAATCCCAGCAACCTCGGGTGCTGTAAGCATCCTAAATTGCTAGTGCTTCAGCATATTCAGATTCACCCCACAGTGATGTATACAATGCACCTGAATTTTATAGACGTGGGTCCAAGTCAAGCAAAGACTAATGTGGAGTAATTTTTTTGAAGAAAAAGTACCCACTGAGTTGAAGGTCTACCCCTTTCATGAATAATTTGTGGCATTTCTTTAAAGAAGGTCTGAGACTTAGTGTACATGATTAGCATGCTAAAGGTCGCCACTCCAATCCTTGCGATCTCCAGGAAAAGACTTCTGTCTGAAACCCTGGCTAGCTGTCACCATTCAGTATAGACCAGGGTTTGTCAATCTGGTCCCTACCGCCCACTAGTGGGCGTTTCAGGATTCTAAGCGGGCAGTAGGGGATTCTACAGCACAAGCCGAATCCTCCTTCCATCGAGCACTGGTGGGTGGTAAGGAAATTTTACCATCAAGAAAGATGCATTAGTGGGTTGTAGGTATAAAAAGGTTGACTACCCCTGGTGTAGACCGATCTTCCCAGATCTGATGCCTTTCAGATGTTATTAACTATAATTCCCTGACCACTGGCCATGCTAGCTTCAACAGCTGGTGCAAGTTGAAGCCCAGAACATCTGCAGGGTGGCGGGTTAGGGAAATCTGGTGTAGACAATACTGAGCTTGAAGTGGACCAATGTCCAGAATGAATATGCATGTGCTTTGCATTAAAATATTCCAGGTTGTATCTCTTGCATTTCCAAGTGGGGTTGGGGAAGACTCTTGTCTGAAACCCTGAAGAGCCACTGTGTAGACAATACTGAGACAGAAGGACCAGTGTGTGATTCTGGTATAAGGCAGCTTCTTGTGGCCATCCAATGCCATAACTGTACAAATTTGAGCAGTCCTAGCAATAGCTCCAAGCTGACACATATCTGTGGATTTTGCTGACCCTTAAGCCCAGCAGTGGCTCATCCTTGCTTCCAGGCTGCTTCTATTGGCCCCAACTTTAGTCTGAACTGAGCCACTCACACACCACAGACAAGGAGCCAACCATTACCTGACTCTAAAGATAATCCAACAAGTGGTGAGCTTTCATCTCATCATTTGTTTGAGGAATGTCAGAGCATTCTTATGATTGGTCATTGCTCCAGAAAGATGACCCCATTATCATGATTTCACTGTTTCAGATTCAATCCTTGGCACAAGGTGGAACATATTCAGCCAGTGGGAATTCTTGGTTGAAATCAATGGGACTTGTGTGATGGATGATTTGTCTCACTGATTTCAGTTCAGTTAACTTAGTCTGGATCCATCCCCACATGACTGTGGAATCTTGCACAATAAACGTTGCACATTCCGCATACCCACCAACTGTCCCTTGGAATTGGTTTTACACAGCAATCCTGAGCACTTGCTTAGAAGCAAGTTTCATTGAAACTGAATCCTATGAGATTATAAGCCAAACTAGACATATTATGAGGGAGGGGTGCATATTTTGTGTCTTCTGCATAATGCCCATTAAAGGAAGGGTGATAAAGAACCAGACAGAGAGTTTCTCTGCTCTCCCTACACCTACACATGCACACATGCATCAGTCAACAAAGTGAAGTAGGGCAGGGAATCTCAATGCCTTGTTTCATACATATTACCATGGGGGGTGGGGGCGGAATGCAGAGCTACTGCTATCTGTGGCAGCCACATGTCCCTTGCAGAATATAGTTTTACCCACATGTCAGTTTCAGTCCTCAGCTGATCAGCTGTGCTACTGTATGGGGTCCTATTTACACCAGGCAAACACAGTCAAGCGGAGAGGTGTGTGGGTGAGGAGGACATATCAGCTGGGGAAAATCCCAAGGGCCAGATTGAAAGACCTGGAGGGCCACGACTGGTGCCTGGGCTTGAGATCCCCTACCCCTTAAATATCCACATCTCTGAAAGTGACTAGGGTAGAATACTGAAGGAAATGTCTCATTGCAGAGTTCCCCTCCCCCAACATAACATGTGATATAGTACATAATTAAAGAAGAAGAAGAAGAAATGTTAACTTATTTTGCTATATCATGTCAAATATAATATCCAGCTCTGGACCCATTATTTGCTGA
The DNA here is from genome assembly GCF_964234715.1 of Podarcis melisellensis. Classification (NCBI taxonomy): domain Eukaryota; kingdom Metazoa; phylum Chordata; class Lepidosauria; order Squamata; family Lacertidae; genus Podarcis; species Podarcis melisellensis. The sequence continues at coordinate 20,499,240 of NC_138537.1, forward strand.
GATACAATTGCCTGCAAAGATTTGCTTTTCTTTAAAGAAGAAGAAGAACTAAAATGTTAGTTTCTCACCGTTCCTCTCAATTTCTGAAAAAAACAGAAGGGATGTTTCACATGAATGGAATCAGAGCATGGCATCTGCCTGCCAAGCACATCTGCCTGTTCTAGAAAACTAGCATGCAATCTGACTGGGACTAAGAAGAACTCCTGCTATGCATATTTAGGGGGAGAGAAATAGCTTAACTCAGCATGCACTGGATTCAGCATCCCTCTTGCCTGCCCTGCTGGGATCAGTTCCAGCGTCTACCAGCAGCTTCCACTTCCAGCAGAGCCTCCAAATATACAACATCGTTTTACCATCCTGTAAAATTAGCTGTACCTGCTAATTTTTTATTTATTGCAGCTATGAAGAACACCAGTCAAATATTCTGGCTTCTCGAGATTTGTGGGAATGTGGAGAGTGTTTGTTGAATTATAGACCAGACTGGTATCTGTTCCACAGGCAAAGCAGGCAGAGATATCACAGTACAACATCTCCCTATCACTTTTGTCCCCATGTTGGGGGAAGCTGCGCCTGTAGATTGTTGCTCACATAACTTTTTTATAGTTGATGGCTCAAGGCAAAGCTTGTCCATTGGCGGTGGAGGGGGGGGGCATTTCACCTAAATGATTGTGCTGATCAAGTAGTCCTTTAAAATAATAATTATGGTTATGCAAGGGTAAACAACCTATGGCATAGGTGCCACTGGCAGCAAGTGTTAAAGATACTCTTGATTTGGCGAGTAAGAGGCTGCTGTCCCATTCTGGCCTTCTGGCAAAGGCAGAGGAGCTGTCAGGCAATGCTAGTAGTCGGGGAGGGGGTAGTACTGGGCAGGAGAGGAGCTGTCCAATTTGCCTCTAATAGCTTCTTTTAGGGGACGTGGGTGGTGCTGTGGGTTAAACCACAGGGCCTAGGGCAACTTTTTCAGCAGGGGACCACTCCACTGTCCCTCAGACCTTGGGGGGGGGGCTATATTTTGAAAAAGAAGAAGAATGAATTCCTATGCCCCACAAATAACCAGTGATGCATTTAAAACAAAAGCACACATTCTGCTCATGTAAAAACACCAGGCAGGCCCCACAAATAACCCAGAGGTGCATTTTAAATAAAAGGACACATTCTGCTCATGTAAAAACACCAGGCAGGCCCCACAAATAACCCAGAGATGCATTTTAAATAAAAGCACACATTCTGCTCATGTAAAAACACCAGGCAGGCTCCACAAATAACCAGGGATGCATTTAAAACAAAAGCACACATTCTGCTCATGTAAAAACACCAGGCAGGCCCCACAAATAACCCAGAGATGCATTTTAAATAAAAGCACACATTCTGCTCATGTAAAAACACCAGGCAGGCCCCACAAATAACCCAGAGATGCATTTAAAACAAAAGCACACATTCTGCTCATGTAAAAACACCAGGCAGGCCCCACAAATAACCCAGAGATGCATTTTAAATAAAAGGACACATTCTACTCATGTAAAAACACACTGATTCCTGTACCATCTGAGGGCCGGATGTAGAAGGCGATTGGGCCTGATCCGGCCCCCGGGCCTTAGTTTGCCTACCCATGGCCTAGGACTTGCTGATCAGAAGGTCGGCGGTTGGAATCCCTGCGACGGGGTGAGCTCCCATTGTTCAGTCCCCTGCCAACCTAGCAGTTCAAAAGCACGCAGTGCAAGTAGATAAATAGGTACTGCTCTGGCGGGAAGGTAAACAGTGTTTCCGTGTGCTGCTCTAGTTCACCAGAAGCAGCTTAGTCATGCTGGCCACATGACCCAGAAGCTGTACGCTGGCTCCCTCAGCCAGTAAAGCGAGATGAGCCCCGCAACCCCAGAGTCGTCCGCGACTGGACCTAATGGTCAGGGGTCCCTTTACCTTTACTAGCTTCCTTTAACTGTGCACTCATTAACCACTCCGGCATCCTGGTGCTACCTTTCCTGGTCTGTCATCATGGCTGAGCTCTTATTGGTGTGGTTTTGAACAATCCCCAAGCATACATCTGGGTCTCTCCCTTTACCCCCCACCAATCCTCTTATTCTTGGGACATGACAGAGGTGTATAAAAGTATGAATGGGGGAATAGAGATGAAGTGGCTGGAGAGAAGGTTCTCTCTGACACACATAATACTAGACCCTTAAACTACCCAATAAAGCTGAGTGTTGGAAGATGCAAAAGAAATACTTATTTGCACAACACCTAGCTAAACTATGGAATTCTCTCCCACAAGGTGCAGAGATGGCCACCAGATTCAAAGAGGAATAGACGAATTAATGAAGTGTAAGGCTTTCAGTAACTACTAGCCACAATGGCAATGTTCTATCTCCACCGCTAGAGACGGTAAGCCTCTGAATACCATCAAAAATAGGAAGACTGGGGTTGCACTTAGGCACTGCTTGTGGACTTCCCATTGTCCAGAACCCCATCATAAAATATGCAAACAGAGGTTCTCATTCAGGCAAGCAACAGTACAGGCTTAACAGCCAACACAGGGTTCAGGAGTTTAGGGACAGGACAAGAAGTTGAGAAGTTTTCTACCAAGGCACTCTATTCCACAGGAAGTTCTGGGGCGATGGTATCCCTGCTCCCCTTTCCAAAGCAGCTGAAGTTAGGACAGAAATAAGAGACCCCCCTCTCCTACAACTAGGGAGGTGAGGTGAGGTGTGAATATTCTCCGGAGAATATTCTCTGCTAGAAAATTTTCTGGAGAATAGTCTCCGCAAACTGTAAATTATGTGTCGTCTACACAGCTGCTTTAAATGTACACGCCTCAGTAACTGAGAAAAGTCTCGAGAAAATTCTCCAAAAGATTATTCTTGAGAATTTAAATCTCTACCTCCAACTTAGTTTCACACCAATCCACATTTTATCCAATGGTGTGATGTGAATTAATTGTTTCCTTCTCGTTCTAAAGCTGTACTGTGGTTTTAATTTATTGGATGGTTGGGGTGTGGGTGGGTGTAGTTTTAATACATATTAACTCCAGAGCAGATTGTGGCGCACAAGGAAGGGGTGGGAAAATAACCATTGTGCAAAGGAAAGTTCTTGTGCTAACAGAAACAGAGACTTAGCATTACTTTGGATACAGGCCTGTGCCATTATTACCAAATCATCCAACCTGCTTATGATTATCTTCTTTGGTATTCTCATTACATTAGTGATTTAAAGGTACTTCATTAGTCATTTGACCAAGTCCTTTTTGCCTAGTCAAATGCCCATCTCTAAATAATTATCCTTTATATAATGCTTTAAACCTCTCAAAGCTCTTTGTATATATTATCATGAAATATGTGGTATTATTATCCTCATATTACAGGTGGTGGACTGCGCCAAAAGATAACTTCATCAGAAATTCACCTTGGGTGCATTGTGGAAAACAGAGTCGCACAAAAGCATTTGCGGCTAATGGCAGGTTTATGGCCCCTTTCCCCATTTATCACTGGTGTCTAATGTAATTATTATTAACTGTATTTTCCCCTTATGAAACTGGCTTCACTAAATTATACACAAAGGAGGCAGACAATGCATTGTGATATATATCACAATGCTGACAACGACGTAGCAAATCATTTGTGTACTGTTCAGAAAAGGAATCTTTTAAATGCAGGGTGGATTCTTCAAAACGGCACGTGCACAATTCTTTAGAACAACTATGGTCAATGTTATATATCAAATAAACAATATTTGAATGCTCTCTCCCTGCATTCTGCCATAGCACACGGCAGTGCATGTGCCTTTGAAACAACCACAGGCCAGGCTTTGTGTATTTCTTGAGTTCAAGATTGCCCCCAATGTCCGTGGGTTTCTGAGCAGTGGAAGTTTACACACATTGACCTCTGTACATGTAGGCTTCCACAGAAGCTGGAACATTACATGCATTTAAGTTCTAACTGAATTGTCACAGATTGTACTCTTCCATTCTATTTCCATTTAACTCCAACCTCATTTCCCTCCCCCCTTTACTTCCATGCTGAGATGATAGATGATAGATGATGATAGATAGATAGATAGATAGATGATAGATAGATAGATAGATGATAGATAGATAGATAGATGATAGATGATAGATAGATGATAGATAGATGATAGATAGATGATAGATAGATAGATAGATAGATAGATAGATAGATAGATAGATGATGATATAGATGATAGATAGATAGATAGATAGATAGATAGATAGATAGATAGATAGATAGATATAGATGATAAATAGATAGATAGATAGATAGATAGATAGATAGATAGATAGATAGATAGATGATAGATAGATAGATAGATGATATAGATAGATAGATAGATGATAGATAGATGATAGATAGATAGATAGATAGATAATAGATAGATAGATGATAGATAGATAGATTAGATAGATAGATAGATGATAGATAGATAGATAGATAGATAGATGATAGATAGATAGATGATAGATAGATATAGATAGATGATAGATAGATAGATAGATGATAGATAGATAGAGATGATAGATGATAGATAGATAGATAGATAGATGATAGATAGATAGATGATAGATAGATAGATAGATAGATAGATAGATAGATAGATAGATAGATAGATAGATAGATATAGATGATAGATAGAGATAGATGATAGATAGAGATAGAAGATAGATAGATAGATAGATGATAGATAGATAGATAGATAGATAGATAGATAGATAGATGATAGATAGATAGATAGATAGATAGATAGATGATAGATAGATTAGATAGATGATAGATAGATAGATAGATAGATAGATAGATAGATAGATAGATGATAGATAGATAGATGATAGATAGATAGATAGATAATAGATAGATAGATGATAGATAGATAGATTAGATAGATAGATAGATAGATAGATAGATAGATGATAGATAGATAGATAGATAGATAGATAGATAGATAGATAGATAGATGATAGATAGATAGATGATAGATAGATATAGATAGATGATAGGTAGATAGATAGATGATAGATAGATAGAGATGATAGATGATAGATGATAGATAGATAGATAGATAGATAGATAGATAGATAGATAGATAGATGATAGATAGATAGATGATAGATAGATGATAGATAGATAGATAGATAGATAGATAGATAGATAGATAGATGATAGATAGATGATAGATAGATAGATAGAGATGATAGATGATAGATAGATAGATAGATAGATAGATAGATAGATAGATAGATGATAGATAGATAGATGATAGATGATAGATGATAGATAGATATAGATAGATAGATAGATAGATAGATAGATAGATGATAGATAGATAGATAGATAGATAGATAGATAGATAGATAGATAGATAGATAGATAGATAGATGATAGACAGAGATAGATGATAGATAGATAGATAGATAGATAGATAGATAGATAGATAGATAGATAGATAGACAGATAGATGATAGATAGATAGATCTGGCTCACTGGGTGGGGTGGAGATGCTGGGATAAATTAAAGGAGGCAACATGGCTCTGAATACTATTTGCCGGGGAACCACAGCAAAGAAGGCTATTGCACTTGTATTCTGCTTGTGGGCTTCCATTAAGTATCTGGTTGGCCACCGTAGGAATAGAATGCTTGACTAGATAGATCTTTGGTCTGATCCAGCAGGGCTATACTTATCTTCTTATGACTGCTTGTAATGATATGGTAGAACCATTCACATGCAATGTACTAAGCACTTCAGCTCTCCATTGAGCTACAAGACTGGAGAAATACTTCTTAATCAAAACATCTCAACCTTGGAACCTCTTTTAATATTGATTTTTAATCTTGATTGAAGAGGTGATACCAATGAGGTATGGATTCAATATACCAATGGACACAATGCAGTTAGCATTATACAGCTGAGGGCATTTCAGGTCACGGAAATGAACATGGATTTGAAAGCTTTGTTAGAAAACTGCACGGAGCCGAAATGGTAGCAATGATTAAAAGATATGACCCTTTCCTAAATGGGATTCCTCAGGACTGTAAAGCACTCAGAAACTAAGCTGATGACCCAGAAAATGAGCTCAAATTAAGACGTATCTGGAAGCTGGAAGTGGGAGGCTGCACTTAGCAGTTCATCAAGAAGCTCGAGAAACCAGATTTTACAGAAAACACAAGGTTGATGCTGAAAACAGAACACAGGAAAGGTTCAGAAAAGGGCGACCAAAATGATGGAGCAACTCCTAAACTATATGAAGTACTTCTCTCTCTTTTTGGCCTGTGTTGAATCTTCCAACATTGAGCTTCACTGGGCGGCCACAGGCTCTACCCTCTCTGGAATCTGAATGATGCCCACCCTGGACCTTGTTGCTTGCTGCTGGCAATCTTCATCTGAGGACTCTGGGGCCTTACCTCGGACAAGCCATGTGTTTTGTTTTGGCCACCCTCCCCAATTATCTAGGGATAATTCAAAATATGGCATGTGGTCATCAACATACCATGCCATGAATTCCCCTCTCCCCCGAAGTGTTTTTTTTTTTTTTTTTTTGCCTTTGGTAATCAAAGGCAATATTATCCTCCTATGGTGTGGTCTGAAGGATACATGAGACCACCACCTCACTAAAGGTAACCAGGTCTGCACCTGGTCAGTGTCTAGAGGGGTAACTGCCAGGGATCCATATATACCTCCCCTCAGGTTCCAAGAGAGAAGAAAGATAGAATATAAATCTAAGAAAAGATATGGAGTACTGTCAAATATTGGTCAACTAGTAAAGCACCCTCTCAAATCGTGCATGATTTACTAACAAGATACAGTTGGATTTTTTTTTCTAAATGAAGTATACTAAATATAGTTCCCGGGTTCTCAAATCTGTCAACAACCTGCCTTTTAGAATTAAAGTTAATAGATACCTAATCAGTCTTATCTGCCCTTCAGCTTTGTATTTTAACACATTACAATAATGCTGCACACACTAGAGGTCAATAATGGTGCAAAGTGAAGTTTCAGCAGAACATGGTGGTTCCTAGTTTTCACTCCTCCAATTTAAATTTAGACATAGGGTAAATCTTATGAAGATCCTATCCTAATGCCTTTAAGCCTTAAAGTTTAAGGCTTCACAAATCCCACATCATCAAAATAAAAGCCTTTGTTCTCCACATTTATATTATTTTCTACCAGTTGAAAAGAGAAGTCTTACCACCTACCCTACAAAAAGAGGAGTGAAGTCTTCATTCAAAGAGCCCCCTGAAGGGCTAAAAGATATTTTTTTTCCAAGCCAACTTTGTGACAGTCAACAAAAAAATGTTTTTCCCCCAGTGGAAACTGAACAATAACTGACAAAGCACTAACGCATGAAAGTATATATATTAGCATTTTCAAACTTCTGGCATTTTGAATGCAGTCCATAAGGTAATAAATACTATTAGCAGCACTGCACCACGGGGCTATTGCTCATGCCTTCATCATGTGGAGTTACTGCAGGGGATGGAAGAGCTGCCAGTATAATTTAGAGGTGCTCTGAAGCTTCTTTATGCTATACTGCAGCCAAAAATTTACTTGCGTCCTCCGCTGGAGTCATTCACACAATGTTGTTGTTGTTTAGTCGTGTCTGACTCTTCATGACCCCATGGACCAGAGCACGCCAGGCACTCCTGTCTTCCACTGCCTCCCGCAGTTTGGTCAGACTCATGTTTGTAGCTTCAAGAACACTGTCCAACCATCTCGTCCTCTGTCGTCCCCTTCTCCTTGTGCCCCCCATCGTTCTCAACATCAGGGTCTTTTCCTGGGAGTCTTCTCTTCTCATGAGGTGGCCAAAGTATTGGAGCCTCAGCTTCACGATCTGTCCTTCCAGTGAGCACTGAGGGCTGACTTCCTTAAGAATGGATGCGTTTGATCTTCTTGCAGTCCATGGGACTCTCAAGAGTCTCCTCCAGCACCATAATTCAAAAGCATCAATTCTTTGGCGCTCTGCCTTCTTTATGGTCCAGCTCTCACTTCCATACATCACTACTGGGAAAACCATGGCTTTAACTATACGAACCCTTGTTGGCAAGGTGATGTCTCTGCTTTTTAAGATACTGTCTAGGTTTGCCATCGCCTTTCTCCCAAGGAGCAGGCGTCTTTTAATTTCGTGACTGCTGTCACCATCTGCAGTGATCATGGAGCCCAAGAAGATAAAATCTCTCACTGCCTCCATTTCTTCCCCTTCTATTTGCCAGGAGGTGATGGGACCAGTGGCCAAGATCTTCGTTTTTTTGATGTTGAGCTTCAGACCATATTTTGTGCTCTCCTCTTTCACCCTCATTAAAAGGTTCTTTAATTCTTCTTCACTTTCCGCCATCAAGGTTGTGTCATCTGCATATCTGAGGTTGTTGATATTTCTTGAGGCGATCTTAATTCTGGCTTGGGATTCATCCAGCCCAGCCTTTCGCATGATGAATTCTGCATATAAGTTAAATAAGCAGGGAGACAAAATACAGCCTTGTCGTACTCCTTTCCCAATTTTGAACCAATCAGTTGTTCCATATCCAGTTCTAACTGTAGCTTCTTGTCCCACATAGAGATTTCTCAGGAGACAGATGAGGTGATCAGGCACTCCCATTTCTTTAAGAACTTGTGATAGTTTGCAGTGATCGACAGAGTCAAAGGCTTTTGCATAGTCAATGAAGCAGAAGCAGAAGTAGATGTCTTTCTGGAACTCTCTAGATTTCTCCATATTCCAGCGCATGTTTGCAATTTGGTCTCTGGTTCGTCTGCCCCTTTGAAATCCAGCTTGCACTTCTAGGAGTTCTCGGTCCACATACTGCTTAAGCCTGCCTTGTAGAATTTTAAGCATAACCTTGCTAGCGTGTGAAATGAGTGCAATTGTGCGGTAGTTGGAGCATTCTTTGGCACTGCCCTTCTTTGGGATTGGGATGTAGACTGATCTTCTCCAATCCTCTGGCCACTGCTGAGTTTTCCAAATTTGCTGGCATATTGAGTGTAGCACCTTAACAGCATCATCTTTTAAAATTTTAAATAGTTCAGCTGGAATATCATCCCTTCCACTGGCCTTGTTATTTGCAGTGCTTTCTAAGGCCCATTTGACTTCTCTCTCCAGGATGTCTGGCTCAAGGTCAGCAACCACACTACCTGGGGTATACGAGACATCCATTTCTTTCTGGTATAGTTCCTCTGTGTATTCTTGCCACCTCTTCTTGATGTCTTCTGCTTCTGTTAGGTCCTTTCCAGTTTTGTCTTTTATTACGGTAATCTTTGTACGAAATGTTCCTTTCATATCTCCAATTTCCTTGAACAGATCTCTGGTTTTTCCCATTCTATTGTTTTCCTCTATTTCTTTGCATTGCTTGTTTAAGAAGGCCTTCTTGTCTCTCCTTGCTATTTTTTGGAAATCTGCATTCAATTTCCTGTATCTTTCACTATCTCCCTCGCATTTTGCTTGCCTTCTCTCCCCCGCTATTTGTAAGGCCTCGCTGGACAGCCACTTTGCTTTCTTGCATTTCCTTTTCATTGGGATGGTTTTAGTTGCTGCCTCCTGTATAATGTTACGAGCCTCCATCCATAGTTCTTCAGGCACTCTGTCCACCAAATCTAAATCCTTAAACCTGTTCTTCACTTCCACTGTGTATTCATAAGGGATTTGACTTAGATTGTATCTTACCGGCCCAGTGGTTTTTCACACAGTACACAATTCACACAATACACAGAGGCAAACCTAAGCTTGCAACCAAGTGCACAGTCATCAGAGAAGGCGTGTTCAGGGGTTCAGTTGTCCATGTGGAAGCTCAAAGAGTGGAGGTGGGCAGAGCTTGGGAGGTGCTATGGGGCAGCAGAGCAGAATGCCTGGGAGCACCATGGGCTCCTCAATTCCATCAGGATCTGGCATGGTTTGGCAGTCTTAGGTGGAAGAGGAGGAGGAGGAAGCAGAAGAAGGGGAAGAAGAAGAGGAGGAGGAGTTTGGACTTGATATCCCGCCTTTCACTCCCCTTAATAAATCTCAAAGTGACTAACAATCTTCTTTCCCTTCCTCCCCCACAACAAACACTCTGTGAGGTGAGTGAGGTTGAAAGACTTCAGAGAAGTGTGACTAGCCCAAGGTCACCCAGCAGTCACATGTGGAGGAGCGGGGACGCGAACCCGGTTCACCAGATTACGAGTCCGCCGCTCTTAACCACTACACCATGCTGGGAGGCGAATCTTGAAGGCTGTCACCCAGAGATGGATGATGCAGGTTCTCCAATTGTGACTCTAGGTATCAAAGAAGCAGATCTGCCTGTTCTCCTTACTGCCCCTCCTGGAGAGCACAAAGGCTAATTGAGGAGGGGTAGGACTTCCATCAGTCAGTGTAAGAGGCTGAGCAGGAGCAAATAGTGCCAGAGCTGGGGTCAGAGGGGCAGGACAAAGATCCTGGCACCACCAGTGTTGGGGGGAACCAGTCTAGACAGAATACACATTTGCAGATGCAATGGTCTCATAAGCCATGAGCTCACCCTGCCTCATATTTAAATGCTTGGCAGAAGGAGTGTGACAACTGCTGGGGCAACTTTGTTGTTTCCATTTAGTTCTATATCTCTTGCCTTGTTCGTGTGCCTTGGAATCATGACTTCTGGACCCTGTGCTTACTGCTGAGTTTTATTGTTATTAGGAGACTGATAAACTGAATAGAATAAAACATAAAAGGAAATAAGGTCTACGATTAATACAGAACTCTGCATAACAGGGATGAAAAACAATCTGTACATCTTGGACTTTATTAACCTCACCAAAGTTGCCTATATTTAAAGGATGTTTTAAGAGAAGGACTTTCAAAGGCTCATAAACAATGTTTATCCTCCCCCTGCTTTGGCACAGTACTAAAGTGACTGGCCCTTCTCATGGCCACCCAATTTGCTTCATTTTGACAGCTTTAGCAGTATGAAAACAAATTAAACCCATTTGTTTCTGAGGTTCTGTACCTTGACAAGTTTTTTTGTTTTGTTTTTTTAAGTCTCTGCTTATAATAGGGTTTGGATGGGAGGGAGGGTTTCTGAAATTAACAAACTTATCTCAGGAAAGGAGAATTTAAGAGAAACCCAACAGGAGTGCTGCCATAATGTTTATCCCAAGATCATTTAGCTTGGCCAGCAATTTTCTGAACTCCCATAGCTCTTGCCACACAGACATCTGAAACTATTTCAATCTACCACATTACAGAAAGGGATAACACAGCCTCTCAGAAAGCTTTCAAGAGCCTAAGAATAATGCCCTCAAATTTATGACCCAATCCTGAAACTTTCTGCGCCAGCAAATAAGTTCTACAGATGAGACGTATCAACAACTACCTAGTAAAATATTAAGATACACAGACACACACACACACACATGTACACAGACACACACATATTATTAAATTGGTGTTGCAAATATTCCAAACCAATTTGTCATGCAAAAAGGTGAGCCAGTGCAAATGTTTTGGAGGTTCCATCATTAGTAACAATTTAAGGAGGAAGGTTAGCAGCCCCGTGCATTCAGCTGGAGGAACAGGTGCTTAAGACAGTTAAGAACCCACTACATCCAAACAACTTTCCACAAAGCAGGGAGGATGGAAATAGGATGTAGACATTCACCCCAAGGTCTAATGGGTCTTAAGTCTGGACCAGTTGAAGATCACTCATCTATCACACTCCCACAAGTTAATGGTCAAATGGCAGGTGGGTTTCCCATGGAAAGCTGTTCCTTAAGCATGGAAAACACAGCAGCATAATAATACTGCCTCTTGCAGGTTTCACAAATTTCTACTAAAAAACCCCTACAGAAAAGTGTTACTACTACTATTACTACTACTACTACTATTACTTTCCTAATAACAACATGCATTTCAGGGAGCCAAACTATACAGGTTTCCACCAGCTTAACAACAGGCTTTCAACAACAGTAGAAAGAGGCTTTGAAACATCAAAAACAAGCACCAGTGACCACAGATCTTTCCAGACGATTTTGCCCTTCACAGTGATATACAGCCTCTCATTATCACATTTATAATAATGCAGCAGAACCATTTCCTGGTGCACCCATCGGATTCTGCGATTTATGAATGCATTACCACAATAAATACAGTAACAGGTCAGCCCTGCAGTGCCAAACGAGAGACTGTGGAGATTACATTTTTTAAAAGGGGAGGGGGAGAAATCAGGTGGCGACAGAAGCAGTAAAATACAGATTTGTGCACAAATTTACCCTTAACTAAACATTTTGGCTGCTATCCCAGATTCAAAGGCATATGTGAACAAGAGGCCCATATAACATTATTCTGACTCTCCCCAAAACCTTCTACAGGGAGGGAAGGATATAGGTCCCCTCCTATGTGAACACACTTCACTTAGCAGCATTCCCAAAAAGATTCAACACATTTGCTCCTCAGCACAGGCTCTCATGGTAAAATGGACATTTTCAAAGTTTTCTTCCATGAGAGCATACAGAGTTTTGCACATCTGGCACTGAAGAATAGGAGCATGAGAAGCCCGTGTGCAGACGTGCCCATACTGAGAAGCCAAATTCAGAGACTTTGCAGGGCATGCCTGAAGGACTGCCTGCATCCACATGAGTCTGCCCTGCGTTTTCAGGACCCAATCAGGCATATAATGCCCCAAGGGCACTTCATGAAGAAACTCTATCATGTCCTTGTGCTAAACATTTGAATCCACTCCAGATTGGGACAGGTGGGTGGCAGGAAATACACTTTCTCACTCCCATCAAAGGTCAAGATTTCCATTTGGGCAAATCATGATCTATCCTTATGTACTAAGCTTGGATCCTAGAACAATAGGCAAGTAGGATCCTAGAATGCAACAACTGATTGGCCTGCAGGAAAAGGCCAATCAGGCTCCAGGAGGGGAGCAGAATCAGCCAATCAGACGGGACTCGTTGTGTAAATAATGTATATAAAAACCTGAGGGTTGGGGGAGGGCAATTCAATCACTGTTTTACAAGCTGCAATAAAGAGCATGAAATCACTACAGGACTCCAAGTATATTTCACAAACCCTGGAAACTTGTAGGCACCTGATGTAGTCTGTTAACAATGTGTTTGAGTTTTCAGAAGTTTTGGCCTCAGCAGAACACAGTAGTTGAAGCAGGAAGTAGGGGGATGGGCGGGGGGAGGGAGAAGAGAGATAAGAATATATGGCGGGGGATTGCTGAAGAAGTTATCTTTGGTAATTAGGATTTCTTGCTTATGGGTGAAGAAAGAGCATGTTGATCTTGCTTACATCAAAGCCATATTTTTGTGGCACTTTCCCATGCTATTACAGTAAGGGTGGGTGTGGGTGAGTACCAAAACTAATTGTGTGGGGCCAATTGTGTGAGTTTTCCTTGATCAGATGCCAGAAAGATTCCACCATGCCTGACTTGTGTTTCTGTGTTGTGGTATGTGCTCAAATGATTCTTTAGCATCAACTTCATTGGACTGGTCATGTTGTGCAAATGCCTGATTATCATCTTCCAAAGCAACTACTCTATTCCAAACTTAAAAATGGAAAGCGTAATGCTGGTAGTCAACAAAAGAGATTTAAAGACTCCCTCAAGGCAAATCTAAAAAAGAATGTAGTATAAACACTGACAACTGGAAAACACTAGCCTGCGAGTGAGAACAGCCTTTATCAAAGGTGTCATGGACTTTGAAGATGCTCGAAGCCAGAACGAAAGGGAGAAATGTGCCAAGAGGAAGGCACGCTTGGCAAACCCTCACCATGATCAACTCCCGCCCAGAAACCTATGCCCCCATTGTGGAAGGACATATGGATCCAGAATTGGCCTCCACAGTAACTTACAGACTCACTGTTAAAACCGTGTTTATGGAAGGCAATCTGACTTGGCTACGAGTGATTGTCAAAGAAGAAGTGCCCAAATCCTACAAGGAAGTAAATGATGGAGTCTTCAGAAACAAGCACACAAGTACAAGCAGGCCAGACCTTGATCAAACTTAAGAAGTAATTTTGTGGTGTGATTTTTGTCCTGTTAAGCTAAACAAAAGGTTGGATAAAAAATTCTACTATATCAGCACAGCACGACATTTTAAATTCTATCACAGTATCACAGGCGTGACAGATTATCACTGATTCTTCCCCCATTTTAGAGCTGACTGATCTTTTTATCAAGCAGATTGAAAGCAGCGTAAGAAGCCATGCCCTGGGTAGCTGACGCTATTCACTTAGAGAATTGTAATTCTCTTTTTGTATTTGCAGCAGCAGCCCACCTCCACCATTTTCTGAATACAGGTAGATTTTAACAAAAGAGGCAAAACTTGGCCTCTAACATTATGTAGCTAAAGGACCCTAGTAAATTAAATTAGTGCTACATCTCATCTTGAAGAAATATGGGATCCCAAGATTTTCTCAGGTACAACTGAGAACCTAGGCTCTTACCTGCCATTTAAGAGTCCTAACCTTGTATTTCAAACTGTATTCACTTGGAGACAGACACACCCTTCACTCATCTTGATGAATTTGCTGAACCAGTGAGGAAACCCCACAGGGGGAATCCCACTGCCAGTTACATTTCCTAAGGGCCAAACAACAGGTCTCCTCCGGAAACTTATTTGCATATTCAGCTTCTGCCAGTTTCCTTTGCACTATTCCATCAATATTTTGTTCAAAAGAAAAGTCACAGTATTTAAATACAGCCACAGCGTGAATTTCACAATATAATCAATCTGAATATTTAAATTCAAGTTAATGATAACAATCAGCTCTAATTCCTTGTTTCCTCTAGCAAAAATACAGCAAGACATTGTTTCCCTGTGAGAATAAGCAAGGCGCAACAGCCTGGAGCTGCTTTGGAGACCAGTGGGCCTTTGCAGATACTTGGGAGGCTCCTAACAGTGTGTTACTTCATTAAGAGGCAACATATGTAAGAAGGATCTGTATTTCTTTAAAAGTGTGGAATGAGGCCACCCAGATGATATAAACAATAAAATACATTAGATCACCAGTTTAGTTTGCATTGAGGGAACTTGTACATTTTGTATTAGGTCTAGATCATAAATAACCAATGCCATGGGGTTGTTGCAAAAAAACAAAAAAAACCCAAACCCTGCTTGTCTGTAGTTGGCCTCTCTGAAGGGACTCTATGTAAGTGGACACTCATTGCATGCAAAAGGATCCAGGTTCAAGCCTTGGGCTTGGGGAATTATAGCCAATCAGAGTAGAGCACTGGAACAGATAGGTCAGACTGATAGGATTGGCCTAGAGGGTTTTCAATCATTCATACATATTAAGTAGTGTATGTGGGCACTACGCACAGCACAAGAAACATCAGATGATTTTCTGCACTGTTAACACTGCAGCTTTGTTGGGGCTGCTGATAGCAATCTGCTGAATGCCCATGACTAGAGCCTGCATATATTTATGGTGTGATATAGGGCAAGGCTTGAAAGAAAAGCAGAGTGAGATGTGAGAAGAGTGAATTGGCCTATTTGAGCCCCTTGCACAACTAGCTGGTACCTTAAACAGGAGCCCTCGGATTAATGGGTGTGGGTATACAGCAACATTTATTTACAGTTTCCATTTGTAACATTCTGTAACATCCCAGAGTGTAGAATCACAACACCTGCATAGTTCATATTTTTGCCCTTCAGATCCATTCAAATGATCCTTGATCAGTGAGCCAGTGTTATTCAGATTAAGCGTGCAATTTTTCATTCTGGTACTGCTGTGTTGTTCAAATACCACTCTGGAAATTAATGTTTGTTTTTCATCTTAGCACACAGCACATTTCCTTGCCATCCTCTCCCTTACAGGATAATACTGTCTCTCAGGGCAGATGTCATTGTAACAGTGAAAATTTCAACATGATTCTTGATATTAGCAGCAGTATCTGTACTACAATATCCTCAAAAATTCTGTTAGTTAAAAGTATACAATATCTGAAGTGAGAAGGCAACTGGGGGTGGGTATTTGCCTTATTCTATTAACCATGATAAACTACTTTATTCCCAGCTGCCAAAGCTAAGCAACCAACTACACATTAAGTGCAAGCATAAAAGAACCAATTTTGCAAACAAAAGCAGTGTGGTGAGGGAGCATTTTGTCTGAAAAACCAGCAGGAGAGGTGGCTGCTTGCATCTTTACAAGGCTCAGAATATCTTCCTTTCTCTTGTATGCACAGGATATGACCTCAACACTCTAAAGTGGTCATACATTATTTCCTTAATCCTATTATTTATTGCTTATTTATTGACATGGCACCTCACAAAGAACATATATAACTGGCCCTTTCCCAGGAAGGGTGTGAAATGGAGCCATAGATAGGCAGGGGGAAAATATGTGATCATTTCAATTTTACATACTTTGGCATAGTTGTATGGACAAAGGCAGGGATGGGAAATCTTTTCAGGCTGAGGTCCGTCTTTCCTTCTGAACAACCACCTGAAGAGTACATGTTGGTGGTGGTCAGGGCCAAAGCAAAAGTATACAGAGCAAAGAATGAAGATTTCAAAGTATTTTCTACACGCGCACCCTCTCAAGCCTCAGCCCAGAAAAGCAAATAGCATTGTCAGAGTTCAAGAACACATTTCAGCCAGACAAAAAACATTTGGGATGTAAAATAGAATCAGTGAAGGGTGTGGCCTAGGTTGAGTTCTGAGGGCCAGATGGATAAGCCCAGACACATTTGTTCCCTGTGTCTGATGGTTCCTACTCTGGACAGGTTGAGATTTGAGGAGAGACTTAAAGGGAGTAAAGGAAGGTGCAGTCCCATAGAGACCTTCTAAGAGGCAGTTCCAAGCATAAGGGCCAATAAGGTGGGAGTGAAGGGAGCTGTTCCAGGGAGCGGGAGGCCTTTGGCTGGCTGAGGATAAAGGACTGCATGAGCAAAGGTCACAAGAAAGGACATGTTGGGAAATGAGCACTGAGAAATAATGAGGTTGGGCAAGGCCATGGAGGGCTTGGAAGGCAAGATTACTAGTGCTCTGACCTGTTAGGAAAGGTCACTGGTGGAACTTTTTGAAGCGAGTATGGCATCCTAGGCCTACAAAACCATGTTTTGCTCTGGACAGAATCTTGCTTCCACATGCTAGTTAATATTGTGCAATTTCAGAAAATATTACAGTGCAGCGACCACAGATTTATAATTGCCTTTTCTCCTTTTTAGAAGCTATACACCTACCTCACATCCATACTATGCTGCCTAATTTGGGTGTGATGCAAACATGAATCACAGTTTCTTTAAACACCTTGGAACAAAATTAACCCGCTGTGACTAATGCATTTCTTAATATATAGATCTGATCTGTACGCAATGCTCTTCAGGTATAATGGAAGCCTTGTAGCTGACTGCACTTAATCCACATTTTAAAAAAACACCACACAGGACAGTGAGGTGGCTTATTAGGCGAAACTACCTGCAGCTGCTGTGTTGCGATTGATGGAGAGGGAAATCCACTCTCCATATCTTTAAGGTGCATGGAGGTAGGCTGCCGCAGTGAGCACAAATGCAAGCACGTGGCAGATGAAAGGGTAGCTGCCTAGGCTCAGATTAGCAGCCTATGTCTGTGGCCAGGTTGACCACCTACCCAGCAGCTGGGTACTTGCATAGGGCTGGCTGCAGCACCCTGCTCCTTCCTCAATGCCCCCCAGGAGTGAATGTGGACCACTGGTGCCAAACTGTATGGGAAACTGCCCTACTAGAAAAGCGAACTAACAAATTGAAGTTAACATGGGGACAAACATAGGAGGGTATCTTCGCCCTGGTCTGGCTCCCCTTTATTACATCCACGCACACACCCCAAAAGCATACAAATCGAGATAACTTGACCCAGCAACACCTCAACCCTTCACACACACACAAACAAAACACCCTGTAGACAACTACACCCTGGGCCCTCCAATCTCTTTCACCACCAGCAAAAATAAAGTATCTGTTTACATGATGCTGACACAAAAGCTTTGCTCATATACTGTGTAAAATAATGAAATTTTACTGTCTGCCTCTTTCCTCCCCCCTCTCTTCCCACTTTTCTTTTCCCTCAACCTGTTATAGCAATGTCTCACTCTGAACGATTCTATGACTTGAAAACAGAGACTCTGTTCTATTGTTACCCAAGAAAATCTTTTATTTTATTTTTCTTAAGCAATGCCTTGTTGTTGTTTAGTCGTTTAGTTGTGTCTGACTCTTCATGACCCCATGGAACGCCAGGCACTCCTGTCTTCCTCTGCCTCCTGCAGTTTGGTCAAACTCATGCTAAAAGCTTCAAGAACACTGTCCAACCATCTCGTCCTCTGTCGTCCTCTTCTCCTTGTGCCCTCAATCTTTCCCAGCATCAGGGTCTTTTCCAGGGAGTCTTCTCGTCTCATGAGGTGGCCACGGATCACTGCCTTGCCGTGGCAAAGGGGCTTGAATAACTCAGGGAAGCTATGAGCTATGCTGTGCAGGGCCACCCAAGATGGACAAGTCATAGTGGAGAGTTTTGACCAAACATGACCCACCTGAAGGAGGAACCGCCAAGCCACTCCAGTATCCCTGCCAAGAAAACTCCATGGACAAAGCAATGCCTACCTGTGCTTAAAGCTTTGGTGAAGAACCTCAGGCCCCTGTCAGATCCTTGGGACTCTCCTCAGGCCACACCCAGTCACCCCCAGGTTGCACCTTCAGTGCTTTTGCCTGCATAGAATCACTTCTGGGCGTCAGGTTCCCCACCTCTGATTTAAGTGATCAAATATGCCTTTGCGTTGTACGTGTCCTTACAGTACACCACAGCCACACACACACACACACACACAGCTCTCTTTTTTAAAAAAAAAACAACGTAGGTTGATGTGACACTACAATAGAATTATGGGCCAAAACATGCAAAAGTGGCATGGTTCAGAAATAGGCAGATTTCGCCCATCCATAGTTCAGTTGGTGAAAAGCATTCTCAGTTCAATAAGCTGGAATCTGCTTTTCTGAGTATTTTTTGTTTGTAGATGTTGCCATGACTGTGGCTGGTTCAATTGGGATTTGGGGATTTCTGTTTAATTAGTTTTTATATTACCTTAATATTAGTTGTTTTTATGATTATTGGTGAGCTCGGGGAGTCCATTTCTGGGATGAAGAGGTGGGGCATAACAATTTCAACAGATAAGTTAAAATGATCCATATATATTCTATACAAATGTGTCTCTTTTGTTTATTTGAAAAATGTACCAACAATTTGAAACAGCAGAGCAGTACTGAGGGGGGCAGGGAGAAACTTGAAAGAGGAGAACTGCATTCTCCTGTGGATGTCAGGGGTGGGGTGACCTTAAAATGCCAAATAAAACAAGAGAGGAAGTCCCCCAAACACACCTGGGAAAAGACTGCTCTTCTGCCTTGATTTCTTCCTCTCCCTTGAGATTGCTATGTAAATGATGCAATATAGCCTCAGTGAGCAAAGAAGAGTTTGCTGTTATCATTTTAGGTTTTCCCAAGGGATAGGGGATGGAAAAATGAATCAGCCCTTGAAACACCAAATGGACTGATTTCAACTAAGTTGTTGCACTAACACAATGGGACTTTCTCCCACTCTGCTTTCCCAGCTCACCCCCACATCAAATCTCCCCATATCTGAGTCAACAGAACCCCCAAAAGATTGGAGGAAATGAGAAATTGTTCCATCTGAAATCCTTGTGCTGATGGAATTACCACCTTAGCACGACATTGAATTTCACTCATAGGGTTGGCTTCTGCTAATTTTACTCTGAGTAGACCCATTGAAATTAAAGGACCTAACATCGTCATGAATTGTGGTGGTGGAGGAGACTCTTGAGAGTCCCATGGACTGCAAGAAGATAAAATCTATCCATTCTTAAGGAAATCAGCCCTGAGTGCTCACTGGAAGGACAGATCCTGAAGCTGAGACTCCAATACTTTGGCCACCTCATGAGAAGAGAATACTCCCTGGAAAAGACCCTGATGTTGGGAAAGATGAAGGGCACAAGGAGAAGGGGACGACAGAGGACGAGATGGTTGGATACTGTTCTCGAAGCTACCAGCATGGGTTTGACCAAACTACAGGAGGCAGTGGAAGACAGGAGTGCCGGGGGTGCTCTGGTACATGGGGTCACAAAGAGTCGGACACGACTAAACGACTAAACAACAACAACATCGTCATGGCCATTAATTTCAATGCATCTACTCTGAGTAAAAGTTACCTGAACACAACCCAATGCATTTAGCATCCATTCCAGAGGATTATGCTAATTTTGAGCTAAGGCTGGAGCTATACAGGAACAGAGGAATCTGCCTTATAAATAGTCAGACCATTGGTTTATCTAGGTCAGTACTTTGGCCACCTCATGAGAAGAGAAGACTCCCTGGAAAAGACCCTGATGTTGGGAAAGATTGAGGGTGCAAGGAGAAGGGGACAACAGAGGACGAGATGGTTGGACAGTGTTCTCGAAGCTTTTAGCATGAGTTTGACCAAACTGCGGGAGGCAGTGAAAGACAGGAGTGCCTGGCGTGCTCTGGTCCATGGGGTCACGAAGAGTCAAACACAACCAAACGACTTAACAACAACAACAACTGTTAATATTGCCTAGCAATGGTTTTCCAGGGTTTCAGGCACCATGCATTTCTAGCGCTACCTGGAGATACAGTGGTACCTCGGGTTAAGTACTTAATTCGTTCCAGAGGTCCGTTCTTTTTTTTTTTAATATAATTTTTATTAAGGTTTTCCAAATTAAAAACAAATTAGATCCAATTCATACACTTTCTTCCAAAACCAAAGCCAGGACTTCCCCTTCCCGCCCCCAATTGCGTTCCAAATCTTCCGAATAAGCAATTAAATTCAACAAGTTTTTATCCCATGACTCACTTAACATCAATAACCCAATTTTTCCAAATTCCCATCCCCTAAGATCGATTTTTTCCCTTCCACAAGTTCCCCCTTTCAAAATTTTATAAAAAAAGAAAAAAAGATATAAAGATAAAAAAATAATTTTACAACCTTTGGATTCCAAATTTCCCTCCCCCCTTTCTCTGTTGTGTTCCTTCTATCCCTTCATCCTAATGTCTTCCTGAAGTTCCTACCCGCTTAATCCATATCCCTCTAGTAGTTTGCCAGTCATATTTAATTACAAATGTCCAATCTTGGAAGGAGTCTGTCTCAAAAAGGGGCCCATTTTTTCTATCCAGATTTTTATATCCAGGAGTAAGAAACTCCCATTTAATTTCCATAAGCTTGTCAAATCTGGATGTCCCAAATGTTCCCAATTCTGTCCAGTTCATGATGTTTCCATATTCTTGTCATTCTCTCTCCTCCTTCTGTTTCCCTGTTTTCCCGCAAAAATGTTCTTTTTCCATGACCTTCTTATTTTCTGCAGAGGCTTGTTATTCAGAAGCAAAACATTATGTCATGTCCCTTTCGTTTTCCAACTAAAGAATCCATTGTTTCCTGTAGTTTGTAGCCCTCTGTAGACAAAACAATGTTCCATTTCTGCAGTTCCCAAGAGATTAAAAGTTACAACTGTTCAGGTTTCCTGAGAAAAACACATGCAATGTCGCTCAGCTCCTCTAGGTGGATCGCAGTAACTAAGTTCCCTTCCAGATCGAATCCATTAGTCCAAATAGTTTGTAAATACTTATTTGAAACAATTTGTATACAATTTAGAACAAATGTAACCGGCAAAGTCCTCAAAGCAAAGTCCCTGCTTTATTCTTCCGTTTTGACAGCCTTTGACAGCTGTCAAAACTCCCGATGCTCTTCCCCAGGTAGTTTCGCGGATCACTCCAGGGATTCCGGGGGGGGGGGGTTGTTTTTTTAATACAAATTCCACTTTTCTCCTCCAGCACAGTCTTATAATTTTCCCTCGCAAAGTTGCTAATTCATGAAGATAGAGATACGCTCGATCTTAGTCGTTAAGTCCTTTGTTTTGGCTCTTCTACAATTAAGGGGTAGGCTGACTTCCTTTTTTCCACCTCCCCCGTTCGCTCCAGATTTTAAAAATTTATCCCTCTTTTTTAATCCATAATCCAATTACTCACGGGTTCTTCTTTTAGGTCCAGATTTTCAATAGAAGAAGTCAGCGCTCTCCGCCGGATGGCATGCGGCTGCGCTCGGCAGGGGTAGCAGAGAACTCAAAGCACCACGCTTCTCCCCGGCGCCCGATCCGTAGCCTTTAAAAAGGCTCCTTCACGAGCCGGGAGGGCGCTAACGGTGCCAGCCGAGTCTCCATGTCCACGGCCTCACTCTGGCCGTGGTTTTTGAGGGTCCCCGCATCGCCGGTGCGGTAGGACCCAGCCCCTGCCGAGCAGGCTCCCTCCGGAGCTCGGAGGGAGCCCGCCATTCGGCGATGGCGCCGACCCGGAAGTCCCAGAGGTCCGTTCTTAACCTGAAACTGTTCTTAACCTGAAGCACCACTTTAGCTAATGGAGCTTCCTGCTGCTGCCATGCCGCTGGAGCACGATTTCTGTTCTCATCCTGAAGCAAAGTTCTTAACCTGAGGTAATATTTCTGGGTTAGCAGAGTCTGTAACCTGAAGCGTATGTAACCCAAGGTACCACTGTACAACGGATTGAACCTGGGACCAGATTCTCTACCACTGAGCTACAAACCTCCCCTCAATATTATCCCTATGGGTTACAGATTTTCCAAGAGAGGGTTGGAATAAAAGCTACCCTCTCACTCTGATGGCCCTGCCAGTTCTGTCCAAAATCATATAGATCGTGACAAAGTTAATTCAGCTCTAAACTTGGCCAACCTCTTCCAAAGCATCATCAGTTTATTCTACCAGCATAGACATTCCAGTTACTTCTGAACAATCTGTTTCATTACTGAGACTGGAATCTACAACCCAATTAGCTAAGGCTCCCCATATTGAAACAGGTTCTACAAACTACCCAGGTGATCAGTTAAATAGTTTCAGCAAAGTGAGTGAAATTCTTATTATTAACAATGAAGAATTTCTTTTAAAATTGCTCAGAGAAACGTCAGTTGAGGCTATTTTTTATATCCAGTCATAAATGTGGTGGGGTGTTGTAGGTTTTTTTCCCATTTCAGCAAAATTAACACTCACTTTCTCCTGTGTCAGAATGTCGAGTTTCCAGGCCGTAGCTGATTAGGCTATGGCAGTAATTTGCAATGAAACATTTCACCGCATTTTATAGCTAACAAGCAGAAGGGGGGGGAGAACCTTGCATTTTCAAGGCTCCTTCTTTAGCAACCTCCTTCTGAGGGGGGAGGGAGATGTAGTAAAAAAAAAAATCACTATACATGTTTTATTGATAACTTGGCTTCCATGCCCAGGAGGAGATTCTCTTCCAAATATTTCAATAAAACTGAAATGCAACAACATTTCCCATTGTGTGAAAGGATCTCACATTCCTATCAATGCCCCATCCCTCTTTATAATAAGAGTCAGAGGCCATAGATCAGTGGCAGAACACATGGTCTATACAGATGGTCGTAGGTTTGATCCCCAACATTTCCAGTCAGAGAATCTCACACGGCAGGGGTGGGAAAGACATCCTAATTGAGACAGCTGGCAGGGTTGTGCAAAAAAACCCCGTATTTTTTGCTCTATAAGACTCATTTTCCATCCTAAAAAGTAAGGGGAAATGTGTGTGCGTCTTATGGAGTGAATGCAGGCTGCACAGCTATCCCAGAAGCCAGAACAGCAAGAGGGATCGCTGCGCAGTGAAAGCAGCAATCCCTCTTGCTGTTCTGGCTTCTGAGATTCCGAATATTTTTTTTCTTGTTTTCCTCCTCCAAAAACTAGGTGCGTCTTGTGGTCTGGTGCGTCTTATAGAGCGAAAAATATGGTAAATAAATCAGATGTATCTTGAATCCCGAACCAACATGGGGTTATTTCAGAGGAATCTGGGTATTGTCCAACCCAAAGTGTGATTTCTCCAAGGAACCTCAAACAGAAGCAGGGACTTCCAAATGCCTCAAGATGTTTTAAAGATATCAGATAAATAAGTAAATGCTGCAGATGTACATCTGCAAAAATGGAATCATTTCTCCCCAAGCTGGTCAAGTAAGGAAATCACCAGAGGGAGGGAGAGCTCTTTTGTGACTGACAGGTCTAGCTTCTAATCAGAGGGAATGGTTTTTACAATGGCTATCTAACCACAGTGCTTTGAGGAAGGGTTGTTGACATAATCATGTAAAAATCCCTGTCTGTACTGTGTTCTTTGTTGGTTCAGCTAGTGGTTCTTGCTTAGAGAATGCCTTGACCACATGCCTACGCATCCACTCCTGACAAATCAGCTTTGTTTCTGTGACTTATGGTACCAACTGAGCAGAACACAAGCCAGAGGTGGTGGGGGTGGGGGGTTATTTTATTATTATTCCTAACTCCCTAGGGCCTACTCCCGTCTTTCTGAAATTTTGCCAAGGTTGAAAACTTTATCATTCAGTTCATCAGTTAAAAATGTGGGTGTCCAGTTCATTTTCTAAGGCTGCTTAGGTTCTGGTGGAAAATTAGACGCAAGATTAGACACGCACACTCCTTGCTGAACTTCAGGTGTATGACTAAGAATTTCACATTCCGTATTGTCAAAAATGCTGTTCCTTTTTCAGACAATACCAATAATAAGTAATAATGCTTGCTTCAAAAAATGGCAGCAAGATATTTCAAAATTTATCTGGAATGGGAAAAGGCCAAGAATAAAGCACAAAATACTTACAGACTTAAAGGAGAGGGGAGGCTTTTCTCTTCCAGATTTTTCAATTTACTATGAAGCAGCACGCCTTACATGGATTCGGGATTGGATTAAATTGGAAAAAGAGGAGGCAACAGAGTTAGAAGGACACGACAACAGATTCGGTTGGCACTCATACCTGTGGTATGGAAAAGCAAAAGTACACAAAGGATTCCATAATCACATAATGAGAAAGTCCCTGATAAGGGTATGGGGAAAATACAAAGAAATACTGGAATCCAAAACTCTGTGGTGGTTGTCACCTATCGAAGCATTATCACTTAAAACATTAACAATGAAAGGAATATGGCCAACATATAGAGATTTATTAGTAGAAAAAGAAGGAAAGTGGAAATTGAAAGATTACAATGACATAAAGAAACACCATCAGAGTTGGTTGCATTATAGGCAATTAAATGAAATCTTCAAGGAAGATAATATGAGAGGATTCACTTACACAGTTTCCAGATTCCAAAAGGATATTATGGATGATAATTCTAAATTGTTGAAGAAGGCGTATAATATTCTGTTGGAAAGGGAAACAAACTAAAAATGAGGAAGTTAAAGCAGTAATGATTAAGTGGGCACAGGATGTAGGTC
Organism: Podarcis melisellensis; assembly: GCF_964234715.1. NCBI lineage: Eukaryota > Metazoa > Chordata > Lepidosauria > Squamata > Lacertidae > Podarcis > Podarcis melisellensis. The sequence goes on from NC_138537.1 coordinate 20,524,469, forward strand.
ATAACATACAATTTGAGGATTGGATAAGGCTTTGGAAAGTGAACTTGAAATTTACAGATTGTATATTGTTGTAAGAGAATTATACGAAAATTATGTACAGGTGGTATATTACACCATTTAAACTGGCCAAAATGTACAAAACAGAACAAAAGAACTGTTGGAGATGCAAAGATTTTAAGATTATTTTTAAAAATTGGGAAATCATATATAATGGATTGAAAAAAAATGTTTCAAATAACCTTTGTGGAAAAACCAGAAGCCTTTTTGTTAGGTATTCTAGGACAAGAAATGCTGAAGAAAAATCGGACATTATTCATGTACGCTACTACGGCAGCAAGAATTCTAATAGCACAAAACTGGAAGACTGGAGAAATACCATCCAAATAGCAATGGCAAGAAAAATTGATGAACTATGCAGAACTAGCAAAGTTAACGGACAAACTGTGTGAAATGGACAATAGTGACTTTGGAAAAAAATGGGAACCCTTTACAACATACTTGCAGAAACAAACAAAAAACATGGACTCATTGGCAGGATTTAAATAAACATTTACAACTTCATTTACAGAGAACAAGAAATACAATTAGTGGTAACAGAACATTATGAATAAACAGCAGAAGATAACATTTGGTGTAACAAACCAGAAATGGAAGTTGGGGGAAGTCAACAGGGAGGGGGAAAACTAGAAAATGGGTATTAAATGATGATACTGAATAATTGTTATGAGAAAAGAAAATCAATAAAAATTAGGTAAAGGTAAAGGTACCCCTGCTCGTACGGGCCAGTCGTGACCGACTATAGGGATGCGCGCTCATCTCGCTCAAGAGGCCGGGAGCCGGCGCCGTCCAAAGACACTTCCAGGTCACGTGGCCAGCGTGACGAAGCTGCAACTGGCGAGCCAGCACCAGTGCTGCACACGGAAACACCGTTTACCTTCCCGCTATAAAGCGGTACCTATTTATCTACTTGCACTTAGAGGTGCTTTCGAACTGCTAGGTGGGCAGGAGCTGGGACCGAACGGCGGGAGCTCACCCCGCCGCGGGGATTCGAACCGCCGACCTTACGATCAGCAAGTCCTAGGCACTGAGGTTTTACCCACAGCACCAGCCACGTCCCTGAATAAAAATTATTTATATTAAAAAAAAGAATTTCACCTTCCAGCAGGCATCTTAAGGCAGTGTTCAGTTTTATAACTTTTTATTGTTTTATTGTCCCATTTTCTGTTATTTGCTTTTATGTACTTAGTAATGCAAATAATTAGACAAAATATGTCTTGAAAGGATGAATGAAAATGAATGCAAAAGAAAATATTCAAGTATAAATGATAGGTTTGCAGACAGGTTCTATGCAGAATGAGACAAGTTGTGTCCATCTATTTCAATGAGCTTCAGCACAGCTATCTCTACAGAGAACTGGGCTTTTTATTATTAAAGTTTGAACTCTCTTTAATATCTCAAAAAGACCCTCATAATATGGTTTGTTTGATATGCAACAACATGTAGAAATTGCATCAATTGACCAATTAAAACCAGGTGATTCCCTCACTGGTTGACAGTCCTACAAGGAATGCATCTGCCAGAGTCTTCAACATACCTCGAAGAGGCAAGAATCAGGATTGGTTGAAAGTTGTTTCTTTGATTTTTCAACTCCTAATTAGTCAAGGAGTTGCAAAGGAACTCCAGAGTCAAATGTAAATCAGTCAGTTCGAGAGAGAACAAAAGAAAAGAAAAACTTATTTTATACTGATAATGAAAAGCTAGTAGTGATAGAGGAAATAAGTGTGTGATGAAAAATAAGTTGAAGTAACTTCTTGTGTGCCCTGGGAACAAACATAAAATTAAGTTGTTTACAAAATTTGCAGGGGTGGCTATACTAGAATCAATAATCTGCCCCTCTTGAATACGCTTGTTAATGGATAATGCATATATCACTCTCCCAGAAGGGTTTTCGGAGGATATTTGCACAGACAAGGAAAAACAACAAGGTTGTTATTCAAGGGGGTGGTGAAGTCAGTGAAGTGCTAAATGTTGTGTCTTTACAATCCCAATGTGTAAAAGTAGGGAGAATATTGTAAAGCAATTTGCAAGGCAATCATCCTAAACCCAGGTAATATTTTGAATCTAATTCTACAATAGCAACATGTTACTCTTTCTGCATCTCATTTGGCCGCACCCTACTGATATTTTTGATGGTACTGAGCAGGGCTGGGGAATCTGTGGCCGACAGATGTCATTGGACTCCAACTTCCATCAGCTTCAGACAGCATGGTCAATCATACGGGATGATGGGAGTTGTAGTTCACCAATATCTGCAAGGCCACAGATTTTCCATCCTTGCTCTAGTCAAAGGCACTCTGGGCTTGATAGAATCCTCAAGCCCCAAAGGTTTATAGATAAAAAATAGTTTTGATGAGGGAACTGCTTTTCCAAAATGCTTTCATCACCCATTATTTGGGCCTCAGGCACTAATGAGCAAGATCAGAACCTTCAGGCACTCCAAGGCAACCTATTTGTTGAGCATTCATCCTGATTTGTTTGCATAGAGATTAGACAGTGTTGGCTACTTAATGCCCATTCATTCTTATTCGTTTGCAGGTTAAATGATGTTTCATCAAAAGAAATTTTATCCCACACTTTTGAGTGTATTTCCCCATTGCTTTCCTTATTGCAAAAAGTCCTATCTGTTGGAGACACGGGTTTGTTGCACAAGACTTTCCAATCAACTATAACTGTGCAACCTGAATTTGCCAGTATGTGACTGAACCTCACCTGAAGTCAGAGCCCTTCCACTAATAAAACATACCCAGCACAGGAAATGGGAATTAGCCTCTGAGTTGTTCCTGTTTTTAAGATGAGGATAGTCCAATTTATGTTGAGTCCAGGGCACATGTAAAGATGTAAAGGTGTATTTAAATAGCCCCTTTAGACTCCTTGGCTCTGCATAGTGCTAAAAAGTAAGGAATCATAGATTTCTGGGGGCTGGAAATACAAAGCAGAAAGGGTGAGCCATTTAAACAGGGCTTTCTTGTGAGTAAATTACACTGAGGATGTAAAAGAGCGGCTGCATTCAGACAACACTTTATTCCATTTTCCTGGCATTTCCTTATGTGATGATTTTGGCATTTTATGTGACATAAAAAGCCACCTCTGGAAAATTAGGAGGATTTAGTGGAAATCTGGTGTTAATTTCCATGTCAAATGCTTGCAGGGGGGGGAAATCAGTTTGCAACCCCGTTAACCTGATTTTTGCTATGCAGCCATACATACAATCAGGAAGCCAATCAGCCGATTGCACTAGCATTCCATTTGGCATCAAGGATACAGCTCCAGGTAAACAAACTTGAGGCTTTCATGGGTTTTCCCACCCTCAGTAAGAAAGAAAGAAAGCATAATTGAATGACTGCTGTGTCAGATGGATGCTAAAGATTGCCAAGTATGTTGAAGCATGGTGGGATATTGCCCCCAATGGAGCCAATTTGTGTTTAATTTATCAGGGGAGCATGTAAGTGTTAGATTGCTCCTTTGTTCTGCAGTTCGAAAAAGCATCAGCGAGGAAGACTCATTCATGATGAATCAGACTGTTTTTCAAAGTCCACAATGGTGTTGCCTGGAACTTAGCCTTCCATGCTGCCACCTACATAATCACTAAAAAAAAATACTCCCATATCTACTAACCCAATATTTTTTCAAGCCTCTTAAAAACTTGTAATCCTCGTTCAATTCAAAAAGAAAAAAGAAAGTGCAATTGGTTCCACGCACAGCCCCCATCCCCGAAGCTCAGAAAAGTTATATCATGTATTTTTCAGAAATTGTGGGGGTGAAGGAACATTGACTGATAAAGGGAGCTCTTCAACTATACAGTGGTACCTTGGATTAAGTACTTAATTTGTTCCGGAGGTCCATACTTAACCGGAAGTGTTCTTAACCTGAAGCACCACTTTAGCTAATGGGGCCTCCTGCTGCCGCCTCGCCGCCGGAGCGCAATTTCTGTTCTCATCCTGAAGCAAAATTCTTAACCCGAAGCACTATTTGTGGGTTAGTGGAGTCTGTAACCTGAAGCGTATGTAACCTGAAGCATATGTAACCTGAGGTACCACTGTACACTGGCTTCCCTTGTGACTCAAGAGAGAGTCAATCAGAATCTGAATACTGCTAGGAAAAATGCCTCTGCTCTGAACTTTGACAGAACATTTAGTAGATTTTATGTGTGAATGCAGGAATTTGTGTCAACTTCACCTTTGCAATAGGCCTCTCCTGCTTGTTTGTGTGGCACCAGAAGCTGATATTTTGAGGCACACAACTGCAGCAAATGCATTCTCTCATGCACCTTTTTTTAATACTTAAGGTTGCAATACAATACACCACGTTGTAAAGATATAGCCTGACAGCCCTAGACATGCAAAAAGGACTCATCAGTTTAAGATCTTCTGTTCTCTTACTACCTCCCTAAATGAGCAAAAGTACAGTTTTTTACAGGGTAGCACCCTGCCCTTTCTACCTGCTACATCTCTAGAGCAGTGATGCGTTTATCTCCCTGAAGGAAATGTATTACATGCATCTCCTTGCCATGAAGGATGGTAGCTGCCAGCAACTTGTTTCTCTATGTGACAATTCCATCTCAGCATCTCCTTGGCTTTGCAATAAACTGAATGGGGCACAGTTAGGGAACAACCTCTGTTCTCTGGTTCAGAAGGGAAAATGGAAAGCAGCTGTTTATTTTAGATACATTACAAGGCAAAGTAACCCGCAAAATTAAAATGCATGTCACCTCCTTTAATTTAAAAGTTGCTTGCTTCCCTTTTTTCATCTCTTACTTTATGTCCCTTTAAACCAATGCCCTCAAAATTACAACCATCTGACTAGCACATAGATCTAGTAAATTTCTAACTTTAAAACCACTTTATCTCAAGCCTGATAAACAGTGTTTGTTGTCAGTGCAAGTAATTAAGAAAGTTATGTGTGCTGTCACAGCACCACACCAAATTGAACTTTCCTAGCGTTCATCTGTCGTTGCTATATTGGGCAGTAGATCCTACGTTTGATTTGCCTATGAGGAAAGGTTGCAATGTTTGTGGCTTCTAAGTTTAGGCTGGAAAATGAACATAAAAATGGAAATGAATGAAGCTGATTGGCAGGAGATTCAGAAGGACAATAGGAGGACACACTGTGCACACTTAACCATTAGAACTGGCTACCACAAAAATGTGGTGACAGACATGGGCTTCAGATGTGAAGAACTTCTGGCCCTCCGGATGTTCCTGAACTACAACTTCCACTATCCCTGATCATTGGTCAAGCTGACTGGGACTGATGGGAGTTACAATTCAGCAATATCTGGAGAAGCACCGGTCCCCCATGCCTGCTTAAAAAGGAGAGTTAGACAGATTCATGGAGGACAAGTTGGTCACTGGTTACTAGTAATGATGATTCTATATGCTGAATACTGGTTACTGGGGAACAACAGTAACCAGGTGATACACCAAGGATAAATCATGAAAGAGAAAAATAGATTGATTGTGGTATCTGGACTGCTTCCTGCACAGCTCCAAGTCTGCAAGATGTATGTACAGCTCCAAGTCTGTACATGTATGTACAGAGGAAAAGGATGTACTTGCTTTTCACGCAAAGGTAGCTATTTTCTTGGTCAAAGTTTGCACGTCAGGGAAACATGACTTTTTAAGCCAACCTATGCAGAGAGCTCAGGATGAATAAATGAAACATGCACTTGATAAAACCACAACAGCCATTAAAAACATACCAAAATGTTTACATTCTTCTCCTTATCTGTATAATAAATACCCCAGACAAGGGTCTTACAACCAAATAAGATGTTATAGTCTTGTTTCTTGTTCCGCCATATAAGTACACAACACCAACAAAGATTGGTGTTTAAGAAAACTTGGAAGACCGTTCACTTTTTACTGGGTGTATGGCGTTGCAGCCAGTCAGCCGAACCTCAACAGCCTTCCATTGAAAAGGGAGGTACTTGCCTTCCCTCTCACATGTTATAGGGCACCCTCTATCAGTGGTTTACCCTTCCGGGATTCCTTGCTGATGTGCAGGAGTCAATATATAGCCTGACTTCACCCCAGTGCCCAAGCCAAACCACTCACATCTGTAACCAATAAAAGCTGTGGCCCATATGAACCCATAAACCAAATATTCTGTGTCAGTGTGAGTTATTGTGTTCCTGAGAACTTTGGGGCTCAGGTGCCTTGGCATGTAAGGGAGAGAAGTGGACTGGCAATGTTGCTGAAACCAACATAGTCAACGCTATGGGGCCCTCCAGACTGCTTTGTAGGACGGGAACCAGTGTTTCCTGTGTTTTTGTGCAGGTATTGTCTTCAACATGTAATTAATGCAATAATTGTGTATTAGGGGTGAATTTTATACTGCAACGTCTACAGATCATTCCACTTTGTTAGTTGTTCCGTGATGTTCCTCCAGGACAATACACAACACACACACACCCAAACATTTATAGTAGGAAAAGTTACAGGATTTCAGCAGGAAGCTATGGGACATGTGTGGAAGTCACACTTGTGGAAGTCAACAGGTAGTTCACACACACCTTGCCCAGTGTGATTACTAGCAGATTATGAAGAGTCTTCAGAGACTTCCTGCTCCCAGCTTCTTCCCCAGTTAAGGGGAAAACTCCTCTCCCACACCGTTCAAAGTAACGAAAGTGTTTATTGTCTCCAGATACAAGACAAAGCTAAAAACTACTATCTACTATATATGGTTCTTCTGGTCACTGAAGTAAAGATATGTGCAGATCCACTACCATTATCACCACACTAGCCAAGGCTGCTGTATAAAACCCACAGCCCCTTCCCCTGACTCTCACAGATTGAGAGGCAGACCCTGACAGCAAACAGTACAGCATCAGGACACAGCTATGCAACAAGACATAATGAAACCAATGCCCTAGAAACTATTATACTTGTCTACATTCCTGAAGCAATGGGAGGATCCATGGCTCAGCAAGTCATACAGTCCACCTTCTTGGTGTTGCTATGGGAACCTAGTGCATCTGGCACCTTTATCTCAGAACATCTGGAGGGAAGGGATGTGCTCCTTAAGACATGAGACCAAGCACTGTGTCATTTAACCCATTGTTCACATTACGGCAAATTAGCAGTATGACTGCCCCAAAATCTTTACATACAGCGTTGAAAACAGAATCACATATAACTACTGAGGTACCATCATGAACATGAATCATCATGAATGTGCAATTTAAAAACACACACACGGAAGGCCCCATAGATAAAGAATACTATCTCAGAATACAATGAAAGTTCTCTTTGAGAGTTGTTTTTAGGTTTCTACCACTACATTTTGTACACCTTATTAACCTGATATGACCATCATGAAGACTTAAACCGAACTGAACTTGATTCTACTATTCTTCCCTCAAGCATTTGTGGCTGATTCTGCTTTTTAAAGGGAGAGGGGGGCAGAGGTATATTTAACTGAAAGCAGCACTTCCAAACCAGTAGGATGAACCATGAGGAGAGAAGAAACCTGTAGGCAAAATCCACTCTTGAAAGAGTGGCATGTAAACCTATCTCCCTCACACTGAATTCAGCTCAAAGTTGGGCTTACCTCAGGAAGGAGTAAGTTGTCAAGATATCGAGGGGCCTTGTATTAGGCCTTGTTCACAAATGCTGGTTCCGTCAAGAGTGTAGACTTCTGGGTAAAGAGGTAAGCTCATGAGAAAGCAGTTTTTCTCTCAGCAAGTTGCTAGCACACTCATTAATTACACCTGTGCTACCTAGCTTGTATCAGGGCTTCAAGGCTAAAGATGGCCAGTTGGCTAATTGGGAAAAATTCCACAGCTGTGAAGTCACATGTACATCCTGGAGTCAGCTTTGGAAAGTTATAGCCTAGGCATCTTCTGATTGGCTGGGAAGAGTCAGGCTAGTTACGGAGTGAAAGTGTGTGAGGCCTCACCTTTTGTCTTTACCTCCCTGACTGGCACCTGCGTTCCATCCTCATGAGGTCATGGATTAAATGACAATATACAGTGGTACCTCGGGTTAAGAACTTAATTCGTTCTGGAGGTCCATTCTTAACCTGAAAATGTTCTTAACCTGAGGTACCACTTTAGCTAATGGGGCCTCCCGCTGCCGCCGCACCGCCGGAGCACGATTTCTGTTCTCATCCTGAAGCAAAGTTCTTAACCTGAGGTATATTACTGGGTTAGCAGAGTCTGTAACCTGAAGAGTTTGTAACCCGAAGCGTTTGTAACTTGAGGTACCACTGTATTAGGCTATCTTAGCTTAGCTTAATTGTTGTCTTGTTTTGTGATTTCCCATCTTCCTGGTAGTATTTTCCTTTCCTATTTTTCCTATTTGGTAAACAGGTTTCATTCTAGCTGGGTATTTTTAAATTACTAAAACTTCTACCTCTTCATTTTGGTTTAAGTCTTATTTGGTTTAAGTCTGGGTTTTGGACCACTTAGGTCAGGTCTGCCACTGTGAAATTTTGCCTCCTTTTGTCTGAGGACCCAAAGAGTGGTACGTTAGCTCTTGATCCTTGGGAACTGTTCAACAGTGGCATGGTCTCCCTCGGGAGGTTGTGGACTCTCCCTCTTTGGAGGTTTTTAAGCACAGGTTGGATGGCCATCTGTTATGGATTCTTTAATTGAGATTCCTGCATTGCAGAGGGTTGGACCAGATGACCCTCACTGCCACTTCCAACTCTATGATTCTATGATTCTAACATTAAGTAAGGGAACTACAGTGTGCATTTTATTTTTCCTATTTTTAAAAATATATATATATATTAGGATTGTGCCCTAGCATATGCATGCAATTAAAGCATTTTTAAATATGACCAGACTGTTATAATGTTATGGCCTGAATGATTGTTGCAAAGTCAGAGTATCTAAAAAAATACTGAGTTAAATTTATCTCCTAACATACAAATAATTTTGTTACCTTAGACCAGTGATGGAGAAACTGTGGCCTTCCAGATGTTGCTGAAATGCAACTCCCACAATTTCTGTTGGTGAACAGGCTGCGACTGATAGAAATTGAAATCCAACGATATCTGGCGTGCTGCAGGTTTCCCATTTCTGAAGTATTCCCTTGAAGACTTGACCTGTTTTTGATCTCTAGGACCCTCAAAAATCTAGCACTGCTGGCATGTGACGTAAGCAGTTGATTGGCTCTCATGTTGCTGCCTTGAGCAAATCTGCTGGGAGCAAGTAATAGGGTCCTTTGTCACTCCAGATGGTGACAAGATTCATCTTGGTGAAACAGGGCATTTCTGCCAACAGTGCCCTGACATTCAACTTGCTCATGCAAATTATGTTAATTATCTGCAATCAGATATGCAAAGTGGGTCCAATCCCCAGGCTTGTGACACATTTCCAAAGTGCCCATTCATATTGAACATTTCAGTTGTCCTTGACTTAAAACACGGGAGGGAGAGAGAGAGAGAAAGAGAGCAATGTCCTCTTCAGGAGCTTATTAATGAGTAATAAACAGGATTGCCAACCAGTCTGTTAGGAGAGACATGTGTTCCAAACAAAAATGATATGCGCTGGCATGTGCTTCAGGACAATCGTGACCAGGAAGCATCTTGCCAGGTAATCAGCCTGGCGTGGGTTGCAACATGGCGCTGACATGATTCTTGTCACTCTTGCCAGGCCACTGAACCAACTGCACACCGCCAGCTGCAGCTGCCTCTTTCAGGGCTTGGGATTGAAATTATTAGGACTGAAAAGGAAGAGCCGCAAGGGAGGCAAAACAAACGAAGGAGGATGGGGTGGCACAGAAGAAGAATATTGTAACACCTTCCTGATAGATAGCTTTATTATCTCCCCTGTCTCTTTGAAGGTACTTGATAATGAATACCATTTGGAGATGCATTTAAAAAAATATCTATGGGCAGTATGTCTCTTCTTCTTTTTAATAAAACATACCCATATAACTCTGCTGTTTTTTCCCCAGAAGAAACATCTCCGACAAGGGAAACATACCTATTGATTAAAGTATACTGACAAGGTTTGGGCAGGATTCCAGGAACTATTTGAAATCTAAGTTGTTGCATCCATGTGTGTTTGCCTCCCTTTCCTTCGCCTCCCCTTTATTTCCTTTTTCATGTTTTGCATATTGATCGACAGTTCAATTGAAAGTTTATTGAATGGGGGTGGGGAATGATAACGGGTGGGGAAGGGTGAAGTTGAGAGTCTCGTTAAAATGTTATTGCTGTGATGTCTTGTTGAAATTCATTTTTAAATAGGTAAAAAATAATAATCATATAAGCTGAGTGATTTTTATGCATACAAGGGCTGAATTGAGAATGTTTCTGAAGGACAGAAAAGGAGACAAAAATCTGCTGGCACTAAAGCCATATTTACATGGTATGAGCTAGTTAAGAACTCTAAACTGGGTATTGGTGTGAACAGTCTTGCTGCACACTTGGCTCCCATTCCTCCATCTCATACTGTAAAAAGCAACAACCCATCACTGGTCTGTGAAGAAGGGGAGGAGCGTAGAGATGTATATCAGTTTTGTTTGTGTGTGTGTGTGTGTTTAAAGGACAAAGAGCTCATTAGAAGGGGGGGGAAATAATTAACTCCCCTCTACAAAGTTTTCAAAGGATCTACAGTGCCACCAGCATGATGGGAGAGTTCTATGGCTATGCCATTGGTCACTAGAGATGTCATGGGCACTAAATGATATTTGCCCATGATGCTCTCACCACCAGAATACCTGCAGCTATTGGAAGTAAAGGAAGCGTTTGTTGGTGGGAATAATCCCATGACTCAGTAACTCCATTCTGTGGTTTGAGAACAGAGGATATGCAATTTCCCTGCAATCAATGTACTACCTGAGGAGGAAACTCTCCATCACGGTGGGCATGCTAAGCACAAAAATGTTGCTTGGATCTCCTGCAGGGAATGCATAAGCTTATCCAAAAAAGGCCTCATCCAACAGAGTTATGTTAAAAGAAGAGAATGGACCACTCCTAACACTAGGATGCTCATTTTTTCACATTCTCCACGCCAGAGCCCTGGTTAGTCAACAGGCCATTGCCATGCCAAGCTACAACACACACACACAAAATGATGCACACACATTGTGTGGGGACCTCAGGCTGTTGTGTTTGAACAAGGGCCTAGCAGTCTATTAGACTGTCATTTTGAATGGAGACTTTCAGGACCATAGTAACTAAAATTCCAGACATTCTTTGTCTAATGATAGGGATACATCCCTAGGCTTAATGTGAACTTTCCAGCAGGGGTGCTCAGCAATGGAAACTGTATTTAAAATGTCGTTCATGTTTAGCTATGTTGGATGGACTCAGAATATTTATAGTGCATGAACTGTTTCATTAGGAAGTTAAAACATCTTACTATATATCGCCTGGACATTTATAGAAGGAGGTTCATAGCTGAGCAGAAATGGAATTTCAGGCCAGGTCAGCCTAAGTGCAACTACACTGCACACATTTCCCCTTATGGCTTGATATTTAAACTCTATTTTGCCACTAAGTTGTATCAGTCTGTTTCAACAATATTACCTAGTCAGATGGCGTTAATGTTCAGTTGTTCAGGCAATCTTGAGGGGAAGAGGGAAAGGCGCCTAGGAAGAAATTACCATTATGAATGATGAATAGATAAACCTCTCCCAAATTCCTTTTTTAAAGGAGCAAGGGTATGTTGTGGAGTGGGGGAAATGCAATTTCTGAGCACCAAACCAAAGCAGATAAATACAATAGTTTCTCTTGGCAAATAATACAGAGCCTAAACGTGTGCCGCAGTAAACAAAAATCCATTTCATTTTAGATGTGATACGAGAAGGCACTGACATTTAAATTTGAAAATCAATTTATAATGATGCCTCTTGGATTATTCTAATTGATGGTTTTCCTTAAAATTGAACTCAAGGAGACAATGGTGGGTCAATACCAAATTAAAAGCAGCAGCACGGCCGGCTGACCTTGAACTTAGCAGCATCAGTATTCAGGTGGTAAACATGGTTAGTCATATTTTCCAGGGGGTTACTCTCTGGCTGACTATAAAGAATGGCAGCATGGGGCCTGAGTTCAGTTAATAACATCATAAGAGCCCTGCTGGATCAGACCAAAGGTCCACCGAGTCCGGTGTTCCACTTCTCAGAGTGGCTTAAACAATCAATCCCTCTTCACAAGGGACTCTGGGAACTGTAGCTCGGTGATGAAAATAGAGGTCTCCTCACAATGTGGTTTGGGGGGCTTGAATTTGCCACCAATTTAGCTTCAATGGGTAACACTAGGCTCTAGTCTTATGAGACAAGTCCGCTTACCACTTATTGGTTTGGCAGCATTGCAGGCCAGTGCCACCTTGCTTGACATGATCCAACAATGAACACCTGTTTGAGGACATATCCAGACAGCAGTGAAGCCAAATGGTCTGCCTCACTGGCCAGTTGCAGGCAGGCTAAGGAGCAGGCTCTTCCAGGGGGCAGGTCCAACTGTGTGCTACTTCCTCCTCATTCAGTTTGTTGAGCAGCAGGTGACTCAGCCTCACTCACCTCACAGAGTGTTTGTTGTGGGGGAGGAAGGGAAAGGAGATTGCTAGCCGCTTTGAGTCTCCTTAAGGCAGTGTTTCCCAACCTTGGGCCTCCAGTTGTTTTTGGACTACAACTCCCATCATCCCTAGCTAGCAAGACCAGTGGTCAGGGATGATGGGAATTGTAGTTCAAAAACAGCTGGAGGCCCAAGGTTGGGAAACACTGCCTTAAGGGGAGTGAAAGGCGGGATATCAAGTCCAAACTCCTCCTCCTCTTCTTCTTCTTCTTCTTCTTCTTCTTCTTCTTCTTCTTCTTCTTCTTCTTGGCACACAGCCTCTCCCAGGATCCTGACCAGTGTAATTAGGTTGCCATATTTCAATAAGTAAAAATCATGATACCCCAAAAGTTCTTGAGTTGTTGTTGTTGTTTTAGGAAGACCCCAAAATTTCTGAGCTTTTTATAGGAAAACCCAAAAGTTGTTGCCACGATTTTTCGATTGACTTGTCTGATATCCAGGACAAAGTACCACTTTTCAGGAATTTACAAAACATTTTGTACAACAATGTTGTAAAAAATTACTTAACTGCTTGATTTGGTGAGAGTCTGGTCCAATATCTGCCATTTGTGGGGCATGGGGGAGGCTTTCCCTATTCTGCTTTTGACATAATGGACCTTTCATGAAGACTTGGTGGTTACATGTTCACTTAGACAAAGACCTGATCCCTTATAAAAAGCCAGAGACAGGTGTTTAACTCATATTTTACTTACCAATTTCACCTATAATTCATACAAACAAGTGACAACGAGCCTCAGAAGCTGAAATAAATACCAAAAACAGGACCGGTTTTAATATTTCTGTGTGGTGGATAGGTGTATTTATTGTTAGCTCTTCTGTTTAGTCTTCAAAACTGATCCATGCTCAGGAAGATTCTGGGCTGTAAAGAATGTACCCTATAAACTGGAGAACCCCCAAACAAGTTAATTTGTTCCAGATGATTTACCGTTATTCATTTATACTTAACAGGACCATAGAACACTGTGTTACATTTTATCACTTATGGCAAGACATGAGACATGCTGATATCAGCTGAAGATTATGATATAATGGTGTGCAGGTTTATCAGAAAGAGAATGGGACCCAGAAATCTTGATTAGCAATCCCTGCTACCTTGTAATGAGTTTCCAGATCAGCAGGGGTGAAATTACATGCCAAAATAACATATAAATTATTCCCTGCTTAAGCAGAGGGCTCTTCTGTGCTGTTGCCTATTTGCAGGATCATGAAGTTTCAACTTCCTATATATATATATACATTACTGGATGAAAGCTTGCGTTTACTTTGGATAAATGAACATGGCTTTGAAGTCTGAACTTGGGAACTTCTACCTTATCAGAAGAATGGTGAAAGATTCGTGATGACTATCTTGTTCACTTATTGAAGTTTCGTCATTTCAATTCCATGTTCAGTTCACTTCAGCTCAAAGGCTTTAACAAGAAAAAGGCAGAAGGACAACATGGCGATATGATATGAACATAACATCTAATACAGGTAATCAAATTGATAATCTGCAATTAATCAACCTCTGTAACTTCCTTCCTAAATTCCCAGGCCTAAACATTCAGTTTCATGGAGGATACTAGCCTACTAGCCACAATGGGTATTGTAATGGTTCTAGGGGTTGCTCGTGTGTAAATCGGCGCCACACCTGGCTGGGTTACCTGGGTGAACTCTTTCTGTCCAGACAGCCACTCACCCGTGGCTGTCTCAATCGCTGGCAGAATCCGTCAGTGGGCGTTTCTTGAACTTCTTCCAGCAAAGAAGCTCTTTGACGCCTAGTCTCCGCCTACTCTCCCTGCGCGGAAGTCTTCTGCGCAGGGAGGGTGTGGGCAGCGGAGGACCCGTGCTCTCCCCGCTGGTCTCTGGTGAGGAGTCATGGAGCCACCTCGCCGATTCCCCCATCTGCCCCCCTTCTCCACTGGTGCTACGCTGATTTCCTTCCCCAGAAGATGGGCTGCTTCTCTCCCTCCCTCTGGAGCCCTCCCTCTCCCTCTGGCTCCGATGGCAGTTTCCTGACAGGTATGTTGTTCCTCCAACGTCCGAAACAGTATGCCTCTGAACACTAGTTTCTGGGAATCACAAATGGGCAGAATAGTGTTGCACTCAGTTTCTGCTTGAAGGGTTCCCACAGGCATCTGGTTGGCTCCTGTGAGAACAGGATGCTGGTTTAGATGGGCATATGATCTTATGTTTTTAATTGGGCCCCTAAATGTGTTTAAAGTATTACGATTACAGAGCAAAAACTTCATATTATCAGTATCAGAATAATAGTCTTGGGCAGGGCCTAGTAGGTTACTGAATCCAATCCCGTGTTCAATGCAAGGAATCCAGAGTGAGAGCATATAATTGGAGCACCCCCAGCAAATAGGACGACTCAGAAAAGCTCTAGTGGAGGATTGCTTGCAGGACGCAATAGATGCCACGCAGCAAGACTGCCCTTATTGCCACATAGGTAAAGGTAAAGGGACCCCTAATTGTTAGGTCCAGTCGTGGATGACTCTGGGGTTGCGGCTCTCATCTCGCTTTACTGGACGAGGGAGCCGGCATACAACTTCCGGGTCATGTGGCCAGCATGACTAAGCCGCTTCTGGCGAACCAGAGCAGCGCACAGAAACACCATTTACCTTCCCACCAGAGCAGTACCTATTTATCTACTTGCACTTTGATGTGCTTTTGAACTGCTAGGTTGGAAGGAGCAGGGACCGAGCAACGGGAGCTCACTCAGTCGTGGGGATTTGAACCGCCGACCTTCTGACCAGCAAGCCCTTATTGCCACATGGTAGGTGCAATTATGCACTCTAACGTGGTCAGCCTCAGAGTGAATTCTATGCCAGTTTCCTCATATGCCACTCCCTAGAATACCAGGGGGTACTGAGGGCTCCATAGCACCAGAGAGAGGGTGCTCAGAAGTGAGCATGTGACAAGCCCTTTGCCCCTCACCATTCCACTGTGAGATGAGAGCCTCAGCAGGGTCACTTGAGCTGTCCACTGGAAAGTCCCCCACAGCATTCCATAGTCCATCAGGATCAATGTCTGATCAATCTTGATTTGCAGTCTTGTACCCTCGCCAGTCATACTACTTACCTGCAAACAGTCGCCCTTTTAGGAGAAGTTGGGGGCAAAATAGGAGTTGAGCAAAGAGATGTAGCAAGTTATCGGTCTCCGTTTCTTCCCATATTCATCGCATGCGGTGCTGTTTCCATTTCACTGCAGTTAGTCGACTCACTATCCGCTACGGTGGAATTTTACATAAATAATTATGTGATTAATGATGTTGTCATTATGTTGCTCCACACCATTTTAATGCAATGGGGGAGGATATCATAATCAATTGCAGGTCATTAAATATCGTTTGTGGGTTGAAAACAACAGCAGTGTTCACTGCAATTATTTCCATTACAGACACGGGGTGGATAAGCGAGCATCGGCAATTTCTGCCCTCATGTTTTTGCCTTTATTTATTTATTTTACAAATTTAAACAGACAACTTTAATTCCAAATACAAAACATAGATTTATCATCGACTTCCCTCCCCACCCCGTCCATGGTTCATTTTATCAACTCTTTTCTGCTACATATTCTATTCCCCACCCCCTTATCATTTCCCCAATTTTATATCACAATATTTCTTACTGCTGAATTTATTCCAATGCTGATGACATTTTGATGTGTTTACAATCACTGGCGGAGGAAGAGGAGTGGGGGGAGAGTGCACTACCCCCAGCAGAATGATCCCGATAGGGTGCCATCGCAGCTGCCCCCCACCTATGCTGGGTGCCATGTCTCTGCAGGCGGCATGCCCCGCCCCCAGGATGTGCCCCAGCCCTGTCCCCGCCTGCTCTCCGCCCCCGGTGCCGGAGCATGAAGCTCCGCCGCTATTTACAATGATTCTTCAGATATTCTACATATCTTTTTCAAAACAAAAAAAATTCCTTCCAGTAGCACCTTAAAGACCAACTAAGTTAGTTCTTGGTATGAGCTTTTGTGTGCATGCACACTTCTTAAGATATCTTTTTCAGTCTTCCTTATATATATATTTTAATCCTGTTCTCTTAGTCTACTCGTCAAATTAGCCATTTCTATATATTCTGTCGGGACGCAGGTGGCGCTGTGGGTTAAAGCCTCAGCGCCTAGGACTTGCCGATCGAAAGGTCGGCGGTTCGAATCCCTGCGGCGGGGTGCGCTCCCGCTGCTCGGTCCCAGCGCCTGCCAACCTAGCAGTTCGAAAGCACCTCCGGGTGCAAGTAGATAAATAGGGACCGCTTACCAGCGGGAAGGTAAACGCCGTTTCCGTGTGCGGCTCTGGCTCGCCAGAGCAGCGATGTCACGCTGGCCACGTGACCCGGAAGTGTCTGCGGACAGCGCTGGCCCCTGGCCTCTTGAGTGAGATGGGCGCACAACCCCAGAGTCTGTCAAGACTGGCCCGTATGGGCAGGGGTACCTTTACCTTTACCTTTATATATTCTGTCAATTTCATTTGCAATTCTTTTCTTTGTTGATATTGTGCCCTCCTTCCATTTTTTGTGCCCTCCTTCCCTCATGTTTTTGTCGAAACTCTCCAGCATCCCCAGTTGAACAGTTCAACTTTCTCTTTCTCATTTGTCAACTACTCCGTCTCGTGCAAGCTCTTCTGCCTTTGGTTGTGGTCCTGTGCACATTGTCTTGGAGCTAAGCCCCTTTGGACAGAATGGGACTTACTTCCAACTAAGAAAGATAGGAAGGATTACACTGTTCGTTTGCTATTGCTATCTCCAGGAAACAGCAAATGTTATACTATTTGCAGAACCCCTAAACCTTTCCATCTGAGATAGTTTATAGAAGAGTTAGAGGAAAGCTTTATTTTTCATCCACCATCTGTTCAGTGAATTTTGCAAATTTATGGGGATGTAAATAACTACACTGTGTATTCTTTCAAGCCATTATGGAGAAAACTAGATTCATTGTTCTCTCAAGTATGTGTTTTTACTGCCTAGCTGATGTCTTACGTGACATGTGGCAAAAGAGGAAAGTGAACTTTTCACTGCTATTTACGCAGTCTCATCAATCGTGTGAAGAGTGCTCAAAAATGGATAGGAGAATAGCCTCATTCTTAAAGTGATCTACATTCAGTTTCTAAATCTATCACCGACCACTGTCACAGTGAAAAGGCAAGATTCACACACACCCCTTCATCTGAGCTGTTGTAATGCATACATATCTTTTATTTCTTCTATAGGGAAAACCCATATGAAAGTTTTCCACCTGGCAATCACACAATTAAGCCCCCAGATTTCGGAATTCCTTTCCAAGATGAGGTTCATCTGCCCTCATACATTCCTTTACTTGTTCATAATTAATATTATTAGGCAGGTGTCTTTCACTGTATTACCCACTAAAGACTTTTTTGTTAGGCAAGTCTAGAAAACATGTAATGTTTTAAAAATTACTAATTTTATCCCTATTTTGATAAATTTTATGTCTTCTTGTTTTTTTTAATATTGGGTTTTATTGGTATTGTATTTTGAATATTTTATACGTTTTTATGTAAACCACTTAGAGGTTTTTGTCAATTAAGTGGTAGGTAAATAAAAATTAAATATGTATTTCAACCTAGCAATAAGCCACTCATGTAACTTGCTCCAAATGACATAATCTTCACACATCAGGCTGAAACAACAGAAGTTTGCAGAGGTTACATGGTCTGAATGCATACTACATTTTTACTCTCCTTTTTATTTTATTTTATTCTTATTTTAAAAAGAAAAAGAACCTTTAAAAGGCATGCTTTGACTGCTTTCACATGGTTTACTTAAGCTACCTGGTCCCAACCTCTAATAGAAAACATTGCAGGTATTTCTGTGTGTATGAAGGAATGTAAGGATGTAAGAAGGAATCATTTTCCATTTTGTCCTGTACTCATTGCATGCCGCGCTGTTTACATTCCACCTCATTCCACCTTCTACCAAAAACTACATTATTCATTTCTCTGTCTGCTATGGTGAAGTTTTGCAACTTATGTAATTAATTATGTTTATTATTTTGCCATTACATTATACCATTCATTTCAATGCAAAGGAAACACAGTACAAATGAGGGAGGGAAGTAATCAATTGTGTATCGTTTGTGGACTGAAAGCAACAATAACAGTGAATACCAACAGTATTAGCTGAATTGATTTCCATTCCAGACATGGGATGTGCTATAAGCAAAGATCAGCAATTTCCACTCTCGTTTCTGTTTTCATCAGAATTCACCAACATCCCTAGACGCATGGAGGCACTTCAGCACAAGGTTCAAACAATACTATCACCTTTATGAAGGGTCTGTTCCATCATCTTCGTAGATGCCAATGACCTGCTGGCAGGACTCTTGCTCACAGCTAGAGCAGAGCCTAAAGTAAATCTATTATCAGCTTACCTGACAGACTTTGCAGAATTATCCTAAGCAAACAAGTCTGTTGGGCAAAGTACAGCTCGTCAGGAAAAGCAGGTAGACAAGGAATCAGATCCTGCAGAGAGGAAGGTCAGAGGAAGTGGTAGAGATCCCAAAGAGGGTATAATCAATTGCCCTCAGATCTCAAGCAGTTTAGACAACTGGTGTGAGCCTAACTGGAATTAACATGGTGCTTGTTAAGTGGTCTCAATTAGAAAGTAGAGTTGAGGCACCAGAATAAATATGTCCAAAAAGATCTCATAGCAACTATTCATGAATGTCTGGAGAATGGAGACAATTGCAGGCTAGTCTATCCAAAGCTTTGTTGTACTGAATGAAAACTCAAGAAACTACTTTAGGGAGAGGAATTAGTAGGTGCTTTTTAGAATTAATATGGAACAAAGTTTGGCAATTGTGGTCCATTAGCATTCAATTCTGTGTCTTGTGTTTGTTTTGTTATAGGGATTCATACCTCGTCCTTCAGTCAGATTTTCAGGGCAGCAAAAGGTCAATCAGTCTGTCTCTTGCAATTGCCCCAGCTGACCTGGATGTGAAGTTAAACCAGGGGAACCCGTGTCTTAAACCAGGGGGACTTATATATGCAGAGGAAAAGAAGTGCAAGGAAATAGAATTTATCTATTTATTGCATATTAATTCAGCCTGTCTGTCCAGAAACAAAATGTCCCAATTCATAGCTCAGTCTCTTAACCGCTACACTGCAGCAGCTCTAAATCTGCAATAACAGAATTAAATAATCAAACAGCAGGTTTTGCAAATAAGAATTTAAAGCATTTTTATCTAAAACCCAGGTTATCAGAATTCACATAACTGAAGTTAAAAAACTAGAATTCTTGCAATAACTATGTGCTTGCTTCTTGAAAAGTCACTAGCCTGTTATACAAAGCCTTCATTGCCTCTGGTTACAGCTAAAATGAATGTCAGTGCCACTCCATTTACTTATACCAACATAAAAAATGTATCATAAATACCACATTTAATCATATGCAAATTGTCCGCATGCTGCATGTCTCAAATCCACGGAGCCCTGGAAGCTGTAAAGCAATGCTCAACACTTTAAATTTAAGCTTTCACCCTTTTTTATTTGAGATGTGATGGATTCAGCTCTGGAGAATAATATTTGTTTTTTAAAATGTAATGTATGAATATAAACATTTCACCACTTCACGCTTTATAGTATATCATCTCTCTGAGCAGAACTCATTTGTTACGGTCAGAACTTCAATCGCTATCTCTTGTTAGGGTCCCCAGTTTTAAGTTCAAGACCAGTCTCAGTCCACGGGAAGCATGAAGCATTCGTTTCGTGTGGTGGGCTTGCAGCCAGCAGTGGGGAGACAGGCAGGCAGCAGAGCAGGGAATGATCAGGAATGGATTAATCGCTATGCTAAGTAAGCTACGGAGAAGCTACAGCTCAGGCAGTTACACAGATAGGCAGTTGAGAGTTCCCTCGGCACAAAGAGCGCAGCTATCTTTCTTCTGCCAAAGGGCACTTCTGATTTCCACCACAGCTCTGAAAATGGTTCTGCTTCTTGGTTATAAAGGGAAGCAAAGCCTCATTTGCAGCTGTGGACAAGTTTAGGATAGTAGAAGCATAAAGGGCAGGGTGCAGTATGACTTTCCAAAGGCATCTGCAAATATCTGCTCTAAGGAACAACCACCTTCTTCGGTCTGAGATCCACTGGTATTCCTTAGCATCCTCTTATGAAACAAAATTATGCCTGTCACTTACGGTGCTCATACTCAATTTTCTGACCATGGCATGGCCATTATATAATGTTAGCATACTCTCTGCATGGAAGAGCAGTGAGGAGAAGAGCACTGCCTGGCCCTCGTGTCCTCTTCACCAGTGTGTGTTGGGATTCGCAGGATACTGGATAAGTCTGCAGGCTTCAGCAGGATGATGCAATACTCTGCTGGGTCAGAGTGACTCAGCAGGAGTGTGATTAGTGTGATTGGCCATCACCTGCTTTAAAAGGAAAGCCTGTTTAACACTGGGTGTGGTGGTTGTGCTGTAGAGCTGCGGTGGAGGAGAGTATTCGTTTGTAAGTACTCTGTATGGACTGTTTCTTTTGTATATGCCTGTATATAACTCACATTAAAAAGGACTGCACTGGAAAAACCTGGAACTCTTAGCGTCTCTGCTGAAAGTGCCGCGTGGAATACGCGACAGGGTTATGGGCCCAGCACGCTTCCGCTGCGCAAGAGTACAGGTGGCAGTTATCTAGCCGTGGGTGCTGGAGGTGAGCTGCAGGGATGGAGCAGTCCAGAACTGGCGTGTTGCTGGAGAAGCTGACGGCCGCTAACTACAGCATCTGGTCGGTCTGCATGCAACACGTCCTCAAGCGTGAGGGACTGTGGAAGGTGGTGGAAACTCCACCGGAGCCCCCTGAGTGGGATGAGGACGACGGTGAAAAGCTGGCACTAGCAGAGGCCCAGCTTGAAAAGGATGAGAAAGCTTTGGCTACGATCATCCTTGGAGTGGACGACAGCCAGCTAGTCTACGTAGCTGATAAGGTGACGGCAAGTGAGGCGTGGAATGCGCTCAAGGCTGTCCATGTGCGAGAGACAGCTGGCTCACTGATAACACTGACCAGGAGACTGTACCGGTGTCGGAAGAAACCGGGGGACTCCCTGGTACACCACCTAAAATTCCTAACAGGCTGTTTCCAGGAGCTAGCCTTAAGAGGGAGGCCTGTGGGGGAAGAGGACAAAGTCTTTATAGTCCTGAGTTCCCTTGATGACAGCTATGATATGCTGGTCAACTCCCTCGAGTCTGTAGAGACTGATAAGCTGACTCTGGAATACGTTACCGGACGGTTGTATGCAGAGGAGGACAGGTGTGCAGAGCGAAAGATGACCTCAGCCCAGCTGTTGGAGCATCCCAGAGGGAACAACAGCCGGGAAGAGCAGAGGTGTCGGGAGCCGGAGAAACAGCCAGGAGGAGCTGCTGCAGACCAGCCGGTGGTCAACAAAGTAAAAAAGTGTTTTTGCTGCAAGTCCAGTGGACATCTGCTGCGGGGCTGCCCGAGAAAACAACAAAAACAGCAGAAGCACAAGAGGCAGCAGAGAGAGTCTACCGCTTGGGTGTCTGCAGATGGTCAAGAAAATGAAGAGCTGTGGGTTCTGGACAGTGGAGCTTCTCAAACCTTTTGTAAAAGAAAAGGACTGCTAACTGATGCTAGGGCTTCAAACAAAAACCATGTAAGTCTTGCTACGGGCCAGAAAGCTAATGTGGTTTGTGAGGGGGAGGTTGTGTTCCCACAGCTGGGACACACATTCAGGAATGTGTTGTGTGTGCCTAGTTTGCAAAACAATCTCCTAAGCATTCCTGACTTGGCAAAAGCAGGCTTTGAAGTAAACTTTGTGGGAGATCAGTGCCAGATAAAGCAAAATGGGGCAGTGTTGGCAAATGCTAACCTTAGAGCTAATATGTATGTATTGCAGTGTGAGTCTAAGGTTGCTAATGTGCAAAATGTCCCAACCCATGATATGTGTATTCATCTCCTGCACAGGCGTCTGGCTCATGCTAGCTATAAGGTGCTAAACAAAACATTGGAGTTGTGTGGGGGGATGAAAAACATAAAAAGTTGTGATAATTACTTAGACTGCAATATCTGCAAGGAGGTTAAAAGCAGGGCTTGCCCAGTAGCAAGAGCAAGCCAGAGAGAAACCAAAAAACCACTGGAGTTGATTCATGCTGATGTAACTGGTCCTTTTCCACCAAGTGTCTCCCATAACAAGTACTGTTTGATCCTAGTGGATGACTATTCTAGATTTGGCTGGGTCTATCCATTAAAGCAAAAGTCTGACGTTGCCCAAACTTTGAAGTTCTGGGTAAGAAGGGTAGAAAGGCAACTTGGCGAAAAGGTGTACTCTATTCAGACAGACAGGGGAGGAGAGTTTATGGCAAGCTCCCTAAGAAACTGGTTGCGTTCCCAAGGGATCAAACATAGGCTTACCAATGTGGCAACGCCTCAGGAGAATGGGGTAGCAGAGCGTAGGGGAGGTGTCTTGCAGACACAAATGAAAGCATTGTTAGCAGATGCAAATCTCCCAATTAAGTACTGGGCTGAGAGTATTAAAACCGCAAACTATATTGGGAATCGCTTGTGGTCAAGGGTACTAGATGACATACCCTATAAAATTCTCTATAACAAAAGTCCCAGTTTGCAACATTTGAGAATCTTTGGGACAAAGGCATGGGTTGACATACCTGTAAAGAACCGAAGAAAAGGTGGGAAAAGGGCACAGCAGTTGCTATTTCTTGGGTATGAAAGTGGTACGAAAGCCTACAGGTTTGAAGATGATAAAAATCTTTTGAGTTATAGTCGATCAGCCAGCTTTAATGAGCAAAGAAATTGGCCCAAGATACATGCAAACCTGCTGCCAGAAAAAGTTTTACTGCCTGATAAGGCAGTTGAAACAAAGCTGAGAATTGGCAGCTCCCCCAGAGAAACTGAAAGGGAGGAGGTAAAGGTTGAGCATTTTTCTCCAGCTGCTAGTATGGAGCAGGGGAGAGAAGAAAGTGCAACAGGGACAGGAGGAGGTAGATCTACAGAGTCAATCCACCCCAAAAGCAGTCCTGAAGGTAGCCCAGGGGGTGAGATTAATGAACCAAGGAGGTCTGCAAGAAGTAATAAAGGTCAGCCTCCAGACCGTTATGGGTTCCCAGCCACCATAAACCAGGTTTGTGTAACTGAGCCAGAAAACTTTGAAGAAGTGCAAGAGTTACCTACTGTAGAGAAAGAGGCGTGGTTAAAGGCAATGCAGGCAGAGTATAACTCTCTGCTAAACAACAATGTGTTTGTCCCTACAGAATTGCCTGAAGGTAAAAAGCCCATAAGCTGTAAGTGGGTTTTTAAAGTGAAAAAACTGGCTGATGGTAGTTGTCAAAGGAAAGCCAGATTGGTGGCAAGGGGCTTTACACAAAGGAAAATGATACATTATGATGAAGTGTTTGCCCCAACAGCAAAGGCTGAAACAGTAAAATCAGTTTTAGCAATGGCAAGTCTGAGAGGGTTAAAAGTTAATCATTTTGATGTTGCCTCAGCATATTTAAATGCTCCTATAGACGCCGAGGTGTATTTACAGCAAATACCAGGTTATGAGCTGGAAAAAGACAGCATGGTGTTAAAGCTGCAAAGGGCACTATACGGGTTGCACCAAAGTGCACGTCTATGGCATGAATGCATAGACACAACTTTGAAAAAGATGGGATTCAAACAAAGCCTGGCTGATTCCTGTTTATATTCAGCAATGGTACAAGGAAGTGTTTGTTATTTACTTTTGTATGTTGACGATATCTGTCTAATAACAACTGCACAAAAGCAAGTGTCTTGGTTTATAAACAGCCTAGGTAACAAATACAAACTGAAGTATTTGGGAGAGATTCAGAATTACTTAGGAGTAGAGGTTCAGAGAAATGAAAAGGGCATCTACTCTCTGAGTCAGAAGGAAAAAATCGAAAAGTTACTGAAGACATATGGAATGGAGAGGGCAAATGAGGTTGACACTCCCATAACTACCCAGTACAAAAATGAACCAGAAGGGCAAAAATGTGAGAATGCAACAGCGTTTCATTCTCTGTTGGGTTCTCTGTTATATTTAAGTTGTTGGACAAGGCCTGACATAACATTGGCAGTGCACATGTTAAGCCAAAGAAGTGCAGACCCGGCTCAGAGAGATTGGCTAGCACTTAAAAGAATCCTAAGGTATCTGAAAGGCACAAAAGATTACAAACTGGTGCTGGATACAGGATATGATCATCAAGTGTATGCATACGCTGATGCCAGCTGGGGGGACAGAGAAAATGGAAAGTCTACCACTGGCTATGCCATATATATTGGAAATGCCCTGGTTCAGTGGAAATCCCAGAAACAAACATTTGTTGCCACAAGTACTTGTGAAGCAGAGTACTCAGCCATAAGTGAATGTGTGTCACAAATAGAGTGGTTTGCTTGTCTAACAAAAGAGCTTGGAATACCTTCTGAAATGCCAATCACTGTGCTAAGTGACAACATGGCTGCACAACAGCTTGCTAACCAACAGAACTTTAAAAGCAAGAGTAAACATATAGCTATAAGATACGGAAATGTGAAAAATGCTTTGGAAAGAAATGTGTTAAAGGTACAGCACTGTAACACAAAATGTAATGTGGCAGATTTGTATACAAAATGTTTGGATGCTCCTAAATTTCGAGACTTAAGAGAATTATTAGGTCTCAAGCCTTTGACTTAAGGAGGAGTGTTGGGATTCGCAGGATACTGGATAAGTCTGCAGGCTTCAGCAGGATGATGCAATACTCTGCTGGGTCAGAGTGACTCAGCAGGAGTGTGATTAGTGTGATTGGCCATCACCTGCTTTAAAAGGAAAGCCTGTTTAACACTGGGTGTGGTGGTTGTGCTGTAGAGCTGCGGTGGAGGAGAGTATTCGTTTGTAAGTACTCTGTATGGACTGTTTCTTTTGTATATGCCTGTATATAACTCACATTAAAAAGGACTGCACTGGAAAAACCTGGAACTCTTAGCGTCTCTGCTGAAAGTGCCGCGTGGAATACGCGACAGTGTGTTGGGGGAGGGTTGGCTGGCACTATGTGCTGCCCCTCAAAAATGCCCCACCTAAAAAGGGAGAGTGGCTACAGGGATGGGGCTCTGGGTGTATACCATATGCATGGGGAAAGTTGACTACACCCCTAGGCCCTTCTGAGATGTCCATGAATTAGCAGAATGTGGGTGTTATGTACTAAGCTTGGATCCTAGAACAATAGGCAAGTAGGATCCTAGAATGCAACAACTGATTGGCTTGCAGGAAAAGACCAATCAGGCTCCAGGAGGACGTTAATCAGCCTATTAGGCTGGTTGTTGTTGTTGTTGTTGTTGTTGTTGTTGTTTAGTCGTTTAGTCGTGTCCGACTCTTTGTGACCCCATGGACCAGAGCATACCAGGCACTCCTGTCTTCCACTGCCTCCTGCAGTTTGGTCAAACTCATATTAGGCTGGTAGGATCATAGAAGGCAACAACTGATTGGCCTGCAGGAAAAGACCAATCAGTCTCCAGGAGGGAAGCAGAATCAGCCAATCAGACGGTACTCACTGTGTAAATAATGTATATAAAAGCCTGAGGTTTGGGGGGGGCAATTAAATCACTCTTTTACAAGCTTCAATAAAGAGCATGAAGTCACTACAGGACTCTGAGTATATTTCAGTGGGAAAGGAGAACTGAGACATGTACAGTTGTATGGACATAGGCTCTCCACTCTCATCTCCTTTCTTATATTCCACTGAACATGATGTCGGAGGCGGAGGACGCACATGCATTTTGGGTGGAGCCACATTCCCTCTTCATTCCTCCGTTCATGCATGGAGGGCTAAGAAGTGAGCCTGCATGTTATCTGTGTGACTGCTTGACACGCTGTTGCAACTGGGCTCCACACTGCTTGAATCAACAGGCTTGCGTGCACTTGCAGTTCTTCCTTTGAGCTTGTGGCATGCTTGCAGTCTAGACTGTTTAGTAGAAGTAGCGTGTGAACTTGTCCATTAGCTGTACACTGATGAACAGAATATGTTGGTTGGTCTCTTTCCTCTTATTCATCCAAAGGCAGTATAGACTAGAAAACATGGACAGGCAGACAGAGAGAGGGGGGTCCTAACTAACTAGGGTACCTAAATATATAGACTATGCACTGACTACATTTGAGATATTTGCAATTTTACCACCTGGAATGCAGCCCAGAATGCACTGTACTGGAAACAATTTTAAGCTAGATAAAAGAAGGTGTCTGGCAAAGCAGCAGCTGCTGTGTCTACTTGACCTCAATTGCTCAAAGCACCAAAAGACATCAGTTCACACCTTAAAGCAGTTAGATGAGAAAATGAACACAATGACCACTATTTCACATGGTTCTGAGAAAACAGCCATTTATTTCACCACTAGCTGATTACTATTTTTCAGAGAAGAATACAGAGCAATTGGATTGTCATGGGTTTCGGATGACATACGCTTCTGTAAGTGCAACTTGTGGCAGGCAACATGTTGTGGAATTCAGTATGAATGCATGACGGGGCTCTCGCGCATTTGCAGGCCTGCCCTGCCTTCTAGTCACCAATACACCTGTTGGATATGCACATTCAGTTCTGAATGGAATTAGTCCCACTTGGGAGCTCAGGACTGCAGGTCCCAAGTGGAGCTGATCAGTGGCGTAGCGTGGGTTGTCAGCACCCGGGGCAAGGCAAGTAATTTGCACCCCCTAACCCATGGATTTGCGCCCCCAACGCTAACCCCCAGATGTTGCGCCCAGTGCGGCCGGCCCCCCCTGCACCCCCCACGCTACGCCACTGGAGCTGATCTCTGTTGAAAGCAGTGGGGCTTGCATTTGGCACTGAATTTAAGCACTGCCAAGGATCAGTCAGCAGGTGACAACTTAGGAATGTGCTATCGAGTAGGTTCCAGTCCACTTGACTTCATTATATCGGATGATTGAGAAGTTTGTGGACTCACCCACATGTCAAAATGACCCATAGGGAGGTAGTCCCTTTTGATCTGACCCACTGGATAAAGAAAGGACCTCAAGAGAGATCCTGCTCTGCTGAATTCCATCATTTGGTGACTGCAAAATAACTGAGCAGGGGGAGCTGGGGATCGCCTAGTATCAATCCCGTCTCCTGTACAATTCAGAAACAGAGCAAACATGATGCACTAAGACATAGCAGGTTACAGAACTTGCAAACTTTGCTTGAAGTGCTGATAGCATGAAATATATTCCATGAGGATCACCCTCAAGGAAGTGAACTTCAGTTGCATTTCCCTTAATATAAGCTGTCTCCATATCGACATGAGCCACCACTTGTAAGATGGCCAATGAATACATTACAAGGAAAGCAGACACAGATATTTCCATTAAAATTCCATGTCCCAATTTATATGTATAGATGCAGATTTAGAATTATTTACTATAATTTAAATAGAATTATAAAACAT
This sequence comes from Podarcis melisellensis, assembly GCF_964234715.1. NCBI lineage: Eukaryota > Metazoa > Chordata > Lepidosauria > Squamata > Lacertidae > Podarcis > Podarcis melisellensis. Next base: position 20,552,440 of record NC_138537.1, read on the forward strand.
CTCACCATAGTGGGGAAGACTGATCAGGTGACCTGTGGTCAGACCTGTGTATCTGCTGCCCAGATGCTGTTGATGGGCAACTTCAATGCCCCTGATCTCACTTCTGATGGTTCTCTCTCTTTAGAGGACTGTCCTTAGGTAGCACTGGGGGTGGTCTATTAGGGCAAATGGAGCACTGTCTCACCAGTTCCAGTCGACCCCCAGCCAGCCCTGGCTGCCAGCTACTGTACCTCCTCCCTTGACTCTGTTTTGCACTTGCAGAACACAACAGGGAGGAAGATGGAGACAAAATTAGAAGTATGGTAGTTAGCTTCACCTAATGTTGGCTTCCCTGCTTTCCATTCTACGAGTCCTAGTGGGCATCAGTTACCACTGTTTGATAGCCCTTGGACTGAGCAGCTTTTCAGATACAGAGAACTGTCCTTTGACAGCCCTTCAAACAGAGTACAGTCGTACCTCGGGTTACATACACTTCAGGTTGCAGACTCCGCTAACCCAGAAATACTGCTTCAGGTTAAGAACTTTGCTTCAGGATGAGAACAGAAATCGTGCTCCAGTGGCACAGCGGCAGCAGGAGTCCCCATTAGCTAAAATGGTGCTTCACGTTAAGAACAGTTTCAGGTTAAGAACAGACCTCCGGAACGAATTAAGTACTTAACCCGAGGTACCACTGTACTGTCCTCTGTAAATTAGGATGCAAGGCCACCATAAGCACTGATATTTCAACTGCAAATTCATTCACATAACACAAGAAAGCTAAACCTTTCAGAGACTTTGAAACAAAATAATACAACACAAAAGCAGACATTTTCAATGGGAGTCTTGTCATTTTAAAAAAAAAAAAATTGCAGCTAAAGGGGAATGCTGGTGTCACAGTGCATACAGTTTACACACAGTAGGTCTAACAAGGAGCACAACAAATTTCTCTTCTACGGTTCTGGAATGAGATTTCATTTTTACAGCTGTGAACCGAACGTTATTCATTTCAAGGACAAGCTCTGAAAGTTCAAGTAAGTAGGAAAAGTGGAAGCCCTCTCTGATATATCAAGACAGACAGATGAATAGCCAAGCAAGATTTACAGTCCTTGTGCAGCTTGGCAGTCTAGGATTGCTGCAAATGACTATGGATTTACAGTTGCTAATTTAGTAGGGTGGGCGGGAGCTCAACCAGACTAGAGAAGGGAGTGTACACATATCTTACTATGGCCATAATAGTCCCAAAGAGTATAGTATAGCATTTTTGACAAAGCAGTTGATTACCAGTAAATCAATAGCTTTCAAACTTTCCACCTTGGAGTCCATTCTACATTTGCTTGTTTGCTGAGGATCACCTGCACATCTGCCATAAACCCTCTTCAGCTGTTTCCTTGAACCCCAAAACGTTACAAGTGTGCACAGGGATGAATGCATACAGAAGCCCTCTTTGAACCTTCATGCACAAATCTGAGAGGAGCCAGCACACCTGAGGAACGATGGGAGTAGCCTCTACTCACTTTTTAACTCTCACAATTCCTGAAAAGTGCCCTCAATTCAGAATTAGGGAGAAAATTGCTTTAATTCACACCTGCCAAATTTGCCCTTTCTGAACTTGTTGGGGAGGGATGTACACTAGCAGTTCCTCTGGCTTAGTGCAGCCACAAAGGGCGGGACATGGGTGGGATAAGACAGACCCAGAATCAATTGCAACTGCTAAAATTATTATTCATAATACACTCTCTCTCTCATATATATATTCCTGTTCTGGAATTTGGATGGCCTCTTGTAGATGTTCAGTTCAAATTGTACGACTGTATTTCATCGCTTCTTCCCTGAGAGATAACTCAGCGATTCAGCATACTGAATCCCACTGAGAACAACTCAATCACAGCCGTTTGATTCAAGTACTCACACGGCAGTTTCACAGGCAGTAAATCTTCAGATCCTTCTGTGCCAGAGAAAGTGGTAAGACTCCCGATATGCAGTGTGGGGAAAGCTGTGGTTTCTAGTCTTAACCCAGGGTTAAGGCCACTGCGTTGCATTATTTCAATACCTAGGATTGTACTAGGCAGCAGCAGAGAGCTGGCCTTTATTGATTTCCTATTGTATCAGGCAGAAACACATCGTTATTAACGCCCGCCCTCCAGAAAGGAAGCTGTGACAGACACCCCCCACGGAAGATGGGTACTGGGTTAACAGTATATCTGAAGGAGCATCTCCACCCCCATCATTCTACCTGAACACTGAGGCCCAGTGCCGAGGACCTTCTGGCGGTTCCCTCACTGCAAGAAGCCAAGTTGCAGGGAACCAGGCAGAGGGCCTTCTCGGTAGTGGCACCCGCCCTGTGGAACGCCCTCCCATCAGATGTCAAAGAGAAAAACAACTACCAGATTTTTAGAAGACATCTGAAGGCAGCACTGTTTAGGGAAGCTTTTAATGTTTAATGGACTATTGTATTTTAATATTTTGTTGGAAGCCACCCAGAGTAGCTGGGGAAACCCAGCCAGATGGGCAGGGTATAAATAAAAATTATTATTATTATTATTATTATTATTATTATTATTATTATTATTATTATTAGGCCGGAGGAACCAGGGTTCAAAACCCCACTCAGCCATGAAGCTTGCTGGATGACCGTGGGCCATGAACAGTCTCTCAGGCTAACCTGCCTCACAGGCTTGTTGTGAGAATAAAATAGAGGGAGAGGGAGCCATGAAGGCCAACTTGAGCTCCTTGGTAGAAAGCTGGGATATAAATGCAGTAATGAAATGAAATAAATCACAGAATCGTAAAATTGTAGACTTAGACGGGACCCCCCCCAAGCGTCATCTAGCTCAGTTCCCTGCAATGCAGGAATAAATAATACATTTCAAAATGGCATAGAAACTCCAGCAGCATCATATACATTTTAAAAAAACAAAAACCACTTTCAATTAAAAGCTCTGGGAAACAAATGCATTTTTCAAATTTCCATAACCATTACAAAAGTTCCTCAAAGTGGCTTCTAACCAAATAATTAAGACAATATAAATAAATAATAGCATAATTAAACAGTGTTAATCTTTAATTAAAATATAAATTCTTAAAAGCTAATTTTGAAAAAAAAGGTAAGCAACAGCTAACCAAGAATAAACTCCCTCACTTCCCCCCAAAACATGAATTGCTATTTTCTGCACCTCCCACAGCCCATAAAGAAATACTGATCTTACCGCAAATGCCACACCACAGCAATAGGTCATATTTGTTAATGTTTTTCTAGCTCATTAAAATTCAACCTGCAAGGTGATTTTTATGGTGGGTAAGAATTCAATTTAGAGTGAATCATTTGCTTACATGGCCATGAAACCATGGAAGTCTGCGGACAGAAGGCTTAAAGCGCAGTAATCCATCTGGCCGTTTGCTTCCCTTGTGCAGTTTAAGCAGAAAGCAAAGCATCCAAAATCATCTAAGGTATGTTTTAGTTGCTTCAGGTGTACTCTGATAGCCAATGAACAGATGCATCGATACTTCAAAAGATAAACTATGAAGCAAATGTGTGTGCTTTTTTGTTTTTTTAAAAAAGCTTTTCATAAACTCCCTCCATGAACAGTTTAAAACTATCAGATATTGTCAATGCATGACATTCAAACTATGTCCTCAGGTGCATTCTCTCCCCCCCCCCCCCCGGTGGTTTTTATTTAAGGATTGTTATTTAACACCAAGTATTCAAAACTGTGCATCTTTGCACTTGCAAAATTCCCAATTCTCACCACATGTTCTCCAGGATTAGCCTGAAATTGTGAGATTATCTAGATGTTGTTTTCCCTCTGGTTTGTCCCTAGGAAGACGACTGGAGCTTGCTTCAGCTTGTTGTGTACTTTCCCTCTTTCCTGCTATTCTTGCCTTGAGTTGCCAATATTGTGGTACTTTGATGGGGGCAAGGGGCAGGACAGCTTCTTCATTTGCTTTTCCTTCCTTCCTTTAACCCAGGCATCCCCACACTTGGCCCACCAGGTGTTTTTGGCCTACAACTCCCATCATCCCTGACCACTGGTCCTGTTAGCTAGGGATGATGGGAGCTGTAGTCCCAAAATATCTGGAGGGCCGAGTCTGAGGATGCCTGCTTTAACCCCTCATCCACTGGTAGCCTCCACTTCTCCACCGCCACCTCAAGACACTACAGTGGTACCTTGGGTTACAGACGCTTCAGGTTACAGACTCCGCTAACCCAGAAATAGTACCTCGGGTTAAGAACTTTGCTTCAGGATGAGAACAGAAATCGTTCTCTGGCGGCAGCGGGAGGCCCCATTAGCTAAAGTGGTGTTTCAGGTTAAGACCGGACCTCCAGAACGAATTAAGTTCTTAACCCGAGGTACCACTGTATGGGGTGTTCCCATAGCATTCCACGAATGTACACTCTGTGTACCTGCGTACTCATTAACTGAGCTGCACAAATCAACCAGGGTACACTCTTTCACACAAACGCTTGTACGTGCATAGAAACAGCCAGTGGCGTACGGGGGGGCGGAAGGGGTGGTCCGCCCTAGGTACCACTCTGGGGGGGTGACAAGATGGCCCACTGCCTCCCCCCAGCTGTAGAGCGGCCGAGGGCGAGCACACAGTTAGTATGGGTGCCGCTCACACGCCATCTGTCCAGGCTGCCATTCTTGTGCGCCATCCATACGGGCTGCGACACATGCACAGTCTGTATGGGATGCTGTGTGTACGCAGTCCGTATGGACATCGCATGTGTGCCGCCGGGCGGTTCACCCTGCCCCTTGGCGTCCTGCCCCAGGTGCCAGAGTGGGTTCCTCCGCCACTGGAAACAGATTGTACCTGTGTTCAATATAACATGTGAACATCATGGCATAGAGGGTGTGCACACAACTCATTTAAAGCATATCTGAAGCACATTTTTCTCCTGTAGTTTGCCCTCACGCAATTTCTCCTCATACCAGCAAGATGCCCTCCTTATGGTGGGAATGGTGGGGATCTACAGTAGGGATTAACTTGTTTTGAATTTTTAAACATTTAAGGAGGCGAAGATAGGCTGAGGGACTGGATGGCGCCCATATGTTTTCCACTGGGGGGGGGATGACCTGAGGGGGAGGGGGTTAATTAGCTGACCAACTATGCAGCTCCTGACAGTCCTTTGCTCAAGATTATGACTGCTCTTTGATATGGCTTTGGTTTTTTTAAAAAATGAGAGAAAGGATGCAACTGCAGGTCACATGTAGCTTCATGTCACATTGAGAAGGGTTGGTAGGTATGGAATTACCAGGTAGGATCACTCAATAAGTAAATGACTTGTATTTTTTCTGCTGCATTTCTGCCAGGACACCAAGGCAGTTTATAATTTTTCAAACACTAAACCAAATAAATGATATAAAATGTAAAATTGGCCCCAGGGGCAAGGGGGGAGGGCAGTCCATCTGCAGCCGGCCCTGATGTTCTGTTTGCCTATATCTCTCCCTCTCTTCTTCCTTCCCACAGGGCAGATGGCGTCCGCTGGCCCTGGGATTTGGAGTCAACAGTCTGACAGCAGCAGGCCCCGATGTTGTCCTTTCTAGTTAATTACAGTGGGCTTTAAATTGATCCCCAAAATGGAAGCCAAAATGACAACACTGAAGTTTGCCGTTATCCACACTCCAAACTTCCTCCTTGAAGCACAGACAGAATTGCAGATCGTCTGCTGACAAACCAACCTGCTGGGCGCCAAAATATCTTTCACACAATAATCAGATGCTTTACTTACTGTGCCGAAGCAGTTTATTTGTTATTTCTGACATCTTCACCAAATCAATATAAATATAATTCCACAAGTCTGCAAGCAGGCCGGCCTCAATAAGATGAGGAATTACTTCCCTTCAAGTCTCCTCTGCCCTTCATTTCAATTCTTCCTACTCTGCCCGACTCATTTTTTCTGGTTCTTAGACAAATGCCTTTTGCCAGTGTCATTCCATTTTCTGAGGTAAAATGTGTGCGCTGGCATTCAACCTGAGAAAAGGGCTTTTCTTCTTCTCTTCCTTTTCCATATATAGAACAGAACAATGAGACATTTCTGCTCTTAAGAGATCTTGAAGAAATCTCTCTCGGGTTACAGAAACTCCCCTAACTACAGTATCAGCAAATCTCAACCACACAAAATTGCTTCTAGGTTGAAAGATCAACCAAATTTTAAAAGGAAGCCAAAGGCCTTCAGCAACCATTATTTGAAGGGTTTCTTTTCAACCCACCGCAGAAAGCCTATTTTGAAATGTCGCTTAAAACAAAGAGTATGTGAAGGGAGCTCATTTTCGTGTACGAACCCTCCCAAAAATTAAAAGCAGTAATGAGACCCTAATCCAGAGGGTGAGAATGGCTGGGGGTTTTTTTCCAAGTGCTGGTAGCCTTCAAACCTTTTATACTCCTGATTTATTTTTATCTTTACCAAACTTACGTAATGCCATACCCTAGTAGCTTTATTGTTATTGTCTCACTGCTGGTACTGTTTTAATTTTTACTGTATGTTGCCTTGGTTGCAGGGAGGTTAGAGGAAGCCAAACCATCAAATCCTGCTGGAAAACATTGAATGGTATCTTTCCATGGATCTTATGTTCTAAGAAAGAACAAGGAACAGCCTTTACTAATATGTGATGCTTCGCACTTGAACTAGCTTGCTTCTTTTTATATTCTCCTTTGTATATGGTTTGGAGGGGGGGCTTTCCTGTAAATTTGCAAAAAGCTGTTAATATATGTGCAAAATTTAAACAAATAAGAGTCCCAGTGCATGACAGTGTTTATTACTTATTCATATTTAAAGGATGCTAAATTAATTTCTTTTAGGTTGCTGCATGTTGCCAGGCACAATTATTATAATTCATTATAATAATTGCGGCTGTTTGTTTCCGTCTGATGTAATCTTCTACAAAGTACATTTTCCTTTTTACATCTTAGCAACTAAAAGGATTTGCAGTTAGTTTATGACAGTGCATAAGGAACAGGGAGGGAAAGAGTATAAGCTGAGTAGAGACAAAACTGAAATATCCCCCGTCCCCGTCCCAGTTGTTACCATGGAAAAAGACCCTAAGCAAGGGGGAACTGGGAATTTGGAAAAGTGAACACTAGGACAGATGAAGGCATTGAGGTGTCCCTTGGCATGGATAACTCTGTAGTTTTCTCAAAATCATCTGAATAGCTGCCTAGAGGCTGCAGTTGGTTGTTTAAGCCCAGCGCCATTTGTCTGTGCTTTCTCTGTATGGATAAGAGATGGGTCATATACCCCACAAATATCCCAGGAAAAAGCCATCTCCGAGCTCGAGAGAAGGTGGCGTTGTGGGCCTCACGCCCTCTCCACATGTGCGGGGGCTGGTTCTCAGCCTCCGTGCGATTGAGGGGATCCCCGGCTGCGTCATCCCCTGGGGCTGGCCTAGGGGAGGTGGGGCTTGTGCTATTTAACATTGGCGCGGCCGGAGATCTCCCTCTTTGCCACCGCAGCTCATCTGGTTCCCCACCCTCCCGCCCTTTAGGTTTCTTTTGACCTTACTATGGACCTCGGTTGGTCGCCGTTAAGGGGCCTGGTAGGAATTTTTTCCACTTGGCAAATTGGCACCAGCCACTTGGTTTTTCACCTACCTCATAGCAAATCATCACAACTTCCTTGACATTGGCGTTTAGACATTGGTGTGGGCATTTTTATGTAGATGAAGGGGGGAGGAAGCGCCATCACCTCCCCCGCATTTCAAAGGGTAGTCCGGTAAAGGATTCCAGGGGGCTTGGCCCTGTCCGAAACCTATGGAGGTGAGGGCCTAAGGCACACCCCCGAGCGGTCACCCCGGGGGAGTTCCTAGTTAATGTGCATCAGCAGGACTCCCCCTGCTGGTGGTTAACCCTTCCCGGTCTTCAAGCAAACAGGCTGAAGCTGGAAAGTCGGTTAGGACCAATTCCTAAGCCAATACCGCTCATCACCTGTAACCAATAAAGTTGTGGCCAATTTTTGGCCCATTAACCTGAATGGTTGTGTCATGTGTCATTATTTTCCCCTGGGGGGGAGGCGGGAACTCACCACACAAAGGGACATCCCGTTTTGTCACCAAGATCTCATCCAGAAAAAGAACTTTTGGGGGGCTACAATGTGATGGTTCAGAATTTATCTGGTTAAATTCCCCTGGTGTGTGTCACCTGCTAACGTCAGCTTACAGCTGGGCGGAGACAGAAGCTTTTAGAAGCTAAGAAGGAGGAGTTTTTCCCTGTACTTTCACTTCCCTCTGTGTATCTGTGAGGGAGACATGGCTGAAAGAAGCCCTGGACTTTGTTTGCTGTAATGTTTTAATAAAGAGCTGTAAATAGACGAACCTGTCTATGTGTGCTTACAAGGAGCAAGACTGCTTTACACGCTGTTCAACTCTGCTAAGCCGTGACTGAAAGAAGAGACAGCAGGAGTTATTGCGCAGCTTGAGAGGAAGCCTGCCGGACCGCTGTAGGTGATTGATGCGGATCGTAAAGCTGTCTGACGTTGCGGCTCTATCGATAAGGCAAGATCGATATCTCTCCGAACAGGTTATGGAGTGTCAGAAAACGCTCGTAAAGCAGTCGGTGTGAGCTCCAGGAACGCTTTGAAGTCAGCGTGGGTGCCGGAGAGCAGATGATTCATTGCCTGCTTCCGAGAGACAGTGAGAGCTTCTGATACACAAAGAGCTAAAAAGCAGCTAAAAGCTGGGAGCTGAGACGCAGCTGAAATATCGTTTCTCCACGGAAGGGAAGGCCGGAGGAAGCTGGTACGGAGTAAGTACAGCTTGGGGCACCTTGGGAGAACGGGAGAAGATGGCGCAGTTCCAGAAGCATGGTTTTGAGCTTAAGCTACCATGTGAAAAGCTGACGCGTGAAGGCTGGTGGACGTGGAATCTCCACGTAGAACTGTTGTTGGTCGGAGAAAGCCTTTGGGAGGCAGTCCAGCCACTACAGAAAGCGGCTGGAGCAGCAACAGAGCTGAGCGAAGCTGAGAAGTGTGTGCTAGTATTTCTGGCAGAGAATGTAAGTGATGCGCTGAAGCCTATTGTCCTAGATGCTGAGAGGCCTGAGGTTGCATGGCTAGCACTCCGTGAGGCTTGTGAAGCAGGAGTGGAACGCCATGGCCTAGATGCGGCTGCATCAGAAGGGGAGAGGCAAGATGGCGCTGGGCACATTCTTGAGAGTCAACACACAGCTGAGGGAAGCTGTGGGCCCCCAGAGGGGGCAGAAGGGACTATTGCTGGCAGCTGTACTAATGCTGCACCGTGCTTGTGTGAGGCGTTAGCGAAAGGCCAGAGTCCTGGAGGAAGCCCTGGAGAGGCTGAACTGGCAGGCCCTGTTCCCGATGTCTTAGCCTCTAGGAGTGCTAGTGAGCAGATCGGGGGGGCGAAGAGTTCCAAAGGCAAGTTTAAAGAGCTTTCCCTTTGTGCTGAAGCAGAGAGGAGCTTCAGGGGGGGCCGCGCAGGTGGGAGAAGCCGTTCCAGAAGGAGGAAGGCCAGGCCAGCTGGGAGGAGCCCCGGGCAGTGTTTTTCCACTGGAGTTCAACGTCGGCGTGGCAGTTGCCCCCACCGGAGCAGAGAGCCGATGCAGGATGTTTTCAAGGACTTTTCCCATGGGAATCAGGCAGGTTTCCATGGCAACAGGCCTGGGAAGACAGGCAGGCGTGGAGCTGAGCCAGGTGGTCGGGGTAAACAGCAGGGAGAAGAGTCTTATCAAGTTTCTGCGAGTATGGCAGTGTTTGAAGACGGCGGAGTGGAAAATTTCCAGCTCAGCCTTGTAATAGACTCTGCAGCTAACCGCAACATGGTTCCAGAGACCCCTGCAGTCGAGAGGTGGAATTGCACAGCAGTTCCGAAAGGACAAACTATTAAGTTCGCGAATGGACAGAAAACTAGAGTTCGCAAATGCACTAATGTCTATCTTTCTGTTTTACAGGAGACGGTGGATTTTTGTATTGTTCCAGACATTCATCACTGTTTGCTATCTGTGCCTTATTTGTTGAATAAGGGGTTCAAAGTTTGTTTTGAAAATGATGTCTGCACAATCTCCAGAGAAGGGAGGTTACTGGCCAAAGTGCGGAAGGGACAGAATGATCTTTTCATTCTTAAAACGTCTCTTGGAGGTGAGGGGAAGGTTGAGAAAGCACAAGCGTTGCGTGCTACAGTTCCCAACCGACGTGCTACAATTCCCGCTCATAATGTTACATGTGCATGCGTATGGCATCAGAGAACAATTCATGGGTCGGTAGAGGACTTGCAGACTCTGCCCGAGGTTGCCACGGGGTGTAGGATTCAAAATTGTGGAAGTGCCATTGATTGTGACACTTGCAAGCAGGTAAAGGTGAGAGGGTGCAGTTACCCAAAGGTGGAACGTGTGGCCACTAAACCTTTTGAGTTGGTACACATAGATTTGGCCGGTCCTGTCAAGGAACCAAGTCTAGGGGGGGCCAGGTTTCTCCTAACTTTTTTGGATAATTTCTCGCAGAGTTCCTGGGCTCATGGTCTCAAATCCAGGGAGGATGCAGCACAGCTGATCAAGAGCTGGATTGAGGGGGTGGAACAGAGGTTCTCCACCAGGGTTCAAGAGATCATCAGTGACAGAAATGCTGAGTACACTGGTTCTGCGTTGCAGAAGTTCTTGCAGAAGAGAGGGATACGCCACACAGTTAATTCACCCCAGCAAGGGGGGGGCAGAGCTGAGGAGTGGAGCTCTGGTTAAGGCTGCACAGGTGATGCTGAAAGAAGCCAGGTTGCCTCCTGAGTTTTGGTTGGAGGCTACTAGGGCTGTGTCATTCACCTGGAATCGTGTCTACAACTCACTGGTAGGTGACACACCGTTCTCTTTGTTAAATGGCCGCAAACCCCAGGTTCACTTTCTGCGGACTTTTGGGACTCCTGCGCTTGTCGCTTTGCCTAAGGCTTTGCAAGGGCCAGATGGAGCCAAAGTCCAGAAAATGATCTTCTGTGGGTATGAGCCAGATGCCCGTGCATGGCGTTTTGCTTACCCATCAGGTGATCAGAGTAAGGTGCTGATCAGTAAACACGCTGAGTTCTTAGAGGAAGAGGTAAAGTCAAAGACTCCTGTCAGGCGTGATGTTCTCTCAGATTGTCTCTCTGACCCAGAAGACAGTTCTGATGAGGCGGAAGAAGGGGCTGAGGCTGCTGATGACGACCAGGTCACTGACCAGGGTCAGAAGCAGGATAGGGCATCTCCACAAGCTGTTATGAGACTGCCCAAGAGTGCGCCTAGTTCTCCTGTGAGTGTAATGGAGAGGATTCGAAGACGCTTTAAGTCAGAGGGTGAGTTCCATGATGCAGAGGATACACCTGCTGATCAAAATGAGTCAGAGGAAACACCTGAGTTTGTGCCTAGGAGGTCCAGTCGCACAACTAAGGGTATCCCACCAGAGAGGTATCAGGCCACAGGTGCGTGGGTAAGTTTCGCACAGTGCGATTCTGAGAGCTGTGAGGTGGTTCCACAAATGCCAAACAGGTTTGCCAAGGGAGGGCACAAGGCATTGGGGAAGGGATCGATCTCACAAGGTGTTACTGAAGATGTTGCACAGGTATCACGCAGGGACACAAGGGGGGGTGTGATGGTTCAGAATTTATCTGGTTAAATTCCCCTGGTGTGTGTCACCTGCTAACGTCAGCTTACAGCTGGGCGGAGACAGAAGCTTTTAGAAGCTAAGAAGGAGGAGTTTTTCCCTGTACTTTCACTTCCCTCTGTGTATCTGTGAGGGAGACATGGCTGAAAGAAGCCCTGGACTTTGTTTGCTGTAATGTTTTAATAAAGAGCTGTAAATAGACGAACCTGTCTATGTGTGCTTACAAGGAGCAAGACTGCTTTACACGCTGTTCAACTCTGCTAAGCCGTGACTGAAAGAAGAGACAGCAGGAGTTATTGCGCAGCTTGAGAGGAAGCCTGCCGGACCGCTGTAGGTGATTGATGCGGATCGTAAAGCTGTCTGACGTTGCGGCTCTATCGATAAGGCAAGATCGATATCTCTCCGAACATACAATCTTATGCAGGACCCAAAAAAGCGCATCTTAGAGCACAGCCCCAGGGGGAAAAAATGCATCACTGGGGCTTCTTGATCTTGCACAAGCCACGTGACTCACATGGGGGCACAAGCAGGAAGATGCACATCCCGGTTTTGAGACTGAAGATGTTGGAGGTATGGGGTAGGATTATAAAGCCTGCCCTGCCTTTTTAATGAAACGCCCATGCTAGTGTCGCAAAACTTCCTATCCCCACTGCAGAGAAATGGAAAGAGCACACACACTCTGTCTTGCCTGAAAATCCACAGAAAGAGGGTTTCCCATGTCAGCTTGGTCTAGCAACAGCAGGGGTGTGTGGGAAGGCCGCTCCCCTTCCCAGGGGGGTGGGGTTGCAGGCAGGCCACATGTACTCCCCATGTACAGTGGGAGGGGGCATGGTGAAGCCTCCCATGTCACTGGGAGTCCCAGCCGTGCCACGCCCCCTGGCTGACCACTCCAGTCGACCGGGGGCATGGCTTGCCCTATTTAAACCACCACATGGTTGGGGGCTCCTTCTCCTTGCTTCCACCTTCCAGCCATGTGGTTTTCGCCTGCCTCGTAGCAATCATCACAACTTTGTGCGGTTTGGCAGTTAGGCATTGGTAAAACCTGGTTTATGGAGGAGAGGTTGTAGCCTTCATCTGCCCTTCCACATTAAGGGTATTCCGTTAAAGCAGCGGTTCTCAACCTGTGGGTCCCCAGATGATGTTGGACTACAACTCCCATCATCCCTGAGCTCTGGCCTTGCTAGCTAGGGGTGATGGGAGTTGTAGTTCAACAACATCTGGGGACCCACAGGTTGAGAAAGGCTGCGTTAAAGGGATCCGGGGGTGTGGATCACGCCCAAAGCCCGAGTAAGGGCTAGGCCATGCCATGACCCCATTGAGGACCCTGGGGGAGCTCGCAGTAGATGTACATCAACAGGGCTCCTCCTACTGGTGGTTGACCCTTGTGAGACTACCTGCATGGCAGGAAGGAGTCAGATATAGTTGGTTCAGTTCCAATGCCTAAGCCAATACCACTCACATCTGTAACCAATAAAGTTGTGGCCTTAATTATCCCATTAACTCAAAATATTGGTTTCCGTGTGTGTAGTGGTTAAGAGTGATGGACTCATAATCTGGTGAACTGGGTTCGCTTCCCTGCTCCTCCACATGCAGCTGCTGCGTGACCTTGGGCTAGTCACACTTCTCTGAAGTCTTTCAGCCTCACTTACCTCACAGAGTGTTTGTTGTGGGGGAGGAAGGGAAAGGAGATTGTTAGCTGCTTTGAGACTCCTTAGGGGAGTGATAAAGCAGGATATCAAATCCAAACTCCTCCTCCGCTTCTTCTTCAAGAAATGGGGGAGGTCTCGGGGCCTTGCCATGCAACAAGTATCTCCAAATTCAAAACTCTCGTATTTCCCAGTTTCATGCTACATACCACGCAACCACTATCCAAACTATGCCCAACCTCTACCTAAACAGCCCACACGCAGTTGTAACTACAACTCGTCATACTTTATGGAAGCTGAAAAGTTTGAGTCATTTCGTCCAATTCGCATCTGCCTTTGGAAGTGGTGTGTAACAATACAGAAAATGTATAAATCAGCAGTTGCTGGCTGTATATTGCTCAACTACCAGCAAAGCCTGCTAAGAGAGAAACCGAGGAATTGCAAACTAGATCAGCACGGTGTCTATATATAATCAAATATTGATCGCAAAGCTAGATATGGAAAAGTAGTGTTTACTGAGCATATGACCCTTTACCAGCTTTGTCAGATCCATAGAGGTTTAGACATAGCTTCCAGAACATTCTAGAAACTGCTTAGGGTATATTTGAAGGGGATGTTTCTGTCAGGAACAGAAATGCCTTATTTGTGTACCTGAAAATGAGATTATGAAGGAAAGTTGTAAATTATGGAGATAAACACCTCACTAAAAGATATTTACACCACTTTCTTCAATTGATGGAAATGTTACCAGGATACACCTTTAGAGCAGATCCACACATGGCTTCCCATAAAGAATTCTGGGAGCTCTACTTATCACTCACACAGAGTTACAATTCGCAGCACCCTTGACAAACTATAGTTCCTTGGGATCTTTGGAGGAAGCCAATGTACAATGAGCGTGTTTTAAATGCATGGTGTGGATCTGCCCTTAAATTAACATGCCCTGTATGGAACCCCCGCTTTGAGTTTTCAGCTGTTAAGTACTGCATTACACAGAAAGTTGGTGTGTTTTATTTAGTCTTTGAATCTTTGGCCAAGTAAATCAAGAATGTATCTGAATTTTCTAAAAGCTGACGGCGTGTTATTTTAAAACACTGTTTCGATAAGCTTCAAAAAGTTGATGTATCATAGAGACTTGAAAATATATGATCTCATTAAAAAAAAAACGCTGGCACTTGGAAAGATCTCCAGTCGCCAATCACAACTTCTGGGTGGCTGTAATTTATAACTTTTGCCCCCAGAGCCAAGCCATTTAATCTGATAATCAGCATCAATCAAGGAATTTTATCGCCGTGTTTTGCAGTCTGAGCAGAAAACCTCTCTCTTGGGGACAAATTAGGCACCCCAGTGTGACACTTGCAAATAAATATTGTTTGCCATAACATTCGGTGCTATGATTCAGTTGGATCGATTCACTATAGAAATGCTTTTGAAGCAAGAAAAAGTGTGTAACTACATGGGGGTGAAAGACACAAAAAAGACACATGGCACAATGGCATTTTGGTAGAATAGCAGGCCAGCTTTCTCAGCAGCTTAACAGCAACACACACTTTTGTTTATGCTTCTTCACTTGCCAGCTGAAAGTTATTGTGCCCAAATATGCTTCATGATTGTCCATAACTCACCACTGATGCACGATCCTTATTATGGTGGCATGCAGACCCTTTCATTGGCTCAAAGGACTACAGCTTATTTGAGGTGGGGAGAGCCTCATTATGTGTCATAACACATTGTGACAAGCTACTTATTGCTGAAAACAAAACCAATACATCAGGCGGACTAAGGTAATATGCAATGATGTCCAATTTTCTGTTAATTTAGAAGCTCTTTCTAAACCCAGGCAACTACTGGAAAGTAACTAAAGTAATCATTTTCCCATTCACAAGTCAAGGATCCCGTTAAGCCTTAAAAAGGTCTCTCTACAGGGCACAAAAAAGCAACATTGTAGAACTGCTGAAACACAGTTTTTCCTTTCCTTTATTCAAGAAATTACTTGTGCCTTCATGGACTGAAAAATTAGCTAATCCAATCTTGTATGCAGAATTATTGCATGTGAGCCTGTATTATTAATCCTCCCCACTATGGTGAGGTATATCATATTTTTTATTTAAATTACAGGAATTGTTTCTAAATTTGCACCTTTACACGTCAATTAGCATATGCAATTTTTATGTGAATCCGTGCCCTCTTTTTTGGTGAGGGGTAAATAAAGGAACCATCCTAACTGCAAATTTTCCTTCCTTCCTTTCTTGTGTCAGGAGAGCATCCTCCATTGCACCTGAGAGCTGCAGGCTACTTTAGGGCTTGTAAGGCAAGCTGCATGGCATGTGTGTGTGACTGCCACAGCCTGCCTACCCAGCATCGGTCACCTGAGGTAGCCACCTCACCCTTCCTAATGTTAGGGCCGCCCCTGCAGTTAGTATCTCTGGTAGCAGGAGGCTGAGAAAACTTCTATGTGACCTTGGAGAGAGGTTATCAGTTGGCATTTGGAGGGCTAGACCAGGTGTGGGTAATATTTGGCCCTCCAGATGTTGCTGAACTACAACTCCCATCATTCCTAGCTAACTAGGCCTAACTAGTTTCCCCACTCCTGGGCTAGATGCAATATAAGTACAGTGGTACCTCAGGTTAAGTACTTAATTCGTTCTGGAGGTCCGTACTTAACCTGAAACTGTTCTTAACCTGAAGCACCACTTTAGCTAATGGGCCCTCCTGCTGCCGCCGTGCCGCCGGAGCCCGATTTCTGTTCTCATCCTGAAGCAAAGTTCTTAACCTGAAGCACTATTTCTGGGTTAGCGGAGTCTGTAAACTGAAGCGTATGTAACCTGAAGCGTATGTAACCCAAGGTACCACTGTAGTAAACAAACCAACCCCTGTGTTGCAAAATATGAGTCAGCAATATCAAAAGCAACACGATGGCCAGAAACATTAACAATGTGATCAACTTTATGGAATAATTCAAAACGTCAAAACTAACAAACTGAAGTCTCTGAAAATCTCTGAAAGTCCTTAAATGAATCATGGTGCCAGACTTTAACCGGCGGAAAGCAAGCTGTGAAGCTTTGTATAATCAGCAAATGTCCAATTCTGATGTCCAACTCTGAACTCTACTGAACAGTGTTTCTGGATAACAACTACTGTTTCGTTGAATTCTTCATCAGCCAATTAGTTCAACCCTTGTAAGTAGAAAGATATGTAATTTCTTCATTAACTGAAAATAAAATATTCAAACAATGACCTGCACATTCATAACAACAACTTCAAATAGCGTAGAAATTATAAACTGTAACATAAAAAGTTACATATCCAATCTTTTTTCGAACAGATATAATGAAAAATACTCTGGAACAGTGCTCATGCTATTATGTAGTCACTGTTACTAACATCATTTTTTGAAAAATATATATAGCCAACCCCAGGCGATACTAATAACAAGGAGACCAAGTTTAAAGACACAGTACAAAGTTACAGCAAAAATACAGTTAATCAAATAAGACAACTGAGGTCTAATTCAGAGTTAAGTCCCCTTGGATGAATAGTTTTAAACATAAAAATAAAACAGGTTTCTAGATGCAATATAAGGCAACTGCTTATGTTTAGCAACCAGTGCTCAGAGTGGGTTGGGAGAGCCTAACCATCCCACTAATTTTCAATGGGCAAAATGGAGCCTGGCCTAATTTGAAATGAAACCATCCAACTTCCTTTTCTTCTCCCAAATAAAATTATTCTATTTCCCCTTCCTGCCCGCCCTGCCCCTCATCTAACACTGTTTTGGAATCTTCATTTCTAGTTCACACCAGTGCCTCTGGTATAAGAAGAGTGCTCTACATATACCGTATTTTTCGCACCATAGGACGCACTTTTTCCCCTCCAAAAATGAAGGGGAAATGTGTGTGCGTCCTATGGTGCGAATGCAGGCTTTCGCTGAAGCCTGGAGAGTGAGAGGGGTCGGTGCGCACCGACCCCTCACGCTCTCCAGGCTTCGCGGACCTCTTCGCAAGGAGCGGGAGCACTCCGGCTCCTTGCGGAGAGTTGCCAGCATGCCGAAGCCTGCGCGCGCTGAGCTCAGCGCGCCCAGGCTTCGCGGACCTCTCCGCAAGGAGCCGGAGCGCTCCGGCTCCTTGCGGGGAGTTGCCAGCATGCCGAAGCCTGCGCGCGCTGAGCTCAGCGCGCCCAGGCTTCGCGGACCTCTCCGCAAGGAGCCGGAGCGCTGCGGCTCCTTGCGGGGAGTTGCCAGCATGCCGAAGCCTGCGCGCGCTGAGCTCAGCGCGCCCAGGCTTCGCGGACCTCTCCGCAAGCAGCGGGAGTGCTCCCACGGCTTGCAGAGAGCTGCCTGTTTGCGGGCTGGGGTCGGGGGAAGCTCGAGCTTCCCCCGCCCCAGCCCCGCGCCGGGGGGGGGAAATAATTTTTTTCCCTTTATTTCCCCCCCAAAAAATGGGTGCGCCCTATGGTCCGGTGCGCCCTATGGTGCGAAAAATACGGTATTCAAAAGCACAATTCAGTTATAGGCAATGCTTTTTCGTTCCTTCTCTTCCTTTCACTGAAATTGCATGTCTTGCAGAAATATCTGAGATATTGAAGCCTCACTTTCAAGAAGCCACACATTGCCATATTCTTCTCTCGCCTTTGTTCCTCATATTCAGTCCATTGGCAAGCGCTGATAATCCCTTTTCCCTAAAAGCACTGGTCAATACTCTGATCATGTGTTCCCCAGATTGCTGGGAGTTTCTCTGAAGATATGAATATCAGAAGAATCTTGCTGGACCATCTACTCCAGCTTCCTGTTCTCACAGCAACCCACCAGATGCCCACATCATAAAGCATCTATATATGTAATGGACCAATGTATGAATTTGTCCCCAGTGTT
Organism: Podarcis melisellensis; assembly: GCF_964234715.1. Lineage (NCBI taxonomy): Eukaryota > Metazoa > Chordata > Lepidosauria > Squamata > Lacertidae > Podarcis > Podarcis melisellensis. Next base: position 20,570,504 of record NC_138537.1, read on the forward strand.
TTCCTTTTGCCTTTTGCATGCAATTAATGGGGGAAAGTGCATTCATTCTTTTAACCTAATTGTGACGTTCCAAGCCATAGCTGCTTGTACAGGGTATATCTCTTGAAATCCATCACCTGAGTATTGCCTAATAAAGTTTGTAAATGGCTTCCAAATGAGCAAAAATTACTTTTCCTAGCTCCGTAACAAACGTGCTTTCTATCCAAGAGGAGATTGGTTTTAGATCCTCCATTCATTCCTTTAATGATCAGCTAATTTGAATCTCAAGTCCCAAGAGTGCCACTGTTTCGGTTCAGAGTAATGCAACATTTACAATGTTTTATTGACATGAGGGCTGTATAAGTGCAGCTTCACGTATGCATTATACAAGTCAGCAAATTTAGGTGGATTAATAAAGATATCCATTAACTGTTGATCATGCAGGCTGATTGGGGTTTTTTTTCCTCCAGACAAATCAACTTTCTGTTCACAGGAAGTCACTCACACACATATTCAATCTTTCCCACAGTAGTGGAGCTTTATATAAACGCTGAGAGGCTGCTTTAGAGATAAGTGTGTTGGACTTAGCCCAAGGAGACTCATGTTCAAATCCTTACTTAGTTATGGACCTGTCACTTGACCTGTGATATTAAATCATATATATCCATATTCATGTCCTGTGCATATCTGTTCAAGCGGTTGCAAGAATGAAACCCTCTTCAGGTGCTGTCCCAGAATTGTTGTTGTTGCTGTTTAGTCATTTAGTTGTGTCCGACTCTTCGTGACCCCATGGACCAGAGCACAATATAATGGAAAAGGCGGGGGGGGAGGTAATGGAGAGCTAATTAGAAATAACAAGATATCCACATATAAAAACTGGCAATGACTTACACTGTAAACAATTAGCTAGTTTGGAATTATTTGGGATTCATTATTTAAGACACACCGAACCCTTTCTACATTCTTCATACTAATTCCCCAAGTCAATAAAGTACCCTCAGACAGTTTTCTCCTTGCAAGTTTGATTTATTACTTACACCATTAACCCACTTCCCTCTTTCAAGTTATCATAGGAAGGGTCCTTCCATAAGCCCAAGACTTACTTTTCTCTCCATACAGAATTTTATGCATCGACCAGCCTTGTTTTCAACAGCACAAAGCGCATTCGAGAACAAATTCCACCCAATTCTCCCCCAGCTAACAGTTCAAATGGAAAGTAGTGCAGTTTGCAAAACCAAGGCAGCCCGAGTCTTTCTTGAAAGCACTTTTAGAGACTCTGCTTCTGGGTTCTGCAGAGGCAACAAGACGACCACTGTGGGGAAAGTATAAGATTGATCGAAGTTTGGTCTGATCCAACAGGGCTCTCATGTTCTCAGGTTATCTTTGTACTCTTTCGGTATTTTGCAAGGCACCTTGAGGGCAATTTGAAGCCACCTGCCAGGATAGAAGTCTACTATATTTTTTTAAAAATAATTAAGTCATTCCCAGTGTTCTGGGCTTGCCTCCTCCCAAATTCTGAATCATGCCAAAATGCAAATAGGGTTTCTCAGAAATCAGATCATATTTACATTTATACACTTGAGCTGTAAATGTGGTGTGCTTACAATTTTAATTCGTGTGTGTGTGTGTGTGCCAATTTAGTGTACATCAACTCTGAGAATCTGCAGGAACATTGAACGAGGTTGTCTGAAGACAATGACTGCATGATAGTCTCTTCGGGCAATATCCCTCTTTGAACAAGCTAGAATTTCCATATCAGCTTGAGCTGAGCACAGAATAAAAAGACTTTGGAACTTCACAGATGGAAGAAACACCCCCCAGGTCTTCATAATGGGCAAATAAATCCCTGGGGTCTGGAGCTAAAGGCACTGATTTGTACTTATGGGGAAGAAATCCATAAAGACCTTAGAAAAGATAAATATATAAAACACCAAAGCAGAGATGCTGGCATTTTTGATGGCACAGAATTGAGGTAACAAGGCCTGCATATCACCATTTTACCACATTTGAAATATTCAAATTTTTGCTAGCTACAGAATTCCGAGGAAATTTTGCACCTGTAAATTATTGTGATACACTATTTTCAACAAAGTGAGAGAGTACGTGCATCTGTGCTTTGCTTGAATCTGATAAGCTCCCCTAGATTCCTTATTGAATGTAAAAGATATTTCACATACAGCCAAGAGACATTGAGGCCAGGGGTTATGCAGTAGTATCTCTATACAAACCTTCAGAAAGATTTTCACACTGAACAGAAAGAAAAAGGTTAAATCCAGGCTGTATTTTCAATGGTTTTAAAAATGTTTGCTCCTCTCATAAAACTTAGCATGTATATATCAGCAGCAACAATGAGGTATTCTTCTTGAGTCAGCTTTAAAATAATGTTGACATTGCAGTCGATACGTTATGGATTGCCATATTTATGTCAGAATGTATTGGCACAAGAATACATCAATAATATAAAATATTTAAGGATAAGTCTTAAGTTTAAATTAAACCTTACGATTCCACGTTCCTTTCTTCATCTTTTTCGCTCTGCTGATCTTAAATGACAGGTTCCGCAGGTAATGATTTTAACATCTTTCTCTTTTTTGTCAGCAACTAAAACTACTATTTTTAAATAAGTCTCTGCAGAGGAAAACTGGAAGTCAGATCTTGGCTAGCTGATTCTATACATCTGTAATAAATGCCTATATTTGCACCTGGATTTGCAGCTAAAGAATTGTATCCAATGGTGTACACACACACATACACACACACACACACACACACACACACACACACGGTTACTGGTTCTCTGCATTAGACAAGCAAGAATGTCAATACCATACTTTTTTTACTTTAAAATAAGGTTAAAAATCTGGGGCATCTTATACATGGATAGCGCATATGCCCATTTTCTAAATTTGGGGTCCCCAAAAGTAGGGGGCGTCTTATACATGGAAAAATACAGTACCCTTCAGAATCAAAACAAAGTTCCATTAGGCACAAATTAGAATGGCATTAAGCAGATTATTCCTAGTTGGTCCCAAGGTTCTTAATGCAACACTAGTGCATCTGAATTACCAGGCATGTTGATAGAGTCAATCTTCATAAAGCCCTCTCATCCCTTTAGGTCATCAGTCCAGCAGGCTAATCCCGGTAACTGCATACTCACATGAATGGCCTACTTATGTCAACTAAACATCTTAGGTTAATAAATATATGTAGCAGTATAGCTTCTCTTCTGCAAATAGGAAAATCACAACTTGGAACTAATGATCTTTTGAGAGTTTCATCTTTCTACCACATGCATGAGCAGCCATGGATTATCCAGTGACAGCAATGTCTACATAGGCTATAAAAAGATAGCCATGTTGTCTCTTGTGATAGTAAATTCTAAGTTATTCATGCATTGTGCAAAAATCATTTCCTTCGTCTGCCCTTAACTACTTCCAATCAATTGCACTGGGCAACCCAAAGTATGAGAATGGAAGGGGGGGGAATCTCTTATCTACTCCATTTGTAAATGCATAATTTTCTGTCACATACTCCTTGACCTTAGTCAACTTTTCTCTAAGCTAAAAGCTTTTTTTGTTACTTCTCATAGGTATGGTACGTCATATTTTAAAAGGTGAAAATCCAGGCACAAAAGTTGTTGAGTTTTGCCCAATATGAAAACTATAGGGTTGCCATATGTCCAGACACAGTTAGCTCCATGGAAGAAACTGATGGATTGTGGTGACAAAGTAACAAATAATGGAAAGACTCAGAAGATGGCCGCTCGGCAGGGAGTTGCATAAAGGGGCTCTGCATTGTTCCTCCAAGAAAGGTTTTATCAGCTGTTTTTAAAGTCTTTTAAAAGCCTTATCCATCTGTAATTTGGATGTCTTTCTAGGACTCAGAACCTTGTCTGAACTGTTTATCTCCTCTAGAAAGCAATCCACACATGGCTGCAGAGATGTGATAGCTCAACTTATTTAATAATAGTTTGATTCAGACATAGCAGACAATGAGCCAATGGCTCATCAACCTGATAACAAGCCACAGGCCTGCATGCTCCCTCCTGCCCTCCTGTGCCCACTTTGGTGCTTCTTGTTAGTTTCTGTTTGCCACTGTGCAGCTGCTTAGAGTCACAGAGACATTCCAGAGACAGTCCAGGCTGTTGGAAGTCTCATGGGAGACGGGAGATGGGATGTGACGTTAGTGGTTTCCTGTTCCTTTGTTCTGTTGTTGAGTTGCTCTCTGCTCTCACAGGAAGAGGATGTATTTTTGTCTGCGTAGTAAGAAAAAAGCATAGCGATGTAGCCATAAATCTCATCACTTCTGCTGCTTTGATTCTCTGCTGAATGGGAATGTGCCTGAGGCCTCATCAAAGGCTCAGGTTGTTAATTATTCGTCGGGAGGGCGATTCCAGAGGGAGATGAGCTTTATCAGCTTGGCCGAGCGGAGATCCCAACACTTCTGTCCCCGCTTGTTTCCTTTAACGTCTGAATGAGGAAATTGCAGTTTCCTCATTCCTCATTGGATTGATCATATTCCGGCTTGTAAGCAGTGATTAAGCTAGTTTCTCAGTTAAAAAGGCACAGGGAGCTGAGCACATGAGCAAGAAAGGCCCCTGAGTGCATTGTTTGTCCTCAGGCTCATAAACCATGGTTTATCGTGACTTTATTGAGACAGTAACTGTTGTTTTATTTTTAACTCCCCTCCTAATAATTCCTAGCATTGCACCTGCCCTTTTCAACAAACCGATGTTCTCCACAAGCAGTCCATTAGGACCCCAAGATCTGTTTCTTGGATAGTCGTAGCTAATTGACAGCCCATCAGCATATATACCTTAAGTTGGTAATGTATTCTAAAAGTAGTAGCCATGAAAACGTATCTAGGAAATGAGTCAAAACCACCACTTCTGCAAGCCACACAACTGCTACTGTCTACCTAGGAGACCACTTCCTACTACTGCTAAAGTGGACTTTGGTCTTCATAATTTTTGGCCATGATAGATTTGTTAAGTTTTAAGTTGGTTTCCCTACAACAGACTATACAAACTTTGTCCCAGCTAAACTGTCACTACCAAGGCCTTTCCCATAATACAGTCTTAGCTCATGATATTACATCCAATCCGCTTGTTTATTGGTTGCATCTATCAGCTGTATTGTTTGGGCAATCAGTAAGGCCTTTGAGGAATGGAACATCATCAAGTCACATGTCTGGGCAGTATCAGTACCTAAGACAATTAAATCCTGATCTAATTGACTGCAGCTCTGGGACAATCTGACAATAATGAGTCAATCAGCAGCCTCATTGATTGCACTGGCATTACTCATGCCGGTAACATTACATGCCCAGAATACCTTTGCAGAATTGGGTCAATATAGTAAGGGTCCCTTGCTTGTCAGGAAGGCTTCAGTTTGAATTGCCCAGGCAGGGCAAATGCAAAGTAGTAGCTAACTGGCTTCCCCGTTGCTGACATTAACAGCTGCATAATAGCTCCATGAGCAAGCTTTGTAAACATGTAAACAGCACAATTAATTGCAGTGATTATGCTCTTAGAAAAATAGAACATTTCGGTAATTTGGAGTACATTATAGCTTTGTGTTTACAGAACTCCAGGCACATCGGAAAATTAAATATATTTAATTTAGGCTTCAATTGTCTCCTCTTCAAGAAAACGTAAGGCAACAAAATCTTGCACACACAGTCAATTCCATAATCTGGCAAGTCAAACTGTGGCCAGGACTGCATGCATGTAATCTTCCTGAAGGGGGAAGATGTATACCTGAAGATGTATACCTGAAGGAGCGTCTCCACCCCCATCATTCTGCCCGGACGCTGAGGTCCAGCGCCGAGGGCCTTCTGGCGGTTCCCTCATTGCGAGAAGCAAAGCTACAGGGAACCAGGCAGAGGGCCTTCTCGGTAGTGGCGCCCACCCTGTGGAACGCCCTTCCAGTAGATGTCAAAGCAATAAACAACTACCTGACATTCAGAAGACATCTTAAGGCAGCCCTGTTCAGGGAAGTTTTTAACGTGTGATTTTACTGTATTTTTGGTTTTTATGGAAGCCGCCCAGAGTGGCTGGGGAGGCCCAGCCAGATGGGCGGGGTATAAATAATAAATTATTATTATTATTATTATTATTATTATTATTATTATTAAGCCTCAACCCCTCGAAGAGGACTATGGTTTCTTTACATGCAGTGAGTGTGATCAGTCCCAGTGTCACAATTTGTATCCCAGTAGGATATCATATGCTGGATGAGCAATGAGAGTGGCTCTGTGTCTTGCTTCACAGAGATGTGTTCTCCATTGGAAGGTTGTCCAGTCCAACTCTTGTTTAAAGATAAACAAGCACAATAAGGGAGATCACAGGGGCAGCCAGCTGCTGGACAGCAGACGGAGCAGGCACACAGGTTGCCTGGCCACAGTCTTACCCATCAATATATATATTTTCCATTTTTATTTCAATTGCAGCAATTATTTATAAATGTTGGATCAACAATACATCTTAAGGAGCACACACAACTCTTATGGAAATCCGTCATCCATGGTATGCCCCACAGAGGACCTTAAGGTCCTTTAATAGCAACACCCTAGAGGTACCGGGCCCTAAGGAAGTCAGATTAGCCTAATCAGAGCCAGGGCCTTTTCAACACTGGCTCCAGCCTGGTGGAACACTCTGTCTCATGAGACCAGGGCCCTGCAGGGTCTGTAAGACAGAGTTGATCGCCTTCCCCTATTTTCTTTTTCCTTTCTCCCTCTGTGATGGAACTCTTATTTGGGGACTTCCCTGGCTTTTTTTCTGGCCCACGTAGGACCAGTCTGGATAAGTTGGCCTTGGTGAAGATTTGACGTTTTCATCCCTAAAAAGTTTTTGATTTGAGTTTCTACTGAAATGAGGCTGCATTTTAATGTTGTATTTTAATCTTACATTTAAAGAATATCCAACACACAATTGAAGTTCATAGTTTGCTATGACTGTTGGGAATTGTAGATCTGTGAGGGGGGAAATGAGACTCCAGGACTCTTTAGGGGGAAGTCATGTGCTTTACATGAACACTGGATGTGCTTAAAATATATGGTGTGCTCCTACCCTTCACGTCCACTCTGTCAGTCACTAGTTTTATTTCTCTCCTACATCCACCTTTTCCAGCCATCCCATCCAGCTTTCAGGGTCGTCCCCTTTTGACCATCAGTCAGCATCTGTAGGCACTGAGCACGCTCACTCCTCACTGGGGTATTGGGCAGGGTCCCTCATTAGTTTTCCTTTTTCAAATGGCTGCATCCAACATTACCATTTAACTCCAGCAACAAGCTGTGCAGTGGATTCCCCCATTCTCTAGCCCTAGAACCCCCTCAAAATCTGCTGTGGGGGGCCTGCAGGTATTGGAAAGGCAAGAGTAGAAATCATTCTATTTGTGACTTAAGAGCTAATTCTGTTATTTGTCAGCCAACCAAGGGGTGTTGGGTGGAGGTGAAGCTAGTGACCAAGCAGAGACCAAGCATGGTCTTCATTGAGGTAGCTCTGTGGGAGTCTTTCCCTCCATATGATTGGCTGAACGAACAAGGTCTGAAGCAGGAAATGCAAAAGCTCTCTGTTCCTTTGTCCTCAAACTGCACGCTGGTTTTTCTTCCATTTGCTCAGTAAAGTGTTATCAGGGCTTTTCTCTCTGGCTCTGTTAATAGAAGCACCCTCAGGAGTGGATGGGAACACAGGGAAGGTAAAGGGAAGTCCTTTTGTGGCATTGGCTATAAATGTTAGATGTTTTATTATGTTTTTCTATTCTGCTGGAAGCTGCCCAGAATGGCTGGGGAAAGCTAGCCAGATGGGCGGTGTACAAATAATAAAATTATTGTTATTATAACCCCCAAACTTTTGCATTTCTTCAGATTCCTCCAAGTATGCTGCTACCTCTGTCTTGTCCAAAGCTGTTGCCACTCTGACTGCATAAACAAAAACAATAGGAGAACTGAGTCAGAATTTAAAATTAGAAGGATTTGGGTTGATCAGAAATGGCTGGGCCAACTTGAGACTTTACTCCTATGGCAATTTATCCCATGCTTAGTGAAAATATTTAAGTAGTAGTGTCATTAAATGAAGGGGACTTGTTCATAGGTGGGTTTGGCTTTACTGAATAAAAGGCTCCCACACGTTGACTTTTTAAAAACTGGTCGTACTCTCTCAGGGGAAAGATGTTGCCAAATTTGGCTTGAGCTAACTCTTGATAATGTGGGAATTAAGTGATACTGCGAAGTGAGTCCAAGAGATGTGCTCTACTTCAGTGATTACATCTACAGGAGTTGTCATTATTTATATAGACTGTCACTTTTCTATATGAAATAGTGGGGGGGGGGGTTCATTGATTTGTATTAATAGGATACTGGTGACATCTAGTGGCTGGCTTAATAACATATCTCCAGTGTGAGTAACTCTGGGATTTCACTTCTGAAATGTAAAATAACATCGCAGTTCTCCACAGGCTTGTTAAAGGTTCCGATCTAGCAACACTCTTAGGACAAGCCATGGGACCAAGTGCACGTCAACAAATGTTTCCACCAGAACTGAGTCTCTAGGCTATACTTCAAAATACACTGAAATGGAAAATCGGTAATGGGGATCAGTGGCTAAGCTATGCTCTAAGAAGCCCTCCAGTCAAGTAGAACTTCATTATTCTGGAGGCATGCAAGCATTTCAGTGCTAAACCAGCAGGATGAGCCCATGAGAAAGACCCATGCAGTCAGCCACGTTCAAGCAATCGTGCTACTCATACGCACTGCAGCCTCAAGCAATAACACCATGTGGGAATGTGGTTCTTGCAGCTGTGGGTATGAACAAGGGGTTTGGGTTGGGGTAAAAATAAAACCAGATGCTACTTGAAGACTTGCTAAAACTGCTAGTGTATAGAATCTTTAATCTGCAAATAAATACAGCATGCTCCCTGTTATACACCCCACAGCCCTGGGAGTCCTCATAAGGGAGCTGGGCCTGGAGGAAGAACTGTGAGGGGAGAGACTTCATCAGGCAAGGCCTTCTTCCACCTGCCTTGCAGTCTCTGCTTCTCAGTACGTATTGTATTATTTTATGCACTGTGACCCACCATTGTTTTATTGATTATAGTTTAGAAATTATTTATTGTAATTGTCAAGTGTGTATTTGTGTTTAATTTTGATATGCTGGTATTTAATATTATTCTATTCTATTCTAATGGATTGTTGAATATTACTTTATTTGATATAAGTTGCTTGTTTTAAAGTTATGTCTTATTATCACATTTTTGTATTGGATTAGATTGTGGCAAGGTGTATATTCTTTGTTTCTTCAGCCTTGGGTATTGTAAAATAGAAAGACGGTATACAAATTAAAAGGGAAAGGAAAACACTACGCAGGCTCTAACAACCAATTTGGTTTTGTTGCCAAAAATGCTGGCAAGGGAATCCAGAAAGTATTTCATGATGATTCAGACTCTCAGAAGTGACCACTGGAAAACATTGATCCACAGGTTGACAGATGAGGCAGTGCACTCGCTTTCAATCTCTGGGATTATTGAAACAACTTTGAGGAGACTCTCATGAGGGTGTCGGAAGCGGAGTATGCAGCATCGATTTCCATTACAGTCTTTATTGTGCAACCATCTATGTGGTAAGTAGGGTATTAAACAGCAGATAACAACACTGGTGTTTTCTGAAAAGCAAGTACTAAAGCATTCTTTATGGTCCTACATCTGGTATTCAGGTACCATATTAGTTATAGGGCTCCCCAACACATTCGCTGAATGGTGGACTCTTTATTTTTAACTGCAATCGGCAAAAACCCAGAAGAGGAAATACTTGCAGTTATAATGATGGAAAATGCTTCACCTGCGGATTTTGCTCCTGCCATGCACTTGTTAAAGGTACAGTGGTGCTTCAGGTTACATACGCTTCAGGTTACAGACTCCACCAACCCAGAAATAGTGCTTCAGGTTAAGAACTTTGCTTCAGGATGAGAACAGAAATCATGCTCCAGCGGCGCGGCAGCAGCAGGAGGCCCCATTAGCTAAAGTGGTCTTCAGGTTAAGAACAGTTTCAGGTTAAGAACAGACCTCCAGAACGAATTAAGTACTTAACCCGAGGTACCACTGTATAGTAACCTACTAGGAAGAAGAAGAGAAAAGAGTGAATCCTGGTTAAATGTTGGTGTTATAGTTAATATTCCAGCTCCAGCCTATGATGGCTTAATTGATTTCACCAACAATTGATTCCATGCTATGAGTTGAAGTATTTCTGGGGTGGGGGAGAGATATTTTAAAAACTTATTTGAAGTGGGATGCAGATTTAACATCTTTTCTTTCCTGGATGAATAGAAATCTTACTCCCTGCGGTCTCACACAAGGGAGCCGCTGGTTAAATATCAAAAACTTGTTTCATGAACTTCCCTAATTAGATGTGAATACTGCAAAGATGAGTTGTGGAAAGTAAAAATATGCAAAGCGTTCCCTAGGTTGTACATGAAGCCTAATAAATATCTCAAGTCTCCTTAGGCTGCAACAAGCAGCTACCTCTGCGCCACAAAAAAGTCCTCCCCAATGCAGCACCACTATGTAAACCTATTTATAGACCTAGAAGCACCTCCACCTGGAGTTATCAAACCAACTCTTTGTTCTTTACAACCCAAGCAGCAGCTTGAGTTACACTACATATTCACCCTCCTGCTTCAAAATAAGCAAAAAAAAAGCCCATCTTGATCATCAAGAAAGGCTTTGTGCAAATAGTGATCATTATCCTGGCCTCCCATACGAACGACTGTGGTCTGCTGGAAGATATGTATCTGACTAAAAACCAAATACTGCCCCCAGTGTCTTCCATTTTTATACCAATTTATTTGCCGGTGTATATTTTTGCAAACCACTTTCGGAAGCTGCCTTTTTTTAAAAAAAAAAAAAAGCACTCTATATAATTTTTGTTAAGTAAACAAAACAAAGATTTGAGGAGTGGCATAGCGTGGGTTGCCAGTGCCCAAGGCCATGCATTGGTGGTGAGTGGGAGGGAGGGAAATAGAGGAGAATACACATGTGTATTCAACAGCCTAACGGTGTCCACAACACCCAAGAGATTGCAGTTGCAGAGATAAGAAAAGAAGAGTTATTCCGTTGTCTGGAGAAGTAGCTTCCTGGTTCACATGGAGAAACCTTTTTTAAAAAAAATAAAATAAAGGATACAGGATATTCTCTCACAAAAATATATTAACTTTTGTCCCATACAGAAAAAGTGGTGCCCTCCTAGCTCTTCACTGGCTGGCTCCACACCTCTGCATTCAGCAAAGCTCTGAATGGAAAATAGCTGTACTCATGCAGCTCCTTCATGCAATCAGGCCTTCCCAAAAGCTGAAGTGCGTGCAGCTGGCTTCTTGTTCTTCTTCAGACTGTATGGTGCACTCTTGTCAGTCAGCATAAACCCTCCTGAGCAAAATGGGCCAACTGTCTGATTCAGTAGAAGTCACCTTCTTTGTTCCTACAGGAACTGCAATCGGCAAAAACCCAGAAGAGGAAATACTTGCAGTTATAATGACTTCACCTGCGGATTTTGCTCCTGCCATGCACTTGTTAAAGGTACAGTGGTGCTTCAGGTTACATACGCTTCAGGTTACAGACTCCACCAACCCAGAAATAGTACCTCGGGTTAAGAACTTTGCTTCAGGATGAGAACAGAAATCTTGCTCCAGCGGCGCACCTAATCACTTTTTATTAATCAGCATAATCAGCTACAGTCTACAGTGGTACCTCGGGTTAAGTACTTAATTCATTCCGGAGGTCCGTTCTTAACCTGAAACTGTTCTTAACCTGAAGCACCCCTTTAGCTAATGGGGCCTCCTGCTGCTGCTATGCCGCTGGAGCACGAATTTTGTTCTCATCCTGAAGCAAAGTTCTCAACCGGAGGTACTATTTCTGGGTTAGCGGAGTCTGTAACCTGAAGCATCTGTAACCCAAGGTACCACTGTATCAAGAAACAAAGTAGATTGCACGAACCCAAAGTCTGCCCCCCTGCCTCTGATATATACATTTCCCCCAACCAGAATGTTCTCAAGTTTTGAACCAAGTTGAGTTTTGAACCAACTGCCTTAAAGCACACACAGAGACACACACCCTACCCTAGAAAACAAAACCCACCCACTCCAGCACTATCATTTCTGACAGTGGGTAGATGTAAGTCTTGGGGAAGGTCAGAGCGTCCTTGTGTTTGGAATGCCAAGAGGATGAGTGTCCTCTTTCACAGAGTGACATTGGAGTTGGCCTTCAGAAGAGGTCAAAGTGTACAAACCAGGGTGAACTTACAGGTGGGTCTCAGTGCTGCAGTCTACACAGTGCCTTATCATTTGCCTGGCCCAGCCCCACCACAGACTTTCAGCTGAGCCAATGCAGATACCAAACTCCTTGCATGTTGAGCTAAGGCAGCCAGGAGATAGGGAGGAAGGTCTCTGAGACGAAAAACTTGGAGGTGTTGGAGGGAATCCGAAAGTGAGGCAAAAGGTTTAATATTATTAATCTAACAATAGCAAGGAAGTAGATATGAGGAAAGCTCTCAGAAGAAGTGAATATGGAAGGGTTAAAGAAAATGGCATTTTGGGTGGAGGGATAAGGTACAAGTTGCGTGTGAAAGAATCAGAGAAGTTACAGGAAATGGGTGAAAATACTTTTGAGAGGAATATGGGGGTAAAAAGATAAATTATAAAGAAAAAAACCTCCTCCACTAAGGGTCTCAGCAAATTCTGCCTAAGCTCAGGAGGCTGTGACATTACCTCACTCTGTGGTCAGAAGCTCAAAGTTCCCCAGTTGGAAGGCCCACATGTTATCAGGTAAGCAATAAAAAACTCATCAACCACAAATAAGTACTTTTGAATACAGGTGCTAGAAGACAAAAAAGCGGTGGTCTGCTGCCATCCCACACTGTTTGTTAGCTTTCCAGAAGCATCTAGTTTTGGAAGTCAATGCTGGATGGATCTTTGGGTCCAATCCAACAGGGCTCCCTCCCTGTCCCTGCCCAAGACTGCAAAGCTGCTTTGCTGGGGAAACAAAGAGCACCATAGTTCAACGGAACAGCCATTTCAGATAATTACCTTTCAATTCAAGCCAGCCATCAAACATAACTTGTTCATTGAGACATAATGGAACCATAAAATTCATACAGAGTAATTTGTTTTGAGTATAATGTTTCCCCATTTGCTTCTGGCAGCATTCAGTAGAAAAGCCTTAATAACCAGCTTCACAATGGCGCAAGTTTCTAAATAGCAGAGAATTTATCGGCACTTGCAGGAGCTGGGTGACTGTTGTCCCAAAACCAAAAGCCATCAAGCCAGAACACACACACACACACACAGAGAGAGAGAGAGAGAGAGAGAGAGAGAGAGAGAGAGAGAGAGAGAGAGACAGACACACCTCCCCTGCGGCCATCACCTCCAGAATAATATACCGTAAGTGAGCCTGCATTTATATAAAGGGGCCAACGACCCACATATTTTCATGAAGCCAAGTTCTAGAACCCAAGGAAATCCAGAGAAGTTGAATGGGCAAAAGGAATCTGCCTCATGCAGCATAAACGATGGAAATCATTACAGTGGTACCTCGGGTTAAGTACTTAATTGGTTCCGGAGGTCCGTACTTAACCTAAAACTGTTCTTAACCTGAAGCACCACTTTAGATAATGGGGCCTCCTGCTGCCGCCGCGCTGCCGGAGCCCGATTTCTGTTCTTATCCTGAAGCAAAGTTCTTAACCTGAAGCACTATTTCTGGGTTAGTGGAGTGTGTAACCTGAAGCGTATGTAACCTGAAGCGTATGTAACCCAAGGTACCACTGTATGCTTTGATGGGCTTTTTGTTTAAAATGTTGCACACTGCATTTTTAACAGCCTGGCTGTGTTTTCATAACAAGCAACCAATTCTCTGTAGTGGTTGCCACCAAACTGGGTAGCTTTAAATGGGGATTGCATAAATTTCTGGAGGACGAGGCTGTCGCTGGCTACCATTCAGGATAGCTATTCATGATACTGGCAGTAGTTCTCTGAACGCTAGTGGCCAATAACACCAAAATTTGACCTGGAAGAAAAGGTATTGGACAGAACCATTTTACCCCCAGAGAGTTGACCATGGATCAGGCCCTTGGCCCCAAAAACATTGGCCACCCCTGCTTCAAAAAGTAAAACGCAATGGAAGGTTTGAAACTGAAAATCAACAAGTAGGGAGGTTGTAAAGGATGGCATTTGGCCCATTTGCTTATATACAATTTCATGAAAACCAGGTCATTTTATGTAGCATCAAGCTTAATCTGAAGAAGAAGAAGAGTTCCTATTTGATATCCCGCGTTATCACTACCCGAAGGAGTCTCAAAGCGGCTAACAATCTCCTTTCCCTTCCTCTCCCACAACAAACACTCTGTGAGGTGAGTGGGGCTGAGAGACTTCAGAGAAGTGTGACTGGCCCAAGGTCACCCAGCAGCTGCATGTGGAGGAGCGGGGAAGCGAACCCGGTTCACCAGATTACAAGTCTATTGCAGTTAACCACTACACCACACTGGCTCTTTAGCCAATGGAAGTAGGTATTTACACCAGAGAAACTTCATGAGTAGGGCAGTATCCAACGAAGCAGTTGTGCCACTATAATGACATTTTTCCCAGCACAACCCCTAAATCTGCTTCAGAAAATGGTGGGATCCTCTCTTGATGGGCGGGGGGGGGCATGGGAAGAGGAAAGCGGGGAAGTTGCAGTACACAGCTAAGAGTTACCGTATTTTTTGTCCCATAGGATGCTCCGTCCCATAGGACGCACCTAGTTTTTTTGGGGGGGGATAAAGGGGCGGAAATTCCTTTATTTCCCCCCCAAAACCAGGTCGGGAAAACCAAACCAGGTCGGGGAACAGCGGAATGGCGGCACTGCGCCTCCCCGCTGTCCCCCAAGCTTGTGGGGCTGGCCGATGTCTGCCCGAAGTGCGGGGCGCTCTGCTTCAGCGCGCCCCACGCTCCGTGCGGCAGGCTGCTATCCGCAGGCTCGCCAGGCTTGCTGATAGCTTCCTGAAGCCTGGAGAGTGAGAGGGGTCGGTGTGCACAGACCCCTCTCGCTCTCCAAGCTTCAGCGAAAGCCTGTATTCGCCCCATAGGACGCACACAGATTTCCCCTTCATTTTTGGAGGGGAAAAAGTGCGTCCTATAGGGCGAAAAATACGGTAATATATCTGGGCAAAAGGCACAGTTACAATCTCTATCTGCATAAAATAAGAGCTTTATCATATTATTTCCCACCAGCAGAGTTTCTCCAGATATAACTTGCTAATACTTCAAATAATACATAAAGAGCTCAACATAATAAGCTGGCTTGCAATACTTATCTTTCCATCCACCTGAGTATGTTTGCTATAAAATAAGTGAAAACAAATATTAAAAGGCAGCAAACTATTGTGCTTATTTGTCTTTATTAGCAAGAAGGGAGAATAATTACAATTACAAATAAGCCATCCATTTAGAATTTACATTTTCCTCTAAAATATTTTATTTTTATTATTTCTCATGAAATAAGTAGTAAAAGAAATGCGTCCAATTGACTTGGGAGTATATGACTTTTTTTAGGTCATCAATGTTCAGGTATAGTGTGTTCTAAAAACAAGTCTTGTGCTTGAGTAAAGAGAACTGTGTTCCAGAGCCTTCAGGAGAGTTTCCAAAGACTGTGTAGATACTGCTTGTTATAGCTTAAAGGTAAAGGACCCCCAACAGTTAAGTCCAGTCACGAACGACTCTGGGGTTGAGGTGCTCTTCTCGCTTTACTGGCTGAGGGAGCTGACGTTTGTAGCAGATAGTTTTTCTGGGTCATGTGGCCAGTATGACTAAGCAACTTCTGGTGAAACCAGAGCAGTGCATGGAAACGTCATTTACCTTCCCGCTGGAGCGGTACCTATTTATCTACTTGCACTTTGATGTGCTTTCAAACTGCTAGGTTGGCAGGAGCTGGGACTGAGCAACGGGAGCTCATCCGGCGCGGGGATTCGAACTGCCGATCTTCTGATCGGCAAGCCCTAGTCTCAGTGGTTTAGAGCACAGTGCCACCCGCCAGCCCCTTTGTTATAGCTTAGGGAACATTAAACTATTCAGATAATGGAAAATGAGCAGTACAATTGTATGCATGCCAACCTAAAGGAATTTCTACCAGATTCGATGGGATATGATCCCAGTTCAGTATGTAAAGGATTGTAGCCTAAGAGATTCCACACAGTATATTTGTGTACAGTGGTACCCTGGTTCTCGAACTTCGTTCCTTCCAGGAGACCGTTCGACTCCCGAAACCATCTGAAAACCAAGGCACGGCTTCCGATTGCCTGCAGGAGCTTCCTGCACTCAACTGGAAGCTGCGGAAGCCATGTCAGATGTTCAGCTTCTGAAAAACGTTTGCAAACCAGTAAGGGAAGAATTTGCTGACAATTAATCAGAAATTAGAATACAGAAAGGGGAGGTATGAGGAAGTCGGGAAAGTAAGTTAAAAGAAAGAAAATTTGAATTTATATGTGTTTTATGTTTTGTATTTTTTATAATGTCTTTTTTTCTTTTTTTCTTTTTTCTTTTGTTGGTTATTGTGTTGTGTTGAAATGTTATAAATTTGTGGAAACTTTAATATAAATTTATTTTTTTAAAAAAATGAAAAACGTTTGCAAACCGGAACGCTCACTTCCAGGTTTTCGGTGTTTGGGAGGTGATTTGTTCAGGAGCTAAGCCGTTTGAGTACCAAGATACCACTGTACTATCTTGGGATCAACATTGAAATTGAAAGGTGCACCAGCTTATATAACCGCCGATAACATCCAGTGTTAACCAACTGATGACTGCATTGCTAGTAATGCAATATTTAACTATTAACAGCTTCATATTAAAACATTTCTGCAGCGATAGAAGCCTGAAGATGACCCTGAGGCCCGTCTCCTCCTGGAATTTTAATCCATTTCATTTATGGCCACAACAAATGGCTTTTCTTATTGCAGCAAACTGCAACAGCAAGTTCTACCATTTTATTGCTACCATTACCTCAATAAAGAAGAAGAAATACATTTTAAGCTATTTCCATAGGAAATGTCATGCTTCTGCTTTTCACCAACACAAAATATGAAAATTCCTACATTTTCAAGAAGTCACTTTTAAGGTAGTAGTGTGTTTAAAAAGTTTGATAAAAAGCTAAAAATTTCACAGAAATAAATAGTCTAGTGAATTAAGGCTCCATGCTTCCTTCTTAAGAGCAAAAGAAACCTAGAATGTAAATAAAAGATATGAGAGTCCAGAGTGTGGTTATACTGAACAGGTTTTGTGTGGTTTTTTTGCCCCAAATTCATATTGTTTATGAAATTCTATTCAAAGTGCAGGAAAACAGTAAGCGGATATGAGTTCTAAGCAAACCAGGTGACTGCAATCAGCTGTAAATCCATGGAAACTTTTTTAAAAATAAAATAGTTCCATCCCACCCACTTTGGCATAGAATTCAATGTAGCATCTTAAAAATCTTCCAAGAGGTCAGCTAAATGCTTGTTGGCACAAGATCTAATATTGACCGCTTTCCATTCTGTATATTGCCGCTCTCTTCCACAGAAGAGTAGGGGGAGTCCTGCGTTGCACAAAATTTCACACTGCCATTTCCACATCTTGAACACAATTCTGCTATTTCAACACACTTCTGTGTGCCAGTGCAGCTAAGTGGCAAACATAGGTGTCTGGCAGCTGTGAAAGCAAGAAAGAGTAAGGCATCTCATCAGCAAGTATTTCCAGCTTATCGGCTATTTTTTAAGCAAGGAAGGGCAGGTTCACACATGCATATTCACCCCCTGGCAAGCGCAGCGCAAACCCACGATGGGCATGTACAATGGGAAGGCGTATTCGCCACAGCTGCATCTTCCAAACCCCTTTAAAGGCGACGCTTTTCAATGGAGTCTATTCACAGCTCTTTACTTATCTCACATTTGGTTTTGTCCTTTGTTACTACAGTGAAGTTTGGCAAAAGGATCAAGCACACCTTGCCTCTGCCCTACATGTGACACTGTCACTGTTTGTGGCCATTTCTCATAAAAGGCTGTGAACCTGAGAAAATTATTTTACTTTGGATGGGTGCTCATACAGCCGTACCTCAGAAGTCGAACCGAACCAGCTCTGGAAGTCCGTTCGATTTCTGAAATGTTCAGTTTCCAAAGTGCAGCTTCTGATTGGCTGCAGGAAGCTCCTGCAGCCAATCGGAAGCCCTGTCGGACGTTCAGCATCCGAAAGAACATTCGAAAACCGGAACACTCACTTCTAGTTTTCGATTGTTCAGGAGCTGAAACGTTCGACTCCCAAGGCGTTCGGGAGCCAAGGTACGACTGTACTTCATTATGCTGAGCATACAAAGTTAATCTGTACAGACTGCTTTGACAAGCCAAATCCAATGTGTCACCAAAAGATTTTACGTGGCCCTAGCTACCAGAAGTCCATTTAACTGAGATTTTCTGAATGCAAATAATATGCTTTGCCACCAACTATACATTTTGTTGACTTGCTCTATTAGGCTAGTATTTAGTGCAAAAGGTGGTTTGGTAAGATATCCTTATCTAGAGCAATACATATTGCAATCTTTTAAAAAGAAATATTTTGGTTATCAGTACCTGAGCACCTAATCTGGAGAGATACCTATTCCTCAAACTAAAGTCATTCTTTGGTTGCAATTTGGCTAAGTCATCTTCATTCTGACGTCTGATTTTTTCCCGTCTTTTTGCTCTGTAAAAAAAAGGGAACTGCTATTAACACAAATGTGCCCAGAAGTTTCGTTGCGCGTTATACCTAGATCAGGGTTACAGTTAAGTGCAGCTGCCAGATAAATGGAGGCAGAGTAAGTCATACAAATTTGACAGGCAGTAAAGACAGACACTATCTTCATTTATTTATTTATAAAGGTCGAAAAATTGAGTGCAAAGTGTAAGTTTTGACGCAGTCGGTCAAGTTTTAAGCTTTGCCTTTAACAACAAAAATGCTTTAAAACAAATACAATTCCAGTACAAAAGCAGAGACAAATGCCCCTAACCAAGACAGCCTGCCTAGCAGCCTGATAGAAAATCCATCCAGATTTGTTTCTCTCAAATGACATTGTATTTGCTTTTGCAGAACTTATCCAAATCAGTCTACCACCACACCAAGATTTCATGATCCTTGCAAGTCATTACCATGTTTGTTTTTTATTATGAAACCAGAATTTCAAATAAGAAACTGAAGATTAATACCACATTTAGTAAGGCAATCACCCCTTCAGAACACAAGTGACAGTAATGGAGTAACAAGGTGCCATTATTAGTAGGCAAACCACCGTTGTTCCACAATAGAAAAATTAAAAAGTGCAGCCCATAAACCAAAAGATCTGCTCCAACAAGTTGGAAGACGACTTCGGTTCAACAGCAACCGTCTCTTCAGCGATGTGTAGATACACCAGATACACGAGTTTTTGCTCCAACTGCGGTCAAAGTGCTTTGACAAAGAAGCAAGTTTGACAATTCACACAAGTCCAAGTCTCGAAAAAGTTCTATGCATGTTAGTTAAGTTTTCCAACTACTTTGTCCAAACGCTAGGCATCAGAGTTTCTCCACACACATACAATAAAACACTCTTCGACTGGCCAAGCTGCTGATCAAGCGCTCCCCACTTCTGGTAGGTATTTCCTATTCAGGTTTCTTTTCTGCAAGAAATAGTGTAGCAAAAGGTTATTGTAACAGTTTGCTTACAGGCTCTTCGTCGCTTGTCAGAAGTGTCATGGCGCTATACTGAGCTTTTAGATATCAACAGAATGGGCTAAGAATCCATCACAAAGGAGCTGATTCTTCCCAGACAAAGCTTCAGATATAAGTAAGCAACTGTTTTCATGTTGAGATGTCCGCTCTGGCTTAAGGGAACAATGCACTTGGAAACATTCCTGTACATGTTTCACTTAAATGAATGGGAAGCATGAAGGGAGAACTGTGTGCTCTCATACGCCACCATTCATTTCAATGGGAGTTGGTGCAAGAGGTGGGCTTGGTGCATTTAACTTTATACATACAATATATTGCCTGCCCTTCGCCATAAGCTCCCATGGAAGGTGGCAATTAAATCATACAGTTAAAAAAGCATGTAAAACAGTAAAGATATTCCGGTATAGAAAGTGGTGGTGGGGTGACACATTATTACAGACTTTAGTACTTTTTTGCATTTAGCTACTACTCTTTTGAAAGTGCTAAATGAGGCTGCAGCTTCTCTCTGCAGAAACTCTGCTGTGGCTAACTCATTAGGCTGGCCGGGGCTAGAAATATACAGAACACATTTTTAGCACCCCTACCCATTTTCAAAATATCCACAAGAAATATGAAAACAAAAAGGCACAGTCTTCAATAGGGAAACATTTAAGAAAAGCTAGCTTTCGATTCAACAGCTGAGGAAATGTTCGGCGTGAATTTTGAGGTTCTGCTTGCAATGTTGAATAAAGGTAAAGGTAAAGGTACCCCTGCCCATACGGGCCAGTCTTGACAGACTCTGGGGTTGTGCGCCCATCTCACTAAGAGGCCAGGGGCCAGCGCTGTCCGGAGACACTTCCGGGTCACATGGCCAGTGTGACATCGCTGCTCTGGCGAGCCAGAGCTGCACACGGAAACGCCGTTTACCTTCCCGCTGGTAAGCGGTCCCTATTTATCTACTTACACCCGGAGGTGCTTTCGAACTGCTAGGTTGGCAGGCGCTGGGACCGAGCAGCGGGAGCGCACCCCGCAGCAGGGATTCGAACCGCCGACCTTTCGATCAGCAAGTCCTAGGCGCTGAGGCTTTAACCCACAGCGCCACCTGTGTGCAATGTTGAATAGACTTGTACAAAAATAAAAGACGAGGTTCCTGTCATTTGAAAGTCCCAAGTGTAAGAGTGTCTTCCCCACACATTTCAAATCTTGTCCAGCAGACAAATGGCAAGGATTTTTGAGATTCTGAGGACACCAGGAGCAGCTCTTGTATATGGCAAATGTTTTATTTACAGTGGTACCTCTAGTTGTGGACTTAATTTGTTTTGGGGTGCCGTTCGCACCCCAAAAAGTCCGCAACTAGACCACCTCTTCTGTGCTTGTGCGCAGCGTGATCGAGTGCTTCTGCGCATGTGCGAAGCGCACTGATTGCCTCTGTGCATGTGCGGGTGGTGAACCCAGAAGTAAACACTTCTGGGTTTGCTGCGTTCGTAAGCTAAAAGTCCGCAACAAGAGCAGAACGCAACACGAGGTATGACTGTACTATGTTTATATCCCAACTTTCATCCAGGAAGTTCACAGAGGCATATAAGTTGCTCCTTTCCTCTTCCTCCTACTTGTAAGTTCACAACCACCTTGTGAAATATGATAAGCTGAGAGGAAAGCCCAACGTTACCCTGTGTGGTCTGTGGTTGACAAGCAATTTAAACCCTGGTTTTCCACAGCCCAACACTCTGCCACTATAATCACACTGGTCCCTTCATGTTGCAAGACCTGCATCTAGATATTTTCACGAAAGCAAACTGGCCTCCCCCTCAAAGGAAATATTTGCAATGACCTGCTGATTTCACCAGCATCTTTGCTTCGAAAAGCACCTTCCAGGGGAATATATTTGAGCAAACACAGGACTCCTCCTTCTTTATGGGAAGTCAAGTTATCCCAGTTTAGTGCTCCTACACATTTCACCTATTGCTATTAATGGGAGGATAAACACAGAGAATTATAACCATGTGCATCACGGCATTTCGACATCATCTGCTTTCTTCTCAAGGTTATCACCAGGCTATTTTCCTACATGGAAATGATTTTCATATGGCAATTCTGGCACATCTAGAGTGACCTCTAGGTAGAGTTTAATTTCTTTTAATTTCAAACTCTGTTCTGAGGAACCCTGGGCTTCCTCAGAAATTCTCAGCTGTCATTCAGTTGCCAACACACTTCCCCAAGAGCTTAAAATTCACAGGGCTTCTCTTACAGAGTGTCAAATGTTTTATGTACTGTTGTCACAGTTTAGTTGGAATGGCAGTGAGGCCCAAGAATCCAGCATCCCAAATGAACTTCTCATCTAGAACAGGGGTGGGGAACATCCAACCTCCAAGGGTTCCAAATTTGGGTTCCAGTTTCTCCCCAAACATACCCACTACCTGTGATGACATGTGCAGGGCAAGTAATAACGCCAGTGAACAGTCAGGAACCTTAAGGTGTATTCCTAATTGTGTACTGACAAGGGAACCACCAAAGCCTACTGGACTGGTGGCCAATCCCTGCCAAGTTAAGGTAACACTCAACCATATCCCTTGTTCAATTTCATTTAAAATTATTTGTTTTTTACTTGATTCAGTAATAAATGATTTATTAATGGTTGATTTACAGATGCATCCATTGTAATTTATTATTTAGAACAATATCAACTTGACTATGAATATATATGAAAATACTGAATAACTTTTGTTAACATGAGTAATGGAAATATTTTCTGAAACTACTCTGGAAATTTGGCTAATGAAAGCTCAGTTTTTCTAGCCAGAAAGGAAGGGTCCCCGCTGCATTTGTCGTTTGAGAGAGAGTGAGTTTCCAGCTTACATCTTACATGCAAAGCAATCTCCACATGGTGTACACTGGGAATTTTGCTCTGTAGCAAATAGCAGTCTGATCACAGCAACATACAGGTAACTCAGGTTGTGTTTTGGGGGTCTAGGCATATACGCAAAAATGTGTAAAGCCAGGAGGGCCCCCCGGAACCAGCCCCCAGGCAAGGTGGAGGACTGCTTATCCCAGCCCAGCTACCACCTTCCCAAAGCCCAGTGAGCACTTGCTAATGTTTCAAGAGACAAAAATTTCTTCTTCTTTTTTTGCAGCCCCGTGAAAACGCTAAACAAGTGCTTTTTAAAAAATCTCATTTTTAAGCCACATAAACTGCTTGCTTCGAGACTATATTTAAACATCACACCCCAGACATGTTTTAACACATTGCAACAATTACTATTATACCCTATGTGCCTTTCAAACACAGAAGTTAAATTTGTTGGCAAAACACATTGCGCCATATAAAACTGAACCGCAACACTGATTTTTTAATGGCCTGCTTTAAGCTATCTCCAACAAGAGATGAATGAGAGTTGTCCCACTGCTGAAGAATATTTCCACCTCATTCACTCAAGTTTACCATATCCGTTCCTGGATCTTTGGTGCTACACTGTTTTGTGTTTCCAAACCAATCTGCACCTGTAGTCTTGATTGTTTTGTAATACATCAATGCATACTCTAGGGCAGTGTTTCCCAACCTTGTGCCTCCAGCTGTTTTTGAACTACAATTCCCATCATCCCTGACCACTGGTCTTGCTAGCTAGGGATGATGGGAGTTGTAGGCCAAAAACATCTGGAGGCACAAGGTTGGGAAACACTGCTCTAGGGCTAGAAACACAGCGACATACTTACTCAGCCACAGCTAGTTTCTGTAGTTTTTCCCTTTTCTTTGCAGACCAGTTAAGGTCACCTCCTACGACAGAAAAGATATGTCTTTTAACAGAGTGCATGGATGTTTTTACAAAGAGTCACAATCCATGCATATTGTGGGTACAACGCCACAGTTGTATTAAAGTATTTAGCACAGTTCACTTGGTGTAAGTATCATGTGCTACATGAAAAATCTAGAAGGTTATAGGATGTAAGAAGACAGAAGCAGCTCTAGACAGAAGGAACTCTCCCCTTAAGTGCTCCCATACCAAGCGCTGTGGGGTTCAGTGCCATGATCAGGAAATAACATTCCTCTGCCTTCTCTTTAGAAATGAAGAATAAAAGGCAGGATTTTGGCCCGCCCCATATCAGGGTGGGAGTTAGGAGCGGATCAGCATGAATTCACAGATAATTCTTGTCAGAGAATTAACTCATTAGTCAAAGAAATAAAACAGATCAGGCCTAGCGAGCCCAGCAAGAGTTACCAGTAGATCTTGCCCCAATGAGACAGTTGTGAGGACTGAAATTCCCTGCCTTCCTACAGTTCCCTCCTCTTCAAGGTTTTCCCAAGCAATTGGAGACTTTTGACATCTTGTCCATCTCTGCTCTACCCTGTTCATACCTCTGCTGGTTCTGACAGGCTCAGAAACATACGAGTTGCTACGCGACAACAGCTGCACAGATGCTATTAGCCCAAAGATGGAAGGAAGAAATAATCCCGTCTAGGGAAGAATGACAAGCCAAGCTGCTGGACTATGCCGACATGGCAAAACTAACTTGGAGACTCAGGAATCAAGAAGACAAGAATTTTGAAAAAGAATGGGAAAATTTATAATTTACTTAGGAGACCATTGTAAGCAAATTAAAACTTTAGCTGGACTAGAGCGCCGGTGGTGGATAACTCATTCTGAAGCTGACCGGACGCAGGTTAGAGCTCAATGTTGAGCCTACCAGGTGGCGGTAGCAACGGCGAAGAAGACTTTCTTCACCGCCTCTATTGCATCAGCAGAAAACAGCAGCAGGAGACTCTTTCAGGTGGTTCGCAATTTAGTGGAACCACCTGCTCCATCGGGGCCCAGCATGGGCCACATGATCTCCTGCAATGATTTTGCAAAGTTTTTTGCAGATAGTGTTGTTCAGATTTGGGAAGAGGTAGACTCCACTGTGGGAGCAGGGCCGGGGCAGGAGAGTGCTAGAGTCCTGTCTAGTCAAGTTGCGTGGGATCAATTCCAATCTGTTACCTCTGAGGATGTGGACAGGTTGCTTGGACGAGTGAAACCAACCACCTGTCTCCTTGATCCTTGCCCATCCTGGCTTATAAAAGCTAGCCGGGAAGGGCTGGGCGATGGGCTTCGTGGGGTGGTGAATGCTTCCCTCCGTGAGGGAGCCTTCCCAGACCCGCTGAAAGAGGCGGTTATTAAACCGCTTCTTAAAAAACCATCTTTAGATATGGCCACGATGGCCAACTATCACCCAGTCTCAATTCTTCCATTCTTGGGCAAGCTGACTGAGCGAGTGGTTGCTGAACAACTCCAGGCACACCTGAAAGAAGCGGACCATTTGGATCCCTTCCAGTCGGGATTCAGGCCTCATGATGGGACTGAGACTGCCTTGGTTGCACTGGTTGATGATCTCCGATGGGCTAGGGACAAAGGTGAGAGCTGTTTCCTAGTTCTGCTGGGACTCTCAGCAGCTTTTGACCATCGATGATAACATCCTTCTGGACCATCTAGAGGAGCTGGGAGCAGGGGGCACTGTTATACAGTGGTTCCACTCCTTCCTCCTGGGCTGTGTTCAGAAAGTGGTGGTGGGGGATGAGTGTTCAGACCCCTAGGCTCTCACTTGTGGGATGCCTCAGGGTTCTGTCCTCTCCCCCATGTTTTTCAACATCTACATGCAGCCGCTGGGAGAGATCATCAGGAGGTTTGGGCTGGGTGTTCATCAGTATGCAGACGATACCCAGCTCTACCTCTCTTTTAAATCAGAACCAGTGAAGGCGGTGAAGGTCCTGTGTGAGTGTCTGGAGGCAGTTGGAGGATGGACGGCGGCTAACAGATTGAGGTTGAATCCTGACAAGACAGAAGTACTGTTTTGGGGGTACAGGAGGCTGGCAGGTGTGGAGGACTCCCTAGTCCTGAAAGAGGTAACCCTAAAGGACCAGGTGTGCAGCCTGGGAGTCATTTTGGACTCACAGCTGTCCATGGAGGTGCAGGTCAATTCAGTGTCCAGGGCAGCTGTTTATCAGCTCCATCTGGTACGCAGGCTGAGACCCTACCTGCCCGCAGACTGTCTTGCCAGAGTGGTACATGCTCTGGTTATCTCCCGCCTGGACTACTGCAATGCGCTCTACGTGGGGCTACCTTTGAAGGTGACCCGGAAACTACAACTAATCCAGAATGCGGCAGCTAGACTGGTGACTGGGAGTGGCTGCCAAGACCACATTACACCGGTCTTGAAAGACCTACATTGGTTCCCAGTATGTTTCCAAGCACAATTCAAAGTGTTGGTGCTGACCTTTAAAGCCCTAAACGGCCTCAGTCCAGTATACCTGAAGGAGTGTCTCCACCCCCATCATTCTGCCTGGACACTGAAGTCCAGCACTGAGGGCCTTCTGGCAGTTCCCTTGCTGCAAGAAGTCAAGTTACAGGGAACGAGGCAGAGGGCCTTCTCGGTAGTGGCACCCACCTTGTGGAACGCCCTCCCACCAGATGTCAAAGAGAAAAACAACTACCAGACCTTTAGAAGACATCTGAAGGCAGCCCTGCTTAGGGAAGTTTTTAATGTTTAATAGACTATTGTATTTTAATATTTTGTTTGAAGCCGCCCAGAGTGGCTGGGGAAACCCAGCCAGATGGGTGGGGTATAAATAATAAATTATTATTATTATTATTATTATTATTATTATTATTAGATTGTAAATTTGTATTGGTAAAAACAAATAAAAATATTTCCCAAAAAAAGAAACATACGAGTTGCAAGACTAATATAATGAAGAGGCTTACCTCTGAGGAGATTCACAAAGTACAGCATGACAACAGCAATGAGGCCCACTAAAAAGCAAAAACGAAGTCATATAAAGCTCAAGTATACAAACCAGGTGGGACAATCTTATGCAAAGAATTTAAAAAATAAAAATGAAGAGCGTAAAAATCTGAGATTTCCCTTGCGCACGAACAGGGTTCCCACGTGAGAAACAGAAAGACACAAAACATACTTTGATTCCAAATGTCTGCAACCACATGAAGAATCTTCATGCAGGTATATGCATTTATAACCCTGCTGTCAGAGTCAGCTCCCATCATCAGGGAGACAAGGAAGGAGGGCTGTGGCTCAATGGAAGGCCGTCTGCTTTGCAAGCACATGCCCCTGGGTTCAATCCCCAGTATCAACAGCTAGGACTGGGAACGACCCCATTCTGAAATCCTGGAGGTATGACTGTACTTACAGCACAAGCAAGCACTGAAGAAGATTTCAAGGAAGAGGTAGCCCCGGGAATCCAGGATCATGCCAGCTGCGATGGCAATGATGGCCAGGCCCAAGTTCTGAATTGACTGCATGCTGAAAAGCATTAAGACGATTAGCTTACAAAGCTCAGTTTTTCAACTAATAAAAAGAAACCAATTGAAAGATATTGCCCCCACTTGCTCATAAAATCCAAACGAGCTGACAGATGAGCAAATAAAAAGCCATATGCATCTATTAAACAATGAGATATAGCTGGTAAAATAAAATAAAAGCTGGAGGGTTAATTTTCCTTCCAAAGCAACACCATTTTCAGGCAGAAACACTAATAACAGCCCCACAACCTGACCTAGACAGGCTGGCAGGAATATACTCTCACGGTGGCCCACAGGAGAGGAAGGTTTAAAACGTGTTCAAGATCTCACATACATGGACACCTGCTATCTGGTACACACACATGCTATCTCAGACAGCTAGGTTTCCATTCTTCCAAGCTGAAAGCGATATACCTGGAGTCAGGCCTGTAAAACAGGGCAAGGCCCTGGACACTGGTTTTGCATCAGGCCGAGAAAATCCATTTAGCAGCCCCAGTTTCAAAAATCAAGTCTTCCGTTCCCAAGGCTGAATCCGAGAAAATAAGTTTCGATGTTTTTGAACCGGTGAACCAGCTGCAGCGAAAGACATCTTAAAGCAGTGGTTTCTCTGGGCCACACTTTCAGTACAAAAACTTGCTTGTGCCACACCATTTTTTTATTTTTTTTTTTATAATAATGTTTTTATTTGCTTTTTTCCAAGGTCAGATACATCGTCAGTTATTCAACAAAGGCAGTTTTACAGAAAGAAAAGGAAAAAGGTTATAAGCAAAAAAGAGATCTTACTTTACAAAACAATTTTTCATGATCTACTGGACTTCCCCACATCTTCCATCCCCTGCATCTTTTTCAATAAAATAAAGTTACAGCAAATTAATACCTTGTTTCCTGTGTTTTGTACTTTCCTCAATTGTATATTAGGTTTAGGGGAAATATTGTTAGTTCACAATTCCAACAGTCCTCAATATAGAAACTTTACCCTAGACTTTAGTCATTTCATCATCAGAACTTAAATTCAACAATATCAAAAATTTGAGATCTGAAGCTTGTTGTCTAAAAACTTAACAAATTCTCAACATTCACATAACTTATAATGTTTTTGTAAATAGTCCTTAAATTTTTTCCAGTCCTCTTCCACTGCCTCTTCTCCCAGGTCTCGGATTCTGCCAGTCATTTCGGCCAGTTCCATATAGTCCATCAGCTGCGTATGCCACTCTTCCAGCGTGGGTAGCTCCTGTACCTTCCAATATTTAGCCAATAGAATTCTTGCTGCTGTAGTTGCATATAAAAAGAAAGTTCTATCCTTCTTTGTCACTCTCTGGCCCACAATGCCCAGGAGAAAGGCCTCTGGTTTCTTAGTAAAGGTATACTTAAATACCTTTTTCAACTCATTATAAACCATTTCCCAGAATGCCTTCACCTTCGGGCATGTCCACCAGAGGTGAAAGAACGTTCCTTCAGCTTCCTTACACTTCCAACACCTTTTATCAGACAAATGGTAAATCTTTGCAAGTTTGACTGGGGTCATGTACCACCTATATATCATTTTCATAATGTTTTCTTTCAAGGCACTACATGCCGTGAATTTCATATCGGTGTTCCATAACCTTTCCCAGTCTTCAAACATGATGTTGTAACCAATGTCTTGAGCCCATTTAATCATAGCTGATTTAACTAACTCATCTTGTGTATTCCATTTAAGCAGCAAGTTATACATTCTTGAGAGCACTTTCGTCTTAGGTTCAAGTAGTTCTGTCTCTAATTTTGATTTTTCCACCTGGAAACCAATCTTTTTATCTTTTTTAAACATCTCTTGAATTTGGGCATAGAGAAACCAGTCTCGCACCTTGTCCTTTATTTTTTCTAAACTCTGCAGCTTCCAATTATCTCCAACTTTTTCTATTATCTCACAATATTTAGCCCAACCACTCTCCATGTTAAGTACTTTGGTGGTCTTCGCCTCCGTTGGTGACAACCACCTCGGTGTCTTATTTTCAAATAAGTCCTTGTATCTAGTCCAGACATTAAACAAAGCTTTCCTGACAATATGGCTCTTGAACAATTTATGTACCTTTACCTTGTCGTACCACAAATATGCATGCCATCCAAAAGCATTGTTAAACCCTTCCAGATCTAGGACATCAGTGTTTTCTAGTAGAAACCAATCCTTCAGCCAGCAGAAGGATGCTGCCTCATAGTATAACCTTAAGTCCGGCAGGGCAAACCCCCCTCTTTCTTTAGCATCTGTTAGTATTTTAAGTTTTATCCGGGGCCTTTTGCCCTGCCAGACAAATTTCGTAATGTCCTTCTGCCACTTTCCAAAACACTCCACTCTATCCACGATCTGCAGGGTTTGAAACAAGAATAACATCTTTGGCAATACATTCATCTTTACAGCTGCAATTCTTCCCGACAAGGTAAGTTTTAGTCTTGACCAGATTTCTAAATCCTTTTTAATTTCAATCCAGCATTTTTCATAATTATCTTTGAATAAGTTCAAATTTTTCCCGGTCAAATTCACCCCCAGGTATTTCACTTTTTTAGCCACATTTAACTCCGTTTCTTTCTGAAACTCATCTATTTCTAAAGAAGTCAAATTTTTCGCCAAAACCTTTGTTTTTTGTTTGTTCAACTTGAATCCTGCCACCTGACCAAACTCATAAATTAATTCTAAAGCTCTTTTAGTACTAGCTTCTGGCTCCTGTAGTGTTAAAACCAAATCATCTGCAAAGGCCTTCAACTTATATTGTTTACCTCCGACCTGTATTCCTTGTACCTCCCGATCCTTCCTAATCAAGTTCAGCAGTACCTCCAGGACCGAAATAAATAGCAGGGGTGATAGGGGGCACCCCTGTCGTGTTCCTTTTTCAATTCTGAACTCTTCTGTCACCACATTATTCACTATCAATTTAGCTTTTTGCTCTGAATAGATTGCTTCTATACCATTTTGAAACGCCCCTCCCACTCCCATCCCTTCCAAATTTCTCTTCATAAATTTCCAAGATATATTGTCAAAGGCCTTCTCTGCATCTATAAAAATTAATACAGCTCTTGTGTTCAAATTTGTCTGTAGTAGCTCCAGAACATCTATAATGTTCCTAGTGTTGTCAGACAGATGTCTACCAGGGAGAAAGCCTGCTTGGTCTTTATGAATTACTTCATTCAGAACTTTTTTAAATCTACTTGCCAGAATGTCAGCAAAAATTTTGTAATCCACATTCAGGAGTGAGATAGGACGATAATTCTTGAGTTGAGTCTTTTCAGATTCCAATTTTGGTATCAAAGTGATGAATGCTTCTTTCCACGATTCCGGAGCCCCCTTCCCCTCCATAATTTGGTTACACACCTCCACTAATGGTTGAATCAAATAATCTTTTAAAACCTTGTAATATTTGGAGGTGAGTCCATCTGGGCCTGGGGATTTCCCCAATTGCATGTTCTGAATGGCACTTTCTATTTCCTGCTGTGTTATTCTGTAATTCAGGGTTGTTTGTTTATCTTGGGATAATTTTTTCAATCCGTTACTTTTTAAAAATTGAATAATCTCCTCCTCCGCCTGTGGACCTTGAGTAAACAGTTTTTTGAAATATCTCTGGAAACACTTTCTAATTTCTTCTGGTTTCTGAATACTTTCTCCATCAACCTCCAAGTTGGTAATAGAATTCAATTTGTGTCTCTTTTTCAGCTGCCATGCTAATAATTTTCCACATTTGTTTGCTGATTCAAAAGATCTTTGTTTCATTTGTTTAATTTTCCATTCTACTTCTTGGTTTATCAATTTGGTATATTGTGCTTGATGGAACTTAATTTCTCTTAACACTTCTTTTGACTTTGGGTTAAGTCTAAGTCTTTTTTCACCCTCTCGTATCTTCTCTAAAATCTTGTCTCTTTTCCCATTCCAGAGTTTTTTCTTAATAGAATTTTGTTGAATCAGAAACCCCCTCATTACAGCTTTGCTTGCGTCCCAGATTGTTCTCTTGTCCACCGGGGTATTCATATTGATTTCAAAATAATCCTTCAACGTTTTTTGGGCCTTCTTCACAATCTCCTGATCTCTGAACAAAGTGTCATTCATTCTCCATCTGAAGGATCCAGCTGGCACAAGTCTCAGATCCATTTTCAATGCGTTATGGTCGGAGCAGGTTTTAGGGCAGATCTCTATTTTTTTTGTCTTAGGGGCCAGCCCTCTAGTTATCCAAATTTGGTCAATTCTTGTCCATGATAGGTGAGCCTCAGAAAAGAAAGTCCCTTCTTTACCTAGTGGGTTTTTGGTCCTCCAAATGTCGATCAAGTCCATATTGTCTGTCAGTTCAAAAAAAGATTTAGGTAGTCTGCCATCTTTAGTCAAATTTTGGTTTTGTGACTTATCCATATGTGTAGAGACGACTCCATTCATATCTCCCATCAAAATGATGTTAGTGTAGTCTATATGATCCAACATTATCTCATGCAGCTTTTTGTAAAATTCCGCTTTCCCCTCATTTGGTGCATATACTCCTACTATCAAAAATTTTTCTCCTTGTGTTTGGATTTCAATCGCCAAAATTCTTCCTTGTTCATCTTTAAATATCAACTTTGGTGCTAGGTTCTCTTTTGCATAAATCACTACTCCTCTTTTCTTAACTTTGTCTGAGGAAACAAATTCTTGGCCTAATTTTTTGTTAATTAAAACTCTCCTATGGAGCCTAGTCACATGTGTTTCTTGTAGGCATATAATGTCCAATTGTTCCTTTCTCAATATGTGAAAAATCTTTTTCCTTTTCTCAGGGGAATTTGCACCATGAATGTTCCAACTAAATAGCTGCAGAGACATCTTGAATCAAATTGTTAGCCAGTAGGAGTGTCTTTCTTGCTGTCAAGATCTGGAGGTATTGCACCAGGCGGAGGTGGTGGCCAGGCACCTGCTACTCCTTTCCGAAGGTCCTCCCCGTAATCGTTCAAAAATTTTTCTTGGTCTTCTACTGATCTAATTCTCACTTTTTTCCCTTTAATGCTGAAGGATAGTCCTTGAGGGAATTCCCACCTATAAGGGATTGTGTTGTTTCTCAGTAGGCTTGCGAGGTCTTTATATGCAATTCTTAAATCCAACAGCTGTTTCGGAATGTCTCTGAAGATTTCTGCAGTTCTTCCCTGAATCACCAATGTATTTTTAAAATGAAGGCCGAGTATGTTATCTTTTTCTTGCTTAGATCTCAAAATGACCAAGCAATCTCTTGGTTTGTCCTTCTTTGCTACTCTTCCCAGCCTGAAGGCGGTGACAATTTTAAAGTCCTTGTCTTCTGCGATACCCCAGAACTTTGATATTTCTGCCGTCAGGTAGCTGATCAAATCTTCTTTCTCAAGTTCTGGTATATTCCTAATCCTAAGGTTGCTTTCCCGGTTTTTCAATTCTGCCATGGACAGGTAGGCTTGCTGTTCATTAAGCTGTCTGCTCAGTGGTCTTACTTCTCCTCTTACTTCCTCTATCCTCTTTTTATTTTGGTCTGCCTTTAAATTTGCTTCTTCGGCTAATTTACGATTTTCTGCTGTTGTTGCCTGCAAATTTCCAATGGCCTCTAAATTTTTAGAAACTTGGTCAGTCAATTTGTTGATTGTGGCTGTCACCTGATCAAACTTAGAGGCCTGCTCATCTGCCTTTTTATTTAACGCTGCCAGCTGTTCCAAAATTTCCTTAGATACAGGATCTAGTCCTCCTGCAGCCATGTCCCGAAAAGCTGGCTGTTTAATTTCTCCTTCTTGCAGACCTGTAACTATTGGAACTGATGATCTGCGAGGCTGCACCGGCAAGGTTGTTTGTATTAGCTCAGATTGTTTTGCTTTTTTGGCAGCTCTTGTTTTTGCGGCTCCACTCATTCCACAGCTGTCCATGTAGCAAGGTCAAATTGTAAATCCCATGGGAAAGACAAACCGAAAGGTAAACATCCAGGCAGAAGCTTTACAAAAAACCCTGCAGTTCCCAGAGACTATATATTCCACAATCCAGTAGGGGGAGCTCCCCAAAAGTTAAGAGAAAAAAAAAGGTGAAAAGTTTCCACCATTAAATTCCCCTCTTTAAAAGTTCCAAAAAGTTCCAAAAGTTAGAGAAAAACCGAAAACCAAGGGGTAGAACCTTCAAAAGTTCATTTAAACTAGCAGAGAGTACGTGTTCTTTACAGTGGTGCATGCACAGTTCCTTATTTGTAACCACAAAAGTAGCCCCAAAGTAACTTTAAAGTCTTATATACAGTTACCGCAGTCTGACGATTTTTGTATCCAGACAGCCCGAGAGCTGTTTTGAAACTTTGTAATCCACACAAAAGAGAAAGGAAGAGGTTGCTGCCTATATCCTCTTGTAAAAAAGAAATTCTCAACTTTTCTTAACTTTCCATGCACTTTAATTCGAATTTGCAAGGTGTACTCCAACTTCTTAAAAGTCCCTCTCAGCGCTTCAGATTTATAGCTCTTTGCTTGGTGTTTAAACAGAGCCGGAAGACGGACTTCCTTTTCAACGTCTCCCGCTTTCAGCCAAATTTCAGAAATTTAGAGTCCCAAATCTCAAAAACCTTACTCACGAGTAAGTTGATTCCAATCGAATGTTCAAGGAAGAAAGGTCAGCGCTCATCAGCAGCAGCCGCGCGGCTTCACTCCCGCGGAAAGAGCGATGAACTCACAGCACCGCTACCCCCTCCACGTTCCGGAGCCCCTTACGGGGTCCCTTCTTCGTTTCCGAGGTCGCTCTTGGTGCCCGCCGAGTCCCACGACCACAGGCTCACTCTACCTGTGGTTTTTCTTAACGGGTCTCCGCTTTGCCGTAGCGGACGACCCTTTTCCGCGGAGCCCCTCTTCACAGCGCGAAGAGGGCCGCCATTGCTGTTTCGCGCCGCCTCCGGAAGTGTCACACCATTTTTTTAAATGATAAAAAAATACATTGGCAAACAACTCCTGGCAGTGCTTGATTCATAACATAGAACACAAATACTTTCCACTATGATCATGGGACATACTATAAAGTATTAAACACCCCAGCTACATAAGAACATGAATTATTCCCATAATATAATACAGATTGCCCTTGAATCTTCCAGCCACACTTCCCGTTCTCTCCTGCCACATCCTTTGAGAACCACCGTCTTAATGGAAATTCCTGGATGAACTGCAGTGAAAGGATGTGCTTTGTGAGAACAAGTCGGTATCGTGCTATTAATCCCAAAGTTTAAAAGACAAATCCTTACTCCAAAGCATCGAGACTCAAAAATCTATTACTCACAAGCCATAAGCAGTTCCGAGCTGGTGTTCAGGGACAACGAAAGCTACCATAGGCCACAAGGCACAGGCCAGCAGGGAATAAGCCACTCCCAGGAAACACTGTAGAAAACAGCATTTAAAAAAAACACAGACACATTAAACGTGATCTACCAACAGCTCCAGAGGGAACAAATTATATGGGCTTCACAAATGAGTTGTCCCATTTCTATCCAGTTTGCCCAGTTGTAAGGGGGCCATTCAGAAGGTCGGCAGTTTGAATCCCGCGACGGGGTGAGCTCCCGTTGCTCGGTCCCAGCTCCTGTCAACCTAGCAGTTCGAAAGGACGTCAAAGTGCAAGTAGATAAATAGGTACTGCTCTGGTGGGAAGGTAAACGGCGTTTCCGGCGCTGCTCTGGTTTGCCAGAAGCGGCTTAGTCATGCTGGCCACATGACACGGAAGCTGTATGCCGGCTCCCTCGGTCAATAAAGCAAGGTGAGCGCCGCAACCCCAGAGTCGTCCGTGACTGGACCTAATGGTCAGGGGTCCCTTTACCCTTTACCTTTAAGGGGATGTTTACACTAGTTTGCTCTGAAGCTGAAACAGCGTGCGCACATTTAAAGCTCCTTGACAGAGATAACGCAGCGTACAAGAGGTCCAACGCCCAACAAATGGCATCTAGAACAGCTGCCGAGTTGAGGAGTACCAAAATTCATACAGAGTATACTAATGTCCTAAAGCGGCCTGGACTGCCATAAAAAACAGTTTCTGGCGTATATGTTGCATCTTGGGAGGAAAGAATCAGGGTTACACACAAGTATCCATTATTTTACATCCCATATAATGCACAAAATGAGGTTTATTCTGGGAGATGATTATATATGCACCTTACTGCATTAGATAAAATAAAGTTGGGGAAAATGCCTACCATGGCAATCCAGGGGTTCCAGAAGGTAAAGGCCAGCATTATATGAGAAGCCAGAGTAATCACTACAGCACACATAACCCAGGTGACATTCCTTCCAACTTTGTCTACCAGGAATCCGAAGACGGGGGACATGGGTGCCGAGATGATATAGACAATGCTGTACGAAGGAAAGTTATTTCAGAAGAGCAAGGCAATCATGATACAAAATGCTACAACTGCTCTCGGTTTTCCAGTATGATGCGACTTTCCTTTTTCCCCCACCCGCAAAAATTCAGTTCCTGAATTATTTTTTAGACTGATATATTGTGATATGCAGTCATTCCCATCAATAAATTCATGGCGAATTTATTGGATTGGTCAACTCTTATAAAAAATTGAATTACCACTGAAAAGCTACACTAGCAGTCAAGGGGAGGTGGAATTACAATTCACAAAGAAAACACATTTTAAATTGCATCTTTTCTATTCATTTTCATTATAGTATATATTATCTTAGAAGATCATGATCTACATGAAAGGACTGTATTGTTTTCGGCACACTTTTCTGTAATCGCAACGGCTAGAAATTTACCCTTTTAAGTAAGAAATTTGAAGATTCAAGGGGAAGGAATGCTGCAAGTATGTAACTGTATACTGCATACATATGCCTCAGAGCAAATTTTCAGTTTCTTTTATTGATCTTTTATTCTACCAAGTGTGTGCTTTGGGTGCGCTGCTCAAAGTCAATGTTCTTGAGCTGAAAAAATGCACGCAATGCAATTATTTGGCTTTCCCCCCCTTAAATGGACAACACTTACCTGTTGATTGCACTTGCTTCTTGAGGAGAAAACTTGAATTTCTCAATGAAGAAAACCCTGTAAAAATCCATATAAAAAGTTTTACGATCTTATACCTACTTTCAATAACTATGGGGGGGAAACAGCCTGCAATTCTAATAGTGCTGGTTCGTAACTAGGCCACAATAAGAAAAGCTCTGTTGAAAGAGGACTGCTGATTATTAAGTAATGAGGAATAGGAAATTGTATACAATAAATATCTGCTAATACTCCCCAGAAAAGGGGAGAGCAGTCCCCCCTTTTCTTCATACTGTGAGAGCAGTATGAAGTAGACTGGACATGACGTTACTCATAGACTGATGCTAGGAAGAAACACTCTGACCCAAAATAAGCCCTGGTTGTGTCACTTGGCTTTTAATGGAAACGAAAAGTGGGTGGAGGGGGTGAAAATTATGGCAACATGGAGCAAAATAAAAATAATTTATTATTATTTATACCCCGTCCATCTGGCTGGGTTTCCCCAGCCACTCTGGGCAGCTTCAAACAAAATATTAAAATACAATAGTCTATGAAACATTTAAAAATTCCCTAAACAGGGCTGCCTTCAGATTTTTTCTAAAAGTCAGATAGTTGTTTATATCCTTGACATCTGGTGGGAGGGCGTTCCACAGGGCAGGCGCCACTACAGAGAAGGCCCTCTGCCTGGTTCCCTGTAACCTCACTTCTCGCAGTGAGGGAGCCGCCACAAGGCCCTTGGCACTGGACCTGTGTCTGGGCTGGATTATGGGGGTGGAGACGCTCCTTCAGGTATACAGGACCGAGGCCGTTTAGGGCTTTAAAGGTCAGCACCAGCATTTTGAATTTTGCTCGGAAACGTACTGGGAGCCAATGTCGGTCTTTCAGAACTGGTCTTGGCAGCCACTCCCAGTCACCAGTCTAGCTGCCACATTCTGGATTAGTTGTAGTTTCTGGGTCACCTTCAAAGGTAGCCCCATGTAGAGCGCATTGCAGTACAGTGGTGCGCCGCAAGACGAACGCCTCGCAAGACGAAAAACCCGCTAGACGAAAGGGTTTTCCGTTTTGGAGGCGCATCGCAAAACGAATTTCCCTATGGGGTTGCTTCGCAAGACGAAAAAATCTTGCGTCCCCCGGCGGGTTTTTTTTGCTTTTTTCACCCTTTTCCTAAGCCGCTAAGCCGCTTATCAGCTGTTCCGCTGATAAGCCGCTTAACAGCTGATTGCTGGAAGCCGCTTGACAGCTCTAGCACTAATCCGCTAAGCTGTCAATGGGCTTGCTTCGCAAGACGAAAAAACCGCTAGACGAAGAGAATCGCGGAACGGATTCTTTTCGTCTAGCGAGGCACCACTGTAGTCCAACTGGGAGATAGCTAGAACATGCACCACATTAGACATTTAGGGGGCAATCCTATGTCAAGGTGTGTTGGCATGAGAAGCTTAGGATGCAGAGGATCTCCAGCTCTACTGGCTGGTTTCTGGCTCAGCTGGCATTAAGTTCTCAAACCTGGCTCCGCTGAAAACATGCTGGTATAACTTGCTCGTCTTGGTTCAGCCAGAGGTCAGACGCCTGAGCTAAAGCTGGCCAAACTAAGGCCACTGTAAATACAAAAAAGGTGAGACATTCTGGGTGGGATGATCAGAGTTTGGATCTCCTGTAACTTTATACGCCAGTTCCCTGTACCTAGGATTGCTCCCTAAAATATTAATCCAAGAGTATCAAATAGGATACAAATAGGATACACTGAGGTCCAGCTCCGAGGGCCTTCTGGCAGTTCCCTCACTACAAGAAGCCAAGTTACAGGGAACCAGGCAGAGGGCCTTCTCTGTCATGGTACCTGCCCTGTGGAACGCCCTCCCACCAGATGTCAAAGAGAAAAACAACTGCCAGACTTTTAGAAGACATCTGAAGGCAGCCCTGTTTAGGGAAGCTTTTAATGTTTGATGCATTATTGTATTTTAATATTTTGTTGGAAGCCACCCAGAGTGGCTGGAGAAGCCCAACCAGATGAGCAGGGTATAAATAATAAATTATTTTTGTTGTTTAGTCGTTTAGTCGTGTCTGACTCTTCGTGACCCCATGGACCAGAGCACGCCAGGCACTTC
The DNA here is from genome assembly GCF_964234715.1 of Podarcis melisellensis. Taxonomy (NCBI): domain Eukaryota; kingdom Metazoa; phylum Chordata; class Lepidosauria; order Squamata; family Lacertidae; genus Podarcis; species Podarcis melisellensis. Next base: position 20,608,513 of record NC_138537.1, read on the forward strand.
ACTTGTTGTTGTTATTGTTGTTGTTGTTATATTCTGAAGAATATCCGTGTTTTAAGTGCAGAACTGAATGTTCACGTCAAAGAAGAACCAGATTACATACCGTAAATTTCGCTCCATAACACGCAGTTTTTTTCTCCTAGAAAGTAAGGGGAAATGTCTGTGCGTGTTATGGAGCGAATGCCTACAGATGGCGGGGGAATTTGCTGCAGTCGTGAGCAGTCCGTGGCTCGCTTTGAAACAGCAAAGTGGGTGTAAGCGGCTCCTGTCAGCTAGCGGAGCCAGGAAGGAGGGAGAGAAGCAGAGTGGGGTTGGCTGCTTTAAAACAACCCCGTCCTCTATGTCCCTCTCTCCTCCCCACTGAGCTGCTAAGTAGCAGCAAAGCTTTTCAGCCAGCCTAGCCGGGAGGAGGGAGAGAAGCAGAGCGGGGTTGGCTGCTTTAAAACAACCCCATGCTCTCTGTCCCTGCCTGCAGTTTTTTGCTGTCCGATTTTGGATTAGCCACTGTAGGGGCTCTGTGTGTGTGTGTGTGCTCCTCCTCCTGCTTCCCCTTCACTCTCCCAGCGCCCCTGCGCTCTCCCTCCGACTTTAGAATTGACACTCTGTGTGTCTCTGTGTGTGTGAGGGCTCCTTCTCTTGCTTCCCGTTCACTCTCCCAGCGCCCCTGCTCGCCCCTGCGACTTTAGGATTGACACTGTGTGTCTCTGTGTGTGTGAGGGCTCCTTCTCCTTCTCTTGCTTCCATTCACTCTCCCTGCGCCCCTGCACTCTCCCAGCGCCCTGCGACTTTAGGGCCAGTTCTCTCTCTCTCTCTCTCTCTCTCTCTCTCTCTCTTTGTGTGTGTGTGTGTGTGTGTGTTTTGACCTCACTGCGCTTGTTGGGGAGGAGTGTTGGTCGCAATTTTTCTTGATTTGTCTCAGAATGGTTACTATCATGGTTTCCCTGCCGGGGAGGAGGGATAGAAGCAGAGCCTGCTTGTTTTAAAGGAGCAAAGCCGGAGAGGAGCCTCTCCTGCATTATTCGCAGCATCCTTCTCCACACCCCCCACGCGTGCTCCTTGTCCCTTGAGTGTTTTTCCTTCCCTCCCCACTTAAAACGTGGTTACAAAGCACGGATCCACATGGATCCTCAGGATTTTTGTATTGGGCTACCCCAAACTCACTGTCAGGTCACATGTCTGTGGCCACAGCATGAACCACAAAAATCATACATCCACTGTTTCGTTTAGAATATTTCTTTCTTGTTTTCCTCCTCTAAAAAATGTGTGCGTGTTATGGTCAGGTGCGTGTTATAGAGCGAAAAATACGGTAGTTGAAGAAAATATACCCCCTAAGCAAGACTTTGAAAACTGACACACTGACTCCTTCCTCAAGCCTTGCCTCAGAAGATTTTGAGCCAAAAATGGAATATGTCATAGAAATGGCACATGCCCAGATCTTCTTGCATGTTCTGATTCGGTAATCAACACTCTAGAGCCACAAAATTTGGAACTCGGAAACCTAACGGCAACATCCGTTTATGTTAGGCGAACTTCTAGGCCATAAAAACAGGGCGCACACTTACAATGCATGTGTTTGCACATTTCGGTGCCATGTCAGAGCCAGAAAAAAGTGGGGTGGGTGAGAAAGATTTTCAAGAGGTTGGAGTGCCTTATTTGGCTTCCTGCCTTATATAGCTCTTTGAGCCTCTGAGTGTTGCTAGTGGAATTACTACTTCTTCAACTGGTAGGCTACTTTTCTACACAGAGGTGCCCAAAGCAGCCTACAGCACCAGAACAGCAACACATTTTAGGGGACATTCTAAATCAAAACAACAGAAAACATAAACAGTTTTTATAAATAATAATAATAATAATAATAATCAGGTATATCAAACATTTGCAACAAGTTACAAAGTGGCAAGTCTTTGTCAAAGCATGCACTTACTTTCCAAGTCCAATGAAAGGGAAGACGGCCACATAGTAGCAAACACAGATAATAAATATGAGCCACAAGGACAGCGAGAAGTCTTTCACATCGGTTAATTTTATCACTTCACCTTGAGAAAAGAGAAACATCAGTTCCGCTATTTTAACTCAATCATTTCTATATTAAGGCCAACTAAAATCAGCAAACCCCATTTCCCGTCATTGACGAATTCTAGCTGGGTTTTTTTACTGGTGGGAAGCAGAAGCTGCAGTTTCTCAACGGAAAAAAACTCTAGAATCGTGAGAAAAGTGAAGTTGGGTCACTTCAAAATGAGTTTTGAGTTTTCCTACCACATTATGGTAAAACCTACACATGCATTCTGGCAAGTGGGGAAAACATGTTCAAAAAGATCGTCTCTGCTTCCTCCAGTACATACATACATTTTCAAAAACTATGGACTGCAGCCTAAGGTTCCATTATTGAAGCCTGACACCCACTTACCAGTTTTCCCCTGCTCTTTGCAAAGAATTTTCTCTGCTCTTTTATCCAGATAACCAAGGATGAGAGCACAGAGTAGTGAAAAGATACATGACACACCACCTGCAATGCAGAGAAATTCAGTGTTACCAGCAGAAGCTACTCACCATTTACGGAACTGTAAAATCCATTCATGTTATTACCCGGTGACTGTATAATTAAGCAATGACTTACATGGGTGAAGCAGCCAGCGTTAAATACCACTACTTTTATCACTAACTGCTACATTGGTATACTGCCTTCATCCAAGAAAGATTTCAAGGTACTTTAGAGGAATATAGACAGTTCACAAATTTAGCTGTGACATCATGTGAGTGATATTCATACATGCCTGTCTCAGTCCCTTCATTAGCAGAGCTAGAGAACATGAGCTTCACCACTGTAACTTGGCATCGCATGGCACTTACAATGAAGCACAAAGACAGTGAACACAGAACCATTCTAGTCCGAGAATCTGAGTTATGTCATCACACAACGCTATTCATAATGCTGTCTTCCCAATTCTCCAGTGTGTTTCTAATTAATTGCTATTTTAATTGCCGTAAGACAGCTTAATATTTTAATCCAAGGTGTCAGATGGTTAAATACTAATAAATACAAATATTTACAAAAGTTTACTATGAATATCCTGTAAACACATATAAATGAATAAAAGCAAGTCTTCTACCAAATTAAAAGGAAAGGAGTTCCAGATTTTACTAAAATGTTTGTGCAGTTCAGTGCTGAGCAAACCACAGATCAGTACATTAAGCACAAATAATTCAGTGTTTGGTAAAGATGTTGAAACAGCTGCATCACCACTTGCTGCAGGCCATGTGTAAACTACTGACTCATTCAATCTTTATTGCCCTGAAAAAGTTCACCAAAGGCTATGTATATGCTGCAGCTCTAATGCGTTCATTGTGTCAGTTTGTATAAAAGGTAAAAAAAGGGGGGGAGGTAAAGGATGCCTGGACAGTTAAGTTCAGTCAAAGGCGACTATGTGGTTGTGGTGCTCACCTCGCTTCCAGGCCGAGGGAGCCGGCGTTTGCCCACAGACAGCTTTCTGGGTCATGTGGCCAGCATGACTAAACTGCTTCTGGCACAACAGGACAATGTGATGGAAACCGGAGCGCACGGAAATGCCGTTTACCTTCCCGACGCAGTGGTACCTATTTATCTACTTGCACTGGTGTGCTTTTGACCTGCTAGGTAGGCAGAAGCTGGGACAGAGCAACGGAAGTTCACCCTGTCGTGGGGATTTGAACTGCCAACCTTCTGATCAGGAAACCCAAGAGGCTCAGTGGTTTAGACCACAGCGCCACCCGTGTCCCTGGTGTATGGTGCCAGACAGCAGCAGATATGCAATATGCAAATAAGAGATTCTCTCTTTCTCTCAGATCTAGAGTTAAAATGATTCCATGGCAGCAACCTTTCTGATGTCAAGATCAGAAAGTCCTCCATTGCTCTCATTATCTAGCCTCAAACTGAAGCTTTTAACTTTGTAGTTTACAATAAAAAAGTGGGTTTACAGAGTTGGAACTGAATTTCAAGCCTTAGTGTTTTATCCAATTAAGCCATACACAGAGAATGCCTTCTGAAATCATGGGACATTAAGTTAGTGATTACTAACGCAAGTCCACTAATTTTAATGGGTCTAATCTGAGTCTAACAACCCACAATCTTCCAATTCATCAAAGAGGAAACCAAAATGTTCATACAAAGTTAATACTGAAAGCATTTACTAACCTATCAAGAGAGCTATGCCAAGAGTGGTGTGACCAGTAGAACCGATCAGATCTTGAGCTTTGGAGTACACCCATCCCATAATGTTCATATTGACAGTGCTCCCCTGGAAGAGAGATGATCTGCAACTGTAACATATACTTCAAACCAATTTTACAAATAGGCCAAAAAAAACCTTAAAATAAGATCTATATTTGAATACAGTGGTACCTTGGTTTAAGAACTTAATCTGTTCCAAAAGTCCGTTCTTAAACCAAAGCGTTCTTAAACCAATGTTCTCCCATAGCAGCAGGGGGCTCAATTTACACTCAACAGGAAGTGGAACATGTGATTCCAAGACAAAGTTCACAAACCAAAACACCTACTTCTGGGTTTGTAGCGTTCTTAATCCAAGTTGTTCATAAACTAAGCTGTTCTTAAACCAAGGTACCACTGTATCTGATTTACAGAAATTAATTTAAATATCTAAGTTAGTCGTGCCCATTAATCTCAATGGGTGTTCTCCAAGCAGAACAATCCCTATGTCCCTAGTTAAGAACTGTTCTCCCCACTCTAATGTGCATAGAGAGAAATAAACAGGAAAATCCACCACCATGGGTGACAGTCAATGTTATGCAAGTGGCTTCCCCTTCTCCTGCAATGAAACCCACCCACCTGTTTCGAAGGGTCTCCCAACATTTTTGGGCATATTTGGGGGGGGGGAGTGTCAGACACAGAGAGGGGATGGGCAAGTTCCACTTTACAAGCAAAGGCTGACACTGATTGATGACAAATGTCGGGATAGTAATGATTAAAATTAGAACACACAAAAAAAATGTTTTTAGACTTACAATTCTAGCCATGCTGAGTTGCAGTCCAAAGACAAGGTTTAATTCTTTTCCTTTAAACCAACTGACAGCATAGGTATTTTGCGCCACTGCTAAGGACTCTCCACCAATCCTAAATGAAGCAAGAAAGTTCATGAATACAGATATTTGAAGCAACGTGGATGAAACTCCGGCCTTCTAATGACAGCAATGTATCCATGTTGATATGGAAGTTTTACCTTAATGCAAGAACTAGAAAACCAAAAGGCAAATAATCCAGCTGTTCAGATGCAAGAGCGCAGGGTATTCTTCAACATATAGTTCCGTATGGGCTGCCTGCTTTTTAAGAGGGAGAGAGGGTACATAGCAAATGTTGAGACACAGCCGAGGTGTGAACTCACCCAAATACAAATCTGCCAGCTTCCATCAACCAAAAAGCGTTACATATTGCTCCCACAGCAAAAATCACCTGTAAAAAAAGGAATGCATGTCACATTTCAATGAAGTGTTGGAGCCATGCCATATGCGACTATTTCAGACTGCAATCCTACACACTTTCCTAGGAGTAAGCCCAATGAACTCAGTTAGGTAAGACATGGGAATCTTACACTGAAAAAGCAGATTAAATAGTAAGCATTTATTTTTCCATATGTGGGACATAAGCATTAATTTTTCTATATTTAGCTATTGAAAAGTACATGAATATTATCTGTTTCACTCACCTGTCCAATACAGACAAAGGTGCTGAATATTATTGTGCCCCACCTGGAAGAAAATGAAGACTTTAAAAATACTTATTTTAATATTTGCAACTAGAAAATATAACAACGGTTAGGGTAAAAAAAATCCAATACTACAATGGTTATAGTAAAAATATCAATAGCACGTCAATGAAAACTGATTGATTAAAAAAATATGTTCTAAAGGCCTGTCTGAGCAACAGTTTCTAAAAGACACCTGAAAGCAGAGATGACTCCTCCTGAAGTTCTACTGGCAAGGAGTTTCACATGGCTAACTTATTACACAGAACTGTCCCGATACAAAACCTGACTAATGTTGAAGTTATTGTTGACTAGGACTGAAATAAAACTCTCCTGCATCTCTGGAGACAAGCCTGCAAAACTCCAGTGTAAGAAGAGCCTGTTGGATCAGGCCAACAGCCCACCCAGTCCAGCATCCTGTTTTCACAAGGGCCAACTAGATGCCATGTGGGAAGGGAGGAGCCAAGTGCAACATCACTCTCCTCACTTGCGTTTTGAACATTTTAAACAAATATTAGCAAAACATCACATTATTTGGGCATAAGCAAAATGTGGATCAAGTTGTTACTTTCGAGATAGATGGGTTATACCAGGGGTAGGCAACCTAAGGCCCGGGGGCTGGATGCGGCCCAATCGCCTTCTCAATCCAGCCTGCAGACGGTCTACTCATGTTTTTACATGAGTAGAATGTGTCCTTTTATTTAAAATACATCTCTGGGTTATTTGTGGGGCATAGGAATTCGTTCATTCCCCCCCCCCCCATATAGTCTGGCCCACCACATGGTCTAAGGCAGCCTTTCTCAACCTGTGGGTCCCCAGATGTTGTTGAACTACAACTCCCATCACCCCTAGCTAGCAAGGCCAGAGGTCAGGGATGATGGGAGTTGTAGTCCAACAACATCTGGGGACCCACAGGTTGAGAACCACTGGTCTAAGGGATGGTGAACCAGTCCACGGCTGGAAAAGGTTGCTGACCCCTGGGTTATACAGTTACCTTATTCCAAAGACTCTGTCTATCAGAAAGCCTCCAAAGAAACAGAGAACCACATTGGGCCAAGAATACCAGGCATACAGTGCCATGAATTCAGCTGTGTTCACCTTCATATCCTAAAAGGAAGAGCGCAAGGAAGAATTACTATCTTTTGACACCACTTTGTGTTATGACACATTCATAGAGAAACATCTATCCAGTGAAATGCTTTTTCATTACAGCACCATGCAAGTCTACATTGGGGGCTGATTGCCTGTACTCTACCACATCCCTCTAAACTCCTGGGTCACTCTTCACAGTCTGTCAGGAAAGACCCATCAGGGCTGGTGAGAAGTGCGATGTGGGGAACATCAACCTCTAGCACTCATGGCCAAACAAAAGCAAACCTAACACATAAATCACCTCGTATTTAGCCATAATGTTTCTTGTTACCAGAGAGTGAAAAAGCAATCAGTTTAATTATAGGTCCTTTTTCTTAAAAGCAAAATCAGCACAATTCCCCCCCCCCCTAAGTTACTGCTAGTCATCTAACGTATGACTAAAAAGATAACCTCTCTGGAGGGAAAAGGGGGAAATCCACTATACTGCAGATATTCTGTACATCACTCACCTTTTGGACCTGAGTTTGCAACGCTGCGGGGTTGTCATAGCAAAAATAGCTGCCTATACAGGAAAATTAAGACAACAAAATTAAACATGAACTCCCCCTCCCCCCTTTTAAAGTAACCTGGAAAAGCTGTATTAATAGCAATAATGGTAAACATTTTGGATCATACCAAACCACCACAATGGGAAGAGGCAGGAGAAAAGATGCCCTCCATTTTCTGTCCACTGAGAAGCAACAGAAGGAGCAGCTACACCTCCACCTTCCCCTTCCCTTCTCAAGATTCAGCAGCCTTACAGCAACAGGTAATGTTTCTCATGGGAAGGGTACGTGTAAGAGCCCAGATTCAACCCCTGAAATTTCAAGGCAGGGCGAGGGGGAATCCCTGTTTGAAATGCTGAAGGGAAGTTGGTCAGAAGGGTAGGCCAGGTTTCCCCAGCCTAGCAACTGCCAGACCTTCTGAACTATAATTCAGATTAGCTTCACTCAGGCATGACTATTAGCTGGACTCAGCAGCAGGACCAAGCTGGGTGGCAATGATAAGAGTTGTAATTCTAAACATCTGAATGCCAGGTTGGTGGAAGGCTGGCATAACTAGTACTGAATGAGACCAATCAAATGCCTGCCTCAGCACAAAGCAGTTTTCTAGATCCTCTTTACATGCTTTAAAGCTTCCACCGCCTCCTACAAATCCTTCCGTAGGGAGGAGAATTTAAAAAGCGAAACTCCACTTCAGCTAGTCATCAACCACAGGGAGCTTGACTTCCCTGTTTGCTTAGGGGTTTTCCTCCCCATGGCATATAGATGCTTCCCCATTCTGTTGCTTGCACAGCAATCAGCAAAGAACACCAGGAATGCACGTTTTGTTTTTTTGTTTTTGCAATCTAAAATGCAAAACCCCAGTTCTCAGGGCGGGGTCTAGCTTCACCCTGAAACACACAGTAAAGAAAATTAGCATTTTCTGGCACGTTCCCAAGATCACTCCCCAAAGGTCAATGGTTCCTGAAAAAGATATGCTTCGCGCCGCCCTTCCGGCCCCACGATCAAGCAGCTGTCGGGGTTTTGTTTTGTTTTTCCCCAAGGCAGGTTTTCCCACCACCCTCCCCGAGAGCCCCCTTAACTGCAAACCAGTCCCGGACGAGCAAGGGGGCAGCAGCAGCAGCAGCCTCGCTTTATGCTCACCGAAGCCCAGGAAGCACATGAGCGCCAGGACCAGCATCCGATGAGCCAGCCGCTGCGGGTCGCACAGGGCCGACATCGGCTTCCTCGCAGGGCAGCCATCGTGCTCCGGCGACGAGTCCCCGTCCAGCAGCGCTTGCTCCTCTTCCACAGGCGCCGCCATCTCGACGGGGCGAGGAGCGAGGCGGTCACGTGAGGGCGCGGGTCACATGACACGCGGCCGGGGAGAGCCTGGTGGGAAAGCTTTGCCAGCGCAGGACAACTGGCAGTGCAGAACTGGCAAGGCAGGGGGAGGTTTCGGATTTTTCCCGCGGGTGGCACCCAGTGCTGGATTTACATTTAAGCTAAGCAAGCTGTAGCTTAGGGCCCCGCTCTCTTGGGGGGTCCCAAAAAGATTGAAGGCGGGGGACTAGATGTACATTTTCAAAATATAAGATAAAAAAGCAAATGAAATTAAACCTACATACAGCAACAGCGTTTTGTGTTATGTAGGCGCCTATATGTTATGTGCAAATGGCTTTAGATAACTGTTAGGTCCATAAATTACCATATAGCATATATTCAACACAAAAAACAGTGACAATTTGTTGTTGACAAAGGACAGCTGGACATACAAAGGACCTCATTACCTTCAGTAGCTTAGGGCCTCATCGAACCTAAATTCTGCCCTGGTGGTACCCCACCCAGGAAATAATAAATTGGGAGTGGGTGCGCATGGGGTGGAAGGGTAGCTGTGCAAAGTCAATTATTATATTATGATTTTGTATTTATTAAATTTGTTTTCCCGCCCTTCGGCAGTCTCTGGGTGGTTCACAGCAGGGAAAGGCAAAATAAAAGCACAAATGCAAACGAGTCCCGTTGTGTGGCACCTCGGACCCTATATAGCGTGCCTTCTACTTGCCTACCCCCCCTCCCCGCTTCTCTACATACCTAAACTTTTTTACCTTACTGAAATCCATCAAGAATTTATAAACAGCAGTTTTAGGTTTTAGTTTTCTGTAAGGATCCAACAGTGGCAGTAGATGGCCCATGAATAGACACCAACAGATGTTGTAATTGAAAATACTGCCATTCTACACTCATGGCTTACTTAAGCTGTAAAACAGGAAATGATTTAAAAAAAAAAATCCATCTGAACATTATCAGTTCCACCTATTTCTTCCACAAAAGACTTTCTCACGATCTTCAGATCTGCATTACCACACATTATATATTTAGCACAGGTATATGGATCAAAACTGACCAGCCAACATACACCCTGTGTTGTTGCTAAAACTTTGTTTTATTATATTTAGACCCCAACACTATCTAGCCAAAGAGAGCAGTTAAATAAACCATCTCTGGAGTTACCCAAGCTAGAGTATAGAAGGAGAAAATTGTCAATCATTTTTAACAAATATGACTTATGATATAGGCTACTACAGTGGTACCTCGGGTTACAGACGTTTCAGGTTACAGACGCTTAAGGTTACAGACTTCACTAACCCAGAAATAGTACCTCGGGTTAAGAACTTTGCTTCAGGATGAGAACAGAAATCGTGCAGCGGCAATGGGAGGCCCCATTAGCTAAAGTGGTACCTCAAGTTAAGAACAGTTTCAGGTTAAGAACGGACCTCCAGAACAAATTAAGTTCTTAACCCAAGGTACCACTGTATCTGGAAAATTAAAACCACCTTGAGATTCTGGCTGTTGCATGTTCTTCGTAGGCCTTTGCAGATTAGAAATAGGGCCAAAGTTGGTTTGAAGAAAATCTGCTATTTTAGATCCACCACTGGAGCAAAGGACACCCCATTTAAACCCCTCTCCCCATCCACTTCCAGCCGAAATTAAGGGTAAATCGCATTCAGAAGTCTTGTGCTCCCTTAATTTGCTCTGAGTCTGTCAGGGAGAATTCCTTAAAACTGATAAAAATATGGTATCTCTCCCCACTGAAGGTGACACAAATCTCAAAATCTGGCAACACCTTATGTTGGATAGGGTGTTCACAGAGAGGCACATATCTTCTGGAACTGCCTAGCACACTATTTGGTTGGATAAGTAAATAACCAAACAAAACATGCAGCTATTTTCACACCGACTTTTCTTTAACATCTAAGAAGGAGATAACAATACTTTGGCGTTTAAGTGACTAATTAGTGGCACACATGAAACTCACCTGGCGCTGGAACGATGTTGAACATTTAATATTGTACAGATGGCATTCCAGAATGTCGAATATTGCAATGGCAAAGAAATTGACATATCAACTGAAACATATGAAGGGTCTCACCGGAGACCTACACTTCTATGTGTGGCATTGTTTCTCAGCAGGTGTTAAATAAGCTCAGAAAATTCCACTGGTCTCAACATCACTTTGGAACAGAGCCTAGAACCATCAAAACATCACCAGAACCCTGCATGTTACACCATGACCCAGAAATACTTATTTTTAGTTTATTCAAATAGGGGAAAAAACATACCTGAAAAGTAAAGGCAAGGTTTAAAAGCAATTTCTATTCTCTTCCTGCCTTATTTAAGTTCATAATTTCTGTTTGGTTGTTTTTTTTGTTTGTTTTTGTATTACAGTGATACCTCGGGTTACATACGCTTCAAGTTACATACACTTCAGGTTACAGACTCCGTTAACCCAGAAATATTACCTTGGGTTAAGAAATTTGCTTCAGGATGAGAACAGAAATTGTGCAGCAGTGGCGCAGCAGCAGCGGGAGGCCCCATTAGCTAAAGTGGTGCTTCAGGTTAAGAACAGTTTCCGGTTAAGAACGGACCTCCGGAACGAATTAAGTACGTAACCAGAGGTACCACTGTACTAGTGTTGTTATAATGAACATCACACAAAATAAGACCTGTGTCAGAAAAGGCAGGAATTCTTACCCTTGCTCAGGGCCATCTTACCCATAAATGCTAGGGGTGCGGGGCACCCGGGCACCGGGCTCTCAGGGGCGCTAGGCCGAGAATCCAGGGCCCGAGAGTTGAGTTCAGCAAAGAACCCGCCCGTTGGTCTTAGCGCCACGGCGGGCTCTTCTGCTGCGGGCGGCTCTGCGCCACGAGTTCAGGGGCTATCGAGCCAGCAAGACGCTGAGGCGGCCAGCCAGCTCCGCCCCCTACACACCTGGGACTGGGCAACCTGGGAGGGCGCTGGGCGGATCTTTGCTCCCCAGGGCTGCATATGCTTACGACAGCCCTGCCCTTGCTGCTATATTTTTTTATGGAAACACTTCTAATTTAGCAACAAAATACCAAAAAATTAATCGCCCAAAACTGTTGGAGGCAGCATGCTTCTGAATACCAGCTACTGGAACTGCAGGAGAGGAAAATGCAGTGACTCTCAACCCATGGTTACCATGCCTAGTATGTTTGCATGGGATTGTATCTAAAGTTAAGAAATCAGAGTTGTGGAGCCGAGTCCTATGGATATTTTTACCCGATAGTCATTTCCACTTAATTCATTGGGACTCACTCCTAAGTAGGAGGTCAGTTTTGTGTGCTCGGGAGATGGAGGGATTACTGTAATTGCAGCATCTTCGGTGCCTTCTCCCAAACACATTTTCTGGAATGCAAATTCAATTTCTTTCAGTGTAACTTTTTTGCAAGAGGCATAAGATCATATGCCACTGGAAAAGAGGAAATCGGTACTGCGTAGGCCTGGCTTGAGCACTGTATATCTTTTATTTTTGAGACGCTGATACTGGTCTTTTAACAGATGGTGTCACTCTAGAGCTGTATACCTTTGGGCTTGCTGAAGAAAAACCCAGGCAAAATGTCCGTATTTCCTTTAAATGATTAACACGAGTAAAACTTTATATTATTACAAGTGTGAAATCTATATTCTGAGAACTAAAAGCTGGTAGCCTCATAATCAAAGTACTCTGCTAGCAGAACCTTACTGAATAAATAGGGTTCTGTTACTGTACTGCGTTGGGAATTACAGCCCCTGCTACAGCAGCTGGGGGCATTCTGTATTGCTTGTTTATTCTATTGTGCTTTTATCCCACTCTACTTTGGATGGCTTAATCGTTTTTCTATCCAGGCAAATACCAGCCAGCCCCTGGTGAATTTTAACATCATGCACCCTCATGTTTGTAATTTGGGTAGGAGGACTGTATATATTCTAGGACAGGGACTGGGAGCCAAGTCATGCTCCAGATGTTGTTCCCACCATCTCTGACAATTGGCCATGCTAGCTGGAACTAAAGGAAGTTTGATTCCATCATCTGGAGGGCTGCAGGTTCCTCATCCCTGTTCTAGAATCTGGATGCTGTCTCAGTCCTTGCAGTGAGGGGAAATGTTTAAAGATCAATCCAATTGTTGCTAACATTTAAAAATTATATTCTCATCTCGGCCGCTTACCCTCAGATGATAGATATTAAGGCATATTAAGGGAGCCAGTGTGGTGTAGTGGTTAAGAGCGGTAGACTCGCAATCTGGGGAACCGGGTTCACGTCTCCGCTCCTCCACCTGCAGCTGCTGGGTGACCTTGGGCTAGTCACACTTCTGTGAAGTCTCTCAGCCCCACTCACCTCACAGAGTGTTTGTTGTGGGGGAGGAAGGGAAAGGAGACTGTTAGCCGCTTTGAGACTCCTTCGGGTAGTGATAAAGCGGGATATCAAATCCAATCCAAACTCCTCTTTAAGGCAACCCTGCTTAGGGTTTTTAATGTTTGATGTTTTAGCGTGTTTTTAATATTATTTTGGGAGCTGTCCAGAGTGGCTGGGGAAACCCAGTCAGATGGGCAGGGTATAAATAATAAATTATTGTTATTATATTAATGGATCTTGGCATGCGCATTCTGTAAGCAATTGAAACATTTTTGTTCTGAGAGGTTTTTCCTGCTGGGTGAAAGGGTCTCAATCATGGGTGATATTTTGTATGGATTTTGTATTGATTTTATTCTGTGAACAGCCCTGAGATCTTATGATGAGTATATAAATCAAACAAATAAGCAAACATATAAATAAATAATTTCACTTTGCATCATTTAAAAATATATCAGCTGGGTTTTTTTTGTGTTTTTAACTGTTTCTTGCTTTTTTATGACCCATTTCCTTGATACACTTGCGTAGAAGGTGATTAATAAAATAAGAAAACAAGGAAGAGGAAAGAAGTAGATCCTTCCTAAGACTCAGAAACTGTTCTTCACCCGTACTTGAAAGTATCAATTAATTTTTGCCAAATGTGATATAAAATCTACATAGAAAATACTAGAAAACCAAAAATATCCCTGACACTTTTTATGGGTGAGAGTAAATATGGATAGTTCTAGTTACAGGAAGGTAGCCGTGTTGGTCTGCCGAAGAAGTGTGCATGCACACAAAAGCTCATACCAATAACAAACTTAGTTGGTCTCTTAAGGGACACGGGAGGCGCTGTGGGTTAAACTACAGAGCCTAGGACTTGCCGATCAGAAGGTCGGTGGTTCGAATCCCCGTGACAGGGTGAGCTCCCGTTGCTCGGTCCCTGCTCCTGTCAACCTAGCAGTTCGAAAGCACGTCAAAGTGCAAGTAGATAAATTGGTACCGCTCCGGCGGGGAGGTAAACGGAGTTTCCATGCGCTGCTCTGGTTCGCCAGAAGCGGCTTAGTCATGCTGGCCACATGACCCGGAAGCTGTCTACGGACAAATGCCGGCTCCCTCGGCCAATAAAGCGAGATGAGCACTGCAACCCCAGAGTCGGTCACAAGTGGACCTAATGGTCAGGGGTCCCTTTACCTTTTTATACTGCCCTCTCACAAGGTACTACTGGAAGTAAATATGGAGACATATAACACCATTCCTTTGGGAGCTGCACTGGCTGTCTATAGACTACGAAGCCCAGTTTAAAGTTTTGACTGAATGGTATAGGACTAAAGAAAGAAAGACTTATCTCCTTCCTTACAGCAAGACCTGCCCTACAGACACTCCCAAGGTCAACTTCAATGGTTGCTTACTTTTGTTAAACCTTTGTTAGGTTCCATTTTTGGCAGCTATCAGCCTGCCAATGCAGCCTATGGATTGAGAAAAGCAATGAACACCACCAGATTAATGTAGACATTTTATTCACGTGTTTGGTGTCACAACTCTTGCACTCACCATACAACAGGAAGGGTGACGCCACTTGATCGTTTCCCCAATTCCTTTCCATTCTGGGACCTACCGTAATCCTCCCCACTCATGATGCAATGTGTAGATAATCAGCGGTGGGTCTGATGAGAGTGAGTCCCAAAACTCTGGATGGTTCCCTATCCCTGGCCTAAAATCTTATGGTTATGGGATTCTATTTTAAAGAGCAGTTCCAGGGCCCACGTCTCTAATATCCTATCACAGAATCATAGAGTTGGAAGAGATCTCGAGGGTCACTTAGCCCAACACCCTTGCAATTTAGGAATCTCAACTAAAGCATCCATGACAGATGGGCAGCCAACCTCTGCTTACAAACTTCCAGTGAAGGAGAGTCCACAAATAGACACTACCTACACTACAAACTTAAACTCTGCTAACTGTCATGGTTTTCCCTCAAAGAATGTTGGGATATTGCAGTTTCACAAGGGCACTTCACACCATAGCTACCAACTTTTCCCTTTGCTTGCGAGGAATCCTATTCGGAATAAGGGAATTTTCCTTTAAAAAAGGGAAACGTTGACTTCACACACCCCAAACTCAAACTACTCCAGGGTTTCCCAAAAATAAGGAAATGACTATTTAATGGCCCTTAATAAAAGCAGTTTTCCTCAACATTGAGCAACACGAAAAAAACATCTCCTGTAACTATGCCCACTTCAAAGTCACCTGTGTTTTTCTTTTCAGATAATTAAAGGCAGTTTTCAGATACAGTTAATTTGCTCTGGAAATGCACTATTATATCCTTAGGTTAAATGCTAAATCAAGTATAATAGCTTGCACTATAGCTTTTCAATTCGGTTCAATAAAGAACATCTCTCAGGAGAAATAGTATGCTCTCCCCCATCAGTTTAAATTCAAAATAGTTACCACTTTATCCTTGCCTGATTTTCCATCACGGCCGCCTTTACCTTGGAGATGACCTTGTTGTGTCTGAAGCTTAATGTCTTTAATATACGGTATGAGTTAAATCTAAGATGATTCTCAAATGCATTGCAGGTAAGTGTTTATGTCACAAATAAATACAGTAGACTACTCTTAAGCCCACACTTTAGAATGTTTATTACTGAAGCAATTGCTGTCTTTACATAAATCAAAGCACTCAAAGTGCCATATGATACCAAATGTTTGGTTTAACAGCATAAAATTGAGCAAAAGCTGTATACAGCACTTTATAGGAGCTATAAAATTCATGGGCCTGCAGTCTCACATTTTTGCATCACCCCTAATCAATCAGAGTTTTCCTGGCATTCCGGATAATAAATACTCAGTTGAAACAACTATTAGCTTTCAGAGTTACTCTTTTTAAAAAATTATTATGGTCTCGAGCAAATATGTTGCAAAATTTAACAAAACGGCAATAAAGCAGTGGTGCTTTTTTTGAGGGTAGCCAATACAATTTTGCAGCGAAAACCTATGCATTTTTATTTGTAAGTTTCACTGCATTCAGTGGACCTAGGAAATAGCACATAGGAGGGTGCGGCCCAAAGGAGCACAGCTATGCACATTTACATGACACAAAGTCCAACTGCACTCATCAACTTTTTCTTCCTTGCCACATGGGTCTTTCTGTCACCGAACTAACTAAACATTACACTGCAGCCACATACGCAAAGTCCAAGTAGACCTTCTCCCCGTGCAAAGTAGTGAAGAAAACTTGCACGGGAGAAAGGCAGTGCTTAACACTAACCCTTCCAGTACCCTGAAATCCTATGTTCCTCTATCTTTTATCCCAAGCTGTCTTCCTCCAGGCCTAACATTACATGGCAAACACAAGTCTGAAACCCAATACAGATAAAATCAGCTGCAGCATAAATTTCTGGCAAAAAGTGACTGATGGGGAACGCATTTCCTTTGTCCTGTCCTTTCTCCCCTTTGTCAGGCTTAGAAGTGTAAGGTGTAGTTGACCCATAGGGACCATAATCTGATCCCTTCAGGAGGATCCAGTTTGTAATGCAGACAACACAGTCCCTTTCTGAGCCTTTCAGCTTTATTGTCCTGAACACACAACTGTTGCGTTAACGCATAGCCCAGCTTCGGGACATAACATCTTCCAATGTTCTTTTTATTCCAGTTTTTGCTTGATCACAGATGAGAGGGTGAGTTGTCAGAATGCCTTCATATCTCCCCTGAATCATTATTCTCCCCTGAATCATATCTCCTTCCATTCTCCCCTTTCATTACATTGGTCTTTGGGAACCAGCTGTTGTCAAGAGGAAAGCAAATCAGCACTCTGTCCAATTAAGGTTTTAGACTCTCGTTCCCAGTGGCGTAGCGTGGGTTGTCAGCACCCGCGGCAAGGCAAGTAATTTGCACCCCCTAACCCGTGGATTTGCGCCCCCTAACCCTAACCCCCAGATGTTGCGCCTGGTGCGGCTGGGCCCCCCCCCCTGCACCCCCCACGCTACGCCACTGCTCGTTCCAAGTCTGCCGTGGCCAGGAGCCACTTTAAATCTCATATTAATCAGGATTTATTGACCTACCTAAGAAAACCCCGTACGCCAAAACTGCCCGCTCATTGTTCAAATGAGTGAGACCAGTCTCACTAAGGCTGCAATCCAGCACACTAGCATAAGGGCCATCAAACTCAATTGAACTTACTCCTAAATAAACATACATGGGCTTGCATTTTAACAGCACAACCCTGAACATATTCTCAGGCATTCTTGGTGGTTGCTCCCAGAATTTGGAACTCCCTCCCTAGAGAGGTTAAACTGGCTCCCTCCTTGTTGTCTTTGCGCCAAAAGGTGAAGACCTTTCTATTCCAACAGGCCTTCCAACAGGGAACTGACTGCTTTTGAGGAAAGGGCTGGTGCTGTGATTTTTTTAATTGTTATTATCTGTGTTTGATGGATTTTTAATACTATTTTAATTGTATTAGTGCTTAATTACAATTTAATGATCGTCTTTCAGCTAGTTCTGTTTTATCTGTGTAAGCTGCCTTGAGCGCCAGACTTAGAAAAAGGAGGGATGTAAATAAACCTTAGTCCCATTGTGCTCAGCTTCCTAATAAGAGACCTAGTATTTTAGCCAAAGAGTCCTTAGGCCAGCTGGCGTTTTTTCATCCTCAGCTTCCCAGCAGAAATTCTGAGGGTAGCAGCCATGTCTTGCTATCCAAGGTTGCTGTTGTGGCTTTTGGTTTTCAAACATTTTTTTACTGAAAGCAAGAGTAAGTACACAGCAGTTACATACAGAGATGATGTCAATAACATTCTTGCGACCCTTTTTTTTTTTACATAGTTATACTGTACAACTTATCCATGAACAATTTTCAAGTAAAAATATGATCAAATAAGCTATCCAAGATTGTTGTAAGGATCACTGAGGGAAAGCACTAACTAGGTTTTGGGAAGAGGGAGGGAGCACTCTAGGATCCTGTCAGATCCCTCATTTCTCCTTCCAAAAACCCAGCACCTCGCTTACCCAACTTTGGTAAGGCAGCAATAGGGCTTGGGTGGCATCAAATGTTACCAAAGGCCACCAAAAAATACCCTTGAGAGTCACATACAGTGGCACCTCGGGTTACAGATGCTTCAGGTTACAGACTCCGCTAACCAAGAAATAGTGCTTCAGGTTAAGAACTTTGCTTCAGGATGAGAACAGAAATCGTGCTCTGGCGGCGCGGCAGCAGCAGGAGGCCCCATTAGCTAAAGTGGTGCTTCAGGTTAAGAACAGTTTCAGGTTAAGAACGGACCTCCGGAAGGAATTAAGTACTTAACCCGAGGTACCACTGTACGGTCCTTTTGTCACACCTTGGACCATCCTGAGTTAGGCCAATAAAAGATACTGTCCTAGCTATTAGACACCTTGTTGTTGTCGTTTAGTCGTGTCCAACTCTTTGTGACCCCATGGACCAGAGCACGCCAGGCACTCCTGTCTTCCACTGCCTCCTGCACCTTCTTACATATTATTTAACTTTTTAATGGATATATATGTAAGAAACACCAACTGCACAGATATACGCAGCACAACTGCACAAACCATCTGGAAAACAAGCTGGTCTGTTACATAACAGCATTTTGTGCCAGTTGAGATATATAAAGGTTGCAGGGGAAATATAAGGAGGGCACAGAAACAGAACAGGTCAGCTAAAATAACACAATGTAACCAGCATGGCCAAAAACCTAATGGTTTTCCAAATCTGCTCATTTCTGACCCTGTTGCTATTAGATAGGAACATTTGTCTATCTTCAAAGTGATGCCATTTTAAATGCACAAACGCAAACTTCCGCAGGGCCTCATTGGTTAAATGAGGTTAGGTCAAAATCCGTTTCAGAGATGCTGCCTTGTGCAGAAGACAAACCTTATGAGTCTACAGAAATGCAGGAAATTCACGCCCTTCCTGCCACTTCTATTGTTTTGCTTATGTTGGGCTTCAGCCAAAATGAAAGCAGCTGACTGACGCCCCTTCTAATCCAATAAAAACTTTTTTTTCCTTCATGAAAAATACATAAAAGGAACTGTGTGTACCTTCCAATTGATGATATGCCACACATCTTTATACACAGGGCTTTTTTCAGCCGGAACTCTCTGGAACTCAGTTCTGGCACCTCTCTAAGCCCTTTTCTGTAAATCATTTCCTGGTTTTTATGTGAAGTCTGGACTGTATTAGAATCACTGTTGTTCGAAAATGGAGTTAACTCTTATGGTTGGATGTCAAGCCTATTGAGCAGAGCAGCTCATTCCCGGTGGTCTTTGTCCATGAAAATGAGTTGCAGAGATCGAAAGTCCCCACCTCATCCCCAGGGCTTTTCTCAAGCAATCAGAGACTGCTCCTGCAGGCAGCCAACTTCACCTCTGCCCACTTCATGCCTCTTCTGGTTCTGAAAGCCAAGTGGGGAGCGGGGAGACACCTGTGACTCTTCACCACCCTGACTCACCTCTTCCTCCTGGCCTCCCTCATCCCATTTGCCTACTTCACCTTCTCCCTCTGATTCTGGATTTCTCTGTGCCCCAGACTCTCCCAGCTCCAACCCTCTAACATTTCTCCGATGGAAATAGGGACGTCCCATTCCTTAATGATACGTTTACTGTTTATACCCCACAGTAAACTGGGTTGCCCCAGCCACTCTGGGCAGCTTCCAACATACAGTCATACCTCATGTTACGTTTGCTTCTGGTTGAGCGCTTACAGGTTGCGTCCCATGGCAACCCGGAAGTAACAGAACGGGTTACTTCCAGGTTTCGCTGCTCACACATGCGCAGACAAGCAAAATGACATCACGCGCATGTGCAGAAGCGGCGAATCGTGACCTGTGCATGCACAGATGCGTAGACGCGGGTTGTGTTCTTTTCAGGTTGCGAACTGGCCTCCGGAACGGATTCTGTTTGCAACCAGAGGTACCACTGTATATACAAACATAAGAAAACATTAAACATTAAAAAAAAAAAAGTTTCCCTATACAGGATTGCCTTCAGACTGCTCAGGGATTGGCTAACTCCATACCCTCCAACATTCCTCTGATGAAAATAGGGACAGCCTAAGGAAAGTCCGTATAGTAAAAGCTATGGTTTTCCCAGAAGTGATGTATGGAAGTGAAAGCTGGACCATAAAGAAGACTGATCGCCGAAGAATTGATGCTTTTGAATTATGGTGCTGGAGGAGACTCTTGAGAGTCCCATGGACTGCAAGAAGATCAAACCTATCCATTCTGAAGGAAATCAGCCCTGAGTGCTCACTGGAAGGACAGATCCTGAAGCTGAGGCTCCAGTACTTTGGCCACCTCATGAGAAGAGAAGACTCCCTGGAAAAGACCCTGATGTTGGGGAAGATGGAGGGCACAAGGAGAAGGGGACGACAGAGGACAAGATGGTTGGACAGTGTTCTCGAAGCTACCAGCATGAGTTTGACCAAACTGCGGGAGGCAGCGGAAGACAGAAGTGCCTGGTGTGCTCTGGTCCATGGGGTCACGAAGAGTCGGACACGACTAAACGACTAAACAACAACAAAGGAAAAGTGGGACATTCTGGGTCAAATCAGAAACCAGGACAGCTTCTCTAAATCTGCAGCTCACTAAGCCCTGTTACCTCTTCAGCTTCAGTCAATCAATCAATCAATCAATCAATAATGTGAATTTGTTAATCTACATCTCAGGGAAGTTAAATGCTTAAAATTGCTACACGTTGGGGAAAGAAGAAACAAGTATTTTACTTACATATTTATTTTTATTTCACAACATTTATATACTGCTTCCAGCATCTTAAAAAGCAGAGACATTACCTTGCCAACAAAGGTCCGTATAGTTAAAGCCATGGTTTTCCCAGTAGTGATGTATGGAAGTGAGAGCTGGACCATCAAGAAGGCTGATCGCCGAAGAATTGATGCTTTTGAATTATGGTGCTGGAGGAGACTCTTGAGAGTCCCATGGACTGCAAGAAGATCAAATGTATCCATTCTGAAGGAAATCAGCCCTGAGTGCTCACTGAAAGGACAGATCCTGAAGCTGAGGCTCCAATACTTTGGCCACCTCATGAGAAGAGAAGACTCCCTGGAAAAGACCCTGATGTTGGGAAAGATGGAGGGCAGAAGGAGAAGGGGACGACAGAGGACAAGATGGTTGGACAGTGTTCTCGAAGCTACAAACATGAGCCTGACCAAACTGCAGGAGGCAGTGGAAGACAGAAGTGCCGGGTGTGCTCTGGTCCATGGGGTCACGAAGAGTCGGACACGACTAAACGACTAAACAACAACAACATATACTGCTTCATTGTATGAAAGTGTCAAGGTGGTGTTTGAAAAGAATAAAAGCAATGACATTTTCCGTAAAATGTTAAAAACAAGTACTTAAAACATTTTTTAAAAACTAAAATCAGCAAGAAGAAAAGACCGGATTAAAACACATGTCAACATTCCACAGGTCGGGACAGGCTTGCCTAAACAGAAATGTATTTAGCAGGTGCCAAAAAGAGGACAGTGAAGGCGCTTGCCTGATGTCAGTAGGAGTTTTGAAATGTAATTGCTGCCACACTAAAATATCAATTTCTTACAAGTGCAGAACGAGCATTATGTGGCAGCCGTAACAGCACCAGTTACTGAGATCAAAGTATTTGAGTGGCATTTGATATGGCATAAGGTGATCTTGCAAGCAGCTACCCAATGCAATGAAAACCAACAGTTTTTACAAAGGAGGGATAAAAAAAAAGCTGGCAGAACAAATTACTTAATAAAGTTAAGCAAGCGACGATACTTTGATTGAGCAATCATAAAAAGCAGCAGGGACTCGTGGCATATAATTCTCAACCAATCCACAAACCAAGTGCTTCCTTTGCTGTGTTATAGAGCAGCATATTTATTTCCTGCAGAGGCCGAAAATGAAAAATATGCTAACACAGCAACAAAAAATCACAGAATATTTTATTTCCCTTAAGGGCATCTAGCTCGGCAGCTGATTTAAAATTTTCATTCCGTAGAGATTGCATTGCTTTGCAATTTTTATATCTCCGAGTTCATCACCCGCGGTTTAGAAGCTCCAAATAACTTCATAAATATGAGTCATTACATTAGGAGAAACGTGTATATATGGCCCAGCTTTTTTATAGTAAAGGACAATGAATAAAGTGAATTAAAGCAGGCCAAACAAATTAATAAGCAAACTGCTCTTTTTAAAAATAAATAAGCATGGAGTTATATTAACTCATGGAAGGCAAGTTACATGAAACTGGAAGGTCATGTTGCTCTAAAAATATTTCTCATTGTATCTCCATATAGACCATTATTACAAAAGTGGCAATAGGTTCTGCTTCTTTTTCTCGAAAACTCAAACTGAATCATAGCCTGACCCTCAAAAAAAGGGGGGGGTTGCACAGCTACAAGGACAATGAAGGTCTTCCACATTTCTCAAACTCACCACCATCTTGGACCATCACAGTCTTTGGTAATGCATACTTTTTCCTGATGGACGTTGCATTAAGGAGCACCTGACTATACCTATTCTGGTGTGCAGAACCAATGGACGTATGTGAGAGAGCAGGTAAAGGCAGGGATCCAATTGTGGACTTGTTCACACTGGAACAAAATGTAGATTTGCAAAGACCTGTCTCTCCATTAATGTAGGGGGCAGTACAGTAAGGTGCAAATCCACACCTTGGTTCATTGCGTAGAAGCTCTGTACCAGATTCTCCAGCCAGTTTCTCAAGCACAGGGCATGGAAGCAGCAGTGGGAAGTTACTACAGCTCTTTGCTATGGTGCCCTGTGTTGTCCTATTATGCAGTGTGGCTCTCATTAGGCTTTGGTCCAACCCACTCATCAGTGGGGGCAAACGAATTTTGCCTGGCATGCTCATTGACGAGAGAGAACAGATACCAATGGGAAACTGATTGCAGCAAATTAAATAATCCCATTTTATGCAAGTGTTGGGGTTCTACCTGCCATCAAGGGGCCAGAACCTGGATTTGCCTGGGCCAGTATAAATAATAATCCATTTTTATTGGGGCAGGAGTTTCTAGTTTTTCCCCCTGTGCTGATACAGCTTTAAGAGAGTTCAGAATTTATGTATCATGTTGATACATTCACCTGGGATTTTCATACCCCCCCCCCCAACATTTCTCTGATGAAAATAGGGACGTCCTATTCAATCATCATCATCATCATATCCTGCCCATCTGACTAGGTTGCCCCAGCCACTCTGGCCAGCTTCCAACATATAAAAAACCATAATAAAACATAATAAAAATAACTTTGCTATACAGGGCTGCCTTCAGATGTCTTCTAAAGGTTGTAGAGTTACTTACCTCCTTGGCTCAGAGGTCGCATAACTCCATACACTCCAGGATTTCTCCAATGAAAATAGGGGCATCCCTGTGATCTAAACCACTGAGCCTAGGGCTTGCCAATCAGAAGGTCGGCGGTTTGAATCCCCACGATGGGGTGAGCTCCCATTGCTCGGTCCCAGCTCCTGCCAACCAAGCAGTTCGAAAGCACATCAGAGTGTAAGTAGATAAATAGGTACTGCTCCAGTGGGAAGGTAAACGGCGTTTCCGTGTGCTGCTCTGGTTTGCCAGAAGTGGCTTAGTCATGCTGGCCACATGACCCAGAAGCTGTAAAGCGAGATGAGCACCACAACCCCAGTCATCCATGACTGGACCTAACAGTCAGGGGTCCCTTTACCTTTACCTAAGGGAAAGTGGGACATTCCAGGATCGAAGCAGAAACCTGGACAGCTTCTGTAAATCTGGGACTGTCCCTAGAAAATAGGGACACTTGAAGGATCTGGATTTTGGAGGGCAATGCCATTTGTTTCGTGTTGCAGGGAATTCAGGCGTCTAGGATAGTATATATGAGCTACTTTTCTCCCTCTCATTTTTTGATCTTCGTGGGATCTTAGCACATCTGCCATCACTTACTACAAAGCACCACACTGATCACATTCTGAATAGCAGTGCCTGCCTGTATAACTTCTGTGCCTCTGTAGCATCTGAAGTGTTCAACGTGGATTTCATATGTTACCTTGGTTATACTCCAGCAGAACCAAAATGGCAGCCAGAGTTATGCATCCTATAGATAGACTAAATAAGGCATTGGGGAACCTGTGGCCCTCCATAGAATACAACTCCCATCATCGCTCCCTATTGCCCATGCTGTCCAGAGCTCATGGAAGTTGGAGTGATCCACAAGTTCCCTGGTAAATAGGGTGGGAAGGGTGAACAGATCTCCAATAGCCCTCTTCTGCCTCTGGGAAATATTTCCCAGATGAACTGCTCCCCACCCAAAGGAATGGCTCTGTTGAAAATCCCATCACTGCGAGAAGTAAGCTCATAAGCAGGGCGGGCTTTGGCCTTTCCTATGACTGCCTCAAGACTGTGGAATGTCTAGCCTGGGGAAGTTTGCAAAGGCTCATCTTTATTAGCCTTTTGGAAACAGTGCAAAGCGTATCTGTTTCTTCCACCACTTAGCGGCTTAAGTGTTTTTGATTGCTGGGCTTGACGACATTTGAGCTTAGCTCTCATTTCAGTGCTAGCTGCAATATTTTAAATTTGCGCTTCGGACGTTCATTTCAATTTGATTTTTGTATTGCAGATTTATTTGTGTTAACGTCCTCAGAGCATTTGCAAGGGCAGAATGAGAATTCTAAAGGACATGAAAACTTGTTTGAGAGCCAGTGTGGTGCAGTGATTAGAGTGTTGGACTAGGACTTGTGAGTCCAGGGTTCAAATTGCCACTTGGCCATGAAGCTCAGCTTCCTCTCTCAGACTAACCTACCACATGGAGTTGTTGTGGTGATTAATTGAGCAGGGGGAGAACCATGTATGATACCTTGAGCTCCTTGGAGAAAAAGGAGGGAAAGAAAGAAAGAAAGAAAGAAAGAAAGAAAGAAAGAAAGAAAGAAAGAAAGAAAGAAAGAAAGAAAGAAAGAAAGAAACCCACAATGGCTTCCTTCCCTTCCATACTCAACAAGAGAGGTCTCTGAGAGCAGAGCCATTTAGCATTTCCTCCCCTCTCGGTAGCTCCCTCTTGGTAACTCAGTTGGCAGAGCATGAGACTCCTAATCTTATGGTTGTGGGTTCAAGCCCCATGTTCAGAGCCGTCTTTCCTATGGGGCTTACTGGTGCATTGCGTCAGGGCACTGGCCTCTCAGGGGCGCCCCAGCGAGTGGAGGAGCTGTGCAGCTTTGCCAGTGGCCTCCCCTTTCCCTGCACGCACACCAGCTGTGCCCCGTCAACTATATGGCTGGCGGGTGTGCTGCTTCTTCCCAAGCCTCCGCAGGAGGAGAGCGATGCCTGCAGAGGCTTGGGAAAAGGTTGACAACTCTGGGAAACGGTCGGGGGCGCCGGAGGGATCTTTGCACCATGGCACTGGATATGCTTCAGACGGCCCTGTCCATGTTGGGCAAAAGATTCCTGCATTGTTAGACTATATGACCCTCGTGGTCCCTTCTAACTCTACAGTTCTATGATTCAGCAGCAGCAGCAGAGAGGGACTGAAATGAAGCAAAGAGCCCAGAAGGGCTTCTTGCTTGCAGCAGTGGCAGAGGAAAACATAGGCTACAACAGGGATTGCCAAAATGGTGCCTTCCAGATGTTGTTGACCTCAGACTCCCATCAACCCCAGCCAGCAGGATCAATTGGGACAATCATTTCAGAATCATATACAGTGGTACCTCTGGTTACGTACTTAATTAGTTCCAGAGGTCTGTTCTCAACCTGAAACTGTTCTTAACCTGAAGCACCACTTTAGCTAATGGGGCCTCCCGCTGCCGCCGCGCGATTTCTGTTCTCATCCTGAAGCAAAGTTCTTAACCCGAGGTACTATTTCTAGGTTAGCGGAGTCTGTAATCTGAAGCGTATGTAACCTGAAGCGTATGTAACCCGAGGTACCACTGTAATAAGAAAATGAATTTTTAAAGTATGGGAGAGGTATAAAGACTTATTAGAACAAAAAATACCCTGATGGCTCTCCCTGTTAGAAGCACTATCTGTGAAAAAACTACATGTGTGGACAAATTAGCCAACATATAGAGAGCTGTTAACTGAGGTAGAAAACCAGGTAAAATTAAAAGATTTTTAAGAGATGAGAGAATGGGTTACAATATCATCAATTAAATTACTTTTTAAAAGCAGATCGAAAGAAAGGTTTCTGTTATGAATTATCAAGATTTCAAAGAGAGGTTTTGGAAAATAATTTTAAATTATTGTCAAAGATGTACAATTTGCTCCTGGAATGGGATACTAAAGGTGAACAGGTGAAATCAGTGATGATAAAATCGGTGAAAGATGTGGGACATAATATACAAATGACAGACTGGGAGAGGCTATGCTGTGGAAAACTGATCTGAAATCTATAGCATGTTCTTCACTGAAAGAAAACTATATGAAAATGATGTATCGGGGATACCTAACCCCAGTAAAACAAGCAAAAATGTATAGAATGAGTACCAATATATGGGGGGCTACTTGAAGATTCTGACACCAGTGTTTCCTGAGGCTGGAAGTACTTTGACCCCCTGATACGGTAGGCAAGGCAGCTATGGAGGTGAATCAGGAATCCCTCTGAGTCTAGGACCTCTGGCATCACTTGTGGCTGAGATGCTGGAATCAGGAGTCTGTGTGAAGTCCTCAGACTTCCTAATATGCAGGTTTCCATATGTGGAGGAGTCCGCCCTGGCAAAACAAACCCTGTGTTGCAGCCTCTGGGTCTTTAAGCCCCAGCCTTAGCACCAGACACTCAACTAAGACTCATTGGGTTTATTTGGGCTGGTTTTCAAAGTCAGAATAACAGAAGCAAGTCTAGGTGGTCAGAAATTCGGAAGCACTCTATAGAGTTGACCGTTTCCACTGGCCACGGAAGAGAACAAAGAGGCATAAAACTATAAGAAGAGCCTGCTGCCTCAGGCCAATGACCCATGCAGTTCATGTAGTTCATGTAGTTCATGTAGTTCATGTAGTTTAGCATCCGCTTCTCTCAGTGGCAAACTAGATGCCTGTGGGAAGCCTTTGTGCAGAACCCAAGTGCTGACATTAACAGAAATCAGCAGCTGATGTCATTAGGAATTCAGAATTGTGGTGATCACAGCCCAATGGCGCAGGAAAGGCCCTTGTCCTGTGCTGGCAAATTGCCATTTCCATTTGTGGGCAAAAAAATACCTTCCTGAGGCTTTCTGCTTTGTTTGGTTTGGGCAATAATGCAAGGAAGTAAAGAATGTGCATCCATATCTGGTTCTGTCATCCCCCCTAGATCCAGGCGTCACCTATAGAAAGCATCAAGTCTTATGCTAGAAGGAATTTAAATAAATGAGCTGAACTCTCGTTTCTGCTTTCTCAAAAGCGGCAGGCGTGGGGGCGACGCATCATTTCCTGAAAGGAACATATGGTTTTTATTGTTCTGCCCACAACGAGGTTAGAATTCATGCTGCGTTGAAGTTTTATAACAGAACTTTTTACAAGGTTCCAGTTTTGATACGGAGGTTGACATTTGGGGGGTTAAGCAGTCCTCAGTGGTACAGATAGATCATTTTAGATTCACTTACTGCAAAATGTGGTAAAATAGCCCTCTTGCATTGGGGTGGGAAGGAGGGGCCTTTTCTCAGTCATTCCTTCCCCCTTCACCAGCTGCTGCTTCACCATTTATTTTTCACTCAAAAAGGGTTTATACAGTCCACAATCCCAGCAAACCTAGGGGGTCAGGTAATGAACATGACACCCATGCAGCCAGTCATCTTCGGCTATTGTGGGCAGATTCACATCACACATTTAAAGTGTGTTCAACACACACTTAAAGCGCATGATTTGCCCCCAAGAATCCTGGGAGCTGCAATTTGTTAAGAGTGCTGGAAATGGCAGCTCTGTGAGGAGGAAACTGCTCTCTCCATTCTCCAAGAGCCAGGCAAAATCACTCAAGGAGGGCTCAGAGGAAAATTGTGAGCCATATGGTTTGAGGAGTCTTTACTCCACTCTGCCTAATGGTACAGCTGAACCCTGTTGTCTGAATGGCCGCATCTCAAGAGCTTTTTCTGCACACTTTCCTAGCTTTAAGATCTATGGATACGCTTTGTGGCCCCATCTGAATGCAAAGCATGCGCTCTGTCTCTCTCACCCTAACTCTAATACATTGGCATCCCAAATCTCCTGGCACCTGAGAAATACCAAGCATAGATTTCACTGGGGGTTCACAAACACCTCCCCCTTTTTATTCTGCTTTCCATGCTTATCTCAAATCAGCCAAATTCATTAAAGGTTTAATAACGTGGGTGTGTTTGTGTGCTGGTGTTTTTTCTTCTTCTTTTAACAAAATGGGGGGGGGGATCCTTCCTAGCCATCTCTTTTTGTAAGCAAATATTTTAGCCTCCCTTTGTCATGCTCACTAAGTTTACTGGTAGAGCTAGGAAGAGGGTGATGCGACGGATGGTTTTGCTGTTGCCAAAAGGCTGCTAAGGAACTTAGGAAACCAGACAAAACCCCGGCTGCACATGCCTTTGTCTGAATCGAAGGCGAAAGCTGGGAGTTTCCCTGGCAAGGGGCAAAGCTAGACAATTCTGCTCTCTTGCCAGTTGGGAATGTTGCTTCAGCTGTGGCAGCAGAAGCAAGGACAGTTTGCTAAAAGAGATTTACAGGACTGAGCTACGGAGGTGTCTATAGAGCAACAGCTGTTCCACTTGCTTTAGCCATTAAATTTACACATTTAATTGGGTAATCCAAGGTCGAAAGGAGCTACAAGAGAGAAAGGGAGGAATCAGGAGTTTGGTCAGTGGGGCGAATGATCTTCTAAGTACCAGGGCCAGGAAGAGTGGGGAGCTGGAGCTTTTGCTTCATAGTAAGAATATAGCTCTGCAAGATTTTGACTATATGCATATGAAACCAGAGGTCCTTCCTGGATACCACTGTGATGTTTGAAGACAGTGAGTGATGTTTGAAGACAGGGCCTTTTCAGTGGTGGCATTTTTGCTGGAGCAACATATGAACCTCCTGCTCTGCATTCTGCTTGCCTGTCTACTCAGAGCTGTCCATGGTCTGACTTCCTTACCTTAACTCTTCCTTCACCTTCCTGGTCCTCCCTGTAGACCTTTGTCAAGAACACAGGGATACGTAAGCTGCTTTATCTCTCACTGGGTAAGCCCATCAGGGTAGCCAAATGTCATAAGAGGTGACCCATCAGAGGATATTAAGCCAAGCCTGCAGCCCATCCTGCCTTTGTTTTATTGGTGGTGGAGCACTTCCTTTGTCTGAAAATGACCACCAATTCCACCCATAGTATCTCAGGGCTAGGAGCTGCTGCAGTTCAGCGCATTACAGTGCAGTTCAGTATAATTGTGTTTCTGCCATGGAAAGTGATAGCTGCCTTCCACTCACCTGCTGAAAAAGACTTGTTGCAGTGAGGACAAAACCAGTCCTTCATCCCAAATATACTGGCTTTATTTAATAACACCAGAAGAGCTCTGCTGGATCAGGCCAATGGCCCAACTCGTCTGGCGTCCTTCATCCCAAATATACTGGCTTTATTTAATAACACCAGAAGAGCTCTGCTGGATCAGGCCAATGGCCCAACTCGTCTGGCGTCCTGGTCTCACAGTGACCAACCAGATACCTGCAAGAAGCACACCCTCCAACGTTTCTCTGTTGAAAATAGGTACGTCCTACTATACCCTCCGACATTTCACCAATGAAGATAGGGGTGGCGCTGTGGTCTAAACCACTGAGCCTCTTGGGCTTGCCGATCAGAAGGTCGGTGGTTCAAATCCCCGCAAAAGGGTGAGCTCCTGTTGCTCAGTCCCAGCTCCTGCCAACCTAGCAGTTCAAAAGCACACCCAAAAGTGCAAGTAGATAAATAGGTACCACTCCGATGGGAAGGTAAACGGTGTTTCTGTGCGTTGCTCTGGTTTTGCCAGAAGCAGCTTAGTCATGCTGGCCACATGACCTGGACAAACGCTGGCTCCCTCGGCCTGTAAAGCAAGATGAGCGCCGTAACCCCAGAGTCATTTGCGACTGGACTTAACTGTCCGGGGTCCTTTACCTTTACCTTTTTTTAAAAGTGGGACATTCCAGGATCTGTAAATGCAGGACCGTGCCTGATAAAGAGGACCACTTGGAGGGTCTGAGGCATACAGTCTGTGAAGTGGAACGGAATAATAATAAATAATAAATTTTATTTATATCCTGCCCTCCACTGCCAAGACCGCCAACACCAATACGTGGTGTTAGCTCAGGGCAGCTAACACCAGGTATAAAACAATTGATTAAAATACAACTTAAAAACAATATTAAAAGACATTAAAATGCAGCCTCATTTCAGTAGAAACTCAAATCAAAAACTTTTTGGGAGAAAGGAAAAAGGAAAGGGGGGGAGGGGGTCAAGTTGATTCCAACATACATTCATTACTTCTAAACAACTGCAACCAGCCCCCTTCCAAATCCCTGAGATTAGGAGCAGAGGGCTTCCAGGTGGTGCCTGTCATTTGGGGAATTTAAGCACTGAATATGAGCTGTGCCTCAGAAGAAAATAAAAGAGTTTGCGTCGTATGAAGCACAGCAGCAGAAACGGCAATGAATCCTGGCAAAGGTTATTCACCTCATGTCTAGTATGCACATCTGCCATACATCACAGGACTTCTCACTTGCACTAACACAATGTAATCCATATAAGGTGATCATCTTGTCTGAAGCGTCCTTGATTCAGAATGAAAATGTTTTAAGACTGCGGTCCGCATTCACCAATGCACAGGAAAATTAAAGGGCCGAACTGCACTGCGCATTCAAAAGCAGCACCGCATGGCTATAAAAGTTTGAAAAACCAGTAGCCATCTCGATTTGTTCTTTAGCAAAACATCCTCTCTATTACCCAATAAGTCTTCTGGATTTCCCAATAAGTGTGGTCAGACACAGAAGCCAAGTTCCTCCAAGAACAAAACTGCAATGAGTAGAATTATTGCACAAGTTCTTTGACCATGACTAGTTGTTGCTTTTCGGAAACATCATTCAGGAAAGCAAAGTAAGAAGAGCAAATAGATAAAAATCGGCATTCCAAAATTCAAAGAAGTTCTGGGATGGAGCCTAGTTTCTACATGACTCTGGCAATTCTATAATTCTTTAGAAATGAAGTAAGTTTCTTGCAATAAAAAGGCAGCTGTGTTATCCCACTGTATTTTCAAGCAGGGATGGGAAAATTCAGGCTTGAAGGGCGAAAACATGGCCTTGCAGGCCTGTCCATCTGGCCCAGGGTTTCCTAAACTTGGGTCTCCAGCGGTTTTTGGACTACAATTCCCATCATCCCTAGCTAGCAGGACCAGCAGTCAGGGATGGTGGGGATTGTAGTCCAAAAACAGCTGGAGACCCAAGTTTGGGAAATTCTAGCCTGGCCTGTGGAATTCTCCCCAGGCCCCACCCCTAACTGGCCCTGCTTTGCATACACACCCCTTGATTTTTTTGCCCGGTTGAAAATGTCCTTGAACTCTGGCAGTGTGTTATGTACTGAGTTGAGTAGGATCCAAAATGCAGCAGTCTGATTGGTCCTAGAACAATAGGATTCAGAATGCAGCAGTCTGAATGGTCCTAGAACAATGCAGCAGTATGATTGGTCTGCAGGAGCCACCCAATCCGGCTCCAGATGGAAGTGAATCCACAACCTGATTGGCCTACAGGAGAATTCCAGAATTAGCCAATCACGTGCAGCCCACTGTGTAAATAATGTATATAAAGCAGATACTTTGAGGGGACTTTCATTCCTCCTCACCACTATGAGCTGAATAAAGAGCATGAAATCCACTCTTGACTCTGAGTATATTTCACAGTGCCTCTTGCTAATTTGGATAGAGAAGTGTGCAAGTGTGTGTAGAAGCTAGCCAGGCTAGCCTACCGCACAATGGCGACATTTTCATTAATGCCTCCACCCACCTTCGCCTCTGGCTCCACCTGCCTCTGGCATGGGGGCCTTGGAAGGTTGCCTCCTTCATTGTGGCAACAGGGCTCTCTGAAACTCCTTTCCTTCCATGGTCATCCGCCTTGTTACGTCCACTGTTTGTTTAGCGCACTGTTTGATTTTATCTCCTCAAGGTTCTTTGCTGACTGTTGCTGCTATATTCTATTGTTTGTTTCATTGAATTTTATTATTTTAATATTTGTTTAATTATCCGATTGTCAGCCACCTTGGTGGAGGGTGGGATGCCCCATTTCAGGAACAAAAGACATTTTCATTAAACAAGCAACCTTGTCCAGAAAAGTGGCAGACTCTCAAAGTGCCCTGTTTTCCTGATTTAGAGAAGCTGTCCCAGTTTCCCACTTTTCCTTAGGATGTCCCTATTTTTACTGGAGAAATGTTGGAGGGTATGGAGTTATCCAGCCCCTGAGCTGTCTGAAGGCAATCCTGTATAGGAAAGGGTTTTTTAAACAAAATTTTATATTTTATTATGTTTTCATATAGGTTGAAAGCTGCCCAGAGTGGCTGGGGCAACCCAGTAAGATGTGTGGAGTATAAATAGAAAAGTTATCATTATGGAATGGGATGTCCCTATTTTCATCAGAGAAATGTTGGAGGGGTGCATGAAATAATATATTAGAGGGGGATCTTTCCTCTCTCTTTTTACCCTAATACTTCAAGGACTGATTAGAACAGCAGTAGTCAACATGGTGCCCTCCAGGTGTTTTGCACTCCAGCCAGCCTGCCTAATGGTCAGGGATGACTGGAGTTGTCACCTACAACATCTTCAGGGTGTCCTGGTTTAGAGTGCACAGTGCATGTGTTTCCAAACATGAGATCTAAGAGCACGCCCTAGTTGGTTCAAACAATCTGAGGGACGAGCAAGAATACATAAATTTGAATCCTTCATGCCAAATTTTTGGTGCTAGTTTTAGGCATTTAACTCATAAGATGAGTGTTATTCAGACACAGAGCAAACCAAAGTGAAATGGCTTCTCTGGCAATCACCCACCTGTTGCTAAGGCCCAGGATTTCCTTTTGCCAAACTTCAAGAAGAATCACAGCGTTTGCATCCTTCTCTCTATTGCAGCATCAATGGAGGCATCGCCGCAAAGCCTGCTGACAGTTGCTTCCCCGTTTCTCTTTGCAAGCATCAGCCCTGGGCCAGGACAACATTGTGCGCCACAGCCAATGCGAACGAGTTGTCACCAGGTTCTTCTTTCAGCCTTTAAAAAGCCTTTCTCTGCTACCTGGCAATCGGCCCTTCCAAACATTGGTTTGTCTTATCACCAGCACAACACAGCCCATTCATTAGCGAAATTCCTTTCAGAGCAGACTACAATGGCTCCTGACAAATTGTTGCTGCCATGTCTGTAAACAAAATCGAAAGTATCAAGGGCTTGGGGTTTGCTGCTGTCCAGACATCTTTAAAGGAGAAAAAGGAACACCAGCAGGGACCAAATTAATATTTCAG
Source organism: Podarcis melisellensis (assembly GCF_964234715.1). Classification (NCBI taxonomy): domain Eukaryota; kingdom Metazoa; phylum Chordata; class Lepidosauria; order Squamata; family Lacertidae; genus Podarcis; species Podarcis melisellensis. The sequence goes on from NC_138537.1 coordinate 20,641,927, forward strand.
AGTGGAGAGATGCAAATGTGATGCTGAGAGCTGCCAGATCCTGGTTTCCCATGCCAATGTGACTGCGCAGACAATGAATGTCTGTACCTCAATGTGGGCATGAAGATTTTGATCGGGGGCTTTGCCAACCCATCTTTATCATCAGCGCAAGGCATTTAAGTCCAGTCTGAAGATGCACAGAGTTTCATAATGGCTACCTTCCCATTTCCCTTTCATAGTATTTGTGCTTACAAAGTGCTTCCGTGGGAATATGCTTCCGTGGTACATATGCCTGGTGTGTGGTTTTTTTAAAAAAAAAAAATACCTGAATGAAAACGTCTGTAGTTCTGCCAGGCTGTTTCTTTTCCTGATCTATATCTTGTGCACAAATGGAGACATGGCAGGGAATGTCTGCTGAGTTCTGCTCAAGCTTTGCCTGTCCTTCCACAAATCCCCTTTGACCGACAAGGATGTAGCTCAGTTGGTAGAGCACGGGACATAATCTTTGGGTCATAGGTTCAAGCCCCATGTTGGGCAAGAGATTCCTGCATTGCTGGGGATTGGACTAAATGAGCCTCGTGGTCCCTTCCAACTCTACAATTCTTTGATTCAAGGATGGGGAGTCTCATAACTGTCCCCAGACCACATCCTTCCCAGGTCGTGCTTCGTCCCATGAGTGTTTTCTTCTAGCTGAAGTGTCCGATCAGTAGGTCGGCAGTTCGAATCCCCACAATGGGGTGAGTTCCCATTGCTTGGTCCCTGCTCCTGCCCACCTAGCAGTTCAAAAGCACTTCAAAGTACAAGTAGATCAATAGGTACCACTCTGGGGGGAAGGTAAATGGCGTTTCCGTGCGCTGCTCTGGTTCGCCAGAAGTGGCTTAGTCATGCTGGCCACATGACCCGGAAGCTGTCTGCGGACAAACGCCGGCTCCCCCGGCCTATAGAGTGAAATGAGCGAGCAACCCCCGAGTCATCCGCAACTGGACCTAATGGTCAGGGATTGTTGTTTAGTCATTTATTCGTGTCCGACTCTTCGTGACCCCATGGATCAGAGCACGCTACGCACTCCTGTCTTCCACTGCCTCTCGCAGCTTGGTCAAACTCATGTTCGTAGCTTTGAGAACACTGTCCAGCCATCTTGTCTTCTGTCGTCCCCTTCTCCTTGTGCCCTCCATCTTTCCCAACATCAGGGTCTTTTCCAGGGAGTCTTCTCTTCTCATGAGGTGGCCAAAGTATTGGAGCCTCAGCTTCAGGATCTGTCCTTCCAGGGAGCACTCAGGGCTGATTTCCCTAAGAATGGATAGGTTTGATCTTCTTGCAGTCCATGAGATTCTCAAGAGTCTCCTACAGCACCATAATTCAAAAGCATCAATTCTTCGGCGATCAGCCTTCTTTATGGTCCAGCTCTCACTTCCCTACATCACTACTGGGAAAACCATAGCTTTAACTATACAGCCAGGGGTACCTTTACCTTTACCTTGCTTTTCTGCATGAAGGATAGAGAGGAGGAGTTTGTGTAGAACTTAGGTCAAATGATCAATGGTTGTGATTTCTTGCTTCCATGGAAATGTTTCTGCAGTCATTCTTGCCAGGAAACAAGGCAATAGTAAGACATGGTATAATCTGATAATGTAATTGAGTCATTCTTGTCAACTTTTTCACATGTACTGTATGTCCTCCACTCTTTGGGTTTATTTGTTTCAAGGCTGTCTGTTGCCTAAGGGTGGGGTGGTGTATTCTTTTTAAAAAATCATACTGTTCTTTATACTTCTTTATTTCCATATATTGAAAATGCTTAATAAAAAGATGCTGCTTCCGCTTCTTTTTACAAAACCAACTTATTTTAAAAACTGTTAGCAGTTTTTCAGGATGGCAATTTAGACCTAGAAAATGGAGGGGAAGGGTTAATCAGCTCCTCCACCACTGCTATAAAACTGAGCCCCACCCTGCCAGGGCTTTAAGAGAGAACAGAAACTTTGGTTTATTAACACAGAAACTGAGCTGGGTATGAAAGCAGCAGTGGGGCGGAGGAACAGGGCTAGTCTGGAGAAATGGAAGTGCACAGCTAACCAATGTACAATTTTGCAACAGCATAAAAACCGCATTTCTGGGAAAGTCATCATGGTGGTTCATTTAGATGAGATGCAATCTGCACACTTCCTCTGAAAGTTCAAAAAGAAGAAACGAAGATAAAGTAATGAACTCTAATGTAATGAATCTTTACGCCTGTATTCCGTTCAAGGACTTGGAGTGATGTTCTAGCCTCACTGCAAATAGCCCAAGAGACACAGTCTACCCAAGTGAGCTTCATTGCTGAATCTATAACTTGGATTTCCTGCCTCTCATCTTGATGCCATAGCCTTTGCTGCAATGCACACGGGGTCCAAAATACAAAATTCATTTGTACAGAGTCGATTAGAAAGGCCAGGCAGTTAGAAAACTGCCTTATACTGAGGTCATAGGTCAGCAAACTTTTTCAGCAGGGGGCTGGTCCATTGTCCCTCAGACCTTGTGTGGGGCCAGACTATATTTTGAAGAGAAACAAAATGAACAAATTCCTATGCCACACAAATAACCCAGAGATGCATTTTAAATAAAATGACACATTCTACTCATGTAAAAACACCCTGATTCCTGGACCATCTGGGGGCCAGATTTAGAAGGCGATTGGGCCGGATCCGGCCCCTGGGCCTTAGTTTGCCTACCCATGATCTAGGTTAGCACTGCCTGTTCCAACCAGTGTTTCTCCAGGATTTCAAACAGGTCATTCCCAGTACAATTTGGAGATCCCAGGGATTGGCCCTGGTCCCTGCTGCATGCAAAGCAGGTGTATGGGATAAATCCCAGTTTTTCAATTCAAAATTCATTTCCATTTAATCCATACAGGGAACCCTTTCCTAGATTCTTCTCACCTTAGCATTTATAAATTCATGTATCATTCAGAACTGATCCATTAAGTGTGTCTATCTGGGCAAAGTATCTCTTAAATCAGGGGTCAGCAACCTTTTTCAGCTGTGGGCTGGTCCACCATCCCTCAGACCTTGTGGGGGTCGGACTATATTTTGAAAAAAAGAAAATGAACGAATTCCTATTCCCCACAAATAACCCAGAGACGCATTTTAAATAAAAGCACACATTCTACTCTTATAAAAACACCAGGCAGGCCCCACAAATAACCCCGAGATGAATTTTAAATAACAGGACACATTCTACTCATGTAGATTCCCGGACCATCCGCGGGACGGATTGAGAAGACAATTGGGCCGGATCCGGCCCCCAGGCCTTAGTTTGCCTACCCCTGTCTTAAATGGATATTGTAGGAGAGTGCAGATTGAAGAAGAGGATCAAGATAATTCCTCTGCTAAGTTTCTGCCTGAGCTTTAAAGCAGAGAGATACAATTTATTTTCTCAGGACCTGTAGTTTATTTTGCTTCAAACTTCTCCTGCAACTATATTATGAGGCAAATGATATATTTCTTCATGTTCCCTCAACTGCATGCTATTCACATTTACATCACCCATATTTTGCTGTAAAAGTTGTGGGAAATTGTCCATCCATAAATATTTCCCTGTTACAGTTGACAGTAAAATCTGCTATCCTGGAAAATCCAAAATTCTCAAACACACAAGCCCAATTATATAGCAATGTGCCCACTTAAAAAAAGAAAGAAAAAAGGTTGTGAAAATCAGCTCTTTTCTTCCTTGCCCATCATTCCTTGTGTCAGATTGGTGCCTAGTTGGCAGCCATCAAGATGTATTGTAAATCAATGAGGGAAAACTCTGATGAACTGGACAATAGGTTCAGTTATTTCAACATCCAGCTATATCAATCAAAGGCATGTTTTTGTGCTTGGGTGAAAACTTCCACTTAGAGAAGGGCTGTTTTGCAACTCACACCCAAGTGTTGCACAAGAAAAGTGAAACTAAGTCTTAATATATCATTGTTTGTTCAAGCAATTTGAGCAACAGGGCAAGTGGCTATTTTCCTTCCGGTCATGACTCTTCGGATTAAACACTCTCTTTTCAAAAGTGCCTTCCATATGCTCTCCAAGAAGCTGACAAACAAACTCTGTTACTTATTCAGTATCCACAGGTATAACTGCCTCTGAATATAGATTTTCCATTTTAACTACCTGGAGGTACCAGGGTTTGAACCCAAGACCTTCTACATGCCAAGCAGATGCCCTCCTAGGACAAAGCTTTGGCCCGTCCTTATTTACCAGGCATGGCGACAAGCTTGGTGTGTAATAAATGGAAAGAAAAACAATTATCCTGAGATTGGGGAAAAGGGTGGAATTCTGTTAAGAAGATGCTTTAAAAACAACTTGTTTCGTAAAATCTAGTTGCGAAATGCCAGGGAACAAAACAAGAACGTTGGGTTTTGTCCAGATTAATTCCACAACAGTAGAAAGACACATGTTGGCAATTATTAGCAGAGTGATTGTTACCAAAAAATATATAAAAAGATGGATTTTCATTTTTATTTAATGGGAGAGGGCAGGAGAAAGGCAAACGTTTTGGACATTGTTGTCACCTCCACTTTCCCGAAGCTTTGGCTGGGTTAAGGTGGCCATCTGCAGAGCTGCAGACCCAGAGTGCTGGCCTGGGACCCATCCCTCAAAGAGCAACAGGTCCGGAGGCTCTAGAATCAAGCAGTTTTGTGCCAGTGTAGCCCAGAAGCCCCAGTTCTGAACAGAGGTTTCTACATGATATTTGAGAGAGGAGGGTGGGGGAGAAGTAGCTTCCCACAGGGCTTGCCTTTCCCCTTGTCCCCTAATATTCCCCGCCCCCCTTTAGAAATTTAACATGCAGAACAAAGCTCATCATCTCATCATGATATGATTATTATTATTACCCCGGTGGCATGTATGGCTGTATAGTACTAGCATGTGTGTGAAAGGATGTGTCATGTATTTCAGCTCTGGGTCACAAAGAACAGTTAGTTTTACAAGTGTGTGTGTGTGTGAGAGAGAGAGAGAGAGAGAGAGAGAGAGAGAGAGAGAGAGAGAGAGAGGAATTCCATTAGTGTCTCACTTTGAATATAACAGATCTCTATAAAGGACTCTATGAACTGAAACCAGAGACAGAGTATGTACTTCTGTAACCCAAGAAAATATTTAATAAAAACTATAGGTCCCATCATCCCTGTTGGCTAGGGATGATGGGAGCTGGAGTCCCAATAGCATCCTATTCCCTACCATTCAGCAGGAGCCCATATCGTTTTCTTGCTATGCTCTCAAGCAAGGATACATATCACTAAAGGCAGATTAATAGTACTTTGAGACTGACTACATGTGCTTTGTAAATTTAGAACACATTGCTTGTGGATGAGGGGAATTGTAATTTAAAGTGTAAACTACTCAAGGCTTAAGTCGTTTTTTTTATTTTTAAAAATGCCACTTTGTAAAGGTTGTTCAGTGAAGTTTGATAAAAAGTTACAACTGCAGTCATTGAAAAAAATCAAGACAAAATGAAACAGAATAACTAAACTATAATGCAAACGTTAATACCTTTATTAGGACTTATCGGTTTAGGCTGTTACCCTAACCTACTTCCAGTGTGTACCGTTTTACACTTGAGACTATTTAAGCTCATTAATTTTATTCTATTGCAGTATTTATTAGGGTTTACAAATTAAGTGAGCGTGTCAGATGCAACCTATAGTGGGGTGACTCTTGATAGTGTAATAGGGGTAATATATATTATATAAAGGGGACCCAGGTGGTGCTGTGGGTTAAACCACAGAGCCTAGGACTTGCTGATCGGTGGTTTGAATCCCCATGAGGGGGTGAGCTCCCGTTGCTCGGTCCCTGCTCCTGCCAACCTAGCAGTTCGAAAGCACATCAAAGTGCAAGTAGGTACCGCTCCGGCGGGAAGGTAAACGGCGTTTCCGTGCACTGCTCTGGTTTGCCAGAAGTGGCTTAGTCATGCTGGCCACATGACCCGGAAGCTGTACGCCGGCTCCCTTGGCCAATAAAGCGAGATGAGCACCGCAATCCCAGAGTCGGCCACGACTGGACCTAATGGTCAGGGGTCCCTTTACCTTTACCTATATTATATAAAAGCGAACAAGAAACAAAGGAAACAGCTAAATAAATATTGGAAGCTGCACTGAGGCCTTTTTAAAGCAGCTGCTGGTTCCTAGTGTGTATGTCTATTGGAAAGGACCAAATCCAACAGGTGGCTCTTCCTCTGGAAAGGCGGGATGATATTAAACCATGTTGTCGTTTGGGCGGAAAGGGGTCGCTGGGCTCCTTCCCCTTTCCCGAGAATCCGCCCCAGCCCTCCGGGGCGTGGGTCAGGCTGCCCTACTCGACGCCCCCGTGGAGGCGAGCGGAAGGCCGCAGAGCGTGGGCGCTGCTGCGAAGGGCGCCTCCTCCCGTCTGGGGCCGGAGCCAGGCGGCGGGAGGAGGCGGGACCGGCTTCCGGAGAGGGGAAGCCCGCACTATTTGTACTTGGTCTGCCGCTCCGGCTCAGTCACTCGCTCGCCTCCTCCTGCCGGGGAAGAAGATGCTGCGCTCGGGGACGACCCTCGTCTTGGCGGCGCTGCTCGCGCTGTTCTGGCCCGCGGGAGGCGACCCGGCCCCGCCGAAAGCCCTCTGGAAGCAGCAGCAGCGCTTTCGGCTGTCGCTGAACCCTTACACCGCGCTGGCCCGCCGGCCCGCGCAGACGGCCCTCGACTTCTTCAACTACCTGCAGAGCTCGCCCAGCTCTCTGCGGAGTCTGGCGTACGTCAAGAAGGCGTCCGCCAAGGTAAGGCAGGGCAGGGATCCTTGGGCCGAATGGTCTAGGGGGACAGGGAAGCGCACTCTGCACATGGGCAGAGGCGCGGCGCTTTGGAAACGCCGCCGTGGGAATCGTTCAAGGGGGCGTGGCTTAAGTAACGTGGGGTAAGCATTTGTACCGGGAGTGGGGCCCATGGGCGTGGGCAGGGAGGGGCGGCTGCCCCCCCTAAATCAATTAAATCAGTACAAAATGCTTAACTGAGGTTCTGCCCCCCACCCACCCCCAATCCTGGCCAAACCCAAGAGAGGGGCTTTCTCCAAAATCCACGCGCATGTCTGGAACAGAGCCTTCTGTGGGACTTTGCAGATGGAGTGGACTCTATTCTACAAAAGCAGCTTCTGACTCCTTAATAAATGTGTCAAGTCCTTAAGGCATCACAAGACAGCTTTTGCTGACTGAAATGATTCCCCCTATGGAAATCCTCTGTTAATGTTGCCCCCCCCCCACGGTAGAGCCATTGTGCCTTTTGAGGTGGCAGAAATGTATAGTGGGCAGGGGTGTGTGTGTGTGTGTGTGTGTGTGTGTGTGTGTTCAGCTCCTTTCTGGGGAAAGCTCCACCTGTTAAACTTCTGTCTGACTCCCTAGAAAAAAAGTTGGCAACTCTGCTTGCTCTATGTACAGTACTATGGAATTTGCTTGTAAACTGAAGAAAAGGCTGACTGTCGCGCAGACGTTGACCATGTTGGTGAGCCCCCAGGGTCCTGTCCATGCACACCTGTGCTTGATTTGGAGTAAAATGCTGCTTGGTGTAAGGTAGCAGGAAGACCTTCAAGCTCGCAAGAGTGGAGCTGGAAAGTTCAAAGAAGTCTCGCCATCACAGCTGGGCTCCAGGGCAACTTGTTTGCTCTGCCTGCTGGGAGTGTGGCCAACATGTGTGATGCTCTGGCATAATGCAGGCTTGTAGTGATGGTCACCAACTGTTTTCCCATTGATGGCTTATAATGGAGCTAGGTTGTTTGTTTTTCTCAATTTGGGTTAGAATCCTAGAATGTCAGAGATCTAATCCAACCCTTTGCAATGCAGGAATCTTCTACCCACCATGGGGCTTGAACCCTTGACCCTGAGATTAAGAGTCTCACTCTCTACTGAGTGAGCCATCCCAACTGGCCTAGGGGAAAACTCATCAAAACACAATACTTCATAAGAAACAAGAGGATAGATGCCCAGGGAGATATGGATTGTGGCTAATGCTGTGTGTACACTGCTTCTGAAACCAGCTGTGGGAGTACACTGGTTGCGGAGTATATGGGAATGTGTGCAATGCCATGAAGAGCTTTAAAAGGGGTGCGGGATAAGCTTATTCATGGTTGAAAGTGGACACCAGTTGTTGCAGGACACAGCTGGGGAGAGTACTGTTGCACTCATGGCCTGCTTGCAAGCTTCCCATAGAAGGGACTGTTCACATAAAAACTCAGTGATGTGAGCTTTGTTGCTCAACAGTGACAAGTTGCTGATATGCAGAAGGGATGGTTGATCTTTTTTGCTTTCCATGCATGTTTCTCTATGCTAATGACTTGTTGGGCAGCTAAAATTGTAAGGTACTAGAATCGATGTAAATGTGTAGAGGGTCTTTTTGCAATAAAACTGGTTATAACTTGATGCAAGTGTTTAACAATTGGGGCTGTTAAGTCTGACCATACATCACTGTGATATAATGTGGACTTTCAGAAGGGTAAAGCTACAAGTCTTAACCACAGTGTAACTTGCAGTTTCCGAAGAACGTAAACCTGGCAGCTATAGAATACACTATGTGCATTTCTAATAGCTATTTTATATATCGTAGTGTCAACATTTTTGAATTAAATGTTTTACATTCAAAAAGAAGAAGAAGGGACTGTGAAGGAAGGATGAAGGATTAAATAGAACTTTGGTCTGAACTAGCAGGACTCCTAAGTTCTTGTGATAGGATGGGAACAGCTTGGGCTGAAACTGCACATTTCCAGAGAACTGATGACTCCTAGTATCCAGCTGTTGTTTTCATTGGTATTTTGAATCATGAGTTCACCAGAAATTTGTCCCCCCAACTCTGTGGAGTCATTGGCAAAGCTGCTACACTGAAAGTTTTAGAATTGTTCCTGAAGAATGTTTCCAAGAGGGCACTTGTGAACAATTTAGAAAGACAAGGGGGCAGGGTCCTAAAATTTATGTTACACACAGCTGCTCCAGATGCCTTGGCAGTGAAATATTTCAATGTCTGTGTTTGATTTGAAGGAGCTACAGTTTTATTTAGCAGACCTTAGTGGAAACCGCTTCCTTAGTGTTAAGTTATTATGTCAAACGGTGAATACTTTCCAAGAAAATTGCTTAATTCAAATAACATGAGTTTTCTATTTTGAAAATCTTGGTGACCTCCTTTTTCCATTAAGTCGTATTTTGCAAACACAATGCTTGAAGTTGGAACTCTGTAATCATTTTTCATTAGGGTGGAGGAGCCATAACATTTGAGGTTCGTATACTACACTGTGAGATGGAGATCACATATTATTCAGAATTTGCACCCTGCTTTTTTCTTCTAAAGAAGGCCTAAAGCAGCTAAGCAAAAGAACAACCACCAAAACCCTCATAGCTTTAAAATAGCAATTAACATAATGTCAATGTCAAGATCTAAGCAGAAAAAAAACACAACTCTAGTAATCTAAGCAATCAGTACAATATATTTACAAGTGCAGGCAAAATAGCTCAGTCAGAGCCTGAGACACAATCTCAGGCTTGTGGGTTCAAGCAGTGGCGTAGCGTGGGGGTGCAGGGGGGGGCCGGCCGCACCGGGTGCAACATCTGGGGGTTAGGGTTAGGGGACTCAAATCCACAGGTTAGGGGGCGCAAATCCAAGGGTTAGGGGGCACAAATTACTTGCCTTGCCCCGGGTGCTGACAACCCACGCTACGCCACTGGGTTCAAGTGCCACGTTGGGTGGTGAAAAGATTCCTGCATTGCAGGAGGTTGGACTACGTGATTCTCGTGGTCCCTTCCAACTTTGATTCTAAGAAAAGTTATACCTAGGCTAACAGACAATGGACAAACTGATGTTATCCTACTCCCAAAGAATCCACGACTACCACCTACGCTCCTCAAAAGATCAACCTCCCAGTCTAATCTGAAATAAAAGATGAAACGAGAGAGTCTCTGGAGGAAGACACTGCCCTAGCACCATGAGTCATACCTTGGCTTTTGCAGATAAGAGATGAAAGAAAAAGGAAGTGACTCTCATCCTGCACTCTCTTCTTCTCAACGATGGGGAGGCAAAAGTTAGTTTGACAAAACCCCAGAACCCTCAGAGCACAGCCACACTCATAAAAAAAAGAGGTAAGAGGCTGGAATAGGGCTGGTGCTTGCAGCTTCCCCCAAAGGGACAATTGGAGGTGTGAACCTCAGCAGAAGTGCCCCCTCCCCATCAAATGCAGAAGTGGTTACAAGCAGCCAGATGGAACTACTTTACTGGGTGGGTGGAGTTCCTTCTTCAAGGCATCCAGGTCTTTAGGTGTGTCTGTTGAGTGCCTTCAGCAGCAAAATAATTCTGGTACCAGGGCAGGGTCTATCAATAGGAAGGTTCCCCCACCCCACAGCGCCCAGCTGTTCCGACTTATGACCCTGGGCTGCTGCTGTGCTCCCTTTAAACCCTGATGAGTGGTTCTTAAGGGGCAGTTTTGCAGATGAATCGCATCCATCACAAATTCCAGAATAGCCACATATTGGGGGCTGTTATTAAGCCTGATCACATACTGTTTAATCCATTGTTAAGTTACCAGTCCGTTCTGTCCTACAGAATAAATTAACTTGCAGTATGAATCTTGTAGTAACTTGTAGTATGAATCTCCCCTTAGTTAATCTGGGTAGACTCCCAGTCAGCAGTATGTAGGCAAATTTCTCACTTCCTCATCATAGAAAGGGAGATGAAGGACACATTGGACCAGGTATTCCCTCTGCCATTTGTCACACATTTTGAGATGCAGTTGATTGTTCTAACATCTCCCAGTTATAATGGCATTAAAATGGTATTTTTATGACTTTGGATCATATATGAATGGCAGGGTTTAGCACAAAACCATAATTCAGAGTTGGCTAATGGCTTTTTCCAAGCAAAACTGGATCGGTTTAATGTGATTGGTTCCTTCTTGCACTGCCTTGTACATTTGTGATTGAATAGTCCCGACTGGGTCAGGCCAGAGGCCAGTCTAGACAAGCATCTTTCCCCCTTAGTATCCAGTCGAATGCCTATAGGAAGTCCACAAGGCAGTGATAGCCTAATCATATTTTAAAGTCCGTTGCAACATCTTGTGGTAGTGAATTTCATACATTAATTATTATGTTTTTATTATTTTTATTTTTTATACATTAATTAATTCCTTTGTAAGATTCTCTCTTTTCATATGTCTTGCATTTCCTTCCCATTGGATGTCTCTGAGTTTTCTTGTATAATGAGAGGCATATGAATTTGACATTTTACAGCCATGCTCACACAATGAGATACAGCTGTTTCAGAATGTTAACAGTAATTTATTTATTTTTGGCACAAAGAGAGAGTAGCCACTTTGCCAATGTTTCCTAAATGAATTTTCAATTTAGGATCTTGTGTGCCAATATCCAAGTGGTTTGAGTTTCCAGGGGTTTCAGGTTTGAGGCACAGCAGAGACTGTGGTGTCTTTATGATATATGCTTTATTTAAGCATACACACACACACACACAACCTGAGCCTATGATGGAGGGGTTCACACAAGATCTTCCATAGCCACAGCCTTTGATTCAAACAGAAACCAAACATTGCTCTCGAACTCTGCTCTGACTCTCTCTAGCTTGCTGCTTTCCTTCTAGATCACATTACTTCCAAACTCTCTTTCTAACTAACCATTAGCTGGGAAGGTGATCCCACCCATCTGCCGTCTCACACAGAGACTCCTTCCTTTCTTAAGGGAATGGCCCATCTCCCAGTCTATCGCCACAGGAAACTAGCCTGGCTTATATTTTAACACTTGCTGGATCCAGGAGTTAGAAGGGTCTTTGCATACAGTCTACATCCTCCCCCACCCACTCAAAACCATACAAAGGCTCAGTTGTCAGCAGCAAAGAGAATGTGAATTTGTGATGAAAGCCATTCACACATTTTCAAAAAAATTATGTTATCCAAACAGGCTAATGAATAAAATTGTAAAGACAGGGATATGTTGTGCTATCCAAGCATGCTAATGAAAAACGAGGCTTGTTGTTGGGATCTCTGGCACAGCCAAGTGCTGATGAGGCTGTATACAGCAGAGGATAAACATATTCAGCCTCACTTGTGAAGATCTCAAAGAGCCCCCTGCAAACCTAGTCCAAGTGGGTTAAGACCAAAGCTCTCCTAAGATCTGCTGCTGGCTCTAATCTCCACTTGAATAATAAATCTTGTATTCCATTCTATCCCTTTGAAAATCTGAAGAAATATCCTTAAGCAGGCAGCAAAAAGCCTGGGGCAATGTTTTCGCTCCTCCCCACCCTCTGTTGTATTTCAGAGGTATTCGCTGGGTAGAAAAAGACAAGAGTAAGCATTCTTTGTAATGTTTTACAAAACAAACCAGCTGTCTGGCCAGGATTGAAGGAGGGTGTTTGTTAACATTTCCTGCCTTTGGACTTCATCAAAAGTGTGTTTCTTTGGATGAAGTTTGATCTGAAGCTATTCTTCTATGGGAAGACCTACTGCTTTGGGAGCAGGGCAGCTGGTGGTGGTGGCAGCGATGGGGAAGACGCAGCACAATTTCATGTGCTCAAAGAACCTATTCAGAACACTCTACCTCTTTGATTCCAGCTTGGCATAAATACTTGCCAGTTCCAGGGACTCCATATATACTTGCTTGGCATGGTAGATGTCACCTTGTGGCTTGCTAAATGCAAGGTGGTTCTTTTAATGAGATTCAGAAGCAATACAAACACAAGGGAGTGAGAAGAGTAAAGATCTTGTTCTAAACAGCAAGCATTGTATACATTACCAAGCAAGGACTTCGATCTGTCACTGGGAAGCCTTCAAGAAGTGGCGAAGTGACCCCAAGTAGCCTTCGTTTGCACGACCCACTGGCCATCGGTTCATGCATGAGCTTCTCAGAACTATGCCCAAAACGCATCTGATTTGTAGATAGCGAACTTGTTAGCCTATGTGCCTTGCTCTACTAGCTAGTGCAGATTATTATTTTGCTAGCCCCCTCTTCCAATACTCCACATTCCTCCAAACAATGTCTACCATCAAAGAAGGTCAGAAGGTACCCTGCGTTATCACTTCTTTCCAACAAATTAACGGCTGTTCTCAGCCATCAAAGAACAGAACAAGAGATAGAGGGGGAAGTAAACAGAGGCAGGAAGAGATAACCACGCCAGACCACTAGCTCTTCGAAATTACAATTATCTTCTGCAAAAGATTGCCCATACACCTTGCCAACCTATGCCCACCTACCATATCCTTTTTACAGGCATGGCCCTCATTGGGGTTAGAATTTGGCAGTTTCTAGCCTGTAACCTAAGGGGTGTTCACTTTCGCATCAGGAAGTTTATGCTGCAATAAATCTGTTAAGCCCTCAACGTGCCACAAGCCTTTTGGCTACCTTTTTTTAAAAAAATGCAACAGACCAACCTAGCTAACCCCTCTGATAGAAATTGCATTTGATTCAGACAATGTTCCTGCAGCTCACATACCCAATGGAAGGAAGTATCCTTCTACAATGTGATCCCTCTGGGTTGCAACCTCAAGCCTGCAAGTGCTTGTCGGCACCATTTTCTGGATGTTGCTGCAGGAGTATTGCAAGCATGGATGTCATTGTGGCCATGGTAAACCAGTTTATCTCTCCACCACCGTTTTTTAAACTCTTGCCTTTCCCCTAAACAGCTCTGTCCCCCTCCCCCCATTTTACCTACATTTCACTCACCCGACATGTTGCTCTAACATTAGCCTCATAACTCAAGAGTGTGACTTGCTCCACATCACACAAATAAGTTTGTCACTGAGCTTGAACCCACGTCTCATCAGTCCAGATCCAATACACTATCAACGATACCATTCTGATCTAAGCAATGCCCTAGTTTTGTGCCCACAATCTTATCATATAGAACTCTTAACCCAACAGCAAACAAAGGAAGTGGCAACTGGCTGTGTGGAGGTTTTGCACAACCATCATTGGGTTGTATGGAAAAAAGCTGTGCGAAACCCATCCCGGTAGACTCCATTACCGATCTCTTTCTCTCATGCTGGAACAATCTTGCAAACGATTCCCTTTTGGATGTTTTGAGTTTCCCTCCCAGTAAAAACCTTGATATAGCTTTTAAATATAAAAGGAGACGATTCATTATGGGGATTCCTTCACTTCCCAGATATCCAGCTTGCTTTGCAGTGGTGAAATTCATTATTGTTTCTTTCCAGCTGCCAGATCTCCTCTTGGACAGAGCTCCCATTCCTTGAGTGCTCCGATGCAGAGCATAGCACAGTGATATTAGAAGTTGGGCTTGCCAAATTTTCCCTTAGTAAGCAGCTATCTAAAAGATTGGAATCTGATCCGGAACAGAATTTGGCCGTCTTTTAACTCCTCGCCCCCACCTCCCTGCTTTGAATCTGACTTCTACCAATTCCTGTTCTACACCTAGAGCAGGGGTAGGCAACCTAAGGCCCGTTGGCCGGATGCGGCCCAATTGCCTTCTCAATCCAGTCTACAGACGGTCTGGGAGTCACCATGTTTTTACATGAGTAGAATGTGTGCTTTTATTTAAAATGCATCTCTGGGTTATTTGTGGGGCATAGGAATTTGTTCATTTTTTTTTCCAAAATATAGTCTGGCCCACCACATGGTTTGAGGGACAGTGGGCCGGCCCACGGTTGAAAAAGGTTGCTGACCCCTAACCTAGGGCATTATTCAACACAAGTCTTAAGCAAACTTCATTGATTTCAGTTGACTTAGGCTGCAATCCTATAACACACTTATTAGGCAATAAGTCCCGTTAAATAAATGGTGGGCCTTATTGACTAACACAACTAACAACTCGGCCTTAGGCATTCCTATTCAGAAAAAAGCCCTACTGGGCGCAAAGGGAATTCCTCCCATGCAAATGTATCTAGGGTTACCATATAAGAAGGTACTGAAGAGAAGGGCATTTTGGAGGAGGCATTTTGGCAGGGGGCCCTGCCACTTTCACCCCCCCCCAAAAAAAACCCCACACACAAATGTCCCTTAAAGCAATTTCCTCAAAAGTCAACTTCAATCCTGCTCTTACAAGCCAATTTCCTGGAACTTGCTTTAGGGTGAGTATAAGGGCTGGCTTGTAAAAGATGTTCTTAGCTCCCATCGTTTATTATGAAGCAGCCAATAGCTCCTATTAAATCCACTGATTTCAGTGGGTCTGCTTTGAGTATGACAAAATTTGAAAGCAGCCCTGTGGTCCTAAAGTTGGTGGGTTTCACTTCCCACCCATTACCAAAGCAGCTGTTATTTACGGTATTTTAATGAGAACATAGAGAGAGTCGCACGTTTCCATTTCCTTTGTCGGGTCTCGTTTGACCCAGAGGCGGCCTGCTTGTTGCTGTAAAATGTCAGACATAGTAATGCAGTCGTAGGGGTTTGCTTGTGAATCAGGATCATCACTGAGGGATGAGCAATACATTATCACTCAGAGGATAATGTGCTGTTAGTAACAGACTGACAAAAATAAGTTTTTAAACAACACATATCTTTTGAAACTGGCAAACACCTGTGTATAATACATAAACTTGTCTGTCTTCCTGTATGACTTGATATTCTAAATTTTGAAAGGAGGCTGGACTTTGGTGGATAATATTGTTTATAGAATGTTCCTCTTCAACCAGGCCTTTTGACTGGTTAATATTCTACAACCTTTTAAATGTCTTTGAGGTGGTGGTGCGTTTATTGTTTTGTTGTTTTTGTTTTAACTATTTAGTTGTCTTTTTGCCTTGTATTTTATCACATGAACTGCCCTGAGAAATATCACTGTTATAAAAATGCTGTGTATAACCACAAGGCATTCACTTTAAAAAGCAATAGTCCTTTTTTACTTACACTGATCTTCAGCTCTATAAAGGATTTTATTAGAACGGATTTTTATCTCTCTGATGATCAGCCTATCACTAAATTTGATCAAGACTGCTGGCTATGTTTTACCACAGCAGGTTTAAACATCCTGTTCTAACTAAAATAAACAAAGTTAAGTTTTAGGCTTACTTCTGGTAATTTTAGAGAGAGACGTGGCTGTGACTATTAGGAAAGGACCCTGAACCTCTGAATTTGCCACTATCCCACTGCATGCACAGACAAACTATGGTTGGTTGGAAATGGAAAGGAAGGCTTCTGAATGCCTTCTCCTAGCGGTGCTAGAGGAGGAGTATACAAGCCAGAGATTCACATGGTGCTAACATTGAGCTCTCAAATTTCAGCAGCGCCCCGTGCGACACTAAAATCCTCCCCCATTGCTGCCTCTTGCACTCTGTTCTAGAGCATTATTTTGGTGCCCCCTGCAAAGCAGTGCCCAGTGCAGCCATACTAGTCGTGCTACCCTAAAACTGCCTCTGCGTTTAACCATAAAGAGGTAAAGGGACCCCTGACCATTAGGTCCAGTCGTGGCCGACTCTGGGGTTGCGGTCCTCATCTCGCTTTATTGGCTGAGGGAACCGGTGTACAGCTTCCGGGTCATGTGGCCAGCATGACTAAGCCGCTTCTGGTGAACCAGAGCAGTGCACAGAAACGCTGTTTACCTTCCTGCCGGAGCAGTACCTATTTATCTACTTGCACTTTGACGTGCTTTCGAACAGCTAGGTGGGCAGGAGCAGGGACCGAGCAACGTGGGGATTCAAACTGCCGACCTTCTGACTGGCAAGTCCTAGGCTCTGTGGTTTAACCCACAGCGCCACCCACGTCCCACAGCGCCACCCGCATCCCAATACTCCGCATTTAACCATACTTAGCATTATATCTGAACCAGCAGAGTAGGGTTGCCATGTTTCAAACAGTGAAAATCTGGACAGCTTTTTTGGTGGGGGGAGAGGAGAGATGATTTCTGCCTGGACATTGCTGCCAAATGTAGTGTTCAGGATATGTCCAAGAAATTCCGGACATATGGCAACCCTACACCAGAGTCTTGGCTTATAAAAAGCTATATAATGATTGCTCAGGTTACTTTCTTCGGCCCTAACAGAACACCATGTTACTATCGTTTTTACAGATAGGGGCGTCTAAGCAATGTGATGCTACTAGGGCTAGAAATGCTGTTAAACAAATCCATGAATAAGTGACATTTATTAAAACCTGAACAGTATTCAGTGGCCAAATGTAATGCCTGAAGCTAGATATCTCTTGAAGCAGTATTTTTTTTCCTTCTTCTTCTTTTCTGTATTGAAAGATTAATCTTGCAGAGGTAAAATGATTCTTCAGTGCATTTCTTTGCTAGCGAGGAGCCTATAAAACAAGCAGCGCATTGTCAAGGTCTAAACTCTCTAGCAAGCCGTTTTGGAATTCCCTCACCCTTCCTTATCTGTCTAGCTTGCATCCTTTCAGGATATGCAGAAATGGGGCTTGAAAATGTACTTGCTGTTTTGGAAGAGAGTTTAGGGACCAGACCAGTGTCGTTCACCGGACTATTTCCTAATGACCAGGTATTTTTAAATAACCGAGAAGATGCATGGAAATTAAGCCCTGGACAGACACACGGCAAGTCGCATCATGAAGCTTGGATGACTACAGCTGCCAATTAATTGGATAGCTCCCATTCTGCCCTTGTGCCTGTAACTGCAGCCAGTTCTTCAATTAGAAACTTTGTGGTCTAATCACAGTTCATGTGAAGGGGTTTGTATGTGAAGACAAAATGGTTGTGAATACCTTGAAGTCATAAGCCAGGATATAATCATATGAATTTGATGGTGTTTCCTGCTTGGCAGGGGGTTGGACTCGATGGCCCTTGTGGTCTCTTCCAACTCTATGATTCTATGATTCTATGAATGCAGCCTCTCTTGGGCAAGCAAAAACCAAAAAAGACCTTTTGGAAGTTTTACTGAGGGTTGGAAAGGAAGTTTTCTTTCTGGATCATGCAGACAAGTTCTTACAACGTATAAATTAAGGAGAAGTTTGCTACATATTTATCATTCTTTTTTAAAAAACAAAAACAAACCCCACAACATTTGTTTGGACGGTTTGATTTAAATCGCCACACAAAAGGGCTCATTTGAACAATTTCTTTCAATCAAGTTTCCAACTTTGAACCTGCAGCAGGACATCATTTGAATGCTAAGTATTATTATAATGTGACACTTCTAGGCGGCTTTTTTATGCCTCTGGATTCATTGTTCTTTTTAAAAAAATGCTGTGAAGTGCAACTGTTGCTTCTTTCTCTTCCAGTTTATCCCAGGAGTTGAGCGCAAGTACTCCCTGAAGTTTGCTACAAAAGATGCTAAGTCTGGGGTAAGTTTGCACAACAAAATGGAACTTTGTTTCACATATGGTACTTCCCAGACATGTTTTTGCTGAGTCTTCCTTTGATAATCACTGGCCTCTGCCCAAGTCACTTCTCTTATCCACAGCGAAAGCAACAAACCTGCCGTGGCTTCTTGGTGCTTGACCTATTGGCAAACAAGGGTCTGCACAACCCTTGGCTATAATGGATTCCCTTTTCCCTTCTAGACATCTGCTGAAAATTGTTCTGTCTAAGCAGGCCTATCTAGACGTATAACTTAGTTGCAGCTGTTTTTAAATATGTTTAACATGTTTCACTGAGTTTATTTGTTGTTTGGATGTTTTTATTTTAATTTTGGTTGTATTTCTATCACAGAGGTTTGTTTTGGGGGAAGGACAGGATATAAATGTTAATTCAGATGCAAGAAACACCCCCACATCCCCTCTGCCCTGCCTCATGCAGGTATATGCCATAGCTGTCAACGTTTCCCTTTTTTAAAGGGAAATCCCCTTATTCCAAATAGGATTCCTCGAAAGAAAAGGGAAAAGTTGACAGCTATGGTGTATGCTGTTCTTAAGTTAAGGGAACCCATTGTCTATCACTATTGTTTTTGTCATGGTGCTGGCATTGAAAGTCCAAACATTTTTTATGTTGTTTGGTGCATGTTTTTTACCTTTATTGTATATTACTTTTGCATTGATATGTATTAAGTTCACCACTTGGGGGGGCGGGGCTTAAAAAGTGGCATATAAATAAATCATGCCAACACTGGTGCTTGTTCTAGAAGAATTCGTTTGCTGCCCTGTGGTGCTGGAAGATATGTGCAGGTCTTCCTACTAGTCCAACTAGTCATAGCTCAACAACACCTTCCTAGTAGTACATAGCACACACTCCCTTGGTGGTTCAACTGATTCCTCCCCACCCCCCACCCCCAATACTTCTGCCCAAGCACAGACTGCCTGGTGCTTCTTCACAACAACACACCTCCTGCATCTTCCTCCCACATTCTGCAAAGAGGCGAGACTCCATCTCTTGTCCCAGATTTTGAGGGACAGGTGTCATGTGCCTGCAAATCAGTAAGTGCAACTTCTCTGGTCATGTGTGGATTTAAGAAAGGCAGCACCCCAGATTTGTGATGTCCTTAAAAGCACACATGGCAGAAAGTGAGAAGGAATTAAAGAACCTTTTAATGAGGGTGAAAGAGGAGAGTGCAAAATATGGTCTGAAGCTCAACATCAAAAAAACTAAGATCATGGCCACTGGGCCCATCACCTCCTGGCAATAGAAGGGGAAGAAATGGAGGCATTGAGAGATTTTACTTTCTTGGGCTCCATGATCACTGCAGATGGTGACAGCAGTCACGAAATTAAAAGACACCTGCTTCTTGGGAGAAAAGCAATGACAAACCTAGACAGCATCTTAAAAAGCAGAAACATCACCTTGCCAACAAAGGTCCTTATAGTTAAAGCTATGGTTTTCCCAGTAGTGATGTATGGAAGTGAGAGCTGGACCATAAAGAAGGCTGATCGCCGAAGAATTGATGCTTTTGAATTATGGTGCTGGAGGAGACTCTTGAGAGTCTCATGGACTGCAAGAAGATCAAACCTATCCATTCTTAAGGTAATCAGCCCTGGGTGCTCACTGGAAGGACAGATCCTGAAGCTGAGGCTCAGGATCCCTTCTAGACACCTAGACATCATGGCCACCTCATGAGAAGAGAAGACTCCCTGGAGAAGACCCTGATGTTGGGAAAGATGGAGAGCACAAGGAGAAGGGGGCGACAGAGGATGAGATGGTTGGAGAGTGTTCTCGAAGCTACCAGCATGAGTCTGACCAAACTGCAGGAGGCAGTGGAAGACAGGAGTGCCTGGCATGCTCTGGTCCATGGGGTCACGAAGAGTCGGACATGACTAAACGACTAAACAACAAATAAAAGCGCACATGAAACTGCCCGATACCATTGGTTCATCTAACTCAGCATTGTCTACAATCTTTTCACTCCAAGGGCCCACCCTTAGTCCTCAAATGCAGTTTCAGATAAAATTGTAAGGTTGGAAGGGACCTCAAGGGTCATATCTAGTGCCGTGTAGGAATCACAGATAAGTAATCCCAGCCACCCGCTGCTTAAAAACCTCCAAGGAAGGCGAGCCCAGAACCTCCCCAGGGAGTCTGTTCTACTGTCAAACATCTCTCACCACCAACAAGTTCTTCCTAATTAGTCGGGATCTCCTTTCTTGTAATTTGAATCCATTGGTTCAGGTCTGGAGCAGCAGAAAACAAGCTTGCTTTATCATCCATGTAATAGATAGTTGAAGATTGCTCTCGGTCTTCTCTTTGCCAGGCTAAACACACCCAGTTCCCTCAACTGTTCCTCATAAGGCTTGGTCCTCCTCCTCTGAACGTGTTCCAGCTTAACAATATCCTTCTTAATACACTTCTTTTTAACCATATATTTGTATGGTAGGTGTGCTGCTGTTGTGACCCATTTGAAGATCAGTAGTCCACATGGACTGGTCATGGTTTCTCTAGGATTGCAAGTTTAAATTAGATATTTACCAAGTGATTGTTTCACATGTGCTTTTGAGGGAGAGGGAGATAAGCCCTTAGACTAGGGGTCCAGATTGACATTCTGGCATGTGGAAGATGGGTTAATATGTCCCCCACTTACTGTTTTCTGACCCAGCACACACACCCAGCCTACTTTTTGCCTCCAGAAATTATTTGCTTGCGCAGCACTTATTCTCAGAATGTGCTTCTTGGACTCATTAGTGGGTTCTCTGGACCGGGCCTGTGGTAATGTAAAAGCCTTTCAATTGGAAGTAAATAGCATAATTTTGTCTTTTGGTTTTTTCCCCTAAGCAAAATCTAGGCTCATGCCTTGCAACTGTTCGGTACCAGAGAGAAAAGCCTAAACCGAAGGTTGATATTGTGTGCCCACACAGCAAAGACCCAGAGGGCCTAGGCCATCTTCCGCAGAATATGCTACAGGACGTCGCCTTGTTCCACAGCATCAGAGGTATATCTCTTGCAAATGATCTCTCTGGTACCTCTCATTCCAGTTAGCAAAATTAATCAATGTTGCATGAACCTGGACTGATAAGAGATGCCAGGAAAACTAGTGTGAATGCCGTGATCCTGCACTTGTTACAGCTGCCTGTGGTTTGCAAGTCCAGTAACACGAGGGCTTTCTTCTTTAGTAATCAGTAGCTATTTCCCCTTTCTTTTTCTGACTGTGGGAGAAGGCAGAAGGGTAGCCAAGTTTCTGAGGCTTAATCCTTTTGAGTTCCCAATGAATAAGGAACTCAGACCCTCTATGTGATTTGCACACAAAGAGGAACCATTTCCTTCCTTTCAGCCCAGCGCAGTGCTTGGCCAAAGCGTCTTTGTGGGTGGAAAAGCAGGATGTTAAGAGCAGTCGCAGCAGGTCCTTCACCTCTGGCATTCCCTCAGGTTCACAGCTTGCACGACAGACATGCATATTGGCAAGATGATTATGAGTTCGTGAAGCAGTCTGTCTGTCTCTTTCTTTCCTTTCTAAGTGGCACATATATGTTCATCACCTCTCCCACACCCAAAACTTTTTTAAAGGGAGGGGGAAAACTGTTGCAAATCAGCTCCTGACATTTGGGAAAAGGCATGGTGGGGGAGAAATGTGTTAGCAGAATTCAAGAACTCTTGAAGTTGCCACATAACACCGGTCTTGAAAGACCTACATTGGCTCTCAGTATGTTTCCGAGCATAATTTAAAGTGTTGGTGTTGACCTTTAAAGCCCTAAATGGCCTCTGCCCAGTATACCTGAAGGAGCGTCTCCACCCCCATCGTTCTGCCTGGACACTGAGGTCCAGCACTGAGGGCCTTCTGGCGGTTCCCTTGCTGCGAGAAGCAAAGCTACAGGGAACCAGGCAGAGGGCCTTCTAGGTAGTGGCACCCGCCCTGTGGAATGCCCTCCCACCAGATGTCAAAGAGAAAAACAACTACCTAACATTTAGAAGACATCTGAAGGCAGCCCTGTTCAGGGAAGTTTTTAATGTGTGACATTTTAATGTATTTTTAATCTTTGTTGGAAGCCGCCCAGAGTGGATCTGTCCCATCCCTACCTGGATATGCCAGGAATTGAATTGGGGATCTTCTCAATGCTCTGCCACTGAGCTATAGTGGTCAAATTGGTGATTTCTGCAGCCAGCTTCCCCCCACTGAAGCCGAAGTGTGGCAAAAACTCACATAATCTGTTTTTCCAAAGTTTACCTGAGATAAATGGATTTTTGTTTTCCAAGAAATGGAAGCATGATCATGGGGGAGTAAGGGAAAGGAGATTGTTAGCCGCTTTGAGACTCCTGAAGGGGAGTGAAAGGCGGGATATCAAATCCAAACTCCTCCTCCTCCTAGTTCTTAAAATTCCCATGAGGTGGGGGGAAGCTTGCAGCATGTGCAACTAGGCCTTGAGCATCCATCACAGGACTCCAGGAGAGCCTTGTCATAAAAGTCTGATTGTCATAAAAGAATCTCAATATCCTTTTTCCTTAAAACACACACACAAAACCCCCACTATTTTTCTGTCCGCAGATGGCAAGAAGCCCTCTCAGGATTTTCTGCAGAATTTAGCTGCCATTGGAAACAGTTACATCTCATGGGAGAAATCATCTGAACACAGAAGTTACACCGTGACACAAGTGACGAATTTGAAGCCGTGGGTAGGTGAAATTCTATGCCTGCACAAGGGGAAAACGGGCCTTGTGCAGCAGATTTTGCAGGCCTCAGCAGCAGTGGGGGCAAAGCTCATTCTGCCCTCGGACAACCTTCCATCTGTCTGCCTCCTTACTTACAGCCAGTCTTTAGTCTTGGTGTCGCCTTTGTACAGAGGATGAGGGGTGTGTGTGTGTGTGTGTGTGTGTGTGTGTGTGTGATGGACTGGCTGGATGCAGTCGAGTGGTGCTTACTCCCTGGTAAGTATGTTTTAAGCTTAAAATCAGTAGGGCTTTTTTTTTTAATTAAAAAAAAGGGTGACTCACTTTTCTCTGCCATCAAATGCAAACAACACAAATGTGATGCTATCAAGAACCGTATTTTTTCACACCAGACCATAAGACGCACCTAGTTTTTGGAGGAGGAAAACAATAAAAAAAATATTCTGAATCCCAGAAGCCAGATCTGATTTCTGGGATAGCCTCTTGCGGTTCTGGCTTATGGGATAGCCAGGCGCAGCCTCTCCCAGGCAGCAGGAGGAAAGCTCCCCCAAGAGCCACGCTCCCTTTAAAGAGTGTTGAGCATGTGTGCGGTTCTTGGGGGCTTTTCCCCTAGGAGGGAGAAGGGCAGCCCTTAACCCTCCTCAGGGAAAAGCCCCCAAGAGCCGCACACACGCTCCACGCGGCTCTTTAAAGGGAGCGCTGAGCAGAGCCTCCCATCTGCATTCGCTCCATAAGATGCACACACATTTCCCCTTACTTTTCAGGAGGGGGAAAGTGCATCTTATAGAGCGAAAAATACGGTAGCTCCAAGATCGGGCACAGCTTTAGTGCAATAAGCAATGATAAACAACAGTAGCTTCAAGCTAGTTGCAAAAGCAGTGGAGGAGTGTGTGGATGTCCTAAGGAAGCTTTGTTGTGTATACCAGAAATGCTATGGTACTTCTTGACTGCACTTGGAATAAAAACAGGTAGTTTTTGCTGATGTAACGTGAAACACAAAATTGCATAGAGCCGCCCCCACCATCCCTGGATCAAATAACAGTTTCTTTCATATTTCACTGAATGCAAATCGCTGCATTTTCTAAGTGGAATTTTTGAATGACCATCTTCTTCTTCCAGGTAAGAAAATACATTAATTTCTTTGAAGTTGACTACACCGCTCAGCTGACAAGTGATTCCTCAGAGGTAAGAATACTATAGTACCTAAGATTGCATCTCACTCATGTGATAAGTGTGATTGTGCAGCAATCATCTACTTTGAAAAATATCATAGTAAGTGGCTACGAAACTGAGCTGAAATTAGGGTGCATCAGCCATGAATTCACTATGTGGTCTGTCAAGTTGTTCTCTCTCTCAGGCTCAGTAAAACAGAATAAAAAGCTTCAGTATCCTATGTGTTTATTCTGTAGTCCCCCTAAATTCAACAGGGTTTGCTCCCTAGTAAGCGGGCTTATTTATCTACTTGGCAGCAAGTCTTTTTGTGTTCAATGGGACTGTGTCTATGATCATCTTAAACTGCAACCCTGTACCCTTTCACCTGGGAATAATCTCCACTAAACTTAGCGGGACTTATAAGTGGCAGGCTTGGTGGGAGAGGGCCTTCTCAGTGGCTGCTCCCAGATTTTAGGACTTCTGCTTAAAAGAAGCTAGTACTTCCACTGGCAGGTGAAGACTTTTATTGTGCCAACAGGCTTCGAGGAATTGGCTGCTTTTAACGAGAGAGTTTGTGCCATGAAATGTTTATGGCCCATTATCTGAATCATTGAATAGTTTGTTTTAATTCCATTACTATTTAATTGCTTTTTAATTACTGGGGTTTTTTTTCTATTTTGTCTGTCTGGGGGAAAAGGTGGGATCTAAGTAAATACTCCGGCTTCTCCTCAGATCGTATAAATCTTTCGCCTTTTAGTAAATAAATGAATATAAGACTTCAGAGTATTTAAGTGTAGAATTGGGCATTCAAGCACTCAAGAGTGCTACATAAATACTGATTACTTTTGTCTGCTTCTCTAGAACCTTTCCTGCCATGTGCGTGTTGCCTGGAGACCTGGCTTGACAGCACGAGTGAAATATGACTGCTCTTCAGAGGACGACTCTTCAGAATCTGCAGATGGTTCTGGGGTGGAAGAGGGATCTGCTAATGGGGTCATACTTCAATATGATGAAAATAATTTTTAAGTAGGAAGAACGCCTGCATTATAAAGCTGTAAACATTTTTTTTTGCGAAGGTGTAGATGACCTTCCATTAATATTCCAAAACCACTGTTGTGATTCTTCTATATAAATCGTTACCGCATATTTCAAAGCTTTGCACTAGTCACTTCTGAGCTACCATAAATATCCTCTTTTCTTTGTAATTTCTGAAAAGAAAAAAATATTTTTGCTAAAACTTCTGAAAACTTTTTTTTAAAGAAAAGAATATATGTAAAAACTACTGATTTGTCACCAAGTTTCTGGTAGGAGGTAACTTTGTATGAGGCAAATTTAATATATAAACAAATGTCTTTTAAGTTTCTTAAAACTGCCATTTTAAATAAAGATTTGATAAAATATTTTAAGTTTTAAAAATAAAACAGTTGATGCTAACTTTTAACATCTCCAATAAAATGAATACCAGTACATTACGTGTATGCTGTCTTATTTTACATGAGTTGCTCAATTTCAAAATTATTCTGTGTAGCAGGGAGAAGATACTGAATATGCAGGGAAAGTGAAAACTGATTAAAATTATGAACTGCTTTTCATGGGACACTTTCTGAAACGCATAATAAATTTGCTACTAAAGACTGACCTGCCTCCAGCAATCTTGTAATTATCTACTTCAGTTTTAGCTGGAGATATATATATCTTTTCAAATTCTTTTATCAAGACAGTTTTTTTTAAAAAAAACATGTATCTCTGCAACAGGACAGCTGGCATTGTCTATCATGGGGCTCACATGGGAGGATAAATAGAACATGGGCAGTCAATAAAAATTTTAAAGTAAAGCTAAAGACATTTTATTAAATTAAGACAGTGACTAATTAATGGAATTTCTATGTGAACATTTCAGCAACAGTCTTTTGGTGACTTAATAAAGTCGAAGTATCGATCCAGGATGAAGTCTGCTCTGAATATTAAAGAGTCATTAAATCAATAGAGCTTAGCGGCAGTAGATGTTTGGTGGCAGGTCCTCACGATCAGCTCACATGCAGGGAATCAGCTCTTTGCCTTGCCCTTTTTCACAGGAAGTTGTCCTGTTGCTTCTAGGTGTCTGCTAACTAATTCTTCCTGGGTACTGGATAAGCAGGGCTGGTATTTGACGTATTCCATTGTGTATTCGCCTTTTCCCTGCAGACAAGAGAACCTCCACGTTACGGACAAATTAAACAAATTCTTAACTCTATGCAGCATGCAAAACGTGGCATCGTTTCCATGTAACACGTGAAACTAAACACCGTAAATGCAGAAGTGGCGCGGCAACCGTTGACTGCCTCTTGAGCAGGCGCCTGAGCTTACAAACCAGTGCTGATCAGTACGTATTTACTTATTGGCGATAAAAGGCGGCAAGGGCACTGTCAGCTTCAGAGCATCTCAGTTTAAAACCAGGAAGATAAACATGCAGGACAATGTTAACATAAGGTTACCAGGCGTCCCCGTTTCCTGGGGACAGTCCCCGGATTTACAAATCAGTCCACATACAAAATCCATTGCAGTTGAAAAGTGTCCCTCGATTCATTGAAAAAAATCTGGTAACCTTATATTAACAGGGATAATGATTGAACACATGGGGGCAGGTTGCTAATTATAATGGATTAAGAAAGCCTCCGGACCAGAAAATGTAACATAGGTAGTGGTTGGCTTACTCCTATCATATGTCACAAAAATTGTCACTTTCTTGATATGCAGCTGCAATCTAACATCTGGTGGTTTATTCCAAGCCTGCAGCATGAGGACTTCGGACCACCCTTTCCTCTATGCTGCTTTCCCATCTGCACCTTTCCTTTCCTTCCTTCACATTTTCTTCCGCTGCTTCCACCATTTTCCTTCCCCTCTCTTGATTCCATTGGTCTCTTCCTCTTCTCCTCCTTTCTCAGAATTGCTTTCCCAGACATTCTTTGCCTTCCCCCTTCAGGCACCTGCTTAGTCTACCCCTCGTTCTCTAGAGCTGCTTGCCTTGGCACTCTATGACGCTAAAAAACTCAGCCAAACACTGTAGCCCAAGGCTACAGCGCCATCCTCGCAAAGGACCTTTAGTGCACTGCAGTAGGGATGTGGCTACAACACCAGAAACAGTAAACGTCAGCCAACAATGCTTTCTGAAAGAGAGAGATGTTTTGTTTTGTTTGTTCTAAAAAATGAGCTCAGAAATTATATATTCGCTTACCTCTGTGCACGACCTCAGTTCGTTAGAATATCCAAACATATTATTCAACGGCACCTGATGGCAAATGGAGAATGCATGTGATGTGGATTTTGGTGGGAAGGAGATTATTTCATATTTAAGGAAATCGACATTGCATCCAAGCCACATTCAGAGGTCCCATGAGTGAGACACTGCTAGTCTGAGCAGGGGGGGTTGACTGCTGCAAGAACAAGACGCTAGACTAGGGCTACCTAAACCCAATTTCGATCATCTCTCTCACTCCAAGCACGTTCCTCGAAATTACAAACCCAGAGTTTGGGAAGCACAGTAGGCTAAGTGCACACACATACTTTGCACAGGGCTAGTTCAAATGTAATTGACTCTGCTTAATAAATGCTGCTTTATTAAGCTGAGAATGGGCACTGGATCCACAAGTTCCCCGCTAACCGCTCTCTCTGCATGCTGGTTTTAGCACTGATAACCTGGCTTACTATTAACCACATTACTTTTAATCCCATTCCCATTTGGAATGGGAAATGGTGAGCCTTTATCTTATCTTACTATGTAGAATATAAAGACATATCCTGGTTAGTTAAAGGGAGAGGAATTAAGCCACAGGTTGTTGTTTTTTTTGGAAGCAGTGAGAAACTCATTCAAATACCATGAGAAACTGGCTGAAATTAACTAGGACACAAGCACCAAAGGGGTCCAAAAGTCACTATAATAAATTGATTTGTGTCTGAACTGGTTAATAAAATTTGGATTTTTAAATTTTATTTTACCATAAAGGACCACGACACTGATTATAGCTCGCCCACCAGATAAACATTAACTGAGCAGAGAGGAATTCTTTTAATATATTGTGTTATGGGCTAGCCATTTGGGTGGAAAGGAGTGTTAGGGAGGAAAGGGGTAGGCCAGCTCCAGGCAGGCTTTTTCTCCCCATTCCAGGGCTCCCAAAGCCTCTCCTTATCTGCCTCTGGTGTGTCCCCAGGATGCCTCTTTTCCTCTTCCTCTGCTGCTGGGAGCACTGATGACAGAGGAAAGACAGTTGCGGAGATTTGCACAGCAGCAACCAAGAGGCCTCTGGTTCTGAGTCCTAAGCAGTGCTTTCAAAAATATGGTTAGGTCCCCCTGGATTCAGTCGTAAAGCAAGAATAGTTGAGCAAGCTCAACAGCACCTACGTTAGCGTAGAGAGTGAAATAGCCTTCAGCCCCGTCCTGTCCTGTGATGATGCCATGGCGGCGATTGACTCCAGCAATCACTTCCCCTTGGAATTCGTTGGGTGCCACAACTTCCACAGACATAATGGGCTCGAGAATACACATGGTTGCATTTTCCAAAGCTGGGTCCAAAAGAAAATATGTTAGAACACTTACCTTCGTATGTCATTTCTTAAT
Organism: Podarcis melisellensis; assembly: GCF_964234715.1. Lineage (NCBI taxonomy): Eukaryota > Metazoa > Chordata > Lepidosauria > Squamata > Lacertidae > Podarcis > Podarcis melisellensis. The sequence continues at coordinate 20,670,528 of NC_138537.1, forward strand.
TTTTATCCATACATTTCCCCCATTAGTTTGAAATGAAAAAGCAACAGATAAATGCACACAGAGACATTAAACATCTGCAAACAGCAGAACTGCTTGGGCATGCCAAAATATATCGCCTAACAATATTAGAATGAGTGTTGGTATTGAGTGCAGCAAGGATTACTTTTGCAAAATTTTGGGAGTCACCTAAACAGACCAAAGGAACTGTGTAAATTGGGACTTCCGGTTTAGCGCGACTCAGAGCCAGGCGGGGATTCCTTCGTTGCGGAGGATCCCGAACTCTCCAGGGGAAAATAGGGGTGCCGCAGGGCGCAGCGAACCCCTGAAAAGTGTCCGCAGGACGATACGGGCACAGAGGTTCCCGTGGTGCCGAAGCGCAGAATCCCCGGCCGTCAGGTAACTCCGTTTCGGAGCGAAGAGTACGGCGGGGGGGGAAGCGGGCAGAGGGAAGCCATAACTGCCTCTGGGGAGCGAAGCCCCGTGCCTGGAGGAGGAGCGCTAAATTCTCAGAAAAAGGACAATTTCGAACAAAAGAAGGAAGCTTTATAGATGTGATTAAACCGAAATTCGAATTGGGAAAGAAGGATTTAAGAGAGCTCAACTTCTACCCGAAATCGTGTTAGACGCAGAGCGCTAAGCAAAGCGGTGAAAAGTGTGTGTGTCACTAACGGACAGAACTTTCTCTCCCTGAAATCTTTCCAAGCGTGGGGTACTAAGTAACAGTTTGGGAAGGAAGACAAGGGGAGAGCAAAAAGAAACTATATATCTTCTGGAAGGACTTGGTCCTGGCTCCTCCAGTCTATAACAGCTTAGAGGGAAAAAAGAAGGGACAGCGCGATCTTTGGGGAGAAGCACTGTGCGAGAAAGATCCGTGAAACTAGGGACGCCATTATTTTCCTCACTGTCAGCACGTATTGATAGAAGAAGAAGGAGGAGGAGACAAGAGGAGGGGTGATCGACAGCGGTTTACTACCCAGCAGGGACGTGGACAAAATTAAAATATACCAGTGGGTTTTGCCCATTCTCTTCCTCGCGAGGAAAGCCTGCATTAGAACTATACGGAGTCCCAGCTCTTCTCTTTTCTTTTCTTTTCCTTTGCGTGATTCCAGCCCCTCTCTGCCCCCCCTTTTGCCAGCAAGACTCGATCCTTCCCGGTGAGACTTGTTACTACTTGTGGTTCTCAACCTCTTCTCGCCAGCGGGAAGCATAGCGCTCTAGCGGGAGGGGGAAAGACCGTAACATATTACTTTTTATTCATTTCACATAACCTACCGATCTATTGGAATGGAGTCAGAAATGAGGGAGCAGAATACTGCTTAAGGAAGGGGGGTTGTGCTGATAGAGAAGAGCTCTGGTGCTTCCGGAAAAAGCGGTGTTGACTGAATTAGCCCAATTGAGGGCAGGAAGACAAAGAAATAGGTACAGAATACAGCGAAGGTGGATTAGCCCACTTGGGGGCAAGAAGACTTAGAAAGAACCAAAAGGGGGCAGGGACACTGAACTTTGGAACTTTGAACCCCAACCCTATAATTAACGGATTAGCCTAATTGGTGGCAAGAAGTAAGAAGTAAGAAGATCAAAACTGGACTTATATCTGTAAAAACTGCAATACAAAAGCCACAGTGGGAATCGAAAATTAGATTTTCTTATCTTCCTGTTGAACTGAATTTCCTGCTGAGGGAGGGGGGAGCTAGTTTTTGTGGGAAGGGGAAAAAAGGAAAAGAAGGTCTATCAGGCACAAACGTCATAGTATAAAGAAATTAAAGTAAAATATCAAAATGTCATATACACAGAAAAAGGTGGGGGAAGGGGGGACTCCAACAGAAAGAAAGGGGTCTAAACAAGAATCTGATTTTAGATCAGAAATATTAAAAATGTTCAGTGAGATTAGGCAAAGTGAAAAGAATCTAGAAACAAAAATTGAACAAGTAGACGCAAGAATAGGAAAAATGGATAAGAAAATAGATGAGACAGTCAGAGAACTTAAAGGGCAAATTAAGGAGGTATCTAAGAGAACCCAAGTATTAGAAGAAGGGATGAAAAAGACAAAACTGGAAATAAGAGAATTGAAGCGGGAAGAAGAAAGAATCAAGGCGGAACTCCAGGGGACCAATAAAGCCCAAGAAGAGATGTGGGATGCCATTTCTATGAGTGATCTCCGACAACGGGAAACAAATTTGAGGATGAGAGGTATACCAGAAGCGCAGAATGAGAACATCAGACAAAAGCTTATAGTAGAATTGGCGCAATGGTTGGATCTCCAGGAAAGCGATGTAGCAAATATGATATCGAATGCCTTCAGAATGAGGGTCAAAACGACCAAAGCTAAGAAATACCCAGGAGACTGTCTTATAATTTTCAAAGACAGGGAGACGAGAAATTTGGTCCTTCAAAAAAATAGAGAAAAAAGGCTAATTATAGATGGCAGCTACACAATCATTTTCAAGGACATCCCGATCAGACTGTTGAAACGGAGAGACCCCTATAAAGCAATAGTTCAAGCCCTCAAAAAGAATAATATAGAATTCAAATGGGAATTCCCGGAGGGGATCTCCTTTTTTTATAAGAGCAAAAGACATAGACTGACCAGCCCGCAAGAGATAAGCAAATTCCAAAGAAAATACAAAGAACTGATGGCAGAAGAAGATGAAGAAGTCAAGGGAGCATCAGGAGGAGAGGAGATAAAAAGGAAAAGCGGCCAGAGAGACGAGGAACAGGAGGAAGAGGAGGCGAGAGAGGAAGAGGAAGAAGAAGAGAAGGAAGGAATCTAAACACACCCAACTAAAACAATATGGCTTTAAAAATTTGGAATTGGAACGTGAATGGCTTGAATGAAAAGAAAAAACGCAACAAGGTGGAACAACTTTTAAAGAAGAAAAACTTAGATATAATTTGTCTGCAAGAGACACATATCGCAAGGAGTCACAGAAAGATTTTGATTAATAAAAGACTAGGTAACGAATTTATATCCTCAGATAAAAAGAAAAAGAGAGGAGTGGTAATGTACGTCAAAAGCAAAATTGAAGCCCAACAAATATTTAAAGATGACGATGGTAGAATAATGGCAATACAGATTAATTGGCAAGGCCAAAAAATAATGCTGGTTGGGATCTATGCACCAAACGAAAACAAATCAGAATTCTACAAAAAACTGGAAGACAAGCTATTAGAATTCGCAGACCAAAAGATAGTTCTGATGGGAGATATGAACGGGGTGGTTTCCTTGGAAATGGATAGATTAAGAAATAGCAACACAAAAGAAGGGAAGCTACCCAAATCTTTCTTCGATATGGTAAAGAGCTGTAATCTAACAGACATCTGGAGGCTAAGACACCCACTGAGAAAAGAATTTACTTTTTACTCCGACCCTAATGAATCACTGTCCAGAATTGATCAAATTTGGATCTCAAACGAGTTGACGCCAAGAATATCCCAGGTAGAAATCCAACCAAGAGTTATCTCAGACCACAGCCCTCTGGAATTAGAAATTAAAGGTTTGGAAGAAAGATCGTTCAGGTGGAAAATGAACGATTACTTACTAGACGACCAAAAAATAATACACGAGGCTAGAAAGAAATTGAAAGAATTTTTTGAAGACAATTGGGATAAAGGAACGAAGAGGAGTGTTGTCTGGGATGCAGGCAAGGCGGTGATGAGGGGGTATTTCATCCAACAGAATTCGATTAAAAGAAAAAATAGAGAAAGAGAAAAGAAGGAAATTCTAAGACAAATTATGGAAAATGAACAGAAATTGATAAAAAAGCCGAATAATGCCAGAATCAAACAAACTATTAAGGTGCTGCAAAAGGAGTTTGAAATGATGATAAACAAAGAAATTGAATGGAACATCAAAAGACTAAGGCAAAGGAAATTTGAATTTGCGAACAAAGCAGGAAAGTGGCTGGCATGGCAGACTAAGGAAAGGAAAGAGCGAACTACAATAAATAAAATAGAAGTGGGTGGAGAGGAGATAACAAATCCAAAAGGGATTAGGAAAGGATTTCTGGATTTTTACAAACAATTGTATAGAAGGAAAGAAAAAAACAACATAAGGAAAATAGAAAGGTATTTAAGGGAGAAAGAGATACAGAATATTTCTTCAGAGGCAAGAGAAAGGTTGAACACCCCAATAGGAATAGACGAGATAAAAGAAGTAATAAAAAAATTGAAAAATGGGAAAGCCCCGGGACCAGACGGATTTACAGCAAGATATTATAAAGAACTGGAGACAACTTTGATACAACCAATGAAAGAAGTGATGAATATGATTCTGAAGAAGAAAGAAATCCCAGAGACGTGGAGAGAAGCATTCATAACATTCATCCCAAAAGCTGATGCAGACCTGACGCAAGTTAAAAACTTCAGGCCAATCTCCCTATTGAACACGGATTATAAAATCTTTGCAGGGATATTGGCGGGAAGGCTGAAGAAGGTTTTACAAGAGATCATAAATGAGGACCAGGCAGGCTTTCTACCTGGCAGACAGATGAGAGACAACGTAAGAAACATCGTAAACATAGTGGAATATCTGTCTGCCAGGAATGAGAAACAGGCAATGTTAATGTTCGTGGATGCGGAAAAAGCATTTGATAATGTATCTTGGGACTTCTTAGTGAGAAATATAGAACAGAGAGATATGGGTAACGATTTTCTGAATGGAATAAAGGCGATATACACGGAACAAAGAGCCAAACTGATAGTAAATAGTGTGATATCAGAAGAGATAAAAATTTCTAAAGGTACCAGACAAGGTTGCCCACTGTCTCCATTGATATTCATCATGGTTCTGGAGGTGCTATTGGATTCAATAAGGAAAAAGGAAAGAATAAAAGGGGTGACGGTAGGAAAAGATCAGCACAAAGTTAGAGCCTTTGCGGACGATTTAGTGTTGACGGCAGAAGATCCGTTGGAATCAGCAACAGAAATACTAGAAGAAATGGAGAAATTTGGAGAAGTGGCGGGATTTATAATAAATAGGAAGAAAACAAAAATTATGGTCAAAAATATGGAGAAATCAGCGATGGAAGAATTACAGCAACAAACAGGAATTGAAATTGTCAAAAAAGTGAAGTACTTAGGAATTTGGCTGACTACAAAAAATATTGACCTGTATCAGAATAATTATATACCGACATGGAATAAAATTAAGAAAGATTTGATAGTATGGAACAAACTAAAACTTTCCTTCTGGGGTAGAATTGCACTAATCAAGATGTCGATACTACCTAAAATGCTATTTCTATTTCAAATGTTACCGATATTAAAAGGAACGACGACCTTCAAAGAATGGCAGAGGATGATCGCACGCTACGTCTGGCAGGGGAAAAAACCTAGAATTAAACATAAATTATTGATAGATGCGAAGGAGAGGGGGGGGTTTGCCCTGCCAGACCTTAGGATGTACTACGAGGCATCATGCCTCTGTTGGCTGAAAGAATGGATCAACCTCAAAAACACAAAATTGTTAGATTTAGAAGGTTTCGATAATAGAGCAGGATGGCATGCCCATCTATGGAAAGAGAAGAAAAAGGGTTATAAGTCGTTTGAAAACCATATTTTCCGGAGAGCGTTGCTGGAAGTATGGGATAGATATAAAAACATCTTGGAGGTAGGAGTGCCACATTGGCTATCCCCATTGGAGGTGTTAGCAGTTAAAAAAGTTAACATGAGAGACAATTGGGCGACATATGGAGAACTAGTGGTGAAGGAAGGGGGAAAATGGAGGATAAAACCCTACGAACAAATAAAAGGACAGGTTTACGATTGGCTACATTACCTACAAATAAATGAAATGTTTAAGAAGGATGTAAAGGAAAAAGGATATAGAGAAAGAGACTCGGAATTTCAAACAGAAATAGTGAACAACAAACACAAGGTGATCTCAAAAATGTATAAAATTCTGTTAGACTGGCACACGATGGATGAGGGGGTGAAAGATACGATGATCCAATGGGCCAGAGACTTGGGACATAATATAGAAATAGACGAGTGGTATAAAATATGGAATGAAAACATAAAATTTACAGCTTGCGTCTCCCTAAAAGAGAACCTAATGAAGATGGTGTACAGATGGTATCTGACGCCAGTGAGATTAGCCAGAATGTACAAAATTAGTAATAAATGCTGGAGGTGTGGAGAGAAGGAGGGTACATTCATGCATATGTGGTGGGAGTGCAGTAAAATAAGGGAGTTTTGGGGGATAATATATAGCGAACTGAAGAAAATACTAAGATATAACTTCGATAAGAAACCCGAAACTTTCCTATTAGGAATAACAAGAAAAGTTATAACAAGGAAAGACTGTAAATTTTTCCAATACGCCACCACGGCGGCAAGGGTGCTGGTGGCCCAGAATTGGAAGGGAAAAGAGGTCCCGACCTTGGAAGAGTGGAGGGCAAAGCTTACGGATTATGTAGAACTAGACAAATTAACAGGCAAAATAAGATATCAAAAAGATCAGAAATTTTTGGAGGACTGGGGGAAATTTACCGATTATTTGGAAACAGTATGTGAGGAACATACAACGTTAGTGTGCCTAAAAGAAGCTTTGTAAAAGAGTGAGGAGCATTACGTGAGAACAAATAAAGATATTACTGTAAGACCTAATGGTAATGTTGAAATTAAGAAATGTGTAGATATGATAGAAATTGCGGAAGATTGTCGGGAAAGTTGAGGGAGGTCCAAATAGGGAAGAGCTACGATATGTACTTGGATGTAAAAAAAGCTTTTATCTTTCTGTGTTATCAAAAACTTAATAAAAACGAATAGAAAAAAAAAAAACAAAGGAACTGTGTAAATTGATTAAGAAAAAAACTGGAATGTATTAGCTTTGGTTTAATTAACTGCTGATCAAAATGCACGACTATTAGCCATATTATATACACAGAACATCCATCTTCAGAGGCAACATAATCCCTGACGAATGCACGATGGGATCAGAAGACAACACGGACAAATCCATCAGTGACAAATCCCTGGGCTATCTCCACTCGTGGATACAGAATGCCAGGTAATTTATATATGTCCAAGAAAAAATATTGCACACAGATACAAGTTAATATCAGGCCTGCATTTGTTTCCAATACAGTATCTAATAGCCAGGTCTCAATTTTGAACAAAAAGCCGTCTTTCATGGACTCATTCGTAATGAACCGCTCTGATTTTCAAATGAAGGGCAGTATACAAATTTAATTTAAAAAATAAAATGAACAAATGTGTATTTAGTGCTAATAACACAACTAAGTACTGAACAGAACAGAGATGAAATGTGTTTGGTGTTCAGGAGACCTATAGTCTAAGTATACCACAGAGAAGTAAGTGGAAAGACAGCAACAAGTCTGGTGGAACACTGAAGTCCAATAAACTGATTATTGCAAACGCTTTATTCCATACATATATTATCTTGAGTTAGCAGATGCACACACATTATCATGGGAAAGAGTAGCAGCAGGAAGCACTGACATTAACTATGGCAAGGAAAAGAAGGCGATGTGATGGAGAGACAGTCACGTTTGACCTTAATAGCAACGGTGAGGCCGAACAGGGAGAAGGAAAAGGTGTTCCCAAAATGATAAACAACATGGGAGAAAACATGAAGTATGCAGGTATGCATTTACAGATCAATGAGCTTCCTCAGAGAGAAGAAGAGTTGTAAATTGGGCAGAAGTGGACAGTATTAAAATGAAAGGAGGAAAATAAGCTTAAAGTTGATGCAGAAAAAGCCAGAGCTAGACACAAAATTGGCGAACTGCATAGCAGCAACTGCATTATTCACAAAACTATTCCGGATAAACTGCAGGGGGAAAATGGAAATAAAGAATAGCTGTGTGGTTAAGGTTGGAAGCGCCCCGTCTCTGAAGCAGTACCTTGTTTCAAGGCTCCTTCACCAGCTCGGATGAAAGCGATTTCGTTGGAGTCCACCATGTGACTCGCACCGTCCTCTAAGACAAACCGTATCCCGGAAACCTTGTGAGCCGTCAAAGGGCCTTTTTCGCACGCCTCAAGGAACCCCTATAAAAGAATAGCCTCAGCGTTAGCGACTTCAGTTCAAGTCCTTTGACATGCAGGTGGCTGTAGGAAACATGTAGACAAGTAGGCCTTTGCAGCCAAAATGACCATGCCTGACTTGAAAGGAAAAGGAGCAACAAAACTGTTATGTTTATAGCACCGCCCCCTCTCGTTCTCCAGATAGCCGCCTGAAGCCTCCAGAGTGCAGCGGGAGCTCCTGCCGCACTCCAGAGGCTTCGGGTTGACTTAACTGAAGCACCGACCCCTCTCGCTCTCCAGGCTTCAAAGATAGCCACCTGAAGCTTCCGGAGCGCAGCAGGAGCTCCCGCTGCGCTCCGGAGGCTTTGGGTTCCTTTCGCTGAAGGGTAGGTGTGAAAGGAACCTACCCTTCAGCTAAGGCGAAGCGCCCCTTCAGCTAAGTGGGAGGAGAAATGGAAGGGGCTCCGTTTCTCCTGCCACTTCGCTGAAGGGACGCTGCGCAGAGAGGGGGAGAATTTTTTTTCTTGTTCTCCCCCTCTAAAACAAGGTGCGTCCTATGGTTCGGTGTGTCCTATATAGAGCAAAAAATACGGTAATCAAAATTATATGCTGCATATAAAAAAGACAAAACATCAAAAACCCATAAAATAAGATTCTACTCACTCATTACCCACACCAATTCCACATCCACTTTCTCTCAGTCATCCTGCATGCCCACTCACCCACCCACAAAAAGCCTCTGTACCTACAATGCTAGCTCAAAACCATGGTCTCTTAGCACACCTAGAACCCTGCTCCAAATTTCAGCTTATGTAAGTAGGATATGAAACAGATTTGAAAGGTATCTTACCAGAACCATCACCTTTTTAAAAACAAAAATGAAACAGTAACCTTGCCAAAAGGTAGAAGATACAGTCTCTCTCGTTTTCAAAAGAAAGAATCCCTCTCTGCTTCCTTCATCAATTTCACAAGAGCAAGTCAACATGGACGAACTGCAGGCATTTATTTTACGGTGATGGCAAAAGCTAAGCAGAATGCAATGGACCAGCCTATTTAGGGAATGCACTTAGGAAAGACAGTCAAAGGGCCCAAGGGCATTTAAAGAATGTTTTCCACAGAGATGTAAGTAGGAGGCAGAACCAAAGGAGCTTGCCGTCTACTTGAAGGCCCAAGAAAGAGGTACCAGAAATCCAGTGTCAATCAGACTAGCTTGCAATCACCTATGCATTAAGAATAAGAACGTATCTTTAATGCATAGGAGTGATCTTTCTCTGCTCTTTTATTACCTAGCAAGATTTTCTGGTGTGTGGATGCCTGTGTGTGTACTTTTGAATTCTTGTTTTCATTCCCTTGTGTCTTGTTTTTTACCATTTTCCTGCTTGGATCTCATTTGGCTTCACAGCCAACCTGTTGCTTGAGAATATGCCCATCACCAGCTTGTGATCCTGTCAAAAGTGCTTTGACTGGGGAGGGGGGTGAGGCAGACCTCACCTTTTCAATGGCTGGCACAAACTGCTTTGGGATATTCGTTCCGACCGTCTTGTCAACGAATTCCACCTTGGTGTAGTCTTCTTGCTCCAGAGGCTCTAAATAGCCTATCACTTTGCCATACTGGCCTGCTCCACCAGACTGCCTTTTATGAGTGAAGTCGAACCTGTGAAAAGACATAAACTCAGCAAAAAGAAAGGAAGGGAAGCAATGCCTATTGATTTTGCTCAGCACACATGCATAGCTCAAATCCTGGCCTTAAATCTACAGGAAAGCACACAACGTTCTCACCTGGGTGCTGGCTCCCACCTAACAAATGGCCAGAACTTCCCCGTCCCCATATAATCTCTTGTAGAGGACTTTATGGAGGAACCACAACCCAAACAAGCTTCTACAGAAGGGATGAGAAATCCCAGGCCTGTCTCCTCCTCCACAACACTCCCCAGGCCACATCTGTCATTGGCCTTGCTTCACACCTCCCTTGAGCATTTGTGCCTGGCTGGAATGTGTCCTTGGAACTCTGGTAATGCTTCTTGATTGCCTGCCTCAAAGGCGGAAAGATCAGATCTGCAAGTGTGTATCGAAACTAGCATACAGTACTATAGCCCTAAATGGCCTCGGCCCAGTATACCTGAAGGAGTGTCTCCACCCCCATCGTTCTGCCCAGACGCTGAGGTCCAGCGCCGAGGGCCTTCTGGTTGTTCCCTCACTGCGAGGTTACAGGGCACCAGGCAGAGGGCCTTCTCGGTAGTGGCGCCCGCCCTGTGGAATGCCCTCCCATCATATGTCAAAGAGATAAACAACTACCTGACATTCAGAAGACATCTTAAGGCAGCCCTGTTTAGGGAAGTTTTTAATGTGTGACATATTAGTGTATTTTGGGTCTTTGTGGAAGCCGCCCAGAGTGGCTGGGGAAACCCAGCCAGATGGGCAGGGTACAAATAATAAATAATAATTATTAATTATTATTATTGCAAAATTCATATTCATTATTTTGCCCGCACTGGCATGTGACCCCCCTGGAAGGCTGACCCATAAGGGAGTGTAGACCTTGGGTTGAGAAAGATTCCTTCTCCCTCTACAACCAGACCATTTCCATGGTGGTCTTTTTTGGAGCCTCTCCAGATATGGAAGCAGCAACTGGGAGGCTCCATGCGAGAGTCCTGTTCATACTGACATTTCCCCTGTTCAATACCTAGCACAGGTTGGAATTGGCATGCAGAATAAGTGGCCAGTCCACATGTCTCTGCTCTTCAAAGCAAAGGACCTTACACTGCCATGGTGACTCAGCCTGCCTAAAATCAGTCCCTCTGCACTCCGATTTGGCACAGGAACATGCATCTTATTGGGACAGGATGCTACATTATTCTCTGGGCCAGTCGAATGCTCAGTCTTCAAGTTTCACTGCATTTTAGAAAATAGTCTTGAGAGGAAGCCCAGCACAGAACACTTTGCTGCTGCAGGTGACAGCCCAAGATATGAAAGGAAGAAGAAGAAGAAGAAGAAGAAGAAGAAGAAGAAGAAGAAGAAGAAGAAGAAGAAGAAGAGGAGGAGGAGGAGGAAGGTGGTGGTGGTGTAGATTTGATATCCCACTTTATCACTGCCCTAAGGAGTCTCAAAGCGGCTAACAATCTCCTTTCCCTTCCTCCCCCACAACAAACACTCTGTGAGGTGAGTGAGGCTGAGAGACTTCAGAGAAGTGTGACTGGCCCAAGGTCACCCAGCAGCTGCATGTGGAGGAGCAGAGACGCGAACCCGGTTCCCCAGATTACGAGTCCACTGCTCTTAACCACTACACCACACTGGTACCCCTTTCTTGGCATCGAGTGAAGGGGACACAAGCTATTTTCCAGCTGATATGATTGGCGCTTCTTTTGAAGCCCTGGCTGACCTCTGGAACATTCAAACAGCTGGGACTGAGCGCCCTCTCCCACTTTGCTGTCACTGCAAATGACATGTTTTGGCTGAAGTGTGTTTTTGTACCTTAGTTAGTCAAATGAGTATTAATTTATGCTAATTTATGCAGACTTCATCCTGAAATAAAGCATATTTGTGGGAAGAAAACCTTATTTGTGGTTGTTTCCGATGAGGCATGCACATATTTTAGCAGGCACCCTCTTGCTATCAGCATCGCTCCCTCCCGTGTGAGAGAAAAAGAGGAGTGCATTTTCTATGGGCCCTGAGTGGTGCTGCCAGACCATCTCCATTATGTCCTAGTAAAGCTGCAATCCTAACCCCATTTATCTGGGAATAAGCCCTGTTGAAGTAAATGGGATTTATTTCTGAATAGACATGGTTAGGATTGCACTACAAAGCTGTCCTATTGGCTAGGGCCAGCAGCTAAAACAAAAATGCTTGCTAATCAGCATCAGCATCTGTTCACTGTTGAAAATGAGATGATAACGCTGCATTTAACTTTCCAGAATTTTTTATTGTATTGTTGCATATTTGTATGATTTTCTGAGCTGCTCAAAGGACTCTATGGGGTGGGGTGGCCTGACCTATATACAGTGGTCCCTCGGGCTACAAACTTAACTCATTCTGGAGGTCCATTCTTAACCCGAAACCGTTCTTAACCTGAGGCACACTTTCGCTAATGGGGCCTCCTGCTGCTGCCGTGCCACCAGCGCACAATTTCTGTTCTCATCCTGGGGCAAAGTTCCCAACTCAGAGAAACTACTTCCGGGTTAGTGGAGTTTGTAACCCGAAGCATTTGCAACCCAAGGTACCATTGTATATAAAAAACAAATAGAGAAAGTACTAAACTAGTTCCTTTGTGTGCAGACTGCATTTGCTGGTTATTTTTGACAGCACAACCTTTTCTACTTCCAGTGGTAACAACAGCCCTTTATAGGAAACACAGCAGAAGTTCAGAACTTTATCACTATAGCAATTTGGCAGCAATGTCCTCTTCCGCCCCCAAAAAAGGGAAAAAACAAAGCCCAAAGTTCATGCTCTTTCAAACTACAGTGGTGTGTGATGTATTTATTTAGTTTTGTAAAGCCTTCCATGGTAAGGTAAAGATAAAGGGACCCCTGACCATTAGGTCCCCAGTTGTGGCCAACTCTGGGGTTGCAGCGCTCATCTCACTTTATTGGCCGAGGGAGCCGGCGTACAGCTTCCGGGTCATGTGGCCAGCATGACTAAGCCGCTTCTGACGAACCAGAGCAGTGCACGGAAACGCTGTTTGCCTTCCCGCCAGAGTGGTACCTATTTATCTACTTGCACTTTGATGTGCTTTCGAACTGCTAGGTTGGCAGGAGCAGGGACCGAGCAACGGGAGCTCACCCCGTTGCTTGGATTCGAACCGCCGACCTTCTGATCGGCAAGTCCTAGGCTCTGTGGTTTAACCCACAGCACCACCCACATCCCCGCCTTCCATGGTAGGAATAGAGAAATAAACTGTCCAGTACAGTGGTACCTCGGGTTAAGTACTTAATTCGTTCTGGAGGTCTGTTCTTAACCTGAAACTGTTCTTAACCTAAAGCACCACTTTAGCTAATGGGGCCTCCTGCTGCTGCGCCACCGGAGCACGATTTCTGTTCTCATCCTGCAGCAAAGTTCTTAACCTGAGGTTCTATTTCTGGGTTAGCAGAGTCTGTAACCTGAAGCGTCTGTAAGCCGAGGTACCACTGTATTACAGTCTGCTACTTAATATCATTATTTTACTTATATTGGTTCTCCAGCTTCCTTTGTAATTAACTCTTTACAGGGCTGAAGCATTGTGTTCCTTTTGTATTCTTACAAAGATTAATAAACCTAGTTTGTTTGCTTTTTAAGCCTCTCACCCCACAGCTGCCCCAAACGCTATTTCTTATTTCAGAACACTTCGGCTTCCAGACGGGAAGCACAAAAGGATGGTGATGCTCCGTACGGCATCGGAAGCAGCAGGTTGCAAGCTTTTGCCGAAGTAAATCACCTTCATCCCAGTCCTAAACACACCTACTTGCTCCCTGGGAAGCATCCCGTTTTTGAAGCTGCGCAATTACGAACGATTCCTCTTGATTTCAGCGGGGTTTTATTCGCACGTCATTCTCGACCTCTGCCAAAATCCCTTGGCTGCGGTCCCGGGAATAACATGAACTCCCAAGTAAACATGCACGGGTTGTCCTGAGCGGCCCAATATATACACGGATCTTTGGAATTTTGACCTAATGGTTCATTTCCAAGCGCCCCCATCTCGACTCTCTGCCTTCTAGCTTCGCCGCGCAGGATCCACCCCCGGCCCAGATGTGGAGCCCGGGCGGGCAGATGTTGCGCCTCTGCGCCCCAGCAGCCCCCGCTCGGCTCGCCCTCTTCCTCCTCCTCCTCCTGCCGCCGCCGCCGCTTCCTGGTTCTCTCCCGCCGGCGGCGCAAGAAACCCCATTGTGCGCGGCGGCGGCTGCTGCAGCCACCGCCCAGGCCCAGCCCCGCCGCCGGGCCCCCCTTCCCGCTCCGCCAGGGAGGAGCGAGCGGCGCCGAGGCCTCTCCGAGCGAGCCGGCCCCATGGAGATCCCCCCGTCGCACTACCCGGCCACGCGAGCCGCCGGCGTGGTCGAGAACTACATCAACTACCAGCACGGCAGCCCCAGCAAGATCTTCGGCGTGCGGGAAGTGCGCCAAGCCAGCCGAGAGGTAAGCGGGGCCGGGGATGGGAAGGCGCGGGCGCAGAGGCGCTGCTTTCCAGCGCGCACGCTTCCCTGGCAAACAAAAACACACACCCAGCAAACCTATGGCACCCTAAATGCTACCGCAGGGCTCTTTCTTGGTTTCGCTGCTGCAAAAGGCTGCAGCAAAAGTCGCGCTCCCCAGATTTAACTTGGAAGAAAGGCCCGTTTAACGTGGCGGGACCATCTGCAAAGCATCTGGGCGCCTAAATAAAAAGGCGCTTGCAGAGTCTCCGCTGCTTTCTCCTCCTCTGAGCAACTTCTCTGCAAAGCTTGATTCCTAAAAGGGTTCGAGGCTGAAGACGCCAATCACTGCAGAGGGAGCAAGCAAGCGCGCACAACACCCTCTTCCCCATCTCTGCTACTTTTTAATCCAGGCGAGCGGGGCTCATCCTGGCCCGCGAGAAGCGACGCTTTCTTTTCAACAAGGCGCACAAAGAGACCAGGGGCTGCGCCCCAAGCGATCGCCATGATCGGCAACGACAACAGTTGTTGCTATAGCTTTCTCCTCCCTTTGTGCGCCACGTGGTCCAACAGCGGCAAAGCACCTGCCCCATCGATCGGTAAAAAACGAAGTCCACAGAGTTATCTCGCCTATTCAAGGCGGAGTAAACTCGTTGCCTTAACCCTTCTTGTTCCAGACTTGCCTCTAATGCCAGTCTCTCCCTTGGCTGGAGGGCGGGGGGAGGGAGAATCTATCACTGCTGCATTATAGGGATAAGCTGCAGAACCAGTTGCAGTAAAAACAAATAGAAAGCCTGGTTGATCCTGGCAACTGTCTGCTGTCCACAAATAAGAGCACTAACCTTTCCGAAACAGGCACACACCTGCAGAACCCCACCCCAAATCGTAGCTGGTAGAAAATGCCCCAGAAGTGTCTTTTGGACGCTTAACTGGAATACAAGAATTCTCAAGCATGTTACATCCATTCAAAAACTATAATGATGCTTTTTATCCACCTTTCCTCTCAGCAAATGTTCTAAATAATGGGGTACTTCGAGGCAGCTGGACACTGCTTTTAAACACTGGGCACTAGCTAAAGTTAAGCATTTTTTTACACCTCTCTGATTTCGACAAGGGAGTGTTAAGCTTACCTACTGAGAGCAAAGGGATTTAAACATGCTTGGCCTTTAAAAAAAATACCTTCCACAACAAGTTAACTGTTTGTTTTTGATACGGATACTGAATACATAAAGAATACCCTCATATTGTTAGGGTCCCTGGCAAGTCCTCAGAAGTCGAAGTAAGATAAACAACATGTACTCTCTTTGTACTTCAGGAAATTCCAGGTGTTGGACACAAATATCGCCTGAAGTTTGCAATGGAAGAAGAACTTCAGAAAGTAAGTCCTGCTCCTTTGTTTGTTGTTAGTTGGGATTCATTTACGGCAAACCTCAAGATGGTAAAAAGTAGACTGTATCACTGCCTGTATGATTCCTGAATGAGATTTCTCCAGCCATAAACTACCCGGAAACCACTTCAAAAAGCTGAGGGCTGGTTCTAGGACAAGTCGACAACACCACATTCTTAGGCTGGTTTCAACAGCCCTCTGGGAATCCTGATCCTAAATTCATTTATCAAGATGCTGCCAGGAGCCTAAAACTTCCATGCAACACGCAAGAAAAAGCGGGACAGGTTCCTGGCAGAACTTTGGGTTATCACCTCAAAATGAAAATCAGAGACTATTGCTGGTTTATAGATTCATATTCATCACATGTATGAATCAGCCATTACAAACAGAACTGTAATAACCTCATGTGTCACATCAGTCTTCAAAGGAGTAAGAAATCAAGTGATGTCCAGACTTGGAAGGGACCTTAAAGACCACCCTGCCAACATGGGAGCCCCACAACCACATTACAATAAGGAACTGCATGCAAGCCATTTATTTGAAGCAAAAGCATTCGTTGCTTCTAGAATGTAAAATTTCAAACAGAGTTTATTTTAACCCTTAAAAAAATTGGTAACTGAACTTGACCCCCCCCCATTTCATATATGCCCCTTGAAATAATGGGGTTGCATTGACACAAAACCACATCTTGCTAATGGATCTGGTACCCTCTGACGGAAGATCAAATGCTCCTGCTGTTTTCGCATAAAAGTTCACATCACCAAGGAGCAGACAGCACACTGCAGCTCAAATCACCCATCGCAGCAGGAGTGGGGAACCTTTTTCTCCCCAAGGGCCGCAATCCCTCCTGGGCAACCTTCTGAGGGCCACATGCAAAAATGGGTGGAGCAATGAATGCAAATTTTACCCTTGTACTTTAGGCAAGTTTCAACACAAACTCACATACACCCCTCTCTGTTCAGACAATCAAGAGGCATTATCAGAGTTCAAAGACACATTTGAGCCAGGCAAAAACACTTTTTTCCGGGGGGGGGGGTGTTAAGCAAGATGAGAGGTGCTGCCCTAGGAGATTTCTGATGGCAAAACAGAAAGATCTAGGCCTGAAGTTCCCTACCCCTGCATTATAGGATGATTCCATAACAGGGGGAGATGCAATGTTCAATAGCAGAAAAACTGAAGAAAAGGGGAAGAGAGATAATACACATAATACTTCCCTTGAAGAGAGAGCAATATACAATTATTCTGAGCAAGGATTTAGGTAAGAGAAGGATATGGATATTCTAATAGCAATGATGGCTATTTTGGTTAGGTGATATTGGTAAACAAGGGCGAAGCAAAATGTGTTTATCATTTGAATAGCAAGCTCCTTCCAATGAACTTTTTAAACTTGTCCGATTATTTCTCCAGCAGGGCAGTCCTGTGAACTGCACCGCTGAAATCCTGTATCATCACGGCGACCCACATGTCGCTCCCGAAGTGCATTATACAGTGGAAGGGGAGTTCGGGACAAATACAGAGGAAGCAGACAACAAGTTTTACAACAGACTCAAGAACCTGCCAGACCTATTAGAGGCACAAAATCTTCCAGGTTAATTTTTTTAAAAAAAAAATACAACTTGAAATTACCTTTATGAATGATGTGTCAGTGTTGAACTTAAGGTTTTGAAGTAATTGGTAAATGTTGCCTGCAACAAAATGTTGCAGCGTCTCCTCCCTCCTAACAGGCACACTTCCTTTTTGGATTCCATCCAGCCATTTCCTCTAATCCCTCCCCCCCCCCTTTCAACATTACGTGTGGAGTATGCTCAGACATTAGGCCACTGTGATTTTTTGCTCCCTTTTGAAAAGGGTTTTTTGTTCCCTGAGCATGCTGTTGTTTTCTTTGTTTCTCAGTAACTCCATTTTGGTTGCCACTCATGCTGTTAGGAGGGAGTGGGTGCTTGAATACATGTCCCACAGCTTTTCTTTAGTTAAGGTACAGGCAAAGAACATGGGGCTCAAGGACCAGTTCTTTACTCCATTCCCACTTAGGATGAAAGCAGCAAAGGGCCAAGACAGAAAGTCTTGGTAGACCAGCTGAAGTTCCTATGTTGGTTGCCCCTGCTTTAAAGCAACTGCAACTAGATCTTAAACAATGTAAAAGCGGAACGACCATTCGCGGGATTCATCTACTGTAACAGATTACAAATAAAGTTCTCAAAAATACAGCTCGTTGCCATGTAAATGGGTGACTTGAGATGGTCAAGCAAGCTGATCAGCCGGAGACTGGAAAGTGTCTGCAACAAGTAGCAAACTACACAGAGTAGTGTTATAGTACATTTAGTGTGTGCAACAGATCTCTGGTGCAGAATTTGGAGAGCCAACGCTTTCATTTTCAGTAAAGCAGGTGTAGTATCTCTATAGCCACAAATACGGAAACAGGTTTGCAGTACCCACATACAGTGGACGCTCGGGTTGCGAATGTGATCCGCGTGGGATGCACATTTGCAACCTGCAGCGGCGCATCTGCACACACACAGGTTGTGATTCAGTGCTTCTGTGCATGCACAAAGTGCGATTTAGCGCTTCTGCACATGTGCGACCACTGAAACCTGGAGTACTTCTGGGTTTCGGCGGGTCCGTAACCCGAAAAATTGCAACCTGAAGAGTCTGTAACTTGAGGTATGCCTGTATTTCCAACAAATGAATGCATGCCTTCTGCGGCTATGAGTCCCTTGCCCATGGTTCCTAGTCAGGATGGGCAAAACTCACACAGTCCTGTTATTCCCAAACTTAGCTCTGCCTTTCTTCCTGCCACTGGCTGTCAAACAAAAATCCAAGTTCTGCATGAAAGGTGGAGTATTCAGATTGTGCAAAGTTGAGACATCTTTAATGAAGTTTTTTTGGGGGGGGGGGGAATTGGCACAGAATGCAATTTGTGTCTAGGAATTACTTTTAAAAAAACCAAAAACTATACATGCTTAATACTTTCCCAGTTCGATTCAAGCTATTTGTTTCTGTTGCCAGACAATTTCGGAAATGTCTCTGAAGAAATGAAGCCTGTTCGGCACTTAGCCTGGGTTGCCTGTGGTTACGTCATATGGCAGAATTCGACAGAAGACACTTGGTACAAAATGGCAAAAGTGCAAAGTGTCAAGCAAGTGGTAAGTGAATGGATCAAAGAGGGGAGTCTGACAAGTTGTCCTATGGGAAGAAGAGTTCACAGTGGAGTGCAAAGTGAAAGTATTTTTTGAAGGAAGTCACCAAGTGGAGATTAACATGGGATTCTCAGTGTATACTTGCCTAAGAAAGCCTGACATATTCTTAAGAATAAGAATAATTTATACCCTGCTTCTCCATTTTGGCTTAATTTTTGTTAAATAAATCAGGACATGGTGTAATATAATATGTCAAGTGTGGTTGTTCCTCTGAAGTTGTATTTACCTAATTTTAAGGCCTGCTGTTATTATATCCTGATATGTAAAACCACAGAATTCCCCCCCCCCCATTTTACTTCCTCTTTAAAGGGGAGGAAGTTCTCCTGACCATGCCTAAAGGATTTCAGGTCAGAAGAACCCAGAAGTAGACAGAGTCTCCAAGGTGATTTAATACTAAGACAAAAACAAGCAATGAGTCAGTTCTAAACCCATTAAATTGTTTATGGAAACGAGAGCATTCCTTCTTATACGAATAGAATCCCTTTTCAGAATTAAGGAATGGCAGAGTTTTAAATGATGAGTCTTTGCCTTCTGGATGTTAAAGGGAAGCAAGGAAGGAAACCTAGTTCCCTCCTGGTAGTTCAAGTTCTTCAGTATTTCCACGCTCACTGAACAACATTTGAAAGTGGTTAGCTGTACATGGGTGGCAGCCGTACTTACTAAAGTCAGGGTATGTTCCTCCCCCCCCTCTTTTGTTGGTTGCAGAAAAGGAGTGATGATTACCTGGAATTTTCCTATGTGGTTCTGATCCATGATATTGTCTCCCAGGTAAGTAACAGAATTGTAAAGCAAATAAAGGAAGGGGCGGGGGGAGAGAAGAGGACCTTTCCTGAAAAAAGCAATCCTGGAACAGTGATCACCACAGTATCAGGATGTTAGGACAGGAAGGAGCAACTCAAGGGCCCCAGAGCTGTTCACAGGCTTGTATCAGGATAGCCAATGGAGGGCCCTGCATTTAATATGGGACTCCCAACTCCCATAGATGATGGCACTTGTAGATGAACAATACCTGGGAGAACAATACCCTAGGTGTCTGTGCAGTCTGCAGAGTACAGCAGAGAATGGGATAAAGACAGTCTGAAAAGCAAGGCACAGGTCTCAGCACTGCTTCAAACTAAGACCCATGATATGGAGCAACAGGATTCACCTTTCTCAGAATCTGTATTCATTTAAAACACAAACACACACACCCACACACACACCCAAGCTCAAGCTCAAGATATTTCTGGCCACAAATATAGGACTTGTCAGTGCCTGCTGCACTCTCAGAAGTTAGATTTCCAGAGGCACGGAATAGACCCATTGGGCAAAGGGGTTTGCAGGGGATTTTTGGACTAGATGACCCTTGGGGTCCCTTCCCACTCTACAATTCTATAAGCAGACTTTGCAAAAGTGCAGGATTCCACCAAATGAGATTTTTTTAAAGCTTCATAAACTATATGGGTCACGGAATGCATGGTGCAGAATTTGCGTTGCCTGTTAAGGTTGCAACTTTTGTCCCACTGATACAGGTTTCTATTCACCAGCAATCTGATCTGCAATAATGAGCATCAGTTCACTCCTACCATGAAAGCTTCACTTCCCGAATTCTACAAGCCATCCTTCCACTAAAGGCAGAGGATAAGGCTAGGCTGTGTCCTCCTCCACCCTAGCCGATTAACCAACCCTACTTACCTAGATTACAGTATGCATTTATTTATTTAATGTGCAGAGGACACAAACACACACAGCCCTGACTATATCCTAGCTTGTAGCACCCTGTCCCTTTAGCTGCGTTTCCCTAACTTTACTAGCTGAGCACTCCAAGAAAAACCAGCTCTAGGCAGTCAGAACCCTCAAAACAGCACACAGCGAGGAGAAGGGGGGGAGACTGTTCAATATAGCAAGCAGAAATTCCACTGAGAGGTTCTGTCATTAGAAGGCTCCTCCTGTCAGAGGAAGGCTTTGGATTCAAACCGTGATCCCTCCCAGATTAACCCCAACTGTGCCATAAGCAGAGAACAGGAGTGAACAAAATGCCCACGCCCATCTCGTGGGTGGGTGCCTATTCAGCAAATCACTCTAGATCCCCCAACTATGCAAAAGTGCATGCTACACAGGAAGGCAAATCTTAGCCGATCTGACATCAGATATGTAAACTTGTTGATCCACCATATTGCAATTGTACATACCTGCACACAAATCACAGTGCAATGAATCGCTTTTCATCTAGTGACACCTCTTATGTACTACAAATGCCTTGTATTGCAGAGAGCTTGTGTCTCCCTCTCCTACCCACCCTGGCTTCTCTCATTTAGATTAAGGTGCAGGAACCAGAATAGTTATATAAGAATGCAACACCAAGCCAGAAGTACAAAGGAAGTCCACAAGAGGATATAAACCAGGGGTTGGCAACCTAAGGCCTATGGGCCAGTAGCAGCCCACACGGCTTGTCTAACTGGCTCATGGCGACCCCTGCTGCCCCCTGCCACCAGCTCTTACCAGCGCGGTGCGGGCATCAACCTCCGGGTTGATGGCGCCTGTGCGCATGCGCACGGGTTTTCCTCCAACCTGGAAGAGTGCGCATGTACACACGCTCCGGCCCATCCTCCAATGGACAGAGTGTCAACCAGCCCATCCTCAGATAAGGTTGCTGACCTCTGATATAAACCTTATTCCCAAGTATCATGAGAACAAAATTTGTGGATGGTGACCTAGTGAGGCTGCTGTCTATTGAACACTTCTGGTTGCATGGTTCCCTATGTGCATGAATTGGGCAGAGAGCATGCCTATATTACAGGTTTGAAAAGTCAGCCTTGAAACAACACTGCATGAAACAGTAAGGTGTGGGGGAACTACCTGGCAATATTTCAGTGAAACAATTCTCTCCTTTTCCTGCCATCCACATTCTTGATTACCTTGCTATATGAGAGTCACTGCACTTTGTTAAGAATTTCAGAGTTGGAAAAAGGAGGAGGAATGAAATGTGACCTGGCCCAAAGTTACTAGATAGGAAAAGAATGTAATTTTCCAGATATGCAGAGATAACAACGCTGCTCCTTGGTTTCTCTAATACCCTGGCTGTTCTAACGTTTGGGCTTTTTTCTTTTTTGTAATCCACAGGAGATTATTCCTTGGCACATGCAAGTTTTATGGAACCCGCAGCATGGAGTTAAAGTCACACGGAACAGCCGTCAGCCAAAACGTGCGGCACAGGATTAGTGGCCACAACTTTGACCCTACTACAGGGGTACCTTGGTTCCCGAACAGCTGAGTTGTCAAACAAATTGGCAAACCAGTGTTCTGGTTTGTGAACGTTTTTTGGAAGCCGAATCTCCAACACGGCTTCCAACTGAGTGCTGGAAGCTCCTGCAACCAATCGGAAGCCACAGCTTGGTTTTCATGGATTGAAATGCATTTCACGGTTGAAATGGATGGATGCCCGAAACAGATTAAGTTTGAGAACCAAGGTACCACTGTATTAGAGGTTGTTCAAATGTCTTTAAAACAACTTTGTACAGCTAGAGGAAGGGCTATAAAATAGGCCTACGCAGGTTCAGAAACCCCTACATGTATAAGGACCAATGCAAATTATTTCCTGGTCTCAGTGTGGTGCCTCTCACATGCCAGGGTGAACACTTACGGTACAGTTGCCACAATGCTCTCTCTGAACGCTACTTTAGGCTTTCCAGTCTCACAAGGACAACCATATTCTCTTTCCATTCTCTAGGTAGAAACAGCACACACAAAAATATACTGATTAAAATGTGTTGCCAAATGGGTAGCGCTAAGCATAATCTCACCTAATTATTCCCGAATGCTACCTACAATCACTGGGAAAGTGTCAAGCCAACATTTTCCAGCTGTAGTATCTCTCTAGTTAATTAGAGCTTCTTATATCTGGACCAGACAGAAGTCCACCCACCCAGAGCAGATTTGGAGTTTTTTGAGTAATTTTTTGGTCCACATCCTGTACATATGCAAAATTTCTGACCTTCTATATATACTTCATGAGCGAGAATCACAAAAAATTGTTAGCACAGACGCAGCTGAAGAATTACAACCGGCACTGTATAATTTATACATAGCCAGATATGAAGCTGGGGAGCACAACTAAACTATAAATGCTGAATTAAATAAATACTTTTGCCAAGTGAGACTCGGTAGCACACTTGACCAGTGCAATCTTGTAACAATCACCTGTGCATAGATTTCCAGGTGCAGTTCTCCCATTCCTGAAACAATGGTCTCTTTGCTCTCGCTGTCAAAATGAACTCTGAAAGTGGGGTCTTCCCTCGTGAAGCGGTTAATGCCTTTTGAAAACTTATCCAAGTCATTCTAGAGAGGGGCGGGGAAATAAAACAAGGGTCAATTAATGTCTTTTGCATCACTGAGTATAACAAGATAGTCAAAAGTGCTGGGGTTACAGGACAAAATCCCATTAAAAAATGGAGCTAGATGGTTTCTATGAACTGTAGGGTATCAATGGAACGTGTTGGCTTCAGAGCATCACAAACCTGAGACTGCTCCACTCAGTACTGCATTGACAAGTACTGTATTTTTCGCTCTATAGGACGCACTTTTCCCGCTCCAAAAATTAAAGGGAAATGTGTGTGCATCCTATGGAGTTCCCGCTGCACTCCGGAGGCTTCGCATTGCTTTCGCTGAAGCCGGGAGAGCAAGACTCTCCTGGATTCAGCGAAAGGAACCTGAAGCCTCCGGAGTGCAGCGGGAACTCGCGCTGCGCTGCGAAGGCTTCAGGGATAGTCTGAAGCAAGACTCTCCTGACTTCAGCAGAGGGAGAACTGCGCAGCGCCCCTTCAGCGAAGCAGGATGAGAAATGGAAGGGGCTCCGTTTCTCCTGCCACTTCACTGAAGGGGCGCTGTGCAGAGAGGGGGAGATTTGTTTTTTCTTATTCTCCCCCTCTAAAACAAGGTGCGTCCTATGGTCGGGTGCGTCCTATAGAGCGAAAAATACGGCAAATACACAACTAGGATGATCACACAAAATTGCCAGGGCATCAAGCCTATTGGAACTCTGCAGCAGGAGAAGCACCACACCAAAGGCTCAGCTTCTCCCGAACACAAGAACCAAATGCAACAGAAACTTTACAATTTTCCTCCAAGAAAAATCAGATCACAACATTCCTTACAGATTAAATAAAACTTTTACTATTCACCCTTGTTTGGACTTCCGATGCCTACCTTGTTTGATGGCTTCATTGCCACTGAAATGACAGGATCAGGGACATGGATAGATTCCTATGAAAGGGAACAGAACACAGAAACCAAAGAAGCATTTGTTAATATAAAAACACTTGAAAATTATCTTTCCAGATAATTATCTTTACTTTTAACACTCAAAGCCACAGGCAGCCTTCCTCTTTCTTTTTAGGACTTGAAATTTATGGGGTTTGTTAAAACAAAAGTTTTGTAATAAGGGATCAGATCCTGGTTTGTAGTCAGAAATTAAACGACCGTTTCCCTGTTTAGGATAAATCAGAATTTTTTCATTATGGCATTTAAGAGAAGGGAGGAGAGAAGGAAGCAGGAGCAGGCATAGCACTTATCTTAATAAACTAGATTGCTACATCTGTATTGTGCTGTACTCTTCATAGAAGGGCTGGATGATACATTTCTGATCATGCTCATTCATTTCAACAGAATGCAGAACTGACACTAGCATAAACTGATTATACTTGTAGGTATATATTTTTTTTAATGTAATAGCTGTAAAAGCAGACTCAAAATAAAACCTTTTTTTAAAAAAAGTAAAAGTTTCTTTAGTACAGAGGATATTTAGATTAAGGAATAACATCTGAATTGAGATTTTAAGAAATATAAAAAGAACACACAGTTCAATTCAGAGGAGGAACTTACCATGGAAAGGTCAGTGTTAGATTTTTCTGAAAATGTATCCCCACTAGCACAGTCGATGCCGAATAATGCACAGATGTCTCCTGCATAAACTTCTTCCACATCCTAGCAGAAACAAAACAAAAAAATAGCATTCTATGTGCTTTTTATGGTATTGGGCAAGAGTGCAACCATTCTACAGCAGTGGTAAGACCTGCATGCATAGTCTATCCCTGATTATAACAGGGTTCTCCTAGATTCCAAGCTGCCACTAGAGGCTCTCAGTGTTTCAGTGGCAAGGAGTACCTATGCCCTTGTTCCAGCTGGCTGACAAATTATAGCCATCACTACCATAGTCTAGGTTTTTGATAAGCTCCTAACTGGACTACTGCAATGAACACTACGTAGGGCTTTGCTTGAAGACAGCCCCAAAGCTGCAATTGGTGTACAGTGCCATTGCCCATTTGTTGTCTGGGGCAGTAAAATGGGATCATGCCACGCTGATCCTGAAAACTCACTGCTAAGCAGCAAAGTCTGATTCACGCTTGTAGGAATGAAAATCACGGGAGACGAGTAGTAGGTGTCATGTGAGAGGCGTCTGCCGGGGAAGTCCCGGGAACTCTCTTTTATTGAATATTACAAGCATTGCCACAGGTGTGGTTGTGGCTGATTGGTTGATACAAACACAAAGAAACTCATTGCCTATTGGTTAATGCAAATGCAAGGTGGGAATTACATGTGAGGGGTGGGAATTACATGTGAACATTAATCACTGGTAGATTAAAGGCTGGGAAACGAGGTTGGGACTAGGCAAGCATGAAACCTCCTAATTAATTATATGGCATAAAACAATTACTAATGATTGATCATAACATGAAAGAATACAACAATCAAGTTCTATAGATGTGCTCGGCTATGCATGGAGAACAGGTCAACATGAACTTAAGATGAATTGAGCAAAGGAAAGAATGTCTTGGTGTTTGGAACAGGTTCGTACAGTGTGTGCAGAAACAGAGAAAAGATCATGAGCGAGAGTTCCCAGAATGCAAGAGAAAAGAAGCAATGCTTCCCATAGCAAGACTTCCCATAAGGCCACAGTTATGTGTAGAAAGAGATGCAATGCTTCCCTATAATGCAACAATTATGTGCAGAGGGAAAACATATGTGCAGAAGGAAAACTTCCCTTTATCTCCCCCTTTCTTTTCTTTTTTGCGAGGCGTTCTGGGTAAATAAGGCAAAAATATTTCGGGATTAGTGGTGTGCCAGCGAATGCCCAAAATAAATTCGCCAGGGAGGATGGGACAGAAGATACTACGAGATACGTGGTTTGCCAACGCATGCTCGAAATAAATCTGCCCATATCTCCCCTTTGGTTTACTGTTGGTGTTGCCATTTTGCAAAATAAGCGGCGAGGATTTTATTGGGTGGCTGAGGGGGAGAGAGAAGCCGAGAGAAAAGACTTATGAGGCCAGGAATGCATTGGAGGAAGCAGCATAGTAAGATCAAGATGCAAATTATGACAATAGCATATTGAAAGAGATTACGAAGCCAAGTAAGGTTCGGCAGCCAAGCGGTAAGCCACTGGGTGAAAGAATCCCAGAAAGCAGGAAAACCAACATCCTGTTTGATGTGATGTGTGAGATTTTGCAAATGAGAGATTTGTTTTTGAATAGCCTTAGAGTTGTCAGTGATGTTAAAGCAGCACATGTTTTCCACTTGTTCGCATCCGTAATGATGGAGCATCAATAGATAATCGATAGCAGCGGTTCTATAAGAGTCCGTGACGCAATTCACTCTGTTCTTTATTCAAAAGGTGAAGAGCTTGTGAAGTAGAATTCAAGGCTTTTGCTGCGGAGCAAGCTAAAGAGTTAATATTCCTGCTATTTCGTACAGCCAATCCAGGGACTCCTAAAAGAGAGACAGCTAAAGAAATATATTCAGATCTGCTAGGGAGAGAGACAGAATCGTTATAATCATTAGTCAATTGCACAGGGCGTCAATATCGAGAGCGGGACAAATGATGCTTTTTTGGTAAAATAATAGACATACGGCTTAAGCAGCAGGGCGTGCCATGACTGATGTTTGCAGGAATGTAATTAAACGTGAAGCCTGGACACGACCAGAACCAGCCTTCAGGCATATATATATGAAATATTTACATAATCAGAACAATTGAAGTTATCCTTGCCCATTTTTACACTGTTGGTTTTGTGCAGTTCACCATACGGGCACAAGTAACATTAAAGGAAGCCACGTATGGGGTCATGGAATTGGCTGCGTGGAGAAATGATGCAAAACTTTAACAGCAGCTGCCAGCTCAGAATGCTGGGCAAACTTCTGTAGAAGAATGTAGAGGCTGTGCCATTTATCATTTTGTAGCCATGCAACGACCCCCCTGGAGGGGGCTCCATTAGTAAACACAGTAAGGGCATCCAACGGGACAGAGCTACTGCGCTATGCTTAAATTCACTTTGGTTGGCTGCCAAATTTGGATTGGCTCTGGCAAGCAAGGACATGGCATGGCTCTGACTAATCTGTGCCAGAGCATATTTAGGACCGTTAATAATTAACTGCAAAGCCTTCTTTGCATTTTCAAAAGCCAATTTTTTCATCAGTTCATTCTGGGCTGTAGTATTATCAACCTGCCTGGTGACTGCTTCTTTCAATCTATCTATAAATTGATGGTAGGGCTCTGAATGTTGTTGTTTAATATTAACAAAAGAGCTAATAGGGAAAGCAGAAGGCAATTCCCCAGCCCACACAGATTCCTCCTCTAAGGACAGAATTCCTTTCTGCCTAGCCAGAGAAAGTGAGGTGCGCACAGCTCCTGTAGGAGAGCACGCAGGGGTTGTGGCAGGCAAAGCAGGCAAAGGAGGAAGGGGAGGGGTGGATGGGTTTGTGGGCTGAGGTGTAGGGAGGGGTTGGCAAGGCTGCAATGGAGGCAAAAGCTTAGGATAAGGAGGGGGGGGATTGTCTGCAACAGCCAGAAGGGCAGGGGCCGAAGGAGACGCCTGGGGTCCTAATTTAGCAACGGCAGCTGCACATTTCTGCCAAGTGAGCAGACAATGAATTGAAGCCCTCGGTTCTGCAAAGAGGGTCTTCCCGATCTTTTGCCAAGTCCCCACCTCAAGGGACCCCCTTTCGGGGTAGGAGGGATATTGGCAATTGATCTCACCAAGGAGCTGTTCAATTTCTTTTAAGGAAACATTAACACCCACAACTCGCTGTCTAACTAGAGAAAACAATTCCCTGGCATGTTCTTTCTGCAATTTAGTCAAATTGCCCCCCATACTCACGAAGTAGCGCGCTGAGACTTTTCCAGTCGAGTGAAGTACAGGGGCTTGGCTGCGTAAGGGATCTGGCACGTCGGGGGTCACCAGATGTAGGAATGAAAATCACGGGAGACGAGTAGTAGGTGTCATGTGAGAGGCGTCTGCCGGGGAAGTCCCGGGAACTCTCTTTTATTGAATATTACAAGCATTGCCACAGGTGTGGTTGTGGCTGATTGGTTGATACAAACACAAAGAAACTCATTGCCTATTGGTTAATGCAAATGCAAGGTGGGAATTACATGTGAGGGGTGGGAATTACATGTGAACATTAATCACTGGTAGATTAAAGGCTGGGAAACGAGGTTGGGACTAGGCAAGCATGAAACCTCCTAATTAATTATATGGCATAAAACAATTACTAATGATTGATCATAACATGAAAGAATACAACAATCAAGTTCTATAGATGTGCTCGGCTATGCATGGAGAACAGGTCAACATGAACTTAAGATGAATTGAGCAAAGGAAAGAATGTCTTGGTGTTTGGAACAGGTTCGTACAGTGTGTGCAGAAACAGAGAAAAGATCATGAGCGAGAGTTCCCAGAATGCAAGAGAAAAGAAGCAATGCTTCCCATAGCAAGACTTCCCATAAGGCCACAGTTATGTGTAGAAAGAGATGCAATGCTTCCCTATAATGCAACAATTATGTGCAGAGGGAAAACATATGTGCAGAAGGAAAACTTCCCTTTACACGCTGACTGGTAAAGCTACCTGTCAGGAGTTAGATAATCACATTTTTTCTGCTAGATTAGCCAACGTGTCAAGACAGTAGTAACCAGAGAAAGATGAGGAAGAGGATCAGGAACTAGGATCAGGAACGAGTGGCTCCCAGAGAGGATGGGCCAACTGATTGCCAGTATGACAAAAGCCAATTGACTAAAAGCGTTTTTACTATCAACTTGAAAGGTAACTTTTGAGACTGTACTAAGATGAACTTGGAGAAAAATTTAGCCCTTAAGAATAATTGAAGAATGGCCCATTTTGGCCTTACTGTTGAAAGATCAGTGGGCAGCCATCCACTTCCAGCTGTTTTTATAGGGCCTTGGTGTTTAAAAGCTAACTGGGTGTAAAGAAATCGACTTGGGATTCCCCAGGCAGACATTTTATAACATCATGGGAATGTTTCGATTTTTCGTTTGCAAAGAAAAGGAGTTCTCGGGGCAAGGGGTGGATAAAATAGGGGAGCAGTTATGGCAGAATGTTAATTGTTATATAACAGGCATGTTCAACAGGTCGATTGCGATCTACCGGTTGATCGTGGGGTGACTGTGGTCTATCGCCCTTGCTGAACCCTCCCCCCAAGAAGCTCAACAACTCTGGTGATTCCTCCCCAAAACAAGCTCAACAACTCTGGTCAACCCAATGGGTAGATCACTGCCAGTTTATTGATAGTGGGAGTAGATTGCAGTCTCTTGGAAATTGGACGTGCCTGCTATATAAGCCTTCCTGAGCTTGCAGCTTTGGTCATCAGCTGTTTGGTTTTTCCAAAAGAGGGCCACGTATTGAATGGAGCAGCGAAGGCTGGAGAGCCAGCGGCAAGGGCTCTTGGTACACCCTCCCATGGTAGCTGAGACTCATGCAAAGGGCTCTTTAACCTCTTCCTCCCCAGTGGGAACAGAAACTTTAAAAGGGCTCTTGATGATGACACTGAACAGCAACAGCTGTATCTCCATCTCTCCATCTTCTACATCCTGTCTGCCTACACTACATAAGGCATGAAATGCTGCTGTTCATACTTCTTCTCAATTCACATGGGAGAAAGCAGCTACAGAAAGGTGTCCTCAGGATCAAGGGCGAAACTGAGGGAGGAGATGGCAAGAGTATTGCGCTGTACAGTCGGGCAGGGTATCAACTGAAAACCATATAGATGTTTTTGGAGAGGAAACAAATTTTAGGAGCAGCATTTATCTGCAAATAAAATCCCACCGCACAGGCAAGGAACTGAAAAACCTTTAACTAGAAATGCCTTCTCTTTAACCCAGATTGCATACAAAGAATGTTGTAGCGCAGCTACAAACCCTTTTTTCCTCATGGACCACTTGAAAATTGCAGCTGGCCTTGGCGAATGACTTGATGACTATTCTACTTGTTGCAGTGACAGTAATATGCTGTGCTTGCTGCGGTATGCTTTGCAGATGTATTTCTATTGCTTCTTTTATTTCTTATATTGTATTTTCTTGCATTACACTTTGCATCCCATAGAATCTGAATCGTTACAGGATAGAATACAACATAAGAAATAAAAGAACAAATACAATTTAAAGATCAATATGAGTATTTGATGCAGACCACCTGACTGAAACTCGCCCAGGAGTCACAGTTCAGGAACCCCTGCCTTTCTTTACATCTTCTTCACTGAATGGAAAGGGATTGAAGTGGAATAAAATGCCTCACAGAATGGGTTTTGCCTCGATATTCACCTCCATCGTGTCTGCATGCATGCGGACCAGTCTTGGCACCCGGACCTTCTTCCCAGTCCTGGTATTGTAGATGGAATCGCCTTTCTTCAGCATCCCCTGATAAACGCGCACATAGGTGAGCTGCCCAAAACGCCCAGCCTGCAAGCGGCAGAAAACAGCAGCCAGTCAATCGAGGGAGACAAAACTTTAGGAGAAGCAGAGAGAATCAGCACAACGCACATCCTGAAGTCTAGAGCAAACAGCCCCTAGCAGCCCTGTCCCAACAAGTTTCAGCTCAGTGGTCCTTAGTTAGAAAGTTTTGTCGGAGGAGACCTACCTCAAGTTTAAATGCCAGGCCCAAAAAAGGCAAGGAACTGTCTCTGGCAGAGCTCAGCGAAATCATAGATTTTTCCTTGGAGTCCCTTGAAGAAGAGAAAAGTTAAGTTCAAAATGCAATATTTCTACGGTACTTCTCAATCCGTTCTTTATATGGGGATCTGCTCTGAAAGACGATTTAATGAGCAGCCTTAACAGGCTCTGAAGACCAATGGCAGATGTAGAATTATTACTAAGAACAGCCTTAGTTGGATTTATGTTCTTTTTGTCTGTGTTTACCAGTTAAATCCATCCTACCTGGTTTCCGTGCAGGTTTTTAAAGGAAAACCCTTAAAAATCCACATGGATTGTATGTGTATCCTCACCTTTCCCCCAAAAGAAAATTTAAGAGGTGGTCAAAACGCTGCCTCTCCTTTCTTCCTTTGCAGATTTTAGCCACTTGGAGCAGCTAATGTATGCTAACTCCTGCTGCATGGATTTAAAGAGTTCTGCAATTCCCCCTGGAAGCGATGGATATAAAAATATGTTATTGATCTCAGAAAGTGTGTAAGGGGGAAATTGTGATTGTCCCCCTGGGTCCAGCAGCTTCCCCACCCGCCATACCATCTCCCCGAGAGTGACTGCATGTTATCACATCCTGTTGCTCCCAGAGGGAATTGGAGACACATTTTCAACCCACACAGCCAGATCCACATGGGCTAAATGATTCCAAGTAACTAGTACATGAAAGTAAAGCCCAAAGGGTCAACTCTCAGGTCACCTCATTGTGGAATTGGGCAGGAGTCTTACTCAATCCGCACGTCCAAGGAGGTGCAGGTCAGGTGTATGCTGTAGAATCTGAACTCACCAAATTGCTTCCTAAGAATTCTTAGGGTTGATTTTTAGCAGAAACGTGCACTGCTGGAGGTGTAAGTGAATTAAGGTGGATTTAATACCTATCTTTTGGAGTTGTAAAAAAACCCGATGCATTTCTGGAGAGAAGCACCCAAATCTTATACGGGCAAGTACAGGCTATGATCTCCCGAGAAATCCTAAAATTCTCCTTTAGATAACTTCATTCTGAAGTCATTAATACTGATTTACAGCTGATTACTGCACTGCCATTTCACAAAAATGGAAAAATAAAGACATTCCTATAACAGGATAAGGAAAATCTGGTAAACTCTCTTAATGTTATAGCTTACATATGAGAGAAACACAATGCATAATAATGAAGAAAAGAAACTTATTGAGAGAGGGGCCTTGTTTTTTGCACTATGGAATGACAATATAAATGACGCTGTTTTTCCTTTTAATTTATTCATGGTACTATAGGTTTTCTGTTACATTGCCCCGTTCCCACCTTCAAGTGTCATTTCCCTTTCCTTTCCTATACAGTGGTACCTCGGGTTACATACGCTTCAGGTTACAGATTCCGCTAACCCAGAAATATTACCTCAGGTTAAGAACTTTGCTTCAGGATGAGAACAGAAATCGTGCTCCGGCAGTGCAGCAGCAGCAGGAGGCTCCATTAGCTAAAGTGGTGCTTCAGGTTAATAACAGTTTCAGGTTAATAACAGACCTCTGGAATAAATTAAGTACTTAACCCGAGGTAACACTGTAATTGCTGCATATAAAGGTAAAGGTAAAGGTACCCCTGCCCGTTCGGGCCAGTCTTGCCAGACTCTAGGGTTGTGCGCTCATCTCACTCTAGAGGCCGGGAGCCAGCGCTGTCCGCAGACACTTCCGGGTCACGTGGCCAGTGTGACGAAGCTGCTCTGGCGAGCCAACACCAGCGCAGCACACGGAACGCTGTTTACCTTCCCGCTGGTAAGCGGTCCCTATTGATCTACTTGCACCCGGGGGTGCTTTCGAACTGCTAGGTTGGCAGGCACTGGGACCGAACGACGGGAGCGCACCCTGCTGCGGGGATTCGAACCGCCGACCTTTCGATTGGCAAGTCCTAGGCACTGAGGCTTTTACCCACAGCGCCATCCACGTCCCTATGAATTGCTGCATATACTTACTCTCTATTTTTGAAGTTTTGTTTTTTTTACTGAAACATAAATAAATATTAAGTCAGCCTCTAAGCATCTTGCAGTATTGGATTCTGTAGAGACAGCCAAAAGGTTTTTTTTAAATAATAATAATAATAAGAGAGAGCTGAAGGTAGTTTAATAGACACATGCCCATTTCTTTTGTCTAGTGTCACCTCTAATCAAACGAAGTTTCCAGGGGTTTAAAGGACCAAAAAAGCCAGTAAAGCTCGTTTACTAGAGACAACAGTAGGATGAGCATCCACATCACAAGCAACAATGTCTCTATTATATCACCTTCTGTTCTTTCTTTTTTAAAAGATGCCTGATTAATCACTGGGGATGAGAACAAGAAAAGACCTACAGCTTTTGATGTGTCTGCCACCTACAGGCCAAACAGGTGTACCCACCAGCTTAGGAGACGAAAGCATGCCTCAGACAAAGTGGACTTTATCTTACAAAATCACTGCCTTTCATCTTCAACCGTAGCATAGGGTACTTACTGGCCACGTTATAAATATAATTTTTTTCCTCCAATTTAGGGGGGGGAGGCCTATGCAAACTAGATCTATTTTCCTCCACTTTCTGTACTTACTCCTGGTTGGAAATCGCGTAGTTCTGGACTTCGGATGGGTTTGGGAGGTATTCCAGAACAGCATCCAACAGAGGCTGCACACCTTTGTTCTTCAGAGCACTTCCTACCAGCACAGGTGTGAAGGCTTTGCTGAGTGTTGTCCTTCTGATTGCAAGCTTGGGAGAAACAGAACATCCACAGCGTTAACAGCTGGGTTCTTAAGGGCACTTGGCGTACAAGAATACAAAGCATCATGCTTTCTGTTCCCCACCAAATGAAAACAATTATAAGAAAAGCAACGTTTGTGACTACACGATACAAAGGGGGACTTTTTCAACTGTGGAAAGAAGCTTTAAAACAGGACACCAGCTCAGTTTTTAAACTGAAGAAAGAGGCTTCCCTGAAAGGTTTGCTTTCTTTACGTATCTCAGGAGGTGGCCAAAATTCACATAGAAAACAAGTCCTTAGTGTAATCATCACACTGCATTTGAGTGCAAATGTCATGATGTCGAGGATTAACCTACTAGATGCAAGAGAAAGCAAATGCCAAAAGAAAGAAAAGTACACATAAGCACAAAGCTGCTACCAAGTAGAAACCGGCATTTGTTGGGGTTTAACAAGTTGGAAGAAAAGCCGCGGCCAAGCTTGCATTGCAGGAACTACAACTGGAACAACGCTAACATTCCTGCATTGCAGGAAGTTGAACTATATGACCCTCGTGGTCCCTTCCAGCTCTACATTTCTATGATCCTATCAACCTGGGATAGTTCAGTTGACATCCCTGTGTTGTGACAGGGGGCAAAACTCTGTGTAAATCTGTAATGGTGCAGCAGCTGTTGTTTCGGCTCTAGCCCTGCCCATTCTTGTCGGGGCCCAGCCTGGACCTGCCACCAGATGTATTTGTCTCTAGACCTGTGCTCAGGGCCTCCAAGATCAGCGGCTCAAGCTAGGAAAGGGCCAAGAGCCAAACTCCTGTGACTGATACCAGGCCTGGCAAACCTAAAGGTTTGATACCATCTGTCAGACTGGAGAGGCCAGCCCTGTACATCCCTATTCCCTTCTAGGTTGGATGAGGACTCTGGCTCCACATTACCTTGGCAGGCCAGATCTGAAGTACCAAGTTTAAGCCCTCAAAGTACCTGATCTTCCTTCCTCTCCCTGCAAATAGAATATGGCATATCACAGACAGGAGACAAGATTAGCACCCTGACTGGAAATCTCTGTGTTCTATTCACAGAACCTGCAACTCCCTCCTTTCCTCCCCCCCCCCTTTATTTCTGCAGATGACTTTTGTACCCTGACTTCAGCAGCTGCGGCACACCAGTCAGGGTTTCAACCTCAGGAGTAATGTTTTGCTGTCAGCAAACGAGATGTTTATTTAAGTCCATGATGCCTAAGGAGCACGCAAGAAGAACCCAATGCGTTTTCCATGAAAAATTATTTTAAACCAGAACTTGGCCGCCTGCCACAGGCTAGAAATCCATCACTGGGGACAAATTAGCACAAACAAACCTGCCTCTTGGCCTTTCCACAGCCATTAAGTAATTTGTAATTAATTAGCTCTGGGAGAAGGAAGGCAGGGGGAGACAAGGCCGCTTTGAACCAACCAGAAAACTGTTTTTGCCACCAATATGACAAATGATTTTAAGATGATTTTTTTTCATCCTAGATGCAGAGCCACAGGATGAATCGACTACTTTGACCACATGCACATCACACCTTTAAAGCACTATGAGAACACTTTAGACAGTCATGGCTTCCGCCCAAAAATTCTGGAAGCTGGAGTTGGTTAAAGGGGCGGAGAGGGACAGTTCACAGAGTGGCTTAACAATCAATCTCTCTTCCAAGGGAACTCTGGGAATTGCAGCTCTAACAGATGAATAGGGGAAACCTAACAACTCTCTGCACCCTCAACAGACTACAGTAAATTGTTATCATTTAAATGTGTGGTGTGGCTGTGCCCATAACAGCATGCTTTTATGTCTAAGAAAATGCTTTTAAATATGTTGCTATGTATCCCCAACTCTGTAAGAGGAATGTTTCTCTTGAAGACTCCAACCAGGCTACAAAAGGAGCCTTGTAGTCCTCTTCATGCTTTATTGGGGGGGGGGGCTGTCAGAAAGGGGAGGGGGAAAGGAAAAAGCAACCTTTTCTCTTTTGCACATGAGACTTTCCCCTGCTGTGCTAAACGCAGCTGAGGTGAAATACCATGGAGAGCTAACGCCAGTCAGAACAGACAACACTGAGATAGTTGGATAATAGACTTGGTATAAGGCAGCACCCCAGCATTAGAAGACTCAGTTTTGAGAGTGTCGGCCCCAAATCCTAGCATGTTATAACCATATAGCACTGCAGGCAGGGTTCTGGGTAGCTTCCTCATGCAATGCCCCAGTAATATGCAGGAAGTGAAGCCTTTGAGCTCACAGCACAACTGCCCTCAACCCTAATATTCCCTTTTAGGGTACTTGCTATATCTATATCTAGTAGACTGTACCACTCCAGTTTCCTCCGCTCCCCACCCCCGCCACCGCCCCAAGTGACATCTCCACATTCTTTACAGCTTGGAAGTTCACAGGTGCTCACTGGTTTCTTCAGGTTTTAAAAAAACACCCTTCCTTCTTTCAATTCGCAAATGTGTGTACATTTGCAATCCTAGGAAGTCCCCTGTGTTTATAGAAACGGCTAACTTATTTTGGGCAACTCTGCTTTGCTTCCAAATTAATAGTCCCTCAGCCACCACTGTTAGAAGGAACGGCAGCTAGAGATTCCACCCATTTGTCTAATCCTTTTAAGAAGCCATCCAAGCTAGATGGGCAACACTACCATTAAGTTAATTTCATGCTGGGTAAAGAGGTAAAAGCATGCCTAGGATCCGAAGGCGCTCTAGACGACCCAATCTTTTTTACTCTTTTTAATTTCAGCACAGATCAAGAGACACATATTTGACTGGAGTACGGAGTTTCTGAAAGAGGATGAAAAGAGTCCAAGGGTGCAATCCTGTGAACAATTGGAAGTAAATGCAATTGAATTTTGGTACTTTTTCTGAGTAAAAGTATATGAGGTTACAAATCTCTCCATTGAATTTTCAAATAACGGCACAGATAAAGATATCCAGATTATTTGAATGTCCCTTGGACTGTTTGGTTAATGGACAACATCAAAAGCTGTAACTAAGGTAGAGGTTTCGAAATTAATATTCCTACAGTGTATTTTGACTCTTGGGAGCAACCTGATAACTCAGCTGTGCTTAAAACGGGCTTCTTCCTCTTAAGCATTTTGTAAGAGCCTGGAATACAGAGGGAAACCATTGCATAACAACCACCATGCAGCAATTCTCCAGACCGCAAAGTCATCAAAGGCTAACAAGGGTAACGGGAGATTTATTTCCACATTCAAAGCTCTATATTCCATGCTCATCAAGTCCTCAAGCCAAATCCAGTCCTTGCCCAAGAGGGTTCAGCTACGGTGAAACAGTGTCTCCTTACACCAACTGCACATCAATTTAGACACAAGAGGATGGGGGTGTTGAAATGCAGTGAAGGATTTCTACCTGCAAGTTAAGCCTTGTGTCAGAATATACAGATCACAGAGCGCATTAGGCTTTGCCTAGAAACAAATATCGGTACGCAGGTACAAATATTGCATTTATATTTATAAGGAGAAGAGGAAGAAATCACAGATGACCTCTAGGATCTGTCACAACTTTGTCTATCACACCAAACAGCTGGCCTCCTTCTGCCAGCTATTCTCCCCTCCAGGCATCTGTTGCTATTAATGCCTGGTACTGAAAACCTGCCACTTCCCTGGATAGCAGCAAAGCGTCATAACAAAGATATTGCAGACACAGAAAGCCCAGCTCACTCGTTTAGCTTCTAAAGGCAACAAAATGTGATGTCCCAACACACAAAGCTGTCTCTGAATGAGAGTGGCAATATAATTATCCCATTAAAAGCAAACCAACCAACCAACCAAACAAGCAGGGTCATCACAGCTTTGCTATCTTTAAAAAATAAATAAATCCTATCCATTAATCCTACCTAATTCATTTAAAATTATAGTCATACTAAATTGTAGGATAGATTTTTATTTAGTCTTTATATTTCACCCTTGCAGACAACCCTGCAAGAACGTTTTATGCTTTTACTGCAAATACTGCATATTATAATATGCAACAGTTATTATAAAGTTATATTTCACAAATGTGCATATATATATAGAGAGAGAGAGAGTTATAGTGCACATCTAGAGAGATCCAATGTGGTACAGTTGTTGGACAAATCCCTACTCATCCATGAAGATCACTGGGTAACCATGGGCCAACTTCTGTCTCTCAGCCTAACATACCTCACAAGATTGTTCTTTATAAAAGCTAGGTGTTGCTATTATTTTCAGATAGCATTAAGGAGTTTGTGACTGTAGGACATGTAACCAGTATTAGTCCAAGGGAAGCGTGGAGAACCTGTGGCCCTCCAGATGTTGTTGGACTACAACTCCCATCATCCCTGACCACTGGCTATGACTCTTATCCTTGATTAATTCTGATGAGAGTGCACCACCCTGTTCACTTTTACATATGCAAAACATTATACAGCAAATGCATACATCAAAGGACTTTGGGGAATCCTTGAGGCAATGGGGAGAGAAGTGAAGTCCCTTTACCTTCAAGTCAGTCACTGTTGGGATTTTCTCTTCAAGAAAAAGCTCCCCAATCTGTTCGTCTAAGTTTGCAACACATTCAACCAGTTCCTGGCGGCGATCGGTAGACTCTGCTCTGAACTCAGGGGGAATGTCGTCATATTTAACCGTTTGGCTACAGAAGCAGAGAAAACAAGCAGACCATCAGAAGCCAACCAACTAGAAATTTTAGAAATCTCGCATGCTCCTGTGGACTTCAGTGAGAACCACAACTATCAATTTATTCCGCTCTCATGAGTGACACATTTTCAGTTCTTTTTACACCTGCAAATCTAGCGACAAAGCTCTGCTAGCAATAATAC
The DNA here is from genome assembly GCF_964234715.1 of Podarcis melisellensis. Taxonomy (NCBI): domain Eukaryota; kingdom Metazoa; phylum Chordata; class Lepidosauria; order Squamata; family Lacertidae; genus Podarcis; species Podarcis melisellensis. Next base: position 20,708,685 of record NC_138537.1, read on the forward strand.
ACATTTGATTTAAAATTGGACCTCTTGTACCTTCTGTCTAATAATATTCACATAGGCTATAATCCTATGTGCCTTTAAAATTGTGGGGTGTAAACCAGGATTGACATCATAAGGATACAATAAAATCAAGATTGCTGGGTGTTTTTCAGATAATGGACATTTTCCTCTTAATGCTCTGCCGTGATGAGTACACAATAATTTCAGGTGTACACAAAGATCCATATAAATATGACACTCTTGGATGGGTTGTTCCTGTGACAAACACTGTTCTCCTAGAAAGAGGCTCACTTAGCCATCTTACGCAGAAGGAATCACAGATACATTAAAATTTCTAAAACCCATGCTGGATAGAGCAAAGTTATAGCTCCAGTTGAGCAACTGCTGTTTGAGGGTATAAATATGATCATATTTATATTTCAATTCCTATTCAATTCTCATTCACCTATGAAAATGTCACTCTGCCTTATGAGCAAACAAATGTGAAGACAAAATGGCCAATGAAATCTTTTTCCACTCAAAAGAACCAATATTAAAGCTGAAAGGCTTCACTTGCTTTACCAGAGAGTAAGCCCCACTTTCTTCTCAGTAGACATGTTAAGGAATGAACTGTAAATCTCTCCCTGCAGCTTCCTGCAAAGGTGTAGGGTCCCTGAGTATTTTCACATACCAGAGATTCAAAAGCCAGCCTGGAGTTAACTTTTATTATATGGATTTTGTCCACCCAAGGCAAGATGGTGATTACATGGCTAAACTCTCCCACAATAAGAGCAAAGCATATTTAATTGCCTGTCTGCCATGCAATTATCACCTTTCCCCTTTCACAGAATTCACAAATAATGAATATGACCCAAGGGTCATTTGCTGTGCAAATCCACAGCCAAACATATTCACCTAAAAAGCCCCAACAGCCACAAGCTGAACCATGGTTACAGCAAACATGGATTCCTTAATAAAACAGGGTTTACTAACTTGCTTCAAACTCTGTTAAGATAGGAACCCTGGGCTGCATTTAGCTATAGTGGCAACATCACCTTCATTTATGGTTAAAAGCGGCTGATAAAATTTGAATACAGAGGCATGGTGGGGAGGATTGTGTTATAGTTACGAGATGAGGCATGTTATGGCTATACTAATCAAAACTAATTCTTCCTCAGTAACCAAAACACTAAATTACACTTCTTATAAAACAACATGTTCAGATGTAAAATGCCTCCATATTTCAAACTGCTCAGAACCCTTACCCAAAGTCACCTTCAAAGTATATAGCTTTTTCTTCAACGAGATCAATGATCCCTCTGAAATTTCCCTCCAAACCCATAGGTATCTGAATAAAGGCAGCATTGTGGTTCAACTTGGATCTGTGAAGTTAAAAACAAATACAATTCTCTTAAGACAGCATTTCCAGCTAGCTGTAAAGAACTGCTTCTCCACATACAAGTCCATCTGCCCATGAAGATCTGAAGGGGAGGCCCTGATAAGGCTCTAGATCAAAAGGTAAGGAAGGCCAGTTGCCATAACAGAACTTTAGAAAAGACAGACAAATCATCTCAAGATTTAGAATGCACCTTTTTGGACACACTACCTGCTGGTGGTAGCAGGATTCTGCTTGTATATGGGGACACCACAACCCACGCTGGGCCAGAAAATAAAATGTCATACAAGGAACAACATCAAAGGTCTAAGTCTCTAGTATGAGTAAGGTGGAAGGGCAAAGGCTCAGGGGGTGAGGTCTGGTACCCACTTCGTACATCTAAGCCAGCCTTTCCCAATCTGGTACCCTCCAAATGTTTTGGACCTTAACTCCCATCATCCCTGACCACTGGCAGTCCTGCCTGAGGCTGGGGGGAATTATAATCCGAAAGATGATGATGATGATGATTTATTAAATCTGTATACAGCCCTTCCTCTGTAGATCTCTTTTTTTTTTTTTTAAATAATTTTTATTAAGATTTTCCAAATTAAAACAAATAACATCCAATTCATAAACTTTTTTCCAATATCCAGGACTTCCCCTCCCCACCCCCTCTTGTGTTCCAAATCTTCCAAAAAGACAATAAAATTCAACAAATTCTTATTCCCAAAATACACTCATCCTCATTAACTTAATTTATCCAAATTTCCATCCCCTAAGGTCGATCTATTCCCTTCCACGAGTTCCCCCCTTTCAAATATAATACTAATAATAATAAAATAAAAACAAATAATAGTTTTACAACCTTTGGATTCCAAATTTCCCTCCCCTCGTTCCCTGTTGCATTCCTCCTATCCCTCCACTTCTAACCTCTTCCTGAAGATCCCACATTTCAATAAATCCACATTCCTCTGGTCCTTTACCGGCCTTTTTAAATTGCACGTGTCCAATCATAAAAGGGGTCTATCAATAAAAAGGGGGCCCATTTCTTCTATCCAGATTTTTATAACCAGGAGTAAAAACCCCAAATTTATATCCATAAGCTTGTCAAATCTGGATATCCCAAATGTTCCCACCCCAATTCTGTCCTATTCTTATTATTTCCTTGTTCTTGCCAGTCCAATCTTAAAAGGAGTCTGTCAAAAAAGGGGCCCATTTCCTCTATCCAGACTTTTATAACCAGGAGTAATAACTCCAAATTTATATCCCTAAGCTTGTCAAATCTGGATATCCCAAATGTTCCCACCCCAGTTCTGTCCCATTCTTGTTGTTTCCTTGTTCTTGTCAGTCCAGTCTTAGGAGGAGTCTATCAAAAAGGGGCCCATTTCTTCTATCCAGATTTTTGTAACCAGGAGTAAAAACTCCAAATTTATAACCATAAGCTTGTCAAATCTGGATATCCCAAATGTTCCCACCCCAACTCTGTCCCATTCTTGTTGCTTCCTTGTTCTTGTCAATCATTCTCTTCCTTTTTACTTCCCTGTTCCCTCACAGAAATGTTCTTTTTCCAAAAGCTTCTAGTGTCTCTACAGAGGCTTGTTGTTCAAAAGCAGAACATTGCGTCATGTTCCTTTCAGTTTTGAACAGATAGATCCATTGTTCCCGGTAGGGTGAAACCCTCTGTAGACAAAATAATGCTCCATTTCTGCAGTTTCCCAGGAGATTAAAAGTTCCCTTCAACTGTTCATGTTTCCCGTCGAAAACACATGCAATATCCCTCAGCTCCTCTAGATGGATTACAGTAACAATGTTCCCTTCCGGATCACGTCCACCAGTCCAAGTAACTTGTAAATCCTTATTTGAAACAATTTATCTTCAATTTATAGCAAATGTAGCCGGCAAAGTCCTCATAACAAAGTCTCAGTTTTATTATTCCGTTTTGACAGCTCTTGACAGCTGTCAAAACCTCCGTTTCTCTTCTCCAGGCACTTTCACGGATCGCTCCAGGGGTTCGGGGGGGGGTTGCTTTTTGATACAAATTCCACTTTTCTCCTCCAGCTCAATCTTATAATTTTCCCTCGCGAAGTTGTTAGTTCAGCAAGATAAGGTTCCACTCGATCTTAGTTATCCAGTCCTTTGTTTTGACTCTTCTACAATTTAGGGGGGGGCTGACTTCCTTTTTTCCACCTCCCCCGTTCGCTCCCAATTTTTTAAAAAATTTAGCTCTCTTTTTAGTCCATATTCCAATTACTCACGGGTTCTTCTTTTAGGTCCAAATTTTCAATAGAAGAAGTCAGCGCTCTCCGCCGGATGGCTCGCGGCTGCGCTCGGCAGGGATAGCAGAGGACTCAAAGCACCACGCTCCTCCCCGGCACCCGATCCACAGCCTTTAAAAAGGCTCTTCACGAGTCGGGAGGGCGCTAACGGTGCCAGCCGAGTCTCCATGTCCACGGCCTCCGTGGCCGTGGTTTTTACGGGTCCCCGCATCGCCGGTGCGGTAGGACCCAGCCCCTGCCGAGCAGGCTCCCTCCGGAGCTCGGAGGGAGCCCGCCATTCGGCGATGGCGCCGACCCGGAAGTCTTCCTCTGTAGATCTCAGGGCAGTTCACAAGATAAAAAAACACAACACACATAATAAAAATAAGAACAAAAGGAAACCGATTACCAACAACAACACATTTAAAAGGGTATCGGACGTTAATCCGTCAAAGGCCTGGCCAAAGAGGAATGTTTTCGCCTGATGCTTAAAGTTGTATACTAAAGGCGCCATCAGAAACTCCCTGGGGAGGTCCTTCCAAAAAAGATTAAGATTTGGAGGTCACCAAGGTGGGGAAAGCTGATGTCAGCTATTAAAGAATTCAGTTAGCAAGGATCCTTCAGCCCATTTCATATGTGACACTCAATGTTGACCAGGTTACCCACCTAACCTTTAAGAAGCATGGCAGCTCAGAACAATACACTGAAGACACACATCTTTTGACAGTGTTTCTAGAAAGATTTTCCATCTTCCTCTCTGATATGAGCAGGGGGCGGGGGGAGGAATTCTAACTGAGATGTTCATACCTAAGTTGTTGGACGGCTCTGTCTGGACTTGCACCCATTCGATCCAGTTTGTTGATGAAGGACAAAAATGGGACATTATACCGCTTCATCTGCCTATTCACCGTCATTGTCTGGCACTGAACCCCTCCGACAGCACACAGCACCAGGACGGCTCCATCAAGAACTCTCAGTGATCTCTCTACCTCTATAGTGAAATCAACGTGTCCTGAAAGGGAAGTAAAAAGATCCAGGAATGTTAAGGCTTCCAACTAGCTGAGAATTACTGCTGCATTTGGTTCTCTTCCCTGCTGTCTGGGCCTGGTGGGGGTTGCAGTCAAAAACATACAGAGGGCATCAGGTTGGGGAAGGCTATGTTATGCCTTAAGGACTATGCACTATGTCCAACACAACCAGGCTATCAAGATTAGGGATTTTACAAGTCAGTAGTAATAGGACTAGTTCTAAGTTTCATTTCATACATTTGTTTTGAAGAACCTTACACAACAGAATTTCAGGCAGCATTTACTGAACAGGTGAAAGCAAAGCCATCTAAATCCCCTTTACACTGGGCTGTAGGGGATGGTGGCGTTGGGTTAAGAAGACATTTCTCTTCTCTCACCTCTACCAGTTGAATCAGCCTCCCGCCAGCCATCAAACATGCTGTCAAACCAACAGGGTGTTTAAGGGCGAGACCTGAGTTGACCTTACTGCCATCAGGCACTGACAAAGGCCACCATCACTGAGCCAACCTGGAAATGGCCCAGAGATCAGGCGCAACTGCCCTGCCCCACTTCCTCTGTGGCCACTGAGTGGCTGGGCTGCACTTGTGATGGTGCTCCAAAAAGCCCAGTGGGAAGGGAGTAGAGCTTAGGCCTTCAGCCTTAGAAAGCAATTTACAAAGCAGATGTCATTTTGGCTATGGGTAAAAATTATACACTCTTAACACTTGGGTGTGTTTATCATGCCAGGCATAGAAGCGCTAGAAACATATTTAGTACGCTACATGACTATTACCGGGGGTGTCAATTATATTAATGTTGGTGTCTTTCCACATGGTAAAAGTTGCTGCAGACTGAATAGTGATCCCCCGTTGTCGTTCCAACTCCATTGAATCCATGACAGCACCAACTCCATCTTTCCCTTTTACCTAAGGTGAAAGAAAGCATATCAGTATTTCTGCAAGTCAGTGCATTTCTGCATGTACACCTGTGTCCTCTTGTACAAGGCAAGGATCTGCTCCGAGATGCTTTATTGCCCAATTGACAGATCAAAATTTAAGGTCAAATCAAACATCACACAAGTAGGCTTCCACTTGCATAACAGGGCTTTCCCTTCCCTTCTCCCCCTCTGCAACCCCCTGTGCTCCCTCCAAATCTGCTCTTTGCTTATTCTGCTCTGGAGAGTCCTCCTCCTCTCTGATCACATTCAGAAGTACCTCGTGCATTTGTGCTATCCTTCCTGTGTAGAAAAGAATGCGCTCAGTTAACGTAGTCTTTCCAGAGTCAATGTGTGCAGAAATTCCTATGTTGCGGATCTTTTCATTGGGAATAATTCCTGAAGAGCACCATCTGCAGCTATTAAAAAACAGCTGAAATACAAAAACGGGATGGAATGTTATTGCAAAAGATTACAATACACAAGACAACAGTAAGTACAGTACAGAAAACCTGTCAGTATTATTGCTAGGGTTCATTTAACAAATGGTGTTACTTCTACAAAAGGGATTCCCCATTTTGCCCCCTGAAATTGGTTTTGGGGGATTGAGAGAACCCCCAGAACAGCGCACAGAAGGAGGGAGGATCATTCTGTTTGGAAGGTGATATTCCACCAAGTTGGGGAGGAAGAGAGGAGCAGGGCTATTCCATCATCTTTGTTGAGGGACCAGCCGCCTTTGTCTCTCCCTCAATTATCTTTCTTAAATACCATACTTTCCTGTGTCACGTTTTACTTCCTGCAGTGACAAAATTAATAGCTACAGTATCTATTCAGTCTATATTTGTACTCCCTTGTGTCCACCTAACAATACCAATTAAAATAGTAATAACTTTCTAGCTACTATTCTAGTAGTGTTCTAATTGTTAGAACATGTGTTCATGCTTAACTTCCAACCCTTATAGTAACTGACACAATATCCTGAGTTTTAATATTTTTAAAGTTTAAGTATTCTGGGCTGAATATGTATGATACTCCCAAGATTTATAACTAGAACAAAATGTTTATTTTCTACAAGAACTGGGCTTAGAGTTTTCTGAAGTCAAGACTTCCAAGATTCATTAACAGAGTGCTATGCAAGTAGCTGACTTACATCCTTCACCCATACAAGATGCAATAATTTAGTTTAATGTAAAGAAGTCAGGGCCGGATTTAGGTTTGATGAGGCCCTAAGCTACTGAAGGTAACGGGGCCCTTTATATGTCCAGCTGTCCTTTGTCAACAACAAATTGCCGCTGTTTTTTGTGTTGAATATATGCTATATGGTAATTTATGGACCTAATAGGTATCTAAAGCAATTTGCCACTGTTTCTGTATGTAGGTTTTATTTGTTTTTTATCTTATATTTTGGAAATGTACATCGTTTTTTTCCCTTAAATTTTTTAGGGGCCCCCAAGAGAGTGGGGCCCTAAGCTATAGCTTGTTTAGCTTATATGTAAATCCGGCACTGAAAGAAGTGTTCAACATGGGTTGAGGAGGTTTAATAAGGCTGCAATCCTAAGACCACTTACCTGGGCTGGGAGGAAGCCCCATCAAATTCAAAATCTAAGGTCAAATCAAACATTGAATTCAATAGGACTTACTCCTGTAAGCCCTATACAGTATTAAGAATGCAAGAAAAGCCCTGCTGGATCAGGCCAAAGGCCCATCTAATCCAACACCCTGTTCTTACAGCGGCCAATGAGATGCCTATGGGAAATCCACAAGCAGAACCTGGAGTGCAGCAGCGCTCTCTTCAGTCGTGACTCCTAGCAACTGGTATCCAGAGGCATACAGCCTCTGGCAGTGAAGGTAGAACATGGTGAAGGCAGAGCACAGCCACCATGGCAAATAGCCATGGCTAGCCTTATCCTCCATGAAGTTGTCTAATCCTCTTTGAAAGCCGTCCAAGCTGATGGCCATCACCACATCCTGTAGGAACAAACTCCATAATTTAACTATCTGCTGTGTGAAGAACGACTTTCATTTGTCTATCCTGGGTTGCATTATCTCAGCAGCAGTTTTCTCTGCTGTAAAGAAGCGGTTGCCCCCCCCCCCCGCCCCATCTTTTATTAGTTTACTGTCAATTCTAATACAGTGGTACCTCAGGTTAAGAACTTACAGTAATTTGTTCCGGAGGTCCATTCTTAACCTGAAGCACCACTTTAGCTAATGGGGCTCCCGCTGCCACCGCACCGCAGGAACACAATTTCTGTTCTCATTCTGCTCTTAACCCGAGGTACTATTTCTGGGATAGCTGAGTTTGTAACCTGAAGTGTCTGTAACCTGAAGCGTATGTAACCCGAGGTACCACTGTACCGATGTTATCTTCCAAATGCAACTTTACTGCAAGTTACCCCAAAGAATCTTTGGTGGTGGGTGGCCAATATAAATGTAAGGAACGAACAAAGAAGAAACAGGCAGGCGGAATACCAATGAGGATTTCCCCTAATGCTGCAGGGACACCATACATTAAATGTGCGTGGGTCGCACCCCCGAGAATCCTGGGTTTGCTAAGGATGTGTATGTATAAATGCAGTTGCCAAAAATGAAGCCATGTGTTTTTAAATGTACGGTGAGGATCCGCCCTCCAGAAGCTTCACCTGCAGGTTTTCTGTCTGCCATTCAACTCTATTTTCGAGTACCGTCCCCAGCAGGGCGTTGGGGATCCTGCCCAGGCAACGTGACTTCTCGTTTTCCTATCCCACCGAAACCCTGCATGGGGTTGCTCAGCCCCCTTCGCCGCCCTCAGTACCTGTCGCCGAGGCAACGCGGAGCCCACGATCCTCCGGCACCGTAACATGACGCGCAGCGCACAGGCTTCCAGTCCCCGCCGCTGAATGTCACGCCGTCCACGGCTCCCAGCCCCACTTCCTGCCTTAGCCGGCTTGCGCTTCCGGGGTAGGGCCATAGAGTTGCCCAGCGGGACACTCCGCTGCAGCGCCCCCTTTAGGGAGGAGGGAGGAACTGCTCCGAAGGGGAATCTGCTTTGGAAGCAAGGAAGCAACTTTGCTATTTCTGTAATGTCCTCTCCCTACTCGCCCCGCAAATGGATTATTTGCTGCTTTAAGCTACTATTCGTTTGCATTCATGGGTCTCTCTTGGAGGGTGTGAAGTTACTGTTGTGGGTTAGAGGGCAGCAACACAGAGCCAGCTCGACACACGTCGAACATGGTCTCCTTGCTGTTCTTCCAGATCCATTGCCTCTGAAATCGAAGTGGATCAGGGCCTTAAGGTAGCTGTGCTCTTAGCAAAAGAATTCCAACGTGAAGCTGCTGACATTTGAGATATATGTTCTTAGGAGCCACGCTGTATTTGTTTTAAACCGTTAGTATTGTGTTTTTAAATTGGTGGGACCTTACAATGAAGCACAGGTAATAAATAAATAAATAAATAAATAAATAAAAACTGCAAGTGTTGATGCAGGTATTTTCAAAAGTAAACTTTACCCCAGTGGGCACACAACAAAGCTGAGAACTGAATCTCAATTTCATCCCAAGTGATGATAATTCTATAGAAATCCTGATTCTAAGTGCACACACAGCTCTAAAAGCCCAATGATGTGAAATAGTATGATTACAGCGGTGTTGTGTATTTGTGTATTGTTACTGTTGGGACACAGGTGGCGCTGTGGTCTAAACCACTGAGCCTCTTGGGCTTGCCGATTGGAAGGTCAGCAGTTTGAATCCCTGCGACGGAGTGAGCTCCCATTGCTCGGTCCCAGCTCTTGCCAACCTAGCAGTTCGAAAGCCTGCCAGTGCAAGATAAATAGATAAATAGGTACCGCTCCGGTGGAAAGGTAAACGGTGTTTCTGTGCACTGCTCTGGTTTCGGTGTTGCGCCAGAAGTGGTTTAGTCATGCTGGCCTCATGACCTGGAAAAACTGTCTGCAGACAAACACCGGCTCCCTCGGCCTGTCAAGCGAGATGAGGGCTGCAACCCCAGTGTTGTCTGTGACTGGACTTAACTGTCAGGGGTCCTTTACCTTTTTATTGTTACTGATGAGTTATCTCCAAGTTGAAAATGTTTTTATACACAGTTCTTTGAGAAGGAACTGATATACTTTAGTTCAGGGGTCGGCAACCTAAGGCCCATGGGCTACAAGCAGTCCATGGGGATCATTTAGCCGGCCCATGGACCCCCACCGCCTGCTCAGTCGGCTCCCATGTGCCACGCTAAACCGGCACAGAGCAGAGTGGGGACCGCCTTCCGCGATGCTGGCCGGTTTCCCATTGGCTGCAGGAGAAGCTGCGCACACCTCCGCGCTGGAAGGAGCGTTGGAAATAGCGTTTTCGCATGTGCACACACTCTGGCCCATTGTGGCGTCTGCGAGACCGTGAACCGGCCCAAGCCACAAAAACTGCCAACCCCTGCTTTAGTTGTTTTTTTCAAGTTTAAGATTCTTGAATATTTGGGAGGTCAGCGTAACTAAGCAACTCAGGCCGTGAGCCAAATAATGCATCTAGCCAGAGACTCATCAAGCTTCACTACTCTATGTTTGGCACTTCTAAATTGAGAATTAAAAGGCTGTACAGAATGTGGAATGCCACAAGCACATGCAGCACGGCTAGAATTTTGGAGGATCTTTCATGGGGGACAGTGAAGAGAACCTTTTCAAACTAAAGCTTTTGATCCCAGCCAAAAGTTAGCTTTCTGAGCTTTAAAGATTGCTGTAAAAAGATATGTTCATCCTGAGTCAGGAAATGTGTTTTTAAAACTTTGCAATTATATATAAACTTGGCATTACTAGTACTGGTAACATAAAACTGTCCTTTATGTATGAACTGGCAAATATAAACTAACTGATCCACTAGGTAACTAAACTAACCTTTTGAAAGGCCAGGAACCACAGACACATGGAACTTAGGCTTTTATCATTGCCAACTGGGAGAACTAGAGGGGTGAGGCAAAATTTGAACTGGAGGAGTTCACTCAGTCACAGCACTACTGGCATCTGTTATGCAACTGCTTCTGAAAACTTGACTCAACCTCAAAAATTTCCTTTATTCTTATGGTCATAGACCAATGAGCTTGCTGAACTGAATGTTAACTTTGCACCATTGTTTTAATAGAAACAGAGGTAAGGGAGTTACTATAGATTTCACTCAAAAATCCAGGTAACCTGGCCAGGAAAAGTGGCATTATGTAGAATGCCTGCTGTCCTATAAATGTGGTTTAATCCATGTTGGAGTTCCCTACATTAAGAGCAGGGAAGCAAACTGAACAGGTGGCAATTTCAAAATCTTTGTTTATTGCACTTCTTAACTTGATTACATGCCAGCCATAATCTTAAATGGTAGGTTAATAAATCAAGGGATTTATTTCTACATCCCAGGGCAGAATCATGTTTCCTGGCAGCATCTACTAGATTCTGTGAACCATCTTCACTAGTTTTAGAGAGCTAGGCTCCTATTTTAGGGAGCTAGTGGTTTATGGACTACAATTTCAGCAAACAGAGAGTTGCATTATAACAACATCTCTCCTACCCCTCCTGCCCAGAAAAAGAAAAAGAAAAAATGTCTGGGGAATATAAGGGTGTTTACAACAGCATGGGTAAATTACAAGCTTGGGAAATGTGATGCTAATACTCACTTTTCTTAAAATACAATCATGCTGTTTCTCAGATATCCACTATATGAAATGCCTATTCCTTAGCAGAAGATGTAACTCTCACAAGTAGATGACAAGCATAGCATTATGTTGAATAGACCTTTATTAATAAAGTGGCAAGTGTTATTCATGAACTCTCCATTAGATTCATAAATTTTGATGCAATACTAGCAGCTCAAATAATGAGTATTAGCCTATTGTTTATTCAACATGAAGAACATATATACATATAAATGTCATGTGCAACTTTAAAGGGTTGAGTAATTGGGTGATAGTCAGTGGTAATCATACTGAGAGTAGACCTATCGAAATCAAAGGATCTACTCACAGTATGAGTAAGCTGATTATCTTCTACAATAACATGCTGAAATATAATTAATTTGAACTTTCCTTTTTGTATATGTTGTACCTTCTGTTAATTACCTAACACAAAACAATTCAAGTGTCGAAAGTTCAAGAAACTATACAAGAGCAATATTTGAACTGGCAAGCCTTAACCAAACTTGTAGAGTAACTCATTACTTCACTTAATTTACAGCTAACTGGCTGAATATGACCATACTTGGGAAAAATGCTTTATGAAGTCTGATCTCTAAAACGAATGGGAGCCTGCTGTATATTTTACAGTGAAGACACATCTAGCAAATCAGCTTCTTCACTGGTCTCTGAATCTAACAATGGATTTAAAATATGCCTAACTCAGTGTTGGGTTTAAGCCTAAGAAAGCAAGTATGTCTTATTATAATTTTTTCTCTACAAATTTTCATTTTGTTTTGAAGGAAACCCCCCCACAAATATCAGAACACCCCCATCTTCCATTTTTTTCATCAACTACAACAACTTACAAGAGAAAAAGAGAAGAAACCAACCAATAGAAGAACCAAATGATAATGAACAAGCCAAGGGGGTGAAGTATGGTCACAAATGAAAAGAAGAAGATGCAGAGCATTAAATTGTTATGTGTAATACTAGATAGAGCCCTCAATCACCATTAGTGGTTTTTCTGCATTTTTGCTCCCATTTTGAAGGCTGAAGATGAAAAGGGCTTCAGTGGTCACTTTCCTTGAATTCCTACATGCACTACCAGCATCAAGTGGCCACAATTTATATATCTTAAAGGGAATTATTAGCATTATAATATAAGGAACTGTAATAATTAGATAGTGAAAGAAAACCTACTTTATTCAACCACAGGAGAAACAAACCAGTACAATCCGATACATAGAGATCCAAGTGAGTCATGTTGAGAAATTTAGAATCCATTTCTGGAGCTTATGTAATGTCCCAACGACTTAAGTGCAGCAATTCAGATTCTTTGTGTTCTTTGCCCCCAGAAAGTCTTATGGGGTCTATTTAGGCAACCTATGTTGATAATATCTGAACAGCAGTCAGATGCAACATGGAAACTGGATCAAGTTAGTTCATGGTTTTTCCATTCACAATTCATTTAAAAGCCCATTACATCTAATAATTAAATCCAGAAACCATTTTTCCTTCACAAGAATGTCAACCAATTATACTCTAGGTTGTTCTCTAGCTCTAGCTCAAGTATGACTCCTAACTTCAATCTGCCCAAAAGGTTAGAGCTCGTTTTAATATGTAGGACAGTAACTGTCTCGCTATAGGGAAGAAGCTAGTAACATGCATTTTAATCTTAGAAAAGAGCATGGTAGAGCTGAAATAGAGGATTATCTTTCAAGGAAGCAGAACAGCCAACAATTTAGGAAATGGTTGTTGTGTAAAGAGATATGCAAAACAGAAAAATTGTGATAAAATTCAATTTTATTTATGCAGCTTATCTAACTTTTTTTGCAAGGCTCATCAATATTGACTGTTACTCATCAGTATTGACTAGAAGTGTAGTATACATGCTATTTCGTAAAGTATTGCTTAATAGACCTAGATACTTCTTTACAATGCTTTAGACACTGACAGATTGGATCTTCACCAAAACTACACCCGTATTTCTTGAGTTAAAAACTGCAGTTTATTAACTGTACTTCCTTGAATACCTGTACATGTAGCTGCAATGATACATGTTTTGTTTTTGGTTTTTTTGGCTCTACACTTGCTGGAGCACTGTTAATGCAAACTATTTGCTTTGACATTCTGCCTCATACTAAAAAAAAAAAAACCTCCATAAAGTGCTTTCCAGCATCAGTGTTTTCCTTAACTACTCTCAAAGCCAAATGTTACCAAGGAGCTGGAGCTATCACAAACATTCATTAGTCAAGAGAGCAAAATTCACTACTGCTAGAAACAGAGAGCTTGGTCTTAAGTTGTTGATCCAGAATTATTGCGTCCTCCGAAGAAATAGCCTGATGACATGAAAAGCGACACAGCAATTTATTTTTTGCTGGTTTTGAGCGGAACATGTGATCCCTTGATATTGAGCTTCTCCACAGAAGGTTTAGGCTTCCTGGGTCCCTCAATGGATACCCTTGGGCGGGGGGTCTTCTCTCTGAAATAGTATTTAGAAAGATGGAATACTTGATGTTTGGGAAACAGGTTAGGAAAAATAAGGGCAGTGAACTCTCATAGCCAGATAACAACCAAGCAACCGCAAAGGCTATACTGTATTATTATCAGTTTCCTCACAAAATTAGAAGGTGAAACCTGGGTTCAAACTCTCCCTCCCCTCTTTCATTTCATTTAAAGAATTACAAGACTCCTGCTTAAATCAATATACACCCATAGGTAAATGCAGAGACTTTACTAACGGGAGAGGGAGTGAAGTAGCCAGATACGACACAGCCTCCCCCCCCCCCCAGCTCAATTTACATTCATCTTAATCCATGCGGGACCATTAAGACAATCCCTTGTTTCTTCCACAGGCTCTTTTTTCAGAAGACCCTTCTCATGAAGGTGTCAAACTGAAACTGGAAAGTTCAGGATCAAGACTGGGTCTCCTACACCTGCAATCCAGCTGCAACTCAAGTGTGCTTGCATGGGTGGTGCATCACAACACTTGTCAACAGCAGTCAACAAATGTAATTGCACAAAACTGTCAAAGCACAGTAGAGCGTTCTGACATTCTTTTTTCTTACAGAAAACTGGGAAAGCAGAGCAGCAAGACAACAATGATTTCTACCTTCTTACTGCATCTTCCTTGCTTATGTGATGGCTGTTTCTATGTCTTGGTGCATCTATACCATTTCTTATTCCCGAGGGTTTGTACTTCAGAATCTCCTTCTGCCATTGTTCATCAAATGCATGAGCTTCATCTGTGCAACAAATGAAATTTTAAAGTGAGCATCCTTACTTGATACAACCAGTGAAGGAAATGTTTGAAAGTACTATATCCCAATACAAAACACGATTAGGGGGTGCAGTGGAGAGAAAACAGCCATACTGAATTTTATGTATATGTATGTGCACCTCTGTACAACATTGGCAGAACTGTGTTACTACAAACAACAACCCATGTAGGCCACAAGGTTTCTTACCTTCATCTAAATTAACAAATTCTTGATTCAGTTCCTCATCACCAGTTTTGTTGTTCTTGGCCTTCTGAACAACATGAGCACGATCTTGAATGTGATGACCAATAGACATTTTTTCAAGCCCACTTTCAGAATCTTTAAGTGCTTTTCTGGTTTCTTTAATCTGTACACACAAACACACACAAAATCAAAAAGTCACCACTGAGAAACAATGTTTTCAATTAGTATTTTGGATTTCCCTTTTCAAGCAAACTGTGCAAGATTATGAACACAGTGTACGCACATATCTTGTCTCTGCTGTAAACAGGGAGTGAAGTGAAAAGGAAACAGCATGTCAAACACACAACAAATGCTAACATCTGAACACAATATAGAACCAAACACAGTTGGAGCTTTACCTTCATTTGTACTGCGGCAGTTGCCACTTTGAAGAGATAAGCGGCTGTTCCATTTAAAAAACAGCTTGTTTCTTCAGCAGCAAGAACTGATGCAGCAAAAAGAGGGCAGAGAAGGCAAATACCCAGTTGTGTACTTAATTCACTATTACTTGCATTCACTATTACTTGTTGAACTATGGCCACAACATGCATGTCTGTGATCCACACAAAAAAGGAGCTGGGATCTATTCCTACCATCTCAAGGTCTTGATATTATTCTCTGTTAGAATGGTTTCAAAAACCACCAGAGCCTAATCTAAATATAGCCTGTGAATGGACGTTTCGGCTACAGAGATAAGTGTGTGTTGGTATTTGCTACATGAAAGGGACACCAACTATTAGTATGTCATGCTAACCAACTTGACAATCTTGGCTTCTGCTTATCGGCATGCTCATAGGTATATTATTAGAAGCTTTTTGATAACCAAGTGCTGGCTAGAGCTCTGAAGTGATCTGCTATAAGTTATTTTCAACAGCCTTCTGCTTATATATAATCATTCATGAACCTGACTTCAGGGTTCAAATTCAAATTCAAATTTCTTAACAAAATTAGATGTAACAGCTGTGAGGAAGCCAATGAAAGGGCACCTTAAGCATTATATAAGCATTTAAAAGTCAAGTACTTGGTCTGAACAGATGACACCTATTTTATGCCACTGCCAGTTATTTGTAGCATTGTAGGATATATTCATGTGTATTGTTGCTTAGCTTCTTCAATGTTCCTCTTCAACTAATCTCACTGATAAATGCCATAAGAAGCAGTAGGCCAAGTTACACAACACAAACCCATGGTTTGGCACTATGGGATGAACTCTATGCTTACAAACTCACTTGTGCCCACCACTTAGTTGTCTACTTCCAGCAAACCACATCTAAATAGGGTTTGTACTTGCTCTGCAAACCAGGGTTGTAAATGGGGTTTAAAATGGTAAAATTACAATTTGTTATGAATATGAAGATTTACAAAGCTTATGCTCCCTCTACATTAATACTGCCCCATCCTTCATTCAAAGTCCGTTGATTCAGCTCAACGGGGAACCCCCAAACCCCAAGAGACTAACTTACCCCTCCTGGAGCCACACGTGTCTGAGCTGAAGCCTGGAAAACCTTTGGAGGTTCATCACCCTTCTTGGAATAAGTCATCACTGAGGAAGAACTGAATGAGTGAGCATTTGGATCAAGTGCCATTTTATCCTGAAGTTAAACATAATAAATGATTAAGAACAACATAAACACCAAGACAGGAGTCCATAGCAGAAGCCTAGATTTAATGTTGTACATTGTTCCATTTAGATTAGGAAAGGAGAAAATCTTATGGGACTGCAACTCTCTCTAGTCTTCAAAACGCCATAATGGCTGTCCTAAGCCTGCCAAGTGTTCAGAATGACTAAGCAGTGAAGCCATTCACTTGGAGAACAGAATTTAGAACCACGCTTATTGTATATAACAGCAGATTTGTAAGCAGCCGCTTGCTTGGGCACCTGAAGCATGTAAAAATACACTCCAGGACACCGTATGAATTTAATGAAGAATGCTTGTGTAGTTTTTAGTTTAAACATTAAGGAAAATACAAACTTACAAAGTTTCTGTGCAATTCCATCATACTGTTTCTCATGTTTGACATCATTCTGTCCATTGCAGAGAAATGATCCCTGAAATCCATGTTCTGCCAGAAGAGAATTGAAAAGATAATTAGAGAGAAACATACATTCACCATGAGGTCCTTGACACTGTGTGTGTGTGTGTGTGTGTGTGTGTGTATGCACACAAATAAATTTTTACTTCTTTGAAGGGCACACCAGAAGAAGGGAAGAGACCATCTTTAATAATCCCCATTAAAAAAAACACAAGCGAACATTAAAAGCAAGCAAGAGTACCAGAGTAAAAAGTACGAGTACAAGGTACAACAACAAAGATTTCATGTGTGTGAGGTGGTGAGCACATGATGCTTTTTAAACTAAGCATTTTGATTTGATTTGTATCTGTCTTTTCCCCTCTGCAGATCTAATAGCAGCTGGGAAGGAGGGAGTAATTCAGAGTGCAGAAAAGGCATTAGTTAGAAAGGCTTAGGCACCTTCTTCCAAAGCGACACTTCCCCAATTTCCAAAGCAGCCCTGTGGGGTTTCTAATTAGCAAAACCAAAACCATGGCAGATCCCATGTCACCTCTAGTCTGGCCCTCAGTCTACTAGAGAGGAAAGTGTGAGAGGCTTTTTGAAATACAGTTCTCTAGAGGGATCAGAAAGGCTTTTCTCATTAACCTCAAATGAACTTGGTCAAAGGATGGACTGATTTCATGTAAGAATTTTTAGGATAGATTTCCCAGCCATTGTAAATTTCTGAAATCCTACCGCACAGTAACTGCCTGAAGTAACTATCACAAAGGTAACTAAAGTAATGTTGTGGAAAAAGCGAACTCAAAAAATGAAAGCCCTCCACAAGTGAATTTGAGAATGTTGCAAGGTATTAAAAGGCAACACCTTGTTACTGCCTTTTTTCTTTTTCTTTTTTCTTTTATACAGTAACATTATGTAGTTATTCACTGGGGTAAAGGGAACAAAAATTAATTATTTTTTTATCATTAAATGCTAAAAAAAGCTGCACTCTTTTGTATGGACTATTTGAATGGCTAGGCCTAGATCAGGAATTTATGAGTTGATGAAAGAATCTATGACTCAGATTCCAGTCTATGATTTATTATATGTAATTTAGGAATAAAATTTCACTTGCTGCAAAGGAGAATATGGTCTGTTGAGAGTGCACAACAAGTAGGCTTATATGAAAGACTGTTGACTTGGCTCCAGTGTCTGTTATGACTTCTCAGTTACCAAGGCTTCCGTTTACACAGATACCATTTGTCACATGCATTCCAGCCGATGGATTACTAGCACAAGACACATGAAACATTAGCAGAAGCATGCAAAAGCCTTTATAGGAAGTAAACTGGGCTCACTGAGAGGATTAATGTAAGATATAATGGTGACTTTATGTAGTGGAAAATGCAGGAGAAAAAGCGAGGAGGTGTAGGTTTGGCTTTACGCAGCTGTGAGTGCTTGCAGGAGCACTCCTGCCCTTGAGAGTGGCCCAGTTGGGGCTTGATTGCCCAGATTAGGAGCCCTTATATGCACAGGTGACGGCTGTGGAGACATCCAGCCCCACCTGGTTGAGGCAGGTACAAATAGTGCAGGGCAAAGTGGTTGAGGAGGAAGAGGATGATGGACCAAACACTGCTGAGGCTTCCCACAGTTGGATCTGGTGGAGGGGGGAGAATTGTTTCTTTGGAACTGTTCCTTTGGGGTTATTTCTCGTTGTAAGAAGGTTTACTATTTGAGGGTTTTTTTGTTGTTGCTGTTTGATGAGGTTTTCCAATTCTGTTCAAATAAAAATATATTTTTCTTCATAGACCGACTACAAAAGATCTTTTAAAGAACCTGCAGTGTTCATTGGCAAAACACTGTGTGCCAAAAAGCTTCACATTCATTGGCAATTAAACCCAAATTCTGGGCAGAACTGTGCACATCTTATATTTGCTTGGTATAGTTTATGCTAGGCTGCAAACATATCTGTAATTTTTGAGGAAAGGGCCAGGGAAGCAGAAAGAAAGTGAAGCAAATAAAGAAATGGCCAAGGAAATTGAACCTCAAAAACAGTAAATGGTATACCTTCCAGAGAAAACAAGAAGCTGTGGTATTAACTTCCAAGCCATAATT
This sequence comes from Podarcis melisellensis, assembly GCF_964234715.1. Taxonomy (NCBI): domain Eukaryota; kingdom Metazoa; phylum Chordata; class Lepidosauria; order Squamata; family Lacertidae; genus Podarcis; species Podarcis melisellensis. Next base: position 20,727,467 of record NC_138537.1, read on the forward strand.
TCTGGAAGCTTCATTAAAGCATCTCTGATTATTTAAACTTAAACAGACAATGGTACCCATACATTTATAAACTGTCTCCTGGAATTATGCAGACCAAAAAATACAGAAGTTGTTTTTCTTATAAGCGCAATGCTCCCTGTATTCCATGACCAGTGAATCCACAACCCTGTGGAATACACTCGGATGCAAAACATAATGTGGAGGGACAATTCAGACTGATAAGAAAATTATTATGAAAGGTATATATTCGTATCTCTTACTTCTTTCTTCCTTTCTGCTTTTATTCTTTTTTGCTCCCTCTACATAAGTTTCTATATTTTATTTTTTCCGTTTAAGTTTGTGCATTTTGATTTATGTATATGTGGAATACAATCCATTTTTAAAAAAATATTAGCTTCAAAATTATAATAGTCCTAGGCCAAGCATAGAAAGAAAAGGAAGCAATTTTTCAAGCTCAGCAAGAAGTCAGCAACAGAATGCCAACAATTAAGAGTCAAAGTTGTTAGATAAGCTTGTGAAGACAACCAAACTTCAAAGCCTATCCCAACCACATTTAGCTAGACTGTCTCCCTAGCTTCAAGTAAAAGGCATTGTGAGATATCCATTCTACACTTAATGGATTGTGAGGGAGGAAAGAAATCATTTTATCTTCTTGCAAGCAGAGAACCCAATGAGTTCAAATCTGTACTTTAACACTGAAGAGGGGACAAGACCATTAAAATAATTAACATTTTAAAAAACAACTGTTTGCCAACTGCCAGGACAATGTTACAAGGATGGGGGGTGGGGGGTAGATGTTCACTGCTTCTTTAAAAGCTATGTGAGTGCTCCTATGCTGGAATAAGCCTGCAAATTAGCAGGCTAAATACCACAGAGCAGCGCAAGGCACACGGATGCGGAGAGTCTCACTCATCGCTAAAGGCAGGGGTAGGCAACATTCTAGATGTTGTTGGACAATTCTCATCAGTCCCAGAGAGCATGGCCAGTGGTCAGTGATGATGGAGGTTTAGTCCAACAACATACGGAGGGACAAAGGTTCCCTGCCTTGAGTAACGGTATCACACTCCATAGCAACAGCAGTGGACATGCCATCAGGATGAAGGGCAAGATGTACTTTGAGCAAAAGAAGAAATCAGTAAACAAACAAACAAGTTTTTCCAACTTGAATGCTGGGAAAATGTGGTGCCTCTATAGTAGAAGTACTACTTTTCAACATTCATTTGAAAAAGGTCTCGGAGGAAACCCAAAGGTGGAAAAAGAGTCCTTAAAGAAGTTTCTGGGTATCGACCACATTTCACAGAAATGTTATTCAAGGTCAAAGGAGAGAAGCCCATGTCATTAGCATAGTAGACCCAAAGCTGAACCAGCCACTTGCTTGATATAGTGCTATTCTCTAGTAACGTAACTTTTTGGAACGTGCACTATTCTATGCATATTAAAAGGAAATAGCATGAGTCCAATAAATAACATTCTAGACCTCTCTCAATGCAAACACCACTACTGTACTCCAATTCATTGTAACGAAAACAGTTCAGAGACTTTATGGAAATCTTGTGTGTTTTTACCCTCGTGGCAATTTATTTCATGCATGCAGAAAAGAGAGATGGTCTTGCTTAGTAGCATAATTTCAGTCCGCACAGGAAGTTTAACAGTTCACAAATGGGGGGAGGATTCTAAAATGCATTTCACAAAGCTTACTGCATTGTGGGAGGGGGCAGAAACAGAACCAGACAGACATGCCCACATCAGCAAAAAATTAGAAACTCGTGTTTGTTTAGTATACTAACCATGCCACCAAAACAGCCAAAAGGCATAAGGGGGGAACTCATTGCCTGAAAGAGAAATACCAGCTCATATAAATTACTGCATTAGTGCTACTGTCTAAAGCAGCCTTCGCCAACCTAGCAACCTCTTGATGGGAGACTACAACTCCCATCAGCATGGCAAAGTCTGGTCTAAAGAATGAAAGCATGCAGGGTACATTCAGATTGTGGTTTTTCATGAAATCATCTGCTGCTATTTGCATAAGTGGCACAGCTCACACTTTTTGCCACTTAGTTTACCTTCTAAATTTTGAGTGACATTTTCACCTTACAGAAGAGGCTGTATGTGATATTGGTGCAGGCAAATGTCTTGTACCATTATCCTGCCTTGTCTCCTTTTTTACTGGAACTTTTGTCACCCCAACACTTGAGTTTTTAAACTGTTAAATTTCAGCATTGTAATTGATCACCTAGGAATTTCATAAATTTCCAGTTGCAGATTTAATATGCTATAAACTAACTTAGTTATGTCATAATCCCAGAGCTCAGCTACTTCATTAACCTGTCTTATTACCACTGGCCCATTTGAGACAATTTGGGACAATTTGGGGAGCAGACCAGTGCAAATGGAATCGTGCAAATTCAGCATTGTTCACACAACAACTTTTAAAAAACTGAACCTACACTTCCAACAGAGTGGAAGAGGAAACATGTATGCAGGAGATGTATTTTTAAATTACTTATATTTTATTGAAAACATTTCAATTAAACAAAATAAAGTGAAAAAGACAAAAAAAAGGAAACTAAAGGTGCATAAAAAATACAACAAAAAGAAAATAAAGAATGGAAAGAAAAACACTAATTCCATACATATTTGTCAAATACAAATGTATTTAAGTGAAATTATTATGGTAATTTAATCCATATACATTTATTTTTAACATACTATATTTTTTATAAATGCAGAAGTATTTTACGGTTTCTTCTGGAACAGAGAAGGAGCAAAAACTAAAGTGAATACTATTCTGGATGGGCCCTTAGGACAACAACATGCTTATATCACCAAGAATTAGAGATCTGTATTTTAGTATACTGACCATGCCACCAAAACTGCCAAAAGGCATAAGCGGAAAACTCGCTGCCTGAAAAAGAAGCATCAGTTCACGTAAATCTGTATATTAGTAACATGGTTTAAAGATTAAAATACAGAAGGAAGGCATGCCCAGATCACCAGAAGACAGAGTTTAGCATTTAGTATACTAACCATGCCACCAAAACTGCCAAAAGGCATAAGGGAACGGCTCGTCTGAAAGAAAAATATCACCTTATGTGAATTGTTGCATGGTGTGTCAGATGGTTCAAATTAATAGGGGGGTGGGGAAACTTAAAACTCCCTAGCTCAAATTTAAATAAGGCACAGCATAACCAAAACAATGAAGGACCAAAATAGATGTGACGGTGGCAGCCATACTGTTTACACGTAAGCAGGGGATGGGTTTAATTTTTACTACTGGAGGGATAAGAGACAAACCCTCCACCACATAATCTTCTTATGATCCATTATCCAAACCCCTCCCATAACAACCTGGATCCATTATCTGAAGTGAACTAGGCTGAGTGAACAGTGCCATGGGCAACAAGCTACAGACAAGTAAGACAAGGGAAGCAGGATTATTCCATTCCTCTCACCCCTATGCATCCCTTTTGATGCTACAATTAGATGCCCCCCACCCCTGCTTTGTACATGACCAGGGAAATGTGAAGAAAAATGGCTGCTTCTGTCACATCTAATGTGGTCCCTGAGATAGTATAAACTATGTTTAAATTGAAAGTGCCTAAGTTTGAATACATGTGCTCTTGTGTACCAAAGTATTGCCATGTACCTTTAAGTTCTGTACAGTTTTCTTGCTTTTCCAGAAATTCAATTCTATTTATTTGCAGTCACGATTAGCCAGTTCAGATGGAGAGAAGTTGATTAAAACCAACAAATCTGTTCCTACTCAACAGATAAATTTGGGTAACTAAATTTCAAAGAGCTAGAATAAACTGCGGGTCACAAAAATTAAAATAAGTGATGCAGCTACTCTGCTACAAGCATTCATTTTATGTAAAAGCAAGAGATTAATGTAGAGTTAGCAATGAAATACATACATATTCTCTAAAATATTCATAGAACCCTGGCGTTAAACCAAATCATCTCTCCCATGTCAGCAGTTTCAAAGGTCATTGCAAAGAAGTTCTGAGTAAATCTATCACCATATACAGAATGGTCTGACTTATAAATCCACAGTGAAGAAATTATATGCTAGTACACACATATAAATAGATGATGCTATAAACACCATCTAATATGAGAATTCAGCCAACTGGTCTTGAATATCTCTGCATGAAAAAATGATTGGAGAGTCTGGATATAAATCTGAATTCCCCAAAGCATGCATGAAAGGTATACTTACATCAAGCTATCACATCAAAATGTATTTTACTACAATAGTCATTTTGTACTTATTCATTTAACACTATGTTTTACAATGCAAAGGCTCATGGACATGCAAAACCAACTCTGCCCATCTATAACCTACCATCTCTATCTCCTTCATTCCTAAAACTCATTTATTTCTATCCTCATGTAATCTCTACTCCTTTGTTTCCCTAGAGTCAGACAACAGTAACTTAACTTTATTTTGGAGGGCAGGAGGAATTCAGACACACACTTGGAAAATCTTCCCAGCACTCAACCAAAGAGGAGTATTTATTCTGGTAAGTGATGCTGCCACAGCAGCCTGTTTTGCAATACTGTATAGTAAAAAGTAAGTAAGCTTATGCACATTCAATTTGTGTGCATTCAGCTTTACGTGCTTTGCCAAAAAATAATAAAATAAATAAAATAAAAGGGGAGCAGAAAGGGAACAGGCATCTAGGGGGGAAACTTTGGCAATCCCACCCACCATTGCACCTCATGTATTTTGACTATATGCAGTTTTGGCTTTAGGTGCAATCCCCAGAATGTAACCCCCACATAAGTTGCAGTCTTAGTGTGTATTGTTTGGCCTTCCACAAATACGGACTAGAAGCTTTTTAGCAGCAGCTGGAATAGTGAAGGTTGCTCGAATTGGTGTTAAGATTAATCTCTTAACGAAGGAATATTTTTAACATTACGTATGACCAATCCCAATTAGACTACTGATGGCTGCAAAAGACGTGGGTTGATTTGTGTTAAATGGGCCTGATTTTATTAGGAGAAAGGAAAGGAAATAATAATGCTAAATAACAGACAAAAGCAATACGTGGAAGTAACATAAGCTCACATCATTTCAGAGGGAGAATCAGTTTAAACATTACTCTTAGAGAACTTGATTATTTCCAGGTTTCTACACATTATGTCCTTGTAAAATGAATGCAATAACACACAGTCTGTGTAAATCCAAGAACTAATAATATGATCAGGTGCAGAGACAGTCATCAGCACAGCGGCCTTACTTCCTAAATGCAAAGCCCCTCCAGCTGGGTAATTCTATCCCCCAGTCAAACTCCCACTGCTTTGGTGTATCCTTCTGTAACTGGATATATTGAGACCTAGGATTGTTTTAAACTCCTAAAAAAGCATTGCACTCTGGTTATAAACTGCAGCCCCTTTGTATGCTTATGCTTGAAGGGCTTATTAGGGTCCCCCAACACACATTATAATCCTAAATAGCATTTTTACAAAGTTTGGGGGTTTTTTAGACCATAATAAGTCACATAGAATATACAGTGTTAAGATACACAGAGTCATTGAACTTTAAAATAAGCTACCATGTGCAACCGAGAGTGTTGTATGTTGACACTGTTTCAGCGGCTATCAACTAACATGATTTTTTAAATTTATTTGTTCAAAACACAATGCTAGGCTACAACTCTCATCATCTTTGACCATCAACCTTGCTGGCTAGGACCAATGGAAGTTCAAAGTTCAAAACATCCAGCAGGCTACAGATTCCCCAGCTCTTCTACAGAGAAGTTTTAAGACACGACTAAATGACTAAACAACAACAAAGCATATAGACTGGTCCGCATCAAATACTTAAAAAAAATTTTTTTGCCATTGCCAGAAAAACAAGCTTGTAAAAAACTTGAATGACTGAAAGAACTCTATTTAGAAACAGTGCTTAGGCAGGCAGTCTCTATGTGTTCCAACAATTGTTGTACCAACTTGGCCCATCAATTTAAATGCAATTGTTTCAGATAGGTGAACTGAATTGGCATACTAACAGATACCAAGTATGTTTATAAGGAACATATTCTGGGCCCTTTTCTGTTCAACCAGGTCAGAATAACTCCCCGATTTCTGATCCGTATAAGATATGAATCTCCACAGCCAAAAAGATTTCTACTGTCCAGTGTAGAGTTGTGCAATGGTTTAAGGTCGCTCCCCAAGTTCTAACATACTCTTAGATGTGCAATATGTATGACAGGCACTCAGAGCAAGAGTGTTTGGAATTTGTAATAGCAAATAAAATGTGAGGGCTTTAATGGGGGTGTTTGCATTGCTCTATCTGGTCTTTTTAAAAGACAAATGATTAGTTAACTATGTGTTCTTTTCTGAATTGTAGATATAAGCCTGTAATTCAAGGCAGGGGTGGGGAACCTCTTTCAGCTCAAGGGCCACATTCCATTCTGGTCAACCTTTTGAGGGTCACATAACAGTCAGTACAGCAGCTAATGTCATTTTTTTTACTTCTGTACAATACACTAGTTTATGCATGCATTCCCACACACCCCTGTATCCTCCTGGAGACAAGCAAGAGCCATTATCAGAATTCGGGGAAACATTCAACTAAATGTAAGTTCCCAGGCTTGCAATTGCAACAAAAGATGGAGAAGCCCAAGTGCATCTTTGCATATCTGATTAGATGTTTAAACGTTTGCTGAAAAGTCTGATGCTGCTCACAAAAGCAGAACTGAATCTGAAGCAAACCCAACTGTTACGTTACAAATCGAAATGCTTCTAAACTAGAAGCACACAATCCGGTGGCTACCCCGCAGGTGACAGTTTCTGCTGCTGCTAGCTTTATTAAAGCATCAGTTCCCACTGTATAGTTTACTGACCTTGGCACAATTCCACACCCCCTGTGGTTATGTTACCCATGAATGCAAATTCCACAGGCTAAGTTTTGACACTAAGTAGCCAACAGAAGATATTGTAAAAGCCAACACACCTAAATAAATACAGTCTTCCAAACCCCAGGAACCAAAATAAAAATGTAACCATCACATTTTTTGAAGCAGAAATATTACTTTGTCATTACATAAGTGGATACCTTGTACAATAGTGAATATATAAGTCAAGCAAAACGTATTACAGTTACATATTTGAAGTTGCTATGTCTATTAAGTTTCCTGTCAATTTATTTAAGTTCTTTATCAGCTGATGCCAAGACTTGCAATGCCAGCAAGACTGCAACCCTAACCATGTCCGTTCAGAAGTTATGTCCTTTTGAATTCAATGGGATTCACCATTAGGATTGCAGCCTTGGATGGAAGATACTATCACGTCACTATGCATGATGTTATAGTACTGTTACAGGTTTGTATAATCAAATAAACTTAAGGATCAATGTGCCAACTAATACATCTTTCTACAGGAGACAGGATCAGTTAGAATGCAAGTTTCAACACATTAAACCTTGTTTAATTTATTTGCTCCATGAGTTAATATTCTAGTTTTTGGTGGTTATTTACAAAGAGAGTTAAACATCATTATCTCTAATTTACATGAGAGATGCACCAAGAGTAAACTGACTGGCCCAAGTACCAAACCATCAGCTGGGGGGAGTGGAGAAGCAAGCTGAGATCCACCATACTTTGTCACTGATTGCAGGTAACCTGCAAGACTATAAAATGACATACCTTGTGATTGTCTCTCAAAGCAACCTGAGAATCAGGACGTCCTCTTTGATGTAGAGCTCCTTCCCCACCATCTTTAATGGAGAGAAATGGATCTCGTCCAAAAGGTTCAGAAAAGAAACGACGCATGTGATCATTGTGTGCGGCAAATGGATCCCTAAAGATAATATTAAGGGGGGGGTGAGAGAGAGAAACAGCTCATATACAGCCATGCATTTAGAAAAAACAGACAAGATTCCAAGGTGTAAAACTGCTATCTTGATGGAGAGAGTGCAGTGTTTACCCTACTTAGGACAGCCACAGCATACTGCTGTCTTAAATTAAAATCAATACACATTTCGCTGTTACACAAAGAATATTAGGAAGTGGCATACTCGAAATAGTGACTCATACAGAGTGGCAACATGACATCCTCTAAGGTCAGATAATTTTGTAACAGGTAGAATGGGTTCATTCAATATTATCACTCCTAATACAGACTCACAGCAACATTTATTATTCTTAAAGGAAGCCAATTGAAAGGCTTTTAGAGCTTTATAGGAGTCTAAACCATTTCTCTGAGCATGCAAGTAGTTCTTCCAACTGACACTGGTGTGTTCTGGCATGCAGTTTAGAAATGGCTGAGATAGTGTATATAATTGTTCTGTCCTTGGCACCTGAATATGCATCATTTCAATATGGAAACAGCAGCCAGTCTGCTGTGACTGTTCTCCTATAGATTCTTATCCCTTGAAAAGAGCTTAGTCTGCATAATTTATTTATTTTTTAACAGAAATGCTTTATTAGAACAGATGGTTCAGTACAAGAAACCAGCCACAGCAGATGACTCTAATATCAAGAGTGAGATAATACAGAGAACTTCTTGGCTAACTAAATGCACAGGACTGTCTTTTGCAGGAGGGAAACTGTTTCTGCACCTGTCTGCGCTATTCAGGAAAAAACTTGGCAGGACCAGAAAACATTTTGACTGAGATCAACTAGAGCTTCCCTGGAACAGCTGCTTGGTGAGGGAGACATTTATAAAACCAATTTTATCCTAGACAGTATTTCTAGCTTGCCAGATCAAGATCTCTCCTTGTGAGGCTGAGGAAGCTTTCATATTAGTACACAGTTTTAGAAATTAATTCCAATGTGAAGTAGCCCTATCCACTTGCATGATGATCTAGTCTGCAATGTCTAGAATAGCACTTGCTATTACAATTTGGATTAGACTCTGAACAGCTTCCAAACAAGACAATGGTCAGCAATTATGGCTACTAAAATACAGGTAACAGAACTGCACAGTCCCTACAAGGTGTGTGGGTGTACACACACACACACTCACATTTTGTAATTGTTTTATTTTGTAATAGTTGGAAGCCCTGAATTTTGGGAAAGAGTTCATAAAATTGTGAGATTTGAACTAGGAGCTTCGTAGTTCACACTTCCTTTCCCTATACGGATAGAATTCTTTTTATCAGACTACCATTACATGTTGACAGTTTCTATATAGGACTTTGTGTATTTCTGGTCTCAGCATCCATCCATGGTTCTATTGCTTCCCACATTACATAGCATGGGTTCTATTAACAGGCACTCCCTCATGTCACTCCAAATGCAAAAGAGTAGGCAGACAATAAAGAAACCAAAACAAACATCCTGTAGAGACTATTCCCAAAAGCTTTAGTGGGTGCTTGCTATGCACTTTTCAAACTTAATTTCTGCTAGATTGCAAAGGAAATTAGATGACTAGTAAAAGAAACTAGGTGCAGGATTAATTTGAGGCTCAGAGTCAGTAATGAACCCTTTGGTCCCAATCCAGCAACACTACTGTGGATACAGGCCAATACTTTTGCTTGTTTTGCACCTCCCATCTCTTTCTTCCTAAGCAGCAGCAAGATACGTTTAGACTTCTACATGAAGACTAAAAGGACAAGATTGTGGTTAAGAAGAGGGAGGACTGAGTGCAAAGGAAAGAACCTGCCTGTGCATGCAAGCCTTTGGATCAGTGCCACTGGATTTCAATACATTAGGAGTTGGCTGCAGAGCTGACATAAAAGCTGAGAACCTTGTCAAGGACTTTAAAAGAGCAATCTAAAAAGTTGCTGACACTATGTAAAATCATCCACAAGTTCCATTCAGATTTCAAAGGATGTGTGACCTTGTACAATTTTAGCTTAAGGGGATACACCAGAGACAGGATTGGGTGTGTACTAACTAAGGGAGTTCCCAAAACCAGAACACCTGCACATACAGTGTTAAGAAAGCATTAGGCCTCCTGAATCCAGCTTAAACTGAGCTATATAATCAAGACAGATTACAACTTTTAAGTATGGACCTAGGCATGAAGATGGCCCACTGAGTTATATAACTTCTGTCTAGGCATTCATCAAGCAAAAGCTAATACTGTATCAGAATTGGGTTTTAAAACCATTCCGGGTTTAACCAGGCCATAAAAGTTAAAAGGTCAACCACAAGCTTGCTACATAGGTCCTCCCCGACCATGTCAAATGTTGAAGTTATTTAGGGTTGCTTACAAACATGTAATTGAAGGAAAGTTGCAGAACTTCAGATCTCATACATATTGAATGTAAGCCACACAGAGCTCAATTAAATATAGAGAAGATCACAGCCTTATTTTTTTTTATAATACCCATCTACTCAGACTTATTTCCAGGTAAGCCTACATAGGATTGCAGCATTAAAGGATGACTATGCAGAGTTTACTCAGAAGTAAGTCCCACTGTGATCAATGGGTTTTATTCCTAGTAAGTATGTTTACGATTAACCAGATACAATGCCTGACATATATAAAATTTATATGAACAAGAAGAATGATTCCCAGGTGCATTTGGCCTAGATTACTGCAGGAGAAAAGTAGCATTTTAAGCTATTTAAAATAACATAAATCCTTTTCTCCCCCCCCCCCACCCCATGTTCTATTGTGACAGAACAAAATGAAATACGTTATATATCATTTCCCACAAATTGAAGAAAATGTTTAAAATAACATTTGTGAAAAAAGAGGCTTTTTTGTTAGGCATTTTAGGTACAGAAATCGAAAGAGCAGAAAAGACTATGTATGCGGCAACAGCAGCAAGAAGATTACTGGCCCAGAGATGGAAAGAAGATAAAGTTCCAACCAAAGAAGAATGGCTAATGAAGATGATGGACTATGCCGAAATGGCAAAATTGACCAGGAGAATCAGAGACTGGGATGAGAAGAAGTCTTAACAAAGAATGGGGAAAATATAGAATTTATTTAAGAGAACATTGTAAACAACTAAAAACTTTGGCAAGATTAGAGTAATACTTGTAGTGGTCAAAACACAATGGAAAAAGGTAATACTGTTGTTAACAAATTAGTTAAAATATGGATAAGCTGAAGGAAAAAGGGATTGACATTGAAAACCAGAGAAGGGCGGTGGGAAGTCTAGGGATTCTGAGAATCCTAAAAGTGAAGGCAAACGATATGTTTAAATTGTAATATGTTATGTACAACTCAATTTTTAAAAATATATAAAAATAGAAATAAGTTTTATGCCTTCTAATTTTCAGTACTTACTCAACATAAAAAAACTGAGTTGCAAAAGGGTCATTAATTGCTCTCTAAAAATGTCTTTAATTGTGTTTTTCCTGCTGTGCACTTTCATGCTATTTCATGCTACTGGAGACCACATGTTTTTTTATACTGCAGAAGTAACAATGATAAAGGGGACACATTAAAAGATGCTAGGCTTCTGAAAGTCAACACAGAAACAACAACCACTTCTTTGTTATCTGAAAAATAAATAAATAAATAAAAACACACAGCGTTTTAAAAAGGCTTTAGAAAGGCATCCCTTTCAGCATATCAGCACGAAACTTAAAAACTTCTTGGGAGCAAGAGAAAATAGGGTTGTTTATATAGGTGCCACTTTCAGCACCTTGGAAACATGGGACTGAACCCCTTTTACTTCCAGGTCCTGAGAACAGCACTGCTCACACCAAATCTTAGCAAGGCACCATAAGAACACTCCAGCCATTCTTTTCCAGAGGAGGCCAGTGGCTCAGTTCCAGAACTCTGGGAAGGCTTCAGGCACACACCAAAAAGGGGGGGACCAGCAGCTTTATTGTAGTGCAAGCTTTCATGAACTACAGGCCTCTTTTTCCATTGCATGCCTCATGCACACATAACACAGTTCCGTGGGAGCAGAGGGACTAGTCTGGACTGGATCCAAACTTCACTTAGTCGAGCTTAGGGTCCCCCAAGGAAATCAACGAGGCCACAACGCAGTTTTTATCGCTTCGATTTCAACGGGTGCAAGTTCAGCTAACTTAAAGAGCATAGCTGTCAACGTTTCCCTTTTCTTGCGAGGAATCCTATTCGGAATAAGGAAATTTCCCTTTAAAAAGGGGGAAAGTTGACAGCTGCGCTTAAGGGCCTGCACCTTAAGATCCAGCGAGGACATGAAAATGCAACTTTTTTTAATTGCAGCATCGCAACGGGGGCGGGGAGGCAAATTCTGCTGAAGTGAATAAGCAAGGTTGGGGGGTGGGGATAGTAAAAGAGAATTCAGCGACCTTAAAAGGAGGGGGGAGTGAATTATTGTTGTTTTTGAGGGCCCCCCCCCCACACCGTCAGGCTCCGCTCTCTTTTTGACACGTCTGGAGAGAAGGAACGTCAGAAAACGGTCGGCGGGGGTGTGACAAGAAGAGGAAAAGGCAACGGAGAGATGCGCATCCCAGAGGGAATGTCTATGGGGCAAATGGGGGAAACGCCAACGCCGCCTCCACTGCCTCCCTCAGGGCGACGTCGTGAGGGACGGAGCCCCCCCCCACACACGGAGCCCCCCCCTCATAACCCAGGCCGATCCCCCCCTCACCGGAAGAAAGGATCCTCCTCGAAGATTCTGGACCAACCCCCGAACATGGCTCCGGCTCGTGAGGCGGCTCTCGCGCTTCTCCTTCAGCCCGCCGCGTCCCGCTCGAGGTGTTGCCGCCGCTCGCGGGCCGCCCCTGACGACGGGCTCTAAGGAGGCGAACCGCCCGCTCGGCCGCCACGCCCCTTTCCCCTCGCCACGCCCCCCTCGGAGCCCTGCGCTTCTCTTTCCCATTGGCCCTGGCGAGCATCCAACATGGCGGCGGGCGACAATAGGGCAGGAATGCTGCCATGGCAACGGGCTCCGAGGCGGGGCCTCCCCGCTGGGGCCCGGCTGCCTTAAGTGGTCTTCAGTTCGCTGTTCCGCCGCCGCCGCCCCAAAGTTCCGGCTTCCGGGGAGAAGCTACCCTTCATATGGGTATCGCGGTGCCAAGGAGGCAGCGCCGAGTTAACATGAAGGCTGCCCACCCTTCCTTCCTTCCTTCCTTCCTTCCTTCCTTCCTTCCTTCCTTCCTTCCTTCCTTCCTTCCTTCCTTCCTTCCTTCCTTCTTATCCATCCTTGAGAGGGTTTTTTGCTTTTTAAATAAAATTTAAAGAGGAGTCTGATATAACAACGAATACATAAAAAGCATACACATCTTGCAAACGAGCAGCAGTTTTTAAAAGCAGGACAATATATCTGAGTTGTTTTATTAATATGTAATTTAAATTGCATGCTGCTTTGATGCATTTTCCAACTCTCTTATCATTTTTGAGAGGCGGCAACCAAATCTGTATACAGCATTATCAGAATAAATTGTTTTATTACCACCCTGCACCATTCCAAATGCAGCTGCATCATGGATTGTTGTCGTTTAGTCGTGTCTGACTCTTCGTGACCCCATGGACCAGAGCACGCCAGGCACTCCTGTCTTCCACTGCCTCCCGCAGTTTGGTCAAACTCATGCTGGTAGCTTTGAGAACACTGTCCAACCATCTCGTCCTCTGTCGTCCCCTTCTCCTTGTGCCCTCCATCTTTCCCAACATCAGGGTCTTTTCCAGGGAGTCTTCTCTTCTCGTGAGGTGGCCAAAGTATTGGAGCCTGAGCTTCACGATCTGTCCTTCCAGTGAGCACTCATTTTGACACTGCTAAATTCAGTGTCCAGCAACCCATTTTAACCCTGCAAGCACTGAACACTTAACTAAATCCAGGAATTATTGGTGTCTTGCACCCACAAACTTTGGCACCCCCAAACTCATAAGTAAGACATGGTTTATCGTTCATTTCCCCCTTTTACTTGACAAAACTAAGTATTGGATTCTTGTGATGGCAGCGGAAATATGATCTGAATCATTAGAGGAAGTAAGCTGTCCTGCTTTAAATTACATAATCATAAATGACATTCCATTCTCAGGGCTCAGGTGATGCAATATGTTTGAAAAAATAAACAATAGCTAGACAAGTATGTGTCCTTAAAACAACCTTAAAGTTACCTCCTTTGACAGAATGATGAGTCAGGTTGCCCAGCTGGTATGAAAAGACATACTGTACTAAGTAATAAATCAAAATTCAGTCATCTGGAATAAGAATTAGTTATGTAAAACAACCATGCTTGCATCCTGTATTTTGTATCATTTATATTTTATTAGCCCATTTGTTTTAGGTGTTTTACAGCATGAGATCAGCTGGGATGCAAGAGTTTGGGATTGGGGGATCTTGGGCTTTTTTTGGCTCAGCTGGGGCTACACTGGCAGTAGTTGCTCAGCCAGCCTAATTTGCCCTAGTGTAAATCCTCAAAATGGGGCATTCTGGGGAAGTGGTGAGGGCAAGACAAGACAAGGACCTATACAAAACCCTGTTCAGCATGATCATGTGACCTATGTGCAATGCTCAAAACTTGGGCCCACCTCACCTGCTGGTTCAGCCTGCAGAAGACCCTCCCAGGGACTCCTGGATGGAATTTGGAATTTCAGAATTTCTTACTTAGGAATGCTCTGTTAATCCACAAGGTTTGTTATGCTAGCATTTTATTCAACTTTACCATGTGATCCTTCTGTTTAGCTGTCTTGATTTTGTAAGCTGCTATGCAAGCTTTGGCTGAAGACTGTCTTAAAAATACTTTACAAAATAATAACTGGAGTGCTTGGTCTTAAAGGATGGCATTGATATGGAAGGCATAATGGGCGCCTGGTAGAATGGAGAGAACCAGCGAGACATGGTTGTCTCTGGATAAAAACTCTATAGGAAGGACAGGGAAGGACGTATTGGAGGTGGTGTCACCTGGAGGTCAAAGAGGGCATTGAGTCCAGCAAGCTAGAAATCCCCAAAGGGGCACTCCTCTGCAGAACTGTTGTGGGTAGTGATACCCGGCCCCAAGAGTAACATAGTGCTGGGGACATGCTGTTGTGCCCCTGATCAAAAGGCTCAGGAGATATTGAGATAAAGAATGAAATCAAGGAAACATCAAAAAGTTGCAAGAATAGGTGACTTCAGCTACTGCCTCATAGACTGGTTACATAATGTGTTCATCACAACAAAGAGCTAAAATTTGTAGATGCCCTAAATGATTGTGCCCTAGAACAGCTGGTCAGACTGGGAGGGTAGTGACCATGGACTTAATATTGAGTAGCACGCAGGACCTGTTGCGAGACGTTGTAGATCCAAGTGACAGATAAAAGAAAGTACTTCTCCATGCAAAGCATAGATAAACTATGGAACTTGCTCCCATAGTAGTCAGTGGAGTGCCATTTATTTCAGGCCACATGAGATTATTTCTCAGGAGTACCAACATCACTGCTTATTAAAAAGTAACAACAAATGTTCTTAAAATAGACTGTTTTGCAGTGGAATATATTCAAGACCAGGTCCTCTGAGTATCACTGTCAATCTTTGGATGCCCCTGCTGTCAAATATAAGGTAGGCAGTAATCAGGGAAAGGACCTTCTCAGTGGTGGCACCCTGCTTGTGGAATACATTGCTAGTGTTGTTTGCCTAACACCTATTCTGAGCTGCAAATACCTTTTTATTCTCCAAGGCATTTTAACTGTGAGCTTTATTTCCAATGATTAGTTTTTGTGCTGCTCTGCCACCTGCTGTTTTAGATTTTATTGCTGTTGTGGTTTTTGGTATACATATTATCATTGTTATTGTATAATTGCACTTGAGTATTTTAAATATGCTGGGATGTGGGTGGCGCTGTGGTCTAAACCACAGAGCCTAGGGCTTGCCAATCAGAAGGTTGGCGGTTTAAATCCCTGCAACAGGGTGAGCTCCCATTGCTCGGTCCCTGCTCCTGCCCACCTAGCAGTTTGAAAGCACATCAAAGTGCAAGTAGATAAATAGGTACCGCTTTGGCGGGAAGGTAGACGGCGTTTCTGTGCACTGCTCTAGTTCGCCAGAAGCAGCTTAGTCATGTTGGCCACACGACCCGGAAGCTGTCTGCCGACAAACGCCGGCTCCCTCGGCCAGTAAAGCGAGAAGAGTACCACAACCCCAGAGTCATCCATGACTGGGCTTAATGGTCAGGGGTCCCTTTACCTTTACCTTATTTTAAATATATCCTAGCAATGTTTCTTTGATGGGCAGGATATAAATAGCTAAAACAAATACATCACACACAGAGAAATAAAAAATGGTGCCAACTATCCTTTGACTTCACTTCCCAGCTGATTCCTATATGCAAACTCATTCTCAAGGTCAAAGCATGCTACCACTATACAAGGTAAATGGGTATCTGAATTGCAACACAAATGAGAGAAATATGAACTGAGCATTCTGGATTGTTTTAAAATTGCTTTGTAGAAAAACAGTGGGTCTGAAAACAGTTAAAATCTTCCAATTGGGCTGAAAAAAGATTAGGCTTAAAAGAGGAGGCTGCCTGATTCAGAACAGGACACAGCCACCTGTGGTTTTTATAGGTGAGGAAAACTGGAATAAAGAACAGCACAAAGATTTTAAGCAGGCCACACTGTTTATTGAAAGGGCTTACAAAACAATTTGTTTCAGTGGGTCAACCAAATAAATTTGCCATAAAATCACAGCATGAGAATGCCCCTTTTAAAAGGCTTATGCCATCAACATACAGCAGTAATAATAAGACATCAAGGTCAAACTTAAAACTAACACAGATTGATTGTCCTCGAAACTAAGAGCCTGTGTAATTTTACTGAATTAGAGTTTAAGCTACCGTACTTGGTCTATAAATACAGCAAATAATAAGAAGAAGAAGAACAGAAGTAAAAGCTCCCCCATCTGTGTCCTTTTCAGGAGAACTAAAACGCCTTAAAACAGGTCTAAGTTTATCCAGGATCTTGGCCCAACCCTACAATGCCAGGCATGCCGCATCAGTTTGTGAATTCACCAGAGTTCACCCCAGCCTAAGTTAGTCAAACTCCTTCAGGGAGCCTGATGAGTGCAACAGCTCCCTTTACAGTGCTGTAGTTCATATGCCATAAATACTCAAGAGTTTTCAAGGGGTTCCAGCCTTGAATTCAATTCTCAGCTTCCATCCATTCTCTCCCTCAAAAGCAATTTATGACAAGCTTTTGCTAACGGAAGTACAACTCACTTACAACAACTGAACATCACGTGGGAATCTAGGAGGGATTTAATCACTCAGTTCAAGAGAGTATTAATTACAGTACAGTGCTTTTATAGCAAAAACATAATCATACAATTAGTATATTACTCAGTTCATTATGTAGCTGTCGCTGTTGATTTCCAATGGCAATCCCATTTCTCAATACTAGCGCAGTTTGTTGGGTTTTAACTTTCAGCATCAAGTGCTTAGTTTTAGATAAAGGCAAGAGGATACAGAATTTGCTGGCTGTCTCTCCTAAGATAGAGAGACACAATGGGTGAGGCATATTCTGTGTTGAGTGTGTTCTGATAACTGTTTGCTTCTGTGTTTTTCCAAACGGTAGCTTCCAAACTTTGAGTGTCACTTTTCAAGGACGTATAAAAACAGTGTCACCTTGTGGAAGGCTTCACTGAGGGTTAAGATGCTTCTAGCTAATTAAATCACAAGATCTTCCAACCTTTAGTTTATGCTGCTACATCTTTTCCTTTGGACAAGAGGAGAGAAGCACTTGGGATCTTTAAAATACTAACAACATGTCTGTGGAAACTGAAAAGCTCAGGGGTTGGGGACAAACCACGCCCAGTTCAAAAGGAAAATAACCAGTAGGAAAATAACAAGGTCTATCCCATGCTCAAGGCTGGATTGAGTTGGCTGGCGCCCCGGTGTAATTCACAAAATAGAGTCTCCTTCCTCAAAAAAAACAAAACAAAAAAACCACAAAAACACACACACAAAAAGGCATCAACAAAAGTATATAGTTTCCAGATCAAGGGAAGTAACAGCCAGTAGATATTCTGAGCTTCCACTGTTGACTACATACCCTGTGCAATTTACAGGCAATTTACCGTATTTTCCCGTATATAAGACTAGGTTTCCCCCCTAAAAAATAATGTCAAAAATTAGGGGGTATCTTATACTCTGAGCCATCTCCCCTCCATTTTCTTAAATCTGAGTCCCCAAAAATAGGGAGCGTCTTATACATGGGGGCATCTTATAAACAGGAAAATACGGTTTGGGCTCCTCCTATCTTCAACACGTGGCAAAACAGAAGAGCCCAGCTATTTATCTGTTAATATTTAAAGTGAATTTCACACATGCCAAACACTATTATGTTTATTGGATGTCAAGAATGTTATAAAATGGGTGTATTTTTTAGCAAATAGCAGTCCTTGATTCTCCCCTGAAAGGAAGGATGGATTTGACTCGCTCCAAAGTTGTGCACAGCTGAGGCTTCCTATTGTACCTATTTTCAACTAATGAAACAATTCATTATTCTTCATAGTAATATACCAGCATTTTCTTATTTATCTCACATCTTGCAGTAGTAAAATTGGCCCTAATTGAGGCATGCAGACTTTCAACTTCTGGAGCGTATTATCCCATGGAATATTTGCTATTGCCTGGTTATATCATTTTTGCCGTCTCCCACACTGAGTTAGTTGAATAAATAATGTATGCTGCATTCATTTGTAGTTGATGTCCAGAGAGTTGTATCATAAATTAGGCTAGAACACACAGCGCAGCCTTCTTAGGATGTTCATTACAGAAGAACAAAATTTCTCTCTCTTCTTTACCATTAACAAGAGAGCAACATGAAGCCTTTGGCCTGCTGTGGACAATGTGTATTTACTGATTTCTCAAATATTATTTCACTTTAGGAGATAGAATCACCTTCCTCACTTCCTTCAAATGTCTGAGAATGTCCTGTTGAACAAATAAGGAGGAGGAGCTTCAGAAACTTAATTATTTTCGTGTGTTTGAGGCAAAAGACACTCTTATTAGGAAGGAGCTCATTACGAGAGCCATACCAACACGCTAATGTCAGTAGCCCATTTCTGAGAGTGATGTCTCTAATTGCTCAGGCCTTTCTACGATTGTTGTCTGATTGAGTTAGATTTCTTTTATACAGATAAAAAGGATTTGGGAGGAAATCATCTCGCAGCTACAGGATTGTCAGTCTGGAGGGCATTGCCAATGAGATTAATGATGTCGCCAGTAATATATGAAAACTTTTGCATAAATGAGATTATGGAGTCTGCAGAAACCTGCCAAGTGGTATTCATTCAGAGTAAATATCTTTAATTAAAAGTTTTGAGGTATTTTTATTCCTGAACTAATGAGTTCTGCTGCGATTCCCCTTAGGAATTAATTTACCTTCTTAATTCTTATTCATTTCCAAGATATGGCTATTTAAATCTCATTCAGAATTGGCAGCCTTGTTAAGCACATTCATCACGAACAAAAAGGTCATGTTGCAATATTGCTGGATTGTTGGTATTAATATTGTTCAGTTCTGTAAACATTATATGGAGCTTTTAATTTTTTTACCATAACCATACTGAGAGCCAGTATGGTGTAGTGGTTAAGAGCGGTAGTCTTGTAATCTGGGGAACCGGGTTCAAGTCTCCACTCCTCCACATGCAGCTGCTGGGTGACCTTGGGCCAGTCACACTTCTGTGAAGTCTCTCAGCCCCACTCACCTCACAGAGTGTTTGTTGTGGGGGAGGAAGGGAAAGGAGAATGTTAGCCGCTTTGAGACTCCTGAAGGGGAGTGAAAGGCGGGATATCAACTCTTCAAGGGTGCAATGCAACGGGAACTTCTCCTGTGCAAGCACTCCTTAAATCAACAGGGCACATTGCAGAAATCCCATTAATTTCAATTGTGGGGTGTGCAAGAGAAAGATTCCTGTTTAGCAATACCTACTCATCTAGCCGTCCATTCCACCTGTATTACGTGCATCCTACTAGGAGCTCAGGGCTGTGGTCATGGGTTTCCCCATATTCCAGCCAAATGACCTGGAATTCATTCAGTCATTAGCCACTTAATTAGAAAATCAGGGGACAGGGCCCTTGCACTGACAAGGGTGATATGCGGCCAATTCAATTGAGTCACTGTAATATTGGGACGCGGGTGGCGCTGTGGGTTAAACCACTGAGCCTAGGACTTGCCGATCAGAAAGTCGGCGGTTCGAATCCCCGCGATGGGGTGAGCTCCCGTTGTTTGGTCCCTGATCCTGCCAACCTAGCAGTTCGAAAGCACATCAAAGTGCAAGTAGATAAATAGGTACCGCTCCAGCGGGAAGGTAAACGGCGTTTCTGTGTGCTGCTCTGGTTCTCCAGAAGTGGCTTAGTCATGCTGGCCACATGACCCGGAAGCTATACGCCGGCTGCCTCGGCCAATAAAACGAGATGAGCGCCGCAACCCCAGAGTCGGTCATGACTGGACCTAATGGTCAGGGGTCCCTTTACCTTTACCTTTACATGAATATTTAGAAATTGTCTTTGCTTAAATGTCATTTTAGGCCTATATATTCCCCCACCCCATTATCTTTCCGTCTTAAAGGTAGGTAGACCTTCAATACTGCAAGAAGGAAAAAACAGTAATAGTAACTGGATATTTTTAGCTAACTGAAGCTTCTGCAGTAAGATGAACATAATATGGGATAATCTAGAGCAGGCACCCCCAAGCTGCGGCCCTCCAGATGTTTTGGCCTACAACTCCCATGATCCCTAGCTAACAGGACCAGTGGTCAGGGATGATGGGAATTGTAGTCCAAAACATCTCGAGGGCCGAAGGTTGGGGGTGACTCATCTAGAGGGTGCATTGTACAGTTAACTAAGGACAGCCAACTGTCAGCTGCTTGGGGTTTCCTCCCCCTGATACATTTCAGTTTTCATTAGCGGGAAGAAATTTGATCTGAAGGTGAAAATTTCATTACAGATCATGGATACACACAGACCTGTTTAGGTAGGCAAAGTTCCAGTGCATATTGCAGACATTAGCAACTGGCAACTGGCAACTGATGCCATTTTAGACATGCCTCCTCCTCCCTTAAAGAATGCTGTTACTGGTATCTTCTGCACATCTGACTTCCAACAAAATCGTAAATATTTCCTTCTTCCATGAATAAACACTGCAGATCAAGAGTGCTCTCCTCTCAGAAGCAAGTCCCACTGAGTTTAGTGGGAACTTCTTCCCAGATATGTATGTTTAGGACTGCAGCCTAAGTAATCAGATTAAGGAGCAGCATATTGCATATACAACATAATGTGCTTTGAGCTACTAAAAAAAAAATAAAGTGCTGGAGCCTGGGTTGTTGGATGCCACCTGCTGGTTTAAGATGGAATTAACATACTAAACAGAAGGCAAAAAAATCAAATGCAGCTGTGATCGCCCATAAGAAAAATTCCAAAATAGGCATTAGGGTATTACGTTTATAATGCCAACCAAGCTTCATGGAACAATTTCAACTGGTTTTTAGTGTCCTACCAAATTTTAATCAAGCTATATTAAAAGCTTGTCCACAGTTCAGTTATAAGGAAATTAAATGTTGTCCAGCAGTAAGAAATAAACACCTTTACCTTTATGTCTCTTTAAAATCTTGTATGCCATGTGTAAGCATACATCTCTATGCAATATAGTAGCCTCACAGAAATGAACGCACATAAGCTAGTTATGTCCACTAACTTAAATGGGTCTACTCCAAGTTTGATTTTGTGGGATGCAACCAACTATGTTTCACCTGCCTGTGTTTCTGAACTTGGAACCCTTATTGGCCGATGGTGCCAGCTTCATTATAGAGCCAGACCTACTGTGAAACAGTTGTGCCGCTGTTTATCTAGCGCCATCCATGTGCTTGGAACTTCAAGACAATGATAGATCCCTGCCTTAAAATGCAACACAAGCAAGGCAACAGGTGAAGGGAGATGAAGGCAAAGGTAAGCAGAAGATGAGGTAAAATTAAAAGGTAAAGGACCCCTGGACGGTTAAGCAAGCTCATCTTGCTTTCAGGCCGAGGGAGCCGGCGTTTGTCCACAGACAGCCTTCTGGGTCATGTGGCCAGCAGAACTAAACCACTTCTGGCGCACAACGGAACAGTACGATGGAAGCCAGAGCGCACGGAAAAGCCATTTACCTTCCCGTCACAGTAGTACCTATTTTTCTACTTGCACTTTTTTGCGTGTTTTCGAACTGCTAGGTTGGCAGGAGCTGGGATTGAGCAACGGGAACTCACCCCATTGTGGGGATTTGAACCGCCGACTTTCTGATCAGCAAGCCCAAGAGGCTCAGTGGTTTAGACCACAGTGCCACCTGCATTCCTTTTGAAGAAGATGAGTATGCACTCAGTTCAGTTACCTGCCTTTAGGGTTAGTCTGAGAAGGGAGATGATATGTTGTCCAAAAGACAGTCCAGAAAAGGTGGTTTTTGAAAACAGAATGTGGTAGGGCAGGTATTTTCCTGCTTACGCAGCAGTTAAGAGTCCTAGGTACTGCGTGTATATATAAAATAACATATGGTGAAGAACACCATCTAAAAAACCTGCAAACACCCTCTAAACCTCTGGAAACCCTTTAAAAAAACATTAAAAACCTGCAGCACTTACCAGATGCGAAAAATGCCAACTTTCCACCGTCCTCAAAGGTTGGTGCAAAGGCTCCTGGTATTGCTGTTTTCCCCGCTCTCTTCGTACCATTTTTGTGGTTTCCCCTGGTTACCTGTGAGTTTCTGGGCACGATTCAAAGTGATGGTGACTTTTAAAGGCCTAAATGGTTTGAGACCAGGGCACTACACCAGTGTGGTGTAGTGGTTAAGAGCGGTAGTCTCATAATCTGGGGAGCCGGGTTCACGTCTCCGCTCCTCCACATGCAGCTGCTGGGTGACCTTGGGCCAGTCACACTTCTCTGAAGTCTCTCAGCCCCACTCACCTCACAGAGCGTTTGTTGTGAGGGAGGAAGGGAAAGAAGAATGTTAGCCGCTTTGAGACTCCTTAAAGGGAGTGAAAGGCGGGATATCAAATCCAAACTCCTCTTCTTCTTCATATGAAGGCCTTGCTTATGACCTGCCTAAGATCAGTTAAATTGGTAGGCGCTAGAAACAGGGCCTTCTCAGTAGTGGCTCTTACCTTCTGGAACTCCCTCCCAATGGAAGTTTGCTTGGCTCTTTAAAAATGGTAGTGATGTTTTCAGCTTTATTGCTGTGGTTTTATTCAGTAACTTATTTTTGGAAAATCAATCCAAGTATGCACGTTTACAGACAGCAGGAAGATTCCCCCCTTTTCATAATACGTCAATGACAGGAAATATTAATAAAATAAAATATAGAATTATTATAACATATTTGAAATTTGCCATTTGCTTCACAGAAATATCTGATAATCATTGCAAATTCTGTCCACCAAGTTGATCTGGACGCTGAAGAAACAGATAACGCATTGGTTCCATTTAAGTGTGCATTGTGCCATGCTGGTATTCTGCTTGGATCTTCTGATTATATCAAATGATATAAACTCTGTATTTTTAAAGTTTATCCCCTAAAGAACTGCACTACAGTGGCCAACTTCTCGGAAAGCTCCAGAAACCACATTTTTTCATACCTCGCCTCTATGCAGAGATGCTGTTTTATGATTCTACTTCTGTTGCTTTGGAACATGTTTTTATACTAGTATATTGTAGTATTGTTTTTCTAGACCCCCCCCTCCCAAATTTGTCATGGTATTATGATGTACTGCTTTACAGTAGGCTTATAAATATTTAAGAGCAGGGAGGGAATCACTTCCTCCCAAACTGATCTCAATTCTACTTTGACTATAAACTGATATGATTTTTTTTTAAAAAAAAGGTAATGACTGTTGAAAATATAAGTCCAGTTCTAATTAAGAATATCCTGTACCTCCCTGAGTGTGCCTGGATGAACCCTATCATTAGACTGCTTAATGCATGAGACTTCTTTTAATAGACTCTGTAAATTACTTGGCGATTGGGAGGGTGGGGAAAATCTTTACATGTTGCTCCTTCCCTCTTAGGTATTGGTAGTGGGCTCTAAGAAATCCTTTACACACACCGCAGAAAACAAACCCATCTTCCAGGGTTCGAAGCTCCCCACATTAATCACTGATAACAACATTTAAAAACTCTCCATTAGCAGATCTGCCATTCATCATTGTTGCATAAAGAGAACCTACACTGGGACCAACTATATAGATAGATTCATCATTGATTTCTACAGGTTTTCGACACACTTCCACTTATAAGTCACTTGCAGACCTATTTCCTCCCATCACACATGAATTAGAGGACCATCAATAATTTACCAGTAAATAAATAATGCTTATATACTGCAGTCACGGCAACAAAAATCTTTCATACTGTGTCAGAGGTCAGCAGCCTGTGATGTACCTCTCAGAAAATATTCATAAGGTTGCAAATCTATAAAGCAAGTACTTGTATTGGAATATTTTCATTGTTCTTTAAAGGAGACATTTGTCTACGACTGGTGCTGTTTCATTAAACTTCTTTGTTATGTTAAGGGAGAGCCCCATGTCTTCCACGCTCATCATCATGTCAATAGCTGCAAAGTGTTAAGTAAGAGGCGTGTGTGTGCGCGCATAGCTTTCTTATAAGGATTTTGTCACGATTTACTGGAGATGATTTCAAACTGGATTCACAATGATGGTCAATTCACATGACCATGTTGACACACTAAGAATGAAAGTATCTAGGCTGACTTTACAGTGGTATCTCGGGTTACATATGCTTCAGGTTACATACGCTTCAGGTTACAGACTCCGCTAACCCAGAAATAGTACCTCAGGTTAAGAACTTTGCTTCAGGATGAGAACAGAAATCGTGCTCCAGTGGCGCGGCGGTGGCAGGAGGCTCCATTAGGTAAAGTGGTGCTTCAGGTTAAGAACAGTTTCAGGTTAAGAACGGACCTCTGGAATGAATGTACTTAATCCGAGGTACCACTGTACAAGCATAGATTGCAACCAATCTTACATGAGCCACAATGCACTTTTGGAGCTTGGCAGATACAATAAACCCAGATTTCTAGCACATCAGTTAGGTTTTATGACTCAACCCCAAGCTTCCTTGTTCGTTTTCTTTTTAAAAGATGTCAAGAGGTTCTCTATAAAGAGGGGAAAGGACTTCTGGCAGAGGCAGATACATGGACTACTTTAAACAATACACTGAATCGAAAAATAAGCTCCTAGAATAGCTGGGTCTTGCAGCTTACATGAACTATGCAAATTAAGCACATCACAACATTTGCTTCAGCAAATCTTAGGAAGGAGCAAGGATTTATGGAGGGTGGTGAAGCTTTGCCAGCTGGAAATCCCACTCAGCACCTCCCTCTGCTTCTGAAATTTAATTCCCCATACATTTCCAAGCTTACCTTTGAATCTGTACATCTCTTCCAACTACGAAGTTTTCATCCTGACATTGTTTTACGTGTAAGCAGCCCTCAGATTTTTTTAAACAACTAAAGTGCAGCATTTAAACGTCATAAATGAATAGAGGGTTTCTGAGATGGAAATGAGTAGCAGTACTGGGTTAGATCAAATTGGGCCCAGCTGCTAACAAGCAGGATATAACTAGAAGAGGTTTCCTCAACCCCGGCCTTCCAGATGTTTTGGACTACAATTCCCATCATCCCTGACCACTGGTCCTGCTAGCTAGGGATCATGGGAGTTGTAGGCCAAAAACAACTGGAGAGCCGAGGTTGAGGAAGCCTGAACTAGAAGAAGAGACAAATACCATGAGCACCAAAGTTTCTTTTTTCAGAGTATATCCCCTGTGGTTGCTCTCAGGACTGCCAAGAGGCAGGTCCTGATGTAGCAGTCCCACAATTAGCAAAGAGCTCCAGACTCCAAGCTCTTCTTTTTTAAAAAAAGTAAGACTCTAGCCTCCCCCCCCCCCCCGAAAGAAAGTTTTGAAGCAAAATGTGCAGTTACCCTTCTATGTGATTTCTGTGAGATGAACCAGTAGACAGCTGCCTGCAGCACCTTTCTGAAGGCACTTCAAACCGCAGCAGATGAAGCTGGCAGTAGTATCATGGAAAGAAGAAACTTACAAAGAAAATATATTGAGAATCAGGAGACAAATGAAAAATCTTGAGTATTATTTTAGAAAGGAAATGTTTTACAGTCATACCTCAGGTTACAGATGCTTCAGGTTGCGTTTTTTCAGATCACAGACCAGCTGAAACCCGGAAGTACTGGAACGGGTTACTTCCGGGTTTCGGGGGCCGTGCATGTGCAGAAGCTCTAAATTACGCTTTGCACATGCACAGAAGCACCGAATCGCAACCCGCGTGTGAGCAGATGTGTTGCTGCGGGTTGCAAACATGCACGTTCGCAACCCAAGCGTCCACTGTATTTGTGTTTTGTTAAAATAAAAACTCAGTACCTGAATCACTGAGACAGCTATCCGGAGGGGTGGGGGAATCCATGGAGAACAATGTTGCCCATCATTTGTCTGTTCGGTTCTGATGTAACCCAAAATATCCATGGCAAGACACACTATTACAAGAGTTGCTGGGACTAGCTCTGGGAACTAGCTGTGTACTTAGCAAAGAACCACCAGGTATGCAATAAGGAGCAAACTGTTTACAGTACAGACACTCCCCACCCCATTTATGTGCGTACAATATGTGTGCAACGGCAAACACACGCATCATGCCAAACCCGAAAATGACCAGAAAATGCCACAAATAGGGGCAGAACGGGGTGTTTGCAGGATGTTTCAAAAGTGTTTCAAATATATGTGATTTCACACACAGTGTCTTGGAATGTAACCCCTGTGTAAACTGGGAATTTCCTGTACTGGACCGGCTCCACCATGAAGGTGGAGTGGCTCTATTTAACTGGAAGGGCTATAAAACTTTACTCTTTTGGCTAGGACTTCGGACAACAATAGCCTTCCTGGATCTTCTGTGGTTTTGCTTCTTGCTCCCACACTATAGCTGATGAATGACGATAGCCCAATGTGTGGGATTCAATTTGAAGTACACATCAACAAAAGAATACACACATTTCCTAGATAACATAGGATCCAGTGGAAAGATATGTAAGAATGGGAATGTGGTTTTGTTCTTAGCAAATCCCACTAATACAAGTGGGCCATGCTGTTCAGGTGATATGAATTCACTAGAAAGACCTGAATGTTTAGTGAACTGTGTTTAGCACAAGATGCATTGACTTAAGAAAGTAACAACACAAGAAGGAACTTGCTGGATCAGACTGAAGGACATATTAGCTGAGCATCCTGATTCCCAAAGCAACCAACCAGATGCCTATGAGAAGTCCAAAAGCTGGAAGGGGACAATAGAAGATCTTTGACTTTCTAGCAGTTGATATTCAGAGCCTTGCTGCATATGATCCTGGAAGTTGTCCATGCTATCATGACTAGTAGCCAACAGGAAATGAGAGAGGCTGTGTGAAATATAGGGCTGAAATAAAGAGCTCATGTGCTGTATATGCCCAGCTACAACCTGGTACCCCAAAAGCCTTTGACAAAAACGTATGATTCCTCCTTTGACAGCATTCACAGTACTATGGAAACCTATATGCCTGAAGGCAGACCACAGTCTTGCATTTCTGTGACATGTTCCTTTCTTGCTGGAGCAGCTAAACGTTGCATCAAAACTACAAGTGATATCCTTGCCCCAACCGAATAAAGCAATTTCTCTCTTTTTCTCCTTCAGCTTTCTACTCATATTTCACATAACAACATATTTTAAGGGATGAAGCAAAGTTTAGTTGGCAACATGATGCTTCAATAATTAATGTAACTTGTAACTATGAATGTATGGGAGAAGATACAGATATAATCTAAGGCCCTGAAGCGGCTTGGGAAGATCAAGAGTGCATACATAATATGGCCTCCATAAGCAAGAAGTATATTTGCAATACTGAATGCTTTTATTGATTTGCTTTCTATGCCCACCTCACAACTTTTTATTGATTTGCTTTCTATGCCCACCTCACAATTGAGTGTCTTAAAATCTAGCCAACATTGCATGAAGGGGAATCAGGGTTACTTTTTTAGCTCAGTGAAGGTAAATCATCCATCATATACCTTTGGGTGTCTCATTCTGAATAGTGTACTGATATTTTTTTTGAGCATCTGTCAACAGCAAATGTTTCTTACTTTGATTCTATCCTTTCACTTTATTCCTAAGAGTTGAATATACATAAGAGTAGACCTACTGAAATTAATGGCTCTGAGTTAGTCATGTCCATTAGTGTTAATGAGTGGAACTAACATTTGATACAACCACTAGTAAATAACCCATTAAACATGAATTGAGAAAAAATATATATCATTCACTTGTAGCAGACAATCATGTGCTCAAAATGCCACAACTATACCTTCAAGAATTCGGTCCAATGAATGCTGCAGATCTCCTATCCCCCAGAATGTATGGCATGATAAGAGAGAGTTTCTGCTTAACCCTCAAGAAAGAAGGGCATTTTCGTTGGCCAGGTTTAATTCAAATCCATCAAACCTCCTTTGGGGAAGGTTCTCGGGCAGGGTGGAAGGAGAAAGAACTTGCCCATGTGAAGACCACCTGGTGGAAACCCTTACACGTATGGTTCTTAATTGTAAACTATATGCTGATTTCCGTCAGCAATTTCTAGACAATTCTGCAAACCAGAGTTGGAGGTCATACATTTTCTATTACTGGGGAATGATCAGGAGCTCACCAAGTTAGTGGCTAAATATCTATATTTGGTTTTTTGTCGTCAAAATACACTGCAGACGTCTGATCTCCTTGGAGACCTAGAGATGTGACGATAGACTGCTCTGCCTCCTTTCTTTTAGCAAATGTTTTGTGCCACTATGGGAAGTGGTAATTCTGTATTGATTTGTTTTAGATGTTTGTATGTGATGCCAATAAAAGGTTTGATGATGATGATGATGATAAGAGTTCATACTTATACATGACTTTTTTGTGCACAGCTTAGGATCTAGTTCAGCTCAATCTTTTATACATGTGAGAACATAATAGGAGAGAAGTAGTGGATCCAGAAGGAACGCGGGTGGCGCTGTGGGTAAAACCTCAGTGCCTAGGACTTGCTGATCGTATGGTCGGCGGTTCAAATCCCTGCGGTGGGGTGAGCTCCTGTCTTTCGGTCCCAGCTCCTGCCCACCTAGCAATTCGAAAGCACCCCTAAAGTGCAAGTAGATAAATAGGTACTGCTATATAGCTGGAAGGTAAATGGCATTTCCGTGTGCTGCGCTGGTGCTGGCTCGCCAGAGCAGCTTCGTCACGCTGGCCACGTGACCCGGAAGTGTCTTCGGACAGCGCTGGCCCCTGGCCTCTTAAGTGAGATGGGCGCACAACCCTAGAGTCGGACACGACTGGCCCGTACGGGCAGGGGTACCTTTACCTTTACCTTTTAGTGGATCCAGAGAGGCCTGTGCATATTGTGCAAAACAATTTCCTGGGCACATGAGGAAGTGACTGGTCACTTCCAACAGCAATTTCACTCATCCACCCAGAGGCTCCTCCAACTTTCAAAGCAGGGCTTGAGGGGGGTGGGGGTGGAGAGAGAAACTGAAATATCCTTGCACACGTGTGAAATATTACACACAGTACTTTGAATCTCAGCCACTATTGTGGAAATATTAAAACATGGACACCGCCAAAGAGGAACACCTGCTTTATCAACTAACAGCAATCCTCCTTTCACTGAGTGGAAGTTTGTAGTGTCTTTATTATGACATTGTTTTCCACTAGTCTAAAAATATCCAAATAAAACTCAAACGGGAGACCGAAGAGTGCATAGCTCAAAATACTCTTTTATTTAAAGAACCTTGAATTGTTAGCAAAGCGTACTTAATAAGATCACACTGTCATTATGTAGTTTAGGGATAGTGGGTGCCTTTCCTATACAATTGCCAGTTTCCAATTCTTATCAAGGAGCTCCATGCCTGGACTTTGAATGAGCATCAGTGGGGAAGGTGTCACAGAATCTAGAGGTATGTTTCACCCTTAGAGCACAGAGCTATTAAATGGTATCTTAATACCTTACAATTGCATCTATATAACTACACACTGGAGACAGTTTAAGAATGAAAACTGCAAAACACCAAATGATCTCTTCTCTTCCCTCTCTATTTGTCTGTGTCCTGTATTCAGAATAATTTGTTGAGCAGGCAGCAAAGCATATGATTACATTTTAATAATGATAGAGAACATAGAAAGTTAGGACTTGCCTGCTTCTGTTGGGAGGAGAGAGGTATTAGATTGTTAAGGAAACAAATCCTAAATGTTCTTTCCAATGGGACTGAATTCTGTCAAAACACCACCAGGATCTCTCAGCTGCCTTCAGGACAATAAGGCATAATTTCTTATATGCAGTAACTTAGCAGATCTTCTGGTGCTCCCTCTCATCTCGCCTTCATTCTACCCACCATCCATTCAGATACGCGCAGTTATGCTAAGACAATTCTCAATTAAAACAATGTTGGCCTCAAATAGAAGCTGGGGGTACAAATTTATTTCCTGATAGGCCATGCTTACTTGGACACTCATCCAGTTTTACCACTGGATTTTTATAGCACAGAAGACACTGGAATTCTGTAGGCTATTTAATTCACCCAGGCCACAGGGCTGCCCATTAGCCTCTCTTGACGAAGAGAAATCAGCCTCTGGAACCATCTTTCCTCTGCTTCTGCCTTGTCAACAAACAGCTGTAAGAGAGGAAGAAAAGATACAACATGTAGACATCTTGCTGAGGATTAATATTTGTGAGTATTGAAAATACCCCATGAATCCATTGCCAGAAACCTCAAGCAATCAGTAGTGCAGTGGAAAACCTACACTGAGATGCCCTCATCAAAGTTAGGATTTTGTTGTGTTTTTCCATGGATTTTCAGCATCTGTCAAATTGTGGTACGATCTGCATCAGGTCTTAGGTTTGAGCATATGCCGTATATCTGTACCATGCCAACTGCGTAACCACAATCACTATCCACTTATCTAGGCAATTTTGAGGTCTGGCATCACTATCTATAAATTAATCCTGTGTCACATCACTGGATCCTTCAAGCATCTCTGTAGAATTGGGAAGATCTCTGCTGCAGCAAGTGAAGAGTGCCTACAGAGCCTGAATCTAATTACGGTAGACAGAAGTTCAGGAAGATAGGTGCTTCCTCCAAGTATGCTAAGAGCATGTAAGAAAGACAGATTTCTATATTCTGATGTATACAATGCAGTGCAGGCAATTCAAAGGAAGTTATTGAAATGTGGGTACATTTGTATACCATAATGTAGCTAAAAAAACTTTTAAGTAATAAATGGATGCAATTTTCAGAATACCCTTTTTAATATTTCTTAAAAAGAGAGGACATCCTCTGGAATGTAAGTGAATTTGAGAGGCAAGACTGGTTCCCCCCTCTCCTCCCCCCCACCCAACAGTTCATAAGTCTGAAAAATAAATAAAAAGAATGAAAAAACCCAGATTTAGCTCTACCTAAATCTGGTTATAGCAATTTGATTCCCATTTGATTCCCACATTTACATGGCAATGCGCATGCTAATAGCTCTAGTGTTAAATGTTTTGTGAAAGTTGTTGGACTTTATTCAAAATACCCAGCATACACATAGGAACATATATATTGCATAACCTAATCTCTCCGCTTCTATAGGAACTTTGTTAGATAAAGGCTGTCGTAATAAGCGTCACCACACTCACGTTAGGATGGGCTAGTGAGTTTTCATCTTGGTATTTGATAGCAGTAGGAATAATTCCAGGCACTGTTTCTTTTTCAATAGATGTGAGAACAGAACTTCCCGGTTCTGCTGCTGCAGCTTCGCTTTTGACTTCAGCAGGTTCTGTTGCCTAATTGAGAGTGCAGGGTGGGGGATAAAATTCACACACAATCTTCATAGTCTAATTAATTCTGCTCTGAATAATATGAGAACATCATTGTCCTGTGACAGTAGACTGATAGTGAAAAATATACTGAATAACAGGAATTTCATGTTAAAGAATTTTGCCTAAACTAACCCACCACGTCTATTTTAGTAGATGCATGGAAGCACCAGAATGCCTTGGAACCTGGAACTATAGACTGGACAGCAGCCAGTTTGAGATTCTGAACTTGCTAAATTCTAGAGCAAGGAATTTCATTTATCTTTATAGGATCCTAAATCCTAAAGTCTCAAAACAGTTGTCACAAGTATTTGTGCATTTCTCTTATGAAACCAAATTAATAAGATAAAGGGGGGACTGTTTCCAAGGGCTCACAAACTAATATATATCTATTTGCAGCAAGGGATGCCTTATAATATAAGACATATATAGTGAAAACTGCAAAGGCCTGCTTGAAGAGACAGGATCCTATGCTCCAGCTGAAACTAGAATGGTGCTTCTGCAATAGTTCTGTAGATGACTATGGCACCGTCTAGCTCAGTCCTATTTACCCTGACTGGCAACAGATCTCCAGGGTTTCAGATGAGCTTTTCCCAGCCGTACTTGAAGATTTCAACAACTGGTCATCCACGTGATACACACAGCACTTATCATCTTATTTAGCAACCCTCCCAAGAGTATCCTTTCACTCACCTTTTACATGACAAAGGGCATGCATTTCCTGACACACAGACTAATTTCAGTGTTGGGAAAAATAATGACTGAAGATTCCCTCCAAATATAGTTTGTCCAACCCGCACTTAACCCACAACTCCAGTGCAAGAGAACTCCATCTTAATCATGAACCCAAACATCTTTGGAATTATTACTGCTTCAGATCTGGAATATCTCTATCTGTTCATTTAGAAAAACGTGATATGGTAAACCGCCCTGTGATACTCGGATGAAGGTTGGTATAGAGATTTAATAAACAAACAAACAAGCAACATTCATATGGCACTGGATTCAGAGAAGAACATGTGCACCTTGATGTGGGGTGGGAGTTGGAGGGCTGATTCGGTCTGGTGGAAGCTTCTCCCATTGCAATACATGCTGCTCCACGTGACTATGACCTTGACAGAGGGGGGGCCTTCCCAGGGTGATGCCATCAAAAAGGGGGGAGACAAAAAGCCCCCGGATATGCAAGAAGCAGCCTTGTATTTCTCTGTACCCAAACTGGCAGTTTAATAAGTTAGATTGCTATATTAAAAAAAATACAGCCTTTGTGTCAAAAATGTCAATATTTAAAAGCGGTACCTGTGCCTTGCTGCAACCAGAACACACTAACTGAATTAAGCACATTATTGTTGACAAAACCTGCATTCCTTTATTATACCTAAATGCAGAATCACATCATTATGGGATCCATATATTTCTGATTTCTGATGACTGGGATTAGGATTACCAGTATGAAAGTCAAAGTCAATGTCAATGTCAACTGCATTAATGTACCGGCTTTCCACCAGCTCACAAGGGGCTCTATGCAAAGAAAGAAGATTGAAAACTTACCTTTTTGACTTCTTTACTTGATCTGAATGTCTGTGGAACAAAGGAGTCACTTTCAATTGCTTCAATTTCTTTTACTCGTTTCACTTGCTCTACGAGGCTGGTTTGCTCTATAGAAGAGGGTATAATGTCAGTATAGTTTAGCATAAGCTTAAGATCAGCACTGTGCAATATTCTTCTAAAGTATTTCCTCTGCTCGAAAAATGGAAAACTCTAAGGTAAGTGATGGCTCTGCCAAGGAGAAATTATTCTTATTTTGTTCAGCAAAAAAAAAGGATAGGAAGGATAAAGCAGATTCTAGACAATGGAATTGAAATATTTGCCATTGACACCAGTTACAAACAGGATGGCACTGCTGACAAAGCATCTGGTAATCATGAGTTTGATTCCTGTTGCAAAGAGTACAGGCACCCCCCACCCTCTGCCCCACAGTTCAATATAATGCCAAAAAGAAGGGACTTGGCGTTTTGTCTCTTGACTCAATAAAAAGTCCCCTAGCATCTGACCACGGTTTGAGCCTCTCAGTGGGGTTCCACCTACCACACTGAGACTCACTCCAAACAATGATGGGTAATTCTATACAGAGCCCATTGTATCCCTAAAGTAGCCCTCTGTATGCTTATTGCATTCATGTAAACCATTTTAATATTCCAGCACTGCTTTATGTGACATTTTAAAAAGTTTTTCAATCTTTTAACAATTGAAAAAGTTGAAGAATGTGCTAGAGTTAGGAAAATTTCATTTTACAGACTCGCTTGTTTCCTTTTGAGCTTCACTGTAATAAATATGAATGCTGCATTTTTTTCACTTCTGTTGGAGATGAAATTAGTAAGATCGGGCATATATATACTGACAACAAAAAGATCCATCAGAAATTTAAGTACCGTACTTTGATCCACAATAGGAAACCAAATAGAAAAGTTCTTCAGATACAGTGGCGTAGCGTGGGTTGTCAGCACCCAGGGCAAGGCAAGTAATTTGCGCCCCCTAACCCGTGGATTTGTGCCCCCTAACCCTAACCCCCAGATGTTGCGCCCGGTGCGGCCGGCCCCCCCCTGCACCCCCATGCTACGCCACTGTTCAGATAACATAGGTATTCAGCACACACTAAGGAACACAATAGTCTGTGATATTTGCTGGATTGAGAAAGGTCTCTGGACAATCTGGAAGCTCAGTCTGGGACTAGATATATTTTTGGCACCCTTCCCTTTAAAATGTCAGCACTGTATCGTGCTAAGCCCATCAACTCTTATCCAGAAGAGCATTCCAGTATTTATGTGGACAAACAATACATACAAGTTTTATTATACGTAAAAGCTTTGCTTGATCAGAGGCAGACAGAACAGAACCTTGCACACTATATAATTTAGAGCTACTCTATGTCAGTCAAACAACCAAGGAAATTTAAAAGAAATTAATGTTGCCATACATAAGCAACGGAAAGAAATTTAGTTCTGCTAATCTACACATTCAAACGACTGGACTGTAGCGGACACAGAAGGCTAAGTCAAATGGCTCACTGTTTTCTTATGCATCCACTGAATACAGCCACCACCACTGGTATAATGTCAATTTATTTAGGATTAGGTTTCTACAACAGTTGTCATTCAGGTCACATGTTGTCCTTTCTCTCCCACTGATGAACTAGTTTGGGACCTGTGAGACACCCTTGCCAGTCACTCCTATGATGGAAATGGTATGAAGATTTTATAACCACACATAATCAAAAAGCCGGATACTGTCATGACAAGTTGCCCTTGATGCTCAGGTATATCTGTGTCTGCTTCACTTATGGTTTTCCAACACCGATGACAGATATCTGTGTAAGAAAAAGTGTATGCACTATATATAAATACATTGTCACAACTGTAAAACATGCACCTGAATGTTTTTGTAGTTTTAACATTCAATGGGAAAACCGTTGTAGACATAGGTTTGACCTTTGATATTGGCGAGTGCTGTAATGTGAATGACAGTCACACTGTGGGGAACATGGTCCCCAAGAGAAACAAAATCACAGAATGTTTTCCAGAATTACTTCAGTGACATTAACTGGATAAAAATGGACTGGAAGGAAGCTGTATCCATTAGTCTACAATATTGTTGACAAACACATTATTGGTATATAAAATGACTTCCATATAGTGTTTGTCAGATGTCAGTAGAAAGGATATATATTTCATAGTAAAATCAAAAATAATGGAGTCAGAAAGCTAAGAGGGTAGAGACAAAAAAAATCAATACTAACTCATTGGACAGCAAGTCCTTTCACTCTGGTCAGACTGAAAATACAGAACTATTTGTATCAGTGACTGTTGATGCCATTTTTCATACATAAATCATTCCTTCTATAAGAATTACAATTAAGCTTGCTCCTAGTAGCTCTGTTCTTTTTATCTTATTACTAAAGCGGGTGGGAAAACTTGGAGAAATAAGCATACATGGGAAACTATCAATGCACTTGTGTGGGAGGCTTGTCAAGACCTTTCTGTGATAACCTTCAGTTTTAATGTGTCTGCTCATACAGGCTTACGTCTGTAAGTCAACACAATCATACGGCAGCAGTAACCTTCTGAAAACAGCAGGTGGCATTGTATTACCAGTAAAACCACAATGCATAACAGAAGGGCTTCAGAGGCCTTGCCTTAAGTATCCAGAATTCATCTTATTTCAAAAAACCAAACATCTTTCAAGACTGTGACTCCTTTTGTTCTAACTTAAGAATATTTGTATTAATGATTTATTTTTTGTGTGTAAACCTGGCTTCCGTAAGTACCTTTAACGTATGTGCTGTTCCTATTTTTAAAGGGGGGCAGCTTTTTCAGTGGCTAACACTGTTGTTGTTTAGTCGTTTAGTCGTGTCCGACTCTTCGTGACCCCATGGACCAGAGCAGGCCAGGCACTTCTGTTTTCCACTGCCTCCCACAGTTTGGTCAGACTCATGTTTGTAGCTTTGAGAACACTGCCCAACCATCTTGTCATCTGTCGTCCCCTTCTCCTTGTGCCCTTCATCTTTCCCAACATCAGGGTCTTTTCCAGGGAGTCTTCTCTTCTCATGAGGTGGCCAAAGTATTGGAGCCTGAGCTTCAGGATCTGTCCTTCCACTGAGCACTCCGGCATGATTTCCTTAAGAATAAATTGATCTTCTTGCAGTCCATGGGACTCTCAAGAGTCTCCTCCAGCACCATAATTCAAAAGCATCCATTCTTTGGCGATCAGCCTTCTTTATGGTCCAGCTCTCACTTCCATTCATCACTTCTGGGAAAACCATAGCTTTAACTATACGGACCTATACAGCTAACAGGGTATGGCATGTAGCAATTACACTTCACAAACATAATTAGGATCTCCAGCACAGCCAGAGAGGAAGTAAAAGGGGGCAAATATTTCTTTTAAAAACAAAAACATAATCTATATAACAATACAAAATGATAGAAAACTAGTATCTTGTGAACCACTCTATTTAAATGTTACAACCAAAAAAATGGTATGCCAAAATATGCTTATAAGACAATTTTCTAATAACAGAACTCAGCCCAAGGAAAAACAACAAAGAATCCTGTGGGAACTTTTAAGATTAGCAAATTTCTTACAGCATAAGATGTTGTGGTCTTCTGATATAGCTGTGCAGTGTTTTAAAGGACACTGCAACAAGAAACCATTAAATTACAATGTTTCAAGCGGTTCAATTCTGTCACCTGTGGCCTGAATTGGGCTAATGGGCTTTTATTACATTACACGTGTTAATTAGCTTACCGATGTCAGGATGTTTGTGTTATCGTTGACGCTGCTTTGTGAATGGTCACTGTTAATAATAATAATAAAATTGTCGCTGTCTGTGCTTTCTGAGTCTCTTTTCCCTCTGGCCTCACTGTTTACAATCCCTTCCAACCATTTGTGTACTTGTATGTATGTCACTGATTTGTTAAGTCTTTTTAAGAGGCCAATGGACTCCGTTGGCTTTGTTGCAACGCACTCACCCTTCTGAAAACTGTCAAGGAAAAGGGGCTTTGAAACACTTACTGGTAAGCATCAAAATAAGTTCAACATATACTCAGCCATAAAGCTCTCTGGGTGACCTTGGGCCTGACAAGGCCACAAAGCATAATCTACCTCACAGGGGTTTTGTGGGGGTTAAATGACGATTGAATGCCCAGGCAGCATGGATCCCAAAGGGTATTGGGAGGGGAAACTGCCAGGAGAGGAAGCTGTGGGGAGGAGTGGGGAAAGGATGAAGATAAATGTCACAGGTCGTGGAACCTTCTCATGTGGCCACTCTCCAGGTTTCTGCCCCACGGCAATAAATATCTGAAGAAGCAAAAAGCAGGGCATTTTCAGTGGCAGCCCCAGTTCTGTAAAACACATATGGGTGCCATACATTTTAACCTTGGGTTAGCAACTTTTTTAAAATTGAAAAAGGGCCATATTTTATTACTGAGCAACAATAGAAGGGCCAGCAAGATCGATCTGACCCAACTGAATGAATCCTGGATAAGTCAGGACTTGGGCAAATGGGCCACTTAAGTCTCCTTTTCAGTGTGAGCAGCAAGATGAGCTTTGACCAAGCAACTCTTCCTTTACTCACCTCAGTTGCTCACCACCTTCTCTCATGCTTTAGGCCTGGAGCTAGCACAGCATAAGAGTTGTGGTGGTGTCTCAGCCCATGCTTTTCTTGCTCTCTGTTGCTGTTTTTTAGCTTAAAAAGATTTCTTCCTCGTGTAAGTCACATACATGGGTCAAATGACACATTAGGTTTTATCTAGCATTGGTCATACTCAGAGTAGATCTATTAAAGTTAATTGGCCTGACAGGTTCTTTAATTTCAGTGGGTTTACTCTGAGTAGAACTTAATTGGAAACAATCCCTTTCTTGTATTGGGTAAATGTACTTTCATTCAGCAAAATGATTAAGATGTTACGCCAATGTTTACTCAGTGTTTTCCAGCCACCTAACGTGTATATAAAAAAGACATATAATTACAAAGAAAGGTATAAGAATTCATAGGACAAAATGGTACAGAACATCAATAATATCCTGAAGGATGCTGGACGTCTGCTGCATTTTCACAGAGAGAGAGAGAGAGAGAGGCTGAATAAAGTTTCATCTTGCAGCACATGAGCAAGCCAGACTGCAGCCTCTGCTGTTGCTGCTAGCTGTCCATTTTAATTCTTGAATTCTTATTGACTCTAATTAAAATTCTATAGATGGAAGAGCTGTAGGTTTCTCAGGAACTTGCCAGTGAATGTTGTCTGCCAGCCATCTCCAAACACCCCATAACCACACACAACCAGCCTGTCAGGAGAGCTAATGCAGACATTGTGGGGCACACCACATTTGTCACTGTGGCTAATATCAGAGATACTCAGCTCTTTTTTTCTCAGCACACAAAAGCACGATATGTAATTCAATGCTCAATTTACCCTTGTCTCGTAGGAGATTTCCCCCCGCTAATTGATAGAAATTAAGCCATTAATCAAGCCACTAGCCATCATTCAAACCAGAGAAGATGAATACAAACTTTCATCATAACCACCTTCCCCATTTTAGTGTTCATTAGCATTAATTTTTAATGCAATTATGCTATTCTTTTACACTGAGCTCATAAATTACTGCTCTTTTGTTGCTGGTTGGCCTTGTAAAATCCAAAGGTAATGCTTTGTGCTCTGATCTTAAAGGCAATTACTAGCTTCTTCTATCTTTTATATATCCATAGTAAAAAAACAAACAACCCAAAAAACTTTATATAGTATATATAACACATCTAAAGTATGTGGCTTATTACCAATATATAGCATACACATTGTAGTTAGACATGTAGGTAGACAGAAAGAGAATACAAGCACACAGAGAAAATCACTAAAAGGGTCATATATATACATAGGCCACAGAGCTCAATAAGAAACTATTCAGTTAGAAGCAGCTGTGGCTCTCAGTAGCTCTCGTTCAGTTCAGTTGCACATACTTTTATTCTCTCTCCTCCTCATATAAGTGAATCACTGCCATTCCCTCCTCCAGGGAAATGTAAAGCTATGAAGTTGGGCACATGGCTGGGATGAAGGCAAAACCAGACCACCTCCACCCCAACAAACACTGACGTACAGTGAGAGGGGGTTCTCAGGGAGCACACAGTGATGTCCCTGGTGAAACCCCTACAATAAATGGACCTTCAGTGTCAGCCCCACCTGTGAAAAAAACACGGGCATTTTGTTAACATTAAATAAGCACGACTGCAAAAAGCGCCCTGCTTATAATCAAAGATGTGGAATGCTAATATTAAACAGAGAAATTAAGCAACAAGCCTTGGGAGGCTTTCAGTTATAATTTATCCTAATTGGGAAAACAGCAACTGCGCAGACACGTTTTTTTCACGCTGCTCATTTGCTACACATGTGTCACAAGATCAAATGAAACTTTCAGAAGACATGAGCATATATATCCCAGAAGAACACAAATTGCCATGTGGCAACATGTGGTACAAGAACATGGTTTTACTTTAATTCAAGTAATGATCCATCACAAGGAACCACACAGAAGTTTGTTATGCATCCAGCTGTACCATATATATACTGCAACTGCTGGCAAAGAAAGCCTGTAGAAGAATGCAGATGTATAAGAAATGCAGATTTACAGGAAACTACTACTACTCTGTGCCATGACCCCAAAGTAGCTCAAGGAATCCTTGATCTCCCTACACTATTGATAGCTTACAGCTGGATTCCCAGCAGAGATAACAAAATCAGTGTGGATTACAAAATACTTTGACTCTTCTGATAGGTGCAGTAAATGTTCTTCTTTTGGTTTCTTGTGCAGTTTTTGCTATGTATGACAGATTAATGTTTACTGATTTTTTAAAAACATGTTTTGGGGGTTTGTGTTTGTTTCAGTACTAGAACAGATCCATCTTGAAAAATGGGGAAAGTGGAATACAATTTCATTATCTGCCCAAGGGGTCACTCATAAGTCTACGAAGAAAAGCTTAGGATACAGTTAACATGGAGATTCAAATGCTTGCTTCGTGCTACTAGTTATCGTCACTGTTGTTTCTAAAATTCCCTTTCTCAAAGAAATTACCATTAAGAATCACTTGGAGTCAATCTGATCTTGTTCATGCAGATGAACAAATTGACAAGTTGTTGTTGTTGTATTAATAATAATGATAATAATAATGATAACAATAATGAAAATGATAATAATCTGGGCGGCTTCCAACAAAATATTAAAATACTGTAATACATCAAACATTAAAAGCTTCCATAAACAGGGCTGCCTTCAGGTGTTTTCTACTATTCAGATGTTGTTTTGTTGTTGTTGTTCTTTGTTGTTGTTTTATACCCCACCCATCTTACTGGGTAACCCCAGCCACTAAGAGCAACTTCCAACATATATAAAAACATAAAAATAGTTTTTTAAAAAAAGAAAATCAGATAAACAACAGTTGGCTCATTTCCCAGTGGCTGCTGTTTATTTCATAACAGGTAAGGTCCCCTGGATGGTTAAGTCCGGTCAAAGGTGACTCTGGGGTTGCGGCGCTCATCTCACTTTTCAGGCAGAGGGAGCCAGTGTTTGTCCGCAGACAGCTTTCAGGGTCATGTGGTCAGCATGACTAAACGGCTTCTGGTGCAACGGGACACCGTGATGGAAACCAGAGCGCACAGAAACACTATTTACCTTCCTGATGCAGCGGTACCTATTTATCTACTTGCACTGGTATGCTTTTGAACTGCTAGGTTGGGTAGCAATTTCCCAGGGGCTACTGTTTATTTCATAGCATTCCATACTAGAATAGACACTGCGATACAGAGAGTTTGGGATAATATTTTATATATGTAATGCTTATTTTTTATTTTAAATAAAGCAAACAATAAACAAACAGATGCTCCGGTGGGGGAATCATAGTTCATTGCACACAGAAGTCCCTAGCTTTAATCTTTGGCATCTCCAGTATGATACCAAGTGACTGGAAAGGAGTCTGCTTGGAACTCTGGACAGCTGAAGCTGGTCAGTGGAGGG
The DNA here is from genome assembly GCF_964234715.1 of Podarcis melisellensis. Classification (NCBI taxonomy): domain Eukaryota; kingdom Metazoa; phylum Chordata; class Lepidosauria; order Squamata; family Lacertidae; genus Podarcis; species Podarcis melisellensis. Next base: position 20,768,733 of record NC_138537.1, read on the forward strand.
AAAGAAAGAAAGAAAGAAAGAAAGAAAGAAAGAAAGAAAGAAAGAAAGAAAGAAAGAAAGAATCTTTCAATTTTTATGGGCTTAATGCTTTCATTGCCCTGCAGCTGCTATGTTCTCTTAAATGCAAGTGCTCAGTTTGGGAGCTTTCCTTTTGTTGTGCCTCATCCAACCACAGAGAAGTTATACTACAATCAAGTGTTATATAAATTTTGTTAAAATTCTTGATGTTAGCCTGTACCCATTGAATGTGTGCTGAACCACCAGGGACCATGGATTCATATCTTCCAGTTTGCCTCAAATTTGTGGGCATTTGCCTCAAACTATGCTAGACATTCAGGTAGTAAAAGTGTTTAGCATTTAATATTCCGCTGTGAATTGTTTTAATTGATTTTTATACTGTATTATTATATTGTTGTAGCCCGTCTTGGAGCTTTATGGTGAAGGGCGGGTAAGAAAGCCTACAAATAAATAAAATGACATTTGAAATTACCACAAGATTGATATGACACAGGGAAGTAATCAAAACTTGATCTACCAGGACAATTTGTTTACAGAATATACTTAATCCATCACTTGATATTCTGATTAAAAATGATTGGCACTAGGCAAACAACAATTTGTACTTAATGGATTACAGACTTGTTAACAAATACTCAAACATAATTTTGTGTTTGGCATTACATCCCACCACTTGTGTACCAGATGCCAGTGACCTCAAAAATCTTACGGAAGGCAGCAATTGTGAAGTTTGCAGATGTCATAAAATAACCGAAAGTAAGAATCAGATATACACAGTAGATGGTTATAACAGGAGAAATCAGAACAATTGTTACATTTCTCCTCTGCTAATGCAAATAATCTTAATGAGCATTTCCTCTGACCTCCACGCAGTATCCCATGTGCTACAAAAACAGAGCTTTTCACTCTTGACATCAGCCCATCCTGCCTATCTTAAATTAGAAATTATATTGGTAAGAAACCTTGAAAGCCCTGGCAAAAAGTGTAATAGCAAATGAACATTAGCTTCAGATATAAAGGAGGAAAGTTTGGCATCAGAAATATCCCCTTGCCATATGGGGAAACATGTTAACTTGAATTTGCTATTCTTGAGTGGGAGATCAGGAGAAAGGAGAAAGGAAAGACAGAAATGGAAGAACAATGCAACTTGAGATAATTCCTTGTGACATGCGTAACAGCTGCCAAGGAGACAATCGTTTCACCAATCTCATAATACGAAGTCCTCTTAGATCCATCTGTAAAGAAATAGGTTGCTCTAGCAGAACAGAGCTGTGTGTAGCACAGAAGTACAAAGCAGAATGTGTAGATTATTTACTTAACTTAAATAGTGTTAAATCAGAAGGTTTTAAAATTATGAAATATTTTAACGACACACAAACAAACAAAGAAACCATAAGCACTTCACATATACATTTCACCATAAACTGCTTGCTTAAAATGGCTTACATGATTTTTGAATAATTTTCACACTTAGGATCTAAACAACCCGGAAACGAATTCCAGAAAAAGGTAACAGCCACTCAGAAGCCATCTCTACATGCCTCTGTTGTTCCTAAGTGACCAAGAGAGGATGCAAAGAGGAGGTTAGTATTAGCTGAGTGTAGGGATTGTATGCCACCAAGTTATACAGAGCCACATTTAGCAGCTTTTGTTTTAACTTCATCTACTAGGGATGAGAGGGACGCGGGTGGCGCTGTGGGTTAAAGCCTCAGCGCCTAGGGCTTGCCGATCGAAAGGTCGGCGGTTCGAATCCCCGCGGCGGGGTGCGCTCCCGCTGCTCGGTCCCAGCGCCTGCCAACCTAGCAGTTCGAAAGCACCTCCAGGTGCAAGTAGATAAATAGGGACCGCTTTCTAGCGGGAAGGTAAACGGCGTTTCCGTGTGCAGCTCTGGCTCGCCAGAGCAGCGATGTCACGCTGGCCACGTGACCCGGAAGTGTCTTCGGACAGCGCTGGCCCCTGGCCTCTTGAGTGAGATGGGCGCACAACCCCAGAGTCTGGCAAGACTGGCCCGTACGGGCAGGGGTACCTTTACTTTTACCTTTTTTACTAGGGATGAGAGAAAATTTCAAAGTACTATTCTAGAATAATCATTCCAGTACTTAAGGCTGGGGTGGGGAACCCTCTCCTCCCCAGCAATTAGGGTGTTTCTTTTAAGGCTTCCATAGGTGCCAGTGGAAGCTTTTTAGAAGCACAATTGCTGCATGGGTGTATTTTCATATGAGGGTCTGCTGCTAAAGAACGAAGGGCATGTGCTGCCCCCACCCGAAAACTGCTGCTCCTTTAGCTAGGCAATTAGGCTTGAAAACAGCTTTCCTTTGGAGCCAATTTGAGGCTTTTTTCAAGCCTAACTGCCAAGACCGAGAAGGCAGCTAGGGAGTAAGATATTAACCCTCCCAGCACCGTGGGCTGCAGTCTTCAAGAAGATCACCACCTTAGCCATTTTAGCTTGGGGGAAAAGCTCCAATGTTTTCTTCAAGCCTAATTGCCTGGTGGTGGGAAGTGACAGTATATGCGTGTGTGTGTGTGTGTGTGTGTGTGTGTGTGTGAGAGAGAGAGAGAGAGAGAGAGAGAGAGAGAGAGAGATGTGGGTGTGAATAAATTGCTGTATGTTATATACACACAGTGCTATTTTTCTAGAAAAAGAGGTGCCAGAACTCAACATGAACACCTACCTTGTTCTCTTATAGTGGCTATGGCACCCACCTGAGAGGTGCCAGAACTCAGTTCCAGTGAGCTCCGGCTGAAAAAAAGCCCTGGTTATATGCGAGAACACAGATGCGTGGGTTCTGTAAGTGTGTATGACCAAAGAAGAGGTGTATCCACTTTTTAGATTGGCCCCACCCAACACTGGTACACAGATCCCAGAAGGTTAGTTATGAAGGAATATAGTGTTTGCACATAAAAAGGTTTCCCATCCCATCTTAAAGAAACATTGGGGGGGGATGTTCAGTATTAGCATATGATGTGTGTGTGAAACAACTAAGACAGAGAAAAACATTTTATTATAATTACAAAAAAACCCAAAACCATAAAGGCTTTTCATTCACAGAATGGCTTATTTATAGATGCCAGAGTGATTCATTAGCTCAGCAAATGTGGACCATGAGAACTACAGCAGAATTGTAACCTGGTTTTTAAAAGTGCAGCTTTTCAAAGGTTTTGATTCTCACCTCAGGGAATCAACTATGAACAATGTACAAATTTTTTTTAATGAGTTCTTCTTATTTTGTATGTCACAAAGCATTAATTGACCACGATTGATAAATATTTGGTGAACTTTTGATGATTTAAGTTTTCCCATCAATGCCTGCAAAACTGATAATTATACCAGAAACTTTTCATCCGGCAATCTTTGTTCTGCCTACAATCTATGGGCAAGATCAACCTCTGACCCATATACATGGAGGGCAGGCACAGCATGTGTAAAAGAGTGTGGGCAAGAACCAAAGCAATTTTTAAATATTGTATAGCACAAAGCACATGTACAGGTGATTTAAAAATAGCAAATTACAGTGACAACCACCACCAGAAAACCAGCTTTGGAATATTTCCAGTAAGTGCACCCTGACCTTTCAATATTGCTGCGCAGGTACTAAACTGAAGGAGGTCAAGGATTAAACATTTGTGTACTGTATAAAGCCGGCCAAATACATAGCAGCCTGTATGTTTCATACTGCATAATTCCAAGCAAACTAGAACAATCCATGGATATATCTATCAAAGCAAAGAGATAATGTCTTGACAGAATGTGTACTGACAACCTGAACAATCAACATGCTTTGGCCCTAAAAATAGCAGGGTGGCTGGATGCATGTATAGGATGGACATATAGACCTTCCTCCATTGTGCTTAGCATGCTGAGGGTGGATGGATTGTGTATCATGTTGGGTGTGTCTGTGTGTGATTGTGTTTGTCTGAATTAGCAATTGGGCTATATATGGCCCCATAATAGTTGAGCATGGCACTGATCATCTTGTCTTTGGAAGGTTTGCAATGTTACCTCAGCTACGATCTGTGCCTAAATTTGGAGCGAGCAGCTTCACTTGTTGGTCTGCTTCACTCAGTGATCAATCTACCACCTTTATATTAGCTTTTTAATGTTAAAATTGTCATTTCCCCACTAGTTTTGAGCACATACTAGAATGACAAGCTTGATGTTATTCTTCTCTCTTAAATACACTACAGGGTGTTGCACTCACATAATGTATCGGTGTATTTATAGGAAACTGTTTCTGGCAGTGATCAGGTAATAGTTTTTGACTGAATTGATTATTCACTGACAGTACTCAACTTAGCCTTGCAAATGCATCAACTATGTAATAAGGAACTATTAAGACCATTGATTTTCTGATTTCAATTGATAGCTAACAGGCCAAAGCTACACATCAATATTTGCGTAACTAATACCCAAGAGCTAACAAATTTGACAAATGAAAACCTCAATAGGCCAAACAGTGCAAATAAATGGAAATTTAAAGCCTAACCCTCAGAAATTTAAATGAGGTACTTATATTCATGATACATATTAGTCTACAGGTATCTCATGCTGACATGAGTTAAGGGAATAGGCACATACATAGATATATTTTTAATCTAAAAGACAATATATAAAAAATGTAGGGGGGGCCTGAGCAGAAGTCCATTTACTGCTCATAGTATCCAAGCCATAATGTTTGAAGCCTTATGTAGAGATGTGCTGCAGTATTATTAAAAATAATCATCTTCCAGGTAATTATAAAATATTTAAAGCCTTCTCTAAGAACCATGAATTTAAATGAAACCCATAACTTGCCCAAGGTATTGCTGACCATCTGTTTATATAATTCACCTAAATGTTGAAGATGAGTTTAAGCTACTTATTCATGCACTTTAAGCACGTGGGATCTTATTTCCATAATTAATTACCTTGGGCTCCATTTATTAGAAATTCCATTGTGTTGCGATAATGACACAAGGAAGACAAATATGCCAGAAAGCACATACAGTGGTATATCTAACCTGGGAGGACAAGGGCTGTATTAGAAATGTTCATGATCCCAATAATCAGAGGTTCCAGACAGTTCTCTGAAGCCAACTGGCAATAAAGCAGCTGTAGAACATCTGTAGACTCTTAAGGAAGGTCTTTCAGCCTGAAAAACCCTTTAAAACATATCAAACTAATAATATGGATTTATGTTTTCATCTTGTGAGGTAGCTGCGGGTGCCCCTTGCAGTTTCTGCTAATCGTCAAGGATAACAGTGTTTTAACACAAAATCTCCTTCACAGCCCATTTTCTTCAGTTTTGAACTTGCAATCAAGCCAATGCTAAATTGGTAAGACCGCAGTACTTCCAAAGCCAGATGTAATTTCACAAACAGATTTATGACTTTGCTGCATTAGGTCTGTGAAGAAAACGTTGTAAATAATGCAACTCTGAAATCATATCCTTTCAAACTGACAGCTATTACTTCAGATTTTCTGAAGCTTTGTATTTAAGACCCACTACTGCTAAACCCTTAGTTTGTGACCATCAGCAGGATTGTAAAATAAGACCATTTGGCAGCCGATCAAGAACAAAGAACCACTAAGACATGCTTCTCTGCCTCCTTTGCTGGCAGGAAGATGCAACCCCCCTGGCAATGTAAGACTGGATGTAACCTTTAGTCAAAAACAGGCTTTATGTTAACTCACACTTTGATAGTAGAGACAATGTTTTAACACAGAATATATAGATAATCAAATAAATTACAAATGGATCAAGGGAAAGTAGGAGAGAAAAGATATGTGGACTGGGTGCAATTCTCCTCTCATGTCAGCCAATACAGACCCAATGCAGTCCTTCATTTCCAGTAATATCTAGTAGAAGAAGAGCCCTCCTGGATCAGGCCACCCAGATCAGGTCATCCTCTTCTTACTGTGGTCAAACAGATGCTTATGGGAAGCATGCAAGCAGGACTTTGCAGTTCCTAGCAATTGGTATTCAGGAACACATTGCCTCCAACAGTGGAGGCAGATTATAACCATCATGGCTACTAGCCACGGATAGCCTTATCCTGAGGCTACATGGTGGCAGGAGAATCTCTACGACTGCAGGAAAATGGCCTTCACAAAGAGGAACATTTTTTTGTTAAGCTAGCCGGCTACTCTGCAATGGTAGGTACATGCAATGTATAGCCTGCCCCTGACCTTTACTGATCAATAGAGCCCAATATTAAGGACACTTCTCATTTTTATAACCGTTAAAATGAAAACAGCTTTTAACAAATAGCAGAGGTTTCTTGACATATTGCCATTCCAGAGTTGCTCTTTTCTCTCTTTCTTCTTTTTTAGAACTTCAGCTTCACAATATTATTATACAAGCAATCTCACATCTGGATATATTAGAAAAACACAAACCTATAAAAAATAGAGGAAGAATAAGGTCTTACTGGCAAAACCATATCGTTGGTGATTAAAATATAAGCACGTTTTAATGCCTCACAAAAAATGTCCGTGATTTTTATAATGATGAAACTGTAGTTGGTGAATTATTTATATCAGATCAGCACTTATTAAAATTTGTCCCTTTGACTTATCTAATATTCCAAATAGTTAAACAAGCCATGATCAAGCAGCAGCACCAGGAGCCAATACATTAAAGATTGCAGTCTCTGCCCCTTTCTCACATCTGAAGAAAATTTGACTTTTCAGCTTTTCCTTCCAATCCAACCTCAACCATTCTGTGGTCATTATACTAAAAAAAAAGGGGGGGGAAAGGTGGTCTACCATTTTGGCAAGTCAATCACAAGTCAAGTAATATGAAAGTACCACTCTAGAAACTGTTGCACAAGTACCACAATGCACTTGGCAAAGTGTACAACAAGTAGTGTTTAACAATATCTGCACAACAAAAGGAAACAGAAATAAATTGTTCCATTTGAACCAATCCAATACACATTCTTAAATGAATCAGTCCTTTATTGATTCCATCTCTCCCCCAATTTTACAGCTGGAGAACTGAAACAGATAAGTAACTTAGCATATTCATGGCAAATAAAAAAATTAAAAATTCAAGCACACCACAAACAACTTACAACAGAAATATTAGACCTCAGATTAGTTACTTGCATACTTATGAGTTGAGATGGAGATACTGATCTGTATCAGTTAGGAAACATCCTGTGAAATTTCACAGATGTGGTGGTTATTTTGGGAACAAGGACAATTCCAGATACTCCTCAACAATCAACTTGCCAACTTCTCTTCCCAATCAGTTCCCAGCCCATAATACCATCCAAAGAAGGGCCTCAAGTTCTTGCCTACAAGATATTTCTTTCTATTCTTGATGAGCTCCTGCTAACTGAACCTAACGTCCAAAAGACCATTAAAGAAAAACCATTTGACTCTATCCAAACATCTTCAACTTGGCAATACTGCATAACTGAGAAGGTTAGGTAAAATGAAAGGAAGTTCTGAAATGGTGGGCAAGGAGGGGAAGGAAACATGAAATGTCAATCATCCTTCTAACTACTATATGAAAGGCAAAATTTAAAGTACACAAGAATATTCAGTCTAATTAGCAGCAGGTCAAGGTGAAGACGAAGAGATGCAGGAAGGGATCAGTTTATTTTATTTTTTGTTTAAGAAGAAATCTTAAAATTTAAAAACTGAAAACAGGTGAAGATTTTTGTTTACATATTGTCATGCAATTTTTGGCGGCCATAATCCATAGTTAACCACAAACAACAGTTGCCACAGAATAACAATAAGACTTGACCAATATTAGCAGCATTTCTTAGGTATTTCAATTTTTTGGGTGCATCTGTGTTCTAAATGTTGCTTTATATTAAGCTGAATATCTCAAATAATGTACACCATATTAATTAATCCATTTGTCATAAAATTACAATAAAAGATGAAACATACGTAAAAGGAGATCACAGTATGTACCAGATGTTACAAATTCTCAAGACACTGGAAATTCAACACCAGGTGGTTATGTCGGCCTAATGAAGCAACATCTCTACTCTCCAGGGACATGAAGGGTGCAGTTGAAGGCTCTCAGATATTGCTTAAAATATGCCATTTGTTAGGCATTAATTGAACAGTTTGAAATCCTGCTTTTTGTATAGTGGAGCCATATATGCGTTTAATTTATACAATATCATATGGAAATTTCTGCCGAGTGTTTGAGCCAGCTTTCATTCAAGTTAGATACTTTTGTTACTTAAGCTTACAGTTGATCAACCGATTTTGATTAATGAAGCAATAACTTAACCATATGTTATCTAAAATTAAAATTGAATTTCTTGCAGAATATATATATATATACTATGTGTTAAAGGCCACACAGCCAGAGTTCAGGTCACTGCCATAACAATAAACTTCAATAAAATTAGTGGAACATAAAGTGCGACCTTTGGCAATCTCTAATGAACTTAAGGGCATCTAAATATATTTTCTTATCATTGAGTACTGCACTCTAAGTTATTACAGCTATGTGTGCCACGTGGTATGACCTCATGCAATTGAATCCTCCTGTAGCAAGTTATGCCTAGTTATCAATGCCAATTGAACTAGGGAACAATATTAGAATTAACAATCGGAAGAGTAAAGTAAAATGATTCCCATACCTTGCTAAATTTAAATCTAAATCAGGGAAGCCTATATGGTGCCCCCCATGTGATGCTGGACTACAATTTCCATCACCTGTGACCATTGGCTATTCTGGCTGGGGCTGATGGGAATTGTAATCCAACAACATGTGGAGGACACTGAAATGTCTGCCTCTGATCTAGATATTGTTAAGAGTGAACATCATCTCAAAAGTAGTTTCCAAAAGTGAAAATTCAAGGTAGTAGATGCAAGACAAAGCAGGGCCAGTGCTCCTCAGTTTCTTCCACTTTTCTTTGGTGGAACAAATACAGGAGCAGCTAGATAGCAATTTAAATCGACAGAGCTCAATTAAAGGGCTCTGTGAAGCCCTTTAATTGCACATCCTTCCAGTGGCCCCAGACCAGCAATCCTCAGATGCATATCCTTCCACAACAGTAGTCCTGAGAAGGAGTTGGAGCCACTCCCCAACCTTTCCTCTGTGAAACTGCTGGCACATCTCATGCGCTGAACCTTGAGGAGATCCTCCTGCCACTGGACTCTTGATGACCAGACCACAGACTCCTTGGAGGGATCAGGAGACCCTCAAGCCTTCCTCTAGGGTATGGGTAGGCTAACTAAGGCTCGGGGGCCAGATTCGGCCCAATCGCCTTCTAAATCTGGCCTGCGGGTGGTTCAGTGTCCTTTTATTTAAAATGCATCTCTGGGTTATTTGTGGGGCCTGCCTGGTGTTTTTACATGAGTAGAATGTGTGCTTTTATTTAAAATGCATACCTGGGTTATTTGTGAGGCATAGGAGTTTGTTGTTGTTTTCCCTTCAAAATATAGTCCGGCCCCCCACAGGGTCTGAGGGACAGTGGACCGGCCCCCTGCTGAAAACGTTTGCTGACCCCTGCTCTAGGAAGTCCTCACAGCTTGAAACTCCAGTCTAGAGGAACACACCAGTCCTTTAACAGTCCAAGTGTAGCATAAAGCAGACAGGCTGCCATCTCTTCCAGTTGCTCTAAGAAACCACTGTGTAACTCCTGCCTTAGCTAACCTTGGTCATTATCCTCGCTTTGCCTACCCTATTCATCTGTTACCTTCCCTTCTGGTTCCTGGCCTACTGATTTCCACCTTGTTTGGGTTATCACCTTCCTTTGGTGGTGGACATCACTATGGATCAGGACATCATGTGGCTCAGTTCCTTTGCCCATGAGCGTGACATGAGATCTGTAGATGCTTCATCTTGACTCATCATACAGAAGCTTAATAAAACATGCAAGGCAAGTTAAAGAAGCATTCACTCAATCCACGTGCTGCAGAGCATAATGCAAACTGACCTTGAATGTGCACCATCCAGCAATTTGCAGGGAATAGTGATTCAGATGTGTTAAATAAAAGGAAATTTCTAACTGTTGTCCTTAATGTAATATGCTGAGTGTCCTTGTCCTGAGCTCTGTAAGTAGCAGTATGTGATCAGTTATTTAGCACAAAATTACCAGGGCAGAAATGATATATTGTATACCTATATTCAGACCTTCCTAAGAAGCCTGTAGATTATCCGAAAGAGAATGTCCTTCTGAAGTAACAGAAAAGTATTTCAAGTGAATTAAAGATTATTTAATGTTAGTGAAGAGTGGGTAAAATCCTTTAACTTATGGGCTGAAGGAAGGAACAAGAAAAAAGTCAGAACTATGAGATCACATTTAGAGGAAGTTACTGCATGAATATTGGTAAATAGTCTATAACACAAGCTACTCTCCCTTTCTTACACACATTGCTCCGGATAATATCTGTACCAAACAAACTTAAAATTAATGCAGTTTCTATATTCAACACATCCTTTAGAGTCTCTTAGCGAGCATGAACTAGATGGACCAAGAAACAAAAGATAAGTACAGTGGTACCTTGGGTTACGAACAGCCTAGTTAATGAACTGTTTGGATCATGAATACTTCATCGCTGGAAATGAGTATTCCAATTTGCATATTATTTTTTTGGAATGTGAATTTGCAGGCTCTGGCTGTGGGAGGCCTTGGTAGGCCGCACCGTGGCCCAGAACTAGGCCCCGGCACCTGTGTGGACTTGATTCAGCCTCTGCTGCCGGGCTCTCACCGCGGGAGGCCTCAGTAGGCCGCCCCACGGCCCAGAGCTAGACCGCGCAACCCGTGAAGCCCAGATTCGGCCCCTGCTGCCGGGGGAAGAAGCACCAGCCGCAGGAGGCCTAGCAGGCCGCACCGCAGCCCTCATCCCGCCCCCGAAGCCGCAGAAGCAGTGCCCGCCATAGGGGGCCCAGCAGGCCACACCGCAGCTCCAAACCCCGACGAGGAACACTTACCTAACCAAGACCAAGAGCGAAGTCCAGCGGTGAACCTGGTAAGAAAACAAAGTGAGCCTGGGCCGAAAAGCATCAGCCCTTTACTGGCCCTTGCCCCCCCCAGCAGGTAGCAAGGTGAGTGGCACCTGGCCAGGTAAGCCCACCCACCCTGTGGGAGGGGGGAGTGGAAAATTTTGGGATTCTGCCTTGTTCCTTTGTTTCTGGGAGTCTGCCTTGTGCCTTTGTCTCTGCTTTGCTTCTTCGTTTTGGGGACTTTTGGGGAACTCTGTGCCATTGTTTTGGGGACTGTGTGGAACTCAGTTCAGCTACGTATTGATTGACTGCGGGACTGCTGACATGGATAAAAGCAGCAACGGGAAGAGAACCATGATAACTCTAAGAGGTAAAGAAGCAAATTATTTCTAAGCGTGAAAGTGGGGTCTGTGTAAGTCAGGGGTTGGCAAACTACGGCTCCCGGGCTGGATCAGGTCCGACTAGGTCCTAGATCTGGCCCGCCCAGCCATTTAAGAACCCACCATGAAGCCAAGACTCCTGGCGATGGCGATGGGTGGAAGAGGCTGAGTGGTAGCGGCTCTGGCAATCAAACGCCGTGCCTGATTTACCTCAGCGTGGCACAGGGGTGTCTCTGCCAATCAAACGCCTCACTTGGTTTACCTCAGCGACGTTTCATTCACAGAGACGTCCCTGCGCTGCGCTGAGGTAAATCAGCTGCCGCTCGGCCTCTTCCTCCTGTCGCCTGCAGAAGCTCCGTCCGGGCAGTCAAGCTCATTTCTGGTGGTGGCGCTGCGGCCACCATGCAGCCCTGCATCATGACGAGCGGCTCCAATGACAAGAAAAGGTGTGGGTCTGGGTTTCATTGCTCGCCTCCTTCACATGCCCCCCACTCCTTGTTTCGGGTAGAGGGCGGGCTGCCTTTGCTTGCTTGCTTACCCTGATATCATTAATATTATTCGTAGTTTTGTGTCCCCAGAAGCTGAGCGTTCGCGTGGAGTTTGATGGTGGAAGGACAAAAATCCTCTTCCCTCTCTTCTTTCCCACCAGCCTTTCTCCTCTTGTTCTCCCTCCAACTCAGACCATTGGGGAAATAGTAGTAGTAATAATAATAATAATAATAATAATAATAATCTTCCTCCCGCCGCTGCCTTTGCCCTGGTGCTCCTGTGGGCCAGAGAGCGGAGCTCACTCTGCCTACCCGCTGCACGAGAAGAAGCAGCGGTGTGGTGGCAGCGGCTCTTTCTCTAGGCGGGGAGAAAGCCCATTTTGTGGCGCCGCCGCCAGCCCTTTGGCAAATGAGGCAGGCGGCAAAGCAAGAAGGAGACTGGGGTGGGTGAGGAGGAGGACTCCTTGCCCCCCCTCACCTCTTCTTCCAGCTCCCTCCTGGTGCTGCTTCTCCGGAGCTGCCATCCCTCCTTCGCCTTGACCGTTGTCTGCATGTTTAACTTGCCACCCTTTTCTCTGTGGGGTGATTGTGGGTCTCAGTATGTGTGTGTTTTGGGGGGTGGCGGGAGGATGAGCAGCGTGGTGGTGGGTGAGCTAGTCTGTTGAGGAGCCTTGCCCACCCCGATTTAATGCACATTATTTTATTTTATTACGCCTGCCCTTCCCCGCCCCATTCTTCCCAGTGTGCATAGGAATTTGTTCATTTCCCCCCAAAAAATATAATCCAGCCCCCCAACAAGGTCTGAGGGACAGTGGACCGGCCCCCTGCTGAAAACGTTTGCTGACCCCTGGGTGTAAGTGATCTGGCAACGCAGTTTTGTATGGCCAAATCTACAACTTGTACCATCTTAAAAAATAAGGATGCCATTAAGGGGGCCAGTGTTGCAAAAGGTGTTAAAACACTCACAAAGCAACGAACACAGACAATGGAAGAAATGGAAAAACTGCTTTTAATATGGATAACCGAAAAACAGTTGGCCGGTGACAGCATTTCTGAAAGCATAATTTGTGAAAAAGCTTTACATTTGCATGCCAACCTCATCGCAAATGCCCCTGGAGCAAGTGATGAGGTTGAGAGTTTCAAGGTAGGCAGAGGGTGGTTTGAAAATTTTAAGAAGAGAAGTGGCAGCCACAATGTTGTGAGACATGGTGAAGCTGCCAGTGCCAACAAATCAGATGCTGACCGATTTGTTTTGGAATTTAAAGATTATGTTGAGTCACAGGGCTTCGTTCCCCAACAAGTTTTCAACTGTGATGAGACAGGCCTCTTTGGGAAGAAAATGCCAAAGAGGACCAACATCACAAAAGAGGAGACAGCATAAGCCCATGAAAGACAGGCTCACCCTTTTATTTTGTGCAAATACAAGTGGATATTTTAAGTTGAAGCCTTTGCGAGTCTACCATTCTGAGAACCCCAGGATTTCTAAGAAGAACAATGTCATAAAAAGCAAACTGCATGTGATGTGGAGGGCGAACAGCAGAGCTTGGGTAACAAGACAATTTTTTATTGAGTTTGGGCCAAGTGTGAAAAAATACCTCCAAGACAAAAATGTTCCAATGAAGTGCCTGTTTCTTATGGATAATGCTCCAGGTCATCCTGCAGGCTTGGAGGATGAGTTGTTGGAAGAGTTTGCGTTCATCAGTGTAAAGTTTTTGCCCCCCAACGCAACTTCTCTCATCCAGCCCATGGACCAGCAGGTCATATCTAATTTTAAGAAGCTTTACACCAAAGCATTGTTCCAAAGGTGCTTTGAGGTGACCTTGGACACAGAGCTAACGTTCAGAGAGTTCTGGAAGAATCATTTTAATATCCTCCATTGCTTACATATGATAGACAAAGGATGGAGAGAACACTGAAGGAAGCATGGAAGAAATTGTGGCCAGAAGCTGTCCCAGAACATGTAACAGAGGCTGTTGAAGAGGATGCTCTTCTTGTTGAGGATATTGTGTCTCTGGGAAATTCCATGGGCTTGGAAGTAAGTGGTGCTGACGTGGAGGAGTTAGTGGAGGAGCACAGGACTGAGCTCACCACAGAAGAACTTCAAAACATTCTGATGGAGCAGCAAAAGGCGGCAACTGAGGAAATATCTTCAGAGGAGGAGAGCAGAGAAAGTCTATCTACAGCAACAATCAAAGAAATGTTTGCAAAATGGGATGAAGTGCAAACTATTGCTGAAAAATATCATTCTGATAAAGCTGCTGTAAGTCATGCCACTAACACCTGCAATGCCTCACTTTGGGCATGTTTTAAAACATCGGCAAAAGGAAGTCTCAATTTTTGGTAAGGAAAAGATCCAGTGAGTCTGAACCAGGTGGCGGTGGTGTTGGTGGCAGTGGTGTAAAGAAAAGCAAGGGAAGGAATGGCAGGAGAGGAGTCACCAATTGTGAATCTGGAAGAGGACCCCAACCCCCCATCCAAACAATGACTATCATCAGTGCAGGTAAGAAAGAAAAAAAATCACATTTTCATTTTTTTAAATCATCAATACTGTTTTATTGATTGTACAGTACAGTACATTGTTTATTGCTTTCATTTTATGGATCAATGGCCTCATTATATAGTAAAATTCATGTCCAATTAGTTTTAGGGGTTGTTTTTCATCATCTGGAACGGATTAATTGGTTTTCCATTACTTTGTATGGGAAAGCACACCTTGGTTTAAGAACACTTTGGTTTAAGAACCGGCTTCCGAAACGGATTAAGTTCGTAAACCAAGGTACCACTGTAATGAGGGTGCCAGGCGAGCCTCCCGGGGGAAAGCATTCCATAAGCTGAGAGCCATCACAGAAAAAGCCCATTTTTGTGTTTCCACCCTCTGGACCTCTCGTGTTGTCTATGCAGGAGAAGACTGTAAAATTTGATGTAGGAAGGCTACCTGAGCGAACACAATGCCTGGTTAATGCACCCAAAAAGTCTGATGCGCTGCAATCTTGGGACCGTACCACTTCATAATGTGGAGGTTGGTTCAATACCCCCAAGTCAAAACCTTCCTGCTCAGGAAAGCTAGTATATCAGGAAGAAGTGGTCTGGATGTGCCTTCATCCCAACATGCTACTTTGATTTATCAGAGAACATTGAGATATAGAATCTGCCCTCTGTGTTCTAAAAGGGAAAAATATCTACATTTTTTTAGTAACTAAACAAATAGGACTAGCAGTGAAATTTATCTGTGTGGAAAGATCCTGACCAAGGTCCTATCCAGCCATGCCCTCCTCTGGGATACGCCATTCTCCCTCCCCTCTGGTTTTCTTTTTCTTTTTTCCCAGTCCATCTTTTAATTTTTTTAAAAAAATTCTGACGTTACAGAACTAAACTCAAATGTATTAATTCCACTCTTACATCTCATGACATAACAGAAAAACTTCATGAGCCAAGAAAGGGGGAGAAGCGTATAAACTAAAATATGAATCAGCATTTTAACAGCTGAACAGAGAAAGGGAATTAAAATGCTGCAATTTATTTAAAAAAAACATGAGTAGATGGGTAAAGCATGTAGAACTGAAAATTTACAAACTAGTTAAAACCTGGAATCGCTGACTGCTCAGAAACTACACAGATGGACCGTGGGGATGAACAGCAGAAACAGGTAATGCGTGAGGCGGTTGCATTGTCCTAGATGCTTCCCATTCCACCAGTCTCCAAAGAAAGCCTGATATTAATTAGATATTGAGCCAGGCTAATGCTGGCTGCAGATCCAGTTATGGTAACCTGCCTGTCAGTAGATCCTTCCACTGGATTGGCAATTTTGATCTGCGCCCCAGACATCTGGCGAATCTCATTGATCTTGGCGCCTTGACGCCCAATGATGCATCCAATCAGATCGTTTGGAATGGTGAGTTCATGAGAAATAGTTTGAGCTGATGCATCCAAACCATGGAATCCAGTGTTGCCATGAGACATTGGAAAGTGTGACTGTTGCATTGCCAACTGCTGCAGCTTGGTCAGATCTGGCTGTGGAATGGCATACTGTCCTTGAATGGTATAGGCCTCTTGAGGTGGTCCCTCCAGGTCAGAGTTGAGGCACACTGATGGGGTGGTGTGGAGGTTACTTGCACTGCCGCTGCTGTACCTGTCCTGACCGCCTGCAAAGATGACAGGAGAACTGGATGGCTTGGGTCGGTAGGGGATTGTGACACCCTTTGGGGGAGACTCCAGCATGACCACACATAACTGCCTCCCCTCTGGTTTTCTGACCATCTACTGCAACCATGCATAACAATGCCCACTGAACTGTTTCTGGTGCCCCCTCTTAGGGTTTTTCTTTTTTTTAAAAAGGGAATTCTACAAACCTTGGGTCAAGCCTGCTGGTGCATTGAGGCTGCAGGATGGGGGGTAGCAAGACTGAATTCTCTTCAACATAAATAAAATAATATTCTCTGAACTAAGTATCAGACAGAAGGCTGCATTAGAATCCTGCTAGTTCCAGCCATTCTATGTATAGGACACAGACACCTATCCCTATCTCTGAAGGAGCATGCACTTCTGTAATTCCCACAATTGCAGTCTAAAGGGCTGTCACATGGGGGTTGGAGCAAGTTTGTTTTCTCCTGCTTTGGCGGCTAGGACCCAAACCAATGGATTCAAGTTACAAGGAGATTCCCACTAAACACCAGGAAGAACTTCCTAATATTAAGAGCTGTTCAATGGTGGAACAGTCTCCCATGAGAGGTGGTGCACTCTCCACTGTTTAAAAACTGGAGGTTTTTAAACAGAGGTTGGATGGCCATCTGCCATGGATGATCTAGTTGAGATTCCTGCATTGTGAGCGGTTGGAATAGAAGACCCCTGGGGTCCCTTCTAACTCTATGATTCTATGACAGAGTACAAAAGCACCTTGATGAGTCATTTCTATCTGCAGAATGGAACTAAAAATCACCTCACACCACAGGTCTCATTGTCAGAATAACAAAGAGAATGGTGCGTTTAAAAACTTACATATTACACAAAGCATTAACTGCATGAATGATACAGATTGCAACTGGAATGTCCATACTCTTCAGATTCTTAATTTCTGACTTAAAGAAAAAACATCCTAGATGCAGCCCTTCAGTATTGTATTAAAGATCTTACCATATGAATCTGAAACAATATTTACAAATGTTACTTATAAATATTTTGAAACTACAGTTATCTTCCCTAAAGAACAATTTGGTAAACATTCTGCTGATTTGTACTCACCCTTTCTTTCTGCTCACGTGGGCTTTATTTCCAAGCCTATTCAATATAATGTTTTCCAAGCAGGGACCATGTGAATTGTTCATATAAATGGAGCAAATTAAACTGTCTCCACATATATCCTATCACATTTGTAGCCCTGATTTCTCTCCTTAACACGTGGCCAAGACAGCGTATTATCTCCCTGCAGAGGTTGACCTCAGGATATTAGATTCTGCCACACAGCTCTCTTGTACTAAACTGAGGGGAAACACTTAATCACCCCTGCCTTTTCAGGGAAAAATCAACTTTAAATTTGCCATGATGAAAAATCAATAAAGCAGTAATTGCTTGGCTTATCATTGTGTGGAGGAACAAATTGGGAAGCGAAGCTTAGCGTCCACACAGATTTCAGTGAAACACATGGAGTTTCAGGATCACTAAGCTAGAAAAGGGAAAGGTCTCAGAGCGATAATTAAATCTACTCATGCTGATTTTCTGCCAAATTTATTTCCCAAGTGTATATAAAATGTTTCACTGCTTACTAGCTAGGCATAACTAATCAATTCAACACTGGGCCAACACACATGAGAAACAAAAATGCAAATTCAAGAATGAAGGCATCAGGATAACATATTCATTTAGCATTAGTCAATAATATTTCTTGAATTCAAAGAAACAAGTCCTTATTTCACTCTATCCCTTTGATATTTAAGATCACTTTTACAAATGTCTTTTCCCTATAATCCCCTCTAAATCTTTTACACACTGATTCATTCCTGGTACCAAAATAGTGTTATCACTGTCAGATATTTTAATCATCTTTCACTTCACATTTTTCAAATTGTATGTTTTCATGAGCAGCTCCATTTTAATAAATCAAGAAAACTTTTAATTGTATTATGCATGATATATTAAAGTCAACCGTTTAAGCACCTCATAGCAGTAATCCAACATGCCTGGTTTTAATATGGAAAAGTACCATTTTCTTCTTCAGCAGTATTTATATTGCACCTTATCACAGTGCTCTTGTGGCCACATATTTAATTTACTTTGAGTTTGACTAGCCAGGCCTAGAATTTAAAGAAAATCAGGTCTGCCAATAAAGCTGTCATAAATCCTGATGCCATCATAAATAAAATTTAAATGCTGTTTTCAGTTAGTCCCAAATTAAAACACCCTCTGCCATTGAAAACATTCTTGTAAAAGTGGTGTATTTTTATTAATAGACCTAATTTTATGCAGAAAATTAGCATAGCTCCAATGGAAGTGCAATTTGGCTCTGTCAAATTCAAATTAGATGGGGGAAATCTCTCACACCTCCCCTACTCTGCTACAAAAATTATTTTTGTGAGGGAGTCCTTCAACTGGTTATAGGGACTGTGATAATTAAAACATTTAAAGTAGCACAAGCCCCCTTGTCTCTAATCTGTAGCTCAGGTCAGCTGTCTGTAAATTCTAATTTGTCCTCCATTTGTATTCATGACAGGAAAATGCCGCATATGTAACAGCAAACCAGCAGGAGGGTGTAGTGGTGGGCTTGGAGGTCAAATAATTTGATTTCTGAGCAGATTACATGTAACATCCAACATCTAATCTCACACCTGATTTGGCAATAAAATTATAATAAAAGTAATGTTAAGACACCATTACTAAGGGGCAGATAAAAGAACAACCTTTCTTCATGTGCTGGAAAACAATATGCTTCTTTATACCACATGTTTTCCTTAGCAAAGCAGTCCATTTCCAGAATCCTGCTACTTTCCAAAGTGCTCCTTTAAGACTTGAGAGAGGGGCAGGGCAATTTCTTGCATTTATTTTAAATACAGGGCAAAGCATGGGGAATAAAAGCTAAGCATCCAATGAATTGGTGATTTCAATTACAAATCAATATTTATTTTCGACTAATAGTTTTTGCTGGCTGCAGAGAGTTTATAAACTATATGAAGCTGTATCCAATGTTAGTTCTACACAGAGTAAGCCCATTAAAAATTATGCACATGACTAACTTAAATCCATAAATTTCACTGGGTCTACTCTGTGTATAACTTAGTTGGATACACCCTGTATTCAGATAAAATATGGCTAATGGGGGGGGGTTTCAACAAAAGTTAAGAATAGTAAGACAACAACTATTCCTCATATTTCCTTCAGATATTAACTTTCATACATCTAGCTTTGCCAAAAGCACCTATAAGAATTTTGTGGTTATCTGGTTTTCTTCCCCCTCCTACACCAATTAAACGATTTTCTAACATGCTAATTCCTTGAAATCATTTCAAAAGGTATTTTGGCCTCAACCTGGATTTCATTTCAGATTTTTCAAGCAAATTACATCAGCAGAATTCTTAATACTGACAGTATCTGTTACTGAACCAGTGGCAGCATTTGTTACAAAATTCAATCTTCAAACGGGGACATATTTTCAAAAACACAGGAAACTATTGTTTCCCCTGCTGGTCAAACTTCACACTGTAAGCTCTTTGGGGCAAATACCTGTTTTTTAGTTATATTACTTTTTAAAGAACTATGGCAGCCTTCTTAAACTTGGTGTCTTCTAGATATTCTGGACTACAATTCTCATGAGTCTCAGACAGCATGGTTGTGCTGATTGAGGTTGAGGGTGAGTGGCAGTTGCAGTCCAAAATATCTGAAAAGCACTGGGTTGGGAAAGGCTGCACCATGTACATTGATGACCATGTACATTTACTGGCAGTGCCAGGTATTGTCTTATTTCCTGCCCCCACATAAATGACTGCAAAATCCTGACACGCCTTTTACTTTCCTTGCTGGAAGGACTTCCCCTCATTGACATTCAACTCCCTCTTGCAAGATCCCTTTAGAGATGCCATACTCCCTCAAAATTGCCCTCAGTTTTACATACTGTTAATTTTAATTTCTATCTGCTTTGTTAATCTTTACTGGCTCTACTGGATAGCTCAGAGACAGAACCTTTCAGCAGTGTATAGTCCCATTGGTCACTTCCACCCAACCAACTTTCTGGGGGCTCTAGGGCTGGTGCTAAATTGTGGTCATCAGATTTGGTGGTGGGGTGTATGTGTCTATTTCCTTTTAATTCAGTTCAGGATATGAGTGAAATATGCTTGGACTCCTGAAATGGTGACAGTAGGACCAATATAACTTGTGCCTTCCCCCAGATTTCTTTACATGCTGGATGACATTTAACTGGACACTGTGATGGAGCCATCACTTCGAGATAAGGACCTGCCAGATCAGACCACTGGCCCATCTGGTCCACCATCTTGTTCTTACAGTGACTGATCAGATGACTATGCCTAGATCAACAGCAGGACCTAAGCACAACACTACCCATTTGTGTGTCCTAGTAGGAGTGGCCGCCGAGATCATATAACACTGGTCCTGAAAGACCTTCATTGGCTCCCATTACATTTCCGAGCACAATTCAAAATGTTGGTGCTGACCTTTAAAGCCCTAAAGGGCCTCAGCCCAGTATACTTGAAGGAGCGTCTTCACCCCCATCATTCAGCCTGGATACTGAGGTCCAGCACCGAGGGCCTTCTGGTGGTTCCCTCACTGAGAGAAGTGAGGTTACAGGGAACCAGGCAGAGGGCCTTCTCGGTAGTGGTGCCCGCCCTGTGGAACGCCCTCCCTTCAGATGTGAAGGAAATAAGCAACTACCTGACTTTTAGAAGACATCTGAAGGCAGCCCTATTTAGGGACGTTTTTAATGTTGAATGCTGTATTGTGTTTTTAATATTCTGTTGGGAGCCGTCCAAAGTAGCTGGGGAAACCCAGCCAGATAGCCAGATGGGCGGGGTGTAAATAATAATAATAATAATAATAATAATAATAATAATAATAATAATAATTCCACTTCTGACAGTGGTATAGAAAAAATAGTTATCATGGCTAGTAGCCTTTGATATGTCTTATCTTCTAATAACTTGTCTAGCTCTCTTTTAAAGTTACTCAAGGTGATGACCATCACTATTGGTTGTGGAAGTGAATTCCATATTTTAATCAGGTGCTGTGTGAAGAAGCACTATGTGTTGTCTGTCCTGACTCTTCCAACGTTCAGCATCACTGGATGCCCTTCATAGGAAGCAATTAATAAATGAACTACTGTTGCTACTACTAAATCGTTTCTCTCCAAGAATTTAGTTAGTATCGTTATGGTTCGCAACTGGAGTTTCATTTACTCTCAGAATCAATTGTAAACCCAGAACAATACGGGAAATGAAGAAATCTCTGAGCAACCAGTATATAGCTCTAGAATAGATTATGGACTGCATATCACACAATATCTTTACTGAACTACAAATGGGGAAGGAGTATTTTGGACTTTTACGTAGTTTGGCTTGAAATATAGTCTTAATTTGATAAGACATTTTAGAAAGCCAGATAGCATACCACTTCTGATTAACTTCGGAATAAAGAATATAAACTTGTAGCTAGGAGTATGTATCTGCATGTATCTTGACGTGGGAGCTCTGTGATAATCTTTATAAAAACTTAAAAGCAGCCTCAGAACAGCAATGCTGTGGGAGGTATTTAACCCTTCTCTCCTACATCATTTTCTCTGGTTGAAATTTCCCACCCTCAAAAAAGAAAGAAAGAAAAAGAAACCCGACAACAGATTTGCTGTGGGGGAGGCACAATAGGATACCTGTCTTATCTCTCCTGTGGATTAATAGCTACTGGGCAGGGTGGGGTGGTGGAGAGAGATGGAAAATGAATGAATGAATGGCACAACAGGAAGCAGACTCTCCCTTCACCTGCTGCCCAAGCTCCTTCCCTCTCCCCTGGCTGATGTGTGCACAATTCTCCCACATCATCTGTGCTTTGCTCCTAGGACAGAATGGATTGGGAGGAGTTTTGGGCCCTAGCCTCTGTTTTCAAGTTGACCAGGCTCTGGCATCATAAAGATTCCACAAAGGCAAACAAATCACTTTCACGTTGAACAAGTTGCCCTGGGATCTTAATACACTCTTGATGTAACTTCTTACATGAAAGCTCCCAGACTTGAAAGTGCTTAATCACCTGCTGAGTACTATTGAGATGACAGACTAAGTTAGAGGAAGCTACATTCCACTTTGAAGTTAGGATGTCCATGAAGCACAGTTGAGTTATCCAGTTTTACTTTCACACAATGCCCTTTTAAATACTTTCCAATTTAAGCTTTAAGTCAAAGTAAAACTACAAAAACCTACCCAGATGCCTTAAAAGCATGCTAGGGTCTCAAGGCAGGGAAAATGCAGGTAACTCTTGTTCTCGGTTATTACTGCTTCAAGAGTAGAGGTACTGGCCTAGAGGTGGCAATAACTTTAGCAGTTTTATCTTTTGTCACAATGGACACTGCTAAATGTGAGAAGCCTATATGTCTATTATAATACATGCACACAGTGTATCTGGATAACTTAATTAGAAAATTAACATAAAAGAAAAGATTTTCTTCAGATGTAATGAGTGCCCAGTGTGCTTTGAAGTTAAAGGGAATAAAGCTTCAACCATTTTTGAATAGATCATTAAACTGAAAAGTTTATGAAATTTGAACATCTATAATCACCTCTGCTTCAGT
Source organism: Podarcis melisellensis (assembly GCF_964234715.1). Taxonomy (NCBI): domain Eukaryota; kingdom Metazoa; phylum Chordata; class Lepidosauria; order Squamata; family Lacertidae; genus Podarcis; species Podarcis melisellensis. The sequence goes on from NC_138537.1 coordinate 20,791,297, forward strand.
TACTGAGAAGCAATAAAATTATTAGCTTAAAATCTATGAGGCTAATTATGTTTTAGATTTTCAGTTTTGCATTGCACATCAGGAAAGTTCAGTATATTGTGTCAATCAATTACCTGTATATTAGGCATCTAGTTAGAGAAGTTCTCCATCATCCAATTTAACTATGCACACCAAATGCTGATATTTAGAGAACAGGAAGACTTGGAGACAAGATAGTATGGCCTTTGGGATTACTATAGGCAGAAGGGGGATAAGCTCTCTCAATATGTCTGCTTTTGTCAGAATAAAAATTACATATCCCAATTCACTGACCTCAGGTTTTCAGGTTGTATTAAACCAGTGTTTCATACAGGAAGTATTTTAAAGCTTGCGAACATGTTTCTAGCACAAAACTTGTGGGGATCTCAAAAAGACTAATTGGAGAAAACAGCAGGCTACCAATGAATCAACCTACCAACTTTACAACCTAGGGTCACTCCATAAAAACATTTTTCTATGTAATGAAGGCATGGTTGGTAATTTTTCTTCAAGGAATTTTTCTTCAAGTTAAGTCTTCAGTTGCAGGGGTACCTTCTGAATGTTGAAAGCTCAACATTTTAACCTAAAATGCTACCCCCCCCCAATAGTGCAGCTGCTACTAGGATGAGTAGAATGTAATCTTATGAACATCCATGGACATCTATTGAATACTGTATGGGATGTGCCTGCTGATGAGCAATTCAACTCCATTCTACACCATTTTGTTAGTGCTTCTCTCTGTACCAATCCATCAGAGAAACAGTTGTCTACTATTTTTAAAATGCAATACACCAAAAGGCTAATCCTCTCCCCTAGATATCAGAGTTGTCCGTCTCAGGTGCTTGAACATGAAACTATTTTTTGGGGGGGGTAGGAAACTGAGGTGAACAGCAGTATCTATAGCTACTAGTAGGAAACATACATGTGCACCCACTTGTAAATGAAGCTTCAGTTCTTCAAGAATAGATAATTATTACTGGCTGATTTTGGACTAACCTCTTCCCACAAAACTAAATGTTATGAAGTAATAAAATTCACACAACACAACATTGTGTCCCATGTTCGACTTTACCTACTCTGTGCAGAAAAGCTGATCTCCATAATAGGTATGTCCTATGTTTTCTCTGGTGTAAAAATGTCTTATTTTCCACTAATCTGGAACTACTACTTGACTCGAATAATAAACTATGTGTTTTGAGCTATGCATACACAAAAGTTCAGTTTTAAGGATATTTTGGAAGTACCTTAACCATTCAGGGGAATAATTTGAGAGATACAATGTACAAATGTCTCTCTTTCAGACTTGTCTAGTTATTAGGGTCTCGTGCTCTGTATATACCAAATAACTGACTTGTTTTAGGTTGTACATATACCAGGGCTTGCGCCTGTATCTGTATCTATCTCTCTATAAAAACAGTACTTTTAGTTCATCTAAATTTCATAGCTGAATTACCTTCTTCCTTTTTCTTCTTTGCTTCTTCTTCACTTCTTTCTTTAGCTTTTAATGCTTCATCAGCTTTTGCTAAAAATAAATAAAATGCTGATTAGTTGTTCAGTAATTAACTTTTTTATAAAACAACTTCTTATGAGGGATGGTCAGAAAGACACTTCTTGCGTCCTATGGAAAATGCAGGACACAAGAAGGGATTGTCTCAAGTCCCAACTTGTCTCTGTATAAAATACATACATGATGCTCAAAGAAGAAACCATTAGAGCAGCTGAACATTTTCCTTAGACTATATTTGAGATAGGTGGATGCTTTGAAGTATTCCACCACACATTTTCTTCCCAACACCTTTCCACTAGATAATAGACTGAAGCACTCATGGGCTCTATGTCTCCAGTGTTTGGGCTCCATAAGGAAAGCATGCCATACCCTGGTGCCCCCTTTGCAACTGGTCTGCTGGATGAAGAAACCTTGTACTGCTTCCTGTTTTCTTCTGTAGACACAACAGAGTTTCACTTGATGGATCAGGGCCTCTACATATATTTTTCTTCAGTGCAAGTCATAGCAGCAGCAGCATTTAATTCATGTTATTACAGCATCTTCTAAGAAGAGTCTCCTTTCCTTTAGAAACAGCTTCCCTTATTACTTAATTATCTACAAGTTGCTCAACTGCAGGGGTTTTAAACACTTTACTACAGATGTTAAAGAAGATTAAAAATATACAGCACAGTAACAAGGGACTATCAATATACTCTGTAAATTAATTAAATTTCTGTTCTAGCACATCATTTATTCCAAAGCGTTAATGTCTCAAAGGGGCCATTCTCTTTTATTGCCATCTCACTGCCTGATGAGTGAACTTGGAATAAGTCTCTAATAGCATTATAGTTGATGAAATATTAAGTTTTTAAAAGTACTGCCATGTCGAAAGATGAAGAACCAAAATGTGGGTAGTTAGACTTTAGACCAGCCCTTAACATGTAATAAATCCATTATATGCCTAGTATACCGGCTGTTTTGCTCTATGTTAGTTTGCTGCACCAATACATTAGTTATATGAATATTCAATTGACATAGTGAGTATGAAGTACATGAATGACACATGACCACAACTTTCAAAGTCTAATGTCTCTTTGTATTTAGTAGCTACACCTTCTTAAAATATACAATTTAAATACTGATGCTCTGAAATGATAGAAGCAATTACAGAGACATCTGTTTCCATTTCCAAGCTTTTAGACACACTTAGGCTACATTAAAAGTCATGAAATATTAAAACTTTTCTGCCAGCAATATCTTTACAAGAATCTATTAAATTAGATAATAAAAACAAACCACTGATAACTGTAAAGACTTTTACTTCATTTACACTTTATTCTCCCTAGTAGCAGGATAAGGATAATAGAAATTCCATTTAAATTCAATTTTGGTTATACATGTAATTGTAGCTATACCCCTTGAGTCATGTAAAATGCTCAGCTTATGTTTCTTTCAAATTATCCTGCTCAGATTCACATTCCACTCCTTACAACCATCTTCAATATGTATTAGCAAAGCTCATTAGACTGAAATTTAATAATGCAAACATTAGGTGGGTCTCAAGATCCTCTATTATCAACACAAGATGGATTGCTTATATATAGCTCTTAGGCTAACCAGGCAAAATTTAGATTCAATAAACTACGAGGCTTAAATTTGATTTATTTATTTCTCTATGCCAGTTTGTTCTTCATAACTGATTTGTTCCCTGCATAGGAACAGTTCATCATATTTTGAAAGATAGCAAAATTATAAGTTTAAAAGAGAGACTGTTATCTCATAGTTAGGCATGTGTTTCTGTGTAACCTATACTTTGTTAATTTTCCTGACTTCTATGTGCCAGTAGGAATTTTTAAGGCATTTTAAAGGAGATGCTTATTTTTCTTTCTTGGCCCATTATTTGAGCATGGTAGCAAATGCATAACACCCTGAAATGTTTTAATATGGCCCATAAATGGAGATGCTCAGCCTAGCCCACTTAGAAGAATATTCTAGTGAAACAACTGCTTCCAAGTGAATGTGCTGAGGAATTACACATAATCTATTTTGAGAAGTTTAAGATGTCACAATTTAAAATCAGGAGAAGAAACATTTCTGTTTTTCTTTCAGTGCAATACTGGAAAAATGCTGCATGCATGCAAAAATTCTAAACCAAATATTCCTGTGTTGAATTCATAAAACAGTTATTTGGAATTCGAAAGAGCAAACTGTTCCTGAAATCTATAATCCTTGCACTACTGTGTTCCGTGAGACTGCTAAATCAGGGCATGTCTGCATTGCTGCTTTCTGTATGTTTCTCATTAGCTATCATCTAGAAGGATAGGCATATTTTTTCTATCTCAAGGATTATCAACAGGGTAAGGAGACAAGTTTCAGAAATTCCACACCAACATTTTGAAGATAATTAAAGGTCCACTGAACAACCAGCACTAGCCTTCAAAACCTACACCTTAAAGAGGAAGTTGGCTGTCCATATAACATACAACTAATCAACTGTAAAACCGTATGGGGATGTGCCTTTTGTCTCAGATTATGATAAGCTAATTTTGTCTCATGTGCCTGTGTTCTCAGCAAATCACTCCTCTACAGTGACATGTGTCTATCCAGCCACATAACAGCAACTGAGGAGTGATGTGCTAACAACCTGTAGCAGGTATGAGCAGACTCCAGGGTGGCTTTTCTTTTTGTTTTAACTAGAACCACAAAACCTACCAACCAGAGTCTGGTGCAAAATGCAGGGGTTTTGATTACCAGAACTGAACTAAAGGCCTTAATCCTTCCAAAAAACAAAACCCCACTCCAATTTATCCTGCTCCCATTCCACACACAACTTTCTTCAATTCAGCAGCCTACTTTGCTATTGCTATTGTTAGAAATCCTTGCTGATACTTCAGATCACCCAAAGATCTAGTGGTGAATCCTGATCTACTTTTTGCCCACCTGGGGTCTAGAGCTTCTCAATAAAAGTCATGGTTATTTTTGTGTTTTTGAATTACAGAATATTTGAGAACAGCCATAACAACGACCAAAAACACACTTCAATTCATTTCATCTTTTTCTGACCTGTAACACTTTAATGACATAAGATTTTTACTGGTTATAGATGGTATCCAATTGCTGTCCTACAAATTACACACCTGGCATGTGTAACAGAGACTTGGTTGGATGAAGCAGATGGGCCTGTCCTTGCCGCTGCTTGTCCACCAGGTTTCTCTTACGCACAGCAACCCAGGCCTTGTGGACGGGGAGGGGGGGTTGCAGTGATTTTTAGGAAGTCATTAGTCTGCACCAGGCGTCCTATTGGAAAAACACAGTTTTCTGAGTGCATGTTCTGGAGGTTGGGCAATAGGGGCAGTACAGGATTCCTATTGGTGTACCGACCTCCCCACTGCACCAAGGATTCCCTGCCCGAGCTGCTTCAGGTCATGTTGGATGTTCTCCTGGAGACACCTAGTTTGGTTGTCCTAGGGGATTTTAACATCCATGACGACACGACCTTACAAGGGGCCGCTCAGGACTTCGTGGAAAGCATAGCCTCCATGGGGTTGTCCCTGAATAAGTCTGGTCCAACCCATAGACGCGGACATGCCTTGGACCTGGTGTTTACCTCTATGGATGTTGGTGATCTGACATTAAGTAAAAGCGAAACGAAATAAGTGCCATGGTCAGATCACTTCCTGGTGCAACTGGACTTCTCCGTGACCCTTCCCCTCTGCAGGGAGGTGGGACCAATTCAGATGGTCCGCCCCCGCCACTTTTTTTTTAAAAAAATAAATTTTTATTAAAATTTTTCCATAAAAAACACTAAACAAATCCATTTACATATCACATGTTTTGCCTTATTTGGACCTCCCTCAACTTCTCTGACAATCGTACGTAGTTCAAATCCTATCTTCACATTCCTTAATTTTAATATTGCCATTAAATATTATATTTCTGTCCTTGCTTGCCTTTTGACAATACTCCTTCTATTTTCACAAAGCTTCTTTAAAACACACTAGCGTTGTACAGTCCTCACATATATTTTTCAAATACTCCGTAAATTTCCCCCAGTCCGGTCTGCCCCCGCCACTTAATGGATCCAAATAGTTTCCAGAGAGTGGTAGGGGATGTTTTATCCCATGTTGATGGCCTTTCAGCTGATTCCCTGGTGGCCCGCTGGAATGTGGAGTTAACCAGGGCTATTGACTGTTTGGCTCCGAAGCACCCTCTCCAATTGCATGGAGCCCAGACAGCCCCGTGGTTTTCCACGGATCTGAGGGCAATGAAACAATCGTTGAGACGGCTAGAGCGCCGGTGGCGGATAACCCATTCTGAATCTGACCGGACACGGGTTAGAGCTCAATGTCGAGCCTACCAAGTGGCGATAGCGACGGCGAATAAGACTTTCTTCACCGCCTCTACTGCATCTGCGGTAAACAGCAGCAGGTTCGCAATTTAGCGGAACCACCTGCTCCATCAGGGCTCAGTACGGGCCACATGATCTCCTGAAATGATTTTGCAAAGTTTTTTGCAGATAAAGTCGCTCAGATTTGAGAAGAGGTAGACTCCACCGTGGGAGCAGGGCTGGTGCGGGAGAGTGCTAGAGCCCTGTCTAGTCAAGTTGTGTGGGATCAATTCCAATCTGTTACCCCCGAGGATGTGGACAGGCTGCTTGGACGAGTGAAACCAACCACTTGTCTCCTTGATCCTTGCCCATCCTAGCTTATAAAAGCTAGCCGGGAAGGACTGGGAGATGGGCTTCGTGGGGTGGTGAATGCTTCCCTCCATGAGGGAGCCTTCCCAGACCCACTGAAAGAGGCGGTTATTAAACCGCTTCTTAAAAAACCATCTTTAGATGCGGCCACGATGGCCAACTATCGCCCAGTCTCAAATCTTCCATTCTTGGGCAAGGTGATTGAGCGAGTGGTTGCTGAACAACTCCAGGCACGCCTGGAAGAAGCGGACCATTTGGATCCCTTCCAGTCGGGATTCAGGCCTCATCATGAGACTGAAACTGCCTTGGTTGATGATCTCCAGCGGGCTAGGGACAAAGGTGAGAGCTGTTTCCTAGTTCTGCTGGATCTCTCAGCGGCGTTTGATACCATCGACCATAACATCCTTCTGGACTGCCTTGAGGGGCTGGGAGCTGGGGGCACTGTCATACAGTGGTTCCGCTCCTTTCTCCTGGGCCGTGTTCAGAAAGTGGTGGTGAGGGATGAGTTCAGACCCCTGGGCTCTCACTTGTGGGGTGCCTCATGAACATGAGGTCCCGCTTCTTGGATTTGATGAGAGCCTGAGCTTCTGAACTGATTTTTTTCTATTCTTCCCAGGGAGAGGAAGGCCACACCTTTGAAAATTAGTCTCTGGAGAGCGAGCCCAGATTAGCATGTCTAGCTAAGGAGAGATGTGCATGCCCTGGATTTGGAGGTGGGCTATCAGGGAGATCTTGGTAAACGTGGTGGTGGGGCCGGATGCCAAGCCAAATGGGAGGGTTCTGAACTGGTAATGTGTGTTTCCAATAGCAAAATGTAGGTATTTGCTGTGTGGAGAATAGATTGGAATATGTGGGTAGGTTTCCTGGAGATTTATTGATGTGAATAGGTCTTGGGAGTGGAGATTTTAATTGATGGAGGAAAGAGTCTTCATTTTGAACTTTCTGTAGGCTACCCATTGGTTTAGGAATTTCTGATCTAGAATGCCCCCCAGTGCGGATAGTCTGACATCATTGTTGTTGCTGGCGGTTAGACTTGCTCTTATTGGGTATGTTGTTTTGCTGGAATATGTTGGAGAACCTGGGCTTGTTCCATGAAACGTCTGGGCTTGTTCCATGAAACGTTCCATGAAACATGGGCTTGAAACGTCTATTTCTGCCTTGCTGGCAGAAATTATGAAAGGACATACAATTGCATTACCTGAGAGGATAATTTATCTGTTTTCTAACATTTGTACCCCACTTTTCTACCATAAGACATTCAAATTGGATTATCAAAAATATAAAGATCTAATTATTTTCAATGAAAACAATAAAAAATGAACTCAAAAAGCAGCATGGTTATTACTAACCACACTTAAAAATGCAACAGTTTCCAATTTTAAAAAAACACACACAGTGAAGGCCAGTAACACAGTCTCTGCGTGTAGGCATACAATATAACAAACAGAATACAAAAGGAAGAGAGAGAGAGAGAGAGAGAGAGAGAGAGAGAGAGAGAGAGAGAGAGAGAGAGAGAGAGAGAGCGCGTGAGAGAGAACAGGAACGCCAGTCTTTGCAGCTCACCAAAAGGTTAAAAGGGTCAGGACAAGCCTCCCTAGAGAAGGTGTCCCAAGTTCTAGATTGCATTATGGAAAAGGCCCTCCTGTGGTCACACAACATACATCTGACAATGTAAGGGAGTAGAGTAAGCAGTACAGAGATTGATCTCAGTGCTCTTAAGGAGGGAGGTTATCTTTGACATATGCAGGTTCTAGCCCTTTTAGAGCTGCAAATGTCAAGACTGGCACCTTGCTTTGAGCCCAGAAACAAACTGGTAACCAACACAGATTATATAAGATGAAAGTAACATGATCTCATCAACAGACCCTGGCAGCTGCCTTTTAAACCAACTGAAGTTTCCAAACTATATTCAGGGCACCTGCATATAAAGCTCATTTGCAGTGATCTAACTTAGAAATCACAAGGCCATGAATAACTGAAACAGGATTTATTTCTCCAGAAAAGGGTGTAACTGGCATGCAAGCTGAAACTGGTAAAAGATGCTCATAGCTCCTGCTGCTACCTGGTCACCCAGGGCTATTAAACAGCAACAACCCCTGACAAGCTATGAAACTAATTATGAACTCTGAAACATGTAGAGCTATAACATTTAATTTTAAAGCTTTGTAAAAATTTATTACCATAGTATTCAATATTCAAAAACAATATTATGTGGCTATTTCCAGACTGACTGAAACACACTGAATTCCTTTCACGCATTTTTTCAACTGTGAAACTAAGTAGAAACATTTACATAGAGATCCCCGGACTTTTTCTTAAGCTGTTAGTATAATCACTTGATTCAGATGGATGTGCCACCAGAGGTACCAATAAGCCTCCAGAACATTAGAAAACTATGAACATGTTGAGTACGCCACAGTATAAATAAATATAAATGGTTTTATGGCCTTACAGCTAACAGCAAATATGTGAATAATCTTTAATTGAAAGGACAAAAAAATGGAAGAAACTCTGGAACAGACAAGTAAGTTTTTCAATAGTACATCTCCAAGATGTACATATAGTGTTTTCCAGAATTTCCTTGAAAATAAATAAGATTGGTGATTATTAAAGATTTCACAAAGGCTCCATCCATGAAAGACAGCCAGCATTAATGCTATTATTAGTCATATATAAACACATCTCATTAAATACATCCCCTTAACAGTAAAGTGTGGTTTGCAACATGGACCTTAATTAATGTTTTGATTATCGTTATGCATTTATTTATTTTAGCTATTGTGTGCTGCCCTGAAATGCTGATGGATGAAGGGTGATTAATAAAATGAACTAGTAAATAACATGCAGCATTATTTATCCAACAGACATTAAATATCCATCTGAAGCACAGAATTCAGGAGAATGAAAAACAAACAAAGCTAATAACGATATATACCCTTACACAAACCTGCATGTATTTATACGTCTCTCTATAACTCTTAAGAAGAAATAAATTAGCCACACAACATACAGGGGTGGTATGTACAAAACACCCAGACCTGCTCCCAAAATGGATAGTACAAGGATAGGTTTAACCTACCTATTTCTACTGAACCTGAAGTCTGATTTTCTGGAATATGTAGAAGAGAGTCTCCATCCCCAATGTGTTTCAGAAGAACAGTTATTTACATTTTGCCTGATTCACAGCCCAGTCCTATGCCTGCTTGCACAGAAATCATTCTCATCGAATTTGATGGGGCTTCCTATCCATGAATTTATGCACAGGATTACAGCTTTGGGTTTTAAAAAGCATTAAACTTTGTTTTCCTCAGAAAAGCTATGGTATAGGCTGTTGATCATCGCTTCACAAAGTAGGCGATACATCGATTGTATCTACACTTTCACTTGAACGTACAAGAGTAATCAGAATTTAATGCCTCAACTGGTTTTATTCCAGCTGCAGTGCAGAAAGTACAGGTGCAGGGCTTGAAGCTAAAAACTAATTCTGAGTTATGTAGATAAATCCTCCAGAGAAGTATTATGTTGATATAAATCAGCACAAAGGTAAACTACTTGATCTGGAGTGCCACAGGAGTTTTCTGCACAAACTGCATGTCTACATATTATCTACAAATGGAATTATTTCCCAATATCTATATATTGTTCTATTCTGAAAAGGTAATTTAAAACTATGAATTGCTTTTTTTCTTTTATAGACTAAAAATGAAAGACTAAGCGCTTTTCCATAAATCTATTAAATGAACAGTTGTATTAAAACTTCTCCTGTTTCAGACTTTGTATTTGGAAAAGTGAAATAAATTATATTTCAAGACACAACAATATTATGTTGAGGCACCTACAGCATGGCAATACCAAATCTTTGGTTCTATTTTAATGACTTTCTTCTAGTTTCTGTTGATGTAATCATTAAGGTGTCACTCAGAAAATCGAATATTCACTAGATGGCGCAACTAGAATAATTTATATCTTTATTTAACCATGCTGCGTCTGTCTACAGGAATGAAACAAATGAGATAACGCATAAAGCACTCATTATTGGGGGTTTGTCTAATCCTGAAGCATTAAGTTGAAATGAAACCTTTTGATCTTCTTGTCCCACAGATGATTTCAGCTAAGAAAATACATGCTGGAATAAAATTATGCTAAACCAAAGGATGGTTTTAATAAGAATATGTTACTTTTATTTAAACTGGCATTAGAAAAAAGTGGCTCTTCAAAGAAAGCAAGTGTGATTCATTTCAATTCTATTTCTTGAAGGTTAACTGATTATATTTTTTAAAATGTTGCTGAAAAAATTCTTTTAAAGACTTGCTTTTACCTTGAATCAATGACTAACAATAATAATTACCAAAAAACAAAGATTAACAATATTTATGTGTTGATAACACAATATATCCTTCTGGGAACTAATAGCAACAAAAACCACAAGGAATTAAAAACTTTGAATTTCATCTAAGTACTCAAAGATGGGTACATTACATCTAACCATTTTTGTTTTTCTGCTAATACTATTTACCTTGTTATTACTTTGTACCATAAGTCAAGAATGTGGGGATAAAATTTGTGTTTGCAAACTATTCAGAACTACAGTACAATGTATTTTAATTAGCTGGGGATTAGCAGAGGCACCCTAAACTTTTATTGTGAACATATATAGTCCAATTAATTACTGAGGATTGTATTTATAAGAATGAAATATTTAATTCAGGTAAAAAGAAAACTGGAATAACTGTTGATTTTAGCCTTTTTGTGAAGCCGGTGTGCCAGTCCAAACAGGCAACTCTCATTAGTGTTGAACAGCAGAAGAGCATTACAAAGATACTGTGAGAGAAGAGGCTATGAATAAGAACATTTTCCATTTCATGGAAAGTAGTAAAACAAATGCTGTTAGCGAACCCCTCCCTCCCAAATTAACAATCTGCAGGCATATTTAGTTGCACTATTTTTCTTGCTTTCTTTTTACTTACATTAAAATGAACTTTCCTTTTTACACTTCTAAAACATTTAAACAACTCTCTAAAATGCAAAGCACATTCTCCTATTACTTGCAAGGCATTACCTAATTTACATACCATTTTCTGTAATATATTACATGTATCAGGGCTTCTAAAATGTTTTCCCCAAAAAACTATTCATAGAGGAACTCTCAGGTTATTACGATGTCAAAAAAAAAATCTGCATACACTTCTAAAATCATATATTACATATGTATATCTTCCTGCACAGCTCTATTGTCCATTCACAATACAAATATTTTCATAACCCTTAGTAATATTGTTAGGACAAAGAACAATGGTAAGTGTATGATGCTGTGTAATACCTTAAGTGGTTCTGTGTGTATTCACTTATGTATTCGAATTTGTCTGATATTACTTCAAAACCATGAATAAGTGAAAGATCATCTATAAATATTTATTCAGTTTCACTATTCTAAATTAGTTATTTCATGTAAATTACAATGAATGTCCAAAAGCACACGGGAATTCTAACAACCTTGCACATATCTGGTGAATGCCTGAGAAATGCAGATTGCCCATCACTTGTCTGTCACGTAATGGTTATTGTTAACATTCACTAGTGAATCTTCATAATTTGAACATTTACTAGATGAGTGTTGCATTCCCCTGTGGATGTCAATAGTTTTTTGCTTTCAAGAAATCCACTGTGTTATGTACACTTTTAAAATTTATTTATTTCAAAAAATGATGTGTTACCTTCCAGGGTAAACCACACCCAACACAGCTTGTAACAAAACCATAGTACATGGTATAAAATAAGTACAAAGGACACAATATAATAAAAGTCCTGAATTATTTCATTATCAGCTATATACACACACACTTTTAAAAATAAACTAAAACAATGCATTGTGTTTCTAAAGGGCAGCAATTGTTTTTCTTCCCAACAGTTCTCAGGGAAGTTTATGTCTTATAAAGGTGAACTCTTTGAAGTGGTGCCTTGCAGTGGGTTTTATACTACATGTTATTAAAGAAAAAAAAGTTAGTAAACTCTGATTGCACTAACAAAAATGTGACATTTTAAAATACAACAGTTTCTAAATGTGATTGCCCAATATACATTAAATATAGGCACGAACAAAAATTTATATATTTTTGGAGATGTAGAAGTATGTACAGAACTTCCAGCTGCAAAATATGAAAAGATACTTTTACAGCTAAATATGACAAACTTCTCTAGAGAAACTGCAGATTTACCAGAATATTAGCATGCCAATCATAGATCAGCAGAGGAGGGGAAAGGTACCCCCCAAAAAAGACAATGATTGTTAGGAAGGAATCAGTAAAAATTGACAGATAAAGCTCTGTAATAGCAATCAAGAGCAACCTCCCCAAAGACTCTCCAAATCCTGGTTACTGCCTACTGTATTAAGACTGTGTTTCTCATCACTTAATGCTTATTTTCATCACTTTGCTTAAAATATTGATAATCAATTAGGGCTACGTCTGTTTTGCCACAGAATCTGTGTCACAGTCTATCAGACTGTCAGGGCCAATTCAATCCTCATTCAAAGTTAATTTTTTCTTCATAAATCTGCCTTTGGAGGAGTCATTAGGCGCAGAACATAGCCTGAGGTGCAATCACCTATTCTCTTTCATTAGTGGCAGGCAGAGAAGGTGAGGGAGATTATTAGAACTTTGGAATGATCACAAAGCAGCGTGCTGCCTGTCAGATCCCCCCAACATTTAATTCATCTAGCCAACTCACCAGCACTGTTGCCAACAGTTTTAAATGGACATTATTCATGAACATCTGTGACATGCTGAATATTCCGAGCTACAAATGATGAAAAAGCAGTGCCCCGTTTGACTTTAAAATTAATTCTATGGTCAAAACAATTAAGAATATAACTAACGTGCTTTCTGATTTTATTTTTAGCTATTGTTTCCCCTTATACTTCGGAAAGAAACTTATTTATGAAAAAAGGGTTTTTAAAATAAGTACCACCTTATAAACTCTGTGCTGAAAAGCAAAAATATTATACACAATCGTACGCAAGGTAAAATCAACACAATGTTTTCTTTACCAAGGAAGTGACTAATTTTCATCAGGTTGTTTTTACAGATTATGTAATTAGCTAGCTGCACTATTGGGTTTGTTGATATGATGCTAAAGGGTTGCCAAATGAAATGACATATTTGATTTTAAGACAATGCCATATTAAGTTACAGTGCACTTTTCTCAGCATATAACAATCAGTTATAGTAGATGAGAACAGATCTTCCAAGTCAAATATATTACATTTATTACTTCTTACTCTGGTTATAGATACAAAAACAGAAATACAAGTAGGCATTTGGTAGACATTATAACGCGAAGAAGAAGAAGAAGAAGAAGAAGAAGAAGAAGAAGAAGAAGAAGAAGAAGGCGGCCATAATCACATTCCTGCTTCATTTTGGGCGTTTTTTAAATGAAAACTGTTTAAGATAAAAAAAAGCTGAATTCACTTTTTAAAAGACTAATTTGAAACTTTTGAGTTCTTAAACTCGAGACTTTAGAATGAGCATACAAAAACAAAATAATGAATGTATAAAAAGACACCCCTCCTCTAAAAAATACCTGTAGAATTTATTTGACACGAAAAGGGCATTTGGAGACCAATGAAATGTTTAGGTGTTTATACACTAAAGTGTTCAACACAGGAGGAAGTAATTGGAGTGCTTGGTAATAAAAGCACACTGGCATGCCAAAAAAAAAAATATGTGAAAAAGGATTGGTGAAACACAGACAGGATTAGGGGTTGTCCTATATGTCAAATAGGGTACAAGAGTTTAATCAACTAGAGAACCTAAAAAGAACACATCCCACAAGAGTATCTGTGAAATTTACAAAAACTGTTTCTTAAATGTTTAAATTGGATTTTCGATCACCCATTTTTATTCACTTTACTATAAAGCAGTTTGCACATGGGCAGTCTGATCTTGAGGTTTAACAGTTGCAGCTTTCTGTGAAAGGCAATCAAATCTCCTCTGAATGTGATGTGCGTCAGCTACCACACTGAACCCTGAGCTCACATGCTCCCCACTCCCCATTCTTTTTGGATGAAAGGACTGTGGAAGTTTCTGTCTTCCCTTAACTGCACTTTGTCTTTTCAACTTACATGGCAAACTATGGTTAGCACAACACTGATTTCAAACAAGGCAACTTCAAACCATGGGTTTCTGAAGCTAGCTTATTTTAATTAACCATAGTTATAAATAAATAAAATGCCAGGGTTCAGTACTGGTCAAGTAAAGTAGTTGGAGCTGATGCTGGTTGGAGTGGAATGGCAAGGGAGTTAGGAAAAGGTCTGGGGAATCCTGAAGAGGCCAGGAGAAGAGCAGCAGCAAAGTTTGGCATCTGAAGGGAAGCAGAAGAAGCAACCCAGGAACTTATGTCCCTGGAGCTACTGGCAAGTGGAGCTACTGGAGCTACTGGCAAGTGACAGCTGGTTTTTGTGAATCGAAGGTGACAGTTGTTGCTGGATCAGGTTGAAAACCAGAGTTGAAATCCTGCAAGAAGTCTGAAGGACTCCAAAGTGAAGGAAGTGAGGACCAAGTTGGAATTTACATCTAAAGTGTAGTGAGTTGTATGCTAGCTGGAGGAGGAGAGTGATGGGGTAATTCGAAAGGGCTGAATTTGGGGAATAAAACTGTAACCTCACAAGTCACATTCTTAAACCGATAGTAAGCATATTGCTTATACAGTGCTATTCTAAGTTGCAGTAACTAAGTGGAACCACAAGAACTAATCCTTTAAACCAGGCTTCCTCATCCTTGGCCCTCCAGATGTTTTTGGCCTACAACTCCCATGATCCCTAGCTAGCAGGACCAGTGGTCAGGGATGATGGGACTCGTAGTCTGGAGGGCCGAGGTTGAGGAAGCCTGCTTTAAACAAACATTACACTCTATTAATATTGAGAATAATAAAGGTAAAGGTAAAGGTACCCCTGCCCGTACGGGCCAGTCTTGACAGACTCTGGGGTTGTGCGCCCATCTCACTTAAGAGGCCAGGGGCCAGCGCTGTCCGGAGACACTTCCGGGTCACGTGGCCAGCGTGACATCGCTGCTCTGGCGAGCCAGAGCTGCACACGGAAACGCCGTTTACCTTCCCGCTGGTAAGCGGTCCCTATTTATCTACTTGCACCCGGGGGTGCTTTCGAACTGCTAGGTTGGCAGGCGCTGGGACCAAGCAGCGGGAGCGCACCCCGCCGCAGGGATTTGAACCGCCGACCTTTCGATCGGCAAGTCCTAGGCACTGAGGCTTTAACCCACAGCGCCACCTGCGTCCCATATTGAGAATAATAAGCTTCAATAAATTTATAATGCCTCATTTGTAACTTTAAGGCCTAGTGCTCTGGTATGTGCTGTCCCCAGAGAGAATGAAGAGGCACAGGGTTCTGCAAGGGAGAAGACAGGAAGGGCAAGTGCTTTGCAGCTTTGAAGCCAAGGGCTTGCTTCTACGTTTTGGCAATGTAAGTCTACTCAGGCATTTTCTTCTTCTTCCACTCCATTTAAAATTAAAATTTAAAAATTTAAAATGAGTAAGAATAAACAGAATATACAAATATACAATTCCCATCAACCACAGCCGGGATAGCCAATAGTCAGAAATCATAGATGTTGGAGTCTGGCAACATCATATTAGCCACCTTTGATCTATGCTATGATCTCCAAAAATGCTAGCATCTGGAATGTTGAGAAACTCCCACATGATTAGCAAACTGGAGGAACTGTTCACCCTTTATAGGTATATTCTACTTATTTTGTTTGCCAAATGATGTTGTGGCCTTTTGTTTTCCAACCAGACCCCGTTTTTTCCTCTTCAGTGTGGCAGCAACAAGTCAAACACACTATTTTACAATCTCCTCATTAAATTTGACAGATGACGTTTCTCTTTGCAGTTAACAACCAAATTTAACCTGACAGTTTTCCTGCAAACGTGAACTGTCTTATGCTAAAGCATGAACCTTACTTTCATCTGCCATTTTAAAAATGTCAGGTATCCATACAAATGAAAATCATACAGATGACAAAAGACTTTGACTATGTAAAAGAAACACATACAAATAAGATGTAGAAAATATATTTCTTCATCAAAATATACTACATGAACATATGTGAAATATATTTGTATATGAACATGACAGTAGTATAACCAGCTAACAACTCTGCAATTAAGAAGTATGTGATCATCCATTATTATCAGAGATGTGTGCATATGAAACATAAGGTATTAAATACAGCTTCCATTTCACAAGCAGAAATGTGTTCTGGCTGTCACCAGAAATCCACATTGGAAAGTCTTGCTATTCAATTTTGCAGTTACCATTCTAAAAGCAGTGCTAAAAACCTGAACTAAATGTTCAGCAATTGAGATTTCTAGGTGGTGTAAAAGTACTCTTACGATTATCATACCCTATGAATTAGTCCTATATATGCCTCTGTTATGATGGTAAGCAAATAGGGTACTAAATGAAGTCAATAACAGTTAATTCAGACCTTGATAAAACCCTCAAGGGCTAAGGCCTGTTGGAACAAAAAATACAAGAAGCATTAATGGTACAGATCTGCAATAAATCTGTTGGCTACTGAGTAAAAAGTCTGACCAAGAACTAAAGAAAATCTAAGACAGCATGAAGAGGTTGGTAGCTCAACAAAACCAATTCTATTAGCAGCACAAGATGTGTGCAACACTCAATACAGATGTAAAAACAACAAAATACTTTGGAGCAAAACAATGTTCAAATTAGTTACAACATTCAAAAAAGTAATGTAACACTCCAGAATTCCTACAAGATTCTCTTAGTAGACAAAGTGAAAGTATAATTGAAAGGAAGTATAACTTAAATGGACTTATCAGGGGAATGGGTAAGAGAGAGCCCCAAACCTAATGCATCATATCCAAGTTGCTTTTGAAAAGCAGACAGAAAAGCAAATCACTACGTCAAAAACAAAGCACAGCGGAACAAATATAAGCCATCACACATACCCTTAAATGCTTGCCAGAATAACCAATTTTTGATGAAGGACTAACTATTCATTTATATAATTAATTTATGAATAGCTTCCCGTAAATCATCCCAAAGCAATTCAGCAAAAAACACCAACAATTTAAAAAAACATATTTAAGAACCATTTCAATTCCAACAAAGATACAGATTGGGATAAAAATATCCATTTCAAAGGCTTGATGGAAAACTTGTTGTTCGACAACTTGGACCCAGAATACCTTAAGGGCCAAGGTATATCCCAGCTTGATAACAGATAATCTGGAGGAGTGTTGCTCGATGTCCCTTGTGTTTCAGAGATCTGTCAGACTCTCACTAGAAGTCCGGCATTTAGTGTTGTTGGTTCCATACTGTGGAACACTTTTCCAGCAGAGATTTGGCAGGCATCCTTGCTTTTGACTTTCAGGCATCTTTTGAAGACCTTTTTATACATATATAGTACAGTTGCTTGTGATTAGACAGTCATTCTAATGCCCTGATATCTTATAACAGCATGGCAAACAAATAATAGGTCCCGAAACAATAAGAGAGTCAGCGTCTTTCTGAAATGTAAAGGGAGGAAGTCCCAAAGCATAAAAGACAGCGCACTCAAAGCCCAATCCCTATACTTTATGGAATGGATCTCCTGATGAGAAGGTATCTGCTCCTGCAAAGTGCAGTGGTTGGTTGGGTATATAAGAGAAGAGACAATCTTTGAGGTATCCTTGTCCTAGGAAATATGGGGCTTTGTACTCCACTACTAGAACCATAAACATAGCCCAGGAACTAACAGCCAGCCAGTGCAATTCTTTCAGCAGCAGTCTAACATGATATCAATATTCTATCCCAGTGAGAAGTCGAGACACCACATTTTGCACTTGTTGCAGCTCCTGGGCCAATCTCAGGGATAGTCTAATCTGGAGGTTACCAGCACATGGACCACAGTGGTCAGGCTTGTTAGATCTATAAATGCCTGTAGCTATCTTATCAGCCAAAGCTCCCAGCCACTGGGACATTAGTGACAGAGTTGAGCCTAGGAGCAGACACAACTGTTTCTTCAAGGGGAGTACAACGCCATCCACAACAAGAAGGCAACCAATTATCCAGACTTGGGATTACTATCCCATAGCAGTTACATTTTGCCATGATTCAGACTCAGTTTGTTGGCCCTCCACAGTCCACCACTGTGTTGGCCACTGATCCAGGGCTTGCATTGTCTTTTCTGATTCAAAATAAGTTTGTTGTTTAGTCGTGTCCGACCCTTCGTGACCCCATGGACCAGAGAATGCCAGGCATTCCTGTCTTCCACTGCCTCCCGCAGTTTGGTCAAATTCATGTTGGTAGCTTCGAGAACACTGTCCAACCATCTCTCCTTGTGCCCTCAACCTTTCCCAACATTGGGGTCTTTTCCAGGGAGAGGGAGTCTTCTCTTCTCATGAGGTGCCCAAAGTAATGGAGCCTCAGCTTCACGATCTGTCCTTCCAGTGAGCACTCAGGGCTGATTTCCTTAAGAATGGATGTGTTTGATCTTCTTGCAGTCCATGGGACTCTCAAGAATCTCCTCCAGCACCCTAATTCAAAAGCATCAATTCTTCAGCAATCAGCCTTCTTTATGGTCCAGCTCTCACTTCCATACATCACTACTGGGAAAACCATAGATTTAACTATACGGACCTTTGTTGGCAAGGTGATGTCTCTGCTTTTTAACATGCGGTCAAGGTTTGTCATTGGATATGATCAAAATACCAATGAAGCATCACTACATGGAAGTCCAGAAAAACACCATGGTCCAGGAGTCATCAACATGGTGCCCATGCGCACCAGTGTGCCAACCAGTACCTCCAATGCACCTATAAAATTTATAAGTAAATATCTTGTTTGCTCTTCCTGCTCAGACTTGTTTGCACAGGTTCCGCCTCTCTTATCTTGAACATGTCCCCTTAAACTGGCCCACATTACATCAGATGCCAGGTATAGGCACCCATCCTACATTCCATTATGAACAGAGGACAGGTGCAAATAGCTTTTGTGGCTTCCATGGGTATATGGGCTTCCTCATTGAACTGAGTATCCCAGGCAGCCATTCTCAACCCTAAACTCCAATGCTTAATTCTCTGCCACAAGCTTATTTTGGCTTAAATGATGTGCTGATGATTCCACCCAGACAGGGAATTTTAACTGTGTAATATTAATTTATTATGTGCATGTTTAACAATTACTGATTATACTCCTATTTTGATAATTCTTTAGGGGAGCCTGTTTTTAAAGTTTGATTTTGGGGGGAATATTTTTAATCAGCATTTATATTTTGTGAAAAATGCTTTGAAGTTAAGGTTGATTAAGTGGTTTGTATATAAATCCTGTTAAATAAATACACAAGAGGCACAACTTACCAATGCCCCCCTCCACTTCTATCAGGGTACCCAAACAGAATAAACACACATGCTGTTTTAAAGGGAAGCTGTTATCTGGAAGTGATGTCAAAGACTTGGTAGAGGCCCACTTAATAATTAAATATGTGTACTTATTTCTGGGGGAATGAAGAGAAAACCTTTCAGGGCAAACACAAAAGCTAGCAGGATTTAGTGTATATTAAGTGAAAACTCGTAAGGCAGACAACCAAAAGGATTTGACACCTGGCATCAAAAGAGAGAAGGTACATCAAGGAGAGATTTGTGTAAAAAAGTTATTGCTGATGCCAAGACACTCTCAATTACACAGCCAATAGCCTTGAAGAAGGCACAGTTGACTTTGAAAACAGCATGCCTCAATATTCTTAGAATATATCTCTATATCAGAAACCAACGATCCACACACAATATTGAGAGAAACAAATTCTGAGAAACTTTGCTGGATTTTTATCTTAAAACCACTATCTAAAATAATAATTCACTCACTATTTGTCTTATTAAATACCCCCGAGAAAAGAATCAAAACTGCCTGTGCATACCGCTTACAAATTCAGTGGATGAGTTTTAGATTTTAGCCTGGTATAAGGAGAAATATGAAGAAATGCTTTTATATGCAAGCAATTTATCTTCACTACATATAGTGGTTTACTCTTGGAGCTGTGCCAAACCTATCGGAGCTTCAGTAGCTGCATTAAGAGAAAGCTGTACTGATATTATGTAGAATATGAACAGGAATACATTGCTAAGGATATAGGTAAAGGATTTTTCTACATTGATTTGCCTGTAACTATTACATTTTTTAATACATTCAGAGCAAAGGTGGTTTAGAAGGCCATGCATTAAATCTGTAAGATTTGAAATATGTGTTAACAAAGACCTGGTTTCTTGAACAAGTATTTAAGTAAGATTTGTTGTCAGCACAGAAAGTCTTCTCCAAGGACATGTTTCATAATATACACAAGCATCTTGCTCATTTGGAACCTTGAAAGTCCCAACTTCACTCTCATAACTCTGAGGGAATAATATTAGCACAGACATGTGCACCAATATATTTGTATACAGCTACAACAAGATAATAAATAAGCAGTATTATTCAGCATAAGAAACTAGATAAAATCCACCAATTACATTGCATCTGTCAGGTTTTAACCCAAGTAGCTGCGGTCTAAAGCTTAATATCCTTTACTTTGTTGTTCAACAGAGGAAAACAATAAAAGTATTTTGAAATACTAACTAAAAGTATTAATGCTGAATGTTTACTACGGTGAGATCTTTTATGAAAATCTTCAAGAATGGGCACTTGTGCGTCCTGAAATGTTGAAAACAGCTGTCCAGACCAGTTATCCATGTATTTCATGGATGGCTGCAGTTCTGAACTCATACAGGACCCTCTATGAAAAAAGAAAATCATGGTAGGCAACTTCCATTGTGTTCGTTCCCCAAGTTTGTGGGCTCTTAATATACTCTTTCAAATCAGACTTCTTCTTGTTGTTCTTTTGGTCCTTTCTAGCACTCACACTTTGCATAGCTAATTTGCAATTGTAAAAATATACAATGTGGTATTCATTGGCACAACTTGCCCACTCATGATATAGATCAGGGAGAGTGGATGGAGGACTTCTGCATATGCACTAAGGCAGGCACATCCAAATTCTAAGAGACTGCGATCTACTCCCACTATAAAAAAAACTAGGGGAGAATGAAACTATCCTTTTGGGGTAGAATTTCAGTGATTAAGATGAATGTGCTGCCAAAGATGTTTTTATTTCAGTCAATCCCGATTATAATTAGAGTACGTAATTTTAAAGAATGGCAAAAAATAATTACAAGAGTCATCTGGCAAGGGAAGAAACCAAGAATTAAATTTAAATTGCTTACAGATACTAAGGGAAGGGAAGGTTTCTCTCTACCAGATTTGAAATTGTATTACGAAGCTTCATGCCTTTGTTGGTTAAGGGATTAGATTTTATTTAAAAAATACAGCTCTATTAGATCTGGAAGGATTTGATAATAGATTTGGTTGGCATGCATACTTATGGTATGAGAAGGTATAAGCTCACAAAGGCTTTCTGAACCACAAAATTTGAATGTCATTATATGAGGTGTTGAATAGATATAAGACTTTATTAGAACACCAAACACCATGGTGGCTGTCTCTGTTAGAGGCTACAACCATAAAAAGTTAAATGGGGGGGGGGAGAGATTGGGCCACCTATGGTGATTTGTTGATGGAAAAAGATAACCAGTGGAAATTAAAACCATATGAGGAAATAAAAAAGGTAAATGATTAGTTGCACTATTGTCAAATAAATAAAATTTTTAGAGAAGATTGACCAGTTGATGAGTTTTTTGGGGGGAAGCTTCATCAGAGCTTTTTTCGGGGGGGGGGGCGGCTCTGGGTCCCAGGATCGACCAGGGACACCCCATGATCAACCAGTAGATTGTGATTGACCTGTTGGACAGCCCTGCACTAAGGCATTCCAGATTTCATATTCCAGTTGAAATTCCTTAAGTTACATAGGAGCCTGCCCATTAAAACTACCTGAAGGAGTTCTTGGGGGAGAGGTATGAATTGACACAACTGTGCACAGTCTCTGGTCTCTTTCAAAAGAATCTTACTATTGTCCTCTTAATAAGGAAGTTTTAATTATAAAAATAAAACGGATCAAATCAATTTGAAAAACTGTTGAAATGTGGGTCCTGATCAGTGGCGGACCTTGATGCTCCGGCACCGGGGGGGTGTAGAGAGCAGGCGGGGTGGGGCGTGTCCTGGGGGTGGGGGCACGCAGCCTGCCCCACGTCCTGGGGCGTGGCACACCGCCTGCAGGGGCGTGGCACCCAGCACAGGGGGGCAGCCACGATGGCACCCTACCGGGATTGAGCTACCCGGGGCGGTGTCCCCCCCATTCCTCTTCCTCCGCCAGTGGTCCGGATTGCACTATGAAATGTACCTTAGAATAATTTTCAACATCACTGTTAAATCTGTTCTCCTCTGTGTTGCACAACATTATATTGCTTGTCTTTTTCAAATACTATCCAACATACTGAATATTAAAACTTTTTGGGTGTAAATGTAGTGAGATTTCTTATTTTGCATGAGCTTGGACAAGCCAAGAACTGGTGTGAAATAAAAGTGTCCCTCAGATATATTATTCACTCATTTTACAGGGTTTCCATTTTTAAAAGACAGATCACTGCTCTAGGTATAGCAACTTGTGTGTGTGATTTGGTAAATTATGCAAAATTAGAACTAGCAATAGCTTACATTTATAAAACTCTATAAAAGTTTGGAAATTCATAAACAATATATATCAACACATAACTGAAATAATCAGGATATACTAGTTTTACAGTGATAAAAGAGGTTACAAAAATATGAATAGTTAAGCGGGATGGGCTGTGAATAGGTCAGCTCTAAATCCCAAGTAAATATCTTGTTTATATCCTGAAGCCCTGTTTCATCCTTGCCTTGCCCTATTCTTCATTCTATCAGTAGGGTCCCTTCTGGTCTGGTCTAAACACAGGGCCACTTCACCCTATCGATCGTCTTTAAATCCCCAAGAATAATAAATTTCAAGACAACACAGCACAAACTGACTAAAGCCCTTTAATTACAAAACTGCTGAAAGGAAATCATTGATCAATGGCATTATGGGAAAATAAACTGCCCCCCAAACCAGATCAAAGTCAATGAAATAGCTGACTAGCTGCCCCATTTGGGACTTTTGCTAGATTAGTGCTCATAGACAAGTAAAAGAGGCTATACTAACACATGCTGCTTAGTTGCTTTTTGAAGCTCTCCCTGGCAGGTGTCACGCTCTGAGCATGGTTTTTGATTACTCTAATTAAATATAATATTATCAACAGATCTTCATATTGATCTCTAAAACCCCTTTATAAATAGAAAATTAAAAGCCCTGAGAGAGGGCCTCAGAGGCTAACAGGTAGGTTTAATGATTTCATCATATCAATTTTCTCTGCTGCTTCCTGCTATCAATATCACAATTAAAATAAGTTCTGATTTTAGAATTTGTGTAAGAGAAATTAGTTCTTTTAGCTTATGCAACAAATAATGCTTATTTCCATAGAGAGAAAATATTCCAACAATAGTGAATGAAATTTGCTGTTTAAATGTGAAGTATTGCAATGAAATAGTCTTTATTATGCACTGTTATATTGCAAAATAACCTATAATCCCTTACTCCTTTAACCTTTAGCTTTCACAAGGCCCATTAACTGCTTGCATGTACACCAACAGTGCATGTGTATTACCTTTTTATTATTACAAATTCCTTTTTTTAAACTAAATTCAGATCTCAAAGCTTTACTTCAGCAAAATGATTTACTGTTCTTATTTGTAATCACAAAACCAGAAAAATAGATATCATGCCATATATTACCATAAATACCCTCTTCTTTTTTTAGGTATTGCTTTTTTCCTGACAGAAGTCTGCTCTGCTACAATAGTCCTGCTCACCATGTTATCTCTCTTCTTATTCATTTAATATTCCCTCAGGTAATTCTCATTGCTAAAACCCAAATGGCATCAACCTGTTGTTTAGCACATCTATAAAAAGGCTAGCCTGCTGGCTAATTTACCAAGGGATTGAAGCCCTGAAACCACTTCAATCTGTTACTTTGTTTCCATGTAAAAGGCTCTACCCATGGCCATGAACCTCCCATGTGAAACAAACAAAAATGCTCTTTTCAAGAAAGAAAAATTCAAAGTAAAAAACATTTAATGCATGACCCTCAGATACCAAATATACTACTACAACAACTAAGTCAATCAATATAAAAAAGGTCAGTGCTTGCAACAACTTCACAATTTATTTTGCTTTTTTTATATTTACAACATTGTAGGTGCCAGATTCATACATTGCTAAGTCACAAAGGGCTAGTAATTGCCTTGCTGACTTCAACAAATTACATTTTAAGGATTACTGAGCGTTATTTAAGAGATGCATTTTATCACTAATTGTGAATGTCCACCCACTTTTGCAACTGGTTTCTCCTCCCTCAACTCCCCACTATGAGCCCCCCCCCCCAAAAATCTGCTTGTTCAATTTCAAAGATCTGGAGGATTTCAAGATATCTGGAGAAGATTTTGGAGATGCCTATTTCATAAGCACATATCTAATCATGCTACACTGGATTTCACCCTAAGTCTTTTTTATTTGTTTTAACTCCACACTAGAAATACCAAAATGAATCTGTTTCAGTAAATATAAGCACAACTGTGTAACAGGTTTTAAAAGGGGATACATTCTGGAATACAAAATCAATGCTAAAGGAGTGGCGTGGAGCCAAAGCCTTAGGAGAAAAATTAATGCTTGTTTATTATTTACTTAAGGCATTTGTATACTGCCCTTCCTAAGCATTTATCCCAGGACAATACAGAAGGCAGTTTAAAATCCAAAACAATATAAAATATCCTATGAAACATTTTCATAATTTTGAGTAAGGGAATAACCAGCACATTGACTCTTGTCACGTTGTTTCCAACCAATTTTGGCAATACTTGATAGAACTTTTTTAATGCTAGTATTCAAATATGCACTGTCACACACCCTCTGTCCTGATGAGGGTTTGCCTGGCCTTCTCAGCCATTTTATATTACCAATCATAGCCCACAATCCTAACATGAGTATATGATTCTCAGCATACCTACACCAGATTTGCACTAAGCCACCACAATTGCCAAGCCACCCAAAGAAATGGGCCGCACACCTGCAAATGAAATTCAAACAACTAGAAGCAATTCACAATCAAGAGAACGTTGCATGTTCATAAATAAAAGAAGGTAAACTCTGCCTGCTGGTCACTGGGGGTGGCTTTCTAAATAATATTTATACAAGTTATAGAAAGCCAAATCTGGAAATCCACCACTGGAATCTATGCACATATAGACACAGATGCGGTTCATAACTGCTGTTCCAAAGGAGCTCAGTTGTTTGGGGTAAAACCCCAATATACACAATCATATTTTCAAATACAGATAGGTAGCCGTGTTGGTCTGCCATAGTCAAAACAAAAAAACTTCCTTCCAGTAGCACCTTAAAGACCAACTAAGTTAGTTCTTGGTATGAGCTTTCGTGTGCATGCACACTTCTTCAGATAAGAATTTTCAAAGTTTACAGTAATACTAATTTAAATGATTTTTTAAAAAAGTTTCTTAGCTTAGTCCTTCAAATTGTTATGGTTTATCCCCTTGACCCCCAACATGATTCATGTTTTAATAGCATGTTTTCACTTATGGGGTGGAGCTAGGTGGCTTGGATCAAAAGGGGCATATAATCTCAGAAGAATAGCTGTTGACACAGGTAGATCAAATTTCTAGAAAAGCTTTGTTTATCTCTCAGAAGGCTCTGCTGAAGCGTGATAAGCAGATACCACATACAGTATGGATTTTTACTTCTATTTTTTTGGATCCCCGCCTTTAACACAAGTTGTTGTCATATTTCCCCTGCTTTTTAGGTTACAAGAAATACTTTGAGATAAATTAATATGATACAATTAAGGAGATGAACCCAACACTTGGTACTCCCCATATTCTTTTAAGAAATAGGAACAGCAATTCTAGTCTATTAAGGAATGACAAAGATGTGGTTTTAAATGAGCGCTATCATTCAGATTACTTTTTTAAACTGTTTATTGTTCCATTGAAAAAGGAAGAGAAACATTAAGCTCATTGCTTCAACTACTACATGTTTCACCACTCGATTAAAGAAAGTAATTCAATCAGTTTGCATTTTCTCGGGAAAATCTCATTCAGATAAATTTTACTGCCATCTTTCTAAATAGTAAATAATTATTATTGTCTCAAAATGAATTTTTGCTTGCCAAGGGCAAACCATTGCTGTTATTGTAGAGCTCTGTCAGAGAAAACAAGAAGTTAAAAAGGTTATAAAGATACCATTAACATCATGGGTCTGCTTTGTCAGGACTCAAAAGTGCTTAGTAATTGAGGCTTTTATTCAGAGTGTATTAGGACCCATATAAATGGCACAGTTAATATGATGCTTTAGGCTTTATTTTGTTGCAACCTGGCATAATCACCTACAACAGCTGAATACTGTAAATTTATCTGCTGGAGAGCACAGCTCATTCTATCATCTGTTTCTAGCTGGAGTCTTTGAAGAAAATGTTAATAGCATACGGCTTAAAGGCACATTTTAGATTCAGCCAATACAAAAAATAGCAAAGTTTAAAATAACTAATTTGTCTAAGCAGCATGCATCTCCTCTGGAATTATCAGGGCAAAAGAGGGACAAATGCATTTGCCTTAATGGCAGAAGCTCATATTTTGTCAATGTTTGAAATACGGTGGTTAAGAATATAAACACACAGTGAAGTGTGACCTCAGCAGACAAGTTCAGCAATAATGATCCACAGCAACCAACACATTACTGATCAACACCATACACAAATATATTCATGGGCATCTTTCTGCTTATATACATACACCGTTGCTATAGCATGTACACTACATTGGTATCTGAGTGCATTGCATAAAAAGGCCAATATAAATGTAATAAATCACTCAATAACCGAAAGGTATAAAAATGGCCATAGAATCAGAAACACAGTCGTACCTTGGAACCTGAACGCCTTGATACTTGGACGTTTTGGCTCCCGAACTCCGCAAACCCGGAAGTGATTGTTCTGGTCTGTGAACGTTCTTTGGAACCCAAATGTCTGATGCGGCTTCCTGCAGCCAATCAGAAGCCGCACTTTGGTTTCCGAATGTTTTGGAAGTTGAATAAACCTCCGGAATGGATTCTGTTCGACTTCCAAGGTACGACTGCAATTCGAAACTAGGTGGAAGGGAATATTTGTACCAAAGCCTAGGCTCAGCTGGGGAGAGAGAAACTGGATAATCTTTAACTTTTATTCAGAGGAGATCACTGGAGTTAATAAACTTGACTTGCATTGAAGAACTATATGGGGCAGGAATTTATGGCTTCTTGTGTCTAGGTCTGGAAGTTTTGGGGAAAGGTTGAAATACACTAATAGCATCAGCTTTGGTGTTACTTTGGGATGTGAAGGTGTTAGCTAACTTATTGGTAAGCATTTTGCTCACTTGCTCATTTTGGTAGTTTTAAGTAAATTGTTTTGAGTTATTAATGTAATGTTGCAGTGATTTTATAGTTTTTATGTTTATTCTATAGCAATCATGGACCCCACAAACTTGGGCAAAGGAGTAACTTTCAACTTTGCAATATGTTTTCACAACCAAAATAAACAATTGTGTTTTGTTTTGTTTTTAATTTTAGGAACAGTGCTTGTTTCACCTCGCCTCAAAACTATGCAAGTATAGATAATAGAGTATAGTGAATAATATTTGCTTGTCATTTAGGGGATGAATTTGCAATTTCAGTGGTCTCCATGATAATGTGCACACTCAGGCTTTTTCTTCACATGCAATATATAGAGCAGGTTTCACAATGAATTTAAGCATCTAACAAGTATACTAAAAATCTGTAAAAAATTTTAATGTGCAGTTTTATTTTGGCAACAACAACATCAAAAAGATTCTATCAAAGCAACTTTTAATTGCAGGGTTGTGGGTTAGAGCCCCATGTTGGACAAAGATTTGCATTACAGGAGGTTAGACTAGATAATCCTTGTGGTCCCTTCAACTCTATGATTCTATGTTTCAATTCTATGATTCTATGTACAATTTCATTCTCGGGCATCTATCGTAAGTGTGTGTGATATATACTTAAATGCAAGGAAACCCACCAGCTAAGATCAAATTACACAGCTGAGAGGATGGAACTTTCAAGAACTGATATTTGAATTTCTCTGCTTTCCTCTTCCCTCACTGTCCCTTTCATCTTTCATATCATATCTCATTTGATACTAAGTCTGGGGGCAAGGAGTGTCATATGTTTTAACCTTTGTACCTGTGATATGGGTTTACCAGGAAATTTAGCACTGGAAAAAAATCTGATGCAAATTAAGCTAATTTGCATCAGCAAATGTTCAGTTTGCACCGGAAAATTTTCAGATGTCCAAGACAGTAATCTAATTTCGTATGCTTATTTCCTTGTACATAGTGAGCACAGCTAAGAACATGGATGCTTCCAGGTTTATCTACTATTTTATTTCCAAATGGTATCCTGCACAGTGTTACTAATAAATTTATGAAATAGAAAATATTACTCCAAAAATAAAGCACAGGAAACATATATTCGGGGGAATTCTACCCTACATCTCTACGTTTTACAGTGCTTATAAATGTTATCTGCTCTTTTTAAGTGAGAAAAACAACAAAAGCATCTCTTATATCTCATGAACCTGTTTTACAGATTGCTGATAATCCAAAGAGACAAGAGGAGATCTGTTTGTGTGGCTTTCCTGGGGGCGGAGGAGAGACAGGAGACCAACAAACTGCATCTTAAGTGCTCTAGGATAACTTTTGCAACATAAAACAGATTGCTTTTAGACACAGGTTGTGTATGGATAAATAGAATGATATTTGGAACGCATTTATAAAAAATACGATGACTTATTAATAATTTTATACTTGCTAGAATAACTGTACTACTTATATACCCATGTGTGATATTGTATTTTTTTCTTTTCTTTTTTAATCTCTTTCACTTTATGTCTCACTGAAAATACTAAATAAAATAGAAATAATAATAATAATAATAATAATAATAATGATGATGATGATGATGATAATGTGTTCTTTAAATTCCTTCCTCAAGCAGGAGAGATTTGTTATAAAGACTCTGCAGTTCTGATGGTGGGGGAGCGAGGACTTAGGAGGATTTTGTGAGGCCACAGTACAGATTACAGGCATGGGGGAAACCTAGAAGTATTAGCACTGCCCAGAAAGCAGGGATTCTTTGAAGAGACTGGCTATCTGGATCATTTCAACCTGGATTTAGGCCCCCTTACAGAACCGAAGCAGCTTTAGTTGTCCTGATCTTACTTCTTCTCAGAAGCTTTTCTTACCACTGAACATAGCATTCTATTGCAATACCCCTGTATTGCACTCAAGGACACTGTTTTACAGTTGTTCTGATCCTACTATAAGGTTGGGTTCAGAGAACAGCATTGGGAAAGTGTCTCTCTGCCCCCTGACACTTGTGTTATAGGCTGCCACAAGGCACGATACAACTACAGGTGCTATTTAACTTTTATATGAAGCTGCTGAGTGTGTGAATATTAGGTGGGACTATTAGGGTGTTCCTGGTATGCTGATGATGCCCAGCCCCATTTCTCCTTAATGTCTGGAACTGATGCCTGGCAAGATGGAAATACTATGGATGAGCAATTCTCATGTCTGGGAAATAGGTCAGTTGCCTATTCTGGACAAGGTTGCACTCCCTCTGAAGTTGCAGGTACACAGCTGCAGGTACACAGCTTAGATCACTCCTGGATCTAACTTTCTCATTTGAGGCTCAGATTTCCTCAGTGTGTCAGCTTTGAATCAAGCTGGATCAAGACCTCAGTGGTCAGCTTTGAATCAAGCTGGATCAAGAGAGCTTGGTCAAGCACTGGTAATCTTGTGGATAGATGACTGTAATGTGCTGTGTGTGGGGCTACCCTTGAGGCTAGTTCAGAAGCTGCAGCTGGTGCAGAATTCTGCAGCCTGGTGGTTATCAGATGTTGGATGCCACCAACATGTAACACCTGCGTTGATGGAGCTGCCCTGGCTGCCAGTACACTACTGAGGCATCTTCAAGGTCTTACTATTAGTGTATAAAGCTCTAAACAACATGGGGCCAGTGAACTTAAAACATTGCCTTATTTCTTCTACCCAGATGGGGCGGCGGGTAGGTCCTTTGCTTTGGTCACAGTCGAACACTACCCATGGCTAAAGATGCGGACACACAAGGCTATGGTATTGAGCAGTTTGTTTTCATTAACAAGGTAAAGGTAAAGGTAAAGGTACCCCTGCCCGTACGGGCCAGTCTTGACAGACTCTGGGGTTGTGCGCCCATCTCACTTAAGAGGCCAGGGGCCAGCGCTGTCCGGAGACTCTTCCGGGTCACGTGGCCAGCGTGACATCGCTGCTCTGGCGAGCCAGAGCTGCACACGGAAACGCCGTTTACCTTTCCCGCTGGTAAGCGGTCCCTATTTATCTACTTGCACCCGGGGGTGCTTTCGAACTGCTAGGTTGGCAGGCGCTGGGACCGAGCAGCGGGAGCGCACCCCGCAGCGGGGATTCGAACCGCCGACCTTTAGATCGGCAAGTCCTAGGCGCTGAGGCTTTAACCCACAGCGCCACCTGTGTCCCTTTTCATTAACAAAGCAAACAGCAAATACATTTTCTGAAGAATGAAATGAAGCACCATGAGTAACTGTCACCATTAGACTGACCTCTGGAAAAGCCTCAAGAATGGGAATTTGTAATTATCAAGTGACTTACTTTGCAACCCTAGCACTTTTTAAACATCATTTTTGAATGACTAATTATAACAGACCAAAACTACATATTCAACTAAACACACATATTAAGGAAAGAACCTATAACATACTTGGAAAGAGAGAAAAGGCATTAAAATATTTACAGGCTTGAGATAGTGGCTTTTTATGCAAAAGCTGCAGTGAGTAATATGAGTGTTTTGAGAAAATATGCCTTTGCAAATGTACAATGTAATATCTAAAGATTTATTCAGCCAACACCTCATAATCAACTCTAAATCTGAAGGGACATAAATGCATTTCATCAGAGATGAAAATCTTCAGTGACTGCTAAAATGAGAATCAAAAATTATTACAATCTAGTAATTTGGCTTGCAGCATGCATTAATCAGAAATCATAATAAATCCACATGCTTCTTAGACAGCACATTAGTCAAACAGTTTTGTATGATAACGACATTGACTAATGGGCTCCAACTTAGAAGGGTCAATCATAAACTCATCAAATGCTTCATTTAATTTCTTAATTTGGACAAACACAATTTGTTTATGGGAAAGATATCAGGTGTTCATGAATGAATAATGGCTAGGAAACCAAACTCCATTAATCAGCTCTTGATTACAAATGACTCCAAGATTGTTTATTCTAATTTCATTCATTTGGGTCAACAAAGAAAATATGAGCAAATGAAACTATTTGGTAAAAAATGGCACTCTTATTTCTCTGTATTTAATGAGGTAGTGATAAATACTGTTCCAATAACACAATGATTTTATTACCTGCGTTAAAAGCATTCTTGTTCAACAGAGAAATTAGTTCAGATGATTTATAATGAAAGTACAGAGACATAAAAACAAAGCTATCCTTTACAAGTAAATAGGTGTACAACTGCATAAGATTGTTCTGTTCTCAACAAGACCGACTTTCTACTGTAAATTGACTGAAGCAAAACCCAAATGTGTCGAAGCCTTGCAAAGAGACAGGGCAAGCAGAGATAATCTAGCATGGATGAGCAGAATTTCAATTACTATCAACTGCAGACCAGATTATAGTAGACCATCAACCATGCCTGGCTTAAGAGCAAGAAGAAATCCTCATCTGTCACAGCTTCCATGCCTGATATGCTACCCGATCCTCCCTTGCATGCATTTCTAAATTCATGAGAATTTGTGGCAGGAGGAGGACTTTATTTGGGGGCCATGAGCAAATTTGAAATGAGTGAGTGGCAACAGCAGCCAGTCCAGCCAAATTTGACGTGATAGTGAGCAGCAGAACTGGCTTGCTGGGAATCTCTCAAAATCTGGCACGCCTCTAATTGGGGCAATGTGCTTGTAACAACAGTGGTAGGACGGGCTTCTCACCCAGCATTTCCCTGGGTCAGTTTGGGTCATTCCACCTGGGACAAGAGAAATGGCCACATACTAAGTGACAGCAGGGAGGCATAACAACAGCAGCCCCAGAAGCATAGAACATAGAAAGTTGTGTTGCATGGAGTCAGACCACTGTGTGCATCTAGCTTAGTACTGTCTACATTGACTGGCAGTGGTTCTCCAGGTTTCAGGCAGGGTACACTCCCAGCCCCACCTGGATATATGGGGGATTGATGCTCTACCACTAACCTGCTCTCCCATTGCACTAGGGACCAGCTTCATCTTTTGTGAGGATAGCCTGTTTCCCCCCCTAAGTTTCCTGCTGTGCTTCTAAGTGAGGAAGTTGTATACAAGTGAACTGAGTTCTCTCCAACCTGTATCATGTACCTGTGTGAATGCCTCTGTGTCTTTGCAGATCTGGCTATCTCGGGGATCCTGCAGGCCTCTTCCTTGAACATTCAGGTTCAGTGAGGGGAAATGCTTGTGGAATGTTCTCCCAAGGAGGTTCGGCTGGCACCTTTAGGCGCCAGGCAAAGAGGTTCCTCTTTAACTAGGCCTTTGCATATGGACATCCAATACCCTTTTAAATGTGCTGTGCAAGTGGAGATTATTGGTTTGTTGTTCTGTTTTTTATTATGTATAGGTAGATGATAGATAGATAGATAGATAGATAGATAGATAGATAGCTTTTATGTTGTGAACCGCCCTTAGATCTAGAGATATAGGGTGGTATACAAATTTAATAAAACAACAACAACAACAGGTTTCCTGCTCTTTTCCTTATAGAGATACAAGGAAAAACATGCAGGCAGTATTCTGCCCAATAATTCAGCATGAGGTAATCCTGCTCTGTTTCCATAATTCTAGCCAGTGAGTTACAACAGAACTATGACTGCTGAAGGGCACTTTCAGGTTTAATTGCATTAAACATTGCAAAGTTTTATTTAAAAAATCAGTAAGTTTTTAGAAAATATCATTTTGAATAGATCAGTGATCTAAAACGTTTCCCTAAAAATATTCTTATTCTCTGAGACAGAAGCAATAATCACCATTCCATAGTTTAAGATGCAGATTTTGACAGATTTCACATTCAAAGAGCAAATAGTGTCCCTATACATTCATAAATTTTATGCATGACCATGAGAAAGAGACCGTGTACTGAACAGACTGCATATTTTAAAAAAATAAACAATGATGCGGACATATACACTATAAAACTGTGACCAAAATGTCTCCACTATTGCTTCTTTTGAATAAAAAAACTGAAGGATGAGAAGCATCCAGGGATTTACAGGGAAGTTACATCGCTGCAAGTTTTAGGGTTTTAGAGAAAGAACAGTTGTTTTTATAATAAATGGTATTTTGTGCAGATAATAAGAGTTATTCGAAAAAGTAATGCAGCTTGGAGACAGAAAATGCTCAAAGCTTTAACAGAAGACTTCTCACTTCTCCTCCTGTTGAGGATCAGTCCCGTTTCATGGAAAAACACAGAGAACAGGAACAATAGAAGTGTGATGTTTCTTTGAGTTTCCAGTGCTGACTACTTGCCATGTATCTTCTGGCCTTGGCAACGGGCTCCCTAGCTCCTAACGCTTGATGACTGAGGGAAGGAAGTCCTGCAAAAGAACGCCCTTCCACAAGTATTGGTCTAGTTGCCATCGTCTGAAATAATATTTCATGAATTTGGAGTGCAGAATTCAGCAGTGATGGTTGTGAGCTCTATCTCTCTGGAAATGGAGAAGGAGCCCTGGAGTGGGTGGGAGTGGTGACATGTACAAGGCAAGATGCCTATGGCTATCATGTCCAGGAGTTGGGACAGCTGCATGATGTCCACTGAGTGGGCATGCAAAAGAGGACTGATCATGGATACCCTCCTGGGAGAGAGAGATGCAACCCTGCTCTGTGTCCATCAATACTCCCAAGTGCTGAAGTTGGTGTGAGGGAGATAGCTCTTTGAGGAGTTGAAAAGAAAAGAAAAAAGGTCATTTAGATGGGCTAGCATCACGTGGAAGTGCCTGTGAGAGAGACGTAGAGCAGAGCAAGAGGTTGTCCAGGTAAGGGTATGCATGTACACCCTGAGGCTAAAGATTCTGCACTGCTGTGCCCATTGCCTTTGTAAATACACAGTACTAGTAATGGAAGTCATTGTAGGAGAAGCATAGCAGCAGTCAATGTCTTGTGAATAACAGGCTATGCAAATAGGGCTCCTTTAGGTCTCTTCAGGCTAGAATGTCTTTTGGGTGGAGAGCCTCTCTGATGGAGGATAGCATCTCCATCCTAAGCTTCCAGTGGGGTCACAAACTGGTTTAGAAATTTGAGGTCAAGCGGTTTGAATCCACGTGATGGAGTGAGCTCCCGTTGCTTGGTCCCTGCTCCTGCCAACCTAGCAGTTCAAAAGCACATCAAAGTGCAAGTAGATAAATATGTACCACTCAAGTGGGAAGGTAAACGGTGTTTCCGTGTGCTGCTCTGGTTCGCCAGAGGTCATGCTGGCCACATGACCCGGAAGCTGTACGCCGACTCCCTCGGCCAATAAAGCGAGATGAGCACCGCAACCCCAGAGTCCGTCACGACTGGACCTAATGGTCAGGGGTCCCTTTACCTTTTACTGAATGCCAAGATACATCCTTTTTTGCTACCATGAAGAAAACTGAATAAGCACCAGAGAAGGTATCTTCTGAGGAAACTACCTTTGAAGAAACCTGGCGAGTATCCCTCCTGCTGGTGACAAGTGGAAGGAGTCCAAACAGCTGCTGGAGACCCTGGTGAGTGGATGGAGGAGCATTGGGAGTGATGGGTCTGCTGGGATCATTCTTGGAATCTGGGACAGTTCCATGAAGGCTCATGAAAGTACTGGAAGAGACCAGAGGAATGTCTGGGGAAGCATATTTTTTTTCCTTTTCTTTGTGAGTGAATGAACTTTTTGTTGCTGGTATTTTGACCAGCACTTCCTTGAAGTCTGCCTCCCACAAATTTGGGTACTTCACATTTAGATGATTCAGATGCTTTATCAGCAAGCACAGTCTTCTTGAGTTGTATTACTTCAGTGAGAGGAGGCTTGGATGTAGTCTGCTGAATATATGAACATTGCTGAGGCAGAAAACAGCAGCGGGGGGGGGGGAGCCTGGAGCAACTCAGAAGCCTTGTGGGCATCTTGGTCCTTAGAGGGTTGAAATGGAGGGGGGCACCTGAGCCATGACAGCAACTTCCATGTATGAGGATAGGGTCTCCTGCAGAACTGGCTGAACTGAAGAGCACAGTGCTACTCCAAAGTGCTCTCTGCCCCTTGCCATGGACACAAACAATAGAATGAGAGTAGTGATCCCTTCTTCAAAATTGCCATGGCCGCCATTTTCAGCCGCTGATAAAGGCAGGAGAATCTCAAGCAGCTGGACACTGACCATGGCTGTCATTCAGTGCTGCCCTCCATGGGCTTTTTGACTGCCCAAAGGCACTTTGAAGCACAAGGCAGGAGGAATTTTCCCCATGGAGAAACATGGTTCGAGAGAGTCCTATCCTCTTGGAGTGGGACAGGGAAATGAAGGCGATCGGGCAGCTAAGGTAAACGGGGCTCTCGTTTTTTAAAGAGCCAGACACTGAGGTCCACCTCCAAGGGCCTTCTAGCAGTTCCCTCACTGCGAGAAGTGAGGTTACAGGAAACCAGGCAGAGGGCCTTCTCGGTAGTGGTGCCTGCCCTGTGGAACGCCTTCCCATCAAATGTCAAAGAAATAAACAACCATCTGATGTTTAGAAGACATCTGAAGGCAGCCCTGTTTAGGGATGCTTTTAATGTTTGATGTTTTATCGTGTTTTTAATATTGGGAGCCGCCCAGAGTGGCTGGGGAAACCCAGCCAGATGGGCGGGGTATAAATAAATTATTATTACAGTTGTACCCCTGGTTACGTACTTAATTCGTTCCAGAGGTCCATTCTTAACCTGAAACCATTCTTAACCTGAGGTACCACTTTAGCTAATGGGGCCTCCTGCTGCCACCATGCTGCCGGTGCATGATTTCTGTTCTCATCCTGAGGTAAAGTTCTTAACCTGAGGTACTTCTTCCAAGTTAGCGAAGTCTGTAACCTGAAGTGTTTGTAACCCGAGGTGTTTGTAACCTGAGGTACCACTGTGTTGTTGTTGTTGTTGTTATTATTAGGTAAGAAACAGATGGAGAATGATACAAGGCAGCTGTGGGGAGAAGAAAAAAGTAAAGAAAGGAGTGCTCAGTAAGGAGTGAGTATGAGCAAGAGGGGAGGAATAAAGTCTTCTGTTTAAGCTTTAGGTATTTCCTGTCTTCAAGCTGTACAGGAAGCTGCACTGTCTGTTTGAA
Organism: Podarcis melisellensis; assembly: GCF_964234715.1. Classification (NCBI taxonomy): domain Eukaryota; kingdom Metazoa; phylum Chordata; class Lepidosauria; order Squamata; family Lacertidae; genus Podarcis; species Podarcis melisellensis. The sequence continues at coordinate 20,827,979 of NC_138537.1, forward strand.
GACCTCTGTCATCCACGAGAGAGATGCATTTGGCCTAATTTTATAATCCTATGCACTCCTAGCATATTCTTGCTTCTGAAGAATAATACTTAGGACTGAGCTGTATATACACAAAGTAGGCACTTGTACAGAGAAATGAAACAAGTAGTATTTAAATATAAAATATGAAGCAAATGAAAGACCTTTCCCCACAGAATAACAATTTTTTCTTTAAAAAATAATAAGGGATTCTTGTTGTTCTGAATCACCATCTCCATTGCTGTGCATTAGCTGAACAGTCAATATATATATAATTAATTTTCTTGGCAAACTTTGCTAAATACAAATAGATATAAATAACTTAAGGTAACCACAAATTTGTATTTGACTTGAGATCAATGACAAGCATGCAAGATTCAGCTGCACATAATTAGCACACATTTGCATCAGAATAATTTATACCATATGTTACAACATTTGCAAAATCCTATAGTTATAATCTAAGCATGAGTTACTTTTATTTGGAGCTAGAAAAATTACAGCTAGAACAGCAATTCTGAAAAGCTTGGGACCAATTCTGAAATCAGTAAGGTCAGTTGGAAAAATGATTTAAAACACACCCAATACCTCATTCTTTAATAACTAGGCCAACCCTGTATAATTGTTAATATCTGGAAAATAAAAAGTTAGACTTTACCCACCACTATAAATATAGAATATTTGAGGTATATTTTCCTTCAAAATACTGCATTATAATTCTGTTAGTCATCTAGACCTAATATAAGTTAGGTTAAAGTATTAGGATTTCAGATAATTTCATAACTGATTTGTGGTGTGCCTTTTGATTATAGAGATGGGACTGAAAAATGGGCTTACCATGAACCAGTTCTGTGAGAGGACCACCATAATCTCAGATCTCATATATGCTCCTATCGTATTTCACATGCTGCCTGTAACCCATCTGTGCTACAGCAACCAAAGCATATTGCTAAGTTTTTCCAATGGAAATTAATTTCAAATTCGATCAATTTTAATCTTTATATTTCAAAATATGGAGCCGTCAGGCCACTGGCCAGTTTAGCCCAGTATTGTCCAGTATGATGGGGAGTGGCTCCCAAGGCAGTCAGGCAGAGGTATGGCCCATAACTTCTTACATAATTTTTAAATACGGGATTGGACTTGGGACCTTATGCATGCACAGTAAATGACAGTTGGGTTAGTGAATGGACACTTTTGTGTTTAGAGTACAACACACAGGCCCTCTCTTCACCTTTCCCATCAAGAAAGGAACTTCACCAGCTCAAAATCCATGGGATCACTAATTTTGCCAGAGGTTCACTTTGAGAGTGGAATGGGGTGCAGTAAGCAAAACTTCAAGCTCCTGTACCCACAATGGCTAGCCACCAAGTGTTGTTGCCAAATACCATTCCTCCATATTCCTCTTTTGCCTTTGCTTTGGTTAGACTGGAAAGGGAGTGGGGGAGAACCAGATTTGGCTCAATTTTCCAGTAGCTGATCCTTCTTTTAAATAGCTGGTACTTGAATCCTGGTACAATGGAGGCACTGTAGAGGAGTAGTTCCTGTGTCCAAGAAATTGGTCAACTGCACTCCCCCCGAAGTAGTGGTTTTGCAGTATGGGGTTGCTTCTGGATCCAGCTTTTTTACTCGAGGGCCAAGTGTTGCCCCAGTGCCCGGAAGCACCTTTTATTAGCTACAACTGGTACAACAGCCACAAATGTTCCTGGGCTGAAAAAGCATTAGTTCGTGCACTTCAAGATTGGATTACTGCAGTGCTCTCCACGTGGGCTTCCTTGCATTTGATTCAGAAGCTGTGGTTGGCGCAGAATGCTGCGGTACAATTGCTAACAGAAGCAATTGTTATCATACAACAACTCTGCTCAGAGACCTGCAAAGGTTGCTAGTTTGCCACTGGGTCAAGTTTAAGGTGTTACTCTTAGTATATAAAGCCCCTAGCAGCTCAGGACTAGTTTACTTGTGAGTTCGCCTTACCACCATATATGCCAATCCAACCGCTTCATTCTGTAGAACTGGCATGCCACAATAAACCTTCTGCATTGGTAGGAAATCAATCTTTTAGTATGGCACTATGCACACTTTGGAACTCCCTGCCTATCGAAATCACACAGGCATCTCCACTGTACTCTTTTAGGCATCTTTTATTTTGGCAAGTTTATTCACATAAATAGAATGTTAACATGTCTTTTAATCTGGTTTTCATCTTATCATTCACTTTAATTATTTTCAAATGTTTTAAATTGTTGGTTTTAACTGTGCTTTACAGATGCTATTGTTTTATTCTTTCTGTAAACTGCTTTGAGGTTTTATAACAATCAAGGGGTATTGTAAAATCAATCAATCACATCTTAATGCAAGCAAAACGCCACATTGCCACTCATTTTTCAGAACTGCCTGCCTCTGGGACAACTTTGAACTGCAGACTTGCAATTTTCCACCTATTTTATTCTATTAATAAAATTCAATTTTGGGGGAAAGTTTTCCCCTTGTATTTGTTGCTCCATCCCTTAAACTAGACATTTCCATTTTGTACAACGTACAGGAAAATTGTACTATTTCCCTGTTTGTTACCACCTACCTTAAAAATGGCTTTGCATAACCATTGAACACTGGAAGAAAAAGGCCACCCAATTTAACTAAGCAATTTTCATTAAAGGAAAAATAAGCAAGAATCTATAAAGTAATGAGTGATCCTATTAGTTCCACCAGACTAAAATCATACAGTCTACGTATGTGGTCTTCTAAGCCACATCTGTCACGAACCATTTTGGAACCATGGATTGTAGACCACTTATTAGGAAAGACTGAACAAATACAGATTTGTCGTTCTTAAGAATTATTTCATGAAAGACTGAAGACAACCATACAAGAAATGCCCTAACACATTTGCAGCAGCTAACACTAATATATTTGTATTTTATCTGTCCAATTCATTTATAGGAACATTTTCTTTTTTAAAAAAAATGTGATGCAGAGTTAACTGGAACAAACTGGCTATATAATCACAGGATAATGAGTTAAGCAGCCAAACAGGCAGATAAGCTGTCAAACAGCTCCATTAAATATAAAACATTCATTATTCCTCTGTCAGTTTTTACCACATATTGCTAATGTCATATTAACATCTCTATTCTGAAGTCTGCTTTAAACTATCAACAATTCTGTCTTTAAAATACAGTATTTTGCATGCTCTTTTAGAAACAGATTTGAAATGCAGATTCCACACACAGATCAGACAGGCATTTCAACTCAGGACCTTTGAAAGCTCACATCAATCAACTTTTGTAATTGTCTTTATAAGCAGCAGAAGAGAATCTTACCAATATGGCAGATTTTCACTATGTTTTTATATGGTAGTAGAAATTAACAGTTCACAAATGTTCACATCTATTTTATTTTTTTCAAAACCGCATTCTTAAATAAAACCACAATTATTCAAAATATGTTATTTTATAAACTATTAATAATTTCTTATCAGAATAGGAAATCCAATTTTTTTGAATGCTGCCTCTCAAGTGTTTGAGAGACATGGGATACATTTAATATACCAACAAGCACGAATCCTTTTATGGTTCTCTGTCATTCAATAATGAATTCTGGAAAAGAAATCAGAGACACCCAAGTGGTTTGGCAACTGTAAGTGACAGAAGCTATGCTAAATCCTCTGTTTACACTGGGGATTAGCTGAGTAGATTGTGAGCAGCAAACTGAGCTGTCCATGGTCAAGGGAACCTGTTCCTTGTCAGTCTATAGGGCACAAGGACAAAACATGGTCCTGGTAGGAAGTGACCCATAAACATATTCCAACGGAGGATTTATACAAAGCCAGTCTGCCTCATAGAAACTCCATATGACCATTAACTGGACTCCAAGGCTTGCCAGGAGGCCTAATTACAGGTCTACAGAGCCCAATAACAAAAGCTGAAGAGCTTTAGCCTAGGGATGATCTGCTTTATACTGACTTGAGAGAGTCCATATAGAGTGACAAAAAGAAAGAGGTTTAGCTTTAAAATTCTCCCAAGAGAGACAGCATTGTAACTAAGCTTGGAAAGCGCACATGCAACATACTTCAGATAGGCTTAAACATACTACCCTCTCAAAATTAACATTCAGCTACTGCCTGCTTAACATCTGCTAAGTTGCTGTGATATTGTTAGACTATGCTAAAATGGCTTTCTTCTGTCTAACTATTGAGAGGGATAAGTAAATAAAGTCACTCAAATATAAATTTATAGTTGATAGCAATAATCCTTTCTGAGTGGCAGTTCTTACGAGCACAAAATTAGTTTCTTTAACAACTCATTAAAAGCGGTTATGTGACTTTAGTTATTACCCTTACTGTGTAAATATATCTACAGTCTGTCATTAACATGAAATCTCTTACCAATATCCAAGCAATACAAACGAGATTTGTGCTCTTATAAACACAGATTAGTAGTTTAGGCTTCTTGAAGGCATACCTTACGTAAGTTCCAGAGTGACTGAGTAGTTATTAAACTTTATATAAAAATTACCTGAAAACACCATGAACATGATAAATAGACCAGGAACATGAAGTGCTTTCAAATACACAAGCTAAAACAAATAAACCCCAAAATACTATCCCCAAACTCTTTTATATGTGCCTTGAAAACCTTTGTCTGTACTTTAAAAATCAAACTGAAATACTCAGAAATTCAGACATTTTTGTTGAACACTCAGATATGCTAATGATGTTGCACACATTAACACATGCAATGGTTACTAAAACAGAAGAAACTTTGTGCGAACTATGAAATACCAGTTTTCCAAACTAAAGTATATGATTACATATTATTTCCTAGGCTAACAACTTGTTACTTGAATTCTAGAAAGGTTTAGTATTTCAAAACATGAAAGAAAACTTATGAAACATAAATGAAGATCTTAATATGTGTTATAACCATACAGCTAAATAGTCGTGTGTTTGTGTGTGGGTATAAAATTTTCACTCCTCACAGAACAAGAAAGCATAAAGAACAAAATGTTGATTTCCAATATTGTTCAACATAATCCCTAATTTTACAAAAGGAATCAAAGGGACCGTTTATGTACTTGTTCTTTTCAATGTTTAAATAAAAGTTAGGAAAGAGATTTCAAATTTCATGAATAACTTTAATGTATTTTCCAATCCCATAATTCATTTAAGAGTAATCTGGACCTAAGGTTTAAACTCCCATTTTAAGTTTTTTTGATTAAAAAGTGTCACAAGAACCTCAAATATGCCTTGAAATCTACAGGCTTCTGATCACAATGACAAAAAATTCATAGTATCTTTAATACATTCTCGAGGTGTTAAATTAAAAAATGAGGTGTGACAGCTCAGAGCAGTATAAACAAATTGTGCTTTTCAAGGTCTGCCCTGTCACATCTACTTTATAATTATATGCTTCAGAGACATATTAAAAGAATGGGAGAACAATGCATACGTTTCAAACTATGACGGAGAAGATGCTACACTGGAGAATGTGAGCATTTATTGGAAAATGGAAAAGAAAAGAAAGTTTTGCTTTTTAACAAAAGATTTCTGCAAAACAGTATCCCCTACAATAGTTACTGTATATTTCACCATTAGGTTCAAATACTAATAAGAAAACACAAAGGCAGAAAAGTAAAATATGTTCTTATATGAAGGAGTAGATAGTTTAAAAAACCTTCGGTTTTGTCTTTTAGGCTAAGGTATACACATTTTTTTTTAGATCATTATCTCCATGATCAGCTGCTCTCTAATGTTTTGTTGTAAATAGGTATGGATACCAATAGAGAACTGTAGCACCTCTATTAAATATATTTAAATGACAGTTCTGCTAATTGACCACACAATCCGAAGTATGTTTATTCAGAAGAAAGTTCCATTAAGTTCATTGAGGCTTACTCTCAGGTAAGTGTGAACAGGATTACAGTCTCATTTAGTTACTGTACAGCCATAATACTTTATGTATTTATTTTTACGAATTATATCACACCCTTGGTCAAAAGACCTCAAGGCAGGAAACTTTTGAATAACATGAATGAGCCAAAATATAAAAACAAAACATGCAATTTCAGTTAAAATAATACAACGCAGGTCAAAAGATTTTATAAACTCAAAGGCCTGGATGAAGAATAAAAGCTTCACCTGGCACCAAGAGATGGATAGGATCAGAGCCAGTCAAATCTGAGGAGATAAGGCATTCCAAAATTGGGTGCCATTGCTGAGAGGCACTAAAACAATATTATTGCTTCCATCCATTTACTTACCAGCAGCTTCAAGAACCAACTGTAATCTAGCTTTCGCCTGTTCAGCAGCGGACTAGAAAAAGGGAGGGAAAAGGAATAACTATTATTTTTTATTTATCAAATTTTCTCCCAAAGGAGTCCAAGACAGCAAACACCAAAATGATAAAACAGATGATACTATTAAAATTAAAATATAAACATATTTAAACCATCTAAAAACTTGTTATGCAGTCACATACTCTCAGAGCTGATAATTTCAAGGTTGGCAGGAACAGTATCTTCCAGCTGCCAAATGCCTGGGTAAACACAAATGTTTTTAAAATTCCTCCTGAAAGTTAGTAATAAGGGACACAGATGCATCTCACCAGGGAGGACATTCCACAAACAGGGAACCGCCACTGAAAAGTCCCTGTCACAGGGCAATGCCAACTGTGCAGGAGCCAGCGACACCACTAGCAAGAGGGTCTCCTCCGCAAAGCGTAGGGTCCAAGATCAGAGTTAGAAACTGATATATATAAGCTAGGAATCAAATATCACCTTAAACCTAGGTTACGGTCAACACAACAGAATGTCTATTCACCAGGGCGTTGGGCTAGATAACCCTTGGGGACTCTACAATTCTACAATTCATGAGCAAAACTACATTGCTTGGCTGTAGCTTGCTCTTACAACATCAACAACAATAACAACTATTATTATTATTATTATTATTATTATTATTATTATTATTATTAATACTTTTATTATATGCCACCCATCTGACTGGGTTGCCTCAGCCACTCTGGGCAGCTCCCAACAAAGTATGAAAAACACAATCAAACATCAACCATTGAAAACTTCCCTGAACAATTCACTTGTCCCAGTATGCAAGAAGGAGAAACACACACATTGGAAATGGAAATGGTATTAACAATGAACTAAGGCAAAGGTTTTAAACTATAGCCTTTGAGTTCCACTGGGTGACATGGGGAAAGGCTGCAGCACAAAGATACCTGTCCTCAGCCCTGCACTTACTTCACTTAATGTGATGATGGAGGACTAAGATGCCCAGCAATGGGTCCATACACCTTTTGCTGTGCACAAGTCAGCTGACTCAATGGAGATGTCATTCGCCAACCTTGTGCCCAGAAATTTCCACATAGTCACAACTGGACCTGCATCAGTAGCTAAACATGCCTGGCACCCAGGAAATTTCGAACAGTGCCCACGATTGATATTGGTGAAGGTTTGCTTTTGGTACTCAGGTCCCAAGCCATTGGACAAGGGGAAGAGAAATTTCATTACAATCAAATGGTATATAAATCTTGTTAAATCACTCACTCAATTAATTAATTGATAAAATATTGTCAACTTCTGCTCCTTGGGCTAGGGAGCAGCTGGACATGCAAAAGTCAAAGCTCACACCCCACACACATCTTAATGCAAGCAGGCATAAATCCTTGCATGAACAGAATATGTTACTCAGCCTTACATTGGATACAACCCTTATATTTAATAAATGTAAAAGCATGCAAATTTCATTTTTTATTAGCTAGCATTGAAAATTGTTCAAAACAATGCTTTAGTAAACAAAATAACAAAAATGATGTGACCTGTTTAAAGCTAAGCAAGCAACAACAATATATAAACATGTAATTGCAGAACTGCATCATCATTATCAATACTGACCAACAGCCAGAAATAGAATTCAGCATTCATCTTATGTATTGAGCCACAGAAATTGCCTTTATACTGCTCAACTGTAAAATACCGAACAGTCTGTTCCGATAGTCTAAGGTTTAGACTCTAAAACACTGTTTCAAGTGTACAAAAGCCTGCTCATGTGAGCAGTAAGAATGATTATTTCATATTTCTCTGGACATGTAAACTAGTTTGCCTAATGGTGCCAATTAGAGCAACTTAACTGGCTCTATGTCAGCAACATAAATTGTCTCCAGCTACACAAAACTGTGTCTATTGTAAAGAATTCGCAAGCTGACCTCATGCCATTTTGATAGTATGCAATGCACCAATCATGAACTTAACCATCACTATATTTGCCTGCCTACTTTTTTATGACTCCCAACAAATTTTGCATTTACATTACTAGTATTCTGAACAGTTTGCCTTCTGCTAACACAGCCTTATAAATCCAGATGTGAATATTGCAAAATGGACCCAGTAACCCCAAATGGACCCTATAAAATCAACTAGAAAAAAATTATTAGCTTGTAATATTACAACTGATTTATATAAAGCTTTATAATAAATACGTAATTTTAAATGGATAGCAGTAATTGTTTGTCTTACTGTTGGTCGTGCTAGAATAAATTGGGAGCAATCATTCTCTTCAGCTTTATTCTGTTTACAATAATTGTGCCAGTGTGGTTCAGTATATATAACAACAACAGCAGGATAAGGGGGAAATGAAATAGTGTTTGTTTTGCTTTTGTCCCCAAAGAAAATTCTACAATAGGTCACATCTGAAAATAGACATATTGATTCTATGATTCATTAGGCATAAATATGTTAGTTAATGGATTCGGCCTTATAGTACTTGCTGTATTTCGTATATATAACATAGTTGATATATAACACTTGCTCTATATACAAAAAGATATATAAATATTATTCTTTTTGTAAAAATTCCAGAACTTGGTGGTTTTCAACAGCCCCAGTGAAAAAACAAACATATGAAAGAAATCAATTTAGGTAATAAGGGCTCTTGGGGGGGTGGGATCCAAGTAGATAATAAGATGCAATCTGGGGAAGCTAAATAATACTACTTAAGTCCCAATAAAGCCAATATACTTTTAATGTCAATGCTAGAACACCCTAGGTACCCATAATCCCCACACAAGTTTTTGTGTATTGTTATATAAACATATATTTGTTTTTAATCTATAGCTTAGTTTGCATGTCATATTAAGGCAAGTACAGTGGTACCTCTGGTTACGAACTTAATTCGTTCCGGAGGGCCATTCTTAACCTGAAACTGTTCTTAACCTGAGGTACCACTTTAGCTAATGGGGCTTCCCGCTGCCGCCGTGCAATTTCTGTTCTCATCCTGGCGGCAAAGTTCTTAACCCAGGGTACTACTTTTTTTATATATAATATTTTTTATTAAATTTTTCCTTTTACAAATTTGCCATCTCAAACAATATTCACAAATTTCAACTTTTTGGACTTCCACCAGCTTCTCCACCAATCATCCATATTTTCCATTTTTACGCATTCTCTATATTTAGTATTGCTATTTAATATTATCCTTTCAATTCTATTTCTTTTTTACAATACATCTTTAACCTTCACAGAGCCTCTTTAAAACCCACTAGCGTTGTCTGTTCGTCACATATGCTTTTCAGATAATCTGTAAACTTTCCCCAGTCCTCGATGAACTTGTGATCCTGTTGATATCTGATTTTCCCAGTCAATTTGTCCAATTCTGCATAATCCATAAGTTTCATTCTCCACTCTTCAAGAGTCGGTAACTCCTCTTGTTTCCATTTTTGGGCCATTAATATTCTTGCCGCTGTTACTGCGTATTGAAAAAGTTTGTGGTCCCTTCTATTTATCTCTCTTCCTATTATTCCTAACAAAAAGGTTTCTTTACAAATGTGTATTTAAACATCTTCTTCAACTCATTGTATATCATTTCCCAGAAACCCTTTACCTTCTTACATTCCCACCACATATGGAAAAACGATCCTTCTTTTTCTTTACATTTCCAACACTTATTACATGTTTTAAACATTTTTGCTAACTTAACCGGTGTAATATACCATCTATATACCATTTTCATAATATTCTCCTTTAACGCAGTACGTGCAGTAAATTTCATATTTTCAACCCGGGGTATTACTTTTGAGTTAAGCAGAGTCTGTAACCTGAAGTGTTTGTAACCTGAGGTGTTTCTAACCCGAGGTACCACTGTAAAAGTGAATGTGCTGTGTGCTGGTGTACACTGCTGAAAAGTTCTTCCATTTCCCCTCTGCTCCTGACAGAGTCTGGCTTCTCATGACATCAAAACGCAAACCCAGAGTGCTAACCATCATTTGCTCTTGGCTTCCTGCTTGTGATTTATTTGGAGAAAGGAAACCGCAAGCCTGAGTTTGGAGTTTACAACAAGTGGCAGTACAGCAGAACCAGGGGAAGAGCGCTGTGGGAACTTTTGAGGACTAGCACGCTGCTCATTTGCATTAAACCATTGCTTGTTTTCAACTATGGTTTAATGGAAAGTGTGAATCAGGCATATGTTGCAAGCCTGCCTGGGGGCTATTATAGGCAAATGATGGGATATGAATCTTCTAAATAAGTAAAAATACCAACCCAATATGACAGGCTTATAAGCACAAGGCCAACACACCCACGTATACTCAGTAGTAGCCCCACTAGAAATCTGTAGGAACGATGAGCAGTAAGTCCTACTGAAAATTAAGAGAGTCGCATACAGTATTTAAGAAAGCAATTCATGTACATGAATGAAGAAATGTACAGAGATCACTTTTAAATAATTTCCTACAAGGATGCAATCTCTGTAGAGAACAAGTGGTAAGTTGTAGAGATGAAAGTTCTTCCCTAATTTCTCTCTTCCTTGATGAGACATGTAATGGAAATTCTCACAATGGGATATGTCTAAGCTATACAGGAAGTTCTCTCTTGAGATAAAAATCATATCACAAAATCATAGAATTGTAGAGTTGGGAAGGGACCTTGAGGGTCATCTAGTCCAGCCCCCTGCAATGAAGGAATCTCAGCTAAAGCATCAATGACAGACGAGCATCCAACCTCTGCTTAAAAACGTCCAAGAAAGGAGAGTCCACCACCTCTCATGGGAGACTGTTCCACCGTTGAACAGCTCTTACTATCAGAAAGTTCTTCCTGATGTTAGCTGGAATCTCATTGTAACTTGAATCCATTGGTTTGGGTCCTAGCCTCCAGGAGAAGGAGAAAACAAGCATGCTACATCTTCTGTGTGACAGACCTTTAGATGTTTGAAGAAGGCTCTAAGTCTCCTCTTTACCAGGCTACACATACCCAATTCCCTCAATTGTTTCTCATCAGGCTTAGTATCCAGACCCTTTGGTTGCTCTTGAAAGGCTTGTGCTTAAGTGTTTGTGTGTGTGTGTGTGTGTGTGTGTGTGTGTGTGTGTGTAAGAGACACTGCAGACTGGAGTCTCCTCACAAACAGGAGTCACAGATCTATTTACAAGTAAGAACATCAGCCTAAACGATAGGACAGCTGTCAGCTTTGAGAAGTGGGAGAAGTCAATTTCACTCCTAAAATACACACTCTCTCATGTGTGTGTGTGTGTGTGTGTGGGGGGGGGGGGGAAATGAATACTCCCATATGTAGATACATGCTTGCATGAAGGAGAGAGAGACTAGAAACTGAATGTATTGAGATAGGAGGCTGGGAAGGGTTTTAGCTTGCAGAGGTAGACAGGAGAGTGAAGCCCTTCTTGTCAAAGTATCTACGCATCAAGTGACAATCCAGAGTACCTACAAACTAGCAGATTTACTCGTCAGGAAAGGGCTCATTACAAGCTGGGATGCTAACTCCTAACCCATGTGTACATATAAAAATATGCATTGAACAGCAAGAGAATGTACAGAAATTTTAACTATTAGTTTGCACCATCGTTGCTCTTCAAATACAAAAAGGAGAAATTGCACTTATTCAGTCTATTAATCCTCAGTAAGAAGGCAGTGCCTGCACAAGCAGCTCCCTACAGCCAATCACAGGAGAACAAAAGGCAAAACATGGCACATTATGTATCTCATGTGAACTAAGGGGCTAGTGATCACAGCCATTAGTGATCACAGCCATTCATATATTACATATCACCTGGTTAAGTTCACACTGACATCAAGACAAAATTTAGCCTGCACTTCTACTGCATTTCTACTGAGTACATCTAGTACAGCAACTGATTGCAGTCACTGAAATAGTAAGGGCCAAATTAGTTTATCAGTGCCCTTCCATATTACATACATTTTCAGAGGTGCCTCCCATCTAGTAAGTGGCCGATATTCCATTTCTGGTTTAGGACCAGTGATGCTCATTTACGCCTTATTATTTATTTATGCTATTATTATTAGTTCCTAGTTTATAGCAGAGATCCAATATTAATCAGAATGTTTGGTCAGCATAACTGCGTAAATATTTTAAGACAGGCAAGTTTATGAAGTAGGTGAAGAACAAATCTGCTTTGCATTAAAGTATGTCTAATTATTTATGTAACAATTAATATTGTGCAATTAGATTTAGGAGTATTAACTGTCAAGGAAAAGTAATTATGAAGAATAAGCCAAAGATTTCTGTGATTCATTAGGGTTTTTTCTTGTTAATTAACTAGAAATTAATTATACTGAATAGAAGCTTTAATAAGAAAAAGGAAGGTTGCCTTGTTTGGGAATATCATTTAAAACAATGGATGACACTTGAATACAGCAGGGCATGTCAGCGGGGCACAGCATAAATTCAATTTTTCTCAGCTGTAAGAATCTTAAGTACTGAGAAAACAGCAAACTCTAATGTGGAAGTATCCAATGGAAACCTTGTTATATTTTTGAGTGTACTAACTATTTTGGAATCCACAGATTGCATGAGTAGAAAAGCCATTTTCATGCTTGCAAGTTGTAATGAGCCCTGGTCCTTTGCAAGTAGGAATTTGGGATTCAAGAAACTCTGATTCAATCTGAGTGAACTTGGGTGTTAGGAGATGGATTGGAGTGATGACAATGACGGCTGTTCAGTTGCTATTGTTACCAGATCTGCTAGTGTGTCTGGATACAGAAGTGTGTTTGTGTGTATGAACAAGTATCTTAGCTATGTATTTACAAAGAAAGCTAGTTTTGGAGAATTAGCAATACTACTCTTGGGATCCTTCCCAGAGACAACAGCATGCACACAAACAGACTACATTGGCTTTGAATACCTTCCTTACTCTGGGGGATTTAGACTCCTTCTTGCCACGACCCTCTCTTTGTTCCCTAGCATGTGAACTGTGCTTGCTATTTTTCTTAGAGACTAGTTAGGATACTACTACTGGGAGGCACTTGCCAGTGTCTTTCCAAAGGGGAGATCTTTCTACTTGAAACCAAGGGC